>NC_044309.1:64842346-66233179 GCF_007474595.2 Lynx canadensis
ATCATAAAGCAATATAGTGTGGGCCATGTCTTTAGAAGTTTTCACTTTCTAAAAAAGTTTTTTAATGTTTATTTATTTTTGAGAGAGAGAGACAGAACGTGAGGAGGGAGGGGCAGAGAGAGGGAGACACAGAATCTGAGGCAGGCTGCAGGTTCTGAGCTGTCAGCACAGAGACTGACATGAGGCTTAAATTCATGAACTGTGAGATCATGACCTGAGCCGAAGTCAGATGCTTAACTAAGTCAGCCAGGCACCCAATCAATTTTAGCTTTATATCTTAAAAATGTACTTAAAATGCATTTTAAATACAGATCTGTTTTTCTTTTATTTGAGATGTGTTATGGCTTAAGCATTTCCTGTGTTTCTCAATATATTCAAGCCTATAGACACATCTCATTTTGCTTTTTATTATATTTGCATTGTTACTTTTTGAGGAAAACTCTCTAAGTTCCATCTTGGAAACCTTCATCATCAATCTGCAGGAGGAACTGATTATGTCCATACAAACACTAAGTGAGTAGTAGGAAGAAGCTATGCACGGAAGAGAGTAAGGTAGAATGAGTTTAATTCACTCACAGAACTTACTGCTAGATAAAGAATGATATTTTTCCATGGTTTGAGGACACAGTGTGTAATTATTTCTGATGTTTTAAGAGCTTGAGACTTTAAACATCCACCCACTTTTCTTCATAATGAAGTCTCTGTTTCATTATTAAGCTACAGCCTAGTATGTTATATATAGTATGTATGTGCAGCATAGTGGCTCTTAGTTTGATTTTCTCTTGTACAGATATGTTCCTATAGTTTGTGTTTCGATATGGTCAAATTGGCAACCAACAAATCAATGTAAGAAATACATTATTTGTACTGTATCCCCTTCAGGAGGTCTGAATTGCTCTAAAACTTCTCTCTTGGGTTTCCTTGGAATCATTTTGCTATAAAATAGCTTTGATTTGATTTGAGGAATGATTTGAGTGCCAGAAAGTATTAATTGCAGAGATCCTACCTATGAGAGTTGTAGGACTTTGGCAGGTGTTGGAACCCCAGGATAAGAACAAGACTGACATTTAATAGTAATTTTCATGAATATTAATTTAATTCTGCAGAACTTTTAAGGAACCATTTATCATTTCATTTTTTAATCCTGATAAATGGAGGCAAGTTACGCTCAAGAGACAGATAAAAGCCCCAGGAAACCTGAATCAAATTGCGAAGCTACTTTCAAACCCATATTTTACATTAAACTTAATTGCCAACACTTATCAATGGAAAGAATTATATTGCAAACTTATTTTTAACTATTACAGGTTGAATGTATAAGACCGAAGAAATCTTTTGCTTTCATTTGATGTATCACATAGTTTAGGTTTCATTAAAAAAAGTGATTATCCTTTTTTAGGAACTGAAAGTGGTAACAACATGTCCAGAGAAATTTTATCCACTTAAGAAGGGACACCAACCTGTTAAATGAGCAACAAATTAGAATCCCAAGAGTGATTAGTGGTTCAAAGGACATCCGATGGCAGAGCCTGAGATGAGAGAAGGATCTGTGGGCGCTAAGAACAGGATGCAAAAGAGTCAATAGGTTGAAATTTTTCTCCTGTGACAGAAAAGAAGCACAAGCAGAAGCAGTAGTGTCTCTTGATTCCAGATCGCTCACAATTTCCTGATTATTTCACGATGCTTTCCCCTTTTTATCACTAATTTTTAAATTATTTATAGAATATTTCTAAAGTATTTGAAAGATGTAAAAATGAATCAAACATCATTGTATGCCATCATATCCTCCATCCAATTTAAAAAAGAGAAAACTGCTCTTACCTTTAGGGTAGTGAGGACTTCCCTGGCTGAAGTGATAGAAATCTGTTAGATTCAGTGGGGAGCCATGGTAGATTGTTGAGTAGGAGAAGAGATCATGGAGAGAGGTTTTGGCTGTGTGCAGAGGAAATCACTTCTGAATTTTATGCTTATCATTCTTACTTTTCTTTATAGTTTTTTCACTTATGTTTGTATCCCTAAACAATAGGTGTTTCTGTTTTATATATTTTTGAGTCTTCTGTAAAGGGAATCATACTATGCTAATGTCTTGCACTTATTTTTTTCCTCTTAGTATTATGTTCCTGAGGTGTATTCGTGTTGTTACGTGTAGCCACAATGTATTCAGTTAATTGCAGTAGTATTCCATTATATGAATATGCCACACCTTGCAATTATGGGTTTGCATTTTTCTTCCTTATGAGACTGAAAGCTTTTTAGGGGTGAAGAAAAGTCTTGTTTATCATTGAAGAACTGGCATATGGCCCAGCCTATGCATGTTAGAGGGTGTTAAATAAATGCTTGTTTAATGGTAACTTTTTAACAGGACAGTTGAAAATGTGGAAAAAGAAGTTTTCTGAGAACCCTAGAAATGTAATTGTAGACCTTTATACCTCTAATCCTATTACAGGGCAGTTGTCAAAAAAGAAAAAATTCTGGGGACATGTCTTCTCCATATAAAATGCATTTGTATTTTCTGGTCTTAACATCATTAGTAATAGTATCTGACAGGCATGGCAGAATCAAATGTTTTGTTTTTTCATTTGAATGGGTATGTCCTTACTGCCAGTCTGTATAGTAAGTTTGAAAAAGAAGAAGGTGAAGGTTGGTTTTAAACTGTACTCTTGTTTCCTCAAGGAGATTAGCTAACATGATGTTGCATAATCTAAGCAATTAAATACCTTAGCAACACGACAGATAATTAGCTACTCTACGGAACAGGTGATTTTTCAGGTTTATTCTTTGCATAAAGAAAAGAAAACACCTCTGGGTGTGTTTTTTGTTTTTCGTTTTTTTTGTTTCTGAGCTACTCTCCTTTATTCTTGGAAGTGGGATGGAAAACGATTGGGTTGACTTTAGGGCTTTATGTCTTTCACACAGAAATGCTCTGAAAATCATCACTTTCATTATCATAGATTTTGTTTATTACTCTCTCCCCAGGAAGTACCATTTTTACAATATATTTCATTAATCACAAAAAATAAGAAACTGTGTGTTTCATAACCTGTTTTTCCTGTGAGCAATCACTATAGCTCCTTTTCAGTTAGACCCCACTGAGTTAAAATTTAAGATTTAAAATAATGCCTCAAAGCTAGTGAGCTCTGGATTCTTGGGAAGCTGAAGTGTTATTGTTGGAGTTGTGGAAATCCAGTATGTACATACATAAAGCATTTTTCTGTAGACTGCTGACAATTTATATACGTAAATTATACATAAGTGTTCAAATATAGGTAGATACAATCATGTTCAATAAGGCAAAAATGAATTTTAAAGTCCTACTAAATATATTAAAGCCATTTGTCATTTTTTTCTTTTTATCTAACTTTTTTTGTATGTTAAGTACACGTATGCTTAAAAAGTTAATGGGCTTATATTGGAGACAAGAAGACCCTGGTTCAGCCTTGCCAACCCCTAGCTTTGCCTCTTTATTGGCAATTACTTCATAGTTTCTAGTTGTTTCTTCTGGTATTCATCTTCTAATTTCTAAATAACATGTAAAATGTTACCTTTTCTTGATTTTCTAGTTTGAGAAATTACTCGTTGTTTTCTAAGTAAAGAAGACAAAGATTTAGCCCTCTTCCCCTCTGATCATCTCCATATTTTTAAAAAGGTAATCAGATATTATGTTAGAACTAAATACATACAAATTATAGCCGAACCATATAATGATATGTATGATATGATTCCATTTCCACTTTTGAACAATATATTTTATTTTCTCTTTTTTCAGGAAATTAATAATTATTGTTTTTTTGTCATTCACTTAATTGACTCTATACTTACCATTAATAATACATCCCTAATTTCTCCACCAGAAATGTGTACCTGATATTCAAAATGTCAGATAATCTTTAGTTTCAAATATCCATCAACTTTGATCTGTTATCAGTTCCAGTATGGACTAACTGTTCTTGAAAACTGCTATAGTACCAACATCACAATGCCTTCCTTCTCCGTCATTTTAGAAATCTTCTATATTGGAATTTCTATTTCCTGGTGCACAGAAGGTAAAATTTTTGAGATCTTGCATATTTGGAAATATCTTCATTCTCTCACTGGCTATAATTGATTACTTGGATTAAGTAGTTTGGGTATTAACATGGATATCATTTCACAAAGAATATTTAAAGGCACTGCCATATTTTCTTCAGTTTCCATTTTCAACTGACACCATTCTGATTTCCATTCTTTCCTAAAATTTATACTGTTCCGTTGTATACTTATATAGGTTATTGATTACTTCCCAAGTTTCCTGAATTCCACAGTCCCCAGATAAAAGCTACAAATAATTGCTCTTTATGGTCAGAATACTGAACTTTTCATAAATATAAGCAATAGAAGGAAGAAAAACTACATATTTTTAGATGGCTGCTTAATTTTCGCAAGAATGTATTTTCCTTTGAATCTTTTTCATGTGGGGGTGTATGTGTCCACTCCATTTTCCCCTTCCTCTTCCATTCAGGTCTCATTTAAATTGTTTTAGGCATTTAATTTAAAGGACCTTAATGATAATCTTATTCAACCTCATTTTTACAAATGAGAAAATTGATGTAGGTAGATTGAGATTTCACAGCTTCCCTAGATAGTACTCTAGGAATAGAATTTGAAATTAATTATGTTTATTTAGTTATGTAATGTTAACCTAAACTAGACTGCCTTTTATAGTTAAACATCCAAATACCTCACTTGAACATAGTTGTACTTTTATTTTCTTTTGACAGAGGAAATGTGCACAGGTGGAAAGATACCTTTAAATAACCAGCTAAATAGCATCCCCACAACTGCCAGTGCCACCACATGATTCTGCTTCATTTGGTTGGATGAGGATTCTGATAGAGAAGACCAAGGACTTTCCAAATCAGGACACTTTGACTTTAAGTTAAATTCTTAGGCTCAGGCTTACTTTAATAGCAAGATGGTCACATCAAAATGGTACATTCTGAAAGCTGTATTGAAGAAGAAATAAAGCAACTTAAAAAACCATTTAACTTGGGAAAGATTCTAAAGTTACAAAAGAATTGCAAGAATAATGACAGTACAGAGAACACCTATATACCATTTAGGTATATAGGTCAGACTTACCTATTCTTGACATTTTATCCCATTTGCTTTATCATTTGCTCTGTCTTTATCAATCCATATAATATTTTTGAGCTCTTCAATGTTAACACACATTCACTGTAGCCCTTTAAATCTTAAATTCTTCAGTGAATATTTCGTAAGAACAGGGCCTTTATAGCCCCAGTCCAGTTTTTATAGTTATCATCCGTGCAAGCTCTTATATGGCCCCAGAACAATTCTCAAATGTACAGAGTATTTTTCACTTTTAGTAAATTTGGTATTGCTATATTACTTTTACCAAATCTACCACATATATTCCAATTTTGTCAATTAACTCAACAATGACCTGTATACCATTTCTTTTCTTTTCAGTCTAGGACCAGTATTTACTTATATTTATTTATATTGTGTTTACTTATATTTCTTTATTCTCCTTTGTGTTTACTTATATTACTTTATTCTCTGATCTACAGTATTTTCAGTTCCTCTGTCTTTCATGACATTGACATTTTTATTTTTATTTTTTTATTTTTTTTCAATATATGAAATTTATTGTCAGATTGGTTTCCATACAACACCCAGTGCTCATCCCAAAAGGTGCCCTCCTCAATACCCATCACCCACCCTCCCCTCCCTCCCACCCCCCATCAACCCTCAGTTTGTTCTCAGTTTTTCAGAGTCTCTTATGCTTTGGCTCTCTTCCACTCTAACCTCTTTTTTTTTTTTCCTTCCCCTCCTCCATGGGTTTCTGTTAAGTTTCTCAGGATCCACATAAGAGTGAAAACATATGGTATCTTTCTTTCTCTGTATGACTTATTTCACTTAGCATCACACTCTCCAGTTCCATCCACATTGCTACAAAGGGCCATATTTCATTCTTTCTCATTGCCACGTAGTACTCCATTGTGTATATAAACCACAATTTCTTTATCCATTCATCAGTTGATGTATATTTAGGCTCTTTCCATAATTTGGCTATTGTTGAGAGTGCTGCTATGAACAATGGGGTACAAGTGCCCCTATGCATCAGCACTCCTGTATCCCTTGGGTAAATTCCTAGCAGTGCTATTGCTGGGTCATAGGGTAGGTCTATTTTTAATTTTTTGAGGAACCTCCACACTGTTTTCCAAAGTGGCTGCACCAATTTGCATTCCCACCAACAGTGCAAGAGGGTTCCCATTTCTCCACATCCTCTCCAGCATCTGTAGTCTCCTGATTTGCCACTCTGACTGGCGTGAGGTGATAGCTGAGTGTGGTTTTGATTTGTATTTCCCTGATGAGGAGCGACGTTGAGCATCTTTTCATGTGCCTGTTGGCCATCCGGATGTCTTCTTTAGAGAAGTGTCTATTCATGTTTTCTGCCCATTTCTTCACTGGGTTATTTGTTTTTTGGGTGTGGAGTTTGGTGAGCTCTTTATAGATTTTAGATACTAGCCCTTTGTCCGATATGTCATTTGCAAATATCTGTTCCCATTCCGTTGGTTGCCTTTTAGTTTTGTTGGTTGTTTCCTTTGCTGTGCAGTAGCTTTTAATCTTCATGAGGTCCCAATAGTTCATTTTTGCTTTTAATTCACTTGCCTTTGGGGATGTCTCAAGTAAGAAATTGCTGCAGCTGAGGTCAGAGAGGTCTTTTCCTGTTTTCTCCTCTAGGGTTTTGATGGTTTCCTGTCTCACATTCAGGTCCTTTATCCATTTTGAGTTTATTTTTGTGAATGGTGTGAGAAAGTGGTCTAGTTTCAACCTTCTGTATGTTGCTGTCCAGTTCTCCCAGCACCATTTGTTAAAGAGACTGTCTTTTTTCCATTGGATGTTCTTTCCTGCTTTGTCAAAGATTAGTTGGCCATACGTTTGTGGGTCTAGTTCTGGGGTTTCTATTCTATTCTATTCCATTGGTCTATGTGTCTGTTTTTGTGCCAATACCATGCTGTCTTGATGATTACAGCTTTGTAGTAGAGGCTAAAGTCTGGGATTGTGATACCTCCTGCTTTGGTCTTCTTCAAAATTCCTTTGGCTATTCAGGGCCTTTTGTGGTTCTATATGAATTTTAGGATTGCTTGTTCTAGTTTTGAGAAGAATGCTGGTGCAATTTTGATTGGGATTGCATTGAATGTGTAGATAGCTTTGGGTAGTATTGACATTTTGACAATATTTATTCTTTCAATCCATGAGCACAGAATGTCTTTCCATTTCTTTATATCATCTTCAATTACCTTCATAAGCTTGCTATAGTTTTCAGCATACAGATCTTTTACATCTTTGGTTAGATTTATTCCTAGGTATTTTATGCTTCTTGGTGCAATTGTGAATGGGATCAGTTTCTTTATTTGTCTTTCTGTTGCTTCATTATTAGTGTATAAGAGACATTGGCACTTTTAACAATAGTCTTAAAAAAGGCATGTCTGGGTGGTTCAGTCTGTTAAGTGTCCAACTTCGGCTCAGGTCATGGTCTCATGGTCTTTGAGTTTGAGCCCCTCATCGGGCTCTGTGCTGACAGCTCAGAGCCTGGAGCCTACTTGGAATTCTGTGGCTCCCTCTTTCTCTGCTCCTCCCCTGCTTGTGCTTTGTCTCTCTCTCTCTCTCAAAAATAAATAAACATTAAAAAAATAGCCTTAAAGAAACAATAGGATGTCTCTCAGTTTGCATTTGTCTGGTATTTCTTCTTGAATATATTCTGATTATGCATTCTAGGCCAGAACATTACATAAATATTATATAATAAATTTTTAAATAACTGTTACATAAATGATGTTGTATCCTCAGAGTATCCCATTTGGGCATTGTCTATCTGGCCCTCACTGGTAATGTCAATTTTGATCACCTAGTGAGGGTGTTGTCCAATTTCTCTATTGTATAGTTGCTGTCTTTCCCTTGAAACTTACAAGCCATCTGTGGGATATACTAGGATCATGAAGATATCTTGCTATTAATCAAAATTTTCCCTTAGATTTATTATGTACATGCTTATGTATGTACCCATTATACTTAAGACTGAGGATATTAGTGAAATGCTGTATTCATGAATTACTTGAATCAGTTCCTTCTTTCCCCTCCCCTGCCCTCCACAATGTGGTTATAGTATTTATCCGAAACAAAGGTATAGAAAATTCTACACTTTAAGCTTGCAAAAATAGTCTTAATTCAGTACTTACAGTGGTAATGCAGGCTTCCAATCTTATTCAAGGGTAAAACTTTTCATTCTTTACCCAATCTGGAATCTCTTATAGGTTGGCATTCTCTTTTAGGATAAGAGGATACAGAAATCTTTATTTTTCAGTTAGCGCCATTCCTACTTACTAGTGACAATTACAAACTCTTCAAGAGTTGGAGAGGATTGAAGAAATAGAAGTAAAAAGAGAAAGAAAAATCTTAGCTGAGAGTACTTTGTAAGTACTTTGACCTTTTTGGATCTTGATTGTAGTTAAGCCTGACTCTTCTGGGGCATCTGTGTATGTATATTAGAGTCCCTCCACCAATTGCTGGTGTTCTTTTATGTACAGTTACTTTTTTTAAAATTTTTTTTTCAACGTTTATTTATTTTTGGGACAGAGAGAGACAGAGCATGAACGGGGGAGGGGCAGAGAGAGAGGGAAACACAGAATGGGAAACAGGCTCCAGGCTCTGAGCCATCAGCCCAGAGCCTGACGCGGGGCTCGAACTCACGGACCGCGAGATCGTGACCTGGCTGAAGTCGGACGCTTAACCGACTGCGCCACCCAGGCGCCCCCAGTTACTTTTATAAAGGCAAAAATGCTCTTCTAAGCAGTGATTTCCCTAGCCTTCAGAGGGCTCTTTTTTTTTTTAATGTTTGTTTATTTTTGAGAGAGAGAGACAGAGCGCGAGCAGGGAGGGGCAGAGAGAGAAGGAGACGCAGAATCTGAAGCAGGTTCCAGACTCTGAGCTGTCAGCCCAGAACCCGACGTGGGGCTTGCATCCAGAAGACTTTTTAAAATAGATTTTACTTCTGTATGCTCTTGATTGTGCCTTTGAAGAGTCCTGTAGGATCCTTCACTTCTTCCCTCCCTTTTTTCTTCTCTCCCTTCTTTCCATCCCTTTTTTTCTTCTTCACTCCTTTATTTGTTGTTCCTTTCTTCCATCCATCCATCCATCCATCCATCCATCCATCCATCTATCCATCACAAGGAATTGATCATGCTATTGTGGGTAGTGGCTAGGCAAGTCTGAAGTCCATAGGGCAGGTCATCAGGAAGGGCAGATTAGAAACTCTTGGGCAAGAGTGAATGCTGCACACCACAGGAAGAATTTCTTCTTTCTCAGAGAAACCTCAGTTTTGCTTTTTAGGCATTTCAGTTGAATAGATGATGCCCACTCAAGTTATCAAGGATAATCTCCTTTTTAAAAAAGCCAGTTGATGGCAGATGTTAATCAAATCTATAAAACATCTTCACAGCAATATTTCGATTTATGTTTGAATAACAAGGGGACTGTAGCCTAGCCAAATTGACATAAAACTACCCATTATAGACAGGTACATCAAAACATGCCTAGTACAATAGTTACATAAGAAACTGTTAAGTGCATTAGAAGAAAATGTTGAGTCTGGTTTTGGAAATGTGGAGTTTTCAATGTCCCTGAATCACTGACACATTACCTTCATTCTTTTGTACAAAGGAATTATTCTAGATTGTTTTTGAGGCTTTTTTTCAATTATAAAATGATTCCTATTATTATGTACAGAGAGAGTAGAGATGATTAACAAAAGGCAATTGTCATTGCAAAGAGAATAACCTTGCAGAATTGACAGATTTTCTTATCTACCACCTCTCCCCCAAAGAAAGATAGTAGAATGAATTGATTATGGCAAAGAAATAAGGCATTCATTTAGCCATTTAGTCAACAGACTATAGACCATATGCTAGGTTAGATGCTGTAGATATAAAGTGAATGTGGTCCAATCCTGGATATGGAGAAATGTGACTATATTTTAATGATTACAAGCAAATCAGTCATTTCAGTACACTGTGGCAATGCTATGATGTGTATAGCACTGGAGAGTGCCATCTGAATCAGGCCAAAGGTTCAGGAAGGGCTCCTTGGGAGACATGTATTTGGAACTGAAATTGAAGGTCAAGATTTAGATAGATGTGAAAGGTGGCCCCAGGATGCTGCTGGGAAGTGGAAGTGAGGGAGATAAAGAAAGCTTGACAAAGCCTCTGCCACAGGCTGGTAAGGCAGGTAGAAAAATTGTCACAAAATTGGATGGGCTATTTAATTTCTTGAAAAGTGTTGTATGTGTGCAGGGTAAGGCGTTAATGTGTTTGGGGGTAGTGAGGAAAGTCAAATGTCTTGACCAAAGCGTTGAAGAGAGGAGGAATTTCTAGGTACATGATGATAGCTAGGATGGTTAGTGACAGGCACAACTGGACTGGGCATTCCAATGGTGGAAGATGGAACACAGCAGGTTTGGGGGCAAGGAAGAGACTGGATAATTAGTTTACTTTTGAGTATGCATATTGCATCTCTTTAAACATTCATATGGTAGAGAGAAATGGCCTGATTAGATATACACTGGGTCAAAATTCAAAGCTCATGTATTGTATAACTATTAGTTTGAGGTAATCATATATCACAGGAAAACTCTAAAAAGATACATGATTTTCCCCTAGACTTATTCCTTTGGTCTCAAAAAAGGTTGAAAAAATTCTTTTGTTTTTTGCCATTGTTTTGATTTTTTTGTCTTTCAGAGTTTTCAGGTTGTATTCTTGTTCCCTTTGCTAACAGTCATGTTCAATTTCTTCAGCATACATAATATTAACTTTTCAAGTTGTTACTTGACCCCAGCAGTTCTAATAATTCTTGTTTACTCTTGCCATTTTAAACACTGACTGGAAGCAGAATTTTGCATGCTGTTACACCCACAAATTGTGAAAGCTGCCTTGGAGGATGTCATTCATTTATTTATATAAGCCTTACATTGTTCAAAGGCTTTTTGAATAATACAAATTTTATCTGTTCAGGACATATTACCATGTTGTTTTCATTTACATAGCTGTGAGCCATCATCGGCTAGCACAACCTCAAAACATCACGGTGAAGTGGATAGAAGATTTTGTGGGGTTGGAGAGCTGAACTGTGTTCATTTGTGATTCGCGTGCACGTGTGTGTGTGTGTGTGTGTGTGTGTGTGTGTGTGTGTATTTTCAGTGGATTTTCCAAGTGAAGGAATGAAGAGCTTCAGAGAAACATCAGTACATGGCTTTCTTCTAGTTTGTGCTTAAATGCTTTCTGTCCTATGTATGAAATAATGTGTGTGAAATAATGTGTGTGGTATAAGTAATGCATCTTATTAAGGTGAACCAATGCTTCTTTTCATTTTATTGAAAAAATACTTCAGGACTTGGGCACAATGAAGCTGTATTGGCTAGAAGCCTCTTTTTGCAATAGAAATGTATTTGTCCAAATTTAGCATTAACAAAACCTTGAATGTAACTTCTTTTTTCTTCACTTTAATCTTTTTTCCTTTCTTCTCTCCTTTCCTTCCTTCTCATTTTTTTTTATATATATGAAATTTATTGACAAATTGGTTTCCATACAACACCCAGTGCTCATCCCAAAAGGTGCCCTCCTCAATACCCATCACCCACCCTCCCCTCCCTCCCACCCCCCATCAACCCTCAGTTTGTTCTCAGTTTTTAACAGTCTCTTATGCTTTGGCTCTCTCCCACTCTAACCTCTTTTTTTTTTTTTCCTTCCCCTCCCCCATGGGTTCCTGTTGAGTTTCTCAGGATCCACATAAGAGTGAAACCATATGGTATCTGTCTTTCTCTGTATGGCTTATTTCACTTAGCATTACACTCTCCAGTTCCATCCATGTTGCTACAAAAGGCCATATTTCATTTTTTCTCATTGCCACATAGTATTCCATTGTGTATATATACCACAATTTCTTTATCCATTCATCAGTTGATGGACATTTAGGCTCTTTCCATAATTTGGCTATTGTTGACAGTGCTGCTATGAACATTGGGGTACAAGTGCCCCTATGCATCAGTACTCCTGTATCCTTCCTTCTCATTTTATTAGTTCAATGATTCATGTGTTCCCTTCCAAGTACAATGTTTATTTAGCATTTGCCACATATAAGGCTACACTCTTTGTGTTGTGACAGTCATAAAGATAAAATATACTAAAAATGATGAAGCAATTTTGAGGGCTTATTGTGTACCAGGCACTCTTCCATGTGTTTCACATGCATTAACTCATTTAATCTTCATAATAATTGTATGACAAAAATACTCTTATCACCTCCATTTTACAGATGAGGACATTGCATCTTAAACAAGTCTGACAATTGCCCTAGGTCACCTAGGGATAAAGGAACAGAAGATTTAAACTCACATTTTAAATCATATCCTCATCATTTCATCTAGTGAAATCTAGTAGGAAAGTGATAGACATCAAAAAAATGAAAAAATAAGATAGAATGGGGTAAGTGCCAAGAAATATGTTTATGCAAAATGCCACTAGGGCTCAGAATAGGGGGAAAGCCAGGAGGATGTGACCAGTCTTCATGGACCTTGGCTGATGGGGAGGATTTTGAGAAAGAAAGGTGGAAGGGACATTTCACCAAGAGTGAATGGTTTGAATTATTTCATTTGGATGAGCCATTGAGTATATGAAAGGGAGTAGTCAGAATAAAGCCTGAAAAGGTGACTCTCAGCCATTTGTGAAGCTATAAGTACAAGCAGAGACATTGGCATTTAATAGGTGAGGCAGGAGGAAAATGGCTAAAGGTTTTGAACACGAGAGTGACACAATCACTGAGGTGAATTGTGAAAAATCATATATTAACATTCTGTGGAATGGATTAATATGGAAGTGTCCAGAATCAGGGAGATTAATTAAAAGTTTGGTAGGGAGAGACTAAAAGCTTGAATTCAAGTACTGGTTTGGGGAGTGGAAAGGGAAAAAAATATAGGACAGAATAAGGGGCCCTATAGATGCATTCTAGGACTTGGTAATCTCTTGAAGGAATTGTTAGTGAGGTCTCCATGGTTTCTAAGCAGGCGGGGTAGCTCTGGGAGAATGGTGATTCTGTTCCCTTGCAGAGGAAGGCAGCATAGGGGTCAGGTTTCAGGGGGGCAGAGTGGACATGCATTCATGTTTCCACTAGAAGTGTCCAAGGAGATGTTCTGTTCTTAATAGGAAATAAATACTTAAGGTTCAGGGCAAGGGCTTTTAAGAGGCTTTCAGTGATCAGTCCAGACTATTCTATATATCTCTTTCCTCTCTGTGTTCTTTCACATTTGGCCTCCCTGCCATTTGGCAAGTTTCCCAGTGCCTGATCACCTTTTATGTCCTCCTTCCAATTTCTCTCCATTGTCATAATCAAATTCATGAAATTATACATCTTAGTTATTTATGCCTGCATGGTCTTTAACCTTTGGTAATAAAAAAGCATTTCTGCTGACCTTTAGCAAAAACAACAACAGCACACACACACACACACACACACACACACACACACACACAAGCAAAGCCAAAGCAAAACAGAACAAATAAATGTAGAGCCTTTAAGCGAGAGAAACAGAGAAGCCGTGCAGAAATAAACCTTACGGCAAGTGAGCAGAAACAATGCTGCCTGCATTGTTTTATCTCAGGTTCTGCCAACGAAAACCTGAGCGTAGGACGTTTACAATTACTTACAGGGTCTGTGGTCAACAGATTAGATTGAGTTCAATAAAACTCTTGAGTAAGGAAGAACAGAAAAGTTTGGCTTTCTGGACAACAAAGAAAAATTCCTTAACCGTGGAACAAGAGGCCACAGTGGGTTAGTCAAAGTAAAAACACTGAAACATCGTTTTGAAAGTTACATTACAGAATGCGTGTTCAGGATGCTTAAGAGTAGCTTTATTATATTACACTCCTCTGATCTCATTAGCTGTGAGCTAATGGCATTAATGGAAGGAAAAATATATTTTAATTCCCTCAGTCAATCTTTAGTTACCTCTATAGGATTTTTAGTAAAATTACTTCCTGGCAAGTATTTTGTTGAAAATCATAATTGGCAAACAGATTTAAGATCAAGTTATTTTCTCAATTAATGGGATTCATTCTGACATTAGTTTTGAAATGTCACCAAACATTTTGTTCCTGTTTTTTATCCCAGATGTGCTATAATTTAGAACCAACTCCACGTTTCTCTCTGGTGCTTTGCCAAGGGCCTGTTCACCATTCGTTTCTGTCTTCTGCAGCCATCTCAGTCCATCACACATCTGCTCTCGTTTGTGTGTTCTCAGTAGCAAGTGTGTCTACTAACCAAATTACTAACATGTACACAAATCTGGATTCACTTCCGGCACTCTCTTTCAGACTATGAACTTCTCAGGGGCGCCTGGATGGTTCAGCTGGTTAAGCATCTGACTTCGGCTCAGGTCATGATTTCGCTGTTCGTGAGTTCAAGCCCCGTGTCAGGCTCTGTGCTGACAGCTCAGAGCCTGGAACATGTTTGGGATTCTGTGTCTCCCTCTCTCTCTCTGCCCCTCCCTGCTTGTGCTTGCTCTCTCTCTCTCTCTCTCTCTCTCTCTCTCAAAAATAAGTAAACATTAAAAAAAAAAGACTGTGAATTTCTCAGAGATGAGGCCTCTGTCTTTAATCATATCTTCTTTTTCCCTCTAAGAATTCTTCTGCTTTGCAAGCTCAAGGGAGGCCTCTGCCCCCCTTTCTCCTCTGGTTAGGTTAAGTGTGAGCTCTCCTAGCCCTCTGTGCTTGGGAATCTTAGCACTTATGGTAATGTTCTCTCTCCCTGAGTGCAAAGGCTGTGTCATTTATTTTTTATATTTAGAGCTTTGCATTCTTTTTAACACATAATGTATTCCTCTGGAAAATTCTGTGGAATGGAAAGAAACAAAGAAACCACAAGGAGCCATTTATTTGTATCTGTTAAAAATTCAGGCTTTGGAAACAGAGTCAGATATTGCTACTGCTTAGTTACAGATGAAATTCATTTTCAGCCTTTTCCCAACTTCTTTTCTGAGGCTTCTTCCTATCCACCAGTCTACCTCCTCAGGCACCAGATGTCTTCACATCAGTCACTTTTGGCACTGCTTTAGGCTCAAAAGGGTACAATTTTTTCTCTTCCCATCAATGTTTCTACTCTTCCATTCCTGTGTTAATAGTTAATTGTCAGCAAAATAAAAGTGTCTTAATTCACATAAAATAACAAAGAACTAATTATTTAATTAGTTAACTTTTTCAAATCAATTTGAATTTGTTTAATGGGTGTATACTTCTACATGGTGAATAAATTCTAGAGATCTGCTGTATAACTTGTTGTCAATAGCTAACAACATGGTGCCTTAAGTACTGGTTAGGAGGGTCATTCTCATGCTAAGTGTCCTTACCCCCCCCCCCCCCCCACACACACACACAAGCAAAGGGACAGAAATCTTTTGGAGGTGATGGACGTATGTACTTCCTGTGGTGATGGTATCATGGGTATATGCCTATGTCCAAACTCATCAAAATGTATACATTAAATATGTGCAACTTTCTGTATATTAAGGATAATAAAGTTGGAAAAAATAATGGTGATACTCTGAGGAATCAATCTCTAATGGTAAGATTTAGGGTATCACTTGAAAAATATTTCATAGCCTATTAGTCTGTCCATAAAACCTAGTCTGCACACTGCTGAAGTTTATATAGGAACAAGGTTCCAGGGGGACGGTGTGCCTCTTTTAGCTGTGATCTCTAGCCCCCCCAGGCACTCTGGATTGGAGCTCAGTATATGTTAAGTGCTTAGTGCAATGTCTAGCTCACAGGAAGGGGGCTCAGATTCCTTTACAGGCTCATTTCTTGCCATTTTCCTCTGCATTCTATGCTCTAGCCTCACTGGCTTTCATTTAGTTTTGTAGGGACAGCCAAGCCTTTTCTGGCCTCAGAATATATTGTCTCTTCCAGGATATGTCATCCTCCTCCTCTTCACATAGCTAACTTCTACTCAGAGTCTCCACTGGAATATCACTTTCTCCTGGAAGGCTTCCCTGAAGTCCTAGATTAGATTAGGGTGTTTTTTTTTTCTTTTTCCCCGTGTGCTGCTGGAGCACCTCACTCCTTCTGTCCTAGTACTGGGTAGTAGAAGCATAGACAGCATATAGCAAGTTGAGGACAAGGACTTGAGGCAGACTGTCTGGATTCAAATCTCAGTTTTGCTAATTACTAGCCATGTGAACTTGGGGAAATTTTATTTAACTTCTCTAAGCTTCAGTTTCCTCATCTGTAAAATGGAAATGATGATAGTGCTTATCCCATCTGGGTTTTATGAGTTTTAAAATAGTTAAAACTTTTAAAGGATTTAGAATAGTGATTGCTACCTAATATGTATTATGTATTAATAAAATATGTATTATTTTAAATATACTATACACAAAATATGTATTATTTTTCATATTCAGATATTACATTTATTATATAAAAGTATAGGATACATATGTTTATATATATATATAAGTTTAATATATATAAGCTTAATGTTTTAGTAATTATCTTTTCCCATAGACATTGAGTTGTTCATAACAGTTTTAGAACTATGTCTGTTTCCCTCACTATTTATTAGGTACCTGAAAACTTGTGCAGCACATGTAGAAGAAAGACCTCCACAGTTGCTAGAACCCAAATTTCATGGCTAGCAGGTTGAAGTTTAGGTCCTGCCAATGGGAAGCATCCTGTCTGAGACCTGGAGGTGAAATGGAGTTAGAATATCTTTGGGTTATGGGGCACCTGGGTGACTCATTCGGTTGAGTGTCTGACTTCAGATCACATCATGATCTCAAGGTTCCTGAGCCAGAGTCCCGCATTAGGCTCTCTGCTGTCAGCACAGAGCCCCTTCGGATCTTCTGTCTCCTTCTGTCCCTGCCCCTCCCCTAACTCACTCTCTCAAAAATAAATAAACATTAAATAAAGAAGAGTTTCTTTGGGCTTTTGGAGCCATGGAGGCAGCAGATCAGGGCAGTCTCCTTTGGAGTAGACACTGTAGCAGCAGATGATAAAAACAGGCTTCTGTATGCTGCAAGGCAATGGTGGTTCACATAAATGCACTCTTTTGCAGTGATGGTCGTAGCTTCCTATAATTCCTGATTTCTGTAGAACATGTCCAGTCCCTCCCTGGTTCCCTACCTCCATCTCATTTCTAACCCTCTATGTAACCCAATGCCATGTGAAGAAGTCCACTACCTTGCATTGAAATGTCTAGAATGGTGTCATTTGCCTAGCAAATCTTGACTAATAGTATTATAGGTACTAACTTGGAGTCTACTTAGAATTTTAAATCGTAGCCCAATTATGTGGTATATTCATTCCTAATGAAGAGACTATACACTTCTGATTAGGTAAGAAGCTGTTATTCAACAGTATTTTTAAAAGGGCACCCCATAACAGACACTATTATAGGCTATAATGTAATCATATATGATATTTTTGGTGTGCATGTGCTTGATTTCAGGGTGTTCTGGATTATATCGTAAATGTAATGTCCAACATAGCTTTCTCCATTATCCCACACATTTAGGTGGAAGCATTCTGTATTTCTGTATAAGAGAAGATATTTTCTCTCTTCCTGAGTTCAACTATATTGTTATACCTAGTGTATGTCCTTGTCTCTGATGGGCCATAAGACTCATTTAATTTCACATGTAATGTCAAATTGGCTACACTCATGGGTATTAGAAACTTTTTTTCGGAAAAATTACCAACGCTCCTAATGGGATTGAAATAACAATATTTTGTGATAGAATCTACAGCACTGCTATTGCATCATTGAAATAATGTAATGAGTTTGGAAACTTGTAGCTTATATTAGAAGCAGTTCATTTTAAGTCTATAAATTATAGTACAGAATTTTTTTTCCTTTCAGAACATAACTAAATATTGTTTTCTCTTCCTTAAAAAGA
Source organism: Lynx canadensis (assembly GCF_007474595.2). NCBI lineage: Eukaryota > Metazoa > Chordata > Mammalia > Carnivora > Felidae > Lynx > Lynx canadensis. The sequence continues at coordinate 64,860,351 of NC_044309.1, forward strand.
AGATTTTCCATTAAATCAGACTTGCTTATATTCTCTGAGCTTTGAGAAAAAGTCTGTTTCTTCTTAAGACACCATAATTTTCACTTTGTCTCCACATCCTTCCATCTTATTAAGTCAGCTTTGTCCTCTTATGTCTTACTCCCTTTACTGATGACATGGTTCCCTTCTATATGTCACCTTCCTAGAAAAGGGTATGCAGAAATTTCAACGCTTCTACGTGAGAAAAAACAACAGCAACAAACCACAGACTCTAAAAGAAGTTATAACTCAGCCGTGGCCTGAGAGTAAGAAAGCTGAATTATAATCCTACACCTACTCCTTACTACCAGTAAGACCTCTCTGGATCACACTTTCCTCATTTATAAAGGGATTGTTTCTCATGTCCTCTTGGGCTCTACACTTCAATATTTGTGACTTTAGTATCTCTGTGATATATGCGTGGCATGATAGCTTGATATCATCAAAGACTCAGGCTCATTCTAGTTTTATTAACCAACATCCTTATAAGTGCAACATCCTTGATAGGATGAAGGGGAAAAAGAAAAGGAAAAAGGCAAAAACAAGGAAAACAGATTTTTACCATAATAATGCCCCAACTACAATTGGGATCCTGTTTGTAAGAATTTGTTTGTAGTACAGAATGGATATTGGATAGGCCTGCCACATGGGGTTGATAATAATAATAGTAATTTTATTATAATATATATTATATTATATGTTATATATTATGTATAATAATTATGTAATAATTATTAATGAGATAATAATATCATCTCATTCTTCATGTGTTTATTCATTCAGCTAGCAGATCTTTATTGAGGGCCTTCTTCGTGCTAGGCATTCTCTTTAGGTGCTAGACATTTGGTGGTAAACAACATAGGCATTGCCCTTTCCTTCATAAAGCTTAGTAGAAGCTACTAGAATTAGTAGGAGAGCTCTACAGTAAAAACAACCCCCCAAAATAAATATAAAATACAATTTAATATATGTGATCTGATGAAAAAAATTATCATTATAAAAAGGCACCAGAGCTGCCAAATTTGGATTAGAAGTTCAGATGCCTTCTGAGAAAATGATATGTATATAGGAGTTGGATCCTCAGAGTAAAAGATGGGGTGACAAGAAGAATCTTGGAACGGAGGGAATCATGTGATTAGACATTCCACAAAGGCCAGTGTGGCTGGAAAGTGTTGATGAAGAGGAAAGAGTAGCATGAGACGAAGTTGGCCAGAGGACACAGGGAGAGAAAAAAGGGGAGTGACTGCATGGGCCAGTGTATGGAAGTGTTTGCTTTCACAGGAGTTGAATGTCAGATTTATGAAGGTTGTGAAAAGGGGAACTCAGAGCCTTGACAGCACTGGAAGGCACAATCAGGTTAGAGGACATTATTGGTCGTGCTAAGAAAATTGAATTTATCCTAGTTGATGATAAGGCACTAAAGTGTTGTTATGGAAATGGTTGTTGTTGTTGGTGGTGGTGGTGGTGGATATACAAGTGGCAGGGAGCTCCAGCAGGTAGCTGTGTGATAATAAAAGCACAGGTAAGTGATAATAAAATCCAGGTAAGTGATAATAAAAGCACAAACTTAATAGTATCAATTGTACCTTTTTATTTCTAAATCAAGAGACCAGGGCAGCACTTATCTAAAAAAGAAAACAAAACAGAACATAAGTAGAGTAATAGTACCTGCCATTGTTTTGAGGCTGGGGAGAATTTAAAGTCCTTTCCTTAAGGCAGCTGGGCTGGGTGTGGAGCCTGCTCAGGAATCTTTCTCTCCCTCTCCCTCTGCCCCTCCTCTGCTCACGCTTACGTGCAGTGTCTCACTCTTTCTCTTAAAAAATTAAAAATATAAAATAAAGTTCTTTCCTTACATACATTCAATTCTCTTAACAAACGTATTATACTTTTGTACTTATAGTATTACATGATTTTATGGAGAAAATAGTGTAAGGGTAAGATCATTATGCTTGCTTGCTTGCTTTCTTTCTTTCTTTCTTTCTTTCTTTAACAAAGCAGAGGGAGCTAACTGCAGTCTACTCTATCCTCCTTAGTGTGAGTACTTATAAACATAATAGGCCTGAGAAGAGGCCACATCTTCTCAATTCACAGGGCATAATTCTGGATCTTCTAACCCTTAGAACTGTGAACACATCCCTCTAAATTAATTCTTCTGAGTTAATTCCAAGATTAACTTAGAAGTCCTTCATGAGGTATACAGGAGACAATCAGAAGGTGAGCCTTTCTTGTTACTCAAGGAGATAAAAAAAAAGTTGAATTGTTAGTTTTTCTACTTTTCTGTATACATCTGTATGAAATTCTCTTCAGACTTTGTGGACATTTTTATGATATCATTAAATGCACATAAATTTGTAATGCATACTCACCAATACTCTCTCTCTCTCATACTCTTTTCTGAATTGGTATGGGGGGACCTTTCTGTTTTCAAGATTATTTAAGTTTTCCAGTAATAGGCACAGAGATGTTAAGTAACTTGTGTAAAATCACACCAATAGTTACTACTAGAACCAGGAATTAAAAAACAATAAAGGCATTGCAATGGTTAATTTTAGGTGTCACCTTGGCTAAGATGAAGTACCCAATTATATAAACAAACACTAATTGAAGTGTTGTGAAAGTATTTGTAGATGCAGTTAACACATTCAATCAGTTAATTTTAGGAATTTAGTTCAGAAGTGAATCTTCTGTTACTTTCTTCATCTTTATATCATAGAAATCCAATTGCTTTATAATGGTTTCCGTAAAGAATTCTCTTTTCAAGTACCAATATAAAATTGCTTGGATATCAGCAATTTCATATGGCTTACTCTATTATCAGTTTTGAAATGATCTCTGACACTTCACCGACTACTATGTTCCTATGAGTGTTGTTTCTTACGGGGACTAGTATTCCTGTATGCCTCTTTTGCTACTTTCCTCAGCAATTAGAATTGAAGCTTGTAGGTATTAAAAGAAATAATACTGGCACAGGTGATTTTAAGGAACTGAATTGATTTTTAAGTCACTTTTTGGTGAGTGACATCAAAGACAATGCATTCCTAAGCTTCTTTGTCTCTAATTTTGAAATCCAGAATTCTTCCCTTTCAATAGCTTTGATAGAATACCTGATTCCTTCTGAAAGGGAATATTAAGGTACAAGATTCAGTTATTGAAGCTTTCTCTCTTTTTTCTTTTTTTTTTAAATGTTTATTTATTTTTGAGAAAGACAGAGAGACAGAGCACGACCAGGGGAATGGCAGAGAGAGATAGAGATACAGTTCTGAAGCAGGCTCCAGGCTCTGAGCTGTCAGCACAGAGCCTGATGCGGGGCTCAAACCCACAAACCATGAGATCATGACCTGAGCCATTCAGACGCTCAAGCGACTGAGCCACCCAGGCGCCCCGAAGCTTTCTCTTACTGGGCTCCTTGACTTTAATAATTTTAGTGCCATAAATAAAATTTTCTATTTTACCACCATTAACACCATTACCATGTCATTAACAAAGACATGGTGGTCTTTGACTCAAAAGTACACACACATACACAAATGCACACACACAAACACACACACACACACACACACACACACACACACTGACAAACGGTAATGGAAAATTAATTCTAAGAGCTTAGATTCATCACTAACTGCGTAATCTTAAAATCTCTTGATCTAGATCTCTCCACATCTATGGTGTGGGAATAATAATAGCACATTATAATGAATTAATTTGAAAACTATTAAAAGTTATTTCTCTGGACTTGAGTGGAGTAAAAAAGCATTCCCAATAGGGAATATACATTTATGAGCATCACTGATACTAGCCGTCCAAGAATACTGAGCAACTACTAGGCTCAGAACATTGTACCTGGTACCAGGGGAGTTTACAAACTCAAGAAATGAAGACTCTATACTTTAAACACTGTGATTGACTAATTTACTGAGGAGTTCAGAAGCATAGTATGACCTAAAATGCAGGTGCCTGAGTTTGATGGGTGCTGTGGCTCCTCAAAACCTTTTATATCCTATATGATTCTAAGATAAATGTGTGCGGAGGTGAGAGAACATCAGATGGATGGATTGGCAGAGTGATTTCCTCTCAGCAGAATTCATAACAAGATGCTTACAGCAAGAAAACCCCTATGAACAAACTTATGTGGACCTTAAAGTGATTATTCTTATAGAAAAGAAACCTGGGAACTTTGTAAAACATGGGCCTCTTTGAAACAACTCTTATTGTCTAGGTGAGTTTTGATGGAAAGTTTGATTGCTCTATCTAAGGCTCAGAAGGATGAGCCGTAATAATACATATTATTTTATGTAAGGAATAAGGATAGTTTAGCCTGCTGCTTTTTCTCACTCTCACATAACAGCAAGCCATCGTACTGGCTATCTGTTGAGGCCAAAAGCTGGGTTTGAAAGGTTCAGACAGACCTCAGATGCTATCATAACTGAGTTATCCTCTAGTTTCAGGACTCTTGACTGTCACAAACTTGCATTAAATTATTTTCACTGGCTTAGCTGTATTCCTACTACCATAACTCTGTATTTTCATATACCCAGTCTATCTCCCCTGCTAAAGACACAGCCACAGACCTATCCAAATAATAAGAATTTGGGTGGAGTGTTCATATATGAGATATTGTGAATATATTTTATCGATAGTGTTAAATTAATGACTTGGTTTTTTACCTCTAGCTGCTTTATAACTCTGTCTTCCCCATGTTTAATATATCAGCCATCTCTGATAGAAAGGTGGTTGGTATATGGTTGATATTTTTGGGGTCTTGGGGGATGGTTCTTATATTCTGAAACCGCAATATTAAGAAACATACCAGTAGCATCAGCACCGCATAGCATCACAACACCAGGCCACATGTCCTCATAGAGAAAATAGCATCCTGCTTAAGTAAAATGCACTATATACTTTTTTTTTAATTGTTTTTCAACGTTTATTTATTTTTTGGGACAGAGAGAGACAGAGCATGAACGGGCGAGGGGCAGAGAGAGAGGAAGACACAGAATCGGAAACAGCCTCCAGGCTCTGAGCCGTCAGCCCAGAACCCGATGCGGGGCTCGAACTCACGGACCACGAGATCGTGACCTGGCTGAAGTCGGACGCTTAACCGACTGCGCCACCCAGGCGCCCCAAATGCACTATATACTTATACACACACACACACACACACACACACACACACACACACACACACATACACATATATATATGCATGAATATAGTGTACATTTAATATACATATATATTTAATATGTATTATGTATATATAATAGTGATATATAGAGGCACCTGATTGGCTCAGTCAGTTAAGTGTTGACTTCTGCTCAGTTTATGATCTCACAGTTCATGAATTCAAGCCTCACATTGGGCTTCTGCTGTCAGTATAGAGCCTGCTTTAGATCTTCTGTGTCCTTCTCTGCCCCTCCCCCACTCGCACTCTGTTTCTCTCTCTCTCAAAAATAAATATTTTAAAAAATAGTTTGAGGCGCATGGGTGGCTCAGTTGGTTAAGTGTCCATCTTCAGCTCAGGTTATGATCTCATGGTTCATGAGTTCAAGCCCCGTGTCTGGAGCTTGCTTCAGATTCTGTGTCTCCTTCTCTCTCTGTTCTCCCCTGCTTGTGCTCTGTCTCTTTCTCTCTCTCAAAAATGAATAAATATTTTAAAAAATTTTAAAAATAGTGATATATAATATGCATATAGATATGTATATGCATATGTGTGTATATGTATATATATAATATACTTATTATACATATAATAGTGAATGGTGACCTTCAGGAAAATCTTGTTGCTTTATTAAAGGTATAGAGAAAGTTGTGGACAGAAAATAAGTGGTATGTCGCAAGGTAGATCGGAACTAGATGATACGGGCCCCTCTACAGGGCATGGTAAGGAGTTCAAGTTAGATTTTAAGGGAAATAAGAAATCTTTTAAATGTTTTAAGCTGGGATGTCACTGTCATCTGTGAAGTATCTAAGACTATCCTACTGGTAACAGCCTACCATAGTTTCAAGGTTGCTGGCAGAAGAAATGACACTCATGGGTCAGAGATAAATGACTTTACTGTTCGTGGAAGAGGACGTGTTACTAACTCAGATATAGGACAATAGAGGAGCAGAGAGGGCAGGACTTCATATCAAACATGGAGTCAGACTCTAATACAATAAAATCTGCCTCCTAAATCATATAAGCTTAATGTTAAATGTTTTTTGCATTCAAGATAATAGATCTGAGACTGTACTATGAAGATGAAAAGGTCATAACATAAAATTGCCATCCCTAAAAAAAACCTGGAGCACTTGGATGGAAGTAATTAGGGCAGAGGGCTTGGTGTTTCAGACTTAAGAGATAAAATTTGAATATCAAAATCTTTTCCTATATTAAAAAGAATTATTTTTGAAAGAGAGAGCCTGCACATGAGTGGGGGAGGGGCAGAGGCAGAGAGAGAGAAAATCCCAAGCAGGCCCTACACTCAGCATGGAGCCTGGTGTGGGCTTGATCTTACAACCATAATATCATGACCTGAGCCCAAACCAAGAGTCAGATGCTCAACCAGGTGCCCCAGAAAGAATTTTTATATTTAGGTACTTACCTCTTAATTTTACTGCTTTACTATTTTAAAACATGTCCTATCATTTAAATTAAGGTGCTTTCCATATATTACAAATTTTTTATGACTTAAGGCCAGAACATTTACTAATTAATTACTCACTACACGTTTTCTAATAGATTGTTTACTATCCATATCATCAGACTTCTCACAAAAAGTGTTTCGGCTAAAGGTATCACAGAGAAAAGAAGCTCTAGAACTTTGAATTGAAAGGTCTCATTTGTAATTTAAATCTGTGACTAAATCAAGGTAGGAGAAATAATGTGATTAGAATAGATAACGGGAAGCTAGAAAAAACAAATGATAACTGAGAACATTTAAAAATATTTAATATATTTTTGATTTGGTTTAAAAAATGTCTGTCAATGGAATTTTAGGTAATGAGCATGTTGTGCTTTATAGAAGGTGACAGAAAACTAGTCTGAAAGCCAAATCTAGCCTACTGTCTGTTTTTGTACAGTTCATAAACTAGAATACCTCTTACAGTTTTAAATGATTATATTTTAAAGGTTATATACGTACTTATATATTAACCTTGATTTTGCTTCTTGTCTTACAAAGCCTAAAGTATTTAGTATCTGATTCTTTGCAGAAATAAAATTTGCCACCCCAATTTAAGGAATAGATTCCATTGGCCTGGACTTTTTGAGAAATAAGCAAAATACTTAGCATTTGGAGAACGAAAGAATAAGAAAAAATCTGTTCAGGGTCATATTTTTAGAACCTGGCCTTGTAATATATGGAACATTATTATCTTATCTTTTAAAGACTTACAGTGAGCCATGCAAAGAAAATACAGTTGATTTTAACTACTGTGGCCAGGGCAAGTGACTTCAAGCCTTTGGCCCTGAAGTCTTCATAGTTTGGTATCTTTGTTCATAATTGATTATTTCCATAGAAGCAAGTCCTCACAAAGAAGATTTGAATCAAAGAAACAAGGACCTCAGCAAAGGTATGGGAGTAGTAGCCTTCACTAAGGGCAAGCGAACCATGCTGTGTTCTGAGCCAAAAAGTAGTTTGGTGGGAGTATGCCTGGTTGAACTAGTAGGAAGCTAGAGTGGCTGGAAAAAATGGGGCAGTTATGGGAGATGGTAATGCAATAAAGCTAGTGCAAAGAATTAAAAGGGAGCCAGATTGCTTGTTAGCCTCTGATGACTTTGTATTTGAATTGGAAGGGGAATTATAGAGGTTTTTAAGCAGAAGATCTATTGCTGTTGTTCAAAGTTAATGCGAAGAATGATACCTATTGATGCTGCCAGAATGGACCATGGTGGATACCATACAGTGACTCACTCAACATCTTTCCAGTTATATTCTGTTGTATTTTTTGTATGATAAAAGTTTGAAATTTACACATTCCTTCTAAGGTTTTCTTACATCTGTGTTTTTGGATTGTGGTTTAGTTTGTGCCAAAGAGATGCATTTGTGTCAAGATTAAATTTGGAACCGTATACTGTATTAGGTAGGGAGGCTGTGCCACTGCAGATAGAGCAGGTGCTGTACTGTTCTCGAGACATCATCTATGGCAATGGCTTTTTGATTCCTGGACTGCAACTAAGGCAGCATATTATAGGAGCCAGCATTTCAGCTGATGCCTTCCTGATCCTTTTGTTCTAGTTGAGGCCATTTTTCCCATTAGAAAATAGCCCTGGTTGTAGCTTCATGCCCTCTAGATCACAGCTAAGGTAGTGTGTTTGTAAAGGCAACTATTGGGAATCACCACTTCCCATTTCCTTAGCTCCCTACTGTTCTTGAAGAGCAGGTCCCTGAACAGAACTGTTCTGTGATGTGATTCTAGTAGTTATTCTGGGAAACCCATTGTAGAGTCTGTTCCTCCACCCATTAAAAGAACTGTAGAAGCACATAATTTCTTTCGGCCTTATAAAACAAGTCCATTGCTTGAAGTGGAATTCTGGATGATATAGGGAAATTGAGAGTTTCTTTCACGCTTAGAGTTACCAATATGAGGTGTCATCCAGATCTGTGCACTTTGAAATCAACCCAAGGACCTTAATAGAAGAGGAAAATAGAAACTTCCAAAGAGGTGGAGGGGGGCACAATGTAATTTGAATACATTCTATATCATGACAATATATAGCATCAAAACAAATGGGAAGAAAAAAATTGAATTAATAAACTTACTTCAGAACAAGGTAAAAAGAAATTTTACAAGCATGAATTCATGAAATTTGGAGGAAAAAGTGCATTTTTTTTTTGCTATGCACCATCATCATGCCTCCTTTGTTGTACATATTTTGCTCTTTAATATTTTTCTTTAAATAGAATCAGAGATTAGGGAATAGATGATTCTATAGTTAAGATAGGAATATTCTATATAGGCCTACAACATCTTACCATTGTCAAAAATAAGGATGCTTTCATAATAGTTTGGAAGGAAAAAATACAAGTCTGAGGAGAGACTGCTGGAAGATAGGTAGTGACAGATTGAACATCAAAAAGAAAACAGTGATTAAATTAAAACTTGTTTTGTCTGTAAAATATCCATGATGATAATTAAAGAAGAGAAATATTAATTGTTTTAGAGAAAAGTCTGTCAGGAATTGTGATGGCTCTGAGATTTTATTACTTGTGCAAGCTAACAAGTTAGCCTGCCACAGTTTCACATGAACTGGCAGAAGACAGCGACTCCTGGGTCGGAGACAGAGGATTTGATTACTAATGGCACAATAGGTGGTGTGACTTTCATGTTTGAATTCCTTACTCTTGTTCCCCTATCCTGTGGGGGCAAATGCAGATGCAGGCCCAGGTGGCCCACAGGGTATTTGTGCCACAGCTGAGGAAAAATAAGATTAGAAACTCTAATTCTTTTTTTAGAATGTTTTATTTATTTGTTTTCAGAGAGGGACAGAGCATGAGCCGAGGAGGGACAGAGAGAGATACACACACACACACAGAATCTGACTCAGGCTCCAGAGCACAGAGCCAGATGTGGGGCTCGAACCCATGACCCATGATATCGTGACGTGAGCCGAAGTCAAATGCCCAACTGACTGAGTCACTTAGGCGCCCCAGGAAACCCTAATTCTTAAAGGGGCTGCTAGCAAACCCACACAACTTTCTCTCAGAGGGAGACATTACCTTAATTATCTTGATCAGGAAACAAATCTGTCCTCTGCCCGAGAGGCAGTTTCATTACAGGATACTTTTGAATGCAAATTCATACCAGCCACGCAAAAATGTCATGGAGAATTGTCCCCTTCGCAAAACCAAACCTGAAAATGTGAGTACATCGATTGCTGAGTGATTTCCCCACAATGTTGAAAAAGCCTAATTATTCAATTGTTAAAGGAAGGTGATACACTTTGCTTTTTTGAGCAGATATAATTCCCTCCTCTCTTTGGTTCGTGCAGTATTTAAGTTCGCCCGATTCATAAATTATATGCCATCTGCTGAATTGTTGCTGTGAGAATATGGAATTTAATATTAGAAAAGGATTTGGAATAGATCAATAAAGTCTGAATTCAGGGCTGTGAAGGATATTTGCCTGGAAGCTGACCTTGACTTTACCCACTCACAGTAACAATTCAGGAAAGTCGTGGACTTATTTCTCACCAGAAAACTGTATCTGGTAGCCCACAGGCACGGTTCTGGAGTCTTGGGGAAGTTGGGGAGTTACGTGCAGCATTTGGAACAGGAGCAGTTTGGAGCACCGGTGCAGAGTGAGCCCTCAGTCACTCTACCCAGGTGTGAACAGCACTGGGCAGGGTGAGCCCTCAGTCACTCTACCCAGATGTGAACATTTGAAGTTTTCCAGCCCTGGCCCTGGGCATACCTGAGGCCTGGGAAGGCTGCACTTCCTTCTGAGGAGACTTTTCTTTGTTTTCACTTTGTTTAATCATTACTGCAATTTCCAAATTCTTTGCTATCAATGCAACTTTCTGTACCATGATTTTATTTATGGTGTCTTATTATTCACAGCATAATCCCACCGTGTTATGTTACGCTCTCAATTTTAAACTATTTGTTGTTCTTTGGACATTCCTTGCTGTGTTATACCTCCATGCCATTTCAAAATAAGAGAATATTAATGTAGTGATAGTGTAATAAACTCATCCCCCCCTTTTCTATCCTTTTTTATTCCATTTAGGCAAATATAATATATTTTCTGTTTATAGATAACATTGTTTGCTACACTTTGTTTTCTGTTGAGATATTCTTTTTTTTCCTTTTTTTTAGTTTTTATTTAAATTCCAGTCAGTTAATACACAGTGTCTACTGGGATTCTTGATTGCATTTAGGAGCAAGCACACCCTACAGGGGTAGGATAAAAATATAATTGGAAGCTAGCAGAGAAAGTAACACAATTTAATATTATATTCTCTCTCTAAAATAAGGCATAAAATATAACTTTACAAAAGACTTAATGTCTAACACACATCAAAGGTTTCTTGCATTCTTAATATGCCTCTGTAGACACAAACAACAGGTCCTGAAAAACATATGCAAGTATTCACATGCAAATATGCAAAATTAACTTGGTTACTCATCTGTTGTACTTGTTGAATATAAAATGGAGAGATGTGTGTAATGGTATCTAACATAAAATGACAAAGGCTACAGAGAGGCAGTAACTTTGTGGTTAAGTGTGTGTTATCTGGAACAAGGCTTTCTGTGGTAAAATTATGGTTCCACTGCTGATAAAATGTGGGGCCAGGAACAAGTTTCTTAATTTTGGGACCTCAATTTCCTTGTCTAAAAATGAGTATGATTCTTTTCTTAAGGTTTATTTATTATATTTGAGAGAGAGAGAGAGAAAATGCAAGTCAAGGAGGGGTAGAGAGAGAGGGAGAGAAAGAGAATCCCAAGCATACTCCGCAAATCAGTGTGGACCCTGATGCAGGGCTCGAACCCATGAATGGTGAGATCATGACCTGAGTGGAAGTCGGACACTTAACCAACTTAGCCACCCAGGTGCCCCATGACTGAGCTGAAGTCAGCTACAACTGACTGAGCCACTGAGGTGTCCCAGGTATGATTCTTTTATTAAAAGAAAATGTACTTGTTGGTCACTATAAGGATTTGATACATAAATCTATGTCAGATAATCAGGACAGTACTGGGCATATATATTTTCACATAAAAAATTTGGTAATAGTTACTGACTCAGGGAGTTGGAAATGAGAGTCTTGATATCTGCGTTTAGAAAAAGACAAGGTTTGGGGCATCTGGGTGGCTCAGTTGATTAAGTGCGTAACTTCAGCTCAGGTCATGATCTCATGGTTTGTGAGTTCAAGCCTGGAGCCTGCTTCAGATTCTGTGTCTCCCTCTCTTTCTGTCCCCCCCCCCCGCCCCCCGCTCATTCATTCTCTCTCTCAAAAATAAATAAACATTAAAAAAATTAAAAAGGGTTTTCAGAGTATGCTCTTATACTGCTTACATTTCCTACCAAATTCATTTTTCTATCAATTAAATAACCTAATTAATTTGAAAGGACTCAAAATAAACAAGAGTACAATGGTTTAGAATTTTATAGCCAAATTGCTTTTACCAGTACAATCACAAAAAAGTAGACAGCAGAATTTTACAATTTTATTTTAAACATTTGATAATTTTTTTTCACACTACTGAAAATTGAGAAAATGGTTCATATCAAAAGCACTGTCCCATCCTTTAGTGTCCTATAACATTTTCATAAGATTTTCTTCTTTGAAATAGTTTAAATATTTTTAGATGATGCATATTTAAGTTTTTCCCATGTGGAATTACATATTCAATCCTCAGTTTTATTCATTTTAGATAGCCTCCTCTTTTGGACAAAAGAAAATGATTGTGAACGGTTTTTCTATAACCTAAATACTAAAAATGAGCTAAAAAAAAAAGTTCCAATGTGTAAGTAGAGACAATATAGTTCCAGGCAGCTGTCGGAGGAGCTCTGGTCTATTCAGACTAGGTCCTTGTGCCCAGAAGAGGATAGAATGTCAGAGTTGCGCATATGTTTACTGTACCTTTGAGTTGGCAATAAAATGGAGTATATCCGGTTCTCAGGATTGACATTATCCACATATTTCCAGTCAGCAGAAAGCCGAACCACGGGAAAGAGAGAATCAGTCATTGTAGTTCTAAATTTTAAAAAGTAGGAAGAGTTCAGTTGGAAGGAATAAGGAGTACAGCAAGCTGGAGAGGCACCATAGGATGGGTCTTTACTCAACAAGATGGCTGCTAGTTTCAGGGGAAAGAGTGAAACACAGAATTGGCATAGTGGAAAGCTAAAAGGAAGGACATTCTCATTCTTGCCTTAATGTTTATTATCTTGGTATCCTTGATTTAAGTCATCCATTAAACTACCAATATCTCTCCCTTTGGAATTACAGAGGCTTAAGAACATCTTGTTCTTACTTAATGTATATGTTTTCCAGACTCCTTTATTCCCACCTTGGCACTAAGCACAAAATATTCTGTAATAGTACTCTATCTTGCAAATATCTCAGTGCCTTTTCTTCATTCTTAGGCACTTGACATTTATCAAATGGTGTAGAGGAAATGTCTTTCCCTGTCACCACAGAAAGTCAGATGCCAAATGTTCACATTTCTTTTAGGGGATGGCATCCAAGAGAACTACACACTTGGTATTTGAGCAGGAGGCTATAGGCCTCTGTGCTTGTTTGGATGAGGATGCAACTTAATCCCCCCCACCCCATATCCAACAGCAGGAACACACTAGAGTTTAAATCTTATAGAATATGATTTCAGGACTTCTTCTTTTAGTTAATTGCTACAAAATAGGCACCCAAAGTAAAGACATGGAATGCCTGTTAAAGCTGTGTCTCAGTCACCCTCTAAGGACCACTAAAATTCTTATTTTTACAAATAACACATGTGAGTTGAGTTGATACTTCATGTAATCTATAATCTAAAAATTGGTTGGTGCCTTTTAGGCTTCAGGCCTCTCTTAGGTCCACCCCTGTCTGAGGCATCAGATCTGAAATTCTGTGCCTGCTCCAGAGTCAGAACAAAGCAAATAAAGCATGGTGCTGGCAGAAAGTACTTACACTGCCATGAGAACAGGTGATGAATCACTTTTCTATAAGGACAGCTAATATGGGTTTGATTGGGGACCATTGGTTATGAAAAGGCAATAATGTGAAGCATTCTAGAATACGTGATAGCATAGACTGCTGTATAACTGAGGTGGCAAAGGTGGTCAGTCCTGTGATTTAAGAATTGGAAAATGTATCAGATAATCAAATTTTCTAATTCACTTTCTTCTTAGGTGCCTGTCCAAAGACATTATTTGAGAGCATCGTATATACATATTTTATGTTACAGCATACGTTATTATTATGAAAACTAGAGTTATACTTGCTACCGAGAATTTCTCAGCTTCTGATAAAAATAAGAGAAGGGGAGAAAGAATGAGGTGATGATGCAGGCACCAAATAAATGGAAATAAAATGAAAACTGAATCAGCAGGAGGTGCAATGGGACTCTAGATATGGTGAGTCCAGAGTTCTTTATAGCCAACCACCTCACTTCCCTTCCCCTGCACTGGGAATAATATGGATTCTACAACACTGTTAGCAAAGAAAGGCAGTTTCTTTTAAATCATTACTAAACTGAAAGGATTTAATAATCTAACGCTATACTAGGTTCTTTTATTGTTTTCCTTTGGGAGACAAAAAGGGTGGTTGTCCAGACATGCTACAGATGTGGCTGTGATATTCATGTAGTGAAATGTGTAATTAGGAAAACATTTGTATGTAGAGAAGAAAAGACACAACAGAGTTTCCTGCATTGAAGAGGTCTTGTGGTATATGAGGATATGGTTTATCATAAAGGAGACAGCTATATCTTCTTCTGTTTCGAGGAAGGGGAAAAGAAAGAAATGTGCTGGCAACCTCTATCTAAATACATGCCTGGAATTATTTTGTGATTGTCAGAAAGAAAAGGTAAGCCCTTAAAAAAGAGACTAAGTGGAAGCAGGAGCATGACTTCTCTGAGTGTGGGTTACTCTTTCCACCAAAGGGGCCAGCTCCATGTGTCCAAGGAGGTCAGGAATTGGTTCCTGATAGTTTTTGGCCAGAAGGCATTGACATGAGCTAATATATAGGAAGTGCTTTGAGAAGTAGTACACTCTTATTGTATGGAACATTGTTGGTAATTAGTACATATTTGTTAAATTAATACTTCAAAAAATGCTTGGTTTATGTAGCACAGATGTTCAAAATACACGAGTCCTGGGTTGTAGATGTATAATCACAAAGATAAATTACGGAATGGAATGGGTCACGTCTGTAACTGTTAACATATGGAGTCTATAAAGAGGAAGTAAAAGAGAAAATTGAGAATTTAAAGTCTTTTAAAGTCTGTCAGCACAGAGCCCAACATGGGGCTTGAACTCACAAACTGTGAGATCATGACCTGAGCTGAGGTTGGACGCTCAACCAACTGAGCCACCCAGGCACCCCTGGAAGTCTTATTTTCTTTTCAAGAGGTCAGAAAGTGATGAGACTTTAAAAATAGCAAATGAAGAAAGCTCTCAAGAAAAGGGCAAAACATGAGGCTTCAAAAATAAAAATTGTTATTCCTCTCTATAAACTCAAAATTAAATTATGGACAAAAAACTAAAGTTGAAGAGGTTGAGACAAAAATAGAAAAATCAAAGAACAAAAGAGTAATTTTATAGATAGATTTAAGGTTATGAAGGTAGACAACACATCAAGAAAGACTCAGTATACTTCCTTGTAGACACAATCTTTGATGATTGCCTAGGACCACTTCTGGGTGCAATTAAAATGAGTAAAAATATGAAACTATAAAAATGCTGACATGGGAACAAAAATAAAAAAAGAATAACAACAAAGATACCTTAGAAAAAGGAAAGAGAGAATATAAAAAATTAGTATGATAACGAGATTTTATCCAAGAATGTTTTTATAGAAGTAGACAAAACTTGGTGTGCCTGGGTGGCTCAGTTGGTTAAGCGTCCGACTTAGGCTCAGGTCACGATCTCACAGTTTGTGAGTTCAAGCCCCATGTTGGGCTCTGTGCTGACATCTCAGAACCTGGAGCCTGCTTCAGATTCTGTGTCTCCCTCTCTCTCTGCCCCTCCCCCGTTCATGCTGTGTCTCTCTCTGTCCCAAAATAAATAAAAAACGTTGAAAAAAAAATTAAAAAAAAAATAATAAAATAAAATACTTTCATTTCAATAAGTTTTATTTTCTAGTTAAGATCATGGTATACCACTTACGTTAATGAAAAATGATAAGATTTTATTTAATTCATTAATTAATGTAGAATAGCACTTATTACTTTGATAGACAAGGTAATATAATGGAATAAGTATGGCTTTTGTGTGTTGACATCCCTGGTTTCAACTCCCACTTCTGCCATATTTTAGGTATATATGAGTGTGTCAGTATGTGACTATGGGCTAGTTAAATTGTTTTGAGGTTATACTTTTTTCATCTGGGTAAAGAGAAAAATAAAAATTATATTCTTTCATTTTATGAAAAAATAGAGATAAAATGCTTAAAACAAATAGCCCAGAATCTATGCAAGGCATTCAATAATTTGTTGTTTCCTCTCTTCCAAATTGCAATTTTTTCTCTACCTTCTTTCTGAAATTGGAATGTATCTTAGAGATGTTAAAAGAAACTTGCTGGCCATCAGGGCAAGGAGTAAGTTTTCCTTGCCTTTGCTGTGAGAACTCAGATTTTTACAGAGGTTCTTTTGATTGTCACCTCAATAGAGATACTTACATTGATAACTCCATGGGCAATTGAATTTTAAGTTAATTCTGGATTCCTAATTTTTGCTTAAAATGTCTTTGAAAAGATTGCATTGTGATGCAGCATTGAAATGTAAAGTTACATTGTGTACAGAAGATTACCTGTCACAAGCCAAGTAATTTAAAGACAGAAGAAATTGCCAAATCTCCCAAAATAGAACATAGAATTTTTCAAAGCTAGGAGAGGTTGGAGTGACTGATTAGTGTGTCATAAAAAACTGTATCACTCAGGTGCCAATCAATGATCTGTCAAAAATTTCCAGGTGACTATCAAGAGGTGTTTAATTTCCATTGATACATGCTTCAGTTGAAGATAAAAAATTGAGATAACCTAATAGGCATTTTAGGGGACAAAAACCCAGAATTCTTCAATATGTCTTAATATCAGGCCAAAAAGGCATAAAGAGGTAAAGAACAGGAGCTACATTAACTATGAAAATCTATAATCAGAGGCCTTACTTACATGATGCTTTTAAATTTATTTAAAATTAGATTTATAACACTATGAGCCAGGCACCTCTAAAATATTAGCTCATTTAATTACAAACTAATTTATTCAGTCACAAATGAACTCATTTAATTCACAAATATTAACTCAATTCTTCTAACAGACCTAAGAGGTAAGAACCCCTATTACATCTGTCTTACAATAAGGATATTGAGGGATGGAAAAGTTAAATGAAAGATCACAGAATAAGTAAGTGGTAAAGCTGGGATTCAAACCTCCTGAGTCTGTGTTCTTAATCATTAGGATCTCAAGTCTTTGAGACTTTTGTATGTAAAGAAACCTTAGTCTCAGTCTATCATAACAGACTCTGTTCTAAGTATTTTTTATCTATAAATGGGTGTAGATCTTACAAGAATCTCAGGAAGTAGATGCAACCTCTCAGGCCACAGAAGGTAAGAAAATTTGTCTAAGAGGCTGGAATATCTACTGATGTAGCCTGGCCTCAAAGCAAACACAAAACTAGTTTCCTTTAACCAGTAGGCACATGCCCCTGAGTTGTAGAGCATTTTCAAGAAGAATGTAATAGCACTCTAGTTGTCCATTTACTTCCTTTTTCTTTCAGCTATAGTCATCCATTCCTTGTTATTCTATTCACTATAAATCACCCATATAAAAAAATAAATTCTTTAAAAGTGGGGGTAGGGAAGAGAAGCAGATAAAAGAATTTCATCAACATGCCTAAAGAAAACTCTGACACGCTGCTTTATTGGAGACCCTCAGATACAGTCTATTCCCTTCTAAACTGTATTGTTGGCTTTTTTCATTGTATTGGTTAGAATACACGAGGCCATTCTGCAATAATAATTTAAAAACCAAATTTCAGTGGCTGAATATTACAAATATTTATATCTTGCTTATATCACAGTTTAAACAAGGCTGAACTTCACCTTCAGACCAAATTTTCCTGGCACTGTCTAGCCTGGAAGCCATTTTTAAATCATATCATCATTTGCCACCTGGAAAGTCTGGGAAGCTTTGTAACCAGCAAGTCCTTACTTCTTTGCGTTTAATAGCCCTTCCTTTAACTCTTTGCTCTTCTCTCACATCTTACTGTAAGCAGCAAGAAGATATCTGGGATACCTTCAACACTCTACCTGGAAATCTACTTAGCTGGATCAGCCCGTTTATTTCTATTAAGGAAAGTGATGCTGTTCCTAAACTTTTTGCCATATTAGAAATCTTTCCTCCAGTTTTCAGTAACATTTCCTCACACTGCTTTAAGCCCATACCCATAGCCTTCTCAAAGTCTACCAAGCATGTCCTAACGATTTCTTTAAATTTCTTCCACTCAAAGCCATTCAAAGCCACTCCCATATTTTAAGTTTTTTCTTATAGCAGGACCCTATGTTGAACTACCAAAATCTGTATTAATTTTCCATTGTTGCATAGCCAATTACCTGAAAATATAAAACAACATTGGGTACTTCCAATGCATCAGGAATTTGGGAGTTGCTGTTCTTGCTTGGGGTCTCTCATGAGGTTGTAGTCAAGATATTGGTCAGTGCTACAGTCATCTGAAGTCTTGAGTAGAGTTGCAGAACTCACTTCCATTCAATTAGGGCCACTCATATGACTGGCAAGTCATGCTGATTGTCAGCAGAAGAATTTAGTTTATATGGTCTTCTCTGTACAACTGATTGTCTTTATAAAATGGAAGCTGGCTCATAGAGCAAGTAATGGAAAAGAGTAATGTGGAAGCAACAATGTCTTATATAACCTAGTCTCAAAACCACACTGTATTATAATTTTTGCAGTACTCCACTGTTCACATGGGTCACTTCTATTCAGTGTGGGAGAGGATCACACAGAGATCTGATAATAGGAGATAAAAATTCATGTGGGCCATTTTGCAGAATGGATGCTATGGAAAAGATAAACACAGTAGTAAATAGTGATAATGTAATTTATAAATGCTACAGAAGAAGTTTGTTCAAAGACCTGTAGTGCTATGGAAGATGGAATATAAAACTATTATGACAGAAGTGAAAGTCAGGAAATTCTCAGAGAAGGTGACATTTGAGATGACTCATTGTTAATGAGTTGGAATTCAGTACTCAAAAGGAGAGAGAAAGAATACTAATTAAAGGAGAAGGAACTATTGTAAGAATTGGTCTCCAGGGGTGCCTGGGTGGCTCAGTAGGTTAAGCATCAGACTTGAGCTCAGGTCATGATCTCTCCATTCGTGGGTTCAAGCTCTGCATTGGGCTCTGTGCTGACAGCTCAGAGCCTGGAGCCTACTTCAGATTCTATATCTCCCTCTCTGTCTCTGCTCCTCCCCAACCTGTGCTCGCTCTCTCTCTCAAAAATAAATGAATAAATATTAAAAAAGAATTGGTCTCTAAGTAATTAAATATAATAGGTAAAGATAATGGGCAAAAGATGAAAATACTAATAACTCTGTATAAAGTTCTAAGCATTTTACTTAAAAAGTCATAATATTAATAACATTTAATCATAAAATTAGCATTATATGTATGGCAAATATTTTGAATTGTTCTTATGTATTAAAAAGTTGTAGGAGGGGGGCACCTGGGTGGCTCAGTCAGTTAAGTGTCCTACTTCAGCTCAGTTTATGATCTCACTGTTCATGGGTTTGAGCCCTGCGTGGGGCTCTGTGCTGACAGCTCAGAGCCTGGAGCCTGCTTCCAATTCTATATCTCCCTCTCTCTCAAAAATAAATAAACATAAAAAATGTTGTAGGAGAGATGCCTAGTTGGCTCCGTGGTTAAGTGTCCAACTCTTGATCTCAGCTCTGGTCTTAATCTCAGCATCTTGAGTTCAAGCCCCACATTGGGCTCCATACTGGGTATGAAGCCTACTTAAAAAAAAATACAGTTGTAAGAAGAATTAGTCAAAAGGTCTAAACTTAGAATATATAAAATATGCAGAAAAATAGCAAAAATTATTTTTAAAATCAGTTATTTATTATAAACATATATATTGTGATGATTTAGAAAACATAACAAACAGATCTTGTCTAATATTTGATGTGTCATTATTATTTCTGTCCATATCTAAAAATCTTTTATCTCAGTTTGTTTTTGATAACCTAGAGTTATACTATCCAGTATAATAACCACTAGACACAAATGGACGTTGAACACTTGAAATATCACTAGTCTGAATTAAGATGTGCTCTAAGCATAAAAATTTTTAAAATTTTGATTACATGTTGAAATGATTTTGGTTAAATAAATATTTGAGTTAAATTAATAAAATATGTATTCAAGTTCAAAATATTTTTATCTCAAAACTTTTATAGATTATATATATATGTATATTTATATACATTACATATACACACACAGACACACACACACATACACACATACATTCTTACATTTTTATGTGAGAATGTACCAATGAGAGGGGTTGTGCTGTGTTATTAACACTGTTTATGAAGAAAGTAACATTTGACCCATAGTTCATTATGTAGCTGCACTAACTATTTAACCATGAATTGGTAACACAATTTATACATATATTGTGTATATAGTCTCTCCAACTTCTCAGAGTGAAAAATGGAGGAAATAGAAGAAAAACCTCAATGATGAAACAAAGACTTACATCCAAGATTTAGTTTATAGTATCCTGACTTTCCTTTATGAACAGAAAAAAAAACCTCCAAATAAGAACCAAGAAAATGTTCATTTTAGATCAGAATCCCTAGAAGCAGATCCAGAGACAATGAATCAGAGGCGTGTGGTTGTTGAGAAGTGCTCTCAGGAGAAAGAGAACGAGGAATGCTTGATTTTATAACAGAAAAAAAAAAGCCAATCAAGGAATTGGCTCAACTGGAGACTAACTTCAGCCTGAGTCCTTGGGGAGCTCTCAAGGACAGAGTGCACCACTGAGTTGATCCCACATTAAGGCAAAGGGCCAGACTTCGGTACTTCAGGTGTAGGTGAGGTGAAATGTAACCTCCAGGGCAAGAGGGCTTCTCTTCCTCTACATTCTAGCATTTCTGTAGGGCTAGGGGCTGGCCTTGTTTGGTGCTATAAACCCTCATTCCTGAGGTTTTTGTGTTGTGGTTACTATAAATTTCTTAGTCTGTGGTTACTGAAATTGCCAATTGATAGTTAAGACTATAATATAAGTAATGTAAGGACAATGTGGTAGATCACTTGAGCTGTAAATATTTTCCTACCTACTCCTATGTAGTAGCAGCCTTTGGTCACAATGATCAAAATCAGTTATCCCTGCCAGTGCCTGTTGGTAAATTAGAGACTATGTGGACACATTAACACAGATGCATGGGAAGTGAATTGTGACAATGACTCCTCTGTTTGAGCAGACGTTTATGGGGATCAGATTACAAATGAGACACGTCTCACAGAGGGTTTAATGGGTCCACAGATACACCCAGTGGTCACTTCTGCAATTCCTAAACTTGTAATTGGAATGGACATGCTTAGAAGTTGGCAGAACACTCACATTGGTTTCTTAACCTGCAGTGGAAGCGTTTGAAACTCAGGCCATTTTCCCAGGTCAACATAACTCAAAAACATATTAGAAGAAATTGGAGAGAGTTTAAATGACATCATTAGAAACTTGACTGATGAGTAATGGTGGTGGTCTCCATCACATCTTTTTTCAGTTCATTGGTCTGACCCCTACAAAACCCATATGAATCATAACATACGATAGTAGACTCCTGCATACTTACTCATATAACAGCCCCAAGTGCTAAATTGAAGTAATGTGTTCATATCTTTATTTATCAACTCTAGACAGTCCCTATTAACTTCCTGCTATTACAAGGAGAATTTATCTCACTGACATGATATCTCTTTCCCCCTCTCAAATATTTGTTATATTACTGTTTGGGTTTTTCTTTTGGCTCCTTCTGTAATTTTAAACAATAAATGTACCTTATTTTATGTTTAGTCAACACTTCCCAGTATCATGCCTCAACTTTATATAAAATGATAATTATCAAAATTGTTCTTCAGGACATCCTTCCTTCTGTTTTTACCTCCTACCTTCTGGCAATTATACTTTCACTTTTCTAGTGTAAAGGCTCCTAGTATTTATATTCTTCTCCATCCAGTACCCTAACCAAGGGTTTGTACATTGCTCACAGGTTAACATTAGATGTTGTAAACTGATACACAGAATTTATTTTATTATGACACCAGATATGGTTTATAGCCATATCAAGAAGTATACAGTGTTTATTCAATATTTACTGAGTACCTAGATGTCAGATACTGTTTCAGGCACTGGAAATATACCACTAAACAGAACAGTAAAAAATCTATGTCTTTGGAATACTTACATTTTCTTTAACTTTCTACTCTCAAGAACCAATGTTACTGTCACTTGCCTACTTGAAGGAGAATGTTTCTAGCATGAAGGTCTAAGAAATGTTTAAATTATATCCCATCAATTGCTTAAAATTGTGCCATATTTTGTTAACTATTTATTTATGATGGAAATGATGGATAACTAATTTGGTACTTAATATGTGACAAACATCCTGCTAAATCTTTCATATACATCTTTTTTTCTAACAACATTTTATGAGATAGGTATTAACATATTCATTATGCTGTAGATAAGGAAAAGGAAATTTAAGGAGGTTCAATATCGGGGCCCCTGGGTGACTCAGTCAGTTGTGCGTCTGACTCTTGATTTTGGCTAAGCTCATGTTTCTAGAGTCATGGAGTTGATCTCTGCTTTGGGCTCCATGCTGAGCATGGAGCCTGCTTAAGATTCTCTCTCTCTCTCTCTCTCTCTCTCCCGCTCTCCCTTTGTCCCTCTTCCCTGCTTGTAACCTCTCTCTCTAAAATAAAAATTAATAAAATAAAATAAAATAAAATAGGAAGGTTTAATATTTCATAGAAGGGAAGGGACCACAAATCTGTAGTCACTGTAGAGAATCACACTCAAATATATGAAAACATGCCAGAGATACAGGAAAATATTTTCAGAAATGCACCTATGTGGAACACTTTTTCAAGACCTAAAAATAATTTAAAACAATTATATAAAAGAGAGGAGCTAAATGATAAGGTATATTTGAAATTCGTGAAGAATAAACTTTTGTAAGTTATAGTGAGAGGACAAGGACAGGCTTCCCCAAGACATGGCATGCTGATTATGTGATCTGAAAACAATCAAGGCCTAAAAGACTTTGGAAGAAACTTTGACTTCCTTTCCACAAGAATTTAAATAGAGGTCCTACTCCTGTAGAGAGTTATCACCATAGATGAGTACATTATAATATGAACTAGGTATGGTAGACATGTGGAACCTGGCAGCGTCTTTCTGATTAAAGTCCTCTCTATGTCCTGTTGTGACTGAATGGCCCAGCAAACATTCATTTAGTAAACATTTACTCTTTTTCATCTTTATGTGAATTGCATCCCTTCCCACTTAAAGTCCCAGACCACTACCCATTACTTCTCCTTATTTCAGAATGACCTATATATATCTCATTTTGCCTGTCTTTGGAATTTAATGTCTGTGTAGATTCTCCATGTATTCACAATTAAATTTGATTTTCTCCTGTTAATCTATCTCATGCTAATTTAATTCTTAGTCCAGCTAGTAGAACTATGAATGACAGAAAGTGTCTTCCCCCGCCCCCCCAACAATAGAGAATATGACCTTTCTCAAATGGCAATGGAATAATTATAAATACTTTATATAGTTTAAATAAATACTGATTTAAATTGTAGAACACACAAAAATTGTTAATGCCAAAATTTCAAGAGTTATTGGAACTATATTGATTGATTTTTTTCCTTTGTTGCTTCCTTTCTTGCTGCCTCCTTCCTAGAATACATAAGTGATGACCATTACTCAAACATCCATGTTGGGACATGAGGCAACCTTGAGGATAAAAGTCATGCACTTAGGATGGCTGAATAGAAACAAACACTAATGATCAAGAAATACCTCTCTGTTTCAGGACTTCTTTTAACTGAGAGAAAAATAATCTCATGTACATCTAGCCTATGTTATTTCTGGATTCTATTATTTCTGTTACATGGAGCTAAACCCCATTCTCACTGATAGATAATAGTGCTGTCATTTTGACTGTTTCCAAGCCCTGACTCAGGTGGTCTAAGGTGATAGGGCCTATAGATGATATGGTCTATTATTAAGATCTTGGTATAGGAAATGAAAGACTATTCTATTTAACCATGGCTTTGGGTAGATTTATGGAGCAGATAACGTAGATACATCACCCCTTATTTTTGCCATTAGTTACAGTCTCTTCCCACTGTCTAAACTGGTCCAACTTAACTAAGGTATTACCACTTCTTCCTGGTGACCTATTTGGAGTGCAGAGATAATAAAACAATAGTAAATAAAAGGTGGTCTAAGGAATTTCTGACTGGAAGTTATCTGGTATTTAAATAAGTTCAACTTGACTTCAAATAAGTGTTTGAATTTCTGTCAGAAATTATACTCAATAGAAAAATATTTTTGAGACGTAAATGGAGAAGAAATATATACTATTCAGAACACATTTTGGGGAGGGATATATGTTGTCATCTGGCTTAACAGTGAATATTTTGTTAATCATTAGAATACTCTTGAGAATTTATGAGAGTTTAAATGCTTTAGTCTGTCCACACAGCGCTCTTATTTTTGACTTCATTTAAAAAAAAAAAACATGTTTAATGTTTATTTACTTTTGAGACAGAGAGAGACAAAGCATGAACGGGGGAGGGTCAGAGAGAGAGGGGGAGACACAGAATCTGAAGCAGGCTCCAGGCTCCAAGCTATCAGCACAGAGCCCGATGCAGGGCTCGAACTCACAGACCATGAGAACATGACCTGAGCCGAAGTTGGATGCTTAATCGACTGAGCTACCCAGGTGCCCCTTATTTTTTACTTTAATAAAAACAAATATTATATAGATTACTCATTCATACTCCAAAAATATTATTTTATTTATTTTTTATACTTCAAAAATATAATTTTATTTTATGTAAACATTTTACATAATCTTTCCCTTAACAAATTCAAACACACTACTGCAAGACAGATTTGAATGAAGATGATGAGAAATGAATAGATTTTTTACTGTGATCTTTCTGACAGTGTTACAATTAAGCTGCCAAAAGCTAAAGAGAAAGAACACATGTACACACTGTATTTGACTAAAGAATGGCTGCTCAACCAAAGCACATTTTGTACAACAGATTCAAGGAAGCATTTAGCATACCTGACATATAATAGCTAGGTGATGGGCAGTGAGATATTCATCACTGGAAGAAAGCCGTAATATAGAGAGAGCTTTCTCACTTAACATCAGCTTTGGTCTTAGACCTCTGTGTCAGAAAAGAATGAAACTATAAGCACATCTCAAAATTAATACCGTAATAAATACTGCTTTAGAGAGAGAGAAGAGTTAAGTGTTTTTTATTTATTTTGGGACAGAGAGAGACAGAGCATGAACGGGGGAGGGGCAGAGAGAGAGGGAGACACAGAATCGGAAACAGGCTCCAGGCTCTGAGCCATCAGCCCACAGCCTGACGCGGGGCTCGAACTCACGGACCGCGAGATCGTGACCTGGCTGAAGTCGGACGCTTAACCGACTGCGCCACCCAGGCGCCCCAAGAGTTAAGTGTTTTGGTACTATGCCCCGTCTTAAGTCTCATCCATCCTGAGGTGTGTAGATAGACACACACCTAACTGTGTGAGAAGACTGGACATCAGTTGACACCTCTGCATTTTTAAGCAGCCATCTTTATTGGCAGGTTAACTGTTTCTCATTCTTCCATATTAGTATCTTTGTAGGCACAGAGTCCAACAAAGTTTATTAAAGGAAATTTTAATGGAGATGTTAACAATTTTTCTATGTGAGAAGAATGCTTGGTCTGTATAGTGCATGTCCTGCAAATGCTCCTTAAGTCACATTTTAAAAATGAATATCAAGTTTCTTTTTTGTTTAATATTTTCAGAGAAAGAGAGAGTGAGAGCACATGAGAGAGAGCATGGAGGAGGGGAAGAGAGAAGGGGAGAAAATCTTAAGCAGACTCTACACTCAGCATGGAGCCTGATGTGGGGCTTGATCCCAGGAGCTGAGTTGAAATCAAGAGTCAGATACTCAACTGAATGAGTCACCCACTGAGTGACTGAGTGCCCCTCAAGTGTCATTTTGAATACTAAACTCAAGGGAAAATTCAGTGTTCCAAAAAATGACAATTAATGTTGAAAAAAAGGGCATATTTTGATAAGTTTCTATCACTTCTGAAAAGACATGGATAATCTCAGTGTGTTACAGCATCAAGAGATGCTTAGAGCTTGTCTTAGAGAGGCAGAATAATTGCAAGGCTTTGAATTACTTAACTTGCTCTGCTCAGCTGAATTTAACTCAGGTAGTATACTTCCATGTACTCAGGAATAATTCCTAAAATTTCTCCCCCAAACAGGTTTAAATAGCCTATCAATTGAAATTTATGCCAGTGTCTTTCAGAACACAACAGAATACCTTAGTCTGGTTTTACCAGTTTTTCTCACTGGTTTCTTAGCTCTATCACAGCTCTAACAGTACAGAAATGTTATCTACACATTTGAAGTAACTTGCCTTAGCTCTCTTTACTTTTTAAAAATTTTAACTAGATAACATATAAGAACAGGTAAAGATGATGAGTATCATCAGCCAATTTCCCTAAATTTTCTGGCAAATACAGAGCCAGGGGAAGTCTGTTTGTTTGTTCATTCATTCACTGATTTATTCTCTCACATAATCATTCATTTATTCATTCATTTACTCTCTGCTTTATTAAACAAAGGATTTGAAGTGGTTCTCAAGAGTATCAATCAAAAATAGAAGTACTATAAAAACAAGAAAATTTAAAAACCAAAATTAGAGAGTAAAGATGAGATATAGCAGGGTTGGGGGAGAATCAAGAATAATTATGATAGAATTATAGGAGTGTCTGGGTGGCTCAGTCAGTTAAGAGTCCAACTCTTGGTTTCAGCTTAGGTCATGATGTCAAGCTCATAGGGAATCAAGCTCATAGTTCATGCGATCAAGCCCCCCATCAGGCTCTGAACTGAACCTGCTTGGAATTCTCTGTCTCCCTCTCTCTCTTCCTCTGCCCCGTTCATGTGCACACTCTCTATCTCTCTCTCTGTCTCTCTCGTCTCAAAAATAAATAAACATTAAAAAAAAGAATTATAGGTATGTCTCTGACCTTCCCAGATGCCAAAGCAACAAAACAAAACAAAACAAAACAAAAAAACAAATGCAGAATCAGTTATATGATTTGCATTGTCTTCAAAAGGAGAATGCTGGTATTTCAGGAGAAGCAAAATGTTTTCCTAAGAACTTAAAATAAATTATCTTTGGGAATACTTACATGAAGAGACACCAAGTGATGTAATTCACTGCAAACTTAAGTACAATTGAACAGTGAATAGAATTGTCTGTTTCACACAGCAAGCTCTAACACCATCCCTCAAGTTAAGCTAAGGGCATAACAAGGAATAAATATAAGAAAGAAAATCTTAGAATGGCCAAGAATATATGGTTTTAGGTTATAGCTTTCTGATATTTTGAGTATATTAGTTAAGACAACTTGGTTTAAATAATTGGAAACCATGTCGATGTAGAGTGACCAACTAAAAATATATAACAAACTGCAAGTACTGAGTGATGGTGGATTTCCTGGTATTCCCTGGACAAGCCAGGAATTTTCAATACTCTGAGCCTTGCCATATCCTTTTTTATTTGTCTGGAAAGATCTGACTTTCCCAATTAATTTGGCAAGCTCTTCTAATTGTGGTGTTGTACAGTATAGTAGTTTAGAGTGTTAAATTTCCAAACAAATAAATCTGGGCTTGAGTCTTGGCTCTGTAGTTTATTAGCTTGTGATCTCTTGTAAGTAACTTCCCTAAGCCTGTCTTTTCTCATCTGACAAATGGGTATTATAATAACATCTTCCTCAAAGCCTGCTCCCCCAAAACACTTTTCATAGTGCTTGGCACGTAGTAAGGCTTAATAAATGGTGGTTAGTAACAGTATATGAGAAAGTTTATGGCAAATTTCTATGAAATATTTAGAGGATAAAACAGATCTTACAGAAAAATGGGAACAAAATCAGTCTATCAAAAAAGTCTGTCTTCAGTAATATTTAGTCTTCTTTTAAGATTTTTGTATTTTTCTGGATGACATGCCATTGCTCACCTTGTTTTGTCAGCTTTTGATTGACTGAATTTGAATAAATATGTGCAATGCCTTATTTTAGAAATGTGTCAGCAAAGTAATTAAAAGACAGGGTTTTTTTTTTCATAAAAAATGGTCTTAAAATTTAGAGGTCTTGAGTTAGAAATATTTAAAAAGTGTCTTAAGGCAACTTTGCTGTGAGAAACTTTGGAAAAGAGGAATGTGATGGTTAATTTTGTGTGTCTGGACCACAGTGTAAGCAGATACTTGGCCAAACATTTTAGGTGTTTTTGTGAACGTGCGTTTGGATAAAATTAACATTTCCATTGATGGAAATGAGTAAAGTAGATTGCCCTATTTATTTTTTTAAAAAATTTTTAACGTTTATTTATTTTTGAGACAGAGAGAGACACAGCATGAACGGGGGAGGGTCAGAGAGAGAGGGAGACACAGAATCCGAAACAGGCTCCAGGCTCTGAGCCATCAGCACAGAGCCCGACGCGGGGCTCGAACTCACAGACAGTGAGATCGTGACCTGAGCCGAAGTTGGACGCTTAACCGACTGAGCTACCCAGGTGCCCCTAGATTGCCCTATTTAATGTGGATGGGTCTCATCCAGTCAACTGAAGGCCTGTACAGAAAACATAAGTCAGGCCTCCCCTGAGTAAAAGAGTTTTTTTTTTGTCCCCTGACGTCCTTCAAACTGGGATATCAACTTTTTTCTTGTCTTCAGACTTGAATTGAAATATTGGCTCTTCCTGGGTCTTGAGTGCCTTTTGGATTGGAACTATACCATCAGCTCTCCTGGGTCTCCAGCTTGCTAACATACACTGTAGGCCTTGGGACTTGCCAACCTCCATAATCTCATGAGTCAATTCCTTGTAATAATTCTCTTTATATATCATTCTATTGGTTCTTTTTCTGTGGAGAATGCTGACTAATACAGGGCACTTCATCCTTTTTCATATTTCGTTCCAGGATTGTTCTTGGTCACAGATGATATGCATGTATGTGTACGGAAGCAGTCATCATGTATCTTGACTACATTTAATCAATTTGCACAAAAGTGAATAGTTGTAACTCCTTTAGGCACAACATTTGCCCCCACCCCCCATATTATCAACTTCTATTCTGGATTTAGCCTTGAAAATATGCTTATATCAATCATCTCCAACTTTCTGCATCTTGTCCTGGGCACACTCTGAAACCTAAGCAATGTGGATATCTTCAGTTTTGCTGATACCAGAAACCTGAATATTCTATGGCAACATATGGGTCAAACCTCATTTTTATCCAGTCCTGCTTGTTCTGTGAACCAATGTAATATTCTTATGGTTAACCTGGAAGCATGTTTGGAGGCTGACAGGAGACAAGGAGATTTTTTCTGGAATCCCAATCCATTTTTTGGACCAGCCTTCTTATATCCATTTATCCTTCTTATATCCATTATCTATGAGTGAGCCATGTTCCTTACATTTCCCACTTTTTTTTTTTAGCTCTTGTAATTTGGATTTGGTTAACCCCTAGAGTGATCTTTTAATTTTTTTTTTCTAACAGACCAAGTGACTAGAAATGGTAATGGCATTTATTTCAAAGAAATATCTACTAATTAAAATTAAACTTCGTAGTACATCAAGATGTTATTACTTTCAGACAATATATTTTAACTTACATTGATCTCTTCAAAAGTATTTATGCCATCCATTTTGGCATTATATGGGAATATGTTTTCATATTGCTTATTCAACAGTCTTAAATTATTTTGTTGGGATGGACTATAATGCTTCTATAGATCCTGATATAGCAGAGATGATGACAAAATATGACATGCTTAATAAATGCAGTATTGCTAGATTCAAGTAGAATTTTTTTAAAAATTACCTTTGCAGACCTTTTTTGAACAAAACTATCAGAGAAATGTAGTTTTAAATGGAGCTAATCTCTGCCTGAATTATGACTATATATTGCAATAAAATATTTAGAAGAATTTTTATATGCTAACTCCTAATGGAGGATAAAATGACCACTGCCTGCTAAGAAGGATGAGTTATATAAAATAAGTGATTCTGGTGTGCTGACCACCCAGATGGGTTTGGATATGGGAAGGAAGGTCTGATCCTAGTTTAAGAGTGTGCTGTACAGAACTAAATTACTTTGTAAAAAAAGAGTGAGAAGTCATACAAATTCCCAAGGTGGTCTAAGGGATGAGGTGGGGATTTGAGATAAAGGGAAAGGAAAAACAATGTTAGAAGACTGAAGCAGTCCATTGGGGAAGTCATCAGTGAAAAATATTCTGCAGCTGAGTGGTGAACTAAAGATATTTTGAATAGAGATATCAACTATTTAATTTGAGGTTCTGTGAATGCTATAATATATACCCCTCTTCAAATCCCTCAATCAAAAAAAATCTTCAAAATATGTACACACTGATAACCTTACGTAAATGTGGAAATTGAGGCATAGACTAAGTTTTGTGACTTGGCAGAGATAAAGTGGGATAGCACTATTTATGTGTGCAGTGAAATAGTTCATAACCTGAACTGACTAAATGGAGGAAGACCTTAGGAAAGGATGTAACCTTGAGGATGTACATCCTGCAAGAAACTGCAAGAATTTTGGAAAGATTTCTGGGCTTCTACATGTAATGAATTGGGAGTCTGAGTTAATTTTATTTAGATCTTAAGAAACAAGAACCCTAATTTCAGTGTCATGTATATTTAAAGAATAATGGGCCCTCTCTCCTTTATCTGTTATTTTTGCTGATGTTTGAGCTCTTAGAATTCTATTTCACTGGTTACTGTTCCTCCTACAACAAATAGCGAAGATACTATTAAGGTGCCACATGTTTGCCTGAAATGAAATGTAAAAATATTTTCCATGTCATATGAAAGAAATAGAGGCTGTGCCTACAGCCATTCATAATTTTTTCAACAATTTTATTCAGTGAAGACAATGGAGTTTTAGACATTGTCTTGTACTCATGTGACAACAGCAGAAATATCAGTTAAAATCCATTGGAAAGAGATATTGTGTTAAACCAATATATTTATTACTACCTTAGATTATCCCTTGGATTATCTGCAGGGTGATAAGGTGGATAAATTCAGGACACACTACCCAAAATATGGCACTTTAGCATACTGAGTATTTTAAACTGAAGGAATTTGACTAATGGCAGGTGCAGGGAGGATTTTCTAACTTTCCCTTGAAGAGCAGGTCATTAGATCCTCATGTGAGTGGTGGTCTCCCTACCCCCAAAGAAAAGAACATCCTTATCTCTGAACACAGAGGAACATCAAGAGGAATCTGAACAAACAGACCTTGTTAAGTTTTCCCCAGTTTACTGCACTTGGTTCATACCCTTTGTCCTATCATATTTCCCTACGACTTTCTACTCTTCATCAAGCCTAGTATAAAAATGTTCAGGTTTGGGGCGCCTGGGTGGCTCAGTCAGTTAAGTGTCTGACTTCAGCTCAGGTCATGATCTCGTGGTTTATGAGTTTGAGCCCCGCGTTAGGCTCTGTGCTAACAACTCAGAGCCTAGAGCCTGCTTCAGATTCTGTCTCCCCCTCTCTCTGTCCCTCCCATGCTCATGCTCTGTCTCTCAATAATAAATAAATGTTAAAGAAAAAAACTTAAAAATGTTCAGGTTTGACCTTTACTTCAGGTCTTCTTTTCCTTATGAATGCTCCTGTGTCACATAACACTTATATTAAATAAGGTTGTATGCTTTTCTTTTGTTAATCTGTCTTTTGATACAGAGACCCAGCCAAGAATGGGTTACTCTTTTGTAAGGAAAATGTACATCTATTAAGGAAAGCTCCATTTGTAAGGGTGTCTTCTTTTCTGTTCCAGGAAGAGAATGATGACTATATCACAAGAGAATCTTATCACTGGAGAAGGCAACACTTAAATCTGCATAACAAATCCTTTCCTTGATTACCATGCTTTCTTTGGTCACCTCCACATCACTGACCACCCACACACAACCTTTCTTCTTTTGTCTTTTGTTGAAGATGGTATTTAAGCTGGAGTTGTAAATCACCTCTCTGAATTACTCATTTTCCCTGGTTATCTCCCATGTATACATGAAGTATACATGTTAATAAACTGCTTATTTTTCTCTAGTTAATCTGTCTTTTATTTTAGGGGTCTCAGCCAAGACCTCAAAAGGTTAGAAGGAAAATGATTTTCCTCCCCTACAATCTGGTAGTTCTATTTTTAATTTTTTGAAGTACCTCCATACTGTTTTCCATAGTGCTGCGCCATTTTGCATTTCCACCAACAGCATACAAAGTTTCCAATTTCTTCACAACCCTGCTAACACTTGTTATCTTTTTTTTTGTTTGATAAAAGCCATTCTAACTGGTGTGAAGTGACATCTCATTGTGATTTTGATTTGCATTTCCCTAGTGATTAGCATTATTGAATATGTTTTCGTATATACCCTTTGACCATTTGTATGTTTTATTTGGAAAAATGTCTATCCAAGTCCTCCTTTCCCATTTTTAAATCAGGTTGTCTTTTTGGTTGTTTTTGTTTTTATTTGTTTTCCTTTTGCTTTTGAATTATAGCAGTTTAGTGTTACCTTTTAAATTTTTTTTTTAACATTTATTTATTTTTGAGACAGAGAGAGACAGAGCATGAACAGGGGGGGGGTCAGAGAGAGAGGGAGACACAGAATCTGAAACAGGCTCCAGGCTCTGAGCAGTCAGCACAGAGCCCGACGCGGGCTTGAACTCACGGACTGCGAGATCATGACCTGAGCCGAAGTCGGACGCTTAACCGACTGAGCCACCCAGGCGCCCCTAGTGTTACCTTTTAAGTAATAGG
Source organism: Lynx canadensis (assembly GCF_007474595.2). Classification (NCBI taxonomy): domain Eukaryota; kingdom Metazoa; phylum Chordata; class Mammalia; order Carnivora; family Felidae; genus Lynx; species Lynx canadensis. Next base: position 64,893,197 of record NC_044309.1, read on the forward strand.
CTGTATCTTTCACAAATAGGCATATGGTGCTTTTGATTTAAAACCAGGAAGTTAGTTTTTAGTTTATACTTTCACAATGAAGTTCATTGTCTCCATGACTTAAAATGGCAGTTCACTCTAGCATAAAACAAACCCAGATTACACTTTGTTTTAAAAAAAAAAAATGCTTTCTTGTTTTTTCCAGCCTTACTGGTGCTCTTCTTGAAGACTTTGCATGGCAAGGATAATTCTATACTTTTGTCAAATCCCATTTCATTTTCTTCTTCCTGGGCACAAAGGAATACAAGCTCCCTTGCTCCCTTAATCCTAAACTCCCTTGCAATTAAATTGGGGCCAAATGGCTGGGTCCTAAACTAATTGCCAAAGTAGTTATTGTGGTAGAGCTCCTACCTAAAGAATGTGGTGGAGGCCTCCTCAGAACAAAGGAAGGCAATGTGGCCCAATCAACTCCTATACACGTATGCGTAGCTCTGACATGACTCTAACTTGGACTGTGTCCAATCAGACTATATGTCACCATATATGGGAGACAAAGAAGTTGAAATTTCATAAAAAGGCTACCCCCACTATGCTCAGGGCTCAGTTTTTCTTGTATGAACCCACTGAGCCTGTGCCAGCCAACAAATAAAGTTGCTTCCTGGACAGAAAAGCCTTAGTGTCCCATCTCCCTGTGCGAGAATCTTGCTACATTATCACCTAAGCCTGTCTCTTAAAAACAGTTCTTGCAATAATTCTTCTGCTCTCTCTTCTTCTGAGGTGGGGATTTTGGAAATCATATGTTACAGGGATAGCTATAAAGTGGAGGAGGGGTGGTCAACTCACATTGGCCTTGATGTGAGCAAGAAATAATATTAGATTAAGCAATTAACATTTCAGGTTTCTTTTTGTTTTTTCTTTTTACAAAGTACAGCCTAGCTTCTCATGACTAATTCAACTCTCTCAGCAAACATTGTATATTAAACCTGTATAAAATTCAATACGAAAAGGATTTATTAAGTATTTGAAACAATGTATAGAGGCATTTCACCACATAAATCAACATTTACTACAGTAGTCTTATCCAAAAAAATTGATATTATGTCAGATAACTAATAATGAATGAATGTTAGGAAAAAAATGAGTTGTTTTGGGGACACCAAACTGCAGATTGGAGAAGTCTAAATATATTTAAGAACACTGAATAAGGCAACATTAGCTGTAATTCTATTTAATTATATGGTAACAGTTTTTGGATTATCAAATTGGAGAAAATAAATCTTTGGCAGCTGGAGCATTTTATCTTCTTAAAAAAATCTCTTTAACTGGAAGATGGAAAGAATAATACCGTTATACTAGACAGTTAAACCCAAAATGCTAAGAGACTGAGGAAGGAATCTGAGGAATACCCCTACCTAATAAAACTAAATGAATATATCTCTAGTGAAATTCCTGGTAAGTAAGTCAATGATACTTTGTAATTCTCATTTGCATAAAAGTTTTCTGCAGAGCCTGCAGATTGAAAAAAATTGATGCATAAGCAATAAGGTAGCTGTCAACTTCAGTATACAGATCACTCTGACATCATATGGAAAAAGCAGCTACAAGTACTAGAGTGTGCAGTTTCAAATATCAGTGAGGAGGTACCAGAAAGTGCCATCCCAAGATAGGTTTCTTTGGCATATGGATTATTTTGAGTTAAAGGCCATTGAGAACCAGCAGATGCAGGGAAAGCCCTAAAAACAGGGCACAAATTTTGCTTTTGTAAAGGATATTTACATTTATAAGGAAAATTTCCATTTGGAGCCATGTCTCCCTCTCCTATACCAGGAAGAGGAGGACTCGTGGACTCTTAAGAACTGTTACCAGTGGAAAAGACACTGCCTTAATTCTGCATGATAAACCTTACTAAACAGTGTTTACCATGCTTTTCCTGATCACCTTCCCATAATTTGTCTCCTTCACATAGAAGCCCAAACCCCTTTTTCTTTTGTTTTAGCCTACGATGGCATATAAATCCAAGCTCTAACCACCCCTTGGAGTCACTCATCTCTGGGTGCTCCCGTCTGTAAGTGCAATGCACAAGCTGATACATTTTTGTTGTTGTTGTTGTTAGTCTATTTTTTTGTTACAGGGGCTCCACCTAAGAACTTAGAAGGGTAGATGGAAAAGTGATCATTTTCTCCCCTACCCTGCCAAATTCACCCATCAATTTGTAGAGATTATATAACACACACACACACACACACACACACACACACACACACATACACACACACACACGGTATCAATTTTTAATGAACCAGATCAATTTTTGGTTACATTTTGATTCTGCCATCACTGCTTACATACAGCCAGCCTTGATTTTTGGCAGTTGTCTCAGAACAATGTGTACTTTACCATAATTAGATAAAGTTTGCTCAATATATGATGTATCTTTTCACTAGAATGACCTTTGTAGTTTTCTGAGTTAAAATTTTATAAAGAGAAGACTAACACAATTATAGACAAAATATTTAAGGATCAATACAATATGAGAATTTTTCTCTATGTTTCCATATATTAAAAAAAATCACAGAGAATCAATTCATTTTCTGCTGGGAAATTTATTCCATAGATGAATAAATGAGTGATACACAGAATATGGTTGGCACAGTAAATTTTGGCTATATGATACAAGTATAAGGAGATGTCAATATATTAAGCAATAAGCCACAAATTAGAAATCATTAGAATTCAGTTACTATATTTTCACAAGTAAATTTTACTGACAGGACACTAATACTACAACAAATATGAGTCAAGAGTTTCTAAAATATACCTCTGCTTTGCTCTTTGCCCTTCTCATCCTTCGTTAATAAGGTATCTGTTTTGCATTGTTTTATATTGGGTAACTAGCTAAAGAAGAAACAAGTATGACCAATTAAAGCCAAATGTTAAGACATTTGCCATGAACCTTTCCTTATGCAAGACAAAAACATAGAATAATCAATTTTTTAGGACTGGAAAATATCTTGGAGATCACAAAGTTTTTGCTTGGCTATCCCTTCTTAGCAATCTGATTCCCATCTGTTTGGGGTTGATGGGTTGAAATAGTCAACAGTGTTCCAGGTGATGGCTGTTGCCTGCATAACCAGGATGACTGTATTACCAAGGACACAGAGGTGCTGCAGCCCAGCACAGCTCTGCCAAACCAGGCTGGAGAGCCAGAGATGTAAACTTTTGTGCTTGCTTGATCTGTACCAGTCAGGATCAAGATAACTATCAAACCTGCCTTCAATTTCCCCTCAGAATTAATGTCCCCCTTTCTTGAAATGAGCTAATAGATACACTAGAGTCATACATAGAGATTCTATGTATGGCAAATAATGGCAAATAATGGAAGCTTTTAAAATGTTTGTACCTGAAATGATAAGCCTCCTAGGACATTCTACTTAGTATCAGCACTGGTAGAATGTCCTTCTCTGCCAAGAATTGTAAACTCTTTTCGGGTGAGAGTTTGTTTTGTTATATGCCTTTATATAGTCTGTCTTGCATAGTTTGTTTTTTCTTCTTCACTAGATCATGAGATTTTGGAGGGCTAAGTCAGATCGCTTTCATCTTTGTACTTAATACTACTTAATTTTTTTTTAAATTTTAGGACAGTAAAGGAAGTTCTAAAATTAAAAAAAAAAAACCTGTTTATTCTCTAATTCTAAAAGTTACCAATATTCAGTTCTGTAAAAAAAAAATTTTTTTAATGGCACCTATTATATAAATGGGTTAGAGTATGTTTTTTTCTGATTTGGAACCTTTGCTTTCAAAAGGCTCAATCTGTACCAATCTCTAGGTATCTGTGAATCCTTTCTCAATTTCCTTTCAGAATTGAGCATTGATTTGTTTGACCACTCTATTAAGATAACAATTTGACATCATCATAATTATCAAAATTAGCCCTTAAAGTTGGAGAGGATCAGAACTGAAATCTTGCCATTCATTTATAGCAGGATTCTCACACAGAGAGATGAGACACTGAGGGTTTGTTTTTCCAGGGAGCAACTTTATTTGCCGTGCCTGGGTTCGTACCTGAAAAACCGTTCCCTAAGAGCAGCAGGGTGTAGCCTTTTATACAATCTCTGCTTCTTTGTCTCCCATACTTGGTAACATACAGACATACAGTATGATTGGGCAGTTTATGTTACAGAGTCGTGAGGAATGTCATGTACACACACATAGCCAGGTTGCTTCCCTTGTCTTGAGGTTTTCATCACATTCCTTATAGGGAGGGGCTCTACCACACATTATCCAAAGACTAGCTAGTTTCCTGAGGGTCAGAAAAGGTCCTGCATAGAACACTGTGTGCAATTGACTGGTCTAAAACTCAGAGTAAAGGAGGATTTTGGTGTTTGAGCAGGTTAGGGTATATCCAGTTTTCTTGGGAGTCCTATTAAAATTTAAAGGAAGCCCCTTTTATTTTATTTTTTATTTTTTTTTTTATGAAATTTATTGACAAATTGGTTTCCATACAACACCCAGTGCTCATCCCAAAAGGTGCCCTCCTCAATACCCATCACCCACCCTCCCCTCCCTCCCACCCCCCATCAACCCTCAGTTTGTTCTCAGTTTTTAACAGTCTCTTATGCTTTGGCTCTCTCCCACTCTAACCTCTTTTTTTTTTTTTTCCTTCCCCTCCCCCATGGGTTCCTGTTAAGTTTCTCAGGATCCACATAAGAGTGAAACCATATGGTATCTGTCTTTCTCTGTATGGCTTATTTCACTTAGCATTACACTCTCCAGTTCCATCCACGTTGCTACAAAGGGCCATATTTCATTTTTTCTCATTGCCACATAGTATTCCATTGTGTATATAAACCACAATTTCTTTATCCATTCATCAGTTGATGGACATTTAGGCTCTTTCCATAATTTGGCTATTGTTGAGAGTGCTGCTATGAACATTGGGGTACAAGTGCCCCTATGCATCAGTACTCCTGTATCCCTTGGATAAATTCCTAGCAGTGCTATTGCTGGGTCATACGGTAGGTCTATTTTTAATTTTCTGAGGAACCTCCACACTGCTTTCCAGAGCGGCTGCACCAATTTGCATTCCCACCAACAGTGCAAGAGGGTTCCCGTTTCTCCACATCCTCTCCAGCATCTATAGTCTCCTGATTTGTTCATTTTGGCCACTCTGACTGGCGTGAGGTGATACCTGAGTGTGGTTTTGATTTGTATTTCCCTGATAAGGAGCGACGCTGAACATCTTTTCATGTGCCTGTTGGCCATCTGGATGTCTTCTTTAGAGAAGTGTCTATTCATGTTTTCTGCCCATTTCTTCACTGGGTTATTTGTTTTTCGGGTGTGGAGTTTGGTGAGCTCTTTATAGATTTTAGATACTAGCCCTTTGTCCGATATGTCATTTGCAAATATCTTTTCCCATTCCGTTGGTTGCCTTTTAGTTTTGTTGGTTGTTTCCTTTGCTGTGCAGAAGCTTTTTATCTTCATAAGGTCCCAGTAATTCACTTTTGCTTTTAATTCCCTTGCCTTTGGGGATGTGTCGAGTAAGAGATTGCTACGGCTGAGGTCAGAGAGGAGGAAGCCCCTTTTAATAGCAGCATTAAATATGAGTTTCTATAAATATAGACCAACTCTGTCTTTGAAAAGGAACTTTTCTCATATTAAAGTTAGACCTCACTCTACTTTGCTGGTGGATATGGCAAACAATTTTACATCCAAACTGAGACAATTGAAGAGTGAAGGGCACACCGTTAATGAACACAATCGTAAGCCAGTACTGTCTCAGGGCATCTATGGTCACCATGCCAAGAGAAATTCTTATACTTGGTTCTGTTACTATCTGAGTCAAATTGATGAAGTTTGGGGATGATGGTGGGGTGTTCATAGAGTCCAGAGCTGACAGCCAAGAAAGAATTCTTGAAGATGTCTTTAGTGAAAAAAGATGATTCCATTAAAGCATGGGGACAGGATCCATGGGCGGGAAGAGCCGCACTAGGGTTAAGGAGAGTGGCTCCTTATATATTGTGAAGTTGGGAGAGGTAAAGTTAAAAGGGAGGCCTCCAGAGAGACTTTGATATGCTAAAGAGGACTACTAAAATACTTGAGGCCTTGCTATTGTGAAGCTAAGATTATTTTCCCTCTAGTAAAGCATTAACATTAAGATGGCAGGGGGTTCCTGGAGAAATGTTATACTCTGTATTTGCCTCAAGTATTTGTCCTTGGGCTGCAGGTTATAAGGAAATTTAATTTTACCTGCCATTTCCTTCTTGCCTTTGTTCTACATATCACTATGGAGGTGTGAGGTTGGGGCTCCAGCAAACTGAGTATATAGGTTTCTGGGAATTAGGCTGTTGATAAGATTGCCTTTTTCTTGTAATTTACTAAGATATTTGCAAACTGATGGAGACTCATGTCCTGTATGACTGTGATCTCTACCAGTTAACCATTTGTTTTCTTTCCTTTCCTTTGTTCTTGGGCAGCCTGAGGAATATCACACATATCCCTCCTGGGGGGCAGGCAGTAGTAGCTTGTGCATTGTCCTCAGTCCACCCCATGCTCCCTCATCAAAATTATTATTATTATTATTACTATTATTATTATTACTATTATTTTACTTGTTTTCTTATCAAGAGTCTAGACTGGATATCAGATTGGGAGTTTCTTAAGGAAAGAAACTATATTTCATTTTGAAGAAATAGCAGAATAGTCTATTCTGTTTATTCTACATACATCTATTTTGCAGGAATAAAGGAGAAATATAATTGTTTTTAAGTCTTTCCATTTCCTTTTTACGTGTGTCTCCTCCTCAAATTCCTTCTCCTCTGTGCCCCAGGTTTCTAAGGAGGAAGAATGCCTTTTAGCTTGGTCATCTACAAGTCTCTGTCATGCCTACACAACCTAAAATTGCTGGGTGTAGGAGTAGGCGCTGGAGGAAATTGATAGGGTCTGATGATCACTGATACAGGAAATGGCAGAAAGAAATTTAGAGAAGAGCTTGGCCAAATAGGGAAAGGAGAAGTAGGAAGAAAATCAGAGGCTTTGTTAAATTTTGCAAATAGGAATGATTTAAGAGATTTGAGTAACTGCTATTTAAAAGTGAAACTGAGGGGGAGTTTGGAAGGTTTTACTGTTTAATGTGGAAAGTAATTCCAATCCATTTCCAAGTGAACTGCAATAAAGCCTGGCAATGTCCTCAATGTTTTATGGAGCTGGACTTCTATGTCTTGTGAATGTAATAAGATACCCTAGTTTTATGTGTGTTATACCTATTAAGCACATACCAACTAGCAGGCATTCTACTTGGAGAGGTAATGTTGAATAAGGCATATGTAACAGATGATGCTTGTTGAGTGAATGAACAATGAATGGGTGAGTAAATGACTACATTTGGAAAACCAGAGGGTTTTTCTCTGAGCAATTTACGGGCAAGTTGTATGTGTTGTAGCCCTTTACTCCTGAATATTTTAATGTATATTCTGTTAAAATAGAAAATCTCAATGTTTTATTTACTCTCTTGATTGTGTGGGTTTTTAGAAAGGGTGTGGGAAGATGCAGAATCAGGCAGTTGCTATTGTTTCCCTGAGAGCTATTTATTAATCATGTCTTTTCTCCCACTGATATGCCCCCTGGTTATTATTGCAGGATAATACACTGAGCACACACCTGTGAGCCCCCTCCTTCCTGCTGCTACAATCCCCATGTGCAAGAGTGTACACCCTCATGTTCATCGTATTCTTTCAGATATGCTACTTGCAAGAGTGGACTTTGAAAATCGTTCACAAAACATTTTTCTAGTACAACATCAACGTAACAATGGTTCCCTTCAAGTCTCAAGTCCTTCTAGCAGACATATAATCTCATTTAGGTATTTGCAACAATGATTACCACAGTATTCACTTCCTCACACCTACCACTCCCTCCCGTTGGCACCCCTAGTGTATTCTCATGGGCCTGCTTTTCAGTTTCACGTGTAAGATCATTGTGTCAATGGGAATTCTCCTTCCACTTCCTTCTCCCTCTCCTACATGGGTCAGTGTGTTCTATCCTCCCTATCTTTCTCATGAATTAATTTCAGTAATGTCTTTCTTCATATTATAATTATAGTGTTACATTTGATTGATTTCTGCTTCCCATGATCTTGTTGCTTATTCCCCTCATATTATTTTTCATTTCAGTTCTAACTTTTATAAGCTTTTCTATGCTTATTTATTTATTTTTTGAGAGAGGCAGAGCATGAGTAGGGGAGGGGCAGAGAGAGAGAGAGAAGGAGGGAGGGAATCCTAAGCAGGCTCCACACTGTCAGCACGAAGCCCAACCTGGGGCTCGATCTCACACCAAGAGATCATGACCTGAGCTAAAATCAAGTTGGATGCTTAACTGACTAAGCCACCCAGGCACCCCTCAGTTCTAATTTTGAGTTTCTTTCATTCTCTTTTATTTTTCCTTTTTTTAATGTTTATTTTGAGAGGAAGAGTGAGAGAAGAGAGGGGCAGAGAGGGAGAGAAGGAGAGAATCCCAAGCAGGCTCTGAACGATCAGCCCGGAGCCTGATGCAGGGCTTGAACCCACTATCTGTGAGATCATGACCTGAACTAAAGTCAGATGCTTCACCAACTGAGCCACCTACGTGCCTCTATTTTTCCTTTTTTTATGCTTACTGTAGTCTTCAAGAAAAATGCTTAATATTAACATTCCTGGGTTCACCAATATGTGTTTGCTGGATCTTCTGAGAAGTTTGTCTGAATTTTAGTAGACTGTGTTGGTGGCTCAGGAAACAGTAGGAGGTCTGGACAGATTTAAATTGGTGTGAGCTTCCAAAGGTACCTAAAGGGAGAAATTGCAAACTCACTCCTGACAGGTCAGATATAAGTGGCAAGACTACAATTTCCTTTTTCTTTTTAAAAATTTGTTCCATATAATGATTTAAACAATTTTTAATGAGTTATCAGAATTTTACAAAGAAATTTTGGCCTCTCTTTAAAATAAGGACAATTCTCTTTAAAATATGGATCTATAAGGCAACGGTCCATTGTAGCTGAGTAGCTGCTGACCTCGTTAGATGCAGTTTATGATTTGGACTTTACCAAGTACCCACTATACTCATTTCAATTCTTTATATTTTCTGCCTGACTGCTATAAGTGTTTGGGTTTCTGGCATCTATATGAAAGGCTTGGAAGCAGCCTGTTTCAGGAGGTGGAGAACAGGGCTGTGTCAAGGTGATAATTGCCCTCAAAGGACACATAGAACCCAGAGTGTTTCCACTGTGGCTCTTATACTTTGTTCCCTGCTGTGTGGTGATATTTTGCTGAAAAATGACTGATTGACTGACTGAATTTCTCAAGAATCATTGTGACACATTAATTTTATAAACCTCTGAAAAGTCAGCAGTGCTAGTGTGAAGTCTTCAATCCTTTCAGCCCTAGAGAGCGATGGCTGTGGTAGAGGAGGCAATTCTGTCACTTAGGCACAGTTCACACAAGAGGCCAGGGTCAAGGGCAGACTTTGGACCTTACAGTGTTTACTCAACTGGCAATGCTTCCATCTTCTCACTGCTATTGGATTGGTCATTTCCAAAGAACAGGACCATAGAGGTAAGGAAGAAACACAGAGTCCATTGTGACTCAAAAATATAAATGGCTTCCTGTCATGACCATTCTTTGGGTTCCTATTGAGTAATATCTAAACTCCTTCCTTATTAGGTGTTCTCACTTGCCCTTGCCCTTGCCCTCCCTCATTGTAGCTCCAGTATAATCTTCTATTACTTTATCATGTTCACTTCACTTCTGGCACACCCTATGGGCCTCCTTCAGGTTTTGGACATCCATATGAAAGGCTTGGAATATCAAAGGCAGCCCATTTCAGACCATTTCAAGGTAATAGTTTGCCCTGAAAGGACATAGAGCCCAGATCATGCCCTCAGGTTCCTCCTGCATATCCTCTTTGTTGCTCAGGGGATTGGCATTTGCTGGATGTCTGCTTTGTCTTGGCTCTTCTCTTGACTTGTTCTTTTCTCATCTTTTAGGTTTCAGCTTAAATGTGCCACCTTCTACAAGGTCTTCTTTGATTATCTGTGAGTAGGTTCACTCATGTACTCTTCATTATGTTACCAATAAGGTTTTTATGTTAACATTTATTACAGTCTAGCAGTATCTTTTTATTCATTTATTTTTATTGCCCATCTCTCTACCTTAGATATGTGTCTGAACTCTACCACCACAGCAATGCTGTGTGTCTTTTTACTGATACATTCCTAGCACCCAAGCAGTGTCTGGCTCAAAGATAATAGAATAAATAATAAATGTGTACCATATGTTAATTCTCTTTTGTTACTTTGTTATTTCTGCCTCCAGTGTCTGGAATCAAATTATATTATTGAAACACATTATATTAATTATTTTACACACACACACACACACACACACACACACACTAAGCTGAGAGTACCAAAGTTTGAAGAAAGAGTACAATTCAATCTAATTAAATATTTATTTAATTTTCTTAAAATATGAAGCATCAGTGATATACACTCCTATTTCTAATAGGAGTCTTCTTCTGTGGTTCCTTTTGAAGATGATAAGTTTGATAACCTGAGGGTAAACTTTGTGGATAAGATTGTATCAAGGCAATTTAATTTGAAGCATATTTATTTGAGAAGGGTGATTACTGTCTTACTGAACAATATGATTATCAAATGGTTTTAACATACAACTTATTTTAACTTTGAGATTATACTGGCATTTTTTATTCTACAATTCTCAAGCATCAAATTTATTTTGTTAAAAAACCTAGCCAACTTGACTTTCAGATGATTTAATAGCTCGTGGAACTCTCACCTTTACATTTCTCTAAGCACTGAATCTGAGACTATTTAACCTTCTCTGTGAATGTAGGCATATTCCATATGGAAGTGTAGTCAGAGCTGAAGGCAAAAGAAACTTAGGAATCTATGCCAGCTGTGTATCCACTCAGTATTGAGTCAACTGAGATCTCCAACTGTAATGGTGACATTTGCTGCCCTAAGGTCATGGAACCCAACAAACACAGGCAGGCAGGCCCCTACTTGGCTCTGTCTTTTTAGACCCTTCATCAATTGTGTTCCTCATCACTGTTCTAGATCTTTGTTTTTACTTTAATTTATATCCCTGTTTGGACATGCAGCCAGGTATATAAGAAAGACTGGTTTTCTATATTGGTCCACTTTTATTCTGATTCACATGTTTTAAGTCGCTATATCATGTGTTGAATTTCTCTTACAAATAACTCCAGATGAGAAATACTAGATGTCATTATGTTTATATAATTCACTTTGAATTTTGAGTCTCATTTAGAAATCAAGCATTGAAGTTTTCAAGTATCCTTATTTTGATAATGGTTCTTTTGGTGATTTATACTATAGTTATCTCACCTCCTATTGACTTAGCCCTCTTGGTTCTAATTTTCTTAGGTCCACAGAAATGTCAATACTATACTTATTTATACTCACAGTATTGTATGATACAAGTTCCATAGGGGATCTCATCTAAAATCAGACCCAAACACCAGTGGTGTCTTATCTCAAACTATCTACTTTCACTTCATTACTGGTTACTTTTGATTTCTAGTTTTAGCAAATCTGTATTCCCTATGAAAGTGCTGACATCAAGCTGAGAGGGTTATTTCTGTGATTAAAATTTCATGGTTTCTTACATCTAAATTTTTTGCTAGAGAGAACATTGAATATTCTCTGTAGGAAAAAAAATAAACAGCATAACATTTTTTGTTGTTGCTGAAATTTACCATTATAAATTCAAGGGAATGTCCTTTCATTAGCTCTCTCCGGGAGAAATAGAGTAATGGTAATAAGCTACAGAGCAAGAATCCAGTTTGACAATTCATATTTATAATAATAAAATTAATATCTTTGATACATACAGGATGATATTTTTGTCTGGATTTTTATTTTCAAGACTAAATAGAAAATACAACGATTCAGACAGTTAAAAGAAGAATAAATTATATGGTGTATTGATTGTGCTAATATGATCATGTTCCTCTGCATGTTTTTTTTTAATTTTTTAATAAGCCAAGGATTGTTTGTGTAATTAAGAAATCAGAAGGGTATTCTTAATTGAATTACAAATTGACCATATCAATCAAAGCAAAATGCATTTCTTAAGATCCTGTTATGTGCCTAGTTCTATGTTATGCACTGTAAAGGAATACATGGCTTTTGTTGCTACAAATTTTATAATTTTGATGAGGAAAGAAGTAGAAAGAGAAATGCAATAGTTATGTTAATCAATTTCTAGTTTTATAGCATGAAAGCTGAGAGGCTAAAAAAAAATCTGCATGTTGGGATCTTAAGAAGATACTAATTGAAGGGTGTGGAATTTTGATTGCTGTTAAACAGAGTGTAAGAATTAAATTCATGGATGGGTGCAGAGGAAAGAGGTCAGTTTCCATCAAAGGATGTGTAATCTTGCTGCAGGGCACTAAATTTTTGTCTAACCTCAAATTTCATTCGACTAAGTGTCTGCAATATGTACAGTGTTTTCTTTAGGACTGCAGGATTTCCAGATTTCTAGCTGTTCACAGAGATGGATGGGCTTGTTGAAGTAGTTTATACCAAGTGAATTAGAACAAGTTCAGTGTTGTTCAGTTTTGCCACATGTGTTTAGAGACAGCCATCGCTCTGAAAGTTATTTAGATTTTATTTTAATAACAAAAGGTTAACTGATAAGGTCACTTTGTGATTCAGAATAGAAAGACAAAATGTTCTGAACCAGATAATAAAATACAGTTGGACTTGTGACCAAGATTGTTCTCAGTTACTGGAATCTGGAACATATTTTTATGTTGGAGAAAAACAACAAAATAATTTGATGAAAGATGTCACAGACAATAATTAACATGTGTTACTGATGTGATCTGCATATGACAGGCATCAGACTTCAAGTAGCTGCCAAGAGGAGGAGATCTTTAATATTGAGTGGAAATACTAAAAATTCAGTAACTTCAAGGCAGTTAGGAAAACTGATTTCAGACTTTATGCAACTTGGAATTTGTTCTCTTTTTACCAAAATTCAGGAGATACAGATCCTTTTCAGGGTTAGAGTGCAGATGTGAAATAAATGGAAAAACAGAAATGGAGAAGTACAAAGAGAATACTGCGATAGAGAGAGACAGAGACAGAGAAACCGAGAGATAATAAGGCCAAAAGACAAGGACTAGATAATGAGTAGAACATGGGTTTTCAGCTCCGTCCTTTAACCTAATACTCAGTGTTATAAACTGAATCGAGTCCCTCCAAAATTCTTACGTTGAAACCCTAATTCTCAATATACCTGTATTTGGAGATAGGGCCTTTATGGAGGTAATTAAGGTTAAGTGAGGTCATAGCAAGGGACCCTAATCCAAGAGGACTGGTGTCCTTATAAGGAAGAGACACCAGAAATCTCTCTTTCTCTCTCTCAGTGCATGCACAAAGGCTGTGTTGGGATACCCTGAGAAAGTGGCCTTCCATCTTCAAACCAGGAAGAGATCCTAACCGGAAACCAACCCCGCTGGCATCTTAATCTTAGACTTCCAGCCTCCAGAACTATGAGAAAATAAATGTTTATTGTTTAAGCCACACAGTCCACTGTATTTTATTATGGTAGCCTGAGCAGACTAATACACTCAGTAAGCCAGTAGAGAAGCAGTGTGCTAAGTAGAACTAGAAGCAGTGTCCATAATGGGAAACAATACCTATGAGGGGCACAAAGGGGACAAACGTTAGTTAGGAAGAGAGGATGGGGGCATAGCCTGGAGATTGGCAGCTGTACCCCTTTTTTGTTCTCTATATAATTCTCAGCAGGTACACCTCAGAATTTCAGTCTGGGGAGCAAAACCCAGAAGCAGCTGGAGGTGTCTCCTCTATTACATGTGTATACTTTTGCTTCTGCCACTGGATGAGCATAAAAATTTGAATACAAAACATGACCAATTGCCTCTCTTCTCAAAAGAAAACCCCCAAACCAGAAACTCTGCATGAACATGCACACATAATTTTGAATCCCAGGTTACCTGGGTCTACCCTGTCTGAGTCATGGGGCTGGACAACCCAGAGAATAATTTACTAATCTGAGATCTGGACAGCATCAGCATCTAGCTGGGGTGGGGCACTAGGCAGCATTGGGCCAGCAGCCAGACTTGCTAACTTCCAACTGTTGATATATCCTATAAAAATCTTGTTTGTTTTCCTTAAAAAAAATTTTTTTTAATGTTTATTTACTTTTGAGACAGACAGAGAGAGTGCAAATGGGGGAGGGGCAGAGAGAGAGGGAGACACAGAATCTGAAGTAGGCTCCAGGCTCCCAGCTGTCAGCACAGAGCCTGGGTGGGGCTCGAACTCACTAACCGTAAGATCATGACCTGAGCCAAAGTTGGACACCTAACTGACCAAGCCACCCAGTCACCCCTTGTTTGTTTTCCTTAATGTGATACCATCATTGCATCAGACAGATCAGTATGACTGAGCCTTAGAAGAATTTTAAAATCTCAAACATATTATTAGTAAAAAGTTACCCCAATATATATTAATTCCAATCTTCTGTTACACCCATGTAATCCAGTTACCCAATGTAATGCTTATGGGGTTGGTTTCAGGATCTCTTTATGTGGTTATCCGCAGTGGCTCACTCATCATATGTCCCATGTGTTCTGACATGGAGTCTTTGAGGACCCAGAGAGGCACCCATACTGATGTGTCCAGGGTGGGTCTCTAATGGCAAAGTTACATCAAAACAAGTTCCATGTGGCGCAGGACTTCTAATCTTGTGCTTTTTTTCGAATGTCAAAAAAATTCTTAAAGATGAAGACTAGGAAACAGGAGAGGCAGGGAGAGTGAAGGGGAGTGAAGGGCAATCTGGACCAAGTGGAACAAACAGCACTCTCTTCCCATAACCAGTCTGTTGTCCTTTAATTTTTTTTTTAACATTTATTTATTTTTGAGAGACAGAGAGACAGAGCACAAGTTGGGGAGGGGCAGAGATAGAAGGAAACACAGAATCTGATGCAGACTCCAGGCTCCGAGCTGTCAGCACAGAGCCTGATGCGGGGCTCGAACTCACCAACTGTGAGATCATGACCTGAGCCAAAGTCGGAGGTTTAACCGATTGAGCCACCCAGGCGCTCCACCAGTCTGTTGTCCTTTAAAAGACAGTGGACCAGTGGTCAATTTTGTACAGGCTTCCACATTCAGGGAGGTCTCCACAAAGTACCCACAGCTATAGAAATAAGCTGACTCAGCTGCTGTCAATATTGATGTGCTTCCTGAGCCAAACTAAATAATAAATACAAAATTAAAACAAAAACCCAGTTAGTACTTCTTCCCATTCATACCCCTTTCCTTCTCATACCAAATGAACAAACAAAGAAACAAACAAACTTTTGTCCTTGAATAGCCACACCATTTCTCTGCTATAAAGAGAAATGAGGTGACATCTTTGTTTTTATCTGAGTTTGAGGTGATGCCGCACTTGAGTTGGCTCCAGTTCTGCTAGCATAATGGATATGTATTAGGCCATACATCAGCTCAGGAAGATCTTGAGCTGCAACCCCACCCGAAAACAATTACAGTGACTTTTCCTAAATCCAATTCTATAACAAATCAAATTTCTACCCCTTCTTCCATACCGAGACATTGCCAACAGATCCAAGTGAGTCAGTGGTAGTTGGAATTTATCAGAAAGTGTCCAAAGCATTATCTCATAGGTAGACATCACCCCCTGCTAGGTGGCATTCAGATTGGAGGGGACTGTGCTCCAAGGGAAGGCCCTCACCAGTAGGAAGCTTAACCACTGGGTATGTGTGATGAGCAGTACTCCCTCCAGTAGAACTGAGTAAGGTCAGCTTTCCCCCAGCCACCAGGTCCTTGAATTAAATGCTACCTCAGAGTGATCCTTTGCTTTAAAATCCTTCATTCCTGTCCCTATGATTTGCTCAGGTCGGGCCTTCTCATCCTGGCTCAGCTTCCTACCACCCAGTCCCTAGAAACTTGTTCTAGTCTCATAAGAGTTGAAGTGGAGGAAAACTCCGCCTCAGTTTGACTAAGTCTTCTCCATGCTCCAATGAGGCTTTTGACACAAAAAAGCCAGGAAGAAACTCTTTTTCCCCCCTTTATCATATTTCTCCCCTGAGAAGGACTGTGGAAAGCAGAAGAAAGATGTGGAAAGAAGCTCCAAGGAGGAAAAAATAAAAAGTAACAACAGTGGTAAATACCTAAAGATATTATCCTGTTGTGCTTGTTATGCTCTATGCACGTATGCATATAAACTGCTGTGAGTCCCTCACTCCCTAGGGCCTTAAGAAGGAATTCAGGGAATCAATGACCAATAGGAATGAGTTGAGAAATGTCACAGAGACTAATACCATGGAGAAAGAAAGAATATTATTAGATCAGTGGTTTTCAATAGGATTGACACTGCTCCCAGGGAAGTGTTTTTGGGTGTCACCATTCTGTCTCATTTAATGAGGCTGGAAGTCCTGTGATATTCAGGACAGCCTTCCAAAAGAAAGAATTGTCTAGCATCCTACGTGACTTTTTATTGGTCTGCAAAGAACATCCAGGTAGATGAAAATCTACCCATAATTATCTGAACCTAAACTTACCTCTGTTTTACATGTAAACAGACAGTATTTTTTGCATAGTGTTGAAATATATTTAATCTTCCAGGAATAGTGCTATTGAGGGAATGTTATATTTTGGGAATTTACCAAGAGTTTTTAACCATTTGGAAAAATTGTGCCTCCAAAGATAAATGCTGCCAGTTGGTTTTAGACCTAAGTTCAAGCATCTGGCATTGCATATTATAGTCATGTGCAAACAATTTCATATTTAAATACCTATTGTTTTATTGCAAATAATTTTCCTTCCATGTATTCTTTTATATTACAGTAACTGTATGCATAGGGCAGCACTGGAAGTGATCAGGTATAAGCTCTCTGTTGTCTTCTCCCGGGGAGTCATGTGGACAATGCTTCATTCTCCCAGCAACGATATGTGACAGCATGTATAAAGTATTGCCAACTAGGGAAGTTTACTTAGGCCATGTTGTCAGGGTTTTAATTAGGGGGGCAGTCATGTAACTGTGGAGTGCCTACATGGCTGACCTTACTCTGTCTCTAGTTCCTCTGAGATCAGATTGATACTTTTTGGCCCAAAGCCCTGACCATAAGTTACTTTATTAGCATAAACTACTTGTTGTGGCCCCAAACCCCAGGTACACAAAGACACTCTTTTCAGGCAAGGTATTTTAAAAGCTTAGAGATTACCTTCCAGAAGCTGGTCAAGGGCCAAATTTTTGAATAAACAGGGTTTGGACAACCCAAGCCAATTCAGTTAATTCTTCATTTCATGCTATGAATTTTATTTCAGAACATGAAGGAAGTATTACAAAACTTTTGTTAAAAAAGAAACATTGGATCTGCTACGGTTTAGAATCACTGTATTGAACATAGAGATTGAGAGGTGACAGAATAAACTCTTAACACTCTGGATGGAAAGGTAGCTGACTGCCCTTTCCATCTACCCCCCTCTCAGCCTCATTAAGGTGGAAGAGTACAATTTTTGAGATAAAAGTCTTTGAGTTAAGCTTCTTGAATAAAAACCTGGCCCTATTACTTACAAATTGTGTGGTTCAGGGGAGACTATTGAAAGTTTCCATGACTCTGTTTCTTCATTTGTCAGTAAAGTAGAGCTGTGGGGCACCTGGCTGGCTCAGTTGGTTAAGCACCAGACTTCAGCTCAGGTCATGATCTCACGGTTCGTGGGTTTGAGCCCTACGTCAGGCTCTGTGCTGACAGCTCAGAGCCTGGAGTCTGCTTTGGATTCTGTTGTCTCCCTCTCTCTCTGCCCCTTTTCAGCTCACGCTCTGTGTCTCTCTCTCAAAAATAAACATAAAAAAAAATTAGAGTTGTAATTGTACCTACCAAGAACATAACCAGTTACTGATAAATGGTTCTGAGTAAACACTCAGTGTCTTTTAGAATTATTAATATTAGGGGCGCCTGGGTGGGTCAGTCAATTAAGCATCCAACTTTGGCCTAGGTCATGATCTTGTGATTTGTGAGTTCGAGCCCCGCGTCAGACTCTGTGCTGACAACTCGGAGCCTGGAGCCTGCTTCAGATTCTGTGTCTCCCCCCCTCTCTGCCCCTCCCCTGCTCATGCTCTGTCTCTCAAAAATAAATAAATGTTAAAAAAATAAGAAAAAAAAAAGGAATCCCTAAATTAATAGCTTTCCTAAGAACAGAAATGGGACTACCAAATTCAGAGAGCAAAGGAACGTTCATGGTCATTTGAAATTTTAGACGTGGTACCTTTTGGTGGGCTCTTGCTCTCAGTCTTTCTCTCAATGAAGGGAATACTTGCTATTTGAGAAGAGTTGAAGTCTAGAGAATCAGAAACAATAATAGAGAAGTATCATTTATCTCTGTTACTTTTGATTTAAAACAAGACAGCTTAAAGCAAACCTCTTTTTTATTCCTAAATTGTCCTTAACTAATCACTAAGGTACTAATGAGGCAGAGATTCAAGATAGCAGCCTAAATGATAAACATTTGATTGAAACTTTCTTTTGGTGCTGCTTCCCTTGAGTAGCTCGGCATAGAGCCTATGTAGGGCACCCTCCACACACATGGCAGTTAGTGAGCAGCCTGAACTCATAAAACTTTTCTTACCCAGAGAGAACAAATCACATTATGTAAAGAGATTTTGAAGTGCTTTAGTCATTGCTTTCATGATATAGATGCAATTTATAAGAGTACGCGAATGATTCATTTAGCCAAAATGGGTTGCGTAAGTTGACTTTTGTCAAAAACAACTTAGAATAAGAGAATCAGCTAATTGAAGACTGTGTGATACCTCAGCTGCAGAGTCTCCATTTGTGGTAGAAATACAGACCACTTCATCCAAAGCCAGGTGCCATCAAACAGCAGAAGATGAGAATACATACTTTACATTAGAGAGCTTGCTTTCTAGATCAGCCCACAGGGCATGGGGGTGGTCCTTGGGGACTGAGTGACTCATACTCCCAACCCTTAACAAAAGCTATTAATCTTTCTTCTTTTTGGGAAAACTGTTAACTTTTTCAGAAAATTAAAATAAACTTGAGCTATTGAATAATGCAATTTAGTAAAAGAAACATTCTCTAGGAGCTGTTACCCAAAGAGATCAAGAGAGCTTGCTCTCCACCCCATCACAAGACAAGGGGCATCTTTTCCAGATTTCAGCAGCCCTGGGAGACAGAGCATCCAGCATTCTCCAGGGACTGCTGAAGTGAAATCTGCTGTTTGGCATTCCTGCTGCCCTCAGACACTCTGATCATCCCACTACTCCCAAGTTCAAATTCTCCTAATGCTTCTGGGGCCCCTCTCCATTGATCTGGTCTCTCACCTCTTTAGATTCCTCTATGCCTTCTAACTGCACCATTTGCCATTCCTGATCCATGATGTGCAAACTCTTAGATATCTCAGTGTCTTTCACATGTTTGCCTTAACCTAACTCCCTCCTGCAGCATTTCTCAAGCAGCAGTTGTTCATGTGCTCACACCCCCTCATCTCTGGGTCAGACCATCTGACTACTAATACCTCGTCCACCTGCCTGAAATGATGTTTTACCAACCTTCTGAGATTCTCCCTTCTATGTGTGCATCCTGTACCTCTGGCTACCCCAAACTGCCTCACTTACAGTCACCAATTCAGACATCCCACTCTAAGGCCACAACCTCTTATACCCTTGTCAGTTTATATAACCTTTGGCTTAACTGAGGTTATTTCCTGCTTAATTAAGATATAAATGACATACAACATTGTGTAAATTTAAGGTGTACAATGTGATGATTTGATATATGTATATATTGCAAAATGGTTATCACAATAAGGTTAGTTAACACATCATTTACCTCACTTAATTATCATTTTGTTGTTATGTTGAGAACACTGAAGCTCTACTCTTTTTTAGTTTATTAATTTTATTTATTTATTTTGAGAGAGAAAGAGTATGAGCTTGCACCAGGGAGGGGGAGAGAGAAGTGGAGAGAAAGAATCCTAAGCAGGCTCCGCATTGTCAACATGGAGCCTGATGTGGGGCTCAAACTCACGAACTGTGAGATTATGACCTGAGCCAAAATCAATAGTTGGACGCTTAACTGACTGAGTCACCCAGGCACCCCTAAAGCTCTACTCTTATAGCAAATTTCAAGTATACAGTATAGTACTATTAACTCTAGTCACCATGCTGCACATTAGATCCCTGGAAATTAGTCATCTTATCACTGGAAATTTGTACATTTTGACCTACATCTCCCCATCTTCCCCAGCCCTCTGCCCCTGGCAACCACCAATCTACTATCTGTTCTGTGAGTTCATTGTTTTTACATCCTACATATAAGTGAGATCATACAGTATTTGTCTTTCTCTGTCTGATTTATTTCACTTAGCATAATGCCCTCAAGGTATTTTGTGGCATAATTGTTTTATTTTGATGCTTCAGCCCTTCAGCATCAACATTAACTCATGTAGCTTTCTCTTGCTGTTCAGTAACTCTTTCAGAATTTTCCTCTCTATCCTTAAAGACCTTGCTTCCTTCTTACCCTCAGCAAATGATTGGGATTACTTGACATAGACATTTAGACATTTCAGTCGCCTCAAGTTCAGTATGTGGAAAAATATTTTTGAATCCTCCTACTCCATCAGAAATGCCCTGCCTTCAGTGTTCTTTATCTTTATTTCACTCTTGCACACCTCCAATTTATTCTTTCAATATTAAAAAGAAACATAAACCCGAAACTTTACTATCTATGGGCAACCATTCCACTATTAGAAAGTTCAAATGAATAGTAGTCATACTACTGCATGAGCTGGCTCCTACCTAGTGTCGCCTTGTACTGCTCCTCACTCTGCCAGTATGTGTTCCACCCATAATCAGCATCTTTCATTTCTTCTAATGTATTAAGGATCTTGGCATAATCAGTTTTCTCTGTTTTCCATCACACTCACAACTGTCCATTCTTCATGTCACCACTGAAGTATCCCTTCTTCCGGTGAAGTTTCCATCAACCACAAGTTCTCTAATAGACTAGGCTAGGTCTTCTTGCTACACAGTATGTAAGAGTTGCAGTTCTTAATTAGAATTATTGATTAATACATCTTTCCTACCCTCAAATTAAGCTCCATTAAGGTAGGGGCTTGGTCCATTTTGTTCACTCATAGAGATTCTCAGTAACAGCCCTGCAAAAATGTGAATAAATGACTTTAAATCAATCTATTTACTATATTTTTAGAAAGTATTTGTTGTGACTTACAGTGGTAAGATTTTCTTTCCTTATAGGAGACAAATAACTACACAGTTCCATGCACTCTTTTCTTTTATCACTATCTTCTATCTTTCCAGCTCATTCTCTCAACTATTCCTATTCCATCAAAAATTTTTGCCTATATCCCTGAAACTTAACATGACTGGAAAAAAACGTGTGACTACATTGACCACTCCTACTTCAAATTCAGGGCCATGAACCTGAAAGTAGACCCTCAATTCTTCTCTGCAATCATAGTACATTTCCCTGGGCTGCTTTCCCTCTGCTCTCCTATAAGATTTTCTCTCCTCTTCCTCTCTCAGACTTTGAATATGTGTCCCCACCCCGGCCTCCCTTTTCAGCTGACACCCTTGCTTCCTTCTCCACAGAGAGCCCTGAAGTATTCACAGGAAAACTTCCTTAGATCCTTGCATCACATTGACCAACGTACCAACACCAGCAGCTAAAAGCTCTGGCAGCAATTGATACATGAACTGCCTGTGCACCTGATTCAAGCCAGTCCTTTCATGGGTACATTGGACCTCAGCTCCTCTCACAGAAAGAAATTGCTCCAGAGATTCTGCTTGCCTCTCTTGTGTTATTATGTTTTCCTTGTTTATACCACTATTCCTAACAGTATACAAGCATGATATTATTTCTCCATCTTAAAAAAAATAAAACTTTTCTTGACCCTATTGTCTCCACCAAATACAGTCCGATTCTCCTGTTTCTCTTTGCAGCCGTCCTGTTCACTATTTCAAATTCTTCTCTTCCAGTTATGTCTTAACCCCTTGCTCTCCTTCTGCCAGCCAGACTCTGGCCTCATTCTTCCATTGGAACTGTGTGTATTAAGGTCCTAAGTCACACGTCTATTGGCCCCTTCTCAGCCCTCATTGTACTTGATCTTTTTGAAACATTTGACTCAGTTGATTACATCCTTCTCCTTAATACACTTTCTTTGCCTGACTTGCAGAAATCTGCACACTCCTGACTTTCCTCCAACACCTCTGCTGTGCCTTCTTAGTCTACTTTACTGCTTCCTATACTGGATCCATGCCTCCGTGTGGGAATCAATGCCCTGGGGCTCAGTCCTTTTGTTTCTTTTATGCCTATATTCACCCTTGATGACACTGTGGCTTTAAATTCCAAGTATATACAGTTTACTTTCAAATTCATGTCATCAGTCTGGATTTCTCTCAGACATACAACTGCCCACTCCCTGGCTACACAGTTTCAAACCTAAACTTCTCCAAAATGAAGCTTCTGTTCTGCTTCCAAATCTACTCTTTCTCTATGTGTTTCCATTTCACTTGAGGGAAGCTTAGTCCTTCTAGCTGTTTATGCCAACAGACTTTTAGTCATTTTTTAATCTGCCAGGAAATCTTGATTCAGACATTAAAAATATTAAAAACGAATCAATTCTCTCCATTTTTAACTATGATTACGCTGCTGAGTGGCCATTTATACTTCACCTGGATTGTTGCTGTAGTGTTTTCATTGGTCTCTCTGCCTCCCAAGAATACAGTTAGAACCTACCTGACATACTAGCTAGGCTGATTTTTGGTGAAACAATTGGATTTTGTCACTCACCCTCTGAAATCCCTGTAATGGCTTCCTAAGTTAGAAGAAAGCCAAATTCCTTACAATAGCCCCCAAAGTCCTACATGTTCTACATGCACTTGTACTCTGACTTATTCATCTCTGACTATTCTGTTCCTCACTTCCTGCATTGCTGCCTAGTGGCCAGCTTGCTTTTCTTTGAATTTCTAAGGATTATCTATTTTAGGGTCTTTCACTGGCTATTCCCTTTGCCTGGGACATTCTTCTTTCCAGAGAGCTTTATGTTTAATGCTTTCCTTGCTTCAAGTCTTTGCTTAAAGGAAAGACCTCCCAAAGGCTTACCCTATTTATTTATTTTATTCTACCACCCTGTTTAAAATGACAACCTACCCTTCCTAGCACCAGTGATTCCTCTTAATCTGATCTCTTTATTTAATACCATTATCCAATTCTGCCATTCATATATCATCCATTTACTATGTATAGTTTATGGTCTGACTCTTTGAGTGGAATTTAATCACCATCAGATGATGGAATTAGATTATTTTGTATTTTTGATCACTGATGAATTTTAAGTCTCCAGAAGAATGGCTGACATAGAGTAGCTGCGCAATAGATACTGACTGAATGAACTGTAATGTCGAAAGGATTTTTTTCAATGTTAGAAAATCATTGGCATTTATAGTAAAATGTGTTCCCTTTATTTGAAATATATTACAATATATATAAAGAAAAAACCAATCACAGCAAAATGCATTGTCCTGAAACAGTCACAGTTTTATCTACTTTTTAAAAAAATGTTTAATTTTTTTTTTTAATTTTTTTTTCAACGTTTTTTATTTATTTTGGGACAGAGAGAGACAGAGCACGAACGGGGGAGGGGCAGAGAGAGAGGGAGACACAGAATCGGAAACAGGCTCCAGGCTCCGAGCCATCAGCCCAGAGCCTGACGCGGGGCTCGAACTCACGGACCGCGAGATCGTGACCTGGCTGAAGTCGGACGCTTAACCGACTGCGCCACCCAGGCGCCCCAAAAAATGTTTAATTTTTAAGAGAGAGCACACACGTGCGAGTGAGGGAGGGGCAGAGATGAGGATACAGAGGACCCAGAGGATGCTCCACGCTGATAGCAGAGAGCCCAATGCAGAGCTCAAACCCATGAACTGTGAGATCATGACCTGAGCCAAAGTCAGAGGACCAATAGACTGAGCCCCCCAGGAACCCCTGTTTTATCTACTTTCAATTTTCTTTCTATGCATCCAAATGTAACTGAGATGGCAGCCCGGAGCACACTACCCCTCCTCCCCTGGGCTGCTATGTGCTTTCTTTCCCCTCGTTCTCACATCGCTCTGGCACGCAACTCAGCACCTGTACAAACCCACTCAAACATCTGCTCACACAGATGTCAATGTGAACAACGAGGGCTTTACAGATGGAGTAATGTTAAGGGGGTCATAGCAGAACCTTAAAATCTCATTAGACATGTCTGTTCTCTGATGCTCCTTCTAGGCCTTGCTATCACCAGAAGTTTCTCTATGACACTTTCCTATAGTTCCCAGTCTTGTTGGCTCCAATCTATCACTTGCCTCTGGTTAAATTCAAATTCTTCTTTCCTTAATCTTGCGAAAACAGTTTAGCTCTGTCTCATTCTTTATGTTGAAATTAATGTATCAAAATCGAGGAAAAGATTAGCAAAAGACACTTTCATTAAAATGAAAAAACAATCATAGCAAAAAACACTGTCCTGAAAGAGTCACAACTCATCTACTTTTTCTATTTTTTGGTTTTTTTAAATGTTTAGTTTTGGGGCGCCTGGGTGGTGCAGTCGGTTAAGCGTCTGACTTCAGCCAGGTCACGATCTCGCGGTCCATGAGTTCGAGCCCCGCGTCGGGCTCTGGGCTGATGGCTCAGAGCCTGGAGCCTGTTTCCGATTCTGTGTCTCCCTCTCTCTCTGCCCGTCCCCCATTCATGCTCTGTCTCTCTCTGTCCCAAAAATAAATAAAATTTGAAAAAAAAAAATAAATGTTTAGTTTTAAGAGAGAGAGAGAGAGAGTGCAAGCGGGGGAGGCAGAGAGAGAGTGAGACACAGAATCCAAAGCAGGCTCCAGGCTCTGAGCTGTTGGCACAGAGCCCGATGCGGGGCTCAAATCTATAGGCCACAAGATCATGACCTGAGCCAAAGACCGCCATTTAACCGAATGAGCCACCCAGGCACCCCACAATTGATCTACTTTTAAACTTCTTTCTATGCATCCAATGTAACAGATGGTGGCTAAGAGTACCTCCCAACCATCCTCTCCAAAACACTGCTATGTGTTATTCTCGTCAGAAGCCACTGGTTTTGTGTATGAAATCTTGTGCTTGCAATTTCTCTTTAAAATTTATAAAAATAATTTTCTGATATCAAGTATTCTTCTGAAGTGTGATTTTTTTTTGTAAGAAAGTTATTTTTTTAAGTTCCTTTATTTTGAGAGAGACAGCACGAGAGAGCAGGGGAGGGGCAGAGAGAGGGAGAGACAGAATCTCAAATAGGCTCCATGTTGTCAGCGAGGAGCCCGAATGGGGCTCAAACCATGAACCTTGAGATCATGACCTGAGCCAAGACCAAGAGTCTGATGCTTAAATGAGCCACCCACGCACCCCTGGAGTGTGATATTTCTTAATGCAGTATGTGATAGAATTTATTTTGCCAAAGTCCTATTGTTGGGACATATATACTATTTACTTAATCTGACAGTGTTTGATACAAATAGGTGAGGTTTCCTATTGGCTTTATCTCAACTAATATTTGACCTTATGTTATCTTGTCATAAAACTTATTGTTTTTAATGGTTTCTGATTGTTTTCCTTCTTCTTTTGCTATATTGACTACTCTGTTTTCTTCTCTTAATATGAAGGCATATACTTTGTTTTTATTTTGGGAACATCTGTTTTTAGATACTATAATATAATGGTTATTTTCCTTGAATATTTGCATCTAAGCATGTATTAAAAACCTCCATATATTATAATAAATTCAACTTGGCTTTCTTCTTCCATCCTTTCCTCATTCTAACTTTTGTTCATTAAACTGAATTTTAAGTCTGCCATTAATTCATATTTTTGTATCATGTCTTCTTTTTCAAGACATTTTTATAGTATATTAAGTTTTATAATGATTTAATATTTATTATGTTTTCTTTACATAGTTTTACTTCTTACAGACAATTCCTTTATACTGTGATTTCTCTGTTCTTAAGATTTTTGTTCTTTTCTCATTTTGTTGAATTCGTCAAATATTTTGTATTAAGGATGTGTGTATACTATACTTTCTGGTTGCTAGAACATCTAGAAATACCTTTTCTTGTCCTTGTAATTGAATGCAAATTTCATCTTGTACAGAGGATGTTATCACTTTTTTTCTCTGCAAAACTCAGAGAATATTGATCTACTTTCTGATCTCAAGAATAAGTTCAATGATATTTGGGAATACATATGTCCTGTATCATACCCACAATTTAAAGGGGAAGAATGTGCAACTGTTAAAATGTGGTAAAATGTTCAAAAGTGTAGGTAAAAGGTAACGTAGAAGATAAATCATGTTTCTGTCTGCTGTGTGCCAAAGTGAACACTGGAATATTTTCAGACAGAGAGCAAATGGAAATAACACAACTGATTGTGGTATTTCTATCTCACCATCACTGTCCTGCTTATGTCCTGCCTACATGCCTGTTTAAGTATACTTGCTTGTTTTTGAAGATACTGTACAATGTTTTCATGTATGACACATAAAATCCCCTAAATCTCGGCTGTGGTTGGGTAGAATTCTTTCTTGATACCTTTTAAGGACTTTTAAACAATGCAAAAGCCTGTACTAACGTTTTCATAACAATTTCTATGCACTCAGGTACTAAGTTAAGATGTGAAGTGAATATTATAAAGAAGTTTCCATATGGTGCCAATATAATGAGAATAGATTGAGGTTCTAATATAAGGTTGAAAACAAAGGAGAAATAGTATCAACCAAGTTATCGTTAAAGCAGGGAAAGTTTAAATCAAGATTTGAAATCTTAAAACATCTTGGTTCAGATTTTTCTTACCATTTTATATATAGGAGATTGAATTCCCTTGATTGTGTCATTTGTTTTAACAATAAAAATGGACCCATGAAAAATAGCTATTTATGATACAAAAGATTCTAATTTAACAACACAAGGACAATGACAACAATGAACAACAGCATTGAAAAATTTCAGAAAATAATGCAGTAGAGGACTGAATGCCAATTTCATGGTAAAACTATTGCTGAGAATTATAATTATGTAATTATAATTAAATTACCTAATCACTCCCAACAGGTTAAACAACTAGAGTGCACAACTAGCTAGTATATTTACTTGGACAACTATGCCTATATTTAAGATAGTCTATTTCATTGTGGATATAATCTATAGAAGGAGAATTATTCTAATGTTGTAGTTCATAAGATAATATTCCTACAAAATTGTGCAAATTTAAAATAGAATCATAATGACTGGAAGGCTGTATGACATTGGTAGCTAGATTCTTTTGGGCTTAGTCATTTCTGATGGAAATATTGATATACAAATAAATGACAGCTGTCAGTTCATGTAAGATAGCTGGCTTCAATATAAAAATTTGTTTAAAAAGAGATTATTATTGAAGAGACAGCTGGAAAAACTGGAAGAAGTTATTTTTTTTTTCAACGTTTATTTATTTTTGGGACAGAGAGAGACAGAGCATGAACGGGGGAGGGGCAGAGAGAGAGGGAGACACAGAATTGGAAACAGGCTCCAGGCTCCGAGCCATCAGCCCAGAGCCTGACGCGGGCTCGAACTCCCGGACCGCGAGATCGTGACCTGGCTGAAGTCGACGCTTAACCGACTGCGCCACCCAGGCGCCCCTGGAAGAAGTTATTTTAATGAATGTTAAATAAGTCAAAGTTAATTTAAATAAGATCAGTGCTAATATTTATAGTATCTACATAAATTTGAATTTCAGTGATGTAGAAAATTTTACCTTTTAGATTGAACAATGATGAGGCTTTGTATAGAATAAGAGAATTCCAAAGTGCTCTGAATTAACAAAAAAAATCATATGACACTATGTATCTCAAATATGCAACATTTCATATTCATATGAAATATGAAATTTCCAAAAATTTGTATGAAGAATGCAAAGGGGTAGCATGTAATAAATGATATTGTTTGTTGAAAACACACTGAATTGTATCTCATCATGGGTTACATGAAACAGTGTTTCAAAAATGTAACTTGGCTAATTGGAGGGATTTGCTGAAACTGGCTTCCAGATCCACATTTTTAAAAAAATTTTTTTTAACGTTAATTTATTTTTGAGACAGAGAGAGACAGAGAGAGACAGAGCATGAACGGGGGAGGGGCAGAGAGAGAGAGGGAGACACAGAATCGGAAACAGGCACCAGGCTCTGAACCATCAGCCCAGAGCCCGACGTGGGGCTCGAACTCATGGACCGGGAGATCGTGACCCGAGCTGAAGTCAGACGCTTAACCGACTGAGCCACCCAGGTGCCCCCAGATTCACATTTGATGTTTTCCTCTAACCTGTCTCACATGTTTAGAGCTGGGGCTTTTGCTCTAAGGGTGCCAAGTAAGAGAACAGCTATTGCCAGCTTCCTTTTCAAAAGCAGAAGCATTAAAGAGAAACATAACCCTGGAGGAGGCTAATAAAGAATTGTGCAAAAGCAAAAATCCCCAAATCAAGCAAACAAAAAAGCAAACATCAAAATTGGTATTTCACAGTTGTGAATAAGAAGACACACATTTTTAGACTGCACATGTTTTGAGACTAGTTAGAAACCACATTTTATAATGTAAGAGCACTCTACTCAAGCCCTACTACATTGTCAGTTTCATATGTCGGCCCTTCTACCAGCACTGCTACTATCTATACTCTTGCTTTCACTTCTTTGTAGTCTATAAAATGACTGAGACTGTGGTGGTAAATAGAATGAAACAAATTTATTCCAAAGGGAGTATCAGCATGAGGGAAATGGGGACCATGGGGGAATGAACAGATGTTAATTATTGATCCTGGTAGAAGAGAGATTGAAAGAGATCAGTGCCTGTTCATTCTGGCATTTATTATGTTAGGTTATAAAATTACATTTTTATCTCTGTGTAACAGATTCAAGCAATCACATTTGATCCACTAATCCAGTTTTCTGAACTGGGGATGTGATTTATAGAATATAGCAGGATAAATGTTAATAAATTAATTTTTAAATGGACCTTAGTTGCACAGAATGCTGTTAATCATAGTGCTTCGTTTGTAGACAAATTATCCTCATTGGTCCATGCAAAGCCGTCTTTTATTTTATGGTTGTAGGTATGGTGCATATGTGTATTATTCACATAAAGAGCATCAATGAACTCTCAATCAAGAATTAGACTCTTTCTAGTTATTTATACCTATACATTTATTTGTCCTTATTCTATTCCTCTAGCTCCCACTTCCAAATAAACACTATCCTGGATTTTTTTGTCATTCACTCTCCCTTTCTTTCTTTTTATAGCAACAGCTCTATTGGGATATAATTCATATACCAAATCCATCATTTAAAGTGCATAATTCATTTTTTTAGTGTATTCACCTAGTGGCGCGTTCATCAGTACAGTCAATTTTAGAACATTTTCATCTTCCTCAAAGTAACCCTGCTCCCTTTTGCCGTCTTCCCTGCCTCCACATCCACTGCAGCCTCAGGCATCCATTAATCTAATTTCTGCCTCTATGTATTTGCCTATGCTAGACATTTCATTTAAATGGAATCATCGTACCGATTGGTATCTTTCGTGACTGGCTTCTTTCGCTTAGCATAACGTTCCAAGGTTCACCATGTTGTAGTGTGTACTGGTGTTTCATTCTTATTTATTGCCAAATAATATTCCATGAGGTGGATACACCACATTTTATCTTTCTGTTCATCAGTTGGTGGGCATCTGGATTGTTTCCTCTTTTTTGTGCTAATATGAGTGATATTGCTCTGAACATCCATGTGCAGGTTTTTTTTTTTGCAGACATATGTTTTTATATTTCTTAGAGATATATTTAGGAGTAGAATTTCTGGGTCACGTGATAACTTTTTGTGTACAAGTTTAAGGAACTGCCACACAGTTTTCCAAAGTGGCTGCACCATTTTGTATTTCTATTAATCATCAGTTAGGGTTCCATTTAATTTTTTATAATTTTTGCAATACTTGTTAGTATTTATCTTGTATTTAATTTTTTAATGTTTTTCTCTTTATTTTTCAGAGAGAGAGAAAGAGAGCGTGAGCATGCACGAGTGGGGGGAGGGGCAGAGAGAGAGGGAGACACAGAATCTGAAGCAGGCTCCAGGCTCCGAGCTGTCAGCACAGAGCCTGATGTGGGGCCTGAAATTAGGAACCGTGAGATCATGACCTGAGCTGGAAGTCAGACGCTCAACTGACTGAGCCACCCAGGTGCCCCAGTTATTGTCTATCTTTTAAATTACAGGCATTTTAGGGGCACCTGGGTGGTTCAGTTGGTTAAGTGTTCGACTCTTGATTTTGACTCAGGTCAGGATCTCACAGTTTATGAGATTCTCTCTCTCCCTCTCTCTCTGCCCCTCCCCCCACTCGCGCATGCTCTCTCTCTTTCTCTGTTCACACTCTTTTTCTCTCAAAATAAATAAATAAACTTGAAGTTAGAGACATTTTAATGGGTGTGCAGTGGTCTCTCATTGTGGTTTTGATTTCCATTTCCCTGATAACTGATGATGCTGAACCTCTTTTTCAGTGCTTATGGCCATATGCATATCTTTTTGGAGAAATTCTTTTAAGGTCCCTTGCCCATTTTAAAATTGAGTTCTTTATCTTTTTATTATTGAGTTATAAGAGTTCTTTGTATATCTAGACACACAAGGCTTTTATAAGATATATAAGTTGCATATATTTTCTTCCACTTAATAGTCTGTCTTTTCACTTTCTTGATGGTATCCTTTGAAGCATAAAACTTTTTAATCTTGATGAAGTTCAATTTACTTATTTCTTTAATTGCTAGTGCTTTTGTTTTCACACTTGAGAAACTGTTGCTAATTCCAAGGTCATGGAAATTTATGTCTATGTTTTCTTTTAAGAATTTTATCATTTTTGCTCTTACATGTAGGTATTTGGTCCACTTTGAGTTAGTTTTTGTATATTGCATGAGGGAGGGGCCCAACTTTGTTTGGATGTGGATATCAAATTGTCCCAGCACTATTTGTTAAGAAAACTGTTGTTTTCTCTTTGAATTGTTTTGGCAAAATTGTCAAAAATTGGCTGATCATAAATATGAGGGCTCATTTCTAAAATCTAAATTCTATGCCACTGGTATATAGTATATTCTTATTCAATTATCAGTTTTTATTCTATTGCTCTAAGTTAGTTTGTGCATAGTTTCTGTTTGTAATGATACAATATACTTTAGAGATTAAAAATATATATAATATTGTATATGTAAACTCTTCAGAGGCTTAGTGTTTTTAGTCAGTGTTTTATTACTAAATTTTATCCCTGTTGTAGGTAGAAATAATTCAGTTATTTCACTGATATGTCATAATTTGTTGTTGAATATGCCA
The DNA here is from genome assembly GCF_007474595.2 of Lynx canadensis. Classification (NCBI taxonomy): domain Eukaryota; kingdom Metazoa; phylum Chordata; class Mammalia; order Carnivora; family Felidae; genus Lynx; species Lynx canadensis. The sequence continues at coordinate 64,924,656 of NC_044309.1, forward strand.
TACTTTCTTTATCTAGCACCCTTTCTATAGGCATGTGGGTCATTTCCTGCTTTTATCACCCCTGTTTTGTACAGTGTTTCTATAAAGATTCTTGTCCTATTTACTAAATGCACGTGAATGAAGGTTTCTCTGGGTGTATACTCAAGGGTGGGATTGCTCCATCTTCAGTAGGTAGGTGTTTCATAGATATTTCCAAACAGTTTTCTTACTATTAGTCTCCTATCAGAAATATATTAGGAATCCCATTAGTCACCACCTCTTCACAGTTGGTGTTGTTAGACTTTGTGAGTTTGTCAATTAATACTGTATAATATATCACTATCTCATTACAGGATTGATTTGTATTTCCTTGACTAATAAGGTGGAGGATGTTTTTATATGTTCATTGCCCATATGCATTTATTCCTCATTAAAACACCTTTCATGGTTTTCATGTTTCTGCCCATTTTAAATTAGATTATTTAAGCTCTTAATGATTTAAGATTTTTTTTTATAAAAAAAATCTTTTTAACGTTTATTTATTTTTGAGACAGAGGGAGACAGAGCATGAACGGGGGAGGGTCAGAGAGAGGGAGACACAGAATCTGAAACAGGCTCCAGGCTCTGAGCTGTCAGCACAGAGCCCAATGCGGGGTTCGAACTCACAAACCGCGAGATCATGACCTGAGCCGAAGTCGGCCGCTTAACCGACTGAGCCACCCAGGCGCCCCAAGATTTTTTAAAATATAACTTGCTGCTAACTGTTTGCTAGTCATATGTGTTATAAATATCTTATCCCCAATTTGAGCTTCCTTTTCACTTCTGGAAGTTGTTGTTTTTTGTGTTTTTTTTTTTTTTTTTTGATGATGACAAGTTATTTAAGTTTTGAGGTATAATTGACATACATTATATTAGTTTTAGGTGTGCAACATAATGACTTGATATTTGTAAGATAATCATCACACTACGTCTGGTTAACATCTTTCACCATACATTGTTACAGCATGTTTTGTTCTTGTGATGAGAACTTTTAAGATCTGCTCTCTTAAGAACTTTCAAATACTCAATACAATATTATTAATTATAGTTGCTATGTTGTACATTACATTCTCATTATTTATTTATTTTATAACTAGAAGTTTGTACTTTTTGCCTTTCTTCAACAATTTCACCTTCCCTACCCTCATCCCATCGCCTCTGGCAGCCACCCATCTATTCTCTGTATCTATGAACTTAGTGTGTGTGTGTGTGTGTGTGTGTGTGTGTGTGTGTATAATGATACAATATGCTTAATGATATATATGTATATATATAAGATTCCACATATAATGAGATCATATGGTATTTGTCTTGCTCTGTCTGACTTATTTCACTTCACATAATGCCCTTAAGGTCGATTCATGTTGTTATAAATGGGAAGTTTTCATTTTTTTTAATGACTGAGTACTATTCCATTGCATATATATTTTACATGTTCTTTATCCATTCATCTGTTGATGACAGACATTTAGGTTGTTTTCATATCTTGGCTATTGTAAATACTGAAATGAACATGGCAGGAGGTGGGTACAGATACCTTTGCAAGTTAGTGTTTTCCTTTTGTTTGGATAAATTCCCAGAAATGCAAATACTGGATCATATGGTAATTCTATTTTTAATATTTGAGGAAACCCCACACTGTTTTCCATAGTTGCTGCGCCAATTTACATTCCCACCAATGGTGCTGGAGAGTTCCCTTTTCTCCATATGCTTACCAATACCTGTTAATTCTTATCTTTTTATAATAGCCATTCTAACAATGTGAGGTGATATCTCATTATGGTTTTGATTTGCAATTCCCTGATGATTAGTGATGTTGACCATCTTTTCAGGTACCTATTGGTTATTTTGATGTCCTCTTTGGAAAAATGTCTGTTCAGTTCATCTGCCCATTTTTTAATTGGGTTGTTTACCAATTAATTGGGTTGACTGGCTTACTGCTATTGAGTCAGATGAATTCTTTATATATTTTGGGTATTAACCCCTTATTAGATTTATGATCTGCAAATATTTTCTCCCATTCAGTAGGTTGCCTTTTCATTTTGTTGATGGCTTCTCTTGCTGTGCAGAAGCTTTTAGTTAGTGTAGTCCTACTTGTTTAGTCTTTTGTTGCTTTTGTTTTGGTGCTAAATTATTTGATGTAATACAATTCATTGGTCTTTTAAAAAATACCAAGCATATTTTATGCTCTGTCATTCTCTGTCTCTAAAAAATTTATAGTCTACAAAGAATTTTGACAGTTTTTGACATTTAATGCTACTGGAAGTTGAATTTAGTATGTGGACTGTATTTTTCCCTATGAATAACGATTCTTCCAAGTGCAATTATTAATAAATAGTTCCATTTTTCCACGATCTAGTATGTCCTCTCTGTCACATATCTCATTTCCGTATCTGTTTGACAAGTTTTTGCTCCATTTGTTTTGTGTATTTGTCTAACCCTGCACTCGTGTCACACTGTTTTAATCACTATAGCTTCAGAATAAGCCATGATATTTTCAGAGTAAGTCTCACCTCTTCCTCTTCCTTCTATTTCAGCAGTCTGGCTGTTCATAGACCTTTACTTTTCTATACACATTTAGGAATCACCTCATCATGTTCTATTAAAACAAAATAAAAAAAAAAACTCATTTGGGTTCTGATTAGACTGGCTTTGAAACTTTGAGTTGCTTTAGATCAATTTGGAGGAAATTTAAATCTTTCCATTTTAAGATTTTCTATAATTGCCTTGGGCTATTTCTAAGAAACTGGAAAGTCTTAGCCAGGGGTGCCTACCCCAAGGTCATAAAGATATCCTGCTTGGTCTTTCAGAAGCTATATAGGCTTACAATTAGGTGTGACATGTCTGAAATTACTTTTTATGTAGGATATGAAGTAGGTTTTCAAATTATTCTTTTAAAAATGAATTTCTAGTTGTTCCGGTACCATTCTTTTCCCCTTTAAGATTCATTTAAGGCTTTTTTGTAAGGATATGGGATGTACAGAGTTGCGTTTTCTAGAGGTGGACCTAATAGCAGTGGGTAGTAGAGAATGGTTTGGTGAGAATCTGAAAGTTTTTAAACCAATTAGCAAGATTTGCAGAATTCAAATAACAGGTTTCATGGCCTGAACTAAAATAGTGGCAATGGAAAAATAATTTAGAAATGAGATAAGAATAGCAAGACTCTAGGACATGAGCCTATGTATCATGCTCCCTCTCTTACCTTCTTTGCCCTTTTTTGCAAGGTCAGGGTCAATTTGGTATCTACTCCCTCCTTTTTAGCAACTTGATCTGCGCATACACCCAGCTTATGGCTCTTAGAAATATTTGTCCCATCCATAGGTATTAGGCATTAATGATAGGAATGGTACTGGTGACAAAAACTAGTACCCACTGTTTGCATAGTGGTTTACATATTATAAAAATGACACATACATTAACTAATTGGTAGATCGGACAGACACAACTTATCTCAGTTTATAGATGAGTAAAGTAAAAGTCAGTGAAGTTTATACATCTTTCATCTTGGTGATTTATCTACAGAGGCAAAAAACCAGTAAGTACTCTTTTGTTTCATAGCGTGTTTAGTGTTGTGTTCTGCTGAAAAAGCATCAGGTAATAAATTGTGCATGAAGTTTGAGGGCCAAAGACCTAGATTTGTGGCCCAGTCCCACCACCTACTATGTGAACTTGAGCTTTCATTTAACTTCTCTCAATCAGTCACCATCTCTGTAAAATGGGAGTGATAAAACCCACACGCCTTGTGGTAATGATCAAGAAACAGCATAAGTGAAAAAAAAAAAAAAGAAAGAAAAGAAACAGTGTATGTTAACATTTTTAATTTGCATAAATATTAGTTTTTATATTTCATGACACATAGAGAATAAAAGCCCAGACTTTGGAATGATTTAACCATGTGTTCATAGCTGTAGCTCTACCATTCAATGTATGTATGTCTACATAATTGATGTGAATCTCAATTTCTCCATTCAAAAATGGTCACAGTAATACTTCATAGGGATTTTGTGTAGATTAGGGCTAAGATAGAGCACACTGCTTGGTGCATCATACATGAGCTGTATGTTTTAGGCAATATGCCCAAATTTAAAACAAGACAAAACCAAAAAACTCTCTCTTAATCCTTGACCCTCGCTTTCAATTACAGTTTCTGGTTGAAGTAACTCTATAGCTTTTAGCACTGCTTCTCCATTGTTGTTCCCTGAGTTGGTTAGATTTTTGCACTCCTAGAGGCACCACTTCCATAGACTACAGTATGATCAATGCCCTCAGGAGCTGTGCAATTGGGTGGCTTGTTTGTGTTTTGTGTTCTCGGTATGATTTTTATGTATTAGTTCCTTTACTTTCTGGTTTGATTTTCTGCCGCTCACTCAGGCATAGCTTCCCATTTAGGATAAAATTTTCTGTCATATTTGTCCTGAAATTTAAAAAAAAATTGCTCACAAAAGTGCATACAAGCTAACAATTAGATTCACTAAGTGCATTCACAGTGGGAACTGATTTTGTTCACATAATTTATACTCCTATTTGGAACTTTTGGTGATTTTTCCATTTGGAGGAAAAGTGGGTTAAAAAACCAGAAACTGTCAGGTGTCCTATTTGTGGTTACTGTTCAGATTTTTGGCTTTATTCTCTGTAGATATCGATGGGTATATAGTCCTGTTGTATATGTTATGAGAGTGGATAGAATCAAACTGTTCAAATCTAGCACATAATGAATTTTTAATTGCTTATTAATGAATTGAATGCTTTTAAATTCTTTCAGATACACAGGTGGTGACAGCCCAAATTGTCAAATAACAACTCATGCTTTTCAGAGAGGATAGCTTTTGATTGCACTTTTCTTTATGTTTCTCACATATATTTTTAATGTATATTATTTTTAATCATATATATTATATAAATTGCTTTTCTGATTATAACCTAATTATTATACCTTGTGGTTAGCAGAATGGAGGTATGTTTAAGATGTGATCAAATGAAAAATTTGTCTGCATTTAAAAAATGGGATAATAGGGGCATCTGGGTGGCTCAGTCAGTTAAGTGTCCAACTTCGGCTCGGGTCATGATGTCATGGTTCATGAGTTGAGCCTCGCATTGGGTGAGCTCCAGCCCCTCTTCTGGCTCCACGCTGACAGTGCAGAGCCTGCGTGGGATTCTCTCTCTCTCTCTCTTCCTCTTGCTCACTCATACCCTCTCTCTCTCTCATAAATAAATAAAATTAAAATTTTTAAAATGGGATAACAATATCTGAAAATCAATAAGGAAGAGTATGGGGAAAATCTTAATGAAATCCAGATTTTCAAATAATACCTACGAAAAGTGATCATACCACTAGAAAAAAAAGAAATAAGAAAACATTGAAGAGATATCATTTTTGTCATGTCCCATTGGCAAAGATTAAAAAAATTGGCAAAGATTCTAATAACACCACAAGTACTGACTAGAGTACTTAGAAACTATCGTATATTGTTAGTGGAAATTAATTTTAAATCAATGTGAATAGAAATCTAAACATTTGTTGGGGAGATATTTGGAAATACTAACAAAGAAAAAGCCATTTGTTGTTCTTTTCAGAAGCAACTTAGATTCATTTGGGCTCCACCACACTTTTGGGTGTAGAAAACTTAAGCAAGGCCAGACAGGTCACATCACTAACTCTTTATCCTACATTCTATCCAGAGGCATAGATTGATTTACTTGCTGCTTCTTATGAGCTGGTTCTTTTTTTTGAACAATGATTCTAGTATAGAACATCCAGTTTATCATTGATCATGATTTCCTTTTGAGTCAAGTGCTCTGTTGACCACCTAAAACTAGATGCAACACCTATGTTGTCCTTATGAAAATATTTTTGAAAATCTGAGGAAAACAAAATGAACAAATGAACAAAATAATGGGTATACTCCAGCAGCTAGATCACTTTCTATTTATGGGGATTTTTTTTTTTTTTTTGCATATGAAACAAACGTAGCTAATATGTGTTAGTATTTACCTCTTTAACACTCAGGTCATGATTATTTCCTTACTCCTCAATGGAAATAATCTAGGACCGTACATTAATAGTTTTGTGAAAGAAAAATTTGTGTGCATTGAGATTTTTAAGGTATATTCAGTTGCTTGAGTTAGTGAATTATTGATAAATAAATTACACTGCTTTCTTTGGAGTGCCAAAAATAATGACTGCTAAAGAAAATTTTATCAAAGGAAAGGTCTCAAAATGAAATCTGAAAAAAGGTATTTTCTTCGAGGACAAACAAAAATAATTTATAATCACTTTATTTATTTTCAAAATACATAGGAAACAGTAAATTATATTTCAAGTGCTTTTCCATTTTCTTTTACAAAAGTAATCATAAACTGTACACTTCATAACAGCTGAGGTTTCATTGTTACATAATTCATCTGAACCTGACAAATATTCACACATTCTAAGAAGACATTGTAAAAATACTGAAATGTGTAACATCTTTTAAAGGTGGTTGCAAAACATTTGTTCTAAGTAATACAATTATATGCAGTCAAGTTTCACAAGTGGCTGGTACCATGTACAAAACCCGAAACACGAATTTCAAAAGATTTTAAAATTTCTGTTCTATAATGCAGAAGTCAAAGATATTGATTTGAACAATGGCTACGTATTACATCACAAACTTCAGTTAAAAGTCACCTTATGAACAATGACTGAAGGATACCAAAAAAGATCAAATATGATGGATCTAAATTATTCAATATCATGTGTGCATTGAAAAAAAATTAAGTTTTTCTGGCAGTTGAGAATAATTGGCAAATATCTTGGACTATTCATTAGTGGAATCATCACATTTAAAATGTGAGTTGGTTCTTTTCTATTTTGACCTCTCAATTCTTCATTCTGAAAGACAGTCTCACTCACTGTGTTCCATAACTTACTCATATTTTGCAGATGAACCCCATTACTTCTCTCAGGTGGAGGGTCAGTAAAAAGTTGATGCAAATGACATGAACTGTGTTGGACTTTTTGTTATAAAAAAACTATAAATGCAATGTGTTGTATATTAAAGTTGGTTTATCTGCTTCTTTCTTATAGGGATAGAATTAATGAAGCTATTCCTAATGGAGATTACTGTGTCTTTTAAATGGGCAGCTTAAGGGGTGGGTGGGGAGGGTGGGTTAAATGGGCGACGGGCCTTAAGGATGGTACTTTTCGGGATGAGCATTGGGTGTTAGGTAAGAGATGAATCGCTGAGTTTACTCCTTTTTTTAAATACCTTTTTTTTAATGTTTATTTATTTTTGGGAGAGAGAGAGGGGGAGGGAGGGGTAGAGAGAGGGGGAGGGAGGGGTAGAGAGAGGGGGAGGGAGGGGTAGAGAGAGAGGGAGACACAAAATCCAAAGCAGGTTTCAGGCTCCGAGCTGTCAGCAGAGAGCCTGACGCAGGGCTTGAACTCACGGACCAGACTGCGAGATCATGACCTGAGCCAAAGTTGGATGCTTAACCCACTGAACCACCCAGGTGCCCCACTGGGTTCTACTCCTGAAGCTAAGACTACACTGTATGTTAACTAACTTGAATATAAATCTAAAAAAATAAGTGGAAGGCTTAAAATGTCTTTTTAAGAAAAGAAATAAACCCACAAAATGATCTATATAGATACAAATAGAATAAATCATTCAATTTTTATAAAGAACGATCTTTAGCTAGCCTTAGTGATTATAGTGTTCTGTTGTTTTGGTTCATAAATTTTATTTCTATAGCAAAATCATAGCCAAACTCTGTATTGATGTTTGGACTGGGAAAATAAAAAAAAATAAAAAAAAATTTTTTTTTAAATTTTTTTTCAACGGTTTTTTTATTTTTGGGACAGAGAGAGACAGAGCATGAACGGGGGAGGGGCAGAGAGAGAGGGAGACACAGAATCGGAAACAGGCTCCAGGCTCTGAGCCATCAGCCCAGAGCCCGACGCGGGGCTCGAAACTCACGGACCGCGAGATCGTGACCTGGCTGAAGTCGGACGCTCAACCGACTGCGCCACCCAGGCGCCCCGGTAAAAATTTTTTGAAATATATAACAAAAACAAAAATCTGTATTAACCTTCCAACATTGAGACTGACTTCTGTAAGAATTTTTCATTCATTTTTATAATATCCCTCATTATCCATTAAATGGTTTTTGAGGGAACAAAATATGAAATTGAATAATTGAAATCCACCACCCTGTACAGTAAATAGGGATTCTGTGCACAGTTGATGTAAATCACAACAAAATTGCTAAAGAAAATGACACATTTTTTACGCTTTCATAAGATCAGGCATAGTTTGTTCTTCGGAGAGAGTTCTTATACCCAGGTGAGCTTAGAAGAAATTATTGTCAGTTGGAGATGAAAACAATTCCACATTAAGTGCCATCTGTATCTCTAGATCTATCAATAGTTAGTCATTTCCAGTATTTTCAATATAGATAAAAATAGAATTACTCTAATCAATTCCTCCTTGTAGGAGTGTATTTAAATCATGTCAGGCATAAAGAAGCCTATCTTTTCTCTTAAACACCTACTTATTTTTCAAACACCATTTCTGGTATTCAAAATGTTTGCATGCAATAACTTAAGCCTCATTGCAGTCCTTAATTTAGTTCTTTCTTTTTGAAGTTTCTATACCATGGTATTGTCATGCCATCAAATCATGCCACCTTCATGATGAGCAGGGTGAAAATGAAAAAAACACCTTTTTACTCTGATGAGAAACACTTGGGCTGAATATTACTTTACTGCCACTGTTCAAATACACATCTTTTTGGTTAACTGTAATGGTGGATGACAAGTATTAATGCATCTTTTATTAAATTATTATTCACTGTAACTAACATAAAATTGAGTTAATAGGAAAAGTATTTTAATGAAATAGAAAATTCTTACGTTAAAGAGCATCACTAAGTAATACATTGGAAACAGAATTACTTTAATCAGCTCTGTTTCCTATGTAAAGTATAAACTCACTATTTTCTTTGAAGAATGGGTCTTAGTAGGTTCAGATGAATCATATCTGAGCCATGTCACTGAGGAACTATTAAAATTCTGTGTCATGAATTTTTTTTGGACAGTATTAGAAGATTGTATTCCACCAAAAGTTTAAAAGTACAAAGAAGATTTTGATTTTGCATTCAAAATCTTTATTTCCATGTGCTTTAACATCTGTGTTTAACTACCATTTAGTTACATAGATTTTAACTTAAAACTTTTTTTTAGCATTTATTTATTTTTGAGAGACAGAGGAGTGGGAGAAGGGCAGAAAGAGAGGGAGACAAAGAATCCAAAGCAGGCACCAGGCTCTGAGCTGTCAGCACAGAGCCCGACACAGGGCTTGAACCCACAAACCACGAGATCATGACCTGAGCTGAAGTCAGATGCTTAACTGACTGAGCCACCCAGGTGCCCCATGTAGATTTTAACTTTAAATTACTTTACTTTGCATACTTCTGCATCATCTCTTATTGGCAGCAATAAATTCTTAGCCTAAAATCTATGAAAGTTTAGATCAACTGAAGTACATCAGAATAACCAGAGCTGCTGCAAGAACAAGTTGTGACTCAAACAGATCTCCACATTGTCTTTAGATTTAGTGGAGGCTGAATGACTTTCTGAAATCCTTATCAAGTCTATTTTGTTTTTTGTCTTAGTTATCAGGTAGTCAAGTTACCTGGTAATAATCACAATTAAGGTGGCAAAAATGAAATGCCATTCCATGAAACTATATGTACTGCACTTAGATGACATCAAGTACTCCTTAAAGAGGTAAAGAAATGACTATGTGTTCAAAGTTAAGATTTTGTATCCCTTTGTTTGCAATAGCCTTCAGCTCTTTGGAGATAACCCATTCTGAAATAAGTTATATTTTGTTTTATGGACAGCAGAAGTTGAGAAGGGATGTGAAAGTTTAGCTTTTTTCATTTTTAAAGGAATTCATCATTAAGGTAAAGTCTTACGAGATTGTTCTTATTGAGTCTGCAAAATCTTAAAATAAAAATTATAGGAGAATAAACAAGGTGGAAATGACAAGTATCATAACCAAATAGGTTCAAATATATTTGCTTTTATCTAAAACCTGAGTCAGTTTTGATCAATTGTGATCTCCCTGCAGTAACTAGAACACACGCACATTCGCCAAAACTGCATGAGAAAGTGGATGCTTGGCTTTGCGTTCCGTCTCTAGTTCCCTGACATAGTCGTAATGATAGTTTTTACTGAACTGTGAATGCATTCATATCATGAGTTTTTACATGTAAAACAAAGTATCAGAAACAGGGCTAGCCTTACAAAGAAGATTAAAATTGTCAAGAAAATATTAAGAAACTAGTGTAAAAAGCATTGTCTGTTCAGATTTTGGTGAGAAGACTGTAGACTCCACAAACATTAATGTTCTTTCATATTCAATTTCCTCATCCCCTGATTATTTAGAGAATCAGGTAAAATACACAAGTAAATAAATAAATTAAATTAAATTGAAAACCAAAAAGAAAATCAGTGTTACAAAATGAATCAACACTTGCTCCCTTTTCCTAGACTTTATGTTGGACAAGTCCCTGAATAAGTCCCTGAAATTAGGTGTTCATTATATACCCAAATTGCAACTTCATAATGGGTCAGTGTTGTCATTAAAATGTTAATTTTAAATACTGAATTCAAACATTCCATCTTCAATTACAAGCAGAAGGAGGATCAGTTTGAATCGGTGTGTGGCTGTGTAGAATGAGGGTGTGTTGTGTTGAAAGTGGTAGGATTATGTTTTTGCAACAAGAAGTATTATTTTAAATGATCACGCTTTATGAATAGGAGGGTAAATGTCCCTCATGCGTTGCGTGAAAGATGAGCTGTGGTAAGGTTTCTTTTCATCTGTCTCACAGGATTAACAAATACTTGGCATGATGGGTTTATTCTAATCCCTAGGAAACAGTTTTTAAAAACTACCCTAAAAACAGATTTTATCTATAATCCCCATAGTAAAGTCTCCTGTTTGGCTGGTTGTTTGTGTTGTTTTCATCACAAGCATTGGCTTTTTCTCCATAGGAGGCAAAGAAAAGCAGGAGCTCCTAAGAATGCATAAAAAGTCCTTTAAAATATGTTTTCAGATGAAAATAATTATTATAGGAGATATAAGGAAATACAGTCGCTAATTAGTTATAGGCTGCAGCTATATCTACTAATAAAAAATCTGTCAGCAAAAATGTTATTTTATTGAGTATCACTTGTCTTCCCATTTGACAATTTTTATTTCCTAGTGAAACAAAGATTTCCAAAATTGAATGATCATCTTCAGTCATTCTGTGTATAGCAAATGGTTCTTCTAAACTTCATAAGGTAGACAATTATTTTCAAACAAGAAACTTCAAACTTCAAACAAGTTCCCTTCTGTTATTTTTTATCAGCTAATATTAGCTAGAAATAATTTCTTTTGTTAGGAAGATACAGGCATTTTTGAAAAGTTGTAGGGAATTGTGTTTGCCTTTAAAATGTTAATGTGTAAAATATTTACATCTTAATTAAACAGTAATGCCATCAGATGAGAGATGCCATGATCAAAATTTCATAGCTTAATTTTTTTAACATGTAGAAATAAGGGATTCTACTAAAATCAAATTTTATAACTACTGATAAAATTTTCTCATTCTGATAATGTGTTTTTACATTCTAAATACAGATTTTTCTGCCTTTTTTGTTCTTTTAACCTCCTATCTTGAGATAGCTTTGAAATATGCACTATCCATTGCATATATATCTCAAAAATATGGTTGAGGTCATTCAATATGGATACCTTCAGATAGGGTCCAGAAATGAGACAATAAAAAGTTGACCTGATTTAAAAGAAAGTTCTGTCATGTAAAAACATTTGCATAGTTTTTACAACTCCTGGCCTGATCCTTGATCCTTATGAAGGCAATACCTTCATGAAAGGACTATGGGTCTGGGCCTTTAGAATTATTTTATTTCTATTAAATGTGGAAGTTATGTTATTATGGTATGTGATAGAATTTTCTGAAAAATAAGTCATCCATTCTTTAGGAAAATACCCAGTTCTAGTGATTAGTTTCTGATTGGGTTTAAAAGTTCACCATTACTATGTACAATCTAATTGACAATAAGCACAGACATTTTATTGTACCTTTGGTGTAGTATGTTCTACAGAAATACAGGATCTATGTAATACCTTTAATGTCATAAATATACAGGCACAGTACTTGAGAACTTTACAAACACTTAAAAACTAAACGACTTCTCATTCTATTGACTTAGGAATACTAACGCTTACATTTGAGATAAAGGTTATTAGAATTTTGAAAATATCAGTTAAACAGTTCAACAGATGTTTTGAACCACCGTAACATTAAGACAGTATAAAATGGTAGCCCAAATGGCTCAACCTCCATTTTCCAGCTACTAAATATTACTCCTTAAGTTTAATTCAAATTGTTCTTTAAATTACAGCTTTACGTGTATGCTTCAAAGAATGAGCTTGAGAGACAAAGTTTTGAGTTTAGCAGAGCCAAACCTCACTAAGGACCTAATTTTCTGAGAATGAAAGAATATATGATCAGATAAGTAACATTAATTTGATTGTTTAAGGATTTAATGCTGTTTAAGTTCAAAATTTCCATTAAAGTCTATATGGAACCATCTGTGCGACTAGAGATGAACATTGTAACAAAATCAAAACCATACATAAGTGACATGTGCTACTTTATACAATAGCAGCATAAACTATATTTAATTTTAGATAAGTATGGATTCTTTTAAAAGAATGTATTCTTATGCAAAGAATTGCAACTTATTAAAACACCTTTGTGCTAATAGGTATATGAAATGAAGAATAAAATGCCTTATGAAAGTAAGGACTATTTGTATTCAAGTAAAATATATCAAGATGTCCAAAGTTAAAGAAGGGACAAAAAAAAAAAAAAGCAAAATGAAAAATTGTACATCAAGTTTGTTCATTATCAGGATATATTTTAAATGAGGAAATCAAACCTTCCACTCTTTTTCTGATCTGATGAGCACATGGTCCTGGGTCCTTATTAAAATGGTCTTTATCTGGAGGCATTATGGTGTGGAAGGTGGTTTGGGAGATGGACAGGATCCTTGACTATCAAACTGGTTGCCCGGCAGGTAACTGAAAGACAATAATTTCATAATGGCATGATCTAATGCAAAAAAATAACAAAGTGGGTAGTTGTTGCTGTCTCTTAAAAAAATGTATATTTATTTTTTGAGTGAGAGAGAGCATGAGCAGGGAGGGGCCAGAGAGAGAGGGAGACACAGAATCCCAAACAGGCTCTGCACTGTCAGCACAGAACCTGATGCAAGGCTCAAACCACGAACTGTGAGATCATGACCTGAGCTGAAACCAAGAATCAGATGCTCAACCAACTGAGCCACCAGGGTGCCCCTGTTATTACCTTTTAATAGTGAATATTCACCCATGATATGCAGTCTCTGAGGAGAAGATATACATAAATACCCCCACCCCCAGAACTCACCTTCTCAGGCAGCACGATGGGGCACAGACATCTCACGGAGATGTAGACACAGCATGGTACAAAATGGCATGCAGACCAACACTGTACACACAATTATTCATGACTAGAGATTCATTTCACATTCTATGAATGTTCTCACTGCAAAATAATTAATGGTTGTGATAGTGGAGGACAGTTGCTAGGTTAAGCGCAAGAAGGCTCAAGGCACAAGAGACCGCATTGCACTTGTTCTAAGGCAGGAGGTGATTTTTATCAGGGTCATTAAACGAAACACAACAGGGACTGACTTTGGCAATGGGAGCCATGGGGGTTGAAGAATAATTTCTCATGGTTCTTAATATTACATGTATTTAAAAGTTCAATTACAACAGGATAAACTTTTGATTATTTAGGTAGAAGTAGCCAGATTTTCTAAATGATTCTTTAGTCTCTGTCCCACCAACTTACCCTGTTTTCGGGTAATTGTTCCTTTATTATTTTAATCCCTCCTCTGGCAACAAAAGACATAGTTATACACTCACCACTTTCCCAAAATGCAAAATCCAGCCCGTTCTAGGTCTCTAGTCCATATGTTCTGTTTGACCAATGAATGTAGGTGCAGGAGTTGGAAAAAAGGAGCTACTTGCTGGAGAAAGTAATTCCATAGTCTTTTAGTCCCATTTGTCCTCTGATACTCAGCTGCTATAAAAATATCAGGGATCTTCTTCTGATGCCCAGATTGTAGCTTGTTCTTCCTGTATGTCCTACAATGACTGAAAAGTGTTCACATTGTCCTGAGACACCAAACAGATGCCTATTCCATAGCTCCCCTTCACCAGATAAATATAGAGCTGCTTATTAAACACTTACAAGTAATTATAATATGCCTTGGGTCACACAAACCCTATCCTGTTTATTAGTGAAAAGTTTTTGCTTCATATTATCTCTTTTCTCCTTGCCTAATTCCCTGTGAGTCTGGAGGGGCATGCATTTCTATTTTCATTAAATATGCAGGAATGCGGCTGTAGATAGAATAAGTGATTGCTGAGGATTAGACAGCCAGAGAAGCAAGGATTAGAACCCACATCACTTTCCAGTGTGGTTCTCTGCCCAGCAAACTCTACTTTTCCTGTCTAGATTCTTAGAATAATATTCGCTTTTCAAATTTTAAGTAAAAACAAGATGAGAAGCAGGAAAAGGGATAGTGATCGAATAATAAAGTATAGTATACTTTAGACCAGTACCACACTGTTGACATGAAACACAACTTTCCCAAGACTTGCTGAATTAGAGAATGCACATGTCTGTACTTTGAGGGAAAGTGCTGCATGAATGTGCATTTGTGTTTGTATATGTGTATCTTTTATGATTTATATGAAATGAAATGAGGTAAAGATTAAAAGCATTAATATATATAAGCACATATCTATGATAACAGTTCACCTCTGTTGCCTGAACATGCACTGTTCATATAGGGTTCATCAGATTTTCCCTATAATATCCTGAGTAACAGCCAAGGTCACAGTTTTGTGACTAAGATGAAAGGAACCTGGACCCCTCTGACATTTAGTTAATTGCACTGTGCTGCCTTTCTCATTCAACCCAGGGCTTAGTGCCAGATAAGAAGCAGAATCTTACTGGTGAACATAGGGCAGAGTATTTTTCATTTACTATGTGGCTATCATAACTATTTTTATCGAATTGCATAAATTCCATCATCTACCACACAACGTTTTGTCAACCTGCATTATCTCTCAGGTCACATAAAAGGACTTACTTTGTGACTCTTCAAGAGGCCTCCAGAATCATCTTTGAGAAAGAAAGTCATTTCATCTAGCAACATTCAGTGTATCAAGTACTGACAAGTAACCTTAAAGCCTAAAAATCCTGATAGAAACTGGTATGATACTTATGGTTAATATAACTATTAATGTTAGTTGTAATCAGAGCTAACATTATGCCAGACTGCTAAGCACTACTATTTGGCATTTTATTTAGTTTTACTCTTTGACTTTACTACTATTACAGAGTAACAGCAGAAATGTAGAGAGGTTACAGTAACATGTCGAAAGTTCTCTAATAGACAGTCACAAAGCAGAGCCAGGCTTCGAACTCATGGCATGCTGATGTCTCAACATTCTAAATATTGTGAGCACTTTCACTTCCTGGACCAAGTATTGGGGAGATATACCTGTCCCTTTACACAGATGAGTCGATTAGAAGATAGTACTTCTATTTAAGGATCTTGGGATGTTTAGGTGAGGGTGGCTGTTTTCACAAAAAAGAAGCAGCAAATTCGGTTTCCAGTAGTAATTAAATTAACTTCATTGCTCTATCAATCATTGATAGAAGTTTCCAGGCTACGTAAAGATAATGACAGTCTTGCCAATTTCATGAGCTTACTGTCCAAAGGAATATCAAACACAGAAAGTTTATGGTTTCTAAAATACACAAGGCACACAGAACTCTGAATACTCGGATGATAGAATATGTAGGACAGAAGTAAGAGCAATCTCTGTTTAAAAAAATAGATGAATATATAAATTTCAGACAAATGTTGGCAGGATCAATAATAATTTAAGCAAAGAGATTAAGAGAGATAGAGAGAGAGAGAGAGAAGAGAGAGAGGAGAGTGAGTAGATGTCAGGGAATCACAGCATACCTCCAGCAAGGGTGCCAATGGTTTTGGTTTTCGGTGATAGGCCAGCATTTCATTCCAGTGGTCTCGCCCAAGACCCTCAGCGTCCAGTCCTGTTCTACACACTCCTATGACCTCATTGTGGTCCTACCCTACGATTCGGAGGATATTACACTTTCATTCCAACATTCAAAGATAAATGGAGTTTCATACATCTTAGCAGAATTTCAGCATATGATTTAAACATGGATTTTGTGATGGGCTCTAAATGATTCTGCAGATCAAACTACTTTCGGTTCAAATTAAAATCTTAAGGTAAACAAAATTTACTACACAAGATCAGCATTCAAATATGAATTTGTAAAGGAGCACACATAAACCATTTTAGTTCTCTGTAACTTGAGCACATGTCACAATAAACTAGAATGAGAAACACTGCTCCTTACCTGTACTGTTGAATTTGGAAGCAATACTATCAACTTTAAGTGACATAATCAGCTCTCATTTTTTCTTCACAAGGCTTAATGTTTTACAATGATGCTTAGATTTCTTATCAAAAGGTCAGTACCCACTTTCTTGTATAAATGACCATATTTAATTGACTCTAAGTGATATGTCAGCGTATGTTACTGCTTATTACTACAATTAAACAGGGCAGGGCTACTACAGCATTTGATTTATTATTGCATGGCACCAGAGCACACTGCACAACATTCCTATTTTCTATTCCTGTCCTGTTTTCACAGCAACAAATCAAAATAACAATGATAGTTAATAAGTCTGAGAGCTTATTATGTGCCAGACACTGTTGTAAGTAATTTAAATGTACTAACTCACTTAATTCTCACACCATGACCATGAGTATCATTATCATCATCTCATTTTACAGATAAAGAAAGTAAACACCCAGAGAAGTTAAGGGACCCACCCCTACTCACTTAGTAAGAGGCAGAGGCCAGGGTATGAATCAAGACAGTTGACTCAAGTGTGCATGTGCTAAGTTGCGTAAGAATGAAATGTTATTTATTTATTATTTATTTATTTATTTAGTCGCTCACTTATTTGAGGGGTGGGCAGAGAGGATGGGACAGAGAGGATCCCAACCAGGTTCTGCACTGTCAGCACAGACCCCGATGCAGGGCTCAAACCCACTAACTGTGAGATCATGACCTGAGCCAAAATCAAGAGTCAGATGCTTAACCGACTGAGCCACCCAGGTGCTCCTAGAATGGAATGTAATTTAAGGGCATTTCTATAGGGTATTTTGACAGACATCTCTAAGGAGACTTTTGAGATAATTTAAGATCTTTTCATTACTTTCTTCCTGTCATTGATGTAGATATGAATGCTTAGTATTGTGATCTTCCATATAAAATTTCGCAAACAAGCGTATTTTTAGGAATAATTTTTCAAATCTTTCTGTTTATATATTGTTAGCATCCATTTCCCTAAAACTGTCTGCATGACAAACACTCACTTGTATCTACCTGCAGTCACTGCTGTGGTAAATCAATAGGAGTAATTTTTGGTAAAACAGAACAAGGGCTTCTGATGGAAACATTGCAACATTTTTAGAGTTTGAAATTTTAACCAATTCAAGATTTCTCTCTCTATAAATAGTAAAATTTTTTCCCATAAGCTGTGATATAAACTAATTGCAAATAGATGGTATAAAACATTTTATTTTTTAGTGCTTCATTTCCTCTGAGCCAGAGGATAGCATATCAATTTCTCTAGGTTACAGGGTTCTGGTTACTACTATTTTCATCATACCATAAAATGGAGCACTCTTTTGAATATATTAGAACAAAATAAATGTAGTAAGACACTGTCTGTGTGCTGATAATTTTGTAGGTTAAACATACAGTATTCTTTTCTAAAAGGTGTGTGTGTGTGTGTGTGTGTGTGTGTGTGTGTGTGTGTGAAGCTGTGAGCATGGGTGGGATGGGGTACATAGAGCTAGGTAACATTTCAGACCCAGGCAAGAATGGGAGAATAAAGTAGGAGCTAAAGCAGGAAGAAACTTCAGATGTGCACTTGGGAGTTTGCCATTGATTTTGTGAAGAAGTGACTCAAAGTGTGTGAGCTGGAAGAATTATCCACAAAGCATGTTTTAAGATTGACGTGAAGGTATCAAGGCTGTCTTCCTATGGCCGTTATTCACCTTCCACTCTTAATACTCACTGTTAATGGTCCTATAATATGCTAATGTCTTTCAAATGGGAAAAGTGAATCCCAAAGAGATTACATAATTTGCCCTTTCACACAGCCAGTTGATGATAGAGCCTGGTTAAGAATTACTATATTCATATTCCAGCCCCGTTGGGAAAACAAACTTGACTGGTTGTAATTTCTGTTGTTACTGTAAAAGGACATCACAATAGTGCTTTGTGTAATGGGTTCCATACTACTTCTGCACCACCCTTACACCAGCCCCAGGTGTCCTGTCTTTCAACTTAAGAATGACTTCTTTTGGAAAGAAAAAAGAACTATTATAACATGGGAAAAATAAATTTTGAATGACTAAATTTTCCCTCTTCCAGTTTAAATTAAAACCGTTGTTGTAGCAGTAAATAACCAGAAAAACTGTATTTGCTCTACATATGACCACACAGGGCTGTTCTTCAGTGAGAGAAATACACATACCTATCATAATCCATGACTGCAATGGAGAGGCTGACCTGGTCCACATTCTCTGGAGGGATATCGAAAATAATAGCCTCATTGTACACAGGGTTTAGAGTGTTTTCTTCGTCGTTGTTTTCCTCTTTTTTAATCTCCGACCTTCACACATCAGAGACACTTTGACATAAGGATCTAGGAGTAGTGAGGTAATTTCATTAAAATGAAAGTAATAGTACAAGACATAAATCAAACTGTAGGTAACTATAACTAAATAAGGAAAGTAGTATATTAAGCCTTGTAGTATTACGTTTTAAATTCGAATGACTTATTTTGGGCAATAGACTAAGACTTCTTACTTAAAAAAAATTTTTTTTATGTTTTATTTATTTCTGAGACAGAGACAGAGCGTAAGCAGGGGAGGGGCAGAGAGAGAGGGAGATACAGAATCCGGAGCAGGCTCCAGGCTCTGAGTTGTCAGCATAGAGCCCGATGCGGGGCTCGAACTCACAGACCGCGAGATCAAGACCTGAGCTGAAGTCGGATGCTCAACCGACTGAGCCATCCAGGCGCCCCATGACTTCTTACTTAAATGTAAGAATTATCCTGAAAGAATCAGAAAAGAATTAATTTCATTTTTAATACAACAGAGAAAACCTACTAGTTTATCAAGAGCCAGTCTAGAACTATAATGTGTCTTTTAGTCACAGCTATTTGAGGACATATTTTGTTAAAAGTGATTTCTAGGGAATATAATCCTAACAAGTAAGAATAATTGCATTAAAGTTAATTTCCTTCAAATGATTTAGGATAAGAGTAAAATTTGTGAAGAGCAATATTGTATCATATATGTGTATATATATATATATATATGTATATATATGATACAGTACGTAGAAATTAGAAAGCAAAAACTACATTAGTTAGAATTTCCTCAATTGTTGGAAAGGTACTAAAATTAGAAGTTTAATTTTACAGTCAGCATGTTGGTGCTTGATTAAGGAGCTCCGATTGAAGAAGAGGTCACTACAAATATATTAAATAGATTGTATTATATTTATTTACATTGTATTTGGTATTATACAATAGTATACAATAAAAAAAGGCGATACTTGGTTTAAAGATGTTCTTAAGGAAACCTATTGATATGACATTGCCTATATGATGCCGACTTGGAAGAGAAAAATTTAGTTGGAGTACATTTTTATAGGCCAAACGGGTCAAATAAATGTTAACAAGTTCTGCCCCCACTGACTCATCTCCAGACTTACTTCTGCCACCTTAAGTAGAAAAACTGGTCCAGTATTATAGAAAATTATGCAGAATCATATGAAAGTTTCTGTAAAAGCCTTACTTTTGTACCTTTTTATGAGAAGCAGGTGTGGTTTTGGGAGGGGGTGTTGGCATTGGGGTGAGAACGCTATCTGGTGAAAATCCGTGACTGCTCTACATTCATTCTTGTTTTTTCTCCTTTCCACCTATGGAGTAATACATCTCATTTCCTTAGAATAAGACAAAAGCATGGCAGTATAAAGTTATTTGAGCAAATTAACACCTTTTAAGCGCTAGAAAAATGTATCTGTATATTTCATAAGCATTTCCATCAAGGGGCAAAATATATTTTCTGACTAGAAATAGAGTATGCAAAGGAAAACAAAGTAAAATGGTAATGTTCAGTGACTGCTTCCCATTTATTTTTCAGTTTTTTAATAGGAAGTATGTTCTAAGGAAGAAACTCACTTCTCTGATACTCTTTGGTCTATGAGCCCCAGGCCTAGGCCTCTCATTAACAATGGGAACAAGGCATGATTTATCCTCCACCACCCCCATCATGTCTCTGACCACATTTCTCTACTAGTGACAAGGATAATTTACTGGCTCCTTAGTTGATTCACAAGCCTCCTGTGAGAATTAATGAGGTGGTGTTCTCCGAGCATGCACTCCTCTGATGAAAAGCTTCATATAAACAAAAGTACTCTTGTAGCTAATTATAACTTTGATGCTGTCTGCTTGCCTCAAAATTTGATCTCTTTTGATACATGGTGGAAAGAGTAGAATAAACAATAATTTGCAGAGTTCTTCAACATTTACTGTCCCAAGACTTTTTCACCAAAATAAATGTGAAATTTACTTACTTTATTCCTACCTTTATATATCAATTATGTGTTGCAAATTAAAAAAGATGAAAACATAATTCACAAAATAGTTTAAAAGTGAAGATGATAGAGAAAAATTTACAATTGGAAGTCTCCCTCCCATCTGTTCCCATACCTCTCTCTCCACCGTTTAGTTTTTGTGTATCACTTTGGTATTTCTTTTGCAAATATTAACAACATAAATATATATTGTAATGTTCCCCATTCTTACACAGAAAGGAGCATGATTTTTGTATTTATTTTTGCACCTCACTTTTTATTTTTATTATTATTATTATTATTCACTTAGTATATCCTGGAGCTCTATCCCTTAAGCTTTTTGCAAATTTAGTTTATTTTTTTTGTTCTGTAGAATCATAAAGTTATAGATTCGTTTCCTTAGGTCATCCTTTCCTGTATCTCCACTACCATTTTTTATTTGTTTAATTCAACACATGCTTACTGACCTCCCTCTTCTGTCCTTACCATTTTTCCCTTCATAGACCTGTGCCAGAGTTCACATATTTAGTTAACATATAACCCTCCAGACTGTTGTGATTTAAACAAAGGGATAGGGGTGCTTGGGTGGGTCAGTCGGTTGAGCGTCTGGCTTCGGCTCAGGTCATGATCTCACGGTTTGTGAGTTCGAGCCCTGCGTTGGGCTCTGTGCTGACAGCTCAGAGCCTGGAGCCTGCTCCGGATTCTGTGTCTCCGTCTCTCTCTGCTCCTCCCCCGCTCGTGCACTGTCTCTCTCTCTCTCTCAAAATAAAAAAAACTTAAAAAAAAATATAAATAAACAAAGGGATAAAAGAGAATGGTGTGGCTTTACCTCTTTATCAAAATTAGCATAAGAGAAATTTCCTCCAAGAACATCCTTAAGAAACTTCAAGAAGCATTTCTTTACTTTATTATTTCTTTCAGTCCCTACTGTTGCCCCAATTCTTATTTAGAAAGGTGGTAAGAATAAATGCACATGATGGTGTTGGAAACAAGTTATTTCTCTATAGATCAGGTAAGGGAGATAAATTAAGTCTAAATGTGTTTTCATACTTGTAGGGTAATGCAAGCTTGAAGTCCAAGAATCTTTTATAAGCCAACTGACTGGTTAGAAGTGGGGCAGTGATTGGTAAATTATGAATTTTTGAGAAAGAACTAGATCAGCAGAGAAAGAAAAAATAAAAATCCAAGTTCATAGTCAATCTATTTGATAACATCTTTAAAAATTGTGAAATGATAATGTAAATAAAACAGGTGATTTGGAGTACTTTGTCCAAATGAACTATAGACAAATGAACTCAACAATTCAACAGCCATATAGTTCTGTATATATGAAATATTTTATTTGGAATTTGAGAATGTACCCTTGACCCATCAGGCCAATTGTGTACATACCTGATGACCCAGTGATATCCATAGCCTTCAGATTTCTGCACTTGATGACTGTCAATGTCATACGTCCAGCAGTTGGCAAATAACAAAGGGAGAACATGATTTCACCCAGATCTATACTTTCCTAGAAAGGCAATAGGTAATGTTAGTAATTTCAAGCACCAGATAGTGAAAACCAAATATAATTGAAGATGTTGAGTAAAAAATCACTTTAATAGAATATCTAAATGTCATTCTAAATTGTTTTTATTAAGGATACATATGACATTGCCAGAAGCTGTTCTAAACAGAGTAAAAAAAGGGAGTATAGTCCAGTCGCTCCTTTGACATCTCCACTTGTGTTTTTAACAGGAATCTCAAACTTATTATAGTCAAAACCAGACTGCTGATTCCATTCATTGCCATTCACTTTCTGAAACCAATTCCTCTGTCAGTCTTCCCCAAATCAGCACATGATGTCATAATTCAACCAGAGGCTGGAGCCAAAAGCCCAGCAGTCACTTTTCTTCCTTCTTTCCCTTCCTTACACATCCAATCCATGTCTTGTCTACAAAGTCTACAAAGTCTATCCAAATTAGTGACTTTCTTTTTAGCTCTAGGAGTATCAGGCAAATATCAGGATTACTTTATCAGTCTCTAAAATTGATCAATCTCAGAAGGAGCCAAAGTGATCACTTATGAAATGCAAATCAAATTATTTTGCTCTCCTGATTAAAACCATCTAAGGGTTCACAACTATACTGGAAACTTCAAACTCCTGGTATATAAGTGGGGTAACTATAAATCTTGGTATATCTGGGAAATTCTGGGTTTGTACCTACTTTCCTGGTGTAATTATTAAGAATATCCCTTTCGGGGAGCCTGGGTGGCTCAGTCGGTTATGCGTCCGACTTCAGCTCAGGTTGTGATCTCACAGTCTGTGAGTTCGAGCCCAGCATTGGGCTCTGTGCTGACAGCTCAGAGCCTGGAGCCTGCTTCAGATTCTGTGTCTCCCTCTCTCTGCCCATCCTCTGCTCATGCTCTGTCTCTCTCTGTCTCAAAAATAAATAAAAACATTAAAAAATAAAAAAAAGAACATCCCCTTTAATTATTTTTTCCCTTTTTTAATTTCAGAGAGAGCACGCATACGCACATGAAATGGGGGAGGGGCAGAGAGAAGGAGAGACAGAATCACAAGCAGGCTCTGTGCCACCAGAGCAGAGCCTGACACGGGGCTTGAACTCCCAAACTGTGAGATCATGACCTGAGCTGAGATCAAGAGTCCGCTTACCTGAGTGAGCCACCCAGGAGCCCCTTTCATTCCCTTTCAATTACTAAATATGTCTTTGGTTTGGACAATGCATTACAAGGTGACACATATAAGGCCTTGGTGATAGGGATCGTATCTTTCTAATTTTATTTCTTGACTCTCTTCTCAGCTTACTCTGATGCAGACTCAAAAGCCTTTTTTCTTTTCTGTTATTCAAACAAATGAAGTTTGTTCCTGCTTTTGCCAATTGAATTTTCTTTTTCTCTCTTATGTCTTTTTTGTGGATGACTCCTTCTCACCATGCAGGACTCGGCTCAAATAGCATCTCCTTCCATCTTCTTATCCTATGCTCAACTATTCACAGACCCTTTACACTTTTTCACAGCACTTATCATCAGAAATTATCTTTTAAATTCATTTTTTGTTTCTCTGATTCCCATATTTAAGGTTAGGACAGCAGAGTTCTTGTCTGTCTTATTGCTACTTCCTTCTGAAGTACATGGTAAATAGCTGGCTCTCAGTGCATTTTTTGGAAGGAATGAAAAGATTATTAGTTAATATGGACAAAAATTGATCTGCTTTGTATCAAATGTGAATTTGAACTGTGTCCAGTACCCTGATATAGATATATTTCCTCTCCATGGCTGCGTAGATGGTGGACAAATGAAAATGAGTGTGAACAATGCACATTTAAGATGCTTCCAAAAGAGCTGTTTACAGGATTTGATCAAATCATTCCTGGTGAGACAATATATGGTAGATTTAATTTGGTGGGAAATAAGTTGCTTATGTACCCAGGCCCATAGAAACAGGTTCCAAAAAATTCTTCATGACAAACTATTCACATTTGCTGGACTTATTCTTCCAGCTTAGGTTCCGACTTCTATAATTCTGATTTCTTTATCCAGGCTCTAGAAGTAGTGGAGCTTGGTAATTAAGAGCATAAACTTTACAGCCAGTTAACCTTGTGTTTCACTCCTGTTTTCTACTTCCTAGCTGTAAGATCCAGGAAATTTAATTCAACTTTGAATCTCTGAAGCTTCATTTTAAATTGGGAAAAAATACCCACTCAACAGTGGTGTTAATCATTAAATGAGATAATGTAAATAGAGTCCAGAGCATCCAACATAGTGTCTGGCATATGATAAAAGACGCTGTTTTGTTCATGGTTGTATTGCTATCACATGGAGCAATGCCTTACACATATGAGAAGCTCAGTAAGTACTAGATAAACGAAAAAAAAAATTACTGAAGGAAAGCAGCTATTATTTTTTAAGAACATTGGTAAAAAATATGTGTTTTAAAACAAAGATATATCCAACTGGGTCTCCTCTGGGCTGTTGAATTGCTACAGACCCCAAATAGTGAGTAAGATCCAATAGGAGAGGCCTGATGAAAAACAGGAAGAATATAATCTCTTACAAAGGATTCATTCTTTTCACCACCAAGCAGTTAATAAATATTATTTGCTGGGTGCACTGGTAGGTGCCGTAGATGCCAAGTAGATGTGGCATGATTCTGTCCTTGGAGATGTCAGTTGAGAAGGAAAACAGTAGGCTCTGAAAGGCTGAGAAATTAAGTCTGATCCTATTTTATCTGATTATTTTCTTCCTGTTTCTCTTTCTGTCTCTTTTTCCAAGTATTTCTTTTTCTTTCTTTCTTTCTTTCTTTCTTTCATTTTTCTCTTTCTATCTTTCTTTCTTCTTTTCTTTCTTTCACCTTTCTATCTCTTTCTTTCTTTCTCTCTTTCTCTCCTCTTCTCTTTTCTCTTTTCTTTTCTTTTCTTTTCTTTTCTTTTCTTTTCTTTTCTTTTCTTTTCTTTTCTTTTCTTTCTTAAGTAGGCTTCATGCCCAGCATGTAGCCCAATGTGGGTCTTGAACTCACAACCCTGAGATCAAGACCTGAGTGAGCTGAGATCAAGAGTCAGGAGCTTAATTGACTGAGCCACCAAGGTGCACCGCCCCCCCGCCCCCCCGCCCGCCTGAGTTGGTAGAGTTTTCTCCAAAGTTTTCTACCTAGCAGCCATCCCCCTTTCTCTCACTGTGTATTTCTCCTTCCAGGAATTATCAGTTGGGGATGGTGATGGAGAAGCTGGAAGGTAACAGGAGACATGGTCTCATAGATGAAATGCTTAGAGTCCAATAGGGAATGTACCACAAACAGTCAAAGGTACACAAACAGAGAAATCAAAGGGATTAATGAAACACTTTCATGTGTGGTGATTGATATGGTTTTCCTTTTACACATTAAACAATCTGTGGAAGTAATTTGTCTACTTTTCTAGATATATCACATGCTTACTGGTTGGAACAAAGAAAGTTTTGCCATATTTGGTCCCATCTCTCAAAGGTCCTTTCTATGGATCCAGCTGCAACATAATTTTGACTATCTGTTATTAATGGGTATTGGTAAACATAGAGGTTAAACTGAGGAGTTGACCAAAGTACTAGCCTAAATCAACTGAAAGCAAAGAGCATGATTAAAGAACATCTCCATGCAGCTCTGTATGACAAGCTAGCAGGCTTTTTGCCTACTGTAGTAGTAATAAATCTCCTGAAGCATTTAAACTCCATGAGGTCAGGGGTTTTAAGGAAACTGGAATGGACTGGGTGGTAATGCTTAATGTATAATATGCATGCATAACAAGTGCACAAAAGTTAGTCTTCATTAGACTAGATTTTTCCTTCAGGAAGTATGAATGTAAAAGAACTGAAACTGCTCACATACTGTAAAGGGCAGAATACTCTCTAAGATAAATACCAATATTCTAGAACTTTTTACATCTGGAAGTGATCTAAGAGATAAGTATGAAAAATGAACTTAATGAAGGTAAATGGCCATATAACCTTTAAAAAGGTCCTCTAACAAATGTAACAGCAGAACTCCAGACTTTGGCTATAGTCCTGTGAACTAGCATACACTAATGCTCAGTACCCTGACAGAGTTTGTCCCCGTGTTGATGGCCTCACTCCAGGGAGCTGAGTGTATTTTAATTCCTGCCTCTTCTCTGCCCCAGATCACTGCAGTTTATAAGGCCACACTCAGCCCCAACAATCTGAACCCTCCAGTGTCCAGCAAAGAATCAGGAAATAAGTTGAAAGGTCTCTGAACATATGGCATAAATATAACACAGTTATCTGATGAAATTCTCTTAAATAAGGATTCTACTTCATTTTTTATTCAACACCCGTTTACTATTATTTTAGACAAAATTCTAACAGTGTTTACTTGGCATATCAATAGCAGGTCAAAACTCACACGTGAAATGTGGAGATGGGGAAACAGAGTTGATCTGGTGAAGGCAGCAATAAATGATGGCTAGAGAGACAATATTCATACAAGAAAGAAGGAAACATTTTAAAAATGATAACAATCTGGGATCATCTTGTATCAAGGGGAACTAACACTAATAATGTCTTAGAAACTTAAAAACAGCATTTTATTATAAACTTCAACAGTAATTAGTATTCAAAATGATGACTCGAGTCATTAAGCTAAGAAAAAAATATTTCATATGTTCTGTTTAAGAAGGTAGAGAAGTATATACTAATTTTAGAGTTATTTTTATCGAAATTCCTTAAAATGTTGAAGTGGTAATTTGGGGTTTTAGTTTCTTAAATGAGAAAGGCTTTGAGTTTCTGAAAATTTTATTTATGGGTAACCTCATTTATTCCAATTCTACATAAGCATGAACTTCCCATATTAATCTTTGAGAAACTATTGTATCTTTGGGCAAATAATCATTTGAAAACCTGCTTTAAGTCTAGGATAGTGTTCCATAAAATTTCGTATGGGTAAGAAGACCATTCTCATACACACTAATGTAGTTGGTGGAACATTCACAGTGACAATCTTTTAACTGTATACTTGGGAGAAGGGCTTATGAAAAAGTCTGACACTGAGGCTGAGTCAGGGACCGTATGTTTGATTTCTTTATCCTGGTTCCACAGACATAGGGCTGGGTAGATAAAGATCATTTTCTAATAACTGGCTATAGTTAACCTCATAAACATAGTCACAGTTATAAAGTTTCTTTCCACGTACCACTCTCCAAGATAAAAATAGTCATTGGCAATCCTATCCCAGGACTGAGCTAATAGTAAGGTCAAACTATAGCAACTGAGTATAGAGATGGAGAGGAGGCAGATTCAAGGCTTGGTAACTACAGTATGTCATAACCAAGGGAAGCACTCCTGGAGGAGGTGAACATCATGTTGGGGTTTGAGAGTCTAAAGAGGTGGGATTTGACAGAGAACAAGAGGAATAGTGTTGTATGTGAGTACTATGATTGATATTTACAAATAAGAATGAGCAGCTTATGTTGAGAAATAAGGAATTTGGTAACATGTTGGAGGTCATGTAAGGCTATAGGTAGCTTATTCTGTGGCTCCTATGGTACCGGTAACAAGAAAGAATGGGAGCTTGGCGGAATGAAAAGGGCGTATAAGTTTCCAGATCAGAAAAACCAGAGTTAAAATCCTACATCTTCCATGTACTAATTCTTACATGTCAAAAATACATGACCTCCTTGAACTTCGGTTCAATCACAACATGGGGATAATAACATCTGCCTCACAAGGTAGGTATCATGCATGTAAAGTGCCTGACATAAACAGACACTCAAAAAATAAGGACAGTAATGTAAATAATATTTGAAAAACATTTCTTCGTTGTGAGTAGGCTAGGTTAGGATGAAAAAAAGAGAGGGGCCATTGAAGTAAACAGGTGTGTGAAGGTGTTGGCTGAAGAAAGGTCTGGATTCAGAAATCTATTAGGAAGTAAGAATCATTAGGACTTATTGAAAAGAAAATTTTAAACAAACAGTTGGTTGCTATGGTGACAGCAGTCCTCACATCCACTTAACACCCTAAATGCAGCCTGCCTTTCACATTTCCTGGTTGGTAAGAAAACGGATGGTTTTCCTCACACTGTTAAACGATGTGTTACTAGATCAAAATGAGCTTCTTCATTAAATTACCAGTGTTTCATCCACCTGCTCAGAAAATGAAGCTATGGTGCAGTGCAGACCCAGAGTGGGTCTGCTGCATTCAAACTACTATAAAATCTTTATTTCTTTCTGACCCACACAATCCATGCACCTGAGAAAATCATGGAATCCAACCTTGGGCAATCTACTTAAGCTCACTTAACCTCAGTGTCTTCGGTATAGCATGAGGGTGTTCCAAGAGATAAACTAGTTTATTTTCCAGCTCTAAAATTTTGTAATTTTAAGCACTGGTAAAATGAGGGCTAAATAGAATATATAATTCAGGCTTGTTGAGGAATGTATGAATAGGCCCTTTTAGCCCTTGTGCGCTACAGACCCAACAGAACCTCATTAGAAAGACCACAAAGGATCAACTAGTGCTACCAGCTCCATTTCAAACTCAAGAACAAGATCAGGGCTGATCTGGTTGGGGATTCATGAGAAAAGACCATACTGGATAATGATGTATCTGACTCTTCTCATGAGAATTAGGAGAACTTCAGAGGTAGGTGACTTTTGATCTGAATTTTGAAGAATGACCAAAGGTAAAGAGAATTAAAAACAGAGGGAGCAGCACAAAAAGAGGCCATGAGGTGAGAAATGAAGTGTCCGGCCATGACCAAAAGGTGAACGAGACCACTGGCTCTGGCAGGGCCACAGGATATTTAAATGGCAACACACTGGCCTTATTCTAAATGACCTCTCCTCAGGAATACTTAGATCACCCTGATTTTTTTCTGCAGTCAGGATGAGATCCATTGTCATGGCTAATACCAATTACCTGGAAGGGTTGCATTCAAATTTTAAAGGGATATATTATGGGTCCAGTTTGTAGTCTGACACATAGAGTGTTGGAAAAAATACCATTTCTTTTCTTGTTTATAACAATGTTTCTGGGGTCAGTGACTGGAATAAGGTTGAATGGTCAGTAAAAAACTTATTGAATGAATAAATCATAAGAGCATCAGGCTGGGTCATGACTTCAGTGATAGTAGGGACACCTACCATTTGAAGGAGTGAAGGCTACTCCATAACCAGAGAACAAGTGAGCAAAGGCACAGTTTATGGGTGTTGTGGACTCTGTGCGTGGGGCCCCCAGGAACTGTAGGGTATGTTCATACGGTGGCCCTGGAGGTACAATAAATAGTCCTAATAGTTTTGAGCCATCTAAAGATACACTAAGGGCTTGGGGAGCTAAAGCTAGAGGATACTTATCTATTGGTTTTATTGAACTTTATTTCTTGGGGCGCTTGAGTGGTTTAGGTCGGTTAGCATCTAACTTTGGCTGAGGGCATGATCTCATGGTTTGGTGAGTTTGAGCCCTGCATTGGGCTCTCTGCTGTCAGCTGAGCCTGCTTCAGATCCTCTATCCCCCATCCCTCTCTGCCCCTCCCCTGCCTTGCACTCTCTCTCTTTAAAATAAATAAAAACATTTTCAAAAAAGAACTTTATTTCTTCAAAGATCCTTCTACTCTGGAGTGATCTGGGATTATGTTTGCTATAATTCTGTCATGCATTGGAATTTGTGAATCAAATGTATCTTTAAGGTGTATAAATTGTGTTTTTTCCTTGCACATCTGGCCATCTCCTCCAACTTGCCGGCACAAGCAGTCTTGTGACTCTGGGAGGCAAAGGAGGAGGAGGAAGCTGTTTGATAGAATACAATTAGGAAATGTAATTAACATTGTAAATCTTCTCCAGTTTCTATTCCACTTCTCTCCTTTTCTTTCAAAGAACCACAATTTTCACACACTTCCTTCCTGCCCTGCCTCCTTTTCCCAGTGATGTGATTAAACCAAATTTCACCATGTTGAATGAGGGTGCAGGAAGGAACAGGCAAAGGAAGGTTCTGCCACAGCACCTGGTTGAACTCCTGGATTTTTACATACATTTTCATTATTGATTATTTTCCACTATCTCCACTGGAAGACAGAGAAAATGCTTACCAGGTGCCCTTTAGCAGGACCTACTCATATTTCTGCAGGAAGGAAGGAATACACTTTTCAATAATATATTTTCAGTAATACAGTATCATATTAAGCATTGTGCTTGGCCATAGCACAAAGTCCAGGTGAAACTTTGCTGAAGTCAGGGCAGAAAGGGGCAGAGAACATGGCAGTGTTAGAGATGGAATGATTACAAACCCCAATGAGCATTAGTGATCAATAGTCACCACGCAGAGCTACTATTGCCAGGGATGCAATTTAATAGTGCCATGTTTCTACTCAGTGGGGAACCACTGTCAGCTCCCAATCTGGGTGGGAAGTAACTCTGCCTGCCAAAATGGTTTAGCTTTTATCCTATCCAACACAACCATGGATTTAGCTCTAGAAGCCACAAAGTGCTCAGGTTGTAGAAAAGAGCTGAGACCTTAAAACAGCCTTTCCTGGATTTAACAATCAAATTTCATAACTACTGGTATAATAAGCTGCCTGAAACAAAGAGGGGATAGTCTGTTGTAGACACTGGGACAAGAGCAACCTGGGGCATAAGAAGAGAATACAAATCTAATAAGAACTCTTCCCTTTATAATACTGATTAAGAGATACTTTAAACTTTTTGCTGAGAGGAACTGGTGACTTATTCTCAAACCTTGATGACTGTTTATAGATAGTGGCATAGAAACTTGTGTAATAACTATGCAGCTCTCCTTAGAGTGTTTGAAGCTTTTAAATACCTTCCTAAAATTCCTAATTAAAGACATCCCTCTCAGTATCGTTGTACATAGACACTTGGACTGGAGGAACTTGGCTTCACTATTTAAGAAACTACCTTACTTTACATGGTTCACCATCCCATTGTGTATTGACTTGTGATTTCAAACCAATGTTTTGAAAGCTTGTTTTGTTTTCTTTGTTTTTTTTTTTTTTTTTTTTTTTTTTTTAAGTAGGCTACATGCCCAGTGTGGAGCCCAATGTGGGGTTTGAAATCACCAGCCTGAGGTCAAGACCTGAGTTGAGATCAAGAGTTGGACATTCAACCAAACCACCCAGGCACCCCTGAAAGCTTGTTTTGGACAGCACTGTTTGTAGTTTGAATTTGTTTTGAATAACTTGTTTCAATGAAATTGTTCTGCAGTTAGATATTAAGACTTTCTTGCCAAACTCTTGCACATGGAGTAGAGAACCATTATATCACTGATAGTGGAGTAATGGCAAGGGTGTCCATCACGTGATGGACTTTTAAACTTTAAAAACCAAGGTTTGACCAGTAACTCGAGAGTGTTTGGTTTGGGCTACTCTTGGCTAATCTAAATAGCTGTCTGTAGATTTTGACACACCTCCTCCTGCCATGGCCAGGCTACTCTTGGTTGGCAGTGCCATTAAACTGTGCAGCAGTGTCAGGAAGGGACAGGTGTTTCTGACTTGGCAAGGCTACTTGTCATAGGCAGTGGTGTAAGCTGTGTCCCCTGAGTAATAACCTTCATAGAAGCCCATCTTGTCTGTAATATTGGTGCTGCCTCCTGCTAGCTACATGGTCCTAGCTCCTACTAGGCCAGCAACTGATACCCAGATTTTAGTTGGAAGAGTTGACTACCAAGAACAAACTCGTAGAAAGGAATACCTCGGCTAAATGTGGATTTTATTTCATTCATCTCCTCTTTGCCTGGAGCAATATTGTAATTATTCTATCATTGACTTGGTATCTCTTTATTGGCATATTAAAAGATGTTATCTGGTATGCTATTGGTTTGTGAACTATTATTGTAAATTATAATTCCCACAGTGACCTATGTTAAGCAAATTACTGGCAAAGACAATCTTAGTCTCCTCAGCATAATTCGCTATAAACAAAACAACCTTAGCTCCCCCATGTCTGTTCTTCATATAGTAGTCAGAAATCTTACTGAGGCTAAGTGACACCATAGCTCACTTCTGACCAAAAGCCATCAATGGTTTCACAAGTCAATCCAAGTAAAACTAAAAGCTCTTCCATGGCCTGAGGGCTCTAGAAGATCCGGCCCCTCATCTTCTAACACTCTCATCGGAGAGGCCCTTTCTGACCACCCTTGTACAGCAACTCTGCCCCACTGCCACTTACTGTCCCTTTACTCTGCCTCTGTTTCACAAAGCATTCATTCACTGGACATATTACATATTTTCCATTATTACCTGCCTCCCTTTTCTACAAAGTAGCCCTATATGGTGGGGACAGATTATGCTCTAAAACCATCCAGAAGAGTGCCTGGTAAAATGGAGAATTCAATAGAGTTGGATGAAATGGTGGATTTAAGATTCCTGTTCTATGAGTGGATGGGGTAGGTAACGACTTCCATCACAAAATGTTCTTTTATTCATTATTTTTCTCTGGATGTGCAATATATCATACTACCTGCTACTCTGTAGATAGACTATAAGTTAAACATCTGACCTGCTCTGACAAAAGCCTGACTGGGCATAATTTTCTGCTTCTGGTTATAGACTCTTTTGTAGATTGGTATTTGATAAGTGCCTGTACTTGTAAAGCATCCTTTACTTACCATGGGGTGTGGGACGTCATAAAGTATTTAAAAATGTAAAGGCACTCTAAAGACATGAGTAAAAC
The DNA here is from genome assembly GCF_007474595.2 of Lynx canadensis. Lineage (NCBI taxonomy): Eukaryota > Metazoa > Chordata > Mammalia > Carnivora > Felidae > Lynx > Lynx canadensis. The sequence continues at coordinate 64,957,724 of NC_044309.1, forward strand.
TGATACTCAGTAGAATCTCTGGTTTAGTGAATTAAATTTATAGAAAGACTGAATTTGATATATGCCATGGTATAGTCTTTTATAATACTATCCTATTTTATTCAAGTTCAAGACTGAAGAAAAGAAGTAAAGGAAAACTATCTCATTCATTTTAAAAAAAAACATGAAGGTGATTCACTTAGGAAATTTAATTATTAGGGTAAGAAATTTAAAACATGGAAGAAACTGGGTTCTTAGCAATCAAGTGGATAACAAACAGCTGTTTGTGTGCAAGATTACAGCATGCTGGGATAAATGACACTTGGTAACTTTAAATTGTACAAGAAGTTCACATTTATTATCTCATTTTATTTTCAAATATTCCTGTTGGTTGATTTTATTATACACCTTTTTTATATGGACAAAGAAACGAGGTCAGAATGTTAAGAAACTTACCCAAAGTAATGGAGCCAGAAGGCAGCAGAGCCAGGCTTCTAATGAAACTACACTCACTTAAGTTCCTGTAGACTTTTCTTTCCCTCTTACCTTCCCCAGCCAGAAACAATGCTTCAAATTTTACTAGCCAGGACAAAAAACTTTAAATTGTTTTTCATGGCCTTAGATTTCAAAGCCAAGAGATGAGTAACTATATGTCCTTGAAAAAATTTTTTAGAAATTAGGAAATCAATTACCTGATATATAGGAAACTGTTTTAATGCAGTCTACTATAGGGAAGGAGGAGAATATTTTAAACATTCACATTTAAAGTCAACTGCATGTTCTCTTCACTATATAAGAGCATGTTAATAATACTTAAATTAGTAAAGTGCAAAAGGAACACATTTAACTCAATGGTACCTTTAGAACTATAATGAATTCCTAAAACTTACAACGAATGCAGATATATTGCTAGAATGTCATGGGGCTGAAACCTTCTCCTTTTTTATTCATTTTTTAAAAATTTTTTGAGGGGAGGGGCAGAGAGAGGGAGAAAGAGAATCCTGAGCAGGCTCCAGGCTCTGAACTTCAGCACAGAGCCTAATGCGGGGCTTAAACTCAGGAACTATGAGATTATGACCTGAGCTGAAATCGAGAGTTGGAAGCTCAACTGACCAAGCCACCCAGAAGCTCCCTGAAAAGTTTCTCCTTATCTTTTGCAACTTCCAAACATTAAATACAGTAAGACACAAGTGGTAAATTCAATTATACCCCAAATATGGATTTTTTTTCACTAGTTCCATCTAAGAGGAGAAAATGGCCTAGAAATTTCCTGAAATAACATTGATTGCAACTGTTCCTTTTGAATAAGGCCAAGAGAGTCATTGTTTAGCTCTCCATGCATTTTAATAAAAGTTGTTAACAAGACAGATTTGACAAGATTATAAATTTTTAAAAGCCTTAAGCATATTTTTGTCATAAGTATCATATTAAAAAATTTCTTTAATTCAACTACGTAAATATTTTGAGATTTCAACTCTGTAAGCCAAAAGTTGAACTCCCATATTAAAAGAAATTCTCTTTATTTCTTTTTAGTATATTCCAAGAACAGTAACACTCCAACATAATTCAAGACAAGGAACACTGGACTAAGAGTTGATTAAAGATTTAAAATATAGTTCTGGATCTCCTATTAACCAGCTGGATGGACATAAGTGATTTTTTTTTAACATTCCTTGGCCTTCATTTTCTAGATGATAAAATTAAAGGATTAAATTGAACTTTCTAGCAATTCTAAAATACGATCACATGATCTAGACCTGAGTGTTCTCAAAATTCTACTCCAAACACACACCAGAATTTTTAAGTTAATATGAAAAGTCTTCTGACCTATTGTAAGTTCAAGCATTTTACTCTGAGAAAAAGATCTCAGGTCATTATTTAAGGCATTGATTTTATTTGTACACAATTCTCTCAGTGTAAATATTCTTTTAGAAACCTAAAAGCAACAAATTGGAAAGGTAAGGAATGCAGGAAGCATGTGTACTTATAATGGAAGAGTAATGGACAGAAATAAAAATTTGCTTTTTAAATTTATTATAACAACTGATGGTCATAAAGATCACCACTATTAAGAAAAGGTTAAATTATTCAGTAGATTTTACTTAAAAAACCAGGACATGCATAATATTTGATAGTGTTTCTATTTAAAATTTTTTAAGTAGGAAATTAGGCACATAAATATGTTTTGAAACTTATTAACATAGAGTTTTTTTCAGACTATTCTTAATAAATAATGTGTTATTTGTCTGAAATCTTGATTTTTAAGAAGCAGAAATTCTGACTTTCTCAATTGTGATGAAATGTGAAATTCCATTTTAAGGAGTTCCTTTGCAATTCTCTGTGTATAAAGATGAGAGGATGTTAGCATGGCCATGGTTCTTTCTCACTTTCTGCAGTTGAAGGCTTTGTCTTACTATCAAGCTTGTGAAGGACTAAAGACAATGAACACACAGAATAGCTCAGACACAAGGCAAAGTCCAAGGTTACAATAAATTAACCTGTTTGTAATCAGGAATCTTTTTTTTTCTTTCTTTAGGTTATCAGTCAGGGATCCAGGAGGAAACAGGTGGCACACACAAATTAGACTATTTCCAGAGGGCTTACTAAATAGACTATCTACAGAGATGTGAGCCAGGGTAGAAAACCACCAGAGATGGTACTGCACCCGGCTGCTGGGAAGAGGGGAGGCCATGATGCCCTACTTCTAAGTCTGAAAGGACAAGGGTGGGAGAACCATTACCTGGACTTGGATGGAAAAATGGTGAAAGCAAAGGCTGCTTTGAGAGAAATTGTGCCCTCAGGTGAAGGACACGGCCAGCCTGAGGCATCCTCTCAAGAGAAAGATGAGAGAATACACATCCAAATGACATTCTCCTCCTGCCCTAATGTCTCTTGCCAGAACTCCGAGAACAGTGTCAACAGTGTCGGTAGACCTAATTGGCCAGCCCCCTGAGGTACCAGACAGGGTGGAGAATAGTAGAGAGTGAACCTAAAGGGACACATGGACTACATCTAGCATCTTTAGCTCCTGAAGTTTTACAAGATGCACTTTTTAATAAACACATGTACAGGTTGGTGAAGGAATAAAGAGAAGTGCCCAGTGTAAAAGGAAGAGTCAAGTCAGGGTGCAGATGAGAGGCGTGTGATGTAACATTATAAGTGTATACTTCATTTAAAAATCATATACTCACTGAATCACACCATAGGTAACTAAAAAGATTTAAATTAACTCTTACACAAAACTTTCCACCCTAAATAGAAAAGCGTACCACCTAAAACTATCTCCTACCATAATATTAAGACATAACCATTTTTTTGCACCAAGATCTCTATTCCTATTTCATATGTAAGTGACATCAACAACCAAAACCATATCCTGTATCATTCTGTAATAACTTTTTGGCAGCTAACATACAGTGAGCATTTACAAATGCCTGACTCTGTGCTAAGCACTTATTTTATTTACTCTATTCAACAAACTGTGGTTTGCCTTCTCATAATTTCCATTTTATAAATAAGGTAATTAAGGCTTAGAGAGACTTTGTAACTTGCTCAAAGCCATAGATTCATTCAAAGTCATAAGTGACACAGCAGGGATGCAAAGGTTGTTAGTTTGTCCCAGAGCCTAAATTCTTCAGTGATTGGGCTACTCTCCTTCCAATAATAGCCAGAGAGGGAGAGGGAAAGAAGGGGGTGGGGTGGGAAAGGGGGGCCAGGAAAAGGGGAAGAGGAGGGGAATGGGGGAGAGGGAGAGGAAGAGAGCCAAGAATGATAGAGAAGTTAGATAGCATTATAATCTTTACAAATTGAGCAAGGTAGGAATTTAAATTGGAAATTATGTGGATGCAATGAATTTAGGCAAAAAAAATTATCTTGCCTTTTGAGCAACCCCAAATGTTATGACTAAAATATGGTCAGCTTTGGCTACCAATCTGTGATATTCTTTTAATGACTCAAAATGTCTTACTGTGCTCACCCAACAATGCTGTATTTATTTAGCATGTGTGGGTTCAGTTTTGAATTAAGACTAAAACTGGTGGCATACATACATTTAAGTATTGGATATGCATTAACTTTTTTTGTTGTGTGAAACAAAATACTATAATCAATATTACAGGAATCTACTGCTTAAACTGATAATAAAAGGCCAATATAATTGTTATGAGCTATTTTAAAGCCAATTTGCCTGAGGTATTTTATGTAAAATGCAAAGGTAGTCAAAACAGACCAAACACTAAAGCCTTGCTCTCTAAATGTACACAGATGTGACTTAACTGTCAAAATAATATAAACAACTATGGTGATTTATTTAATTCCAAATATTCATGAGACAAATTTCCTTATTTTTATTTCCTTTTCCTCCATTTGGCCCATCTCTCCACTCTCTTCCCCTGTGGCAACCACCAGTTTGTTGTGTTTTTATGGGTCTGTTCCTGCTTTGTTTGTTTCCTTGATTGCGTTAGAGTCCTTTAACAATCTTTTGGAGTTGAGCAGGTGTTAAGGCCAAGAAGAGCCAAGGTTTGGGAACTCACATAATCTTTTGATAGTCTATGATAGACTCTATTATTTTGAATTTAATTTTAATTTGATTTTATATTGCAACAAAGATACTTCCTATAAATTCTTGCAAAATGATCTAAGACCAAAAGATCTGATAGGTTTATAGATTCGCATCATGTAAGTTAATAATAAATTAATGGTGGCCCTTTAGCAGATGTGGTATCTGTGACACTCCAGAGATGAAATAGAAAATTAGGAATGCTTAAGGAGGAGCAGATATGGGTTCATTGTCCCATTCTGCAGGCCTATGACTATAATCCTGCTGCTGCACTCTGGAGATGTAGCGGGACAGCCCCTGACCAAAAAGGTTTACTCTCTCCCACCTTGCCTTTCACCACATTTTTCTTTAGAAGAAGGTTGGAATTTTGCCATTCTTTAAAATGTTACTGGCTAACCCATTATTCCATAGTTAGCAAACTTTAAAAGTGAATTGATAGCTAAATGCAAACAAAGCAAAACAAAACAAAAACCAGCATTATTTTGATCCTAGGATAGACCCAAGATGCTCAGAAAAATTAAAAATATATCACTAGAAATAGAAACAAATTAAAAACAATTTTTAAACATTTAAAGAAATTTTAGTCACGGACATTAAAATACATTACTTCAAACTCAAGCTCAGCTAGTACATTTAGTACTCTGGTTGGTACAATGAACATAACAGTTTCTTTCTTTCAAACTTGACAGATCCTTAGTTAAAAGATAATAGATTCAAGTACTTTATAGCTGTAAACTAGGTCAGTGTGGTTATGTGCATATACCCTTTTTTCCTGTGAGAATTCTTGTCTAGAACATCGTTGGTGCTGAAAAAAAATGTTCATTGAATAGATGAGTAAATAAATATGTAAGATGAAGTTCTAGTAAAAAATAAAGACAAGCTTTTCTTTATCTAGCTATACTTTCAGTGGCTTCTTGAGTGTGCATGAGATCACTATATTTAAATATTCAAAATACATTAGTCTTTATACTGATTGACTTTTTGAAAATAAGTGAATTAAAATTTGACAAATACACTTTTACATAGCTTAAAAGTAAATGTGTATAAAGCATACATTGCAAACGTATTCTACCATTTTTGCCAACTTTCTATATTAGTGCAAGAGATGACTGGCTTGCCATATTTCTGATATATAGTAGGATGATCCCTAAAGTGAAAATTATTTTTTTGTAAAGAATTAAGGCATACCTTTTTTTTTATATCCTTTGCCATTCAATCTTAAATTTTAAAAAACCCTGATTCCTGATAAAATGTTAATTCTTGTATAGACATAATTAGTAATTAAATGTGAGTACAAAATATGTTTCAACCTGATGGAGTTTTTTAAAAAAAAAATTTTTTTTAACGTTTATTTATTTTTGAGACAGAGAGAGACAGAGCATGAACGGGGGAGGGTCAGAGAGAGGGAGACACAGAATCCGAAACAGGCTCCAGGCTCTGAGCTGGCAGCACAGAGCCCGACACGGGGCCCGAACTCACGGACCTCGAGATCATGACCTGAGCCGAAGTCGGCCGCTTAACCGACTGAGCCACCCAGGCGCCCCACAACCTGATGGAGTTTTGACAATAAAATATTCCTGCTTTATTTTACATAAGAATTTATGCCACAAAGTTTTTCATTTTTTCTTACAGAAGGTAGTTGATGTTAACAAATAGAACTAAGAAAATATTTATTAATTTGTAATCAATAGGGTACAATACTGCATTGTTTTTTCCCTCTGGTAGTGGCAGATTTATACTTGCAAACATTCTCACACTTGACCTTGTGTGAAAATTTGCTATGTTAATTTATTCAACAAGTATTTATTGACTAATCACTAAGTGCTCATATATGCTGAGAAGAATATAAGAGGTATACAAGGTGATTTCTGTCTTCCAGCTCAGAGGGAAGAGGAAGACATGAGACATCTACTCAGACAAGGTATAAATATGTGCTACAGACAGCGCTTCCATCGGCAGATATTAGCTTCTTTCCATTTCCATGGCTCCCAGCCTACTCCCGTCTCTATTTCATTTAATCTAGACTCCTACCTGGACACCTACATTTCATGATCCTTTACTCCTACCCACTGTACACACTGAAGCCATATAGGATGATAGCTCCACTAGTTTTATTCTCCTGATAAAAACAAATATAAATTCCCACAGCATTAAAGGGCTTACTGATTGTAGTTTAAATAGAACATTCTACTTTTGGTTCCCTTTAGTCCCTCCTTCATCTCATATTCCACACAAGTCTACTATTTTCCCCCTGAAAACGTGCTGGTCTTGTTTATTTCCTTTTCCTCATGCTGTTTCCCTGTCAAGAAACATCCCTTTCCTTTATTCAGAATTCTATCATCCTCATATGGTGGTCTTATAAACCATTTTCATATTAGACATAGTCTGCATGAGAGGAGAGAGAGAGAGAGAGAGAGAGAGAGAGAGAATGTATGTGTGAACAAGACCGTATTTGTGGAGGTTTTCAGGAAAATGTTATATAGTATTATTTATACATTAACATATACTTTATTTCTTTGTTTCTTCTATTAAAGTTCTTGATCAAATACAAATTTATTAAATTTTATTAAATTTGTATTTTACTAAAGTATAAACTTTGTACATAGGTGATTCTCAGTAAATTCTTATGTAATCAAATTGAAGTTGTTTGAATCTAATGCCATAGGGAAAAAGTCAATTTCATTTAATGAACCGGCCTAGGAAGATTTTTTTGAACAGGGCCTTGGACAGGCATCTGGATATATGGAAAAAAAATTGTGACAGATACTCTAAGATGAAAATTTTTTGGAATAAGACACATAAAATAATTAAAAACAACAATCACAAAAAAGCAGCAACTCTTATTTCCATAGAGTTCTATATTAATAATTATGTCATTGGCCTGAAGAAGAAAAAAGAGGTCCATGGCATTTACATCAATTGATATTAGTAAAGCAGGAGATTCAACAAGTTGGTGACAAAAATTTTTTTTACTAAATTTTAGAATTTTTAACTTGGACGTTTGTAGTATATAAAGGCACTCTCTAAAATACACATGATTGGGGCACCTGGGTGGCTCAGTCGGCTAAGTGTCCGACTTCGGCTCAGGTCATGATCTCACGGCTTGTGAGTTTGAGCCCTGTGTTGGGCTATCTGCTGACAGCTCAGAGCCTAGAGCTTCTTCAGATTCTGTGTCTTTCTCTCTCTCTCTGCCCCTCCCGCGCTCACACTCTCTTTCAAAAAAAATAATAAATAGAAAACAAAATACACATGATTATCTCAGTATGAGAACCTTAAATTATAAGAATGGTTTTTCTAGATCTGTGTTTACTTAACTAGGTATTTATCTATATTTATCATTAGTGTCTCATAATATAAAGATAGCTAATATTTTAATTCAAATATATGTTTTATCTGTTACTTAAATTCTTTTATATCTCTGTTCACATAGTTGGATCACCTTTGCAGGTTCTACAAAACTTGGGTGAGTGAGGGCATATGACTACATTTCTTTCTATCTCTTTCCTTTTTTCTCCTTCTTTGTAGGAAGCTCTGTATTTCTGTATGAAATTACTTGAAGTTAAAAGTGTGTAAGAAAAGATAGTCACTTAAGCAATTTCAACCCATATTGTTTTCATTAATCTGAAATATAAAATTGCTTAATCATTTTTCAAAAGCTGACGAGAAGCTTTAATTAAACACTATGCTATGCATAAAGATGATACTATCATATATTGTGAACTTGGGTCCCATAGTCAAGAAATGTAGGTTTCATTATGATCTTCCTAAAAGAAAACCCGTAAATAGTATCTAGAACAATATGTACCTCAATGTTCCAGTTACAGAGAAATGTCATTTGGCTAGAATAATTTAATAATATATTTTATTATTACCCACTTATTTTTGTATCCAGAATATTGAAGCGAAAATGTGTATAGATGTGGTAATCAGAATAAAGGTACCCCCAAAGATGGCCACATCCTAATTTCTGGGACCTATGAATATGTTGCCTACATGGCAAAAGGACTTTGCAGATATGATTAAGATTATGAATCTTGAGATGGGGAAATTATCCTAGATTTTCCATATGGGCCCAAGAACATGCTTTAAAACAATTTTTTGCATCCTTAAATATCTAGAACATGCTAAACCCATACTAGGCACTTAGCAAATATTTATTGAATGAATAAAAAAGAAGGGATAGTTTAAGATTGGGGCATCAAGAAAGAAATAACCTAACAATTAACTATTACCTGCATTTGCAGATTTTCCACTATAGGAATATAAGTAATAAAGTAAAAAACAATGTGAAATTAAAAGAGCTCCAATGTATCTTTGAAATATGATCTGGTTTCAAAATTTCTTCTTTGTTCCCTAATAAATTTCACAGTGGAAACCAAGAAATAAAGACCCAACAAGTGAGAATGTTATGATGATGCAATTCAACAAACTGGAAGTATAAAATTTTAAATGATCTTATCTATATCATTCTTAGTGAAAATATAATGACCCCAAATTTGGTTTTCATTAGTAAAACATTGACGGGGGAAAAAGTAAAAGGAGTACTCTTGGGGCACCTAAGTGGCTCAGTCAGTTGAGCATCCGACTCTGGATTTCGGCTCAGGTCATGATCCCAGGGTAGTAGAATTGAGCCCCGAGTTGGGCTTCGCACTGAGCACGGAGCATGCTTAAGATTCTTTCCTTCTCTTTCTCTCCCTTTGCCATTTCCCCTGTTGACATACTTCTCTCTAAAAATTAAAAACAGCAGCTACTCTGTATTAAAATATAATTCCTATTTTTATTTTTAATATATTTTTAAAAAATTATCTTATTTTTAAAATTATCCCTTATCTCTAGTAAGGACTTCTACATTTTAAGCTTATAAATTTTGGTAAAATTTCGACAAAAGATGGTAAATACTTAAAGACAACCTGGTGGTAAAAAATTAAATGTACCCATTTAAAAACCAACAAATCAATACAATTCTGCAATCTAACCTAAGTGACCAGTTTTCTAATTCCAATTCCATAATTCTATCCTAGATACATAATCTTAAATAAAACAGATTTGTGTAAATAAGAACATAACAATTTTTAGTATACCAAAATTTATGCCTAACTCAAATGTCCAACAGTAAGAGAATGGTTAGGTAAATAGATTATATATTTAAACATTATACAATAAAACAAATGTAACATAAAAGAAAATCAGTGGGAAAAAATTTAAACGTGGTTTGAACTATTTATTTATTTATTTATTTATTTACTTACTTACTTATTTATTTATTTAGAGAGAGAGTGGAGGGACAGAGAGAGAGAGAGAGAGAGAGAGAAAATCCCAAGTAGGTTCAGTGCCATCAGCACAGAACCCAACACATGGCTCGAATCCACAAACCATGAGATCATGACCTGAGCCTAAATCAAGAGTTGGATGCTTAACCAAGTGGGCCACCCAGGTACCCTGAAACTTAGTTTGAACAATAATTTCAAAACATGTATGGAAAAAATTTACAAAGCAATATGCCATGATATTATATGTAATTGGTAGCATTATGGAGTATTTTATTTTGTATTATGTTTTTTACTGTTTTCCAAATTTTCAATATTAAAGTTATTATTTTATATTAAGAGAAAGAGTTTTGTAATGTAAAACAAACATTCTAAATCACTTCTGCTCATTCAACATTTCAAATTCTGTAATTGTGTCTATTCCATGAAACTTCTGAAGAAATGGGCTGTTTTAGACTAAACCAAGGGCTTTTCCAAATATCATCAAAGTACATTTTAGGTTTGATCTGAGGAACAATATCTGAAATAATGAAAGTCACTCAATATTAACTATGAGGAAACTGAGTGCTGGGAATAGGTTATAAAATAAACATTTTACAAAAGAAAAGAACTACTATTTTTGTTAACTTACAAGAGCTGGGTTTTTTTATTTACATAGTCACTAATATCATGTAAGTGCCTAAATTATTATTACATACGTAATCAAATCCTACCTTTGCACGTTCTTAATACATAAATTCCGTAACTTTGTAAACTCATTCCAATAAGTTGAATGATAATTAGTTTTATATACTACTACAGGTGAAAGAAAATAGTTTGGTGGAATTATTACTTACTGTGGTAGCACAATGAATATCTTTCCACACTGTGGCTTCCCTGGAGAGATCAGAGACTTCAAACAAATTATCAAGAATCACTTCCCCAATCATGTCATGTCTAGAAAATCTGTCAAAATCATATACACTGAAATGTAGTTTTCGGTTGCTTAGTTGGTCATATGCTACAGGAAACTGAAAAGTTTCATCAAATAGAGGATTTAAAGTCTTTCTGTGCACACGGGTCTGAAATTTCTTTTTCCTATCTGGAAGAAGATACATCTTCACATAAGGGTCAGAAGTGCCTGTGAAGTCTTTAGCAGGGAGATCTAAGGCTTTGATAATTTTAACAATCAGAAGTTCATTTTCATAGTCATACTGGAGGGTGAAGTTAAGTTTCCCACAGGTTTTGACATCTTCTTCCCTGTTGCCCTCAGAGTCAACGGATTTCTGTTTGTAGAGCTCTGGTTTTATCCTCCCAATGCTGGTTGTTGTTTCTCCTCTTTGTAAAACTGGTTCTGTGCCCATGCTAAAATCAACACTGGAAACCTGCATTTGCCTTGGTAGGTGTCTCCTGAAGGAATTGTGGCTGTATATACACACATGTACACACAAGATAATTTAGGTAGATCATTTTGATGACATTATACAGTGGCATATAAACTCACCCCCACCCCAGGATAATGAAAGCATTGCATTTGTATAAACAGAAAAACGGATGGACACACACGCATGCATGCACACGCAAACACACACACACACACACACACACACACAGCTACTTTCGAAAAACCAGAAATGCAATATTCAAAGGAAAAGACTTCTAAAATTATAGAAACATCTGAAACACTCAAATGTACATTTTTATGAACTTTTGGAATTTTTTACTCTCAATCATAAGGACATAATTAAAAACAATTGTGAAGAAACACAGTTACAAAGTTTAGTATTCCACAAATACCACAAATCATACATCATCTGGTTATATCTTGTTGTAATTTTTGTGTAGACAAATCATGTTGATGATTGGTTTCTTTATATCTGGATTTTTTGTATCTCATGAATTTCGTGTTTTTAGTGACTGCCCCATTACAATAAAAAACATAAGTCCACCTATTCTAATACTATTTAATTATTCCTAATACTTAAGATAACTAAATGAATATTTACTTGTGAAAAGAATATATAGTGGTGACAGCCAAAATTAGTACATTTTCCTTTTTTCAACATGGAGTGGGCTTCAGAAATTCTAAGGATTAAAAATATACACTTTTAGAATTTGGGTCCAACCTAATAGAGTTTTTTAGAATTCAAACTGACTTTCCTTTATCACTGTTACTATTCATCTAGTCAACATTTCTGGAACATTAGCTATATCAACTTACCATTGTCTTGTAAATGTGACTTGCATTAAAATCTGCTTCTCTTCTACTTCATCTGTGATTTCTGGTATGAGCCGTGTCAACTTACGTGTCTCCTCAAGGCTTAGTCCCAGGTCTTTAGTTCTTTATTCTCCTTAGTCTCTCCAGTAGACTAATCATCAATTCTTGAACTATAACTGTCATCTTAAATCTGGTGGTTCCCTGCATATATCTCAGATATGTAAACTTCTAGTCCCATACTTACACATCTCTAAGGGAGATTTCTAAGTGGATATCTTAATTTTTCCCCAAACTCAAGCAAAATCATTTTCTGCCTTTTGCTCTCAAACTAGTTCTCCCTTCCACAATCTCACACAATAGCTCTAACATATTTATCAGCCACTTGTGCTTGGGAATCTGCAGTATGCTCTGAATCACATTTCCTTCATTCATGAGATTTACTCAATTTTCGAAATCCAGTTGATGTTTGCTTTGAAACATTCCATATACTTGTCCATTCTGTTCCATTTCTATTGCTACTCAGTCCAGATCCTCATCAACTTCTGTTTTGCTTTCTCTACTAGTCTTTGCCTGACTCTCCTTTCAGCTCTCTCTTACACTTAATATCTATCTAGCACTTACTTTAAAATCCTGTATTCACTTCTGTTGTCTGTTACATCAGATCTACATTTTTTACAGTAAACACAAAGTAATACTGAGGACATTGGTTTAACTAATATTTGATTCATTGATGCACACATAAGGACTGATTTAAGAGGGATAAAAAAAAATGAGTGAATATCCAGAAGATACCTAGCCATGTTACCATTTGAGCAGTAATTTGAGGAGCTGAGGATGTTGAACCTAGAAAGGAGAGGAATCTGTCTTCTAATTTCTAAAGCACTGTCATGGCAGAATTAATAAGAATCTATGGAAGTTACACGTAAAGATGGACTTTGGCTTAATATAAGGGAGCATTTAAAAATATCTACAGTTGTCCAGGGGCGCCTGGGTGGCTCAGTCGGTTGAGCGTCCGACTTCAGCTCAGGTCACGATCTCGCAGTCCGTGAGTTCCAGCCCCGCGTCGGGCTCTGGGCTGATGGCTCAGAGCCTGGAGCCTGCTTCCGATTCTGTGTCTCCCTCTCTCTCTGCCCCTCCCCCGTTCATGCTCTGTCTCTCTCTGTCTCAAAAATAAATAAACATTAAAAAAAATTTTTTTCAATAAAAAAAATAAAAAAATAAAAATATCTACAGCTGTCCAAAATGGTGTACATGAAGTATAGAAACCAAAGTTAGATGTTGAAGAAAAAGGTTTATGCCTCAGGTTGAGATGTTAGACTTCTGTTTTCTAACACTTAATTTCTACGATTCTCTATCATTCTATGATTCTTTAATAATTTTATTCATGATATCATTATGTATATTAATAAAATGGAATTTTATTATGTAAATTATGTTATGTAAAATCAGAATTATAATCTGAGGTGTTCCAAATTTACTCTCTTGTGTTTAATTAGCTTATTTTCTATTCTCAGGACGGAAATATTAAACAACTATTTAAATACCATAAAAATGGTATAGCTAATCCCATTCTAATTCTTTTTTTTTTTTTTTAACTTTTTTTTTCAACGTTTATTTATTTTTGGGACAGAGAGAGACAGAGCATGAACGGGGGAGGGGCAGAGAGAGAGGGAGACACAGAATCAGAAACAGGCTCCGAGCCATCAGCCCAGAGCCTGACGCGGGGCTCGAACTCACGGACCGCGAGATCGTGACCTGGCTGAAGTCGGACGCTTAACCGACTGCGCCACCCAGGCGCCCCAATCCCATTCTAATTCTTGATATTCTTTAGTGCTAATCTGGTATTGGAATATCATTTTTTCCTTAAGCTTCTATATCTGTTCCTTATATAGAATCAGGGGCTTAAATTGGGGTCAGGCCACCATTGGAGAGTATTTGTGAAAATAAGAATAATTTTAAAAAGAATACAAGTAGTATATGTTCTGAATTATTAAAGGGGTCTAATATAATTTAGTTATATATTCAGTGTTCTTAAGCAATTTAGAATATATTGTTGAATAAATATTTCTGCCTAAATCACTTTCCCTTATGTAATGATTTTCATTTTTAAAATATTTATCTATTTACTTATTTATTTATAGAGCATGTGCATGAACGGGGGGAGGAGCAGAGGGAGAGAGAGAGAGAATTCTAAGTAGGCCCTGTGCTGCTAGCATGGAGACTGATGCAGGGCTCCATCTCATGAACCATGAGATCATGACCTTCACCAAAATCAAGAGCCAGAGGCTCAATCAACTGAGCCACCTAGGAGCTCCTGTATTGATATTTAAAGAAAATTTTTGTAAGCAAAATTCCCCCAAAAGTTAATTCCTTATTTCTTATAAATTGATTCCATAATTTTACCCTCATACTTTTCGATATAACAAAATTTTAATCTTCTAATCTCTCCCTAAAAATCAGCACTTTCTTTATGTCTGTGAATATAATTGTACAGCTGTAAAGCCCCTCTGGCAAGAATCAAAGATTAGTAATGTTTTTGTTCTAGTAAGCCAGTGCCCTAATTATAGGGTAAATAGTGCATATTCTAAGTCATAGTTTAGCTAGTCAGTTAAGAGAAGCTTTAATTATTACAATGTTAAACTATTGCCATGACAAAACAGACCTTTTTCTTTTTGCTTCCCCCCCCCACCCCTTTCCTTTTTCTCTTTTGGAATGATATGATAAGTGGCTAGTCTCACAAATATCCAGCCAATCAAAGTATAGGACATTTTACTATTACTGATCCCATTCTTACCCTTCAAACCCTAGGATGGCACCACCCAACTATTTCTCCAATAGAGAAGGAAAAACTTTCCCTACCTTGCCTAGAATATCTGACAGCAGCTAGATAGATCAAACTTAACTTAATGCCATAGGAATAGCATGCATTACCATGGTGATTTTCAAATATTTATTACCAACAGATCCCTTCCTTCAACGAAATCAGAAGCCAGAAGTTGAATATGTAAAGACAGCACTGCTCTGGTTGACGTGTGGGTAGAGTCCTGGAATCTCACTGGAAACCAAGCCAACTTTTCCCTACTACCCAGAAGAAAGTGCTTGAAGATCCTAACACTGAGATGAGGTAGGCAAAGTGCTGGACTAGAATCAGACAGTTTGCTCCCAGCTTCCCTATAAAATAAGAGCAACTTTGGGCAAGTCCCTTAACTTGTTTGGGCTTTCCGCTCCTTACCTATAAAACAGTCCTTTCACATTGTGAAGACCCAGTGAGATATTAGATGACTGAAAACTGTAATTTCTCGTCTGATAATATCATTACAATTCAGGATACAAGGAGCTAAGGTGCAAATGCCATACTGAACTCTCTGGTTCTGACAATCTGAAGTATAGGGTTGCTATTTGGGGGTGCACAGATGGCACAGAGTCACTCCTGTGGGAGAATGTCCTGCAGCCACCGCCCTGGACAACATAGACTCTCTGATTAACTCACTTCTCAGCACCTACCAGTTCTCTTCTCCTTAAGTGGGAAACCTTTATCCTCCTACTCTTAACTGTAGTGCCTTTACCATCTGTTCAGTTTACCTTAGATATTGCTTGAGAAATCAGAGAGGAACAACAAAAATATATTTAGCAGCACTTTATTGACTTATTTTAATGTTTATATGGAATTCATCTTACCTTGTTTTTTGTTGGTATCGAAGTTTGTATCAGAGACTGTCAGCATATATTAAAGGTTACAGCCCCATTTCATAGTTAAGAAGTCTTGAAAAGTAAGACTAAATCAAGTTTCTGGTAAAGTAAGTTTTCATCTTTATTTGTTTCCTATTCTATTCAATTCGAAACAAGGATTCACTCAATACAGGCACAAAAATAACAGGCAGAGCACCACATATACGAAGGCAGACTAAGTTGTATAATATGTCACAATGAATTTTTAAAATAAAAATTGGAAGGGAGCCTGGGTGGCTCATTCCACCAGCATCCAAGTTTTGATTTCGCCTCAGGTCATGATCTTGTGGTTTGTGACTTCGAGCCCTGCGTTGGGCTCTGCACTGACAGTGTGGAGCCTGCTTGGGATTCTCTCTCTCCCCCGCTCTCTCTGCCCCTCCCCTGCTCACACACTATCTCTCAAAATAAATGAATAAAACTTAAGTAAATAAATAAAAATTGGACATCGGCAAAATCCTCTATATCCTTAATCTCTTCTTTGAATGTTCTCACATTATTGCTCAGTAGAAACATGACTTTTCTCCAAGGACATGTTTCCTGTGTGCCCCTCTCATGTGGTGGCTGATGTTTTCCCTGCAATCCTGTTCCACTGGCCTGGAGGCCAGGCAGTCGTACATTCCTCTTGTTCTCCATTGCTCCTTTGACACCATTCTCCCTTCATCCACCTCTCCCAGTGCTGGAGCTCAAGTCAGCAAGTCATATCCCCATTACTACTTATTTTTAGTAGTCTGTTGATTACATCACTCTCATTTAAGTCGTCATTGTTTCATTTCCTGCTCCACTAAAACACTGCCTTTGACAATGTTTTTGTTCTAACTGCTAGCAATGCACATGTCTCTTCCCACCTTGTGGCCTCTAGGTTCCCTGAACTCCCCTTCTACCATGATGCTCTTTACTTACTCAAGCTACTACCATGTACATAGATTTTGTCATCATTAGCTGCAAACTCTCCAGAATCCCAGTGTCATGCATGCCTCTCTCTGATCAACACCCATTATCCTTCTAGCTCAGACCCTCTTACACTCCAACTCAGACAACCTTTCCAATTCACCAGAACCTCCAATCCATTGTCTATACCACCATTTCATAATCCCTATTTCCCTGATGTCATTTCCCTCTCTTTACCCAGTTTTAATTTCATAGCTAATCAGTAGTCACTCTCATTAACACATCCCCTATTCCCTGTTGCTCCCTACCTTCTTAGTAGCAGGACAAAACTGTGGCTCTGGTTGAATTCAAGTCTCCATCATTTCTACACCTGCACAAGTGCAAGTGAATGCAATTGGAGAAATACATAAAACAACTCTCACTGGTCTACTTTATTTTTTATTTAGAGAGAGAGAGAGAAAGAGAGCACACGTGTGTGCATGCATGCACTTCAGTGGAGGAGGGGCAGAGAGGGGAAGAGAGAATCCCCAAACCCATGGGGTTTGATCTCACGAGAGATCAAGAGTTGGATGCTTAACCACCTGAGCCACCCAGGTGCCCCTCACTGCTCCACTTTAAATTTGTGACCACATTCCTCATGCAAACTCTAATGTAGCATAGCAATCCCTTCTCCCTCTCAACCTCCTGGATTCACAAGACGACTATTTCATACCTTCTCATTTTTCTACAAACCTCCATCACCACCTTCTTCATTCTTAGTCTACATTAAGGACCAAACTTCCCATTGCACTCAGAAAAAACTGAAGCAAAGAGCAGAAACCTTCCGCAGACTCCCACTATCATCAACCCTCTTATCAGCATTTGTACCTATATGTTTTGCCTTGAAGCCAGTCCCTCCACTTATATACTAAATCCCATTTTTTCTCTTATTACCTTGAAGAATATTCCCTCTGCTTAATGCATTAATCCTCCCTCTCTGTTGAATCACTGCCTATCAGTATAAAAGCACACTATTGTTTCTCCCAACTTAAAGGAAACTTCTTTACACCACTTCTTCTCTCTGTACTACACTGTTTCTCTGTCACATTTGTAGCAAAACTCCTTGAAAGAGTTGAGGACAGTCTGTTTACTGTCTAATTGATTTCCTTCTATTTAAACATATTCTAATTAGCTTTACATATGCCCAACTCCACCATAACCACTCTTAGAAATGTGAACAATGTCTTCCCCACTTTGCTAAGCTCCCAGGGCAATTCACGGTCTTCATCCCAGCTGACCTTATTAGGGTCACTTAACAATTAATCATTCCTGGTTATTTACATACTCTGTTCACTTGGCTTCCAAGTTATACCTCTTGGCTTTTCTCCTGCTTTACAAGTCTCCATTTCTCAGTCTGTTATGCTCTTCCTGATGTCTGCAAACAGTGTATTGAAATTATTTGTTTCCACATCTGTCTTCCATTCCTCAACCCGTGTGCTAGACTGTAGTCTTCATAACAGCAGAGACTAAGTATTATTCACCTTTTCATGAATTTCATAATAACATATGCTGAGATTCAGGAAATGTTAATTGGAGTTTGTATTAAAACAATTTACCCTAGGGGCGCCTGGGTGGCTCAGTCAGTTAAGCATCCGACTTCGGCTCAGGTCATGATCTCACAGTTTGTGAGTTCGAGTCCTGCATCAGGCTCTGTGTTGACAGCTCAGAGCCTGGAGCCTGCTTTGGATTCTGTGTCTCCTCCCCTCTCTTCCCCTCCCCTGCTCATGCTCTGTCTCTGTCTCTCAATAATAAATAAACGTTAAAAAAATTTTAAAACAATTTACCCTAATATTCCTGTGACTCATGAAATCAAACTTCCCAAGAATATTCTGTATTATAAAGAAGAGTCCAATCAATTCATAATTAGTGCTTATAAAGAGGAGATGGTATTTGTCAGTGCCAGAAAACAAACTCTCCAAGTTTGAATTTATTTTATAAAGTTTTGTCTTTGACCTTGGTTCAAAGAGCCATCCCACTTCAGAAAAGAAGTTAGTGTATTTATCAAATACATGTTTCATGAAAAGGGTTATTTAACCATTTCAAGCACCTGTACAGCATGTTTCATGAAATTTTATTTCAAAGAGATAGTTCTCAGTTCTCTCAGTTTTGGGTAAATACTGCTTCTTGACATCCTAGCTAGGTTTATATCTTTTATACTCTCCCTTTGTGTAACATCTTGCTTTCCATTACTTACAGTGCCCTGGAATGGATAATTGCAATTTCTGCTTTTAGGAGGAATTTAATTGAAAAAAAAATCTCTTAAAGAAAACTATACAATCCAGTTTTATGTATTTTTATATAATTCTTTCATTTCTCTTATATAATGATTTTAAAAATTACTTTTGTAAGCAACCATACATAGCTGATTGTAAGTCCATGAACACATATAAGACAATTTCTTCCTATGCACATTTTCCTGCTTTTGTTAATGTTCAGTTGGCTCTGCCATTAGGTTTCCCAATTATTTTTCAGTAGGTATTTAGAATCCTAACAGTGGCTAACCTATGTAATTCCTCATCCTCAACAAATTACTTTCCACTTACTATTCACCTCTTCTCTATACCATTAATGAATGCACAGAAAATTGGCCCTCAAACTCATCCCTGGGAGTATACCATCATTAACCTCTTTCTAATATGGGCAGTTTATCTCACCACCTGATGCTGTTGTTAAAAGAGCACAGAGAAGTGGAGACGACCCCAATCAGTTAGAAGCATCACTTGACACTTATTCTGTATCTACACAGTGATAGAAATTAGGAGCGCATAAAAGTAGGCTACACAGCCTTGTTCTCCTGAGAACTTAGCATCGAGTTTGGCAAATAGCTAGAGCTAAATATTAGGACAATAGATAATTGCTAGATTGTAACTATGGCTTCAAATGATAAAGGGTAATAGCTCATAATTGGGCAGAGAAGGTAGACTCTGGAATGCATTTTCCTTAAACATCTTACAGTAGATAAAAAAGAGGTCACCATCCCAGATGAAGGAAGCACAGAAGCAAAAATGCAGATGCCGAGAGGTGGGGATAGTCAAAAGACCAAGCACTCCTCTAGTGGACAATCATGAAGTATCCATTTGGATCAATAGGATGAGGTCATCAAATTATTTAATGATTTTTTTTTTAGACCAACAAATATAACCTGAGTTCCTACAGTACTTTGTCTAGGTGTCAAGAGCAATACACAAGTGAATTCGGCATTTTCTGCCTAAGAAAGCAGCATAGAGCTCTATGTGTGGGGGAATATGGAACCATAATGCTTGAATGGTAGCTTGATATCATCAAATTGTAATTGTTTGAATGGTAGGCTTTTATTTATTTATTTATTTATTAAATGTTTATTTATTTTTGAGAGAGAGAGAGACACACACAGAGTGCGAGTGGGGGAGGGGCAGAGAGAGAGGGAGACACAGAATCCGAAGCAGGCTCCAGGCTCTGAGCAAGCAGTCAGCACAGAGCCTGATGCGGGGCTCAAACCCACGAATGGCAAGATCATGACCTGAGCCAAAGTCGGACGCTGAACCGACTGAGCCACCTAGGCGCCCCTGAATGGTAGGCTTTTAAAAGGTATAGGCTACACTCATAATGACTAAAATGTCACAGTGTTTTTTATAAGGGATCTTAGATTCTTCCTTTACAACTTCCCTCAGGTTTTTGTCTTTTGGTTATTGTTTGCTATTTCTTGATTTTTATCATGCCTGAACTACTATATTAGTTTCCAAATAGATGTCTTTTTCTTTAGTCTGTCCTATAAACTGTTGCCAAATTAATTTTCCTAGAACACAGCTCTTTATCCAAGGGACTCTTCTGCTGCAAATATTTTTGACAGGGCAGACCTTGAGTATCCTGCCCATGGTTTCAAGACCTCCTTATATAGTTTGAGTCCAGCCAACTTTCTCTTCTATTTTACTCCTCCACTGAACTCTGTTTTCTGATCAAGTAAATTCCACTTTCATGGCAACATTTCCTATTCTAGGTCTTTTCACATAAAATGTTTCCATCTGGGATGCAAACTTTCTCCCAATTGCCATTTGTGTGAATTCTTCATTTCCTTTAGCCTTTGCCTATTGGCCCTTTTCTAAGCCTCATGCTAGGAATAATTTTTCTGTTCTCAGAATTCCACATTCTCCACCACAGTCTATACTTGTAATTCCTTATATTGAAGTTGGTCTTTCATGTCTTATCTTTGCATTATGTTGTAAATTTTTTTCCTGCTCCCTTAAGTTTGCAGAGTGGACAGGGTATGTATAAGACACTGATGATACCTATTAGTAAATATCTACTGAATAAGACTATTGAATGAATGAACAATCAATCAAGATACATGCTAGAATAATGTTAATAACTAAGAAATACGGAGATGCCTCCTGAGTCATTTGGCTGCTGGCAAGCTGATGTGGCCAAGTGTCTAGGCACTTGAAAAGGAAGATAAGAACTTGGAAAATGTTCCAGTTTCCAGCAATGCTGTTAATCTCTGAACAAATCAAAATGTTATTAAGTTATAGAGACAAATAAGACTTGAAAGGGTAAGATGTTTGTCAGCTACTGTCTGAGCCAAGTAAAAGGGAGTCCCAAAGGGAGTCCCAATGGCAGACTGGAACTGGCATAGCCTAATAAGGTGACAAAACCAATTCATTGTGTGCGTGTGCATGTGTGTGTATGTGTGTGGTTTGATTTTGCTACATTTCAGTGAAAAGTTAAGATTTGAGCAGAATAATCTGATTTATGATAATGTGCCCTCAATCTGTGTCCAAGTGGGCTGCATAATGAACTCAGCAATTTCTTCCTCCTTCCATATAAAGGTAATTTCTAGTATGATGAAGGAATTAATGTAGATGAGGGGTTTTGAGAACTAAGTATAATCAAGTTTTAGGCAAGGAATTCATCTCAAGGCCAAAGAGATTAAAATCGTGACTCTAGTCATTCACAATAACCACGTACAATCTTAGATTTCTGAGTAGAATGAGCAGGAAGATGCCCTCATTCTTCAACCTCCAAACTCTCTGTCCTCAGCAGACTGTAACCAACATCTTTGATTGTAAAAAACTATATATCCCCTTGGCTTTAATGCTTAAAATGTGAAACCATCAATCTGGATAAATTTGAATTCTAACTTTCACCAGCTGCATGACTTTAGGCAAAATTGTAAATTTCCCTGGGCCTTGAGTTAACTCACAAGTAATGGGAATAATTAATAACACTTACTTCATTCAGGTCGGCAGGATTAGCAGGAAGGGTGCCTGGCATAGTGACCAAATTGCAAGTGCTCAAAAATAAATCTTTCTTCCTTCCCCAGCCACTCATATAAACAAGGAAATTCAAAGAGGTAGATGAAATATCAAAGTTCTAGCAAAACTATGAATTTGTATTCTACTTTTTCTCTTAGAAAATACAAGATATGTGTAATTTAATCTTTATGTTTTTTTAAGATTGGGGGACAAAGTGCACTTATCAACTAAAAGAGCTTAATGATTCTGAGTGCTAAGCTGATTGATGTACATACTGCTGTCAATATTTAAAATATGTTTTATAAAAAATAAATAAAAATGTTTTGTAAATTAATTGAACATTTTTACTCTAAAACTTCTGAGTGTCTTTAAGGCTTTACCAAATACTGTATTTGGCTACTGTTGCCAGTGATGAGAGTAGTGATAATCAAGTAATATGATAGTTTTAAAGCAGTTTTTCTTACAAATATTTTTTTTATTTTTAATTTTTCTTAATATTTATTTATTATTGAGAGATACAGACAGAGCATGAGTATGGGAGGGGCAGAGAGAGGGGGAGACATAGAATCTGAAGCAGGTACCAGGCTCCGAGCTGTCAGCACAGAGCCTGATGTGGGGCTTGAATTCACAAACCATGAGATCATGACCTGAGCCAAAGTCAGATGCTTAACTCACTGAGCCACCCAGGTGCCCCTCTTATAAATGTTTTTAAAAGTGGCATAGGAGATAATTATTTCAGTTAAATATCCATAATAGATAAGTTTAAGTTAACATATATTCATATTACATAGAAATCATAAAAATTAAAAATGACCCTAAATGCCACTGCTCAGAAAAACTAACTATGAGACATACATTGGTTATAAATTTTTTTTTTTAATTTTTTTTTCAACGCTTATTTATTTTTGGGACAGAGAGAGACAGAGCATGAACAGGGGAGGGGCAGAGAGAGAGGGAGACACAGAATTGGAAACAGGCTCCAGGCTCTGAGCCATCAGCCCAGAGCCTGACGCGGGGCTCGAACTCCCTGACCGCGAGATCGTGACCTGGCTGAAGTCGGACGCTTAACGACTGCGCCACCCAGGTGCCCCGGTTATAAATTTTAAAGAGCACAGAAAAGCATAACGTGGAAGACACCTCCATCCATCCTCCTTATTCCAAAGTTCCTTATCCCCAAAGTAACAGTTATTCTTACTTGTTTGTCTGGAATGTATTTCAGAAAGAGGTGGATTTATTTATTGATACAATTCTCTTCTTTTCTTTTTTTAAAAAAATTTTTAATGCTTTTATTTATTTTTGAGACAGAGAGAGACAGAGCACGAGCAGGGGAGGGGCAGAGAGCGAGGGAGACACAGAATCCGAAGCAGGCTCCAGGCTCTGAGCTGTAAGCATAGAGCCCGATGCAGGGCTCAGACCCACGGAGTGTGAGATCATGACCTGAGCCAAAGTCAGACACTTAATGGACGGAGCCACCCAGGCGACTCTGATACAATTCTTTTCTATTTCACAAAAGATATACTGAATATTCTTTCAATCCTAGTGGCAAACATGATCCATGCACATTGTTTCAATTTCACAGATTTTTAAACCTACAAAAGCATGTCATGTCAGAAAGCATAGATGTTACTTAGATTTAGAGAGGTAGAAAGGGAAGATTAGGAAGTCAGTTACTTAGCAGGAAACCACACTTGCCTTCCCAAACCACTGATTTTCCTCTGCCCTCGGGTGAAACTAGTTGTTACTTCTGAGAACCAGAGAAAAACCAGTACCACTACTTTGTCATTCATTTTAAGGACTGATGACCATCCTTAATAGAAAAAAATGACCCTTCACAAGAATGTGTTTTTCCTTGGGACGCCTGGGTGGCTCAGTTGGTTGGGCATCTGACTTCGGCTCAGGTCGTGATCTCGCAGTTCCCGGGTTCGAGCCCCGCGTCGGGCTCTGTGCTGACAGCTCAGAGCCTGGAGCCCGTTTGGGATTCTGTGTCTCCTTCTCTCTCTGCCCCTCCCTGTTCATGCTCTGTCTCTTTCTCAGAAATAAATAAACATTAAAAAATTTAAAAAAAGGAATCTATGTTTCCTTTAGAGTTAACACAATTTGAAATACATTACAGCAAATTATTTTCATTCAAGCAATCTTTTACTGATTTTTCCAAGCAGAGTTAAAATATATCTCCATGAAGAGGCTCTCATTTCCCTCCTTTTGTATACACTCTTTAATGTGCTCAGGATATTCACCAAAACTCCTGTGGCATTTACCACACTCTGCCCAATATGGCTTGGCCTGTATGTGTTCAAATAGCATTTTCCAGTGGTTCCATGTTACTAAACAACTGTAGACTCAGTATTAATCTCTGTTACTCAATTTTGATTGTGAACTTCCAGATGATTTCATGACAGACATTGCAAGTAGCTGTTTTCTTGATATTTATTGGTTGACTTAAACTACACTGAGACTGCAAGTAGCAACTATCAAGCAATGATCTTTCAAGGGAAAGAGTTAACAAATAATAGTCAGTAGTTATGTTATCTTACTGAGACCTTAAATTCTACTAAAACCCCTTCATGGTACTGCTCCCTGTCTGGCTCCTTTGTCCTCAGTTTCCCTCATCCTTACTTCCTCTGTCCTACCCTTTTCCTCTTTTTTTGTTTTTAAGGTTTATTTATTTATTTAATTTTGTAATGCTTCTTCATTTTGAAAGAGACAACATCTGTGCATGAGTGAATGGGGGAGAGGCAGAGAGGAAGGGAGAGAATCTCAAGCAGACTCTGTGCTGTCAGCATGAAGCCCGACTCAGGGCTTGATCTCAAGAACTGTGGGATCATGACCTGAGCAGAAATCGAGTTGGACCTTACCCGACTGTACCACCCAGGTGCCCCTATTTATTTATTTTTGAGAGCCAGAGACAGCCAGAGAGCTAGCATGAGAAGAGGAGGGGCAGAGAGAGAGAGAGACAGAGAATCCCAAGCAAGCTCCATGTTGTCAGCTCAGAGCCTGATGTAGGCCTTGAACTCATGAACCGCGAGATTATGACCTGAGTTGAAATCAAGAGTTGGATGCTTAACTGTCCTGCCCTTTTCCTCTTTATTCAATGATCTGTTTCTTATGTCATTCTCATTTCTCCTGTTTTTCTTTGCTCCTTTCTCATCTCCATTTTTCTCCCCTTACAAGGTCACACACACACACACACACACACACACACGCACACACATACATGCACGCACAGTTTTATATATTTGATCTTTTCTTACCGGGATGAGGATGTAGGTTCAGTAATTTGTCTTTGCACACGTGCATGTTTAATTAAATGTTCTTTTAAAGCATTTTGGACTTCTGCTGGGATATCAGGGGAAGTGTGGCTGATTTTTATAGCAGGCTCAATAGCTTTTAGAGCTGGCTTTTCATTTTCTTTAACTTCTTTTTTCTCTTCGGTCTCAAAGACTTCAGTAGGAGCACTTGAAATGCTCTGTGGAAGGGTGCTGACATTGGAAGTCACAGGTTTGCTTTTCCAACAAGGCCAGCACAACTTCCAGAAGACAAAAAGTGAGACAACCAACAAGGCCAGGCCACAGAAGCTGACAACCACCGCTAACAAGCTGACCGAAATATCTGGAAAAAAAATCACAATGTAAAGAAATATTAATCCACTGATAGTGTACATAAAAGAGCAGAAACAGTGAGATAATTTACATTATGGTTATTGTCAACAGATTTCTTTTTTAGAGTTTCAAAATTTACTTTTAAGTTAGGGAGGAAAGATTAATAATTAAGCCTGGAAATTCTCAAAGGAGATATATGAAAAATCCCAATTGTGTACAGAAAAGGCATGATGTATGCACATTATTTCAAAGAACAGTACAAGGGGTCCAAGAGTTTGCAAAATGAAAGGTGGCAACTTATAACCTGCCATGAAGTTATGAAACTTAAGAAACTCAGAAAATGCACACAATAAGAAGGCTTCTGTTTGTTTCATCTTTTATCTAAAGATGTAAACTTCTCACTTTCTAAGCAGGGAATCATATCAAATATTTGTATAAACCACTTTCTGTAGTCCAAATAAGAATAATATGTTACTAACAGAGAAGAGGTACACTGGTAGTTATATTTTTAACCTCCCTAGGTCCTTTCTGATAACCTTGCATGTTCCTACTTTCTAATGTCCCAAATTAATGATGTAAGTATCTCTAAAATATCCTTATTTCAAAATAACCACAAAATTAATATATGCTCATTATGTAAAATGATCCAAAGAAATATAGTAAAAAAAAAAAAGTAAGATTGAGTAAATAAATGAATGAGAGAAAAGAAACAAATCTCCTGTGCAGAAGAATTCCAAGCAATATACATAGATACTCTGTTCTAAAGAAGGTGGACCACAGCTCCCACCCCTCAAGTGTGGACATAGTGCACATACTGCACATAGTGACTTCCTTCCAGAGAAGACAGTATGAAAAGGAGTAAAAAAGGGTAACTATAGTTGGAGAGACCTCACCAGGTGATCAAGGTGACTATTGGCAATAATGAATCATGTTGATAGTACACACCCTTAATATGATGTGATGAAAATGGCACTCTACCTTTGTGGTCTTCTTTCCCAAACCCATAACCCAAGACTAATCATTAGAAATCTATAAGACAAATTCCAGTAGGAGGGCATTCTACAAAATATCTTACCAGCACTCTTCAACACTGCCAAGGTTGTCAAATAAAAAGTCTGAAAAACTATCATAGCCAAGAGGAGATTATGGAGACAATGACAACCAAATGTAATGTGGTATCCTAGATGGAGTCCTGAGATAGGAAAAGGATATTAGGTAAAAACTAAGGAAATTTGAATAAAGTATGGACTTTAACGGTGTATCAATACTGCTTCATTAATTACAACAAATAACCCATATTAATGTAAAATATTAATAACAGGAGAAACTGGGTGTGGGGTATATGGGAACTCTGTACTATCTTCCCAATTTCTATGTAAATCTAAAGCTGCTCTAAACAATCAAGTCTGTTTTTTAAAAAGTTAAGGATATCCCCCTACCTACTTCCATTTTCACCTTCCTAAGAAAACCAATGTTGGCAATCTGGTGTTACAGCACCCTTAAAAACTAAACAGATTTCCTGTAAAGGGAAATTTGTCTAGATGTAAATAATCTTGTCATTTTCTTTTACAACTTTGCTTAGCCTCAATGTAAATATGAATCCAATTTCTTTTGTTTAAAATAAAAATGTTAGGAATATGTTATAGGCTGAATTGTGTCTGTCCCTTAATCCTTTCCATTTTCTTATGTTGAAATCCTCACCCCCTAGTGCCTCAGAATGTGACTGTATTTGGAGATAGGGCCTTTAAATTAGTCATAAACGTAAAATGAGGTCATTATGAATAGGCACTATTCCAGTATGACTGGTGTCCTTGTAAGAAGAGGAGATTAGGACAAAGGTGCTCACAGTGGAAAGACCATGTGAAAACACAGGGAGAAGGTGGCCACCTATAAGCAAGGGGAGAGGCCTCGGAAAAAAAATCAACCCTCCTGATACCTTGATCTCAGACATCAAGTTTTCACAACTGTGAGGAAATAAGTTTCTATTGTTTAAGCTACCAGTCTGTGGTACTTTGCTATGAAAGGCCTAAAAAACTAATAAAGAATAAATCTAATTTCCTTTAACCACCACTGGAAATTCAAGATTTCCTACCCCTCCCTAGAAGCAACCACTGATCCCAGTTTGGGGTGTATCTGTCCAGCCCAAGCACTAATAGAGACACTTCTTAAAAACCCATACACAACTTTTTTAAAAAATCTTAAATGGCTTACTGCATATTTGTTTCTTCAATTTGCTTTAGTTTTTAATTCAATGATCCTTGGGGTCTAACTTCATCTCACATAGCATTCCATAATACTTCCCCATGATGGATATTATGGGATAGATTATACCCAGTGTTTTGCTATTACCACATAGCTATAATGAGCACCTTTGCCCCTTCTTCTTGTACATATTCGTGAGTGTTTCTCTAAGGTAAATGTCTAGAAATAGAATTGCAAGGTCATAGGTTATGCACATATTTCATTTTATTAGCTATTTCCAAAAGAATCCCAGAGTGTCTATAACAAAAACATCCTAAGAGTATACTAGTTCCTGTAATCTCAGAGAAAAGCTGTTATACTTTAATTTTCACTGACATGATGGGAAAATGATACCTTGTTTTAATTTACATTTTCCTGATTAGTAAGATAAAATGGTTCTGTTGAAACTCCCAATTTGTAGCTAATGGAAATCTATTCAGAAATTGAAATAATTCCAAATTTTTAATGCTACCTAATTATAAGATAAAAATTAATTTGACATACTGTGATACATAGATATTAATATTTTCCTTCATTTTCTACTTGCTTATTAAAGCAACCATTAAATATATTTCCCATTTATATTCAATTGGTGAAGAATGTGTGATCATATTTTATATTTTGTAATTTACTTTTACTTATTAATTTGTTCATTAGCCCCGTAACTTGAGGAAAAAAAGAAAAACACATCAGTATACTTCCTACTTTTTTTAATGTTTATTTTTGAGAGAGAGAGAGAAAACATGTGCATGTGCACAAGTGGGGGAAGGGCAGAAAGAGAGAGGGAGACACAGAATCCAAAGCAGGGTCCAGGCTCTGAGCTGTCAGCACAGAGCCTGATGACGTGGAGCCCAAACCCATGAACTGATCATGACCTGAGCCAGTCAGACGCTTAACCGACTGAGCCACCCAGGTGCCCCTTGCTTCCTAATTATTTTAAATGGAGGCATAAATACTACAATTATGGATTCATAATATTTATGTATTTTCAGCTCCACTTACGTTAATTTTTCTGGGTATTTTAACGCAGTTAACTTCTTCAACTCAGCTGGAGCCAAAAGCCAAGATATAAGGAAACCGCAGGACAATGTGAGGTAGAAGAAAGGATGGAGTTCGTTTTCAGTCCATAACTGAAAATGCCTCCCTTCTTACTTATAGGCATTAGAAAACTTTTACTCACCCACAAAAATGTGATGACATTCTTTTATGCCATTTTTCCTACATGCTAGGTTTTGGAATTCATAAGGTTATTCTCATTTTAGGAAAAAGTCCTGTGGAAATCTCTGACCCTAATTCCATTTTCCCTACTACTGACAATTTTCTTTCTAAAATCAGTATCTGGTTCTACCATTTAGGGGCCCATAAACTATTTCAGCCAAACTAAATTACTTGTGAAAGTGAAAAATTGTGTTATCAATAATGCTTGGGTAGCAGGAAGAAACCGAGTCATGTCCTGGCAACTGAGATGTATGGTCACCTTACCTCTCTTAGCCTAACATTCTTCTATATCACCTCTTAGCCATCTGGGACAAATCCAAACTTTGTAAGGCATTCCACAGCACCTTTGTGATTTGACCCCTGGGAACTGCTCAGCTTTATTCTTCTGTCACTTTCCTACCTGTACTCCTTCCCCTGACCACTCATTACTCTCTCGTGATTTTGTTCAGGCTGTTGCGTGTAGTTCCACTGCATTTATCTTCCTCCATTTGGCTTCCTGGCAAATTTGTATTCAACAATCAGATCCAAATAGTACCTTTTTTGACACTCTCTTACCCAAAACTCCTGGGACACAATGTGTTTCAAAAATTATTATTTTCTTTTGAATATTAGAAAGGCAATATAGTACACATTATGTGGGATAACACTGAGTAACCAGACACATTGATACATCTAAAATGAAATGTATGAATTAGTCACACTGAGTGGGATCACTGAAGATTATAAGTAGCTTAATGCCAATTCAGATAGGATGTTGATACCAAAATGCTACAATTTACAAAATAATTGTCAGTTTTCGGGATTTTGAGGTTTTGTGATTGTGGATAAGAGATTGCACATCTGTACTTATTTTGCTTCTCCAAATGTTCCCATCCTACACATAAACTCATTCCTTGATCCTTCAGAGCAGAAACCAAATTTATTCACCTATTGTAGTGTCTGGTATTTATCAAATGGTCAAAAAATGTTTATGGAGCTATTGAATCCACATTTTGGGAATTACCTGAAAAAGAACTTAAAAGGCTGTAGGTTTTGAGGTGGCTAGATGACTAAAAACTGAGTGATTTAGAAGGAATATGCAGAAATCCTTCTACCAGGAAGATAATATAATGTAGCTTGTACCCTGGCACAGTTTAGATCTGGGTTCAAATGTCAGCTCCACCACGGGGACTTTGGGCAAGTTGTTTAGGTTTTAAGAGTCTCGTAAAAATAGAAGTATTTATATTTATTTCATAGGATGTTGTGAGGTTTAAATAAAGGTATATAAAGTATATAAAGGTATATAAAGTTAATTTGGATAGTAAGTGCAGTGATGGTTTGCTGTCATTATCAACTCTTTATTTTTCTTTAAACAAGAGTACTGAGGAGAAAAGAGGCATAGTTATGGATTGAGTATAGACTGAATGGTGATTCACAGATTAGTAACAAGAGGAGAGACTCATCTGATGACAACTGGTACTGAAAGGAGTGAATTTGTTTAAAATGAACACTAGCATTTCTAAGTAAATATTAATGTTTCAGGAAGCTAACAAGTAACATTCCATTTTCCTGTCCATATGTGCTCAAAACAACTGAGAGGCAAACACATGTTCAAACAGGCAGCAATTAAAATACAGGCAGCTATCAGCTTAGGTCTATCAGAAAGTGAACTTGCTAATATGCCACCTTGAATTGAATTAGACTTGACCATACAGTCACAAGCCTGGCTGCACCACCACTGGTATTCCCCATGAGGACTGGACCCCATAAAATTTACTACATGGAGGAGTAGAGAATATTTGTTTCCTGAGGATATGAAGCTCATACATCAAAGAAGGGGGAAACTGATAAGTCATTTCTCAGAGATGAGGGTGGGCCAAGATTCCTATCTTGTAGCTCCTTTCATTCAAAAGCATACAGCAAAGGGAAAAAGAGATTTCCTTCTTCTCAACAGCAAGAAGTGAAAGAAGTTGGGATAATTAGAATTTTATCCTGAAACAATAAAACTAAATTTATAAAAATAAGCTTATTGTATTTTATATATTTTGCATTGCTTGCTATTGTAATTATGGCTAACCAGTAAAGGTATTAAAAACAAAATGAACTGTTTAATACTTAGGTCTTTATGACATAAATTTTTTCAACAAAATTTGTTTAGCAAAATAAAAGTATCTGACTATCAAAAGAATAAGGAAGAATCTGGGAGAATTTATAAAGTCATCAAAATGTTTTAAATGATTTTTTTTATGACTGTGACTCACACTTAACCATGGTATAAAAAATGTTATGAGTCTGGACTTAGTTCAAAGAAAAATAAGTAACCTCAGAAACATTTTTAAATAAAGATATTGAAATGGTCAGAAATGCATTTCAGAAATAACACTCTGGCTAAGGAGAAGATAAGAGTGGAGGTCAGACTAGAAGAAGAGAAACTAGTTAACATATGATAATAGTCATTCATTGAAGGATTATAGTGGTTCTGAATGAGGGCTGCTGAAATGAGGAGAAAAGCAGATTCAGGAGATAACTGGAAGTTAAAGTTCCAGTTAAGGAGTGTGAAGACTGAAGGATAAGAATGTGAGTTAGTGGGAGACAAACAGGATGATGAAGTAAGGAAGACCATGCCTTCAGCTTTGGTCATACTAAGTCTGAAGTACTTGTGCTCATGCAAGTAGAAATTTTGAGGAAGTTATTGGTAATGCCTGACTGCAACTAAAGATGAAATTGAAGGACTTCCTTTAATAGTGGAATCTGAATCCATGAAAGAGAAGACAAAATTTGATAGAAACCTGAGTACATCAGTATTTAAAGAAAAAGAACTTAAAGGAACAAAGAGCCTGTGTGCATAGAAACCTGAGAAAGTATGAAAAAACAAACTCAGGTCAATGTGTTTTCATATATATATTTGAGAGAGAAGGAGCGAGCAAGAGAAAGCATAATAAGGGGGGAGGGACAAAGGGACAGAGAATCTTAAGCAGGCTCTATGCTCAGCAAGGAGCCTGACTAGGGGCACCATCTTACAACTGTCAGATCTTGACTTGAGCCAAAATCAAGAGTCAGACACTTAACTGACTCAGCTACCAAGACATCCCTGGAGGAGAATATCCTAAGAAGTAATCAACATAAAAACGTTAAAGTAAGTTCAATTAGAATAAGTAACTATTAACATTAACAAGTAGGTTTTAGTGAATTCAATGAGATTAGTGAAGGAGAGGCTATATTAAGTACATTAATGTGGTTAAATAAATGAATAGGAGTGAGGAAGTGGATTCTATGAGAGTAGACCATTCCTTCAGGAAACTGGATGTTAGAAAGGAGGAAAGAGTAGCACGTGGAGGTGATGGAGGTGTTTTATTAGGATGTGCAATACTCAAGCATGTTTTAAAACTTAAGGGAAGGAATCAGCAGACAAGAAGACATAGAAAGTTAAGCAAATGAATAATTAAATGAAGTCCCATAAATGGTGAAAATGGATGGATGGGGTCTGAAGCAAAGATGAAAGGATTGCCTCACTTTTTCCTTTACAAGTAAAAGAGGATGGTTCTGCAATCAGGGAAGTTTTTAGGTCTTGGGTAGAAAGTCAAGTGAATTCTTATTTATAAGTAGTATTTTCTCTCCAAAGTAGGAGTTGGGGTCAACTGCCAGTTACTTTGGGATATTTGGGAATAGCTTGGATTATTTAGATATAGTGGGGGGAAGTTTGAAAATAGGAATTGTAGAGAACAGGAGAAAATTGAATAGGAAAACACAGGATTTCCGTTCAGAATTGAGGGCTCTTTTGAAATTGGATACTAGCTTGCCTGGTTTTAAAACCTCCTAAATAGTTGATTGCTCTGGTGTAGGGATAGAGAAGCAGATGAATTTATTCATGAATGAGGTCTCCCTTCCCCACAGCACTGGAAGATGTAATATATTTCAAAGGAGAAAGCGATTGCAATGATGAAATGATGCATCATTAAGTATGGTGCCATATCTATTGACAGAGAATTCACAGAGAAGTAGAAAGGTGAAAGGACTGGAGTTTCCAAGTGAGAAAGGTGAAGGCATAGGAACTTGTGGTTGGGGACTGGGGAGGTTAGGTAGAGAAAAGAACACTGGAGGAAAAAGGTCAGCCATGGGGAGGCCAGGGTGATGAATATAAATGGCTTTGCTTGCCTTCTCTGCAGGGCCTGTGAAGTTACCCTTGCAATAGGGAAACTTGATGAGTAGACCCTATCTCAAATTTTTAATGTCTCTGAATAGTTAAAAAGAATCCATTATATGACATTCATCTTATTATATTTTGGGAAGATTAAGAGTTAATTAAATTTACAGATATTAGATTAGGTGCCCAGATAATCAGGTTTAAAATTGCTCAAACTCTGGCTTGATTACATAAATATGCATAACCATTGCTTTACCACTGTCTACTTATCTGTCGAGATGTCTCTGACTCACTTTTGGTATAAAGATTTTATTCTTTCATTGTGTCTTAATAATTCAAAATAAAGTGACCCAGTTCTGAAAAACTGAGAAAACACAACTCTCATAAGAGAAGAGTA
Organism: Lynx canadensis; assembly: GCF_007474595.2. NCBI lineage: Eukaryota > Metazoa > Chordata > Mammalia > Carnivora > Felidae > Lynx > Lynx canadensis. The sequence continues at coordinate 64,991,187 of NC_044309.1, forward strand.
AGCCATGGGGCCCCTGGGTGGCTCAGTCGGTTAAGCATCCGACTTTGGCTCAGGTCATGATCTCACAGTTTGTGAGTTTGAGCCCCGTGTCGGGCTCTGTGCTGATAGCTTGGAGCCTGGAGCCTGCTTCGGATTCTGTGTCTCCCTCTCTCTCTGCCCCTCCCCTGCTCATGTTCTGTCTCTCATAAATAAATAAATGTTAAAGGAAAAAAAAGAGAGAGAGAGAGAAGAGTAAGCCAAAAAATGCTAATTCCTCAGAAACTTTTGTAAAGCAGAACTTTGCTAAAGTCTATGTAACCAGACCATAACATTTGCATGGTCCTATTCACTGAGGCTTGTAAAAAGTGTTAGATCTAATTGTCTACTACCTACACAGATGGATATGATCACACAGAAAAGCACAGACCAATTGGTGTGCTCTCCATTCCCATCACCACTGCGTTAATTGATATCTGTGGTTTCTGTATCATTTTTTTAAATTTTAAAGTTCTAGTTCTTTAATTTTCAAAATGTACAAAAATATGATTTCTTGTAATTAATCAAAACTTATAATTTAGTTCATTGATATTTCAAGCCTTTTGTTCTTTGGTTTCTTCCCATTATTGCCTGAACATAGACCATATTTATGGCATCATTCCATAGAGAAAGAAGGGGAATAAAACCCAAATCAGCAACTCTTTTTTTTTTTTGAGAGAGAGAGAAAGCATGAGTAGAGGAGGAACAGAGTGGGGGGGGGGGGAGAGAGAATGAATCCCAAGCAGGCTCCACACAGCACAGAGCCCAATCCAGGGCTCGAACCCATGAACCATGAGACCATGACCTGAGCTGAAGTCGGATGCTTAACTGACTAAGCCACCCACGTGCCCCAAATCAACAACTCTTACTCAAAGAAAGCTGAGAGAAACTGTTTCTAAGATAAAAATTTGGAATTATCTTTGAAGTTAACCTATTTATCCTATTCAGATGATGTTGTGGTTGACCCTTAAACAATGAGGGGGTTAGAGGCACCAAGTCCCACACAGTTGAAAACTGCCATATAAGTTTTGACTCCCCTAAAACTATTGATAGCCTACTGTTGACCAGAAGCCTTGCCAATAACATAAACACTTGATTAACATATATTTTATATGTTATATTATATGCTGTATTCTTACAATAAAGTTAGAAAAAATAAAATGTTCTTAAGTGAATTATAAAAAAGAGAAAATACATTTAGAGTACTGTACTAGAAAAAATCTGCATATAAGTAGATCCACACAGTTGGATCCTGTGTCGTTCAAGGGTCAACTCTAATATTATAATAGGGCATAATTCTGATTTCTATAACAAGAGGCTAACCTAGCAGTGACTTAAACAAGGTAGAAGAAGTTTATTTCTCTCTCATGTAATTAACTATTCCAGCATAAGCAGGCCAGGGCATACACATCAGGTTCAAGGTGTCTAGAGTCCTAATTTTTTTTTTTATATTTGTGCTTTGCTATTCAAAGGTTTTTGCCTTCTCCTTAATGTCCAAGATGGCAAGCTACCATGCCCATGTTCCAGGCAGTTAGGTGGTAGAATACCATGGGGAAAGGGAAGGTGAGAGTCTGTCCTTTAATTCTAAGGGCACAGCCTGGAAGTAGTACACATCACTGCCACTAACATTCTGATGGTCAGATGTAGTCATGTGGCTGCAGCAAACCAGAAAGAAAGCTGAGAAAAGTTGTCATTTATAAATTAAAAAAAATAAGTTATTTTAATGCTGCTACATATCTAAATAAAAATAAAGGATTCTGATACTGTGAAATAAAAGGGGGGAAATGAATACTTGGAAATAACTAGCAGTCTCTTTTTCATCTATATATCCAATACATAATCAATCAACATATTATCCTTGCAACAATGCCTCTTATAATTTCCATTTTAACAGTACTGATTTGCCTTTTTCTTGAATTTCAATAAATGATAAAAACTTTGTATTAATACTATATTGAGTTGATTATAATATGCATATTTTAAAACATTTACATTTTCTGAAATCTGAATATATTTTAGTATCAATGGCTTATTACAATCACTAATAGCCAGGAAGTATGTCATAATTTTCTCTGTGTATGTGCAAAACAAAGGCATCAATATAAAAAGCCATAGAATGAGTCCAAGTGGCTTAAAAAACAACAACAACCAAAAAAAAACCAAAACAGTGGAGAAAACAGTAAAGCCTAGCACTAAACCTTACAAGACAAACTTTTGGGGGATAGGTGGAGAAGGCACTGAGTCAGTGAGTTTGCCAACATTGCTAACATTGCACATAACTGTACAGGTAGCTTAGAGCACAACACCAAATGGCCTTTATATCTTTTATGAATTCTTTTAAGGAAAAAAATGCACCATTACCACTCTTGACAGCACTCTTGATGGCACAGAGCCTAATAATGAGTGGAAAAACAATGGTGTCACCAATTCTGAAATCAAAAAGCCATTCAGAAGAATCATGGTCAACTTTAAACTTATTTTAACCCATTTATGTCTTTTAGTTTACTTTTTATGTTTGTACAAGAGTGATATATGATTTCAACAATTTATGTCTGTTTTAAAAGAAGTCTCTACATAAGTATGAAATAAAAACTCTGTGATAACAAAGTATCAAGTTATAATTTATTTAGTGACATTTCTTTTTCTTTTTGGTACCATATAAAATAATGGTGCATCTTATAATCAATAGCATCTTAGATTCAATCAAATATGGTATTCAATATGATATAAAAGTATCCTAACTTATAAAAAAATCTTTACACATGTTCATAATTGAGTAAATAATTTATAATCTGTGATTATCTATTAATTCTACATTTACAATAACTTGAACTATGTACAGCATTTAATTAATGGTACAAGTACATTTTATTTTTTTAAGTTTATTTATTTATTTTGAAAGAGAGAGGGCACATGTGTGCACATGCACCCAGCAGGGGAGAGGCAGAGAGAGAGGATCCCAAACAGGCTCTGCCCTACCAATGCAACCCCTGATGGAGGAATCATGGTTCGTGAGATCATGACCTGAGCTGAAATCAAGGGTGAGACACTTTACTGACTGAGCCACCCAGGCCGCCTAGTACGAGTACATTTTATGTCTGGCACAGTGGCTTTTACCTAAGTGTTCAATAAATATTTGTTGAATAAAAGCATAATGCTAAAACCACCTCTCAGATATAGTAACAACTCATTGTAACATGTTAGAAATGATAATAAGCTTAATATTGTTTTATCCATTATTCCTATAAATCTATGACTATTGAAACAGAATTAAGGGAATAATAAAGACTGTAAACTATAGTCCTCATTGTTTGATTAAAATAATTCTGCAGTATGAACAAATTGACATTTACAAGGTTTTTTAAATTGACTGTAATGTTCTCTATTCCATAACAGAATGTTAAATAGCAGATCGTAACACACTTCAGGATCCACCCGGATGAAAAAAAGGTAGTATCAGTCCCTCCCACCTTCATCATTCTACCCTTCTAGCTCTGAGGCATCACAGAACAATTTTATGATTTTATGTATACATATACAGTATTTGTGTGTGTGTGTGTATATATACATGTATATATACATGTATACACATACATATATATACACATCTGTGTATATATACATATATATACATATATACACATCTATGTATATATACATATATACGTATATATACATATATACATACATACATATGTATGTATATATATACAGCTTTATTTTCAGACAGTCTACCTAAGTCATGATGATGTCAGCTTTTACAGTTTCAGTAGTCATTTAGGATATTTAAAATGATAAAGAAAGGGGCACCTGGGTGGCTCAGTCAGTTGAGTGTCCGACTTCAGCCTAGGTCATGATCTCACCAGTCCCGAGTTCGAGCTCCGTGGTGGGCTCCTGTGCTGACAGCTCAGAGGCTGGGGCCGGTTTCAGATACCGGGTCTCCCTCTCCCTCTCTGCCCCTCCCCCATTTGCACTCTGTCTCTCTCTCTCTCTCAAAAATAAACATTAAAAAATAAAATAAAATAAAATAAAATAAAATAAAATAAAATAAAATAAAATAAAATAAAATAAAATAAAATAAAATAAAATAAAATAAAGTAAAATAAGGGAAAAGAAAACTATTATACAATAACAAGAAGCCATCGCTTCAGTCAGGGACTGTTTCTAAACTTGGCCAGTGCTGGATATTCCACCAACAGAGAAAATCAGTATTGTACAAATTAGAAATAAACAACATAATTTATTGAGCTTTAATAATAACACTTCCTATTAGGAGGCCTAGTTTTCTTTGATATCATAGCACTGAATTTTAATAATGACATATATAGACGGTTGACTACTAAACTTACATACCCAAAAAATGGTAGGAAAATAAAGCAAAAATTGATTGTAATGTATTATTTTTCTAATTACAAAGTAACAAAAATAATTTAACCAGAAATTTAATATCTGTTTTCATTATAGGCTTATTTATGGACATACAGAAGGAGCTATATTTATAATTATATGCATTCAAAGTTGTGCATTTCAAACACACTAAAATCTTTTACATGATTTTACTGTTCAAATGAATCAATTATATTTAGCTAAGCATTCATGAATTAACACTCATGTACACTTAATTATATGCATGCATGTACTCAAGTAAGAAAAATAATGTTGTGTCTTACGCTTGTATGACAGTATATCTAACAAAAGGAAATTTTGGAATTTGGGTCATAATTACACACTGAGAAATCTTAATACCTTCCAATACATCACTAATTATAGCCAACGGTATAATGATAGTTAAGAGCCTATTTTTTACAAACATTTGTTCCAGTGCCCTGTGGCATCAAGGATGCCCCTAGGAAATCTTCCTATGCTTACTTTTTGTGGAACCTAAGGAACCCTGGGTTTTTATCCTTGCTGCTTCATTAACTAGCTTGATTTGAGGGGAAGTTGCTAACTTTCCCTGCCTTCGTTTTCAACACTGCAAAATAATGACTTCTAGTTCTAACTGGTATGACTAATAGGCATTTGAAAAAAGATGATTATCTTCCCCATGCTAGTTTCTACTTAAGCAAACAGGCTTTCTTTTACTATTATAAATTGATATTTTAAGTAGATATTCCCACTTTTCTAGAACTTGCATAAACTTAATACATTTATTACACAACACTTACAAATTTAGCCACTGGATCATAGCTCTACCTGAACACACTCTGTGGGAAGTCAACAGATACCCATAAGGTGTTAAGTTGCTTTTTTGTGAGTATTTTGCTCGTATTCTAGGTTTTAAATACCTCCAATGCTCTAATTTCTGCTATTATCATAAACAAAATACGATTTCTTATAATTAATCAAAACTCATAATTTAGTTCATTGATATTTCAAGCCTTTTGTTCTGTGGCTTCTTGAGGATGAATTTATTAATTCATTCATTCTTTCATTAATCCAACAAATATTTATTGAGACTAAGAGGAGCCATCGGTTTTTCTAGGCACTGAGAATAAGACAGTAGACAAACCACTGCTCTCAAAGAGCTTATGTTCTACTGATTTAATGTATACATCAGGAAGAACACAATTGTATTTTCAAAATATAGATAATTTTAATTGGCATTAGAGATTCCAATAAACATTTGTGATAATGTTTATCTTCTGCCAGAATCTTGTAAAAAAATCTTGTAAATGAATGTAGATGTATCCAAATAATGACTAATTTTTTCCATAAAACAAAATGATGATTAAGTTTTAAAGACAATGGGATTTGAATGAAATGGACAGCTATAGATCTTATATATAAAATCATTCTTGTAAGGATCTGATTTCAGAGATTCACAGCTCATATAAAGAGGAAATATAAGGGTGCCTAGGTGGCTCAGGTGGTTAAGCATCTGACTCTTGATTTTAGCTCAGGTCATGATCTCATGGTTGGTGACTTTGAGCCCTACACTGGGCTCTGTGCTGGTGGTGCTGAACCTGCTTGGGATTTTCTCTCCCTCTCTCTCTCTGCCCCTCCCTGCCTCTCTCTCTCTCAAAATAAATAAACTTAAAAAATTTTTTTAAAAAGAAGAAATATAGATCTTAATTTGTCTCAAGAAGAAAAAAGATTAAAGCAAAACAAATCCTGTCAATATTGTCAAAATACTGATATCTCAGAATTAAGAAAAGTAGGTGTTTGCGGACACTGGCTTGGCCTTTGAAAGCAGTTGTTCATTTCCCTTTGGAGCAAATGATACCAAGCATAGTATGTATTGATGATCATGTAAAAATGAGACTTTCTTGATTGGAGTGGCATTCTTCATTGGAGTGACAATGTGGGAGAAGGAAAAAAATCCTTTCTTACATCCTTCTTCATATATGGGTGTATCTGAATTTATTATGGTTCAATTACTCTGTCTCATGTTTACAAGTTTTGAGGAAAAATTTCCACTATATTTCTAAATTGTAACTCTTTATACAATCATTAGAATGTGTAAAACTCAGTGTGTAGTTGTACCAGAATTATAGATTAAGTAATCATTTGCTTTGTGTCTGTAGAGAAAAACCTACGAAACACCCTTACTCATTTTAAGCCCTTATCATAGACTTAAAATGCCTCAATCTCAGAGAATCACAGTGTAATTTTAAAAATCTTACTTAGCAATCTCCTTTATTAGTCAAGTAACTTCAAAGAAATTCTTTGCCAAACTACTGATCCCTACATCTACAAAATTCAGGAATACACATAGAAATTGAGAAAGAAATTGTTTAAACTTTTATTTTAGAATTTTTAGTCCCAAATTAAAAGTATTAAAATGCAAAATCAAAACAATGATGAATTAAATGTTTATTGAAAATATTTAAATTAAGGTTAGGTCTATACAATTGTGATGTGACTATGTGCTTCAGGGGGTTCGATTAGCTATGGTTTATGAGGTCTGCCTTTTAAGCAACATACTTTCCTAAAACCTCATAAGCATTTGGATATGGGGCAGCAATTAAAGACTGACCAGAAATGAACCCAAATGCAGTTCCAAAACTATTATGTGTATTAGTCATGGTATATCTGAAAAATAACATTTTTGGCTGATATATTGTTTTGTATGTTCCCTAAGTATTAAATCATATTGTGCATGAAGATGAATTTAGTTGGTGACATGTCTATTGGGGGTGGGGGTGGGGGTCAGAGGCAAAGAGAGGGCAAACATTTGATTTTCTAAAAATTACACATGATGAACTTTCCAGTGTGCTAGTAATGCTGACATCAATAATGTGTCTAATAAACTATTTCAAAAAAGTAAATTAATTGGTGTTGGCAGATGCAGTCTAATTCTTCACAAATCTTATGAAAATATGGGATTAGCCAACTTGATTAATGCCAATAACACTGCTGATGCTTCTGCTACTGCTGTTATAGTAAAGAGGATGGTGGAGGCCGCTCTTTATTGGCACTTAAAACACTGGTAGGAGAATATATTATTTATATGTATGATTCATAAATTCTTTAATGTAGAATGACTTTAATTGGGATTACCAGAATTTCTCCCCCTCTACTCCTATGGGAAGGAATCTAAAAATATACACAATCTGGAAGCCTGTAATTGTCACTTCACCCTTTGAATAACTGACACCATATGGGCAGTGCTGATTAACATTCAAAGTAAATAACCACTGTGCCATTCAATGTAGATGCCCTCCTACCAATAATGTGTTTCCTATTCAACAAACAGTGAGTAGAAGGGTCACCTACTGGAAGTGTTTTTATTTAGAGACCTAGAATAAAGGGCACAGGTGCTAAGTTATAAGAAAATCGACTATAAAGAATAATGTGAAGCTGAGTGGCTAATATAAAGATTCACTAGGTAATATTTGAATCCATTTTGCAGATATCTATTGGTATTGGGAGTTTATTTGTGGATTATTTTATTTCTAATTGTACAGATATACAAATGGAAAATGTAAAGTAATCTTGTGCATCTTTAGATCTCATACAACCTTACAGAATGTCTTCTTTAGTGGTAGCCACTCAAAATATATCCATATATTAAATCAAATACTCCATCTGAATAGCATATATTTTCTCTTTACAGAAGAAAAATATCCATGAAATTGTTTTAGACTCATTTTTCCCCAATTTTTCTTTCCAAGGGAAAGGCCAAAAGGAATGCGAACTACGACTACCTCTTGTGGGCTTAGGACATGCTCAACACCCTTTCTGCAATTCATATACTGTGTTTTACCTTAAGTTTATATGGTTGTATATTTAGAAAGATTTATAAGCTAGTAATTGGTTTCCGACTGCACAGTTTTCTTCATTACCAGCCAATCTGAGAACCAGGAGACCACTTCTTGGTGTATGATCACAAACAGATGATCACAGCATCAACGGTTAAATGACCAAATTACAGGTATTTAAATTTAAATACTTTAATTTCTTCCACTATACCCCCTTCTCGGAGTCTTATCTTTAGAAAGTCGATCGCTAAAGATGTTTCAGAAGAGTTTATCCAATATCAACACAGAGGACTTTTAAGGTCACACTATTTTGGGTATTTATCTCATGCTTAGCAACCATACACGTGACACACATATACACTGTGTTCACCCAGTTCCTTCCACTAATAGTTGTTTGATACACTCGTTGGAATTCAACACCTACTGAACAAGTGAAGAAAGACTGTTTTATTTGTATATGCACAAAACGTCTAAGTGTCCAGCATGGGGACAGCACCAATCATGTACCCTTCCGCTCCAGGGTTCAAGTAGCAGCATCTCTCAGGTTCTGCCAACCGCAGACAGAAAAGAAGCCTCTCTTGGTTCCGGTTGCCACGATCAGAGAATTTGAAAACCCTGCAGATAGTCCATTTAAATACTGGTAGGGAAAAGCTAAACCACATCTATTCCCACCTCCCCTTCCTCTCCCTTTTCTTTGGTGCTGGTGGTGGATGGGAGAGATTCACTCAGTACGCCCTCCTGGCCCCCTTCCCCAGCCCGCAGAGCTGTGGGCAGTCGCGCTCCGCTTGAGTTGAGCGGTCCAGCTCTCACCTGTTGCCCTGGCTGCCCTCAAGCCACGAAGCCCCGCCACGAGGACAAAAATGACAGAAAGCAAAGGGGAAGAAACAAGACCTACAGAAGAGATGGCGATCTTCCAGCCCGTTGCCGAAAATCCCGAAAGCAGTGCTTGTTGGTCGCCCAAAGCCACAAGTGACCGTCACAAGGGACTCTCGAAATCACGCGGCCCGCAACTCTGGAGTCCCTCTCGCTCGTGTGAACGGACAACAGGCTACATTAACCAAGTACTGCGCAGGTGGTTAAAACCCTTTACCCAGGAGTGACCAAACACTAGTTCTGATACGGTTCCCCTCAACCCTCCGAGAAAAACCTGTCACCTGAGGCTTCTTTCCACTTCCAGATTTCTGACGGTCGGTGTCCTTCTCCATCTCACCCCATTTCTTCCAAGTTTCGTTAAGGGAGAGGGAGGATGCCCGTGCGTTGGGGTGTGCATGACAGCATGTGTGTAGAAAGAATGTCTAATCTTTTCTCTTTCCTCCACTTTATATGTGACTCGAGCCTTGGTTGTCGCCTCAAAAAAGAATCCCTGTTTTGCCAACGCTGTCACGAAACCCTCCAAAATCACATTTAATAAGGGGTTCGGACACGGTCAAAGGCTCGACAGGTTGTAGCCGCGAGTTACACACACACCCCCTCCCCCGCCCCCGGAGCCTTTCCGCTCCCGGAGGCCAAGGCAACCCCATTTGCAAGGCGGTTTTTCGCGTCCAAGCAGGGATTCTCCGGCCCGACCCCTTCCCCAAGCTCGCGAGCCGCGACACGAGAGAGGGCAGCTGGGGTCCCGCCGGCGAGCGGCTCTCGCAGGCAGCGCTGGGTAACAGGCTGTGCGCCGCCGCCCTCGCTCGCCTCGCCTCGCCACCCCGGAAGGGAGCCCGCAGGCGTGGGAGAGCGGCGGCGAGCGAGGGACGGCGTGGCGGGCTCGGAGCACACCGGGGAGGTGGAAGAAGCCGGGCAGGCGGAGTCGAGCCGACAAAACCCGAAGAACCCACGCTCCAGGTGTCCGGGAGCTGAGCGGAAAGAGGAGCGAGGTAAGAAGGCGCGGCGTCCCACGGGCGCCCTGGCGCCGCGCGGGGTCCCGGCGGAGCGCGCGGACACGAGGGGGGCCCTCCCCGGTTACCTGTGCTGCTTCCGCCCTGGCTGCCCCTGTCCCGGGGGAAGATGCCCGAGCACTTCTCCCACTCCACCTGGCCCGCGAAGCACAGCTCGGTGACGATGTGCAGCGCCTTCTGGCACAGGCTGCTCACTCCGTCCTCCTTGTGGAAACTCATGGTTGGCCTCTTTTTCCCCAGTCGGCCGGCCGAATTTCCCCTTCCCGGTACCTCTGGGCTGGCCCCTCTGGCGCCCTAAGCCATCGCCCGCTCGTGGGGAAATGGGCGGGAGAGCGCGCTGCTCCCAGCGGCAACTCTTAGGAGCCGCAGGTTGGCCCCATGGCGCGAGCGGGGGGCGCAGGGGAAGGCGGAGAGGCTGGGGCTGGAAGCGCGCGAGGCGGCGGCGGTTAGGTTTGCGCCAAGTCTCCTGCGGCGGGAGCCAGCCAGACGCGGCGAGCTGGAGAGAGAGACCCGGCATGGAGTGCGGAGAGGAAGGGTAGGGGGTGGGGGAGACGTGAAAAAGCCAAAGCCCTCGACTCGCTAGAACTCCCCCCGCCTCCTCCCAGCGCTTTAGTGTTTGGGCTGGTGGCTGGCGGCGGCGCGTCCAATCGCAGCCCGGCGCGGGCCGGCCGACCGGTTGAGGCACCCGCAGCGCCCCCTCCGCGCTCAGTCAGGGGCCCGAGGTGGCCTTGCAAGAGGCGCGACTCCTGGTCCCTGCCGGGACCCCAGCTTGGGCTGCAGGTGCACGATGCAGAGGGGCGGGGGATAGAGAAATCTTCGTTTTCTCCGTACTTTTTCCCCAGCCTCCGTCCGCCCCTCAGCTTCCTGTCTCTCCAACTTTACTGCATGTGTGTGGCTCTCCGTGGTCTGTCTAGTTTTACTTTTCTGAAAAGTCGTTACAACTGAAGACAAACTGAAAAAGTTAAATTTTAAAAATGAATAGGCGAATAATCAAGTCAGACGTCTACAGAGAAAGAGAAGTGTGCCTGGAAAGCACGTTTAAAATGATTTCTAACGATGATGGTTTAGAGACAAAATTTAATTCCAGAGTTCTTTTTATTGCTATTACTGAAATTCACCGTAAGATATATTTCCTATCTATCCAATTCAGTTTTTCTTGATGCATAAATACTATGAATAGGCAGATTTTAATTTATTGCCTTTGACTTTGTTTTCTAATTCTCTTACGTATTTCACAAAACGAAATCTTATTTGTATTAATATTCACTGTCGATTAATCCGTAATTGGCAGTTAAGAATGCACAACTTGTCTTATCACTTCTGCACTGGAATACTGAAAACAACAACAAGACCTGGGTTTAAAGGGGAGAAGGGTCAAGTTCATATCTGTCACACACACCTGTGCTTAACCTTGAAGAAATTGCTTCTAGATCCTTCTTTCAATCTGTAAAATGAAGCCTTGGGACTCTTCTGTTGTAACACTTCTCTAAGGCAAACGGGCTTACTCATGGAGCTACAACTACAAAATAGTGTTGATAAGTATGGGCCACACGGTTATAGTAAATGGGTTCACATTTACTATAAATGGGTTTCATTGTTTTTAAATTGTTTTGGGGCAGAGTTTGATACTCGCTTATAACCTGAAGATTGATTTAACCTTTATTAGGTGAGGATTCTTTATTTTCGAAGTGGAATATCCTGACGTTGTGGGCATATTTATATAGACAGTTTATGATAAATCATTTCCTGCGTAAGGACACTGTGGTAAACTTACTATAAATACTCGGCATAGAATCACAGTAGATAAGCATTCATTAGTTGAATCATTTTGACCTGATTCATAGGACAATTGGTATAACTAGGAGTAATTTTATCGTGAATCAAGACAAACTAAAATCTGAAGGTCTCATTTGCTTTTTGTTTTTATGCACATTGCTTTGGATGGCTTTTAGATAAAATTGACTATTTCAAAATAATTTCACTGTCAAAAAATATTGAATATCTACTGTATGTTTGGAGCAATGTAAACACACTTTAATAAGGCCCTTTCCAGCTGTCCTTGCCTCCCAGTCCTCCACAGTCTAGACACCCTCCTGTAGAACAACCTGCAATGCAATGCTGTGCTTTCATATTTACTGTATGAGCAAACTGTTATGTGGGAGTCCAAATGAGTAATTTAGCTCTATACTACCTAGATTCTAATTGCTTAAGTGGAGTAATGCAGATCTCTCTCATGACCCTCTTCTGTTTGATTTCAGTGCTCAATATTATTAGGTAAACAGATTCTGAAAATAACTTTCCCCGTATTTGTTTATCCTGCTCCTGGCCTCTTGCTTACTCTTCCCCGTGTTTCCACAATAAGCAGTTCACCTGTATGTTCATTTTTCTGAATTTATTTGTCTGAAATATTTTTGCTTTCATCTAAATCTCCTAAGGTTTTGCTTTTTTTTCTTTGATCTTTAGACCATCTCTACAGCTCATTAGCAGATGAATCAAACCAGTTTTTCTTGTCACTTATTAACAGCTCCGGTAAGAGGTGTGGGGAATGTAGAAACTGCATTCAAGGTCATTATTTTCAATGCTGAAGGATGAGATGACAAGAATTTCAATTCACAATCTTTAAAAATTTTTTGCCAACTATTTGAACTAACAAGAGCCTACCCATCAAGTAAACCAAGCAATACACATTTGCATTTACTTCCCCACCCACACTCCGAAGGAGTTGCTGAACAGTAAAGGAGGGGAGAGCAGGTGAGATTGATTTTACTAAGCACCGGTTGCTATACTAAGTGATATATGAGGCATTAATAGTCCAAAAATACAGGCAGGTCTCTGACACAGCTTCCTTCCGAATGATCCCTGCATTAAGACAAGGAAGAATTGGTGTAGAGGTGAACAGGCCCCCAGCGCTCCCATCCGTATAAGCTAAGCCAAGCCATCCTCTTTCAGGGGTAATTCTGAAGGGTCAATACTGTGATTTCCCTGCTTATTCAATCCTTTTCCATTTCTTTCTTCTCCCCCTCCCTATGGCTCTTTCAAAATATGGAGGGGAGGGAGTTATCTTCTCAGGTAGAGATCTCCCTAAAGTAAGGGAAATCTGGGAATCATTCCTGTGACTAGAATTTCAAATACTACTTGATCTCCGTGACAGGCACCAAGAAGGTGGGTAAATGAGGAAATCTCAGAACAGCTGAGCTCAGTCTGAATGAAGATGAGAGACGAGTAACTTACTTAAAGCTCCCCTACCTTACTTTTCTGTGTTCTACAGCTCAGATTCCTATGAGCCCAATTCTCATCGCCTGTACATACTTGGGCCTGCTCCTGTACTCCTTAAGTTGAAGAGTGGCATCACCACTCACTCTCAACTGGAAAGATGACCCCAGACTTCTCATTTGCATGGATGCATATTGCTACTGAGAAGTCTATTTCTGTTCTGACTCCAGATCCTTTGATTAGCCTGATTCATCTCTCTCTGGAAGGTTTGTTGTCTTCTCTATCGGCTGTGCTCACTTTTGTTCATTCATCCTGATGGATACTCACTCAGCACTTCAAACAGACTCACTTTTGAAACCTGCAATTTTGAGAAATTGTATTGATTTATTTCTTTTCTTCCTTCTGTTTTTCTGTGTAGTCTCTCTCTGGAACTCTTTTATGTTGAATTTTTGGCCGCCAAGATTGAATCTCTAATTTTCATTTCTCTTCAGTTTTGCATCTCTACCACCTCCTACTCCTTGTGCTCTAAGTTTTGGGAGATTTCCTAGGCTTTCTCTTCTGAGCCTTCTATCAAATCACAATTTCAACTGTTGTAGTTTTAAGATATGCATAGTTTTTTTCTTAGTAGTTGTTCTTGTTTCTTATTTCATGCATACTATAATCTGTTCTTATTTTTCTGACTCTATTATATATTTTTTAACTCCCCCACCTGTGCTTCTGTCTTGTATCTTTTTTCTCTGAATAACTTGTTTTGTTGTTGTCATTTTTCATGTTGTAAGATTTCTCAGATGTTTGCTCATCCAAATAATCAAATATAAATACCAGTAAGATATGGAGTTGAAGCTCTAGGTATATTAGTAAGGCTTAAAAACAGGGTGTTCACTGCAGGGTGATTCAAGTTATTTTGAATTGGAGCACCCCCAAATATCAGAGAGGGCTATCTAATCTTTTACTAGGGATGTGGGGCAATATTTAAAGCCTACGTACTTTTCTTTTTTTTTAATTTTTAATGTTTATTTATTTTTGAGAGAGAAACAGAGTGTGAATGTGGGAAGGGGAGAGAGAGAGGGAGACACAGAATCCAAAGCAGGCTCCAGGCTCTGCAGCTGTCAGCACAGAGCCTGATGTGGGGCTCAAACTCACAGACTGTGAGATCATGACCTGAGCCAAAGTTGGACCCTTAGCTAACTGAGCCACCCAGGTGCCCCAGCCTGCTTTTATTTTCCAATCTGGGGCCTCTCATGGTTCTGTCTTCTTATACTTCTGGTGCCTTAGGTCTGGAGACTTTCCTTTGCTATCTCCAGGGGAAAACTATTTGCAAGTTTGGGGAAGGGTAATCACCAGACCACAGGAGTTGTGTGGATGGAGACTTGAGCCTTGAGACATCTTAAGAGTGACACTCCTAGGGTACCTGGGTTGCTCAGTTCATTAAGCATCTGACTTCGGCTCAGGTCATGATCTCATGGTTCGTGGGTTTGAGCCCCACATCGGACTCTGTGCTGACAGCTCAGAGCCTGGAGCCTGCTTTGGATTCTGTGTCTCCCTCTCTCCCTGCCCCTCCCCTGCTTGTTCTCTCTCTTTCTCTCTCTGTCTCTGCCTCTCTCTCTCTCTCTGTGTGTCTCTCTCCATCAAAAATAAATAAATAAACATTAAAAAAAAGTGTGACAGTCCTCTTTTTTAGCCTTTCTCCCTAATGCCATCTTCTGTGGAATCAGTACAAGATAACTCCGTTTCTGAGTTTTTCTGAAACTCTGTGAGGTGAGAAGCCAGCTCCTCATTGCTATCTGCCTCTGGAGGTCTCAGCTCCCTCTGCTCAGTAAGGCAGTTACTACTCCTTCACTGCTTCCATCTGGTGAACCGTTTGACATCTTCTATCCTTGCGTCATCTCCTGTGTCCTTTCCTATTCCGTCTGTCCTTTTACACTTCTAGCTTTTTATTGCTTTATTATCATTTCAGTGTCTTTTCAGGAGTGGCAGGAAACATGTACATTTTCAATCCATCATGTGTAACTGTTTGAAGGTTGTCTTCAATCTTTTTTGTTTTTATGTTGAGAGAGAGAAAGAGAGAGAGAGGAAGGGCAGAGAGAGAGGGACAGAGAGAATCCCAAGCAGGTTCCATGCCATCAGCACAGAGCCCAGCACGGGATTCAATCCCACAAACTGTGAGATTATTACCTGAGCTGCAATCAAGAGTCTGACACTTAACTGACTGCGCCACCCAGGCGTCTCCATCATGTGTAACTGTTTAAAAAGGCAATTCTGATTGTGTCCCTTCCAGTGCCTTCCCCTTGTGCTTTAGATACATTGAATACCTTGAATGTGGCCTATAGACTCTATGTGGCCTGGCCTCTGCCTAGTTTTTTTTGTTGATTTCTGAATTCATTGACTTGTGCTTTCTTTTCATTCTCTATTTCTCCTTTGTGGCACATAACATAATTTAAATAATTAATTTGGTATAAATTGGTAGGTAGAGAACCTGTCCTCCCTCATCACTGCCCTTTCCAAGAGCCTTCACTTTGTCAGCAGTAATAGTCACTCAGTAACATTTGCTGAATAAATTAATGTATGTCTTTTGTTAACCCTCTTTCTAGTTATCAGAAATAAAAGCCTTTATTTACTTGTTGAAGAAATACCAGGGTATAGTAGAAACTGATAAATTTCCATTTCCAAGGAAGTTGGGAGAAGAGGGAAGAGAAGGAAGAG
Organism: Lynx canadensis; assembly: GCF_007474595.2. Lineage (NCBI taxonomy): Eukaryota > Metazoa > Chordata > Mammalia > Carnivora > Felidae > Lynx > Lynx canadensis. The sequence goes on from NC_044309.1 coordinate 65,007,202, forward strand.
TGGTAGTAGTCCTTTGAGAAGGAAGAAGATGGTCATTTGTACCTTAGGGACAAACAGTAACTCTTGAATACCTACTTTGTACAGGTCTGTTATATGTATTATATATATGGTTTAATAATTACAGTGATAGTTTTTGTGTGATGTGTAACTTGTATAAAACTAAATGCTTTGTAAGCTGATTGTTATAGTAACTCTTAGGTTAATTCATTTAGAACAGTGATAGGTATAGTACTAAGCTTTGTAGATACATTAACTTATTAAATCCTACAACAAACTTATGAGATAGGTACAATTATGTTCTCATTTAATAGGTAAGAAAACTGAGCCATAGGGGTGCCTGGGTGTCTCAGTTGGTTAAGTGTCCGACTCTTGATTTCGGCTTAGGTCATGATCTCGAGGTTTGTGGGCTTGAGCCTTGCATTGGGCTCTGTGCTCACAGTACAGAGCCTGCTTGAGATTCTCTCTCTCCCTCTCTCATTGCCCTTCCCCTACTTGCACTCTCTCTCTTTCTCTCTAAGATAAATAAATAAACTTGAAAGAAAAAAAGAGCCACAGAGAGGTTAAGTAGCCTTTCTTAGGCTATGTAGCTGTTGGTAGTAAAGCCCGATTTGGACTAAGGCCTTAAGGTTGCAGAATTTAGGTTCTTCACTATTGTAGTATGCTGCTTCTTATCTATCCTCATGACATGGTTGTAGGGTAGGCAGAATGTGATTAAAGGGCTATTCGGCCAGACAGCTCTCTAACTGATAAAAGCATATAATTATAAAATTATGACCTTTATCTACTTCACATTAGCAATCAGTCCCTGTGCCAATAGTTATGCCATTTAAGAACTTACAATGCATTTTGTCATATTCTTCTTCTCTCTCATATAATTAAATAAGCGCATGGATGGACATGTGTATACATAGGTGCTATTCTGTCATTGTCTATTTTCCAAAAAGGTGCAGTTTTTACCCAACTGTAATGACAGTCTCTCTAGTTCACTTGGGTAGCCTTAACTAATTATTTTAAATGGCTATAAATTATTCAATATATACCATAATTTATTCAACTGTTTCCCAACTGATAGGAATTCACTTTACTTCTAGTTATTTACTACAGTGGATCTCTGTACAGAGACCTGTACTCTGTACAGAGTAGTATATACTACATGTTGCAGTAAACCTCCTTGTAATATTTACTTACATACTGAGGATTTTATTTATTTGATCTAGATTCCCAAGGAAGAGAATTCTGATGTATGAAATCACATTCCTACCAGAAATATATACAATATAATTTTTTGATCTCTTGCTTACAAAAATAGATGTTACAAATTCTTGCTACTATTTTGTGTGAAATTTTTCAGGTTTCACTAAAAATCATGAAATTAAACCGTCATATTTTTATCTATACAATAATTTTATCTATGTGTATAAATGAAGTTAAAATTAAAGTTTAAACATATTTACAGTAAAACCTTGGATTGCGAGTAATTTGTTCTATGAATGTTCCACAAGACAAGCAAACATTTGTAATAAATTTTAACTTGATAAATGAGTGATGCCTTACAATATGAGTAGTACGTGATGCTAAACATCACATGATCACAACTGAGCCTATGGTTCTTCTCTCTCTCTGTCTTTCTCTCTGTCTCTCTTGCTGTGGGATTGTGGGTGATTGTCTCCCATGCTTGGATGCCCTGTCTCGGCTGTGGTGTTTGGCAGAAATCAGTGATTTTTCAGAACTTTGGAAGGTGCCCACACTGGCACTAGTGTATTTTTTGTCACTTCAAAGCTCCTATGGACAGTCGTTTGCTTTTCCATTCGAGAGTAAGCTTAAGAACGCTTTGCTTCATTCTAAGTTAATGGATAGGTTCCTTGATAAAATTTCATGAAAAGAAAGAGATTTCATTAAGCCAATAGATAGCAGTGATTCTGTTAGTGATAGTGAAAGTCATCCTACACAATAACCCTCCTTTCTCTTGTCTCCTGACCAGCCATGAAAGTTTTCAAAGATAAGTGCAAGTTAATTTGTTTACATTTCTTTATATTTTGTGTTTTCTTTATTTTGTATTACAGTATTATAATCATTTTGTATGAATATTTTTGGGTTGTGGGACAAATTATCTGAGGTTCCATTATTTCTTATGGGGAAAATTGCTTTGATATGGAAGTGCTTTGGATCACAATCATGTTTCCAGAATGAATAATGCCTGCAAACCAAAGTTTTACTGTATTGTCAATTAAAAAAAACAAAAACCACAAGAATATGGGGATAGACTGTTTTTTGTTTGCTAAATTATTTTTGAGACAGACAGAACACAAGTTGGGGAGGGGCAGAGAGAGAGGGAGACACAGAATGTGAAACAGGCTCCAGACTCTCAGCTGTCAGCACAGAGCCCAACTGCCTGGCTTGAACCCACCAACTGTGAGATCATGACCTGAGTGGAAGTCGGACACTCAACCAACTGAGCCTACCCAGGTGCCTTGGGGATAACCATTTCTTACCTTTTAATTTAGTAATCTCAAACCATAGCATGTATCGGAATCACCTGGAAGGTTTGCTAAACCACAAATAGTTGGGCCCCACTCTCAGAGTTTCCAATTTGAGGTTTGAGGTGGGAGTCTGAGAATTTGCATTTCCATAAGTTCCCATGCAACAATGCTGCTTGTCCCTGGGATCACATACTGGGAATCATTGTCCTGGTGGCCTGTTTGAAATCAAGAAGTATTCCTAAAAATTTACACCAGAAGTAATTTCCCCAATAATCATACCTGATCAATTCAAAATAACCAATCTAAAATAACAAAAATTCAGAGTATTGGTTCCATTAGGTAGAAAACCTTAGTTCTAGTCTAAATTCCATCATTTGCCAGCTGTGTGATACATAGTTTACTCAATCTCTTTGAACTTAGTTTTTCTTTTTAAACTTTAGAATAGTAGTGTTTTACTTTCATCAAAGGATTGTCCTGAGGCACAATAGAGGCAAGGAATGTGAAAATATGAAAAAAGCTATCAAACACTATGCAAATACAGGTTATCATCATCATCCTTTGGATTCGTATTATTTGATATGTAAACAAGCCTTGTCAAGGCTTTTCTTAATTTGACATCTCATTCATAAGTAAAACAAGGAGACCCACAAAAGCCTTAAAAAGTGCACCTTTCTTAAGAGATAAGTGATGTTCTACCTCACAAGCACATCATTAACCTCCCTGAAAGTCCTCCTTAGACAATATTCTCCTCCAATTTCTATGCATTGAGGAGGTTCCAGTTGTTACAAATCATATTATTCTATCATCTCTGTAGCAATAGCCCCTCTCTGAAATTATCTTGCTTATTTGTTCATAATCTATCTTCCACTCAGTAGAGTACACACTCCATGAGAACTAGATCTCTCTGACTTTTTCAATCACTACATCCCCAGAACTGAGCACAATGATGGGCAGAGTATCAATGAAATAATTTAGTTTTTAGGGACTGAATGAAACTGTACAAAAGCCTATAAGTAGGTTTATGTGACTGACGAGTTTGAAGTAGTCACTTAGAATGTGCTATGCCAATTCCTAAGCTCCAGAAAGTTGAAACATTATTTGTTATTTGGGGAAATTCCAGAGGGAGGATATAGTGATTCAATGTTTTGTAAATCACCATGATTACAATTTGTTCATTCATTGAACAAATACTCATGCAATTTATAAATGATAAAATTAACGGTTTGTAAGTTTTTAGCAATTTTTTTTTTATTCCAAGACATATTCTTGGAAGAAAGCTTACCCAGAAAAAAAGCAATTCTAATCTGGTACACTAGAACCAATTGTCCTAATGTTAAGTACACTTTTCCCAGCTGAAGAAATGACAAAGTTATTGTAGGTCTACTCTTGGAAGCAGAACTAGGGTAAATGGGGTAAATTCCAGGAAGACAACTTTGGCTGAATATTAGAAACAACTTTCTGATGATGATTATTCTCATAATATTTCAATTTTAACTTGTGGAATAAGTCTTCTGCAGAAGCATTTGTACCTTTCTTGGCTGTAAACATTAAAGAGTAAGTCCTAGAACATACAATCTGCTTATAAAATAAGGAGTATACTGTTTTTCTGAATAGTTGTTTTTATAGGATTATCACTAATTTTCATAATGTTACATTTACTCACAATATTTTGGGATTACTTCTTTTTTTGAACTGACTTCAAAATCAATTCACATGCTACCAGGAAAACCAGAAAACTTTAGGATAATGCCATTTTTTAAACCTAAATTGTAGTTGTGTAATTTGGTTAAATGTTTTATTTATCAATGTTGAATGCCGGCTGTTTAATGTCGACTTAAAAACATTAGATCCAAGATTCTTCCATGATAAAAACATTCAACAAACTAGGGATAGAAGAGGACTGCCAGAAGGTGATAAAAAGCTCTATGAAAAACCCCAGCTAAGGGTGAAAGTCTGAATGCTTTCCTCCTGAGATCAGGAAATGATAAGGATATCCACTCTTGACATATGTTATTCAATATTGTACTAGAGGTTCTAGCCAGGGAAATTAGGCAAGAAAATGAAGTAAAAGGCATCCAGATTGAAAAGGGAGAAATAAAACCATATCTATTTGCAGAGGGCATGATCTTAAATATAGAAAATCCTAAGGAGCCCATATCAAAACTATCACAGCTAATAAATGAATTCTTCACAGTTGCAGGATACAAGACCAATAGTTTAAAAGATTGTGTTGCTATCCACTAGCAAAGAACACTCTAAGTAAACAGTTTCATTTATAATAGCATCAAGAAAATAAAATATTTAAGAATAAAGTTAACAAAAGAAGTATAAGACTTGACCCCTGAAAATTACAAAACATTGCTATTCAAGAATTTAAAGACTTTAATAAATGAAAAATATCCTGTGTTTATGAGTCACAAGATTTGACCGACAGATTTAATGTTATCCGTATAAAAATCGCAGCTGCTTTTTTTGCAAAATTGATGGAATGATCTTCAAATTTATATGGAAATGTAATACACTCAGAATAACCACAAGAATCTTGAAAAAGAAGAAAATTAGGGGACCCACACTTCCAATTTTCAAAATTAACTAAAAGCTCTATAGCAATTCAGACAATGAGATGCTTGTATAGATTAATGGAAAAGAACTGAAAACCCCAAAAAGGAAAGAATAGTCTTTTCCATAAATGGGCTGGGATAAGTGGTATCCACATATGAAACAATGAAGTTGGACCTCTTTCACACATCATACACAATAATTAACTCATAGTGGATCATAGGCCTAAATATATATTCTTTTTAGAAGAAAATGTAGGAGTAAATTTTTGTGTCCTTAGGTTAGACAATGATTTTTTTTTTTTTTTTTGAGAGAGAGAGAGAGAGAAAGAGAGACTGAGTGTGAGCCGGGTAGAGGCAGAGAGAGAGGGAGACACAGAATCTGAAGCAGGCTCCAGGCTCTGAGCTGTCAACACAGAACCCAATGTGAGGCTTGAACCCACAAACCATGAGATCATGACCTGAGCTGAAGTTGGATGCTTAACCAACTGAGCCACCCAAGCGCCCTGACAATGATTTTTTTTTAAAAATGACACCAAAAGCTCAATCAACAAATGAAAAAAAATAGGTAAAGTGAACTTAATGAAAATTAAAACTTGTGCTTCAAAGGAAATTATCAAGAGAGTGAAAGGCAGCCAACATGTTTGAAAATATTGTACAACGTATGTAAAGGGATTTTTATCCAGAGAATATAAAGAACTCTTACAAGTCAACAATAAAAAGAGAACCCAATTAAAAAATAGGCAAAGGATTTGAATAGATATTTCTCCAGAGAAGATATACAAATTGTCAATAAGCCTATGAAAAGATGCACAACATCATTAGCCATTAGGGAAATGAAAATTAAAAGCACAATAATATACCACTTCAAATTAAGTAAGATAATTATTACCAAAAAGACAAACGTGCATTGGAGAGAATGGAGTAATAAGAACTCTCATACATTTCTGGTAGGAATATAATGTGTGCAGTCACTTGGGAAAACAGTTTGGAACTTCCTATTAGGTATCTACTAATTCACTATTCAGTATCTACTCAAGAGAATTAAAAACAAATGTTCACACAAAAACTTGTACTCTGCTGTTTAAGTAGCATTATTTCTAGCAGCCAGAAAATGGTAATGTCCATTAATTGATAAAGGTGGTATATCTATACAGTGGAATATTATTTGGCAGTAGAAAGGAATGCATTATTGATACATTCTATAGCATGTGTGAACCCTAAAAAGATTGTGTTAAAGAACCCTGTCATGAAAGAGAATATATATGATAACCACTCACACGAAAGTCTAGAATATAGATACATAGAATAAAAAGTAGATTAGTGGTTTCTAGGGTGTGGGTGGGTGGAGACAACTAGAGAATGGAGAGTGGCTGCTAACAGAGACAGGATTTCTCCATTTTCACTTGAAATTGTTTAAAAATTATATAGTGGTAGTGTTTGCATGATTCTATGAATACACTAAAACCCACTGAATTCTATTCTTTATGACTATTCTGGTATGGGAATTAGATCTCACCAAAGCTGTTATATTTTGTAAAAATGCTGATTTGTCACAATGGACCTAATTTGATTTTAAATATTTAAAATTCAAAAAACAATAAAAAATGAAAATTTCTGTTAGAGAATTTTATAATTCAAAATTGAACTATAAAAATTGAGACCAGGGGCGCCTGGGTGGCGCAGTCGGTTAAGCGTCCGACTTCAGCCAGGTCACGATCTCGCGGTCCGTGAGTTCGAGCCCCGCGTCGGGCTCTGGGCTGATGGCTCAGAGCCTGGAGCCTGTTTCCGATTCTGTGTCTCCCTCTCTCTCTGCCCTTCCCCCGTTCATGCTCTGTCTCTCTCTGTCCCAAAAATAAATAAACGTTGAAAAAAAAAATTTAAAAAAAAAAAAATTGAGACCATAACATACAGGGCAAAAATATACTGAGAAAACACCGTAAAAATTGAACTGAGGAAATTGTGTGTGGTATATATGCAAGAAAAAGGCTAATAACCATAATAATGACATCTCAATAGAAAAAGATCTCTTTAAATCAGTTAAAACAAAAGTTTAATTTTAATGAAGTAGGAAATATGAATTTAAAAAACTACACATATGACAAATTAACATGTAAAATAACTTTATTAATAGTCAAATAACTGCAAAGCTTAACAATATGACAATCTTTATAAAAAATTATAAGGTCCAGTGTAGGCAAGATTTTGGAGGAAACTGGGTAGTTGTGTACATTGCTGGTAAGAAAACAAATTGATACCATATTTCTCTAAATCATTTAACAGCATTACAATGTTTTGTATACTTTATTTAGAAATTCCTTTCTAACAGCGTATCTTAAGGAAGATATCATAAATGTGTTGAGTCAGCCACAAAAATATTTCTGAATATTTATTTATTTTGAGACAGAGAGAGAAAGCACAAGTGGAGGGAAGAAGCAGAGAGAGAGGAGAGAGAAAGAGAATCCCAAACAGGCTCCATGCCATCAGTTCAGAGCCTGATGCGGGGCTCAATCTCACCAACCATGAGATCGTGACCTGAGGCGAAATCAAGAGTCAGATTCTTAACCAACTAAGCCACTCAGGCGCTGGTAGCCACAAAAATACTTACTGAAACACTGTAACATTGTAATATTAAAACACACTACATTGTTATAACAATCTACATTTTCAAAATGGAGCTTTTATTAGATTAACTGTGTATATCCATAAAATTGAACACCATTCAGGTATTCAATTAAAAAAAATCAGATTAAAATGAACAAATCAGGAGACTATAGATGCTGGAGAGGATGTGGAGAAACGGGAACCCTCTTGCACTGTTGGTGGGAATGCAAACTGGTGCAGCTGCTCTGGAAAACAGTGTGGAGGTTCCTCAAAAAATTAAAAATAGATCTACCCTATGACCCAGCAATAGCACTGTTAGGAATTTACCCAAGGGATACAGGAGAGCTCATGCATAGGGGCATTTGTACCCCAATGTTTATAGCAGCACTCTCAACAATAGCCAAATTATGGAAAGAGCCTAAATGTCCATCAACTGATGAATGGATAAAGAAATTGTGGTTTATATACACAATGGAATACTACGTGGCAATGAGAAAAAATGAAATATGGCCTTTTGTAGCAACATGGATGGAACTGGAGAGTGTTATGCTATGTGAAATAAGTCATACAGAGAAAGACAAATACCATATGTTTTCACTCTTATGTGGATCCTGAGAAACTTAACAGAAACCTATGGGGGAGGGGAAGGAAAAAAAAAAAGGGGAAGGGGAAAAAAAAAAAGAGAAAAGAGGTTAGAGTGGGAGAGAGCCAAAGCATAAGAGGATTTAGACTTGCTAGTCCCCACAATTATGTAAGCTAATTCTTTGAAACAAATCTTTTTGTCTTCCCCCTTCTTAATTTATCTATCTATCTATCTATCTATCTATCATCATCTATCTATCTACCTACCTATCTATCTTACAAGTACGATTTGTCTGTTGGAATCCTGATTAATGCAGATTTTGGTACCAAGAGTGGTTCTAGAAAAAGAGAATTTTAGGGTGAATTTTTAAAATTGGTTCTGGGTGTTCTGGAATTGATTCTGTAATCTCATTAGATTTGAATTCATTAATGACTGTGTCTGGAGAAGTAAAGAGAACCCTGATAGCCCTTGGCACTCAGTGGCTATAGAAATGCAAAATATTGGCATTGAATACTCCAAATGCTTACCCAGCTAGGACCTAGTGGGGCTAGAGTTTAAATGTAGTTTATTCAGATGTTAAAATCTGTGAAGTTGCCACTCCATGAACAAAAGTTCAGTCTTCTAAGAGCGATAGATACTTGTAACATCTCCTTGGAAATCTGTTCTTGGGTGGGAAAGCCTAAGACTTATAGTCACAATGTACTAAGAGAGACTGGCTTCACTATCACCCTACTATCCTTTCAGACCTAGAATTAAGGTCGCCCTATAATATCCACAGTGGCTACACTCAAGCTGTTAACAGAATCAAAACTCAATTTTTCCATCACATTTATAATCTTATTTGTTATAAGAAGAAGCAAAAATCCTGGTGTTTGTGATGACGTTGTACTAAGTGGCCATAACAGGCCATGAGAGGGGACATAGACATTTCGTTTTTTTAGTTTTTTTTTTAATGTTTATTTGTTTTTGAGACAGAGAGAGACAGACAGACAGAGACAGAGAGAGACAAATACGGAATCCAAAGCAGGCTCCAGGCTCTGAGCCCTCAGCACAGAGCCTGAGGCAGGGCTCAAACTCAAGAACCACGAGATCATGAGCTAAGCTGAAGTCGGACACCCAACCAACTGAGCCACCTGGGCACCCCAGGACACAGACATTTCTGCTTACATGTCAGACACAATAGGAAATGAATTAAATATACATTAGGTTTTATTTGACTTTCTAGGCAAAGACTCTGAGGTTAGGGCAAACTTGGTAGTTTACATTGAGTAGTTACTGAATTTTAGGGCTTGAAGGGATGCAATTACTCTTCTGTAGGGCTATAAAATATCTACCGGTTCCTAGTTTTTATTTGATCATTGAATAAAATTTAAGTAGCCCACCAAATAAATTTATTTAAATTCATGCATATATTACCATTATGGAGTCTCAAAGAGTAGAGACTAGAATTTTGCCTAATAAAATGGGCACAGATATATAAAAGTAAAGCTATTAAATATATATTTTTTCATTACACATATAGAGGATGAATTAGCAATATGTACCTCTGGGTATTCATCCGAGTTCCCTGCAGGGCTTCCTAAAATACTTATGCCTTGATTATACCACAGACTCATGAATAAAATTCTCAGAGGGGGATTCCAGAAACCTGAATTTTTTACAAAGTGCTACAGGTGGCTTTGATCCATGGCCAGTGTTGAAAAAATATAGAAGTCACAAAAGAGAAGCTTTAAAATTTGCATCTTTTAACTAAGTCAACTGATTTTCTACCCTGCTCCCACTTTATGTGCCCAACTTCTCGTTCTACACACACATTCCTTTTTTCTTAATGTTTATTTATTTTTAAGAGAGAGAGAGAGAGCGCGAGTACATGGGAGCAGCGAGGGGCAAAGAGAAAGGGGGGACAGAGGATCTGAAGTGGACTCCCGTGCTGACAGCAGAGAGCCTGATGCATGACTCAAACCCACAAACTGTGAGATTATGACCTAAACTGAAGTTGGAGGCTTAACCAGTTAAGTCACCCTCAAGTGTCCCTACACATACATTCCTATTCAGTTTTATTAGGTTCACTTTGCCAACAATTTAATTTTGGACTTTCTATATAACTCTACTCTTCCAGGCTGACAGGAATATTTTCTTTGATTCTTAAAGGATTGCTTTCTTCAGGACTTTGTAAAGCCCTGGCATATATCAGTTCTGGTTTGGTGATATATTTTTATTTTTTAAATTGACTTTTCATTATACACACACACACACGCACACACACACACACACACACACAAATGTGTTAGTATCTAGATTTTTTTTTCCTTGAGTTAATTTGTTTGCTTGCTTTGTTGGAGGGGAAAAAAACAAGCAAACAGTGTTTGAGAACAAATACAAGTGGCTTATTTTTCATTAGCTGAATTTTGGAAGAGCATTGACAAATCAGCTGTGCAGAATAAAATTCAAGAATACACCCATTCTAATATTCTCATTTTATACATGTATATAATTATTTTTGCATTGCCTTTTTATTTTTTTGTGTATAATACATTCAAACATGTCTCTCTTTTTTTAAATTTGTAATGTGAATGTTGGTAAATGGACAAAATTGTGTTTGCTATATATGTGCAATTTTCTAATTAATAATTGAATAGCGGTATAAACTAAAATGGAATTAAGATGTTAAAAATTTATTATAAAATGAGTTCTCTTCTTGAGCTTATTTCTCATTTGAAGTCAAATGAAGTGTAGAGGGAAAAAAATCTGGTATATTAGTCTTAGCAGTGTGACATTATTATTCCTTAGGTGGATTACTCATATCTGGGATGCAGTATGATTCTTTAGGGTAGAATTTAGGTGTTTACAATCACTTACAGCCCCCAATTTTAAGATATTTGGTCTTGGTCATACCAGGTAAAATTTTATATTCATCATTATATTAAAAGCATAGAAAATGGTAACCTCCTTTAAAATATTCTTGCAATTTTTTGCAATTTTTATATAATTATAATTTTTTAAATGTTATGTAATACTGTATCCTTGAATTCTGATAATATGTACAACAATACTTGGAATAAGATCTCTTTAAAATACACCTGCTCAAGAAATGTTACTACTTTTAAATTCTACTAAAAAGATCTTCAGAAACATAATGGCTACTGTTAATAGGGTAAGCATAGAAAAATAACTTGATTTACATTATAGAATTCAAAGATTTAACAAAGCTTGTCAATTATCTAGGTCCTCTAGGGAATATGTTCATAAATAAGTTATAAATTCAAGTATGATAGTCATTTCCATTTGTAATTCATGAATTCTATCTTAATAGTTTGTCATTTTTTGGGTAAAACATTTAAAAATATGCTTTAATAAAAGTGACAGTATGGAAAAGAGTAGGGAGCTCACTCCACTGAAACTCATTAAGTTGGCAAAAACAGAATAAACTTTTTAGAAATCTAGAAACTTATGAAAAATTTACAGCAACCAGTGAAGTGCTTGATGAAGAAAAATGATGCTAAATTTAAGCATTTAAAGAAATCTCTGTCAGGTCACTGGCTAAGTCTTGAGATAATGGAACAGAGAATGAGTGGCTACATACAACAAAGAAAACAATTTTTGTTAAAATAGTTTGGAAAAGTCATTAAGTGAATGGATAGGTGTAGCCCCCAACAAGCAACAACAGCAAACCTTTGGGGCGGTGGGAGGCAGAAAGGAGAAAAATCTGATTTCTGGAGTTCACACATTAGAATATGCAAAATGTCAACTTTTCAGCAAACAAAATTAAAAGCAAACAAAGAAATAGGAGAGTATGGCCTTCCTGGAATAAAGGGGAGGGGGGGACAAAAACCATAACTGAACAAGCCTAGACATTGGACTTATAAGACAGTACTTTAAGTCAACTGTCTTAATTTTCTCAAAGAGCTAAAAGAAGCCATTAAAGAATTAAATGAACCCCAGAGGCTGATGTCTCATGATATAGATAATATCAATAAGGACATACAAATTATAAGAAAGAGATCAGATAGAAATTTTGGAGCTGAAGAAATTACAATATCTGAAATAAAAGATTCACTAAAGGGAAAAAATAATATATTTGAGTAGGCAGAAGAAAAAATCATTAAACTCAAATATAGGACAATTGAAATTATCCACTCTGAGGAATAAAAGAGAAAAAAAAAAGTAAAATGAACAGGGCCTAAGGAATCTTTTGGGCACTATCAAGTGTATTGGCACAACATTTTGGGAGCCCCAGGAAAAGAGAGAGTTAGAATGTATAAAGAAACAATGGTGAAAACCTCACAAATTTGATGAAAGAAGTGAATCTACAATTCCAACAAGTTCATCAAACTTCAATAGAATGAACTCAGAGGTTAACAGTGAGACACGTTAAAATAAAACTATAAAAAATCAAAAACAAAGAATCTTGTAAGCAGCAAGAGAGACATGACTCATCATCTACAAGTGATCCTGAATAAGATTAATAACTGAATTACCATTACAAATCATACAGACCAGCAGATAGTGGATGACATATCTAAGTTACTAAAAGGAAAAAAAAAAACCTGTCAACCAAGAAGTTCATATCTGGGCAAACTATCTTACAGAAAAAAAAAAGTATTAATAGAGGAACAAAAGCTGTAGACTTGCCCTACAAGTAATGTCAAAGGGAGTCCTTTATGGTGAAATGAAAAGATAGTAGAAAATAACTTAAAGGCATACACAGAAATAAAGTGCTCCAGTAAAAGTAACTACACAGGTTAATATAAAGTAGGTATTATGGTATTCTTAGTTTGTAACACCTCTTTCTTTTCATATATGATTTGAAAGGTAAATGCATAAAACAATCATTATAATCATTAGCAGAGACACACAATGTACAAAGATGTAACTTTTGACAGTAATAACATAAAGGGGGCGTGGAGCTAAGAAACAGAGTTTGTGAATGCTATTGAAGCTAAGTTAGTATCAATTCAGACTAGACTTCTAATTTATGTTGCTAATAGTAATTCCCAAGGAAAACATTAAGAAAATTACTAAAAGTATACAGAAAAGAAAATGAGGACGAAATCAAAATGATACACCAGAAATCATCAAACAGAAAAAAACAGTATTAGATAAATTGTAAAACAATAAAAGTTAAGACATACAGAAAACATATTTCAAAATAGAGAAGTTCTAATCAGTAATCACTTTAAATGGATTAAACTCACCAATTCAAGATAGACATTGACAGAATAGATCTAAAAAAACTTAAAAGGCAACCGACAGAATGGGAGAAGATATTTGCAAACGACATATCAGATAAAGGGTTAGTATCCAAAATCTATAAAGAACTTATCAAACTCAACACCCAAAAAACAAATAATCCAGTGAAGAAATGGGCAGAAGACATGAATAGACATTTCTCCAAAGAAGACATCCAGATGGCCAACCGACACATGAAAAAATGCTCAACATCACTCATCATCAGGGAAACGCAAATCAAAACCACAATGAGATACCACCTCACCCCTGTCAGAATGGCTCACCTTAACAACTCAGGCAAAAACAGATGTTGGCGAGGATGTGGAGAAAGAGGATTTCTTTTGCATTGCTGGTGGGAATGCAAGCTGGTGCAGCCATTCTGGAAAACAGTATGGAGGTTCCTCAATACACTAAAAATAGAACTACCCTATGACCCAGAAATTGCACTACTAGGTACTTATCCAAGGGATACAGGTGTACTGTTTCGAAGGGACACATGCACCCCAATGTTTATAGCAGCACTATCAACAATAGCCAAAGTATGGAAAGAGCCCAAATCTCCATTGATGGATGAATGGATAAAGAAGATGTAGTATACACACACACACACACACACACACACACACACACACACACACACACACACACACCGGAGTATTACTCAGCAATCAAAAAGAATGAAATCTTGCCATTTGCAACTACACGGATGGAACTGGAGGGTATTAGGCTAAGTGAAATCAGTCAGTCAGAGAAAGACAAATATCATATGACTTCACTCATATGAGGACTTTAAGAGACAAAACAGATGAACATAAGATATGGGAAACAAAAATAATATAAAAATAGGGAGGGGGACAAAGCATAAGAGACTCATAAATATGGAGAACAAACAGAGGGTTAGAGGAGGGGTTGTGGGAGGGCGGATGGGCTAAATGGGTAAGGGTCATTAAGGAATCTATTCCTGAAATCATTGTTGCACTATATGCTAACTAATTTGGATATAAATTAAAAAAAATAAAAAAAATAAATGAAAACAATCTCTAAATAAATAAATACAAACACACGATGCAGGAAACTCACTTTAGCTTCAAAGATACAAATAAGTTCACAGTGAAGGGATGGGAAAAAAGGATGCAAATGGGAACAAGAGAGCCGAGGTAGCTATTATGAAAAGGAAAGTTTACATCAACATCAATAAAGACGATATAAAATTTATAAACATATCCAAACAACAGAGCCTTAAAATATATGCAGCAAACACTGGCAGAATTGAAGGGAAAAATAGAGAGTTGTACAATAATTATTGGAAATTTCAAAACCCCTGTTTTAGTAATGGATAGAACAGTTGGATGGGAGAATAATAAGAAAGTTGAGGACTTAAACAACACTATAAAACAACTAGCCTTAACAGACATATATAGAACACTTTATCTAAAAACATCAGAATACACATTCTTCTCAAATGTAGAAGAACATTGTCTAGGAAACATGATATAAAAGGCTACCAAACAAGTTTTAATACATTTAAAAGATTGAAATCATGTAAAGTATCTTCTCTGACCATATGGAATGAAACTAGAAACCAATAATAGAAGAAAAACTAGAAAATTTGTAAATATCTGGAAACACACTCTTCACTAATTAGTCAAAGAAGAAATCATGAGAAAAACTAGAAAATAATTAAAGATGAATGAAAGCAAAAACACAGTATACCAAAGCTTATAGCATTCAGTGAAAGCTGTGTTCTGTAGAAAATTTATACATTTAAATAAGTACAATGAAAAAGAATAAAAATCTCAAATCTTTAACCCAATTTTACACCATAAGGCATTAGAAAAAGAAGAGCAAATTAAATGGAAAGGACAAAAATTAAAGTTGAAGTCAACAAAACAGAAAAAAAAAATAGAATCAATGAAACACAAAATAAGTTCTTTGAAAAAGATTAACAAGGTTGACAAAACTTTAGCTAGATCGATTACAGGGGGAAAAAAACAACAGAGAAGCTGTAAGTAACTAAAATCAAAAATGAAAGAGTGGACATTACTACTGACCTTACAGAAATTAAAAGGATTATAAGAATACTATAAACAACTGTACATCAACAAATTAGACAAGATGAAATTGACAACTTCCCAGAAACATACAAATTATCAAAGCTGACTGAGAAAGCAGTAACAAATCTGAACAGATCCAGGACAAATATCAAGTGATTCAATCAGTAGTCAAAACCTCCCTGCAAAAAAAAAAAATTTGCCAGGACCAGATGCCTTTATTGGTGAATTCTGCCAAACGTTTAAAGAGGAGTTAATACCAACCCTTCTCAACTGCTTCCAAAAACTAGAAGAGAGAGGAATATTTCATACCCTTTGTGGCCAGCATTACCTTATTATCAAAGCCAAAGACACCACAAGAAGAGAAAACCACAGATTAATATCCCTTATGAATAAATATACAAAAACACCAACAGAATACTAGTAAAGCAAATCCAAAAGCACGTGAAAAAGGACAATACATTATGACCAAGTGGAG
Source organism: Lynx canadensis (assembly GCF_007474595.2). Taxonomy (NCBI): domain Eukaryota; kingdom Metazoa; phylum Chordata; class Mammalia; order Carnivora; family Felidae; genus Lynx; species Lynx canadensis. The sequence continues at coordinate 65,023,185 of NC_044309.1, forward strand.
TTAATCCCAGGAATGCAAGGGTGGTTCAACATGAGAAAATCAAAATGAAAAACCACATTAATAGAACAAAAAGAAAAAAAAAAACATGATTATCTCAGTTGGTTCAGAGAAAGCATATGACAAAATTCAACACCCTTCTATAGTAAAAACACTCAGTAAACTAAGATTAGAAGGTAACTTCCTCAACATAATAAAAGGCATTTGTGAAAAGCCTATAACTGACATCATATTCAGTGGTGACAGTCTGAAAGCTTTCCCCCTAAGATCAGAAATAAGACCAGTATGTCTGCTTTCAATACTGCAACTCAACATTGTACCGGATGTTCATGTCAGGACAAATAGTCAAAAATAAATAAAAGGAATCCAAATTAGAAAAGAGGTAAAACTATCTCTATTTATAGATGACATAATCCTATATATAGAAAATCCCCCATAACTAATAGAATTGGCAAATGAATTTAGCAAAATTGCAGGGGAACATACCAACACACAAAATCAGTTGTGTTTCCATACAAGAGCAATTAACAATCTGAAAAGAAATTTATGAAAATGATCCTATTTTTAATATTACCCAAAGAATAAAATATCTACACAAAAAGTTAACCAATGAGGTAAGAGACTTATATAACAACAATTATAAAATGTTGCTGAAAGAAATTATGGAACACCTAAATAAAAGGAAAGGCACTCTGGGTTCATGGGTTGGAAGACGTTATTATGAAGTATTATGAAATATTACCCAAAGTGATCTACAGATTGAAGGCAATCCCTAGAAAAACTCTGACATCTTTTTTTGCAGAATTTAGAAATGCCAGTTCTCAAATTCATCTGGAATTGCAAAGAGTTCTGACTAGCCCAAACAATAATGAAAAAGGAAAAAAATTGGAGCTAACACTTTCTGATTTCAAAACTTAGTATACAGCTGCAGTTAATCAAAACAGTGTGGTACCAGTATTAGAATAGACAGATAGATGGAATACAATTGAAAGTCCTGAATTAAACCCATACATTTGTGTGCAATTGATTTTTTAAAGTAAGCTCTATGCCCAACGTGAGGCTTGAACTCATGTGCCTGATATCAACAGTTGCAGACTGTACCAACTGAGCTAACCAGGCTCCCCTGTGTGCAACTGATTTTTGACAAGGATGGCAAATCCATTCAATGAGGAAGTAGTCTTTTCAACAAATGGTGCTGGCACAACTGGTTATCCACATACAAAAGAATGAAGTTAATGCTGACTTCACACAGTGCACAAAAAGTTAACTCAAACTGGGTCAGTTATGTAAATATAAAAGCTAAAGCTATAAGACTCTTACAAGAAAACATAAGGAAAAATCATGACATTGGATATGGCAATGTATTCTTCAATATGACACTGAAGCATGAGCAACACAAGAAAAACTAGATAAACTGGACTACATAAAAATTTAAAACTTGTGTGCATCAAAGGACATTATCAAGAAAGTAAGAAGAAAACCTACATAATAGGAGAAAATATTTGTAAATCATTTATCTGATAAAAGTCTATTATCCAGAATATAAAAAGAAATCTTCCAACCAACTTAAAAATGAGCAAAAGACTTGAATAGAGATTTCTCCAGAGCAGATATATAATGGTCAAGAAACACGAAAGATGATCAACATCATTAGAGAAATCCAAATTGGAGCCATGAGATACTCTTTTACACCCATTAAGATGGCTATAACTTAAAAAACTAAAAATAAAAAAAATTGGTGCCTGGGTCTGACTTCAGCTCAGGTCATTATGTCAAGGTTCCTGAGTCTGAGACCTGTGTTGGACTCTGTGCTGATAACTCAGAGCCTGGCCTACTTTGGATTCTTTGTCTCCTTTGCTCTCTACCCCTCCCCCGCTCATGCTCTGTCTCTGTCTCTCTCTGTCTCTCTCTCAAAAATAAATAAACATGAAAAAATTTAAAAATAAATGAAAAATAGCAAATGGCAAAAATGTGGAGAAACTGAAACCATTGTACATTGCTGGTGGGAATATAAAATGGTGCAGCCACAATGGAAAACAGTTTGGTGATTCGTCAAAAAGTTTAAATAGAGGATTACTGTATGGTTAATATTTATACTTGTAGGTATATATCCCAAAGAATTAAAAACAGAGACTCTTACCAATTCTCGCATATTAAAATTCATAGCAGCACTATTTATAATAACTAAAAGGTACAACTAACTCAAATGTCTTTCAATAAATGTATGGATAAGCAAATGTGTATACATAGAATGAAATGTTACCTTGAAAAGGAATGAAGTACTGATACATGTCTCTATGTGGCTGAAGCTTGAAAACATTATGTGAATGAAGCTAGACACAAAAGGTCACGTATATTCCATTTATATGAAATAATCAACATAGGTAAACCTATATAACAACAGAAAGCAGATTGGTGATTTCTAGGAAGAAGGCAAAGGGAAAATGGAGAGTTACCACTTAATGAGAAAAGGTTTTCTTTTGGGGTGATAAAAATATCTTGGAACTAGATAAGAGGTATGTGGTGTTTGAGCAACATTGAGAATGTATTAAATGCACTGAATGACATATTTTTAAATGGTTAATTTCATATTAAATAAATTGTACCTCAATAAGAAAATAAAAAATCCACTACATTCTGGTACATTCTTTTTTTTTTTTAAATGATGGGATAAAACTGAAAGTTGTGCTAGTTAGGGTCCAGTCAAAAAGATAGAAAGTATATAGTAATTTTAGCAAGGTTTAATATAAAGAATTATAATGGACTACCTACTAATAGGAAAGGAGAACTCTGAAGAATAGAAGAGCAGACATAAGGAGGAGCCCCTACCTTTTTGGCCGAGACAGCCCTGAAAGAAGGAACAAATATGGAAGAACCTTCTTCCCAAGGCTGAGCCCTTTACTTTGTTGGAGAGGGTGTAGCAGTAGCTCATACAATGGTGAAAATGTTCTCTGAGGGTCCTGGGCCATGGAACTTAGTGGTAATCCTCCTGCAAGGATGTGAATTGGAAAACTGCCTGCTGGGGGACACTGCCCAAGAAGTGCTGTTGGCGGTTGTGCACTGCAGGAGTTTACCAAGAGGAGCATTCTGAAACCAAGAAAAGACCCTTACTCCTGCTGGGTCCCTGCAGCACCCTGCACCAACAAAGCCTAACATGTACCAACTGGCAAAGGAAAGTGTTTACAAGGTTACATTATTGTTTTCACTATTGCATGAGAGGAAGTTATTAAAAAGGGTTTTCAGCTGAGAAAAAATAAATTGTTAATTGGCACAAAATTATTTTAACAAAATAAGTTTAGATCAAATAATTTACAGAGTTCTCTAAGTTTGGCAATAGCTTCCGATATTAATTCATGAGTCATATAATAATTCATACATGATTACTTAGTTGTCATTTGACGTTGGATATTACTTCTAATCATATGAGAATTGGAAAGATATATTCCTTAGAAAAAAATGTAGGTTAGTTAAAAAATAGGCATATTAAACTATAATATTCAACTGAAGGTATTAAATAAAAATGTAACAGTGAATTTAAAAACATTATCAGTACAACATGCTTATTGATAATAAATTAGTACATTGTTTTTTTACTTAGACCCTCAGGTGTAAATCATTTTTTTCAAGTAAAGCTTATATAGGCTAACTGTGTAAGAAGTAAAGTAACTAGTTGTGCTGGGAAATACACTGAAATAAACACTTCTAAATTGTTAAAAATCAAAATGCCAGATTTTGAATAACCATAACATTGAATATAATAACAAATAACTGTCAGGACACAATTATAGCATCCCTATTATAAAATAATTACTTTTTCTAGCATTTTTAGAGCAAGGTATAATGTATCCAAAATAAATTATTGCAATACAACATTGTTTAAAGGTTATTATTTTATGAGATAAAAATTCCTGTCTCAACTTTGACATTTGTTTTTGAAAAATTGGCTCCACTTCAACATTTATATAGCAGCAGGAGGCCATTATCTTGTGACAACACTTCATTGCATTGACATTATCCGTTAATTATCTTTGTCACCACTAATTTCAAGCCTGGTGTGCTATATATGCTGGCTCTTACCAGTGGTATGATTGCTCTTTCTTTCTTCATTGATGAGTCTGAAAAATATACAAAGCTTAATTAAAAGTGAAACTCAGACAAAGGCTATACTTTGCACAATCATAAGATACAGAAAATGAAAAACAGTAAGCGTAATAATTTTTTATTTAATAGGGGCTATGTTCTATTTCTAATATAAAGTGCTCTTATGAGTTGCATGGATATTTTAAATCTGAAAACCAAGTAAAGGAGAACATTTAATTATTGATATATAAAAACATTTAGAAAAGAGAAAAATTTTATAAGTACTGTAATAAAACATAAACAGATGAGTAGTGTGAAGGGAGATTTACTTTTGTAGGCAAGTAGATCAATAAAATTCTGGCTAGAAGCCCATCAGTTACTGTTGTTATTAAATTGCCCTGTTATCAGTGTGCTCATTACTTGGAAACACTTTTAAAGATAAAATTGTTAGTTCTGTGTGTGTGTGTATGTTTGTGTACGTGTGTGCACTGTTTTTTTTTTTTTAAAGAAGAAAAGCTACCTATTGAAGACTTGCTTTTTCCCCTTATCGATTCACATGCCTTTAGTATAGTATTACAGGACTTAGGGTTTGTTTGTTTTAACTTACACAGGCTTCTCTTCTCCTCAGGGAAACTCACTGAAAAGGGTATTTCTAATAAATTTATAATACCAAAAAGCAACTCAGAAAACAAATTGATATTACTGTGTTCTTTTAAAGATGAGGAAATTGGGGCAGAGATAAAACCAAATAACCTACCGAAGTGTGCACACTTACTGAGGTCATCCGTGTATAATGCATAGTTTAATGTCTGATGTATGGCAGGTAATCAACAGATCATGGGTACTATTGAATATAACCAAATACATACAAATCTACTGAATATTTGACCACAAATGTGACATATTTTCTGATATTTAACTGAAATACAAATAGATACTCTTTTGCTTTTTTGAGATATTTTTAGTGGTGTTTTTATGCGTGTCTTACTCTATGTGTATACATTTGTGTCAGTGCCTGATAAATATTCTTTGGTTCAATACCAAGATGGAGGATACAAGAGTCTGACATTTGAGGATATAATATTTATAGTGGGAAAATAATCTCTTTTCTACTCTTAAATAAAACATAGTCATAGTCTCCCCTAATCAGGCTTTATACAAGGCTTGAACTGGTGAATAGGTGAGAATAAGTTAGTACTACTTAATATTTGGTGTTTTTAAACACTAAAATTATATTTGTATCGCTATGCCAATATAAAATATGTTTTATAGCAAAGACTGTTAAGGAAAGGTCAAACTATAATTTCAACAGGTTCAGGCCTCCCTGAACATAATTTACTTCTGAACATTAAGATTATAATAGCATAATCTCAGGTTATATGAGAAAAAATTCAAATAACTATGAACATTGGTGTGCTAATTAACCATCATCATGTGAGATTTCAACATACCTAATTGATGAAACAAGCACACATTAATAAGGATATGGAACAAAATTAATAAGCTTGATAAAGTAGATATAATGTAATTAAAATTTGAACAGCTCTTATCCTTCTTAAGTATTCATGAAATATTTACCAAATTGAATGATTAATATGCCATAAATGAAGCCTCAAATTTTCAAAAACTGGTAACCATACAGATGTAATTCAACTATAATTCAGTTAATTGAAACTTTCGATGTTAAAGATAATATATATCCAAATGCCTTACATTGCAAAGAAGAATTTCTAATGCACATAACATATTCAGAAGAATATTGAAATGATCATATGGTTCTTTCCCTTTCTTTTATTAATGTGGTGTATCACATTGATTGATTTGCAGATATTGAACCACACCTAAAACCCAGGAATAAATCCCACTTCATCATGGTGAATGATTTTTTAAATGTATTATTGGATTTGTCCATTGGTTGATGAATGGATAAAGATGTGGTGTACGTATACAATGGAATATTACTCAGCCTCAAAAAGAATGAAATCTTGCCATTTGCAACAATGCTAAATAAGTGAAATAAGTCAGAGAAAGACAAATGTCATATGATTTCACTCATATGTGGAATTTAAAAAACAACAAGAGAACATGGGGTGGGGGGAAGAGAGAGGCAAGCCAAGAAACAGGCTCTTAACTATAGGGAACAAACTTATGGTTACCAGAGGGGTGGTGGTTGGGGGATGGGTTAAATAGGTGAAGGCGATTAAGGAGTGCACTTGTGATGAGCACCAGGTGTTGTATGGAAGTGTCAAACCACTTAATATTGTACACCTGAAACTAATATTATACTGTATGTTAACTAACTGGAAATTAAAAAAATACTTAAAAAATAGTTTGTTATGTATTGGCAAAACAAAAAGTATATTGAAAATACCACTTATTGAAATGCTTGTATGTAGCCAAAATAGTACAACAAAGGAAATACTTAATCTCAAATGCATATGAAAAATAGGAAAAATTACTCAAAACCTATAAGATGGGTATCTACCAAAAGAAAAAAAGAAAACACAACAAATACAGTGAATAGAAGAAAGAAGAAAATAGAAGAATAAAAATGCAGTGAAACAGAATTTCTACTTCTGGCATGTTGGAGTAACTGCTACTAGATTTGCCTTCCTATTGGAAAAAAAGGAAAAACTAGAAAATCACACAAAATATATGAAATAACTGTTTTCAGATATTGGGCAATAGGCATCAAAAGACCATTCTTCCTGAAAGAAGGGAAACAAGAGATGGGCCCTGCAAAATACCCTATGTTTCTGTCTGAAGGTGCATTTTGAACCTTGGCCTTCATAGGGTCAAATATTTATAGTGGTGATAAACTGGCCCAATACTAAAGGCAGCTATTTTCACCCTTCCTAGCAATGCTAAAAAACTAATCTTGAAAGGATCACACTTAACTTAAAACACCTTCTCCTTTTTAGTAGATTGCCTTTTCGTTAACTGCCTGATTAAGAAAGTTTAATATTGTTAAAGGAAGATCTAAAAATCCAGAAACTCAAAATACACCATGTAATCCAAAAATTTCTATAAATTCCACGGAATTTAAAAAGTAGAAGCTCTCTCATATTTATTTTACAAGCCCAGTATTACCTTGCTACACAACTATATACAAAGAGCATGAGAATTAAGAATTGTAGTCCACAATTAATCATTCACATAGGTCCCATTATGCAAAGGAATATATAAGCAAATCAGCAGTAAGTAAAAATGGAAACTCGACAGGTCCAAATTGAATTTATCTTAGTAATTCAAGAATGGTTTAACGTTAGGAAAAACAATATAGCAATGTAATTCCCACATGAATAGATTAAAGAAGAAAAGCAGTGTAATTTTTACTAGTAAAGGAAGAAACGCTATTTGAAAAACTTTGGTAGAGATTTAACCCTATCAGAATTCTGGAAGACAAAGATTTATAGCAATCCAGTTAATGCTTAACCAGAAGGGACACTTAAGGTGGGATAAATTTTTGTATTTTAACTTACTTTCCTCCCTACAGCAGTGGCAGTCTTGAAAATGGCAGCAGGATGCCTGGGTGGCTCAGTTGGTTAAACATCTGACTCTTGATTTTGGCTCAGTCATGAACTTGCAGTTTTTGAGTTTGAGCCCACCAGTGGGCTCTGTGCTGACAAAGTAGAGCCTATGTGGGATTCTCTCTCTGTCCCTCCTCTACTTGCGTGATCTCTTTCTTTCTTTCAAAATAAATAAACATTGGAAAAAATGGAAGTTCACATTCTCAGTGTAGGTATTTCATCCTTGAAGAAGCAGAGCAAACATTATACCCAAAGGATTATGTTTGTCTGTTTTGTCCTGTCTGTGGGTTCCCTGAAGGACCTGCATAACCTTCCTTTGTTTTTACTAACTTGGAACTTTTTCAGGGGCAAATAGATAGAATGACTACACAGATGTTCCCTGGAAAGGTTGGAAGTCAAATGAATAAGCTGCTGTCATGTGGGCAAAAAATAAGGAACACGGAAAGCTATAGAAAAATTTGGGGAGTGAGAATCTTTAAGGACTAAGGGTTTTGCTCAATATACCAGGGAAATTAGAAAGCCATACATATGTCCAGGGTAGGATGCATGCTTTAAAAAGACCACAGACTGACTGCTGGCTTCTTTTTAGTTTCAGCACATGTGGGAAGTGAAGCCTAAGACAGAGTTGCAGATGCTTGGCCAAGTGTTAAAAGAGTGCCCCCAACCCAGAGCCAATCTGCAATGACCTATGGATTATCTTTTTTAATTAAATTCGTTCTTTGTTCGTGATAATATTTAAATGCCCATTTTTTTCAACCAAACATGCTTTTTTTTAGTTTGCAAAGAAAAAAGAACATATGGCACATCATCAAAAAAAAATAACAGAAATCGTCCCAGAGGAAGCATGGACATTGCATTTATTAGACAAATACTTTAAACCAACTGTCTTAAATTTGCTAAGAAAGGTAAAAAACCATGTGAAAAGAACTAAATGAAATCAGGATAATGATGTCTCACCAATAAAGAATATCAATAAACACATAGAAATTATATTAAAAAAAGAATCAGAAATTCTGGAGTTGAAAAAATACAATAGCTGAAATAAAAATTCACTAGTGGGGTCAATAACAGATAACAGATAGAAGAAAGGTAGAAGAAGTGAATTTGAAGATAGGTCAAATGAAATTATCCAATCTGCTTGTAGAAAAAGAAAAGAATTAAGAAAACTGAACAGAGCATAAGAGACTGTGGGATACCATTAACATGCCAACATGTGCACAGTGAGAGTTGCAGGACAGGAGAGAAAGGCATCATCTCATGATAAGTGATGTTGAGCCATTTTTCATGTGCCTAATTGACTTTCTGTATATTTTCTTTGCAAAAATGTTTACTCAGCTTCTTTTCAGTTTTTAATCAGATTTTTTTCTTTTGCTATTGAGTTGTGTGAGTTTTTAAAATATATTTTGGACATTAGCCACTTATATGTGATTTGCAATATTTTTTTCTCATTCAGTAGGTGACTTTTTCATTTTGTTGATGGTTTCCTTTTCTGTATAGAAGTTTGTTAATTAGATGTGTTCCTACTTGTTTGTTTTTATTTTGGTGCTTTTGCTTTTGGAATAAAAAAAATCATTGCCGAGGCTGATGTCAAGGACCTGACCCCCTGTTTTATTCTAGGAATTTTATGGTCTTAGATTCAATCTAATTCATTTTGAGTTAGTTTTTGTTTATGGTGTAGGATAGTGATATCATGTGGCTTTCCAGTTTTCCAAATACTACCAATTTTTCCCAAGGAAGAGAATAACTTTTCCTCAGCGTATACTCTTGCCTCCTTTGTCACAAATTAATTGAATATATATGTATGGGTTTCTTTATGGGCTCTCTGTTCTATTGATCGATGTGGCTGTTTCTGTGCCAGTAGTATACTATTTTGATTACTAGAGCTTTGTAATATAGTTTGAAATAAGGGATCATGGTGTCTTCGGATTTTTTTCTTTCCTAAGATTGCTTTGGATATTCAGGGTCTTTTGTGATTTCATACAAATTTTAGGATTGTTCAATCTTTTTCTGTGAAAAATGCCATTGACATTTTGATAGGGATTGTATTGAATCTGTATATTGTTTTGAGTAATATGGAAATTACAGAATTATTAGTTCTTCCACTTCATAAGCATGGAATATTGTTCGATTTATTTGTGTCCTCTTCAATTTCTTTTGTCAGTGTCTTACGGTTTTCAGTGTACAGGTCTTTCACCTCCTTGGTAAAATTTATTTCTAGGTATTTCTTGCCTGGTTTTGGTATCAGGGTAATGCTGGCCTCGTAAAATGAGTTTCGAAGCATTTCCTTCTCTTCAGTTTTTTAGAAGAGTTTGAGAAGGATAGGAATTAATTTTTCTTTATATGTTTGAATTCTATATATGTGAATTTCTATATATGTAGAATTCACCAGTGAATCCATTTGATCCTGAAATTTCTTCGTTGGAAGATTTTGGAGGATTCAGTCTCCTTACTATTAATTGATCGATCTATTCAAATTTCTTATTTTTTTGGGATTTAATCTTGGAAGGTTTCTTTTTCTGGGAATTTGTCCATTTCTTGCTTGTCCAGTTTGTTGGTGTGTAATTGTTCCTAGTAGTCTCTTATGATCCTTTGTATATCTGTGATATCAGTTGTAACATCTCCTTCATTTTTAATATTATTTATTTCAGCCCTTCCCCTTCCTTTTCTTGGTGAGTCTAGCTAAAAATTTGTCAATTTTGTTTATTTTTTCAAAGAACCCACTCTTAGTTTCATTGATCCTTTCTATTTTTCATCTCTATTTTGTTTAGTTCTGTTCTGATCTTATTCTTTCTGCTAACTCTGGGCTTTGTTTATTGTTGTTTTTCCTACTTCATTTAGGTGTGTAGTTGAATAGTTTATTTGATATTTTTCTTGTTTCTTGAGGTACACCTGTAATGTTATGAACTTCCTTCTTAAAATCACTTTTGCTGCATTCTATGTAGTTTGAAACATATTTCCATTTTAATTTGTCTCTAAAAATACTTTTTGAATAAACAAAAAAATCAATAAAACCTAATGATTAAAAACAGAATTTTAGCAAACTAGGAATAGAAATGAATTTTCATGGAGAAATTAAAACTTACATTTAAAATGAGACAAAGAAGTCTGCACTCCCCACTTTTATTTAACCTTGTAGTAGAGGTGCTAGGCAATATCATAAGACAAGAAAATACAAACAGAAGGTATGAAGAGCAGAAGAAAAATATGTTATGAATATATAATATAATTGTCTGAAAGAAAACCCAGAAGAGACTAACAAATTATTAGAGTCAATAAGGAGTTCACTGAAATTACTTATTCTGAGTGAACGACAACACAAGTGTAATCATGGCTTTGGGAAGATTATTTAAATTCTCCATGTTAGTTTTGTAATAAAAAAAAAAAGTAGATAAGGGCACCTGGCTGGCTCAGTCAGTAGTGCATGCAATTCTTGATTTTGGGGTCATGAGTTCAAGCTTCATGTTGGGCATAGAGCTTACTTTTTAAAAAAGGTAGATAATAATTATATAAATGTTACTAAGACTTAAATGATTTAATTTGAGTAAAGAATCTAAAATTGTGTCTTCATGTGGTTGGTTTTATATAAATGTTAGCTATTTTTATTATTATAGAAACAGTGTAAAAGATTCATGGCATTGCTACATAAAACAAGTAAAGAACCAAAAATGTATAATTTTAAGTATACCATTAATAATAAGAATGGAAAGTATATTTAGGAATAACCCTAACAAAATTTGTAAAACATTTATTTTTTATTTTTTTTAATGTTTTTATTTATTTTTGAGACAGAGAGAGACAGACCATGAGCAGGGGAGGGGCAGAGAGAGAGAGGGAAACACAGAATCCGAAGCAGGCTCCAGGCTCTGAGCTGTCAGCACAGAGCCCAATGTGGGGCTCGAACTCACAGACCATGAGATCATGACCTGAGCCGAAGTCAGACGCTTAACCGACTGAGCCACTCAGGCGCCCCCAAAATTTGTAAAACATTTAATGAGTTAATCTTAAAATGAAGATAATCAAGGAGACTTAATTAAATATAAGAACATATCATGTTTGTGGACTTGGAGCCCATTAAAATATCAAATTTGCCCGAAAGGAACTAAAAATTTAACCAATTTCATGTAAAATTCATTCAAGTGTGTGTGTGTGTGTGTGTGCATGTGGTCGAATTTCTAATGGGTTATTCTAATGCTGATTCTAGTAGAAGAATAAAGAACAAGATAGAGAAAATGGGATTTGTTCCAAAGATTTCAGACTTGTTTTAAACATATAGGAGTGGTATTCATACAGTTACAGATGATCCAATAACACAGGATAGCTTGGAAAAAGACCTATGAAGATGTGGAAATGTAATATGTAACAGAGGTAGCATTGCACATGGTACAAAAAAGTTGAATATTACTATAAATAGCACTGGGATACTATTTGTGAAAAAAAAATCAGTGCTTGGGATGCCTGGATGGCTCAGTTGGTTAAGCATCTGACTTCATCTCAGGTCATGATCTCATTGTGAGTCTGAGCCCTGCATTGGGCTCTCTGCTGTCAGAACAGAGCCCACTACAGATCCTCTGTACCCCCCTCCCCATTCCCATTCTTTCTCTCTCTCTCAAAAATAAATAAACATTAAATAAGTCAGTGCTTAATGGATTAAAGTTTAAATGTGACAGAGCTTTTTGACTTGTGTAAGAAGATGTAAGAAATTATCTTCCTTGCCTTGGAATGGGGAAAGGACATCACACAAAGGCACAAAACCTTAAATAAATATTTGATAAATATTATTAGATTAAAAAACAGATTCATTGGGGTACCTGGATGGCTCAGTCATTTGGGTGTCATACTCTTGATTTTGGCTCAGGTCATGATTTCAGGGTCATGGGACTGAACCCCGTGTTGGTCTCTGTGCTGAGTATGGAGCCTGCTTAAGATTCTCTCTCTCTCTCTCTCTCTCTCTCTCTCTCTGCCCCTCTCACCCACTCATGCTCTCTCGGTATCTCTAAAATAAAAATTAAAAACCCCCACATTCATCAAAAGACATTGTTAAGAAGTAGACAAATAACTATACTGGAAAGCAAATTGTTTTCAACACAAAAATATGACAAATATTTTCATACATTATATATAATATTAAAATATTAAAATATTAAAATATAACTATTAAACAGATATGTCACTAAAGAAAATACATAAATTGCCATAAAATATGAAAAAATGACCTACACCATCCTAATCAGAGAAGTGCAAATTTAAACCACAAGAATTCACATTTCAGACTCATTAGGTTAGCTATAGTTTAAAAAGTCTGTCAATATAAGTGTTGGTGAAAACGTGGAGCAACAAAAAATTTTTATACACTCCTGGTATAAATTTGAACTCTAAATTTGGAAAAGACTAATAAATTTGAAGGCTCACAAACCCTTTGACATGGGAAGAACTGTCTTTGACATATACCACAGACTCTTGTACTATTCAAATCGATATTTTTAAGAATGTTTAAAGCATCAGTGTTTGTAATCTCAACAAATGGAAATAAAATAAATACCTACCAGATGAGCAAAACAAATATGTTGCAATATGGTTAACTGAATATTAAAATACACTGCAGAGGAATGAACCGTATCACTAATATATAGAGAGTAAAAAAAAAAAAAGCAAGTTGAAGATGACATACAATGATATAATTTATGTAATAGTAACATTCAGTCAAACATTACAATAAATTCTTAAGTATATTTGCATTGTAGTAAAATCATAAAGTAATATAAGGTTATGAGAAAAATTAAGTTCCGTATATATTGAGAAGGAGAAAATATGAGATCAGAGTAGAATATACAAGCCTTCAATTTTTTTGTAATCCTTTTTATTTTAAGATAATTTAATGAGTTCATGTAATTTATTACATTATTTCTTATATTTCTTTGCATATTTTAAAAATCACACAAAGAGTGTTAATGAAAAATAAAGTTATCTTCTTAAAATGGTTAAAATGATAAATTTCAAGTTATATATATATATATGTGTGTGTGTGTGTGTGTGTGTGTTTGTATACAATATGTTTTAATCACAATTCAAACAAAAACAAAGTGATCACCTTTTATAGATACTGTTTCTTAATGAAAAAACTCTGAATGGTAGCATTCCCAAAAGCATATGGCCACACTTTGATTTATGTATCTGTGTGTATTAATTGGCCAGATAGGTATAATTTTTTAATAAACAAAATAAATATTTGGATATAAGACCATATCCTTAGCCACTTTTGCTTTAATCTTCTTAGCGGATTCCAAAATCACTTATTAAATAGAACAATACTGGTATTAAAGTGAGTGACCACAGGATAAGTAGCAAAGCTAGCCAAGATGAGGCATGTGTCTGTATCTCATCAGTATTGAATACTGCCTATAACTATCACATTCATCTTTGCTTTTAATACCCTGCATAAGACTAACTGAATAACCCAAAACATTTTGCAAATCTTAGGTAAGTTTAGAGAATATACTTTTTTCCAGAATGTAGCTATAATGAACCTGTGAATCATACATGTATTGCCTGTTTTTACAAGATTATGATACTGTAAAAAATAAAAATAATATAAAATTCTGTCTGTAAGGTTATTAAATTTAATGTACACTTAAGTATCTTCTCTATTCAAAAATTATGATATTTCTTTTATAAGCTAAATCTAACTTATAAATTAATTTTCTGAATATCGTTCTAATAAGGTATACATCTTCTAGGAGAGATACTTAATGAACCAGTAGACAGAATGATGGAGTTTGTTGAATTTAGCTAGTATTTACTGCAAGTTACCCTGTATTTGGCATTATGGGCACATGAACATAGGGGCCACAGTGGAAAAGGTAGGGATTATGTATGAATTCAACAGCATAGGTTCTCATTTGCCAAGGCCAATCAACCTCTAAATGTTCAACCTGAGGGCTGCCTTTGATAGAGCACTATATCTTGAGAAGTTGAACCAAGCACTTGGAGCAAATTGGCTATATGGGACCCTTCTATCTTAGAAAGGTGAGCAGTTTGCCATTTCAGGGATAGATGCATAGGCCAGGTATGACTTTTCCTCTTCTTACACTACACTTAGCCAACACTGTTAGCCAGGGTGTATGGAATGCTTAATCTATGAGTATGTAATCCCATAGAGTACACCACTCAACCAGGGGACCCACTTCATACTGAAGGAGGTGTAAGAGTGGATCCATATCCATGGGCTCCATTGGTCATTATCGCATACCATACTATTCAGAAGTAGCTGACCTCATAGAATTCTGGAAAAGCCTTTTAAAGGCACACTTAAAGGACCACCTGAAGGCAACACTCTTAGAGAATGGGATGCTATCCTTTAGAAGGTGGTACATGAATTGAATCAGAGGCTTCTAATATGATCCTATGGTCTCAATAAATAGGGCTACAAAACAAGGGGTGGAAGACTGGCCCCACTTAACAACACTCTCAAAGGTAAGAGTGGTCAGACCCCTTTTGTTTTTCATCCTTGCAACTGTGGGCTCTTGAGAGTTGAACGTACTGGTTCCTAAAGAGGACACTGCCCAGAAAGAGCAAGTAACCATTTAGCTACAAGCTATGGCTTCCCAGGGAACTTTGTACTTTTAATATCTATTGAGCAGCAGACAAGAAGAGGCACCATTCTGATTTGAGTAATTGATCAACAGAGGTTGGTAGGATTGTTTTTATACAATGTGGGCAGGGAGGAATCCATGTGCATTTACTTGCATGATCTACTTGAGTGCCTTTTGGTACTATCTTGGCCCACTGATATTGTGAGCAAACACATGTAACAACTAGATCAGAGAAGCAAGTGATTACAAGGGTTCAGACCCTGCAGGAATGAAGGCTTGCTTTATACTTCCGGATAAGTCAACTAAAACCGCTAACATAATAATTAAGGGGAGGAAGATTTAGAATGGCAGTGGGGGAGAGGGTGTGTGTGAACTATATCTCCAGAAATAACTCCAATAATCAAAGTTCATTCTTAAAACCTCCCTCTTGTAAGTTTTCTATTAGGGTGAAAGCTGCATAGGAACATGAAGGATTAGGGAGTTTTATCTTACCTCACCAAAGTCACAGTATTTTCTATTTTCCGAATTATTTGGAATCTTCTTTATGGGAGAATGCTTCCATATGGAAGATTTGTCTTTTCTCTTCTGTTTGCCTATTTAATCTTTTATTTATATCAGTCTGGATCATGGGGACTTATTTTATACTCTGGTTATAACCCAAACATTATTTTTTTTGGTAAAATTATTCTAGCTTTGGCCAAAGGGTACTATTTCATTTGGTTCCTATGTCCCTTTGACATATCACCATCATTATGTTTTTTCACTTTATTTCTAAATTATATTTTTTATTGGATATTGAATTTAGGCTTGGGCATTCCCCGCCCCCCCCCCCCCCAAGTACTTTCATGATGCTGTTATCTTGTCTTTTGCCTTCCACTATTTTAATTGTTAATCTTAATTTTGCTTTTCTTAATGTAAGGTCTTTTCTTGTTTCACTTTATCTTTGGCTTAGCAGCAGTTTTATGATGATGACTACATGTGTGTTTTTTAATCCCGTAGCAGATTTGCTGAATTTCTTGAAGGTTTGGTGCTTGATATCTTTCGTTAATTTTGGAAAATATTCAGTCATTATTTCTTCTGATATTTCTTCTATTTTATTCTCTGTCATTTTTTTTTCCTTCTGGGTCTCTCTATCACACAATTCTATATTGTTCTATTGATCTCTGGTGTTCTGAGTTTTCATTCTTTTTTCCTCTGTGTATTTCCTTTTGCATAATTTCTATTGAGCTACCTTAGAGCTTTCTGGTTGTCATTCAGCTCTTAACTCATCCAATAAATTAAAAATACTAAATTTTATTTTGATACAATATAAAGCTTACAAAAAATGGTAAGAACAAAATAATGAACTTCAGAAAGACATTATAGAATATGTTGCCCACATGATGCCCTATCATGCCCCAATACTTTAGTATGTATTTTCTATAAAAGGATATTCCCCTATAAACACAATGCATCCATATAAAATCAGGAAATTAATATTTACTTGTTATAACCATGTAATGCTTTGTTTCCACTCAACTTTTCCCACACTCTTAGTAAAAGTACTATTGGGGAGAATCAGTGGGATGGTGGAATTGGCTGTTTATTTTCAGTTTCTATCAGTTCCAGTTCATCCCATCGACTCACACTGTCATTAAAAACTGTGGCTAGTAATTCCTTGATTCAGTGGAATAATTCAACTTGCAGGAACATCAGTTCTCTGCTCTACAGTGAAGGGTATAGCTACTAAATTCTAGTCATTAAGTTTTGTTTTTTTCTTACCTTCCCCCCCCCCACGCCCCACCATTTCTTTAGCTTTTTTTGCTACAGTAGGAACAATGGTTTGTGTTATCGTATATTTTGCTAAAAGTAAAACCTCTACTTCTATGGATTGTTTTTTATTTTTTTCCCCTTTTGAACAGATTGTATAATTTTTTTCTTGTCATTTTAATTCTTTAATAAGTTTTGAAGTTACATGTTTTCTTGTTATTCTTAAGTATAATAGAAATTAAAACATAATACTTGTTAAAATCTAAACTTTCTCCCTTACCCTCCCCTGAGAAAATCATGTTGACTATTCCACTAACTCCTCTCAAATGTTTTATTATTGTTGGGATACATCTTCATTAGATATCTTTAATCCAACAAAATATATTGTGTTATACAGTCAATGTTCATTTAATTGTAGTTATATAACTTTCTACATCAGTTTTTTTTTGCAGCTCAGATTCTTCTATCAGCCCTTTGTTTCTGCCTAAAGTAAACCTTTAAGAATTTCTTTTGGTCAGTCCTTCGGTGGAAAATTGGTTATGTTGGCAAACTCTTATGGCTTTATTTTTCTTGAGGTAAAATCACTATATTGTAAAATTCATCCTTTTTTGTGTGGAATTCTATGACTTTTCATAAACATATACTGCCATGTTACCACCACCAATATTAAGATATGAAACATTGCCAACACCCCCAAGGATTCCCTCTTGTCACTTTATAGTCAGTTCCTTTCTCAGTTCCAGCCTCTGGAAAACACTAATCTGTTTTCTGTTCCTATAGTTTTGTCTTTTCTGGAATGATAGTATGTAGGTCTTTTGAGTTTGTCCTCTTTTGCCTATCTTAATGCATTTGTGACCCATCCATGATGTTGTATATGGTTTATTCATTTTTATTGCTGATTAGTATTACATTGAATGAGGTACACAGTTTGTTTAACCATTCACTAGTCAAAGTACATTTGAGGTGTTCATAATTTTTAGCAATTATGAATATAAGAGCTATAAACATTCATATATGGTTCTTAACATGTACATAAATTTCATTATACTTGTATAAATACCTAAGTATGGTATTGTAAGATCATATTGTAATGATATGCTTAACTTTATAGGATATTGCCAAATGCTTCCATTTGACTATACCATTTTGCATTATCATCACAATTTATGAAAGTTCCAGGTTTTCACCATCTGTATCATTTTAACTATTCTAATAGATTTGTAGTGGTATCTCATTATGATTTTAATTTGTCTTTCCCTAATGTCTAATAATGTTTAGCATTATTACATGTGTTTTTCTATCCATATATCATCTTTCGTTTTGTATGTACTCAAACTTTGTTGTATATCAATTGTGTTTTGTTGATCTATCCCTTTACCTTGATTTGTAGCTTTATAATAAGAATTGAAATCAGAATTTACATTCTTCTCTTCAACCCCAGGAGATTTTGGGAGAGGACTGCATAATTTTGAGCAGAGTCACATGTTTATTAAATATGACAAGTATCAATGCAGCACATGTATTAGGCCTAGAACAGTGTTCACTTGCAGAAGCTCAGAGAGAATAGAATGGTAGCAAATATGCAGATTTTTTTCTGTCTCTTGCACTCAGGAGCAGTGCAAACTGATAAAGTTGTGCAGTATGCTAGGCTATTCAATGAGGGACTCTGGCTTCATAATATGGAGTGTAAAAGCTCAACCAATTGGGAAGCAATAGCACCTTTCCTGGCATAGGCAAGGGCTTTGAATTACGTCTTTTGTTCCATGAGGTCACCAACACTAAAGCCCACCTTTTCTTGAGGTTGAAGAATCTATTCTTGATCTTGCCTTATCAGATAATCTTACTCAGAGTTGCAGATTAATTGGTGTTAATTATTTCCTAGATGTGGTAGAATTTACCAGTAAAGCCATCTGTTCCTGGACATTCTTTGTTATGAGGTTTTTGATTACTAATTCAATCTTCTTACTGGTAATTGATCTGATCAGATTTTCTGTTTCTTCATGATTTAGTCTTGATAGGTTGTATGTTTTTAGGAATTTTTTATTTCTTATAGGTTGTCCAATTTGTTGGTACTGTACTTGTTCATAGTAGTCTCATGATTTCTTTTATTTGTGTGTTTTCAGTTGTAATGTCTCCTCTGTCATTTCTAATTTATGTGTTTGAGTCCTCTTTTTTTTTTTCTTGGTAAGTCTAGCTTTTAAAGGTTTGTCAATTTTGTTTATCTTTTTAAAAAATTAGCTCTTAGTTTCATTGTTTTTTTTCCTGTTGTCTTTTTAGTCTCTATTTCATTTATTTTCACTATGATTTTTATTATTTCCCCCTTTCTACTAACTTTGATCTTCATTTGTTCTTCTTCTTCTAACTCCTTGATGTGTAAAGTTAGTTTTTTTTAATTTGAACTTTTTTTTTCTTAATATAAGTGTTTATCACTATGAACTTCCCTGTTAGAACTGCTTTTGCTGCATTTTGTAAGTTTTGGTGTTTGTATTTTCATTTTCATTCATCTCAAGATATTTTTGATTTGTCTTTTGATTTTTTCCAAATTCATTTTACTAGACCACTGTTACACTGGTACTAAAACCAGACAAAGACATTGTAAGAACAAAATAAAAAAACAAAACAAAAAAAATCTGCAGACCAATATCCCTGATGAGCATAGATGCAAAAATCTTCAAAAAGATATTAGGAAGCCAAATTCAACAATGCATTAAAAGGATTATATGCTGTGAGATTTATTCCAGGTATGCAAGAATAATTCATCACTTACAAATCAATCAGTGTGATACACCACATCAACAAAATGAAGGATAAAAATCACATGTTCATTTTAAGGTGCAGAAAAAGCATTTGATAAAATTCAACATCCATGCACAATAAAAACTCTCACAAAACAGTATAGAGGAAAAGTACCTCAACATAATAAAAGCCATTTATAATAAATCCGCAACTAACATCATTCTCAAAAGTAAAATGATGAAAGCTTTTCCTCTAAGATTAGGAACAAGGCAAGGATGCCCATTCTTACTACTTTTATTCAACATAATAGTGGAAATCCTAGCCACAGCAATTGGCAAGAAAAAGAAGGAAAAGCCATCAAAATCAGAAAGGAATAAGAAAACTATCTCTATTTGCAGATGATATGACCCTAAAGGCTCCATAAATGAAAAAAAAATTGGAACTAAAAAATGAATTCAGTAAATTGCAGAATACAAAATTAATGTACAAACATCAATTGCATTTCTTTCTTTCTTTTTATATTTCTATACAGTAACAATGGAGTATAAGAAAGAGAAATTAAGAAAACAATCCTATTCACAATCACATTGAAAAGAATAAAATACCTAGGAATGGATTTAGTCATGTAGGTGATGGACCTGTACTCTGAAAACTATGACGCTGATGAAATAAATTAAAGAAGATAATCATAAATGGAAAAACATTCCATGTTTATGACTGGAAGAATTAATAATGTTAAAATGTCCATACCATCCTAAACAATCTAGAGAGTCAATACAATGCCTATTAAAATTTCAATGGCATTTTTCACAGAAATAGAAAAAAAAACAATCCTAATATTTTTGTGGAACCAGAAAAGTCCCCAAATAACCAAAGTAACCTTGAGAAAGGAGAGCAAAGCTGGAAGTATTACACTTTCTGATTTCAAACTATATTACAAAGCTTTTTACAGTTCTTAGTAACCGAACTGTATAATATTGACATAAAAATAGATACATACATTAATGGGACAAAATAAAGAGCCCAGAAATAAGACCATGCATTTATGTCAATTAATTTACAACAAATGAGCCAAGAATACACAATGAGGAAAGGATAATCTCTTCAATAAATAGTGTTGGGAAAACTGATCAGCCACGTGCAAAAGAATGAAATTGGATCTTTATCTTAAGCCACTAGCAAAAATCAACTCGAAATGGACTAAAGACTTTAACATAACACCTGAAACCATAAAAACCCCAGAAGAAAACAGAGAGAGTAAACTCCTTGACATAAGTTTTGTTAATGAATTTTTTGGATTTGATGCCCAAAGCAAAAGCAACGAAAGCAAAAATAAATGGTATGACTACATTATACTAAAAAGTTCCTGCACAGCAAAGACCATCAACAAAGTGACAAGGCAACCTACGTGTGGGAGGAAATATTTTCAAATCATATATTTGGTAAGTAACTAGTATCTAAAATATATAAAGAACTCATACACTCAACAGCAAAAAGCAATCTGAATAGAAAATGGCAGAAGACCTGAATAGACAGTTTCCCAAAGAAGACATACAAATAAAGCAACAGGTACATGAAAAGGTGCTCAACTTCGTTTAATTATCAGAGAAAAGCAAGTGAAAAGCACAATGAGATATGACCTCACACCTGTTAGAATGGCTATTATCAAAAAGATAACATAACAAGTGTTGGCGATGATGTAGTCAATAGGGAACATTTGTGCACTGTTGGTTGGAATTTAAATTGGTGCAGTTACTATGGAAAATAGTATGGAGAGTCCTCAAAAATTAAAAATAGAACTACCATATGAATCAGCAATTTAACTTCTAGTTATATATTTGGAAGAACAATATTACTATCTCTAAATGATATCCCCATGTTCATTGCAGTATTATTTACAATAGCCAAGACATGAAAACAACCTAAGTGTCTACTGATTGAAGAATGGACAAAAAAAATATTTTATATATAACCATCAAAAACAAGGAAATCCTGCCATATGTGACAAAAGGATGAAGCTTGACAGCATTATGCTAAGTAAAATAAGTCAAACAGAAGAAGGCAAATATTGTATCAGCTGACATATATGTTGAACCAAAAAAAAAAAAAATCCAAACCCATGAATACAGAGAACAAATTGATTTTTGCCAGATTTGGGGTGGGGGTGGTCAGTGGAAGAAATGGCTGAAGATGGTCAAAGGGTGCAAACTTCCAGTTATAAGATAAATAAGTTCTTAAGATGCAATATACAGTATGATGACTATCCTTGATAATACTGTATTATATATTTGAAAGTTGCTAAGAGAGTAAATCTTAAACGTTCTTATCACAAAAAATAAAATTTGTAACTATGTGTGGTGGTCGTTAACTAAACTTATTATGGTGATAATTTCACCATATGTACATCTATGAAATCATGTGTATGCTTTAAGCTAATACACTGTTATACATTATTATTTCTCAATAAAACTAGAAAAAATGTTTTTTTTCTAAGTAGTAGGATTAGCAAATATTTTATGGGACTAAATCTCTTTGCTGATCAACATTTGGTAATTTTTCTATGATTATGTGTTATATAAACCAAACATAATAGTTTTCAAGATTTGCCTATACTTGAAGACCCACATAAAAGCCACCTGTTATAATATTTTGCAATTTCCTGCCCTCTACCCATAGCGATGAATCGCAGTTTTCTCTGAATTTTCACAACATGTTAGTTATTCCAATGCTATAGCACTGAAAGAAAGAGAAAAAGATCTTCATCACTCTAAGTTTTGGTATTCTGCAATACCAATTTTCCTTAGGGTCTTAATTTTTCTTAATGTTCATCTGATGGTTCTTTATTATTCTGTTTCCTCATTAATTTTTAAAGGAGTTTTGATGATATTTAATGAAGTATTTTGTTTTTTATGAGAGGATTGATCTAAAAAAACTAGCTCATCACTAATAACAAGTATGGATTATCTCTCACTGTTTTAAATTATTCATTCCATTAGAATAGCACTTATTAAATTACTATCTTTTTGTGTAAAATATAACCTACTTTATAAAAGATAAAATACATATTTTTAATAAGAAAAACCTGGAAGAATTAACATTATCTTTTTAAATTTAAGGTATATTGAGCACCCATTATATGTAAAAAGGGGACAGAAAATATTTCATTCAGTAACATATCTTGCCAAGTATCTTGCAATGAAATGTAAAACTTGGGCTGAAATTTTGTGAATTGTTATTTTCTATTGTGTTCCAGTAAGATGTTTTTTAGCTGAATATTGTTATAGTGGTTCCCCTTCAAAAGAGGACCTAAAGTTTTAAACACCTATGCCTATACCAAAATTTTAACAATTACAATAATAACATTATTATTTTAATATGCATCAAAGAATAAGTGTGTAATGTATTTTGAATGGAAATAGCATTATTTCTATTGTCCTTAACTTTCTCAGGCTAACAAGGAGACAGGCAGTTGAAAAGATAACAGAATTCCAGTCTCATATTTTATATCAAGCTCAAGAAATATTGTCTTATCTGAAATTGTTAAGATTACCTTGGTATTCAGATTGAATAATCTATGCTATGTATTATAAAGTAAGTTGATATATGATTAAACAATAATTGCTGACAGGGTCATGAATGATAATGTTCGGGAGCTTGTTAAATTTTATCGCTATGGGAACTGAATTTCTATATTTGTGTGAATTTAAAATGTTTATCTTTTTCATTCATTATTTCACTGATATCTTTTCATATATTCACTCATTTTCTCAACAAGAATTTATATATCGTCTGGTAAAAGATATATTCACTTTGATAAATGGCCAGTGGAATTAAAGACCTGCGTTCAAGTTTTACCACAATGTATGACATCAGAGAGTTTACCACTTCATAAAGGAGAGACTTTGACTTGGGAAATCTCTTCTTGTTCTGTAATTCCATCTATGTTACAGATTTGTACAGGAAGAGTATCTGACCTCTTGTCATTTATAATATACTAAGGAGATAAGAAAATGACATACTATGTTAGGACACCTGCATAAAGCTTAAAAAACTATTAATCAAAGCTTAAAATAATTCATCAGTAAAGGTGTTTAAATGCAGAGGCTGTCAGCAGGTTCAGGAATCTCCAAGGGATGGTCTTTCAAGCCTAGAATCTTGGTCCTGAGTGGCTCAATGATTCACTATCACCAAAATCATGACTTTTTAGTGTGTAATGTAGAATGCCAATTTATTTATTTTAATTTACAATGACACAAATAATTCCCAGTGAATCATCTTGAGCAGTATATTCTTTATACCAGAAAAACTACATGGGAAGCTAAACTATTGGTAGGATTTTCTTTTAGGGGATTCTCATAGGCTCCAAACAATGGAAGCTACAAATAAGATTTTATGTTTAATAGACTAAATTTCTGGGGTCTATGCAATGAAGTCAATGAGATCAAATAGTTTTATAGTAATTTAAGACATTTGCAAGTACCAACTCTAAGTACTTTGCTGACTAATTATCTAGAATCCTGGTTGACCAAACTCCACTTAGAATGATGCATTACTTCTTAAGATTTACCAATACATTCAACTAATCTTGTGGGTGTCATTATATCTTTTTGCCTATTTTTAATTCAGTGTGTGTGGAATTTGGATCATGTGTTCCTAATGGCAATATTATTCATTTATATCCAAGGACTTGGAGGGGTTACTTGTTTAGTACCCCAAAATATTTTGGGAAATGATAATGTCATTTTTGAAACTTTTAAAGATCAATATTATAATAATTATTATTTTGGTTATTTCTGTACTATTATTGTTTGAGCCATTGATCTATGGCTTCTTCTATTTTGAAAAGTGCCAATATTTTAGATTTTTAAAAGTTGACTTGTATGACAGATTACTTAATTTTAGAGATATGTGATGGAAACTAAGATAATTAAGATATTATAGTCACGTTTATTACATCTTAAGTACTTTTCCTGGATTTCTCTAATTTAAAAATGTAGGTTTGAGTCAGTATGTCATAAAATGTATTTCCAAATATTCTAGTCTGAGGATTATATGAGTTTAAATTGAGTCATTATGACAGATCCTGTACAATATGTTAAACATGTTGCTACACATTATGAAAGTTTTCCTTTATTACTATTTGTGTAAATTATCTGTGTTTATTTGCCAGGAAAAAATGGTCGCCTTGTTACTGATTCGTTAACTATTATCTCTCTGCTCCAAATTTACATTTATATTCTCTTTCCTGTGGTTCTGGAGCAGGGACTGCAAACTATTACCCAGACTCATTTGCCAGAAGGCTTCTGCCAATAAGAGGCACTAGGGCAGTGCTTCTTAACCTTGGCTGTGTATTGGAATCACCTGGGAAAGTTTGAGGACTGTCAGTGCCTAACATCCATGTCCACAATTTCAGATTTCTTTATTTGCAGGTGAGGACTGGGTATCGGGCTTTTTAAGATTAAATGATTCTTGGGACACCTGGGTGGCTCAGTTGGTTAAGCGTCTGACTTCAGCTCCGGGCATGATCTTGTGTTTGTGGGTTCAAGCCCCACGTTGGGCTCTGTGCTGACAGCTCAGAGCCTGGAGCCTGCTTCGGATTCTGTGTTTTCCTTTCTCTCTGCTGCTCCCTGCTCATGCTTTGTCTTGCTCTGTCTCTCAAAAATAAATAAACATTAAAAAAAAAAAGGTTAAATGATTCTCATGAGAAGCTAAGACTAAGAGTGATTATGCCAAAGGATGGTAGTCAGGTAGAAGGTATTTCCTCCTGCTTTAATCTTCCTTCACTGACACCTGAAGAGCAGCATTCACTCCCAGCAGGGGCAGTTGGCCCCTGTTTTCAGCCTCTTTAAGGCACTTCTAGAATCACTCTTTTGTATCCCCTTAAAGATATCAGCAAAAGCTTAGTGGTGCCACTACCTGTCCTTCAGAAGTCTGAGAACTCTCTTTCAAGTTCTTAAGGTACTAGTAGCACCCAAGACCCTTCTCTCCATCAAAAATCTGAGCACCTAATTCACAAAGCCTCACCTCTGAACTCCAATCTATTCTTTTATGCCACCAGTTTTAGGGTCAGAGCTGATTGCTACAGTTATTATCTCTGAGTTATTTAAGCATCCCTCTTGTGTTCTTTCGACACTCCAAAGTTTATGTAACCATTTTTCTATATTAAAGTTATTTTGTGGAACTATGTAGATGTTTTCCATTTTCCGGGCTGGACCCAACTGCATCTAAACTTTTTGTTAACTACTTTAATGATATGGCTGTAATAGTCATAGATTAAATGAGAAATTGGAATGTAGTAGCACTTGCCCTTGGATTATGAAATTAGAATTATGGGGAATTTTTTTTCCAGCTTCTGTCTCTTTCTCATTCTCTCTCATCTCTATTTCTCTATCTCCATCTTATCTTGATCATCTATATCCTATCTATATCTATATCATCTCTCTCTCTCTCTCTCTCTCTCTCTCTCCCCCTCCCTCCCTCCCTCCCTCTTTATATCTATGTCTGTGGAAGTAGATGAAATTCAGAAGGGGAAACTTTACTTTGAAACCTGAATGTAACTGCTAAAATTTAGTACTGCTTACTATGGTATTTACCTTATTAATAAAAATTGAATATATTATTGTTTATTATTCTGCTTTAAAAAGAACAGTAAGAGGTTGTTTAAGAGATGGACCACAATTAGGAATACTGTTTTCAATGCTAGCATTCAGGGAAATAATTTGATGATGTTTTAAATATTCCAACTTAGAGATTACATTCAGATGTTATATTAAATAGATCAGAATAAGTTTGATACCTTTTATATGGGAAGTTTCAATGACAACTATTTTACCATTTCTCTATGCATGGCTATTTAGGATTCATGTAGAAAATAACTGGATTGTTCAAATGCGATCAGTACATTTTTCTGCTCGCCTTGCTTTAAGTGTCCAGTACAAATGTAATCTGCCTGAAAACAACAATTGGTGTCCGTGATAGCTATCCAAAACAATATAGAATTACCTCTTTTAAGGGAAGCAGATTATAGTATCCATCATACTGTAGTATTATGTTATAACTTGTGAGAGGATTTAACTTTTATCTCATTTTTCCCTTGAAGAGTCCTCTGTGGTGGATGTTCATGAACTCTATCTTTGCTTTGCAGTATAAGATACTGGAGACATTTTCTAGTTAGGTGCAGAACTAAATACAATACACATGTCATGTCTATTTTCTAGTTGAGACAACAGAGTTTTAAATAAGTGCTAAAATAAAAATACTTAGTTTAAACTATTTGAAAAAGCAATGGATTAAAAATAATTTATAACAAATAACACTGTCACTTTTTGCAGACGACCTGATACCAAATATAGGAAAATCCTAAAAATTCCACCAAAAAATTGTTAGAGCTAATAAATGAATTTAGTAATGCCACAGAATACAAAATCTGTGGTGTTTCTATCCACTAGTAACAAACTATCAGAAAGAGAAATTAAGAAAACAATCCTATTTGCAATTTCATCTGATAGAATACCTAGGAATAAATTTAACCAAGGAAGTTAAAGAATTGCACACTGAAAACTACAACACTGGTGAAAGAAATTGAAGAAGACAAAAATAAATAAAAGGATATTCAGTGCTAATGGATTGGAAAATTAATGTTAAAATGCCCATACTACCTAAAGCAATCTACAGATTCAATGAAATCTCTATCAAAACACAAACAGCATTTTTCACTAAACTAGAAATAATTCTAAAATTTGTGTGGAACCACAAAAGATCCCAAATAGCCAAAGCATCTTGAGAAAGAAGAAGAAAGCTGAAGGTATCACACTTCCTGACTTCAAAGTGTACTACATAGCTATAGTAATCAACACAGTATGGTACTGGCACAAAAAAAGACACACAGATCAAAGGAACAGAATTGAGATCCCAGAAATAAACCCCCACGTATATGGATGGCAAAGGAGCCAAGAACATACAATAAAGAAAGGGCAGCCTCTTTAATAAATGGTGTTGGGAAAACTGATCAGCCACATGCAAAAGAATGAAACTAGACCACTGTGTTACACCAAACACAAAAATTAACTCAAAGTGGATTAAAAGATTTGAATGTAATAACTGAAACTATAACATTTCTAAAAGAAAACATAGGCAGTAAGCTCCTTGACATCAGTCTTAGTGGTGTTTTTGTGGATCAGATTCCAAAGGCAAGGGAAACAAAAGCAAAAAATAAACAAATGGGACAATACCAAACTAAAAACCTTCTGCACAACAAAGGCAACCATCATCAAAATGAAAAGGCAAACTACTCAATGCGGGAAGATATTTGCAAATCATGTGCCCATTAAGGGGTAATATCCAAAACATGTAAAGAACTTATACAACAAAAAACAAACAACCTAATAAAAAATGAGCAGAGGATCTGAATATTTTTTTCCAAAGAAGAAATACAGAGGACCAAATGGCACATGAAAAGATGTTCAGTATCACTAACTATTACGGAAATGCAAATCAAAATATCATCTCATACCTATTAGAATGGCTATTATCAAAAAGACAAGAAATGAGGGTGCCAGGGTGGCTCAGTCAGTTGAGTGTTCAACTCTTGGTTTCAGCTCAGGTCATGATCTCCTCGTCTCTTGAGTTCAAGCCTCGCTGTGGGCTCTGGGCTGGCAACGATGGGCCTGCTTGGGATTCTGTCTCTCCCTTTCTCTCTCTGCCCCTCTCCCCCACTCACATTGTCTCTGTCTCTCTCAAAAAATAAATAAATAAACCTTAAAAAAAGATAAGAAATAACAAGTGATGATGAGGATGTGAAGAAAAGAGGACCTTTGTAGATTGTTGGTGGGGTTGCAAATTGGTGTACTCACTGTGGGAAACAGTATGGAGACTCTTCATAAATTTTAATTTAAGAGCTACTATATGATTCAGCAGTTCCACTTCTGAGTATTTATCTAAACAAAACAAAAACACTAATTTGAAAGGATACATTCACCCTTATGTTTATTGCATTAGTTACACTAGCCAACATATGGAAATAACCTAAATATCCATCAATGGATGAATGGATAAAGAAGTTCTGGTATACTTATTATTGTATACAATACAATATTACTTGGCCATAAAAAGGAATGAAATGTTGACATTTACAACAGCATGGATGGACTTTGAGGGTACTATGTTAAATGAAATAAATCATAAAGATAAAGACCAATAACATATGATTTCGCTTATCTCTACAAAAGCAAAGAAACAAAAACAAAAACAAAACAAAATTAATTCAGATACCAAGAACAGATTAGTGGCCACCAGATGGGAAAAGGGTTGGGAGGTGAGAAAAAAGGGGGTCAGTTGTAGGGTGACAGATGGTAATAGATGTTTGGGTGTGATCACTTTGTAGTGTATACAGGTGGCAAATTGTAATGTTGTACACCTGAAAATTATGCATAAAAATACTCCAAAGTTTAAAAAAAGCTAGAAAAATTGAAATAAGTAAAAAAGAAATATACTAATGGATTCACAGAATAAGCTCTAAAACTATAACAGCTTGAGAGGACACCTCTCTGTAAGCAAGATAATTTAAAGGTAATTTCTAGTTTTGCATTTTATGATGAATGTATATAGTTGAGAAGTTTGTGCAAATAAGTAGCAATACATAGAATCACAAGAGACCAAATTCCTATGGAGAGAAAGATAATAAAATAATTAAGACATCTGTATTAAATAGTTACAGGTGCTTCTTATATGATGAATGCCACTCCTTTTTTTTTAAAAAAAATATTTATTTATTTATTTATTTTGAGAGAGAGAAGGAGAGAGAGAGAGAAAGAGAGAGAGAGTGCAGAGGAGGGGCAGAGAGAGAGGGAGAGAGAGAGAATCTCAAGCAGGCTCTGCACCATCAGTGCAGAGCCCCACACGCGGCTCAAACTCACAAACTGTGAGATCATGACCTGAGCTGAAATCAAGAGTCAGTTGCTTAACCCACTGAGCCATTAGGCACCCCATCTACTTCCTTCCTAATAAAATTCCTTAAATCACCAGCATTATTTGTGTTATTACCCATACAACAACACCTTGGAATAATCAACTTCATATAAAAGTTATAATTTATAATGTTTTGAGTAAATTTTACCATCATCTATTAAATAAATAGCAACTTCATCTTAGCTTTCAGCAGAGGGCACTGGAGCACATCATGGAAAAACAACCAAAAATTCTAATGCAAAGAAGTACTCAAGGCATGGAAAACAGCTTTAAACATGTCCTGTGTTTTACATAAGATGATTAGACATGAGTAACTGATAAACTTATCAACATTTTTTAAGACAGTATTTTACACTATAATGAATTTGTGGAAACTTCTGTTTCTATTGCAATTTTCAAAATGACTACTTTGTTCTTTCAAAACACAATGCAAGTAACCTATTATAATTTGGTGACAATGTAGCTTGCTCATTTATATGGATTAGGTATCCAGCTATGATAAAAAATTTAACAGCTCTTTAATAAACTAAATCTTTCTGTCTCTACACATAATAAATGGATTTGTCAGGGCTCAGAAATTGACACTCTTTTTTGTTCTGTACAAGTTCATTAAAATATGTATGATATGGGAGTGTTCTAGCTTTGTTTCTGCCATAAGCCAGATGATAAAGATAAAGCTCCTTTATTTCATCTCACTTAGTAGAGATAGCAAGACTTCTAATGGTTCAAACAACAAGCTTTTATGAGTATTCAGTAAAGAAGCTAGTCTTTTTGTTTTTAGTAAGGCAGTTGTAATGGTTGTGTAGTATTATAAATTTGAGACTAAAGTTATTTTGAAGACTTCAGCTTCAGATTAAGACAAAGTGGGTGATTATAAAAAAGACAACCAAAGTAAGAATACTGAATAATTACTGTAAATTTCTTCTCTTTATAATGAACATATTTTAAGTGAAAGAAAACTGTATCATTATTTTATTTAATTTTTGTATTGGTCTGCAGGGGAGGTAAGAATTAGTGATCTTGCAAAATAATAATTTATAATAGAAATTTTAGTATAATTTTCTATCCATTCTCTGGATTCCACTGATGAAATTAATTTTTATTTATGTTGTAACATCAGTGTGCGTTTTATAGTTTATTGTCCTTCAGTGGAGAAAGAACATCTTTAATGTTCTTGTTGTTTGAAAAAGTGGGCATTTATAAATTCAGAATGATGAGTCACACATTTAATTAAATCAAAGTTCTTTACATATTTAAAACTCAAGCAGAGAAACTCCTGTATTAAAAAAATCTAATTTATGCAAATTGTACAGCAGGAAAATGTATATGGCAACAAGTTTTAAATGTCATTTTTGCTTTGCTTAATGGATGTACTATGATCAAAATAGAGCAAAACATAATATTAAGCCAAGCTGCTCACACAGTTCTTACTTTACTCCATGGGAACAAATTGCTCTCTGGAGAGCAAATAGAATAGCCAGAGCAGAGACTTAAAAACAGTTTTAAAGATACTGGCCAATACCAGCCCCAAATAAATAACAATTACAGAATAGAAAAAAAAATTATAATCATAATCTGATAAGACTGGATTTTTTTTGGCACACTGAGATACCATGGAAATAAAGAGTCAAAGATGTTCTTTTTTTAAAAATGATTTTACTTATTTAGAGTAATTTTAGGTCTACAACAAAATTAAGAGATACAGAGATTTCCCATATGTCCCCTGCCCCCACACATGCATAGTCTTCACTATTACTACTAACATCACTCACCAGAATGGCACCTTTTTTTGCCAAGAATGCACCTACATTTGTACGTCATCATCACTCAGAGTCTTTAGTTTACCTTAAGATTCACTCTTGACTTTGTATAATCTGTGGGTTTGAACAAATAGATTTCATTGCTCTAAAAGTCCTCTGTGCTCTGCCTATTCACTGCCTTCCCAACCACTGATCTTTTATTTGTCTTCTCCAGAATGTCATATGGCAGTAATCATACAGTATGTAGGGCTTCTTTCTTGAATGTTCCTCGTGTCTTTTCATGGTTTGATAGCTCATTTATTTTTAGTTCTATTGTTTGGATGCACCCCAGTTTGTTAATCCTTTCATCTATTAAAGAACATTTGAATTGCTACCAAGTTTGGGCAATTAAGAATATAACTGATAAAACATCTGTGTGCAAGTTTTTGAGTGGATGTAAAATTTCAGCTTCTTTGGGTAAATTCCAAGGAGAGCAACTGCTAGACTGTATGGTTAGAATATGTTTAGTTTTATAAGAAACCACCATACTGTCTTCAAAAATAGCTGTAGGATTTTGCATTTTCACCTGCGATGTATGAGATTTCCTGCTGGTCCACATCCTCACCAGCATTTGATGTTGTTAGTGTTCTGGATTTTGGCCATTCTAATAGGTGTCTAATAAGTATCTCATCATTTCATTTTTCTGATAACATGTGATGTGGAGTATCTTTTCATTTGCTTATTTTCCATCTGTGTATCTTCTTTGGTGAGATGTCTTGTAAGGCCTTTGGCCCATTTTTTAAATTGGGTTGTTTGTTTTCTTATTGTTGAGTTTTAAGAGCTATATATTTTGGATAATAGCCTTTATCAGATATATCATTTGAAAATATTTTCTTTCAGCCTATGGCTTGTTTTATAGTTCTCTTGATACTCTCTTCCACAGAGCAGAAGTTTTTAATTTTAAAGAAGTTTATCTTATTAATTATTTCTTTCATGGATTATGTTTTTGTTGTTGTACCTAAAAGGACATCACTGAATCCAAAGTCATGTAGGTTTTCTTTTATGTTATATTCTAGGAGTTTTATAGTGTATTTTACACTCTATGATCCATTTTGAGTTAATTTTTGTAATAGGTGTGAGGTCTGTGTCCAGATTTATTTTTTTGCCTGTGGATGTCCAGTTAATTCAGTACCATTTGTTGAAGAGATTGCCTTTGCTCCATTGTATTGACTTTGCTCCTTTCTCAAAGATTAGTTGACTATATGTGTGTGTGTATATATATATATATATATATATATTATGTAATGTATATTAGTTGTATATATATATATATACACACATATGTATTATGTAATATGTATTAGTTGACTATATATAATATCTATTTTC
This sequence comes from Lynx canadensis, assembly GCF_007474595.2. Taxonomy (NCBI): domain Eukaryota; kingdom Metazoa; phylum Chordata; class Mammalia; order Carnivora; family Felidae; genus Lynx; species Lynx canadensis. The sequence continues at coordinate 65,055,960 of NC_044309.1, forward strand.
TATTTTATATGTATGTATATATACATATATTATATATAATTATATATTATATATATACATATAAAAAGTGTCTGGGCTCTTGGGCTCTTTTGTCTCTATTACTGTAGATACATTTTAAGTCTTAAAGTAAAGAAGTAATGCCAAGTTTTTTTTTCTCCTTCAATATTGTGCTAGCTGTTCTAGATATTTTGCCTCTTCATATAAACTTTAGAATCAGTTTGTTGATATCCACAAAAGAACTTGCTGGGATTTTGATTGTGATTGCATTGGATCTATAAATCAAGTTAGGAAGAATTGGCATGTTGACAATATTGAGCCTTTCTATCAATGGCCATGGACTTTTCTCCATTTATTTAGTTCTTTAATTCATTTGAGTTTTGTACATATATATATATAGTTTAGTATATGTGTTTTTAGATTTATTCCATAGTATTTCATTTTTTCGCATGCTAATGTAAAGGGTATTGTGTTCTTAATTTCTAAGTCTGCTTATTCATTATTAGTATATAGGAAAACAGTTTATTCTTGTAAATAAAACTTGTATCTTGCAAGCTTGTTCTAATTGCTTATTAATTCCAGGAGTTTTTTGGTTGATTCTTTGAGATTTGTTACATAGGTAATCATGTCACTTGTAAACAAAGGCAGTTTTATGTTTTTCTTCTCAATCTACATGCTTTTATTTCCTTTTCTGGCTTTATGGCAATTAACAAGGACTTCCAGTACAATGTTGAAAGCCAGTGATGAGAGGGAACATCTTTTTTTTTTTTGTCTCTGATGTTAGTAGGAAAACTTTACATTTCTCACCAGTAAGTATGATGTTAGCTGTAGGATTTTTTTTGTGGATAGTCTTTATCAAATTGAGAAAGTTTGTCTTTGTTGCTAGTTTACTATGAGTTTTTATCATGAATAGGTGTTGGAATTTGTCAAGTGCTTTTTGTGCATCTGTTGATATGATAATGTGTAATTTTTTTTTTTAGTCTGTTAATGTGATGAACAACAGTTATTGACTTTTGAATGTTGAACCAGTCTTGTACACCTAGTATAAATCCCACTTAGTTGTGGTATATAATTCTTTATATACATTGTTGGATTCATTCTGCTAATAACTTGTTGAATATTTTTGCATCTATATTCATGAGATATTGATCTGTACTTTCTTTTCTTATAATATCTTTCTCTGGTTTTGATCTTAGGGTAATGCTGGCCTCATGGAATGAAAGCTATTCTTAAAGTTCAATTGCATTGGAAATTCTTGGGTCAGACAAAATGATATCCTGGCACTTTTGGCCCTTCTAGAATTAGCTGAGTGGAGTTACAATTTTCCTCCCTCAAATAAGTCATATTTTCAAGTAACATTAGGTCTGAATAATTTTTACCAGTTATTTATGTACACTTTCCTGTTTGCTCAGATATTTTATTTAGTACAGGATAGTTTAAGTGCTTTTGCTATATCCTTGTGCAATAAAATGGCATCTATTTTTTCACTTTATAAGTAACAAAACTAAGGCATGAAAATCTTAAGTATCAGAACAAAAATCAGTGATAAGTCAATAATAGCACTAGTTAGGTCCTTTGTTTACTAAACTTGGTGATAAAAAAAATTGTAGAAGTAATTGAAGTGCAGTAACATTCAACTTAGCAATTGCTGTTGTAGCTTTAAAATTTTTAACCTGGTCTGTAAGTTGAGTTATATTAGAAATAAACTAAGGTTATTCCTATAGTGAGGCTATATCCCAGGCTTATAGAAAATAAATCTTTACCATTTTTATAATTTTCCCTACACAGATAGCCGTGTCAATATCTTTAAAAGAAAATGTGCCTAGGAAAAGAAAAATTCACGTCTTCTCATTTCTAGCATTTCCTTCTTGTTCCCCAGTTCAATACACAGCTGAAAATTTGCCTAGAGCTGATAAACTCTGAGTTGTCTTCAAAGCATTGAGCAACACAGAAGAAAATCAAGCCAACATGAGATGGAAAAGACAACAAGAAGCGTTTTAAAATTTCTTTTTAGGTCTGCTGACTCATTCTCATTAAGACTAGCTTCTGATTCTTTTATGAACTCTATATTAATTATTTGTAAAAAGGATCAAAGGCTATTATTTTAAGTGGAAACTCTTTGAGGGTAGAGGTAATGCTTTATCTTTTTATAATAATGTGCCTAATAGACTGCATTGTTCAAGTAAGTAAGGAATGAAAAAGATGAATGCATGTATTTATAAGTGGATTTCTAACTTTAAATGCTAATTATTTAGACATTCTAAAATCTACTCATTGCACTCAGTAGACATTTGTGGAGTAGCTACTAGGTGCAATGCACTCAACTATGTATTGTAGATAATATAAGATTAGTAAATACTTCCTTTCAAGGAGCTCACAGTCACAGAAATAACAGAATACTAGCACCTAAAGAGACCACAGAGAACTTCTAGCTCAACCCCCTCATTTTACATACATGAGAAATGAGGAATAGGGAGGCTAATCACTTCCCAATGTGAAAAAGCTATACAGTAGGGAGTCCTCGACTCCAAAATCCAAAATACATTGGAAAGAGAAGCATGTGTTCTGATAATTTAAGTACATGGCAGATGGTGAGATTTGCTAGGACAGACACACGATGCCCTGTAATTTTGTGGGACTCTGTGTTTTATGATGAAAAGCACTCCTTGTAATGGCCATTCCAAGATCACCATTTACTATGTGACTTGTGAAAGTTGTTTAAAGACTAAGTATTTCCATTTGTAAAAATGATAGCATAATGAAGATATTGCAATATTCTGTGAGTTCTAGACACAAAGTAATCATTTAATAGCAGTTATTGTTATTTTTGTGATGAAAGCATAATATTTCATAAATTTAAACAAAATAAAAAATTAAACTGAAGGTATAATATTTAATAAACTTATAAATTAAAAAAATAAAATTTAAACATAAGTTTAAATATAAAGATAAATTTAAATAAGTTTAAAGAAATAAAGAGATTTTGTTATGTAATAAGCTAAATACACACACACACATGTTTAATATTAATTTCCCTTAAACTAAGAAAATTCCATTTTGTGGACAGGTATGTTAGGGATTTGACAAACCTAATAGCAGTTGAGATACCCTTGCTCCCTAAGAGTTAGAAGGCAGTATATCCATCATAGAGGAAAAGTGTAGGCCAGGGATCAAAAACTAGACCTCAACCTGGTAAGAAATGTATTGGCAGAAGGAAGGGAGATTAATGTTGAACTGTTGGATGGTTAATGTCCTCTCCAGTGCCAGAAGTAAGTCTAATTCAGTGCATTCCCAAGACCAATGAAAAAAAAACATTGAGCTGCATAACAGTATAATGGAAAACAAAATCATCTAAATGAAGACTAAAATTGAGGTCATGCCTTAAAATTACATAAGTTCAGTGGTACAATTTCAGCTTTCTGAAATTGGCAGTCCTATATCTTAAAGATTTCTGTAAACTGTATTACAGAGTATGCTTTCATTGTCCCAAAGATGACAAGTGGTAATTTATTCTTTTATAGAAAAACACCGTCTTTTCTTCCTCCCACAATTTTTTTATTCATATGGTTTGTAAGACATTAATTAAAATTATGCAGCTTTTAATTAAAGTGGAGGGGAAGAGATGTGTAGGTCCTTGCTGGCTTAAGATTTGTAAACAAGAAATAGGCAGTTCTGAGAGGGGTGATTTTGATTTTTTACTGTTCTTTTTATATCTGAATGATAAATTATTCTCAAGAAATCTGAACTGTAAAATGTATGCTTAATAGATTAAAATAGCAAATAGTGATATTTATGAGGTAAAATCATCAGGACTTGGTGATGCATTACATAAAGTTTGTGGGAGAAGTGTCAAAGGTGACCTTCAGGGTTTTGGTAAGTGACAGAGCCCTTTTCTGCTTTTGGAAACATCAGACGGTTTGGTTTTTGATATGGTCAGATGCTTTTGAGATGTCCATGTGGAGCTGCCAATTACATGGATGGATACAGACCTCTAAAACTCAGTGAAATGGAGAGGGGAGGTCATAGATTAAATATTGTAGATTATAGATAGCTAAAAATTCTTTGATACTTGTACCTTTGAGAGATCTATTTTCTCTCCTATTTAGTCTGGACAGGTTCTCTATTTTCACAAGTAGAATATGCTGGAAATGATTCCATGGTAGTTTCTAGACCCAAGCCTTAAGAAAATGGTAGCTTCCAATTACCATCTCTTGGAATAGTCTCTCTGGGGAAGACAGCTACCACACAATAAGTCTATCTGAGACTACTGTGCTATGGGGAAGCCCAGACTTCCATGTGGAAAAGACATGAAGAGAGGACCAGATGTTCATCTAGCCTCTGCTGTTCCCTACACCCTGGCCCAGGTGCCTAATATGTGAGCAAAGGAGATATCTTAGACATTCTTTATTACATTGCGGTAGAAAATATAGGAAACCTCTGACCTGAAGTAACATGAAAAATAGGAAATTCACCTGCTCAATTAATGGATCTGGCTAAAAAAAATTCCAGACATAATGTCAAAAATGTCAACTGGTTTCTTTTAGTTGATAATCATATAATACAGATGGAGAGAGATGATGTAACAAAGTAATTGTTTACTCATTACAAGGAATTTAAAGATAATTTAAAGGAGCCAGGATTTGCTGGGTTAGAAAATAAAATTATGTTTTATTCCCAGTCTCTTCTAACAGAAAATTCTAAAAGTAAGAAAGGCATCAGGACAATGATTAATTGAGTGCTATCAGGAGAGCATGCTATCCACATAAAGATGAACCCCAAAGTCTTATGAGTGTGATTACAAAACCCTTTGTTAAGAGCTCAGACAGAGGTAAGGGCATGTCTTGCAGATACTGGCCATTGGGCAGTATGGTTTCTAAGAACCTAGTGGGCTGCATGAGGGTCCTCTTCTCAGAACTAAACTTCGTGCACATGCATAATTTTTGAATGAATGAGCCAAAAGGTCAGTAACCTTACAGAAACGTGCTTGGCAAACATTCTCTAACAAGAGGGAGGTAAATCACTATTTTGTAAGGTACACAAAGAACTTAGTCCTAGTAGGCACCCCCATGAGCAATGTCAAGTGGGAATATGGGTCTCTATAATTAGTAAGAATGGCCAACACTTCCAGAAGGCTTCTCTCAGCCTTGTCAGGGTTACAAATGAAAGTCTGGAAAGGGGTAAACTTTTCAGGACACACAGGTGAGAGAATAGCAAATACACTAGACATCCCCGCCCACCGACCCGCCCCCGATCCAAGGTTTCCCTTTCCCCAGCTTCAGTTACCGGTGGTCCACCGGTGTCTGGAAGCAGGTGATCCTCCTTCTGAGGACACATCAGAAAGTCAATAGTAGCCTAACACTCTATCATTCATCTCACTTAATCTCATCACTGAGACATTTTATCAACTCACATCATCACAAAAAGGGTGATATTCTGAGAGAGAAACCACATTCACATAACTTTTATTATAGTATATTGTTCTAAATGTTCCGTTTTATTATTAGCTGTTGTTGCTAATCTCTTACTGTGCCTAATTTGTAAATTAAACTTCATCATTAGCTATGTGTGTATAGGAAAAACACATAGTATACACAGGGTCTGGTACGATCCATAGTTTAGGTGTCCACTGGAAGTCTTGGAACATATCGATATCCCTGTGGATAAGTGAGAACAACTGTATAACGGACCCTAAATGAACTAAAGAACTATAGTTTCAGTGTCTTCACCAGAGCTAACTGAGGGAATTCAACCTCCAGAAGTCAAAAGAAGATTGCCAAGTGAGCTTTTAGTCAAATTAGTTGCGTGTGTTTAAGAAGGCAGAAAAGGTCAGAATTAATATAATTTATTGAATTCAGGATCAAATTCTTACTACTTCTTATGAAAAAGAATGATTGTTTATTCAATGAAAAATATGTTTCAACTTTACTCCCTCATTGCCATATTTCTAAGAAAAATATTAGAGGATTCAGAATCATGAAGCAAGAGCCCCCCAATATGCTCATTTGATGCTCTCATATTACACTGCATTAATTTCTTATTTCTATGTTAGGGGTTGGCCCTGTATTAGACCATGGCTAATGCCCATCCTCAATTCTATCAAATGTCCAAGGACTGAAATTGGTCTAATATTGATGTATGTAGGCTGGGGGAGGTAAGAGATATGAATATGGCCTGATACAGATAACTTATTTTTTTCTGTCTGTATAAGGTGGGTCAGGCTCTGATCTTACAGCCTGTTAAATACCTTAACTTCAGGTATTTTCTGAATGAGTTTTCTTCATCCTTTGTGTAATAGTTGCTTCCTAGTGTCTCTTTTCTTCCTAGAGATGAAACTGTCACGGGAAGCTGACTAAATAGACTGACACAGAAAGGGAAATGCAAACATGGTGTGGACACTAATTGTAGAAAAAACATTGTTTTAAATTTTGCACTGTTTATGATTTAGAAGTATTTCACATTTTTATTTTTATTTTTTTAAGTTTATTTATTTATTTTGTGTGTGTGAGAGAGAAAGAGAATGAGAAGTGGGAGGGGGCAGAGAAAGAGGGACAGGATCCCTGATAGGAGGCTTGAACCCACAAACCGTGAGATCATGACCTGAGCTGAAATCAAGAGTTGGATGCTTAGCTGACTGAACCCCTCAGGCTCCATGAAGTATTTCACATTTTTAAAGCCCTGTGAGAAAGTTCAGAGTTCATATAGTTCCTTGGATGAAAGGATTTCTTTTAGTGCACATATCAGGGACATGATCATTTGAGAGCCTGAGTGAGCCAGACCCCACACAGTCTCTCTCTCCCTTCCTTTCTTCTTTGCTAATTTATTTCCCCTTCTTTTATTCCCCCCTTTCTTTTATTTAGCCACATCTGCTTTAACATAGTCAGTCCTCTCCCATGGGCTAAGTCTTCAGAGAAATGTACTAAGGCTCATGGTTAGACCTCACCACAAAGATGCCCTTCCTGAGATGAAATTTATAGGTTAAAAGCAATTGTGCTACCCTCTGCAAAGATTACTTCACCGCTTCTATTCCCAGGGCCAGGAGAAGACCTTCAATTGCCAAAATCAAAACCTAAATGCTATCTTTGCACAAGTGAGACTCTGTGCAAGAGGACTTAGAACAAATCAGCACAAACATGAACTATTTCTTTCAGTATATTAAGTCATACTTTCAATGAGTGTACCTCATTGAAGCTGGCCTCATGAAGTTCAGGCCTGACAACATGTAACATTTAAAGACAAACAAGCATAAAGCAATCTTATGAGGGATTCACTGTTTTACTTCTTGGTATGCAGAATATTATAAGGAATATTAACATTTATAACCTCGGTCTAGCAACATTTCTCATGCCTCATTCTGGAGAACTTCACTTCAGGGAGTCTTTGTCACTCGCACCCTTTCCCTCAATTCTTCCAAATACCTCATGCTATTTACTCTGAGGACCTCAATTTAAGAACTGATTTTTGAAAAATTACTTCCCTCCGTCTTCATATTCTGATCTCTTTCTTTACTTTTTTTTTTTTTTGTACATGAAAGTTAGCTTCAAGTGTGACCAATGACTTTCCTGGGAGAGGAACTGAAGAGATAGTTGGGGTGGGGTATGTGTATATGTATATTATGTATATACATAATATATATATATATATAATTATAGAAATTTATATATATTATATATATTATGATAAATAATTTGTTTAGAATTTCCAGCTCTGACTATATTAAAATGGTAAGCAGCTTCAGGTGGAACTTTGAATCCCCCAAGCATTTCTATTTTCAAAGCATTTATATGTAAGAGCCAAAAGGCTTTTCAAGTTTCTCTGTTTATGTGTGTTTCCTACTGGATAATATTTTTCCTTTGTTCTCCAGTGTATTCCTGATCTCAAGTTTGCCTCAAGATACATCTTATTAGTGTGATATCCTCTTAGCTAAGTCAGCTTGGAAACGTTTTGACAAATCATATTTCGAGGCTCATTATTTTAACTAAAGTTTCTCTATAGTTTTCATTTAGTGTTTTATCGAATGTAAATAAACCCTGATATCGAATCTTACCCATCTCTTGAAATCTGGTTTGTTTCCTCCTCTTCTGTAAACCTTTTTCTATAAAAGCCCACAATGAGTTATCACCTTCCTAAATATTTAAAAACTTATTCCTTATAACCTTCCATGTTTCCAGGGTTATATTCATTTTTCAACAACATGCACTGAGCATTTATGATATGAAAGATCTTGTGTGTAAAGAACTCTGCTAGACCTTAAAGACACAGTCAAGAATACATTGAAATTATTTGCTTCAAGGAGTGCCAAGTCTAGTGGGAAAAAGAAGAAAATCCATAATTATAATCCCCATCCCAGAATAATGCAATGAGTATTAAAGTAGAGATATTCTATTTTATTGTATTGTTCCCCTAAATACTTTAGAGCAGTATATTGGATTAAAAGATCTTCAAACTAAAACAGCAAGAATAAGAGTAAAGTGGATCTCGTGGTAACTCATTAGAATCTTATATATTTGTATGTGATTTATTTCCAATAATTTAGAGAACAGAGATTATTTACACAAAATTTAAATACATTAATTTCTTACTGGGTGTTTCCTGTCAAACCTTAACATATGTCTGGTGTCAGCAATATTTAAATGCTGCCTTGTTAACTAATTATTTGGTTCTTTAATGTTTTCTGCAGAAACAAAGTATGAGAGGTAGGAACTTCACACTTATGTTTAAATGTACTGCATTAAAATGTGCTGTTCTGACTCTAGACACACTTTTCTAATGGCACTTTTGACTTTGTGCCTTTCTAGTTCCCCCTTAAGTACTATTTTCTCTCCTTTCTGTGCTTCTCCTATCTACAGACAATCATTGCTTTCCCATCTCTCACTAGCTTCTTCTACTCATCTTTTTTAAATTTTATTTTACTTATTTAAGTAGTCTCATCTTTATTTAATTTTATTTTACTTATTTACTTAATTAGGTAATTTTATTTTACTTATTTAAGAAAATGCTTTCTGTGCCCTTCCATTCCTGTCTAAAGGCAATCATTGCTTTCCCATCTCTCACTAGTTTCTTCTACTCATCTTTTTTAAATTATATTTTACTTATTTAAGGAATCTCTACACCCACCATGGGCTTGAACTCATAATCCCAAGATCAAGAGTGTCATGCTCTTCTGACCGAGCCAGCCAGGAGCTCCTCTTCTACTCATGTTTCATCCATACCTCTCTCTCCTATCCCATTTTCCCAGAGACTGGTTCTGCCGCTACCCAGAACTATGCTTGCCACTTAGAATTGGGAGTCATGGAATCCTGAAGGTATCTGATGAAAACTGTGGATTCTCTCTCTCTCAACAATGCCCTAATATGTACATTTATTTTCATTATAGATTTGTCAAGTTCACAGATTTACTCAATTCCATTTGAACCTCTCCTCAAAATGGAGCTTCCCACCTTATTTATTGAAAGCAGAAATCTCCTGTGCTGACCAGAGATAGGATTGGCCACCTATCTCACCTTCCCTACTCTCTACTTCCATTCAAAACCACAATGTTAAAGCTTTGAGAGCACCATGTCACATCAAGTTTTAATGACCTAAATGCTTCACATGATTTATTTTTCAGGGAACATGTATTTTAATAGAGTTTAGGTAATTTAATATGCCATCACAAATCATAAGAGTAAATATAAGAAAGTTTTCTTTTCCCTAGTAATTGCTGCCAGTAGTGCCTTAAACCCACTTTCCATCTGGACAGAGGAAATAGTATGTCATTCTGATTTCATGACATTTCACATATTTTCTAATATTAAAATAATCTCACTTTTAATTCTGTACATTTAAAACTCCAATCTCCAGGTGGTTCAAATATTTTTTGTTTTCCCAACAAAGGTTAGACAACATGACACTTGTGGCTATGTGAATATCTGGTAGGGGTCTGTGGGGAGCTGGTGAAGGGATCTGCTTTCACATGACCCCACTGTTCCTCTTTCTGGCACATACTGCCCTAGTGTTAAGAGTACAGAAGAGGGAAAGAGAAGTATATGCCTCCGTATATGGTTGTCCACCGTTAAGTTGCTATTGAATCTTTGGTTAGTTTCCCTGTTTGGCCCCCTGAACAATGGGGAATTCCTGTTGACCCATATCTGACCTATATGGAAACAAACAAGATTCCAACCCTGGGATCTCAGTCAGATTAGAACCTATTTTCTGAACCAATTGGTAAAGAACCTAGAAAGCAGCTTCTGTCACCTTTCCCCTGGCCATGACTCCAGTGGTTCTTCTCCTTCACTGACACAGATACAGATGAGCAAGCCTAATAGCAAAGTGCATGTCTCATCTTGGAACAAAAATATTCACCTTTTCTCATTCAGGGCCTTTCTTCCTTGATTCAAGAAAGCCAGGATTTGATCACACACAATCCAGCTGTAAAGCCCCTAGTTGCAACCACAGTAGTATTTTCTACTTCTAAAGGTAGAAATAAGTGTGTTTCTGAAAATTAATTATTGTTTTTATATTATTTGTTATATTTTATTTTTAAATAGCTTTATTAAGGAATAACTGACAATTAACTATGCATATATGATAGGTTGTGTTCTGTGTACCTACCAGTAATACCATCAACACCATTAAGATAATGAACATATCCATCACCTGGAGTATTTATTCCTTTCTCTTTTAATTCCCTTTTCCATCCCTTCCTCACCCCCACCTTGCTCCCAGGTAACCACTGATTTACTTTCTGTAACCTTAGCTTACTTGCATTTACTAGAATTTAATGTAAACAGAATCTTACAGTATGTATGCTTTTTGTCTGGCTGCTTTCACTTTGCATAATTATTTTGAAATTCATCTATGGTATTGTGTGCTACTAGTTCAAGCCTTATAATTGTATGTATCAATAATTATTGTGTACCAATAGTCCATTTATTTATATTCAGCATTATGCCATTGTATGGATATAACAATCTCTATTTTTTTGTTGACTCATATGGGTTGCTTCCTACAGTTGACTTTCACAAATAATGCTACTATGAACATTTGTACATAGCTTTATATGGAACTATGCCTTCATTTATTTTGAATAAATAATGGTTGGATCCTATGATGATAAATATTTAGCTTTTGAGAAAATTTCAAACTACTTTCCTAAGTGATTTTACTATTTTATATTCTCATAAACAGTGACTGAGAGTTTTTTTTTCATATGTTCATCATTTTTACTTTTACCCATCCTTATACATACGTAGTGGCATATAATTGTGGTTTTGATTTGCATTTTCTGGTGGATAGAGATATTTGACATCATTTCATGTGCTTATTTTCCATCCAAATGTCTTCTTTGGTGAAGTGTCTGTTCAAATAGTCTGCCTATTATAAAAATAGGGTTGTTTGTTTTCTTATTATTGAGATTTAAGAGTTGGTTTGCATAAAATCTTATCAGGTGTGATTTACAAATATTTTATTTAAACTTGTTCCTTGCTTTTTCATTATCTTCATAGTGTCTTTTTTTTTAAATTTTTTTTTTCAACGTTTATTTATTTTTGGGACAGAGAGAGACAGAGCATGAACGGGCGAGGGGCAGAGAGAGAGGGAGACACAGAATCGGAAACAGGCTCCAGGCTCTGAGCCATCAGCCCAGAGCCTGACGCGGGGCTCGAACTCACGGAACGCGAGATCGTGACCTGGCTGAAGTCGGACGCTTAACCGACTGCGCCACCCAGGCGCCCCCATAGTGTCTTTTATAGAAGTTTTTTAATGTTTATGAAGTTCAGTTTATCACTTTCTTACTTTTATGTGTCATGCCTTTGGTATTTATGGTATTTTTGCCTAACCCAAGATTACAAAGATATTTTCCTATATTTTCAGGAATGGATACTGATTTTATCAAATGCTTTTTCTCTATTGGGAAAATATATATTATATATTTTCTTTTTTTAGTTTGCTAATATGGTGAATTGAATTTAGTGATTTTCAAATATTAAACCAACTTGACATTCAAAATATAAGCTATAATTGGTTAGGATTTATGTTTTATATAAGGATATATTATAAATTTGACTTATTAAAATTTTGTTAATGGTTTTTGCCATTATGCTCATAAGGATTGTGGGTTTGTTGATTTTTTTTTTTTGTAATGGCTGTGCTTAGTTTGACATCAGGATGATACAGGTCTTACGTTGCTATTTTTTTTTTTTAAGTGGGCTCCATCCCCAACATGGAGTTTGACCTCATGAGCCTGGGATTAAGAGCCTCCTACTCTACTGACTGAGCCAGCCAGGTGCCCCAGGATGATACAGGTCTTATAAAATGAGTAGAAAAGTATTTATTCCTCTTCAACTTTCTAGAAGTATTCATGTAGATTTGATATATCTTCCTTTAGTATTCATGAAAATTTACCATTTTGGCCTGGGGTTTTCTTTGTGATAAGGTTTTTAACTACAAATGTAATTCCTTTATAGATAACAGACCTACCCAGGCTATCTATACTACATTAGTGAACTGTGGTAGTTTGTGTCTTTCAAGGGAATTGTTTATTTCATCTAGGCTGTTGAATTGATTGTCATCATGTTGTTTATAACATTCCCATATTATTCTTTTGATATTTGTGGAGTCCATGGTGATGAGCTCTTGCATCTTTGATAGTTAATTTATTTCTTTTCTCTTTTTTTCTCTGATCACTTTGACTAGAAGTTTAATAATCTTCTTGATCATCTTAAAGTATCAGCTTTTGGTTTTATTGATATTCCCTATTGTTTGTCTGTGTTCAGTCTCATTTGCTTACTTTGCATTTAATTTGCACTTATTTTTTTCTAGGCTTTTCAAGGTAAAAGCTGAGGCCATTTATTTTTTTCTAATATATTAGTGTAATAAATTTTACACTAAGTACTGTTTTAGCTTCATAACACAAAGTTTGATATGCTCTTCCGTTAAGTTTCTTTCAGTTTGAAATATGTTATAATTTTCCTTTTGATCTTTTTTTACATGGGCTATTTAGAAGTGTGTTATTTAGTTTTTAATATTGGGGAATTTTCCAAATATCTTTTTATAATTGACTTACATTTTAATTCCACTGTACTCAGAGAAAATAATTGATATGACTTGAAACCTTGAGATTTTTTAATATTCATTTTATGTCCAGAAAATGGTTAGCAAATATTAGCTTAGTAAATGTTCCATGTGCACATGACAGTAAGTTTATTATGTTGTTTTTGCACAGAGTGTTCTATAAATTTCAATGAGGTCTTGCTATTTGCATGATTTCTGTTGAGAAATATATTGTCATCTTTATCTTTGTCCCACCTGCATGTATCATGACTTGTTATATACTGGTTTTGAACATCCTGAACAATTTGAATATCGTGTGCCTTGATATAGTTTTCTTCACGTTTCTTGTGCTTGGAGTTCCCTGAGCTGCTTGGATCTGTGGCTCATATTTTTCATTAACTTTGGAGAATATATATTTTGGATATTAACCCTTTATTAGATATATTATATTAGATATATTTTCTTCCATTCCTTTTCATTTTATTGATTGTTAATTCTGTCATCTTTGTTAGTTCTGAGTTGGAGTTTGTTGATTTTTTTTTTCTTCTGGGTTACAGTTTTTACTTTTGTGTGTTTCATAGTTCTTTATTGATACCAGACATTTAAAATTTTACCCTATTCATTGTTGGATATTTTTGTATTCTTTTTAATATCCTGATTTTGGGGGGACATGACTAATTTATTTTGAATAGTTTGATTTTTTCCACTCTCGCTTTTAAGATTTATTATTAATTATTGTTGTTATCAAGTGGAAACTGATAGCTATTGTTGTTATCAAGTGGAAACTGATAGCTATTGTTGTTATCAAGTGGAAACTGATAATTATTGTTGTTATCAAGTGGAAACTGATAGCTATTGTTGTTATCAAGTGGAAACTGATAGTTGTTATCAAGTGGAAACTGTTATCAAGTGGAAACTGTAGGGAAGTTCTTTCTAAAAATATTTTTTTAATGTTTATTTCTGAGAGAGAGAGAGAGTGTGTGTGTGTGTGTGCTGATGATCTGGGGGAGGGGTAGAGAGAGAGGGAAAGACCATTCCGAGCAGGTTCTGCACTTTCAGCACAGAACCCAATGTGGGGCTCGATCTCATGAACTGCAAGATCATGACCTGAGCCAAAATCAAGAGTCAGCTGCTTCACCGATTGAGCCACCCAGGCACCCCTGCAGGGAAGTGGTTCTTAACCAGCCATAATTGTCCCTCACAGGACATTTGACAATTTCAGGAGAATTTTTGATAGCCACAACTGTAGGGGGGAGGTGGTCCTGGCATCTAATGAGTGGATGCCAGGGATGCTGCTAAGCATCCTACAAAGCACAGGGCAGCCCCCAGCAAGAGAGAGTTCCAGGTCAAAATGTTAGCAGTACTAAGACTGAGAATCCCTGATGTCTAGTGAATGATGTTTTCAGCCATTGGCACTTCTGAGAAGCCAACATATTTATGTAACAAACTGTAACTGATTTTTTTTTCTTTAAATTTGATCCAGACTACTCTTCACTCACAGTACTAAAACATCTGGACATTTTTTATTCCATTGTAGCATTTTAAGTTAGAGCAACCGTACAAAAGAGGATTGTGTTCTATCATACTTCATTTAAAAGACTGAAATTGAAGTAATCAAAGCACATGCCATTTCTCTTGCCACTTATTTAAATGCACTATTATAGGGACTCAACATGCCTCTTGCTGCTCTCTTACACAGGAAAACAAGTCTTCACCACATAGAATTCCAAGTTATTTATGAGGAACTTATGAAACCATGAAATATAAATTGAGAAGCTGACACAGCTCAGAAGGAGAGCATTTTGTTTTCAGTCAATTGTAGAAACCAAGGTAATGTCACTCAGTGGCCATATTTTTTCACTTCAACAAAAATTCCTGTCACCTAAATTCAAAGTAAAGGGTAATAATTTAATCGAAGCCAGCAACTATAATGAAGTAAAGATATAATTTCACAAATGCTTTATTCTTTAGCAACGTAGCCAAGCTTGTACTCTTTTAACTTGCCAAATGTCTATCATTTTGTTTCCTAAGTTGCACAAAAAAGATTATTTCAACATTTAAGTGAAGAACTAGTTTTGATTCCTGTTTTTTGTAACTACTGTATTAAGGTCCTCTTAGGTGAATTGCTCAGAATCAATGAATAGAAATACAGAAATCATGACAGTTAATCTATTCTTTGCCTCTTCAACCTATATTTTAAACTTACCAATTATGTTTTTTCTAAATTTCATTTATAAATTAATTGAAAAAGTTTTTACATTCAATACTTAACTGGCATAAATTACATGTAGAAAAGATTCAAGTTTGTGAGCCATATATGACATTATCTAAACGGAGAATGGATATGAGAATTCAAGCTACCATTGAAAAATATTAATTCTGCTATTTAAACTTTAATAAATTGAGAGCTTATTAGAGGTAGCATAATTTTTTTGAATTTTCATTTGGTGGTTTAAAAAACTGTAACATATATGAACTCTATATGAGTTCAATCATTACAACTTATATTCTTTTGTGCTCCTCCCCTGCCTTCCAGTAAAAAATATATTGAATTTCATATTTATCATACACAAAAAGAATTAAAAATTAACTTTAGTATATATGCATATATATTTGAATAATATATTTAAGGTTTGTTTCCAAATTTTAGAAAATAGTTTAGTAGTGCAAGTAGCCTTTTGGGACTTGCTATCCTTAATCAATGCGTTTCTGAGACTTTTCTATATTGCTGTACATATTTGTTCTCATTCATTATCACTGTTACATCTCATTTAATAAATTTAAACAACTCATGTATGTATCCTTTTCTTGATGTACAGAATCTGTTATGTTTAATAATTTCACGTAAGAAAAAATGTTACTATGAACATTCTGTGCATGCCTCGTTTAACTCAATCCAATTATTGGGTCCATAAGTAAGCTCATATCTGTATATACAAGAAATTCTTTAAAATGATGGTACCAATTTCTATTCCCAGCAGCAATTCTGCCCAGCACCTAGCACTGACAGACTTGATTTTTTGCATAAGTAATTGATTTAAAATTTTATGTCATTATGGTCTGAATTTCCATTTCTCCAACATATCATTGAAGTTGAACATTCTTTATTCTTCTCTTAAAATTACTATTTATGTCTTTTGCCTATTGTATATTGGTTATGTCTTTTTTTTTTTTTATGAAATTTATTGACAAATTGGTTTCCATACAACACCCAGTGCTCATCCCAAAAGGTGCCCTCCTCAATACCCATCACCCACCCTCCCCTCCCTCCCACCCCCCATCAACCCTCAGTTTGTTCTCAGTTTTTAACAGTCTCTAATGCTTTGGCTCTCTCCCACTCTAACCTCTTTTTTTTTTTTTTCCTTCCCCTCCCCCATGGGTTCCTGTTAAGTTTCTCAGGTTATGTCTTTTTCCTCCAACCAATATGGATATCCAATTGTCTCAGCACCTTTCTTTGCCCAGTCTTTCCATTCCTCAGTGATAGCCAAAACAATAATATATCATCTTCCAAATTTCCATACATGGATGGCTATGTTTTGGGGCTCTCAAAGTTATTCTCTGGATCTATTTGCCTATTCCTGAGTCAATATCATACTAAATTAGTGTTTATAGCCTTATATTAAGGCTTAATATCTAGTAAGGAAAGTCTCCCCATCTTTTTTTAATATTTTTATGGAATCATGGCTGTACTTGAGATTTGCTTTTCCATGTAGAATTTAAAATTTGCATGTAAAGGTCCTTGCAAAACTCTTATAATTTAGAATCTTGATATATTTAATTTATAGGTAAACTTAGAAAATTGACATCCTTACGATATTTCCCTGTGTATGTACCTAGTAAAAATGTCCATTTTTTTTAGGACTTAAAGTTTTATAATTTAATCTGGAAAGATTTCAACATCATTTGTAATATTCCTAGGCATATTATGTTTGAAGTTATTTTTCTAGCTGTATTTACCTCTGTATAAAAATAAGTATAGTTTTGTACAGTGATCCTATATTTAGACAATTTATTAAGTGCTATGAATAATTCTAATGATGCATTTAAAATACTTTGCATTTTTAATGTTAATAATTGTGACTTTTTAAAATTATACTTTTGTTTATTTCTTTCTCGTTTACACAACTTTTTTTTCTTTTCCTTATCTTATTACAGTGACTAGGCACTGCAATATAACTTTAAATAAGAGGGATGACAGTGGGTTTCTTTGCTTTTTTTCTGGAGTATAATTAAATATTTCTCAATGGTTTATAAAAGCATTTATTATAGCTATAAATTATACTTATTGAGTAAAGACATTTCAATCTATTAGTTCTCTGAGAGTTCTCTTTAAGTTACTTTTTAAAAAATCTATGAATGATTATTGAAATTTAATCAAAACTGTTATTGCAGCTTTTGAGATACTTTTTCTACACTTTTCATGTAAGGCAAATTGTGCATTCTTGGCCTACATTCAACTTAACTATGATGTAATTTTTTATATTATTTTTCTAAAAATTATACTTGATCTTCCCATTTATTTTCATGAGATTTATTCATAAGTTTCCTTTTATGCACAAACCTATTATGATTTTGATGACAATTTATTGAGAGAATTGGTGAATATTTTTTTTTTCTGGAAGAGTATATAGAAGGCTTAAATGATTAATTCTTCAAATGTAGGTAGAAATCATCTATTAAAAACAGTTGTACATAATGTTTTCTTTGTGGATTTTTATTTTGGTTTGATATATTGTCTTTAACTGTTTATGATGATATGTTTTTCTATTTCTTCTTGAGATAGTTTTGATAACATATTTTTTAAGGAATATGTCCATTTAACTGAGATTTCAAATATATGGACATAGATGTGATTTTATTATTTTTATTCTCTTTTCCAAATTTGCCACAAATTTTTATTTCGAGTAATTCATACTAGTATATCCTATCTATTTACTAGATTAGTTTTGCTACCATTTTATTTTGTTAACATTTTCTAAGAGTGAACTTCTGGATATGTTTATGTTACCTTTTGAGTATCTTTCTATTTCTGTAGTATTTGATATTACCCTTATTACCTATTTTCTTCTAATGTCTTTAGATATATTTTGTAGTCATTTACTCCATTTTTTCAGTTGGGTGGTAGCTCATTTCTTTTTAATTCTTCTAGTGTAAGTGTTAAAGGTTATGCTTTCCCCTGTAGGTACTTTTTTAACTTTATTCTGCTAACTTTGATGTGTGATTTAATAATTTAACATGGTTTACTATTATAATTTTAGGTTCTCAAGGTCAGGGCCTAATATTTGGACCAACATATCATTTTATTCTACTTTTTAAATAATGTTTGTCCTTAGATTTCAATTTAATTTAATGTTCATTCTGGTCTTCCCATTCTGATATTAGAATTTCCTTAAAATGGATATTTCTTTTGTGCAGAAATTCCTTTAAAACCACTGCTCAATTTATTGACAATTTAGTTATATGGTATAATTATATGGTGACAAATAAGCCTTAAAAAGTCTTATTTTCCCTCTGCTTAAAAGTTTTTAGTTGTAGTGACTTTTTTTTCACTTTTTTATTTCTAATGCAGTAGGGATGGCATGGAAACACAGATCAAAGTGTGATTAATCTACCTGGCAAGGGGGGATCGTGTCACAAATTTTAAATTGACATGGCTTTGATGCTTGAATATAGGATGTCACCCAGAGAACTCTGGAAAAATACATATTTTATATAGTAAGAACAATATGCAGTAAGGCACAGCACACAGAGGACACAGTGGGAGAAAGGAAATGAGTATTGTAGAGAGTTGTAGGCCATGGATCTGGAAAATCACTAAATTTAATGCAATTTTGAAGAACTTTGAATGGCTAGTAAGAACTTTGGACATTATTCTATAGGCATTGAGTATGTAGGCAAAAAAAGGTAGATGTAGAATAACCTCATTTATTTTATATCTTAGAAATATTGGGGCGCCTGGGTGGCGCAGTCAGTTAAGCGTCCGACTTCAGCCAGGTCACGATCTCGCGGTCCGTGAGTTCGAGCCCCGCGTCGGGCTCTGGGCTGATGGCTCGGAGCCTGGAGCCTGTTTCCGATTCTGTGTCTCCCTCTCTCTGCCCCTCCCCCGTTCATGCTCTGTCTCTCTCTGTCCCAAAAATGAATAAACGTTAAAAAAAAAATTTAAAAAAGAAATATTAATCTGTCAGCTATGAATTTAGTTCAAAGACTAGAGAATGGAGGCACATAAGATAAAGTAGGAGACATTTGTAGTAAATGTTTGAGAAACATTAAGACTGTAATCAAACAATAAATTGTAGTTTAGGAAATACACACACACACACACACACACATGCACACACCTTATTTCATATTACAAAGAGGATCCACGAAAATTGTTGAAGAAATAAATTGGAAAGTAGAAGAAGAAAGACCTAACATGGCTCTCAGAATTTTAGCTCCTATGTATTGGTAAGATGCTGGTGCCCTTAGCTGAGCTAGGAAGCTCTGGAGAAAAAAACAGATTTAGAAGAAGGTAATTTTAATTTTGAGGATGTTAACAATGCACGCAAAAGTCCTATCTAGAGATGCTCACTAGGTATTTAGGAATGTGGATCTGTAGCTTAAAAAACATTCTAAACTGGAGAAAAGAGAACTGGAGCTACAGATTTAAAAGTAATTGGTGAATGATTGAATGAATGGATGAAATGTGAAGCCATGAATTGGCTTAGGTAGGTCTTGGGCAAGAAAGAACTTGAGATAGTTATTTGGGAACACTATTAATTTAGAGAGTGGAAGAAACTGAAAAAGCAGATGGAAATTGGAAAAGGTAGAAGAGAGTAGGGCCATGGAAAAGAAGGAAATAAAACTTTAGAAGAAGACATGGCCAAGCATATTAGGTATTACAAGGGAGCTAAAATACGCTGTGTGATGAAGAGAGGCCATTGCAAACAGCAGTTGGAAGTTAGAATGCCGGGGCATTATATGAATAATTCTGTGGTACAATGAGAGTAGAAACCACATGTGTGGTACGATTTGGAAGTGAGTGAGAATTTAAAAATTCAAACAGAATATAGATATATCTTTCAAACTGTGTAGAAAAATGAACGGAGAGAAATGGGGCTGGAGCTAGAGAAGGAAAGAGGATCAAGGGAAAGGTATTTAAGAAATATGAAGACTTGAATCTTCTGGTAATTGGAATTTAAGAAATGGTAGCAAGAAAGATTAAAGATGCAGAAGAGAGAAAGAGCAATTGATGAAGGAAAATCTTTGAGGTATAGATGTGAGGAATAGAGTTGGGAGGTGGGGAGTGGGGTCAAGAGCAAGAAAGAGGGTCACCAGGGCAGGCAGAAGGACTGTTTGGAAGTCAAGGTGGAGTGGGAAGTTTAGGGAGTATTATGTTTATTTCTTCAGGTTTTTATTTTATTTTATTTAATGTTTATTCATCAGAGAGAGAGAGAGAGTAGGTAAGGGGCAGAGAGAGAGGGAGACCCAAAATCCGAAGCAGGCTCCAGGCTCCAAGCTGTGAACACAGAACCTGATGTGGGGGCTCAAATCCATGAACCATGAGATCATGACCTGAGCCAAAGTTGGACGCTTAACCGGCTGAGCCACCCAGGCACCCCTATTTCCTCAGGTTAAGCATGGAGTGAAATCATCTGCTGAGAGTGAAAAGAGTAGGAATGGGCTGGAGTTTGTGGCATGGAAAGTCATAAGTTATTAGGACAGAATAGGAAGAAGCTGGTGATGAATAAAAGGAGTATTGAGATCTGCAGCTCATAGCTGTTAGTACAAAATAACTGAGTAAATCTCAATTTTTTGAGCCATTTTTGTTTGGCCTGCCAAGTTTCAAAAGAGAGATCAGTCACGAGTCTTATAGGTCTCCCTTTATATGTGAGGGCACGTTTACCCCTTGCTGCTTTCAGAATTTTCTCTTTATCCTTGTATTTTGCCAGTTTCACTATGATATGTCGTGCAGAAGATCGATTCAAGTTACGTCTGAAGGGAGTTCTCTGTGCCTCTTGGATTTCAATGCCTTTTTCCTTCCCCAGTTCAGGGAAGTTCTCAGCTATTATTTCTTCAAGTACCCCTTCAGCACCTTTCCCTCTCTCTTCCTCCTCTGGGATACCAATTATGCGTATATTATTTCTTTTTAGTGTATCACTTAGTTCTCTAATTTTCCCCTCATACTCCTGGATTTTTTTATCTCTCTTTTTCTCAGCTTCCTCTTTTTCCATAACTTTATCTTCTAGTTCACCTATTCTCTCCTCTGCCTCTTCCATCCGAGCCGTGGTGGTTTGCATTTTGTTTTGCATTTCCTTTAAAGCGTTTTTCAGCTCCTCGTGACTGTTCCTTAGTCCCTTGATCTCTGTAGCAAGAGATTCTCTGCTGTCCTGTATACTGTTTTCCAGCCCAGCGATTAATTTTATGACTATTATTCTAAATTCACTTTCTGTTATATTATTTAAATCCTTTTTGATCAGCTCATTAGCTGTTGTTATTTCCTGGAGATTCTTCTGAGGGGAATTCTTCCACTTGGTCATTTTGGATAGTCCCTGGTGTGGTGAGGGCCTGCAGGGCACTTCCCCTGTGCTGTGGTGTATAACTGGAGTTGGTGGGCGGGGCCGCAGTCTGACCTGATGTCTGCCCCCAGCCCACCGCTGGGGCCACAGTCAGACTGGTGTGTGCCTTCTCTTCCCCTCTCCTAGGGGCGGGATTCACTGTGGGGTGGCGTGGCCCGTCTGGGCTACTTGCACACTGCCAGGCTTGTGATGCTGGGGATCTGGCGTATTAGCTGGGGTGGGTAGGCAAGGTGCACGGCGGCAGGGGGGGGCAGGCTTAGCTCGCTTCTCCTTAGGTGATCCACTTCAGGAGGGGCCCTGTGGCAGCCGGAGGGAGTCAGACCCGCTGTCAGAGGTTTGGTTCCGCAGAAGCACAGAGTTGAGTGTTTGCGCGGAACGAGCAAGTTCCCTGGCAGGAACCGGTTCCCTTTGGGATTTTGGCTGGGGGATGGGCAGGGGAGATGGCGCTGGCGAGCGCCTTTGTTCCCCACTAAACTGAGCTCTGTCGTCTGGGGGCTCCGCAGCTCTCCCTCCCTTTGTCCTCCAGCCTTCCCGCTTTCCGAGCAGAGCTGTTAACTTATGACCTCCCAGACGCTAAGTCGCGCTTGCTGTCGGAACACAGTCCGTCAGGCCCCTCCGCTTTTGCAAGCCAGACTCAGGGACTCTGCTTGGCCGGCGATCCGCCCCTCCGCCCCGGCTCCCTCCCGCCAGTCCGTGGAGCGCGCACCGCCTCGCTGCCCTTCCTACCCTCTTCCGTGGGCCTCTCGTCTGCACTTGGGTCCGGTGACTCCGTTCTGCTAATCCTCTGGCGGTTTTCTGGGTTATTTAGGCAGGTGTAGGTGGAATCTAAGTGATCAGCAGGATGAGCGGTGAGCCCAGCGTCCTCCTACGCCGCCATCTTCCCCTCGAGCTCTGAGCCATTTTTGTTTGTTTGCAAGCAAAGTGAATTTAGACACAACTTTTTTCCTTGGTTATATAAAACAAAAACATAATTTTTAAAGATTTAAAACAAATTGATTTTCCAGTAGACAACAGATTTGACAGTTTAATTACGCTGGAGATGAGCAATATTCTAATGAGAATAGTTTTCTGCCTCTAACAGTTATTATTCTGCCTCAGTTTTCTGCCTCTAACAGTTATTATTCAAGGCAATTTCAATGAAAATGTGCAAATATATTTAACCATATCTAGATTAATACCTGGAGAAAATTAAACTTTGAGAAGAATTGACATAAGGATTACATTTTAGTTTCATAGCATCTATTTGACATCTAGTTCCTGGCATTTTAACTAAAAATCATGTTAGATACACAGAAGAGAGGAGCTCCCATCAACAACTATTTATTGAAAACCTAGTAATTGTTCATCTCAATGAGAACTTACAGTAGAATGGGAAAATGGATAACTATTAATGATGATAATGATAATAATAATAGCAACTTTGAGCCTTCATCTCATTCAACTTTTTTTTAACTCCTTGAAGTGGGTGCCAGTTTTATTCCTAAAATACAAATGAAGACATTGAAACTTAAGGAGCTTAAGTGAGTGATGTACCTGAGGTCCCAACTGAACCTAAAGGAAAAATCCAGGCCTTTGGGACATTGTGGAGTTTCAACACTTGACCAGCTTGGTGTCTTTTCCCTGTGCATGGATTTGATAGCCTAGAGGTAAACATTTAGCCAGGGATGGGGTGGGGAAGGGCCACATAAAGTAGTTAGTTCATGAGTAGTGATGAGCTTTTAGAGTGATGGTGGGGGTCCAGAGCCAATGGCCAAGAAAGAATTCTTGAGACATTCTTGAGAATTCTTGTAGCCCATTTTGATAATATTCCTCATTGAACATCTCTCTCCCTTCACAACTCTTGATTATTTTGTTCTCTCTGGGTTTTCCCCCTTCTTCATTTTTATACCCTTCCTTTACCTCTACCCACCATTTCTTTTCCTAAAAAATTCTAGTGTAGCTCTTCCATCCAGTTAAACTTTAAAGTTTCAAATAAATTCTAATGAAAAAAATATATTTAATAGGTAAAATTAAATATTTCCAGCCTTATAAGCCTTAATAGTGTGCTAAGTGTTTTAAGAAAATTGAATTTTGAAAGAAATTACATGCTTATATTATACTAATGATAAAATTAATATTTAAGTGATAAAATTGCATTTTCTGAAATTTGGCAGATGCAAACTTGATGCAAAATAATAATTTTGTAAACTACAAGTTTCTAATAATGTGAACCCACAGTTGTATGATGTGAACACATAATTGATTCATTTATTCAAATGACTTGATGCTTGATGCAAGATGGATAAGGACTATGCTTGCTAAGAGCCTGTGTTCTAGTGTAGGTTGGGAAGTGGCATAAACAAGTTAATAAATTTGAAAATAATAACTAGGTAGTAATGATTTATTGTCATACATTACCAACTAAATATTACACTGTCACAGGGCACTTCAGTGAATACAATTAGTCTCACCAACCAGTACTCCAGTTATCCTTCCACACAACATACTCTTCCTTCCAGCACACATTCAGGAGCTTCCCAAACACACTCCCACTTAAGGGTATCTTGGACCATTAAATCTACACAGAAGAGTCAGATGTGGGCCATCTAAAGTATGAATCTTGCCAGATAGACAACAGCTGAGGTCCAGTGTAGATTAAGTAAGACTCCTCTAGTTTCTCTAGCTCTGAAACTGTCAGTGATCATTCTACTGGTTAATGGGTGTGTCAAACTGAGTTCTTATTATTCTTTACAAATTTCCTGTCTACAGTTTCGCAGTCCTTACTAATGGAAATTTTATCTTTCAGGCCAGAAACTGTGGATTTTATACTGACTTTTCTATTTCTCTTACACTCATTCACATTGGCAAATACAACCCTGTTTTAATATATATCCAGAGGTGGAGCACCTGGGTGGCTCAGTAGGTTGACCTTCTGACTCTAGGTCAGGTTACAATCTCACTGTTCATGAGTTCAAGCCCTGCATCAGGTTCACTGCTTTCAGTGCAGAGCCCACCTTGGATTCTCTGTCCCCCCTCTGTCCCTCCCCTGCTCATGCACTCTCTCTCAAAAATAAATAAACATTAAAATATCTATCATCTATCTATCTATCATCTATCTCTCTAGGGGTACCTGGGGGGCTCGTCGGTTAAGTGTCTGACTTCAGCTCAGGTCATGATCTGGCAGTTTGTGAGTTTCTGAGCCCCGTGTTGGGCTCTGTGCTGACAGTTCAGAGCCTGGAGCCTACTTTGAATTCTGTGTCTCCCAATCTCTCTGCCCTTCCTCTGCTTGCACTCTCTCAAAAATAAATATGCATTAAAAAATTATTAAAAAATAAAACATATGCAGACTTTCGTAAGTTCTTACCATCTCCTATACTACCATTCTGGTATAAGCCGTTCTCAACTCTTGCTTTGGTTATATAATGGGCTCCTAAATGGTTTCTTCGATTTTACTCTTCCCCCAATTTCATCTCCTATCAATACAGTAGCCTGAGTATCTTATTAAAACCTATGTCCTACCACACCACCCCCTCTGCTAAAAACACAGTGTTATTCATTAACTCAAAGTAAAAGCCAAGTTATACCTTTACCTTGAAGAGTCATGATCTCTCACACAATGGTACCCAAATGACCTCTTTGACCTCATCTATTCTTGTTCATCCAAAACAAATGTGCCTCTAATAGTTCAAACTCCACTACCCCTGGACTTTGCACTGACTGTGCCCTCAGGCTGGAATGCTCTTTATTCAGATATTCCTTGACTCTGTCCCTCAACTCCTTGCTGCCTTTACTCACATATCACATCTTCATGAGGCCTTCCTTAACCAATCTAAATTATCAGTGCCATCTTTTCCCCTGTTTTATATTTTTCCTCGTGATCATCACATTATCCAGCATGTATACATTTACCTTGTTTATTGTCTGTCTTTCTCTCTACAACATATGCTTGCTAATAGATGTGTCTTTCTTTTTTTAAAATTTTCTTTTTAAGTAATCTCTACACTGAACGTGGGATTGGAACTCACAATCCCGAGATCAAGAGTGGTACACTCTACCGACTGAGCCTGCCAGGCACCCCTGATGTGTCTTTTCTATTTTGTTTTTCTTTATTTCTACTGCTTAGAACAGTGCCTGGCACATAGTACATACTCCACAAATCGTGGATGCTGTTTTAGAACAGATCCTGATTGCAGTAGGTAAACAAAAACTGTGTGCCTTTCATGTGCAGCGTGTAGCAAAGGTAGAAAAACCAAATACTTAATTCTCCTTATTAAACAAACTGATCATGTATTATTTAATTCAAACACCTGGGTGTTTAATGAATTTCACTCCAGTGAAAAAACAATGTTTGGAACAGAATACTTTGTTGCCTTAAATATATGGCCCTATTCAGCATTTTGGAGTCATCAGAGTTCATTCCCAGTTACATAAAAGTTGAAATTTAATGCCCAGAGTTGCTCCTATTTTACTCTTAAACATTTTGACTTACTTTCATAGTGATTTACTTCTTACTTATTTTTCCCTCTCTTGAGCACAGTTCTCCCTTAGAACCTCAAATCATACTTGGCCACAGCATTCAGTATCAGCTCTCTTTCTTGGCCTCCTCTGGTCATCCTACCAGAAGTGGCCTTGAATAAATATCTTACCTCCACAGCCTGAACCCTGCTACTGCATCAGAACATGGCCCCTGCATAGGGAAACACTTCAGTACTTGTCCATCCAGGTATCTTAGACCAGGGAATCAAAGAATCCTTTTAAAGCATACCCTAATTTGTAGGTAGACTGTGGGAAATGGAAAATTTGAGGTTATTACGCTAATACAGTTTCAAGAAAGGAATTAGTATTTTGTCTTTCTGCTTAACACACAGAAATGAAAGGTCAGGTAAACACAGTTCTGCTGTTTGCCGATTGCATACATTTTGATAGATGTGAGAATTCTGTAGCTCCTGCTGTCTTCCATTGCCAACAGCCTTCCTACTGTGCTACATGAACTTCCTGTCTTCTGCCAGGGCACCAATTATCTCTCTCTCACTAAGGCTCTGACTTACAGCCTTAACTACTAAAAATAAAACTTCAATGAGACAATGAAAATGATAGCCTTGTCATATGTGAAGAAATGCATATTTATTGTCAATGTTCTTGTGAATGACATGGAAAACTTTAGCCATCATTCTATCAGTAGGCACTGAGCCAGGACTATATTTATATATTTAAATACAAGGAGATTTACTCATACCAATGACAATGTTCTAAAAAATAATAGTGGTGCCAAGATAGAGGAAAAAAGTGGTAGTAAAGACTACTTCCCTAAAAGAAATACAGACAACATAATTTGGATTTTCCAGTATTTTTCACAGGGCTTTTTAGTTCATATTAATATTTTCTCTGTACTTGATTGTTATCAGTAAGAGAAAGTTAAACACAATTTTTTAAAAGGGCCTAGCATTTGACAATTCTGACTGTATTATATTCCTATGTGTCTAGCGAGATTTGCTGCTGAATTTTACAAGTGAGCGATTTATAGTTGACCATATAATTATCATCCTAACTGACACACTCTTGAAAGTGAACAGGTTGCTATTTATCATGAAGCTGGGCAACAGGCAGAAATTGGAACCATCCTGGGGAAATCAGGGCATATGATTATCCTAGCATTTCATGAGGTCTTTTATCAGTGAGAAGCAAAGCAAGCTGTGTTTACCAAGAGCTTAGCAAAATGCTTTTGGATGAACAAATGTTACAATTAAGTTTTGGGGTATTAAAAGAGACACAACTAAAAAATATATGTACCCCATAAAATCATTGGTAAGGGGCGCCTGGGTGGCTCAGTCGGTTGAGCGTCCAACCTCGGTTCAGGGCATGATCTCACGGTTCATGAGTTCGAGCCCCGCGTCGGGTTCTGTGCTGACAGCTCAGAGCCTGGAGCCTGTTTCAGATTCTGTGTCTCCCTCTCTCTCTGCCCCTCCCCTGTTCATGCTCTGTCTCTCTCTGTCTCAAAAATAAATAAAACGTTAAAAAAAAATCATTGGTAAAAGTAGATGCAGTGTTATCAATGCCATCTATTATTCTATTGCATGTGATGGACTCAGAAAGTTGCACTGATAACATATTCCTCTCTCTTAAATTTGATGTTAACTTTCATTATGTAATGAATATAAGATTGTCTTTTTTTGTGTTTGTGTGATTTTGAGTGTCAGAAAACAGAGGCAAATTTTACATTCAATAATTCAATCTAATCATGTTTTCTTCATTTTTTTCTATTAGCTTATTCAATTAAAATGATAACTTTTAATTTTTTTTCAATGTTTATTTATTTTTGGGACAGAGAGAGACAAATGGGACAGAGAGACTCCCTACAAATGACCAAAAATATTTCATAATATAAATAAAATAGTGACTGGATTATACCTTTACATTGGCTAATGAGCAGGCTAGACCTACCATGTGTTATGATTTTCATCTTACTACCTTTGCAACATCTATACTTTGATGGTTGTTTATAATTGCCTACAGAAAAGGCTTGTATTTTTAAATTATTTTTTATTAGAATAGCCTGATATGTTTTGCTGATTATAGTTGGTGGTTTTTAAACAATTTTATTGAGGTATAAGTGGCATACAATAAACTCCCCGTATTTAAGTGCTCAGTTATGTTTTAATATATGTATACACCTGTGAAATTATCACAATGACATATGAACATAATGAACATATGTATCACCCTCAAAAATTCCTTCATATTCCTCTGTAATTCCCCCAACCATTCATCTTTCATCCAACCCCAGGCAAACGTGGATCTGCTTTTCATCCACTATGGATTAGTTTGCATTTTATAGAATTTTAGTTACAGGAATCCTACAATATGTATTCTGATTGTTTGGCTTCTTTCACTCAGTATAATTATTTAGAAATTCATCCATGTTCTTGTGTGTATCAATAGCTTGCTGCCTTTATTGCCGAATAATATTCCATCATATGACTGTTAGGGACTGATGTTTGTGCCTCTCCCCTCATATTTGATGTTGAAATACTACTCCCCAATGTGGTGGTATTAGGAGGTGGGGACCTTATGAGACTATTAGGGTAGAGCCTTCATAGATGGGATTAGTGCTCTTATAGGAGTCAGGAGAGAACTTGCTTTCTCTCTCTGCCTTCTGCCACATAAGTACATAATAAGAAGGTGACTTTCCGCAACCCAGAAAAGGCTGTTTACCAGAACTTGACCATATTGTCACCCTGACCTCAGACTTCTAGCCTCCAGAACTGTGAGAAATCAACTTCTGTTGTTTATAACACCTACCTGGTACTTGTTATAGCAGCCTGAGCCGACTAAGATAATAGTATACCAACATGTCTTGTTGATCCATTCTTCTTTTGATGAATACATGGGTACTTTTGGCTGTTATAATACTGTCATAACATTCATACTTAAGCATTTGTGTATGTAGGTGCTCTGCTCTCATTTCTCTTACATAATATCTAGGAGTTAAATAACGTTTTTAACTTTAAGAAAATGACATGTTGTTTTCTAAGTTTTCTCTGCCATTTTGCATTCTCACCAGCAGTGAGTGTTGCTCTACATCCACACTAAGCTGTGGTATACCAGTTCCTTCCTTTTTAGCCATTCTACACGTGTGCAGGGGTGTCTCATTGTATGTGTGTTTTAAAAGTTTTATTTAAATTCACTTGCCTAACATGCAGAGTAATACTAGTTTCAGGTGTACAATATAGGGATTCAACACTTGGGTACATCACCCGGTGCTCATCACTGCAAGTGCATCCTTAATCTTCCATTCCCTTTGTAACTATTCTCTCACCCACCTCCCCTCTGGTAACCTTCAGTTCTACTGCGGTTTTAATTTTCATTTTCTTAATGAAAATCCTGTTAAACATTTAGTATGTGCCTATTTGTATGTCTTTGGTGACGTGTTGGTTCAAATTGATTGGCTTTTTAAAAATTGGGTTGTTTGCTTTATTATTATTGCGTTTTGAGCGTTTATGCTAGATACAGTTCTTCATCAATGTGACTTACAAATGAGTTCTCTGAGTATTTGGCTTTTATTTTTGTTCTCTTCACTCTATCTTTTGAATATTAAAGAGCTTTATTTTGATGAGGTACAGCTTATCAATTCTTGTACAGTTTAGCTTTGTTGTCATATCTAGGAAATCTTTTACTAATATAAAGTCACAAAGATTCCTTGTCTATTTTTCTCTAGAAGTTATATAGCTTCAGATTTTACATTTAGGTCTATGATCCATTTTACTGACTTTTTAAAAATATAGTGTTTGATATGGATAGAGGTTTATTTTTTTTGCATGTGGATCCAAGTGTTGTAGCATCATTTGTTGAAAAGACTATCCTTTTGGCATTGAATTGCTTTTACACTCTTCAAACAGTTGATCACATGTGTGAGGGTATCTTTCTAGACTCTATTTTGTTCTATTTCTCTATTTTCACACCAATGCTACACTGTATTAGTGAAGTTTTATGATCATTTTTGAAATTAGATAGTAGAAGTTCTTCAAAATTATTTTTTTCCAAGTTGTTTTAGTGATTCTAGGTACTTCATGTTATTATACATGTAAAATCAGTCTACTGATTAAAAATACATATATGAGCCCACTGGATTCCCATTTAGATTACATTGAATCTGCAGAAAAAATTGGGGATAACTGACAGTCTTAACAGTATTGAGTCTTCTGATCCATGAATGTGATTTATCTCTCCATTTATTTAGCCTTGTTTAATTTCTCTCAGCGGAGGTTTGTAGCTTTCACTGTATAGCTTTGCACATTTTTCATTACTTTATCACTAAATATTTTGTATATTTATGATATTGGAAATCTTTTTTCACCAGTTGCAAATATAATTCTTCATTGCAGGTACACAGAAATGCCGCTTCTTTTCTCTACTATACTGACCTGCAAATTTGCTAAACTCACTTCTTGGTCTCAGTAGCTTTTTGTAGATCCTGAAAGTCTTTCTACATAGGTGATCATATTTAGAATAAATAAATATTCGTACTTTGCCATCTTGATGTCTCTTATTTCATTTTATTGCCTTATTGCACTAGCTAGAATCTCCAGTATAGTGTTAAATAGAAGTGGTGAGATCAGTTTCTTGCCTTATTCCCAAACATAAAGGGGAAGCCATCTGTTTTTCATCATAAAATATGATGTTCACTGTAGATTTTTTCATAGGTGCCCTTTATCAGGTATAGGAGCTTCCCTTCTATTCCCAGTTTACTGAGAATTATTATCAGAAATGGAGTTTGGATTTTTGAAAATGAAGTTTGAATTTTGCAGAAATGGAGTTTGTATTCTTCATCTGTTTATGTGTTCTTTTTTCTTTTTAGTCTGTTAATAGGGTAAATTATATAAACTAATTTGAATATTAAACCAACATTGCATTTCTGGGATATACTCCAGTTAGTCATAATATGTTTCCTTTTAAAATAGTTTTAGATTTGATTTTTTTAATATATTGATTACAAAATAAAAATAAATTGATAAAAGTATTGATTTTCTTCAAATTGTCATCCCTCTTTCTTTTTATTTTTTATTTGAGAGAGAGAGAGGAGAGAGAGAGAGAGAGAGAGAGAATGGGGGAGAGGGACAGGGGAAGACCGAGAGGGAATCTTAAGCAAGCTTCATGTTCAGCCGGGAGCCCAACGTGGGGCTTGCTCCCATGACCCTGAGCTGAAATCAGGAGTCAAATACTCAACTAACTGAGCCCCCAGGCTTCCCGTGTCATCCCTCTTTCTTACCCATGCACTGCAAACATGATTTTTTAAAAATTGTGTTCTGATGTAGAAGAGATGGATGACAAGGAAGAGATAATCTGATTTGTTCATTTTGAGGGCCAGGTTTTTGTTTTATTTGTATGTTTTGAGCATACCCTTATTCATTTTGAGCTAATGCTTACCTAATCTGCTAACTAGTTCAAATATGGATATTATCTTTTGCTACATGTCTACGAGTGATGAAACCATTTTCCTTTTAGTATACTTTATCTCAAAAGAATAATAAAAGAAAATTTAAGGGACCTTTCTTTTTTTTTTTTAATTTTTTTTTTTTTCAACGTGTATTTATTTTTGGGACAGAGAGAGACAGAGCATGAACAGGGAGGGGCAGAGAGAGAGGAGACACAGTATCAGAAACAGGCTCCAGGCTCCGAGCCATCAGCCCAGAGCCCGACGCGGGGCTCGAACCCACAGACTGCGAGATCGTGACCTGGCTGAAGTCGGACGCTTAACCGACTGCGCCACCCAGGCGCCCCTAAGGGACCTTTCAATACAAGTAATGTGGAATAGTGGATGTAACATTAGACTTGTTTTGTAGAATGTTATAATACATAGTATCAAATCTCAGGCAGTATGATGGGAACAATTTAAATATATAAGTATGCCAACACTCAGTGTTTCATGATGATTGCAAGTCTCCAATTGGGACTAGATGAGCGTTATAGTTTGAAGACCTGTGATTCCCCGAGTTATCAGAGAAAAGAACAGGTAAATTTTGTGTTATTATAGAAGGAACTCAAGTGTCTCTACTATGACAAAGATGGTGATTCAATGATGATTAACAAGAAATTGTTACCTATTGCATCATAATTTTCAGGATTGTTTTAGGCATAATTTTGCATGAAGAGTTTTGTTCATTCTAGACCTGTATGAATTTCTTACAATGAGCATTTTATATAGTCAGAGCCAATACTGTTTTGTAAGGAAACAGACTGTTACTAATAGATGGTCCAGCCTTAATGTCTGTGATTATTTAATTTCCTTGATTTTATTTTCCTTAATTTAATCTTGTTGCTCTTTCACATTCAAACATGGAATACTGCATGAGACGCTAGCTCGAACTCTAAAGTGATGCCAAGTGATGCATCAGACAAAGCAACATGAGACACTAGAGTGGGGCATGCTTCATAGGGAACTCCCCTCAGAAATCAAGAACACTGAGGTTATTTTGCCTGAAAATGGAGAATAAAGCATAAATTGAGCCTATAGGGATTTTCTTTGTTGTTTAAGTCACAGAATCAAAATAAAAAATTAAAAATGGGAGTAGCTTTTATTTTTGGAAATTTTTCTCTATTTGGCTTACTTTTGTGCTGATGTTGGATGCATTTCTTTTTGCAGTTTCATGTTCAGTACTAAACACAGATGTTTGAGGTACTGCAATGCCAAAACCAAAAACATCTCTAAGAGCAGTCTGGGATGAATATCCTTAGCCTATACACTGTAACTTGAAGCATCATATTGGTCATGTAGTACATAATTGCCCCAAATATGCAACAAGATTTAGGCAGTTTAGCTTGTTCATTTTTAATATTGAGAAATAATTTAATCAATACTCACCAAAAAATAATGTTACTAAGTATAGATTTATAATTAGTGGTGTTTAGATTATAAACCACTGGAGCTTTCAATAAACATTTGATTTTTTTTTGCATCATTCAATACATACTATTTATTTCTTATGAATTTCAGGCTTTATTGTAGAAAATCTAGCTTCTCTCTACTTTAATAGAAAGGTGGTATTTGGTAATGATAACAAAGGATGCATTCAACTGTAATATGCAATAGTCTGGCTTGTTTACTGTCTTGAATGAAAGAGAATATTCATGTCTCCCATGGAGATTATTTCCTAAAGAAAGTGAGAACTCTGAATTTTTTTTTATTGCTTATTTTCTACATTTGGGTATTTCAGATATGGAGAATAGGTTAAATTAAGTCAGAGCCAACATCACAAAATTATTAACAATCACTACCTGGTATCTCTTGTTAAATTGCTCTTTTTTTCCCCTGCGTGTCTTTTCCTTTCCCTTCCTTCTCCCAATATTAAAAAAACACAAAAAAGAATCATCTTAAAGGGCAGATATCACAGCAGACAAAGTAATTGGTTCTGTATTCAAACTCTGTGTGTGGTCATTACTAAGAACATGACTCTGGGAAAGATATTTAATTTTTTAGTTAAACCTGTTTCTGACTTGGAAAATTGGTTAATGATAATATTCATCTTTCTGGTTTATATGTGCTATAGACAATGTTTGTGTCTTCCCAAAATTCATAGGCTGAAACCTAATCACCAAAGTGATATATGGAGGTGGGCCTTTGGGAGGTGATAGGTCATGAGCTGCCATGAATAGCATTAGTGCTCTTACAAGAGACCAGAGAACTTCCTTGCCCTCTTTCACTCTGTGAGGACACACAGAAGACCATCTGTGAACCAAGAAATGGGCTCTCACCAGACACGAAATCGGCTGGCACTTTGATTTTGGATCTTAGCCTCCAGAGAACCTATGAGAAATAAATTTGATTTGTTATAAGTCACCCAGTCTATGGAATTTAGTTATAACAGCCCAAACTAAGACATTATGGGAATGAAATACTTTATGTAAAGCATTTAGCATAGTTATTGATGATATATAAGAGGGACCCTAAAAGATTGGAGTTGTTATATAAGTGTTTTGTATAATGAGGTTAATGAATGAAGATGTAAATGAGGAATTTAGGAATGGAGAAAAAGGAGGAAGCAAATACCAGTCCTAGAGAGAGAACAAATGCTATGTCTCAGAATAAATTAACTCTGAGATTCCTGACAACTCAGACAAAAGGAACCCAGATGCATTACAATCATTCATCCTCTTTATATAAAGGTGGAAGCATCCAGTTTATCAGAAAAAAACATAATTATTTTTGATATCATGTTCTAAAAAAAAAAATTCTTACTCCAGATTTTATATTATGGACATTGAATGGCATAATGAGTTCTTTTACTGTGAGTGTAGAAGTAGGTTTCATAAGATTGTTCTTGAGGGGTAATTTCATTAAGCTTGAAGGCATGATGTGACAGAAAAGGGGATGTTGTAAAGGGCTAGGCTGATGTGTTCCGTGTGCAAAGACTAACTCAATCTAGAGTTTATTATATCTAGAGATGAACCCTCTGGACTTCCTAAAGGGATGCTCTCAATTGTGACTCATCAGCATTGCCTGGGGGAATATTAAAGAGAAGAGATTTCTAGGTCCATCACTAAGAGATTGTAATGCTGCTAGTAGTGAGTGAGGCCCAGAAGTCTGTTTTTTAGAAGCTTGGCAGGGACACCTGGGTGGCTCGGTCGGTTGAGCTTCCGACTTTTGGTTCAGGTCAGGATCTGACGGTTTGTGAGTTCAAGCCCCACAACTGGCTCACTGCTGTCGGCGTAGAGCCTGCTTTGGATCTCTTTGTCCCTCCCCTGCTTACCACACACACTGTCTCTCTCAAAATAAATAAATAAAATAAAAGCCAAATGGGCTGAAAATCAACTCATTTTGGAAATACAGCTTCCTAAATTTTATTCCTAAATATTATTTCTTTAAGCTAGGCTTTTAGGCATCAAAAAGCAGACATGAGATTTTATCTTCTGCTTGTTTGCATTCTACATTGCTGATTTAGGAAACATTGTTATATTGTGGGAACCACATGACCACGGGCAGTATTAATTCTGCAATATGAGGAGTAAGCAGCTTGGATCATGTCTTCCACTGGACTTCATCTGCATATGGCAGATGTGCTTCCTTAGTAATGTAGGCAAAAAGCAGTATTCTTTTCACAAAGGAGTTCTGGGACCTGCTTCAATACCTGGGTTGACTAGATTGGCCGAGACCTCAAAATTACAGCCCCCAGATTACATCAGATTTTGTGATGTCTTAGAATAACGATCAGGGAAGGTGCTGCATGTAAACTGCCATCACCATGACAATATACCTCAGTAATGCCCCCGTGGAGTGTCTAATTCTACTCTGAACAGCCTTGTGAGGAGCCTGCCAGGATGCATTAGATGCTAAATGTAGTTAGTCTAACGAGTTAATTTGGTTAGGAATAATTACGTGTTTGTTTTTTTTTTTTTTTTTTTTTTTTTTTAACCATGGGTGAGGGAGGGCTATTTAGGTAATGTCCTTTTTTTGAAATTCAAGAATACTATAGGAATTTATAGTTTATTTATGGAATTAATACTTAACAGGAATGAAGGAGTTACGGATCAGTAGAGAGAACCTTAAAAAAGACCCACTTTTTCTCATCTGTAAGGTTAAGAAAGGAAAAATTGCAGAGTAAGTGAGTAGAATAATTTTGGCTTTTAGCTGGCAAAAAACTAGAGCCAGTAAATTGTTTGCTTCCATATGTGAAATATAAATTCACAATTATATTAACATTGTTTTATTTAAAAAAAATAGCACACACATCCTTGTGTGTCTTATAGCTGAGTCAAATATTAATTCTTTATTATGTTTCCTATGCCATTTGTGGTCAGAGACAGCCTTGTTTTTGAACTTAAAATGTCTGTGTTTGAGATTCAAAACTTGAAAATTGGAAAGAAAATTCAGGAGGAATATATTTTATTGAAATTCAATTTTCCTCTTAGATGTCCTTCTATTTAAAGCATTCCTCAGAAGACAGAGGCTTTAGTTGTCATATGCTTAGTTTATTTCAGGCCTGCACTGTTTTGTATCTGAAAGGCCATGGTTATTTTGAAAACTTGGTGAAGTGGAAAGAGCATGGACTTTGAAGTCAGTTTGAATTGGATGGAAAACTCCATTCTGAAACTTAGCAGGTGTGTAACATTTCCTATAATACTGTATTTCCTAGTCCCTTATCTGAGAATTTGGGGAAAATAAGGCAAGCCTTTGTGGTTTCTGTGAATACTAAATAAAATAAAGTATGTAAAATGCTTAGAATATTGTGAGTGATTAATAAACTTTTTCCTTTCCTCAGGTAATTTTTCTTTCATGGAAAACTTTCAAAAGGATCTCTAGAGGGAATTTTGACCCAAACAAATTTAAAATCTTACCAACTGCTTACCTAAATTTCTATTTTTTCCCATTTATAACATATACAATTTCACAGCCATTTTCTAGTATTTTAGGCAATTTATTCTGATTAAAGA
This sequence comes from Lynx canadensis, assembly GCF_007474595.2. Taxonomy (NCBI): domain Eukaryota; kingdom Metazoa; phylum Chordata; class Mammalia; order Carnivora; family Felidae; genus Lynx; species Lynx canadensis. The sequence goes on from NC_044309.1 coordinate 65,092,448, forward strand.
ACATAAAACATTCTATTAAAACTAATTTATTTTCTGAAAGCCCTATTTATTGAAGTTACCTATTCAAGGTACATTTCTGGAATCCCACAATGTTTAAAACTCCATGTCTCTTCCCTTGTACAGACATAGATATAATTTATTTGTCTCAGGCTTTACCTACACTTGGCCCTAGGACCAAGGAGCAATGTCGTCTTTACTTTGCTATAGCTCTTCCGTGGTCAGATGACTGCCTACCCAAAGAAGAAATAATGCCAATTCTTAACACTCCAATCATGACCCTAGAGTTTATGTGACATTGATGGGCATTAATAAAATTATTTATTTTTTTAATTTAATAATAATATATGAATGTAAAAGTAAAATGGATTATTTATTATAACAGGAAACAAAAGACATGGGCTTTAAGTTTGAGTGAGACCAGAGTATTAGTACCAGTTCCACTTCTTAGTTACATAATCTTGTTAGTCCCTACACTTCTCCAAGCCTCAGTTTTGTTTTGTTTTGTTTTGAAAACATTTTTTTATTTGATGATAGCTGACACAATGTTACGTTAGTTTCAGGTGTACAGCATAGTGATTCAATAAGATTATATATTATACTGTGCTCACCACAAGAGTAGCAGCCATCTGTCATCATACAACCCTATTACAATATCTTTGACTATATTCCCTATGCTGTACCTTTTATCCTTGTAACTTACTTGTTCCATAACTGGAAGCCTGTACCTCCACTCCCCTTCAACCATTTTGCCCATCCCCCCAACCTACCTTCCCTTTGGGAGTTTGTTCTCTGTATTTATATGTCTGATTCCACTTTTTGTTTGGTGATTCATTTGGTTGTTTTACATTTTGCTTATGAATGAAATCCTCTGGTATTTGTCTTTCTCAGTCTGACTTACTTTACTTAATGTAATACTCTCTGAGCCAATCCTTGCTGTCATGAATGGCAAGATTTCTTTCTTTTTTATGACTGTAATATTCAATTAGTAGTGGAATTACTAGGTCATATAGTAATTCTGTTTTTAGTTTTTGAGGAACCTCCATTCTGTTTTCCACAATGGCTGTACCAATTTACATTCCCACCAATAGTATATGAGGGTTTTGTTTTCTCCACATGCTTGTCAAAATTTATTTCTTGTGTTTTGATTTTAGCCATTCTGATGTTATGTGTAAGGTGATATCTCACTGTGGTTTTGATTCGTATTTCCCTGATGATCAGTAATGTTGAGCATCTTTTCTTTTCTTTTTTTAACTTTTAAAAATGTTTATTTATTTTGAGAGAGAGAGATAGAGTGCAAATTGGGGAGGGGCAGAGAGAGAGGGAGACAGAATCCAAAGCAGGCTTCAGGCTCTGAGCTGTCAGTACAGAGCCCAACATGGGGCTCAAACTCACAAACCACGACATCATGACCTGAGCCAAAGTCCAATGCTTAAACAACAGCCACCCAGGTGCCCCTGGGTATACTTTCACGTATCTGTTTGCCATTTGTATGTTGTATTTGGAGAAATGTTTATTCAGGTCTTCTGCCCATTTTTAAATCAGATTTTTTTTTAGTGTTGAGTTGTATCAGTTTTTTATATATTTTGGAATTAACCCTTTATTGGTTATATCATTTGCAAATATCTTCTCCCATTCAATAGATTGCCTTTTGGTTTTGTTAATGGTTTCCTTCCCTGTGCAAAAAACCTTTTTGTTTTGGTATAGTTACAATAGTTTATTTAAATGTTGTTATAGCTGATGTCAGAGAAATTACTGCCTGTGCTCCCTTCTAGGATTGTTAGGGCTTCAGGTCCCACATTTAGGTCTTTCATCTGTTTTGAGTTTATTTCTGTGTGTGGTGTAAGAAAGTGATCCAGGTGCATTCTTCTGCATGTTGCTGTCCTGTTTTCTCAGCACCTTTTATTGAAAAGACTGTCTTTTTCCCCATTGTATATTTCTGCCTCCCTTCTCATAGATTAAATGACCATAAGGTGGGATATATTTTTGTACTCTCTATTTTGCTCCATGGATCCATGTGTCTGTTTTGGTTTCAAAACCATACTGTTTTGATTAAAACAGCTGTGTAGTACATCTTGAAATCTGGAATTGTGATACCTCTAGCTTTGTTCTTTCTCTAGATTGCTTTAGCCATTTGAAATCTTTTTGGTTCTGCACAAATTTTAGTATTATTTGTTCTAGTTTTGTGAAAAATGCTTTTGGTATTTTAATAGGGATTGCACTGAATCTGTAGAATGCTTTGGGTAATATAAACATTGTAACAATATTAATTTTTGCACTCCATGGGCATGGGATATCTTTTTGTGTCCTTTTCAATTATTTTCATCAGTGTTTTATAGTTTTCAGAGCAGAGGTCTTTCACCTCTTTGGTTATTTATTTGTACATATTTCATTCTTTTTGGTTCAATTGTAAATGGAATTATTTTCTTAATTTCTCTTTCTATATTAGTTTATAGAAATGTTGCCAATTTCAGTGCATTGATTTTTTTTATCTGCAACTTTACTAAATTCATTTATTAGTCCCAATAGTTTTTTGGTGGAGTCTTTAGGATTTTCTATGTATAGTGACATGCCATCTTCAAATAGTGACAATTTAACTTCTTCTTTACCAACATCAATGCCTCTATTTCTTTTCTTGTCTCATCGCTGTGGCTAGGACTTCCAGTACTATGCTGAATAAAAGTGGTGAGAGTGGACATCCTTGTCTGCTCCTGATATTAGAAGAAAATCCCTTAGTTTTTCACCATTGAGTGTAATGTTAACCATGGGTTTTTCATATATAGCCTTTATTGTGTTGGGATATGTCCTCTCTAAACCCACTTTGTTGAGAGTTTTCATCATGAACGGATGTTGAATTTTGTCAAATGCCTTTTCTACATCTCTTCAGATAATCATTTGGTTTTTGTCTTTGGTTTTGTTGAGGCAGTGTATCATGTTTACTGATTTGCAAATATTGAACCATCTCTGCATCCCCAGAATAAACATCACTTGATCATAGTGGTTAATAATCCTTTTAATGTATTATTGAATTTGGCTTGCTAATATTTTATGGAGGATTTTGCAACTATGTTTATCAGAGACATTGGCCTATAGCATTCTTTTTTTGTGGTGTCTTTGGTTTTTGGTATCAAGATAATGCTGTCCTCATAGAATATATTTGGAGGCTTTCCTTTTCTGGTTTTTTGGAACAGTTTGAGGAGAATAGGTATTAAATCTTCTTTAAATGTTTGGCAGAATTCACCTGTGAAATCTGGTCCTGGGCTTTTGATTTTTGGTAGTTTTTTTTTTTTTATTGATTTAATTTTGTCACTAGCAATTGGTCTGTTCAGATTTTCTATTTCTTCCTGATTCAGATTTGGAAGAATCAAAATTTATCAATTTCTTCTAGGTTGCTCATTTTTTTTGGCATATACTTATGATAGTATTCTCTTATAATCTTTTGTATTTTTATGGTGCCAGCTGTTACTTCTTCTGTTTGTTTGTTTCTGATTTTACTTATTTGAGTCATTTCTATTTTTTCTTTTTTTCTTGATTGCTCTGGCTGTTTATCGGTTTTGTTTATTTTGTCAAATAACCAGCTCTTTGTTTCATTGATTTTTTCAAGGAATATAAGAATTCTTTATAAATGAAATGAAATGAGATGGTGATATATGGCATTCCAGGATTTTAGCAGCCTGAGGAGAGCCACATAAGAAATGGCAAGAATAGATCTATTAAAATATTCAAAAAAATTGGGACATGTGTGTAATGACAGGTGAAGAGAAGACGTTTTAGTCAGATTTGTTTGGAAAACCTAACACAGTAGTAGATATACTTTATTGTCACAGTTTTTCCTTCCTGATCACCTGGAGGTTGCTAAGTGCTTTACATGTATGGTATTGAATGAATGGAAGAAAAGAAGCATGACAAGGGTGTCTTGTCAAAATTGAAACAAAATTTGCACAATATTTGGTAGGTTCAAGAAAAATTGTAATTTTTGCATATTAGACCTTTAATTTTTATTAATGATAACCTGTACCAACTTGATGTTAGTTTCCTATTGTTGCTCAACAAATTACTACAGATTTATCATCTTACACACACACACACACTCACTACCACACACTCACTCACATACACTCAACCATTTTATTAGCTCACATAGGGCATAAGTCTAGGCATGGTTGGTTTTCTGCTCAGAATAACACAAAGTTGAAATCAGTGTTGGGTATAGTATGTTCTCATTTGGAGCTTGGGATCCCCTCCCAGGTTCACTGGTTGTAGGCATAATTCAATTCCTTTTAGTTGTGTGCCTGAGGTTTCTGCTTTCTTGCTGTCAGCCTGGAATCTCTGTTTATAGAGGCTGCCATAGTTCCTAGCCATGTGGCCTTATAAACAGTTCATATCATGGATATGATCATATCATCATATCATGGATGCTTGCATTCTTCTAGGTCAGCATTAGCGTATCTCTTTGATTTCCTAATCTATGATCAGATGGAGAAAACTCTCTGCTTTTAAAAGCTTTGTTTGATTAGGTTGGGCCCACCCAGATAATCCCTTTATCTTAAAGTCAACTGATTTCAGACCTTAATTACCTCTAATTTTATACCTATAAAGGTATAAAAACACCTTTATAGCGGTACTTATATTAGTGTTTGATTCAATAACTGGGAGAAAGTGTGTGTACACAAGGGTGGGGACATTTGAGGGCTGTCTTGCAATTCTGCCTACCACAGGACTGTACATGCAATCATTTTTCCAATAGTGATCATTCAAATTTTCAAATTTCTAGAGAGTAAATGTGGCTCTTGATCGTCAAAAGTATATGGAATCATTTTTCCTACTGAAGTAATTAAGGATTTTAAACCAAGTTTAATGAAATCTGAAGGCTGTTTAAACACTAATTTTGTAGCTCAGCAGGTAACAAAAGCAGTCTCTATGATTTTAGTTAAATGAAATTGAAGAATAAAAATAGAAGACAACCTCTGACTAGGTTAAATGTCAGATTAAGCTAAAACACCTATTATATTTTAAAATAGTTTACATATTTAATTATTACTAAGGTATGTTCTTATATGAATGCTCCAAGTGTGCTATGAGTGCTTAAATGAACCAATGAACAAGTTAATATATTTCTTTGACCATTCATATGTTTCTTTAAATTAAGTGCTTCATTTTAAAGTTATAAATAATTTCTTTTGCATTTGTGATATAATAAAAATATGAAACACTTTTATGCACAGTGTAATAACCATTATGTAAATAATTATTAATTTTAAAACTGTGAAGGAAAGTGAATCAATCAGCTATGTATGGTTTTGTTAGGATGATGAGAAAACGACAGTTTTTTTTCAAATGCTTAAAATTATATAATGTATTTTTGTTACTTTAGTAATAGAAAAATTTTAAATAACACTTTTAAAACTTTTTATTTTCCAAAGCTCCCCTTTCTCTGACAAAATGACTTGTTTGGTATTATAGTTAACATACATACATATTTGATACATCTTATCAAAAATTTATATTTGATTTTTTTAAGAAATAAAACTCAGTTTTCCTTTTTTTTTTTTTTTTTTTTTTTAGTAGGTGAGTGGAAAAATGAACAATGATACCTCCAAACCATGGAATATTAACTGTTCCTAAAAAAGAAATGAGCTATCAACCCATGAAAAAACTTGGAGGAAACTTAAATGCATACTATTAAGTTAAAGAAGCTAATCTAAAAAGACTATATGTTGTATGATTTCAATTTTATGACATTCTGGAAAAGGCAAAATTCAGTGGTTGACCAGGTTTTGGGTGCATGGAGAATAAACAGGTGGAGCACAGAGGATTTTTAGGGCAGTGAAACTACTCTGTTTGAGGCTATAATTGTAGATACATGTCATTATACATTTGCCCAAACCCACAGAATGTACAGTACTAAGAGTGAACCCTAATGTAAACTATGGATTTGGGATAATTATGGTCTATCAAAGGAAGTTCATGGACTATAGGTGCATTGTAGGTTCATTGTAACAAATGTACCACTTTGGTGTGGGATTTTGATAGTGGGGAAGTCTGTGTGTATGTGGGGGTAAGGGGTATTTGGCAACTCTGTATGTTCCATTCACTTTTGTTGTGACTTAAAATTGCTATAAAAATAAATTATATATTTTTAAAATATAAAAGTTACCTTTAAAAAAAGTTTCCCCTTATCTTAATGCATTACATTAATCTTTTTCTAAAGACTTTTTAATACATTTATCATAGTTTTTTAAAGCCCTTCGATCATTTTGAGTCTGTTACTATTGACAATACTTTCTCTTAACTGTATAGGTCATACTTTTCCTGTTTCTCTGCATGCTTAGTTATTTTTAAGTTGTATATGGATATTTGGAAGATATAATCAGATACACTTAGAAAGTTGTTAAGTTACTGGCAATTCACCTTACTCATGTGAAGGCTTGGATTTTGACTCTTTTAGTGCAGGTCTTTTTTTTTTTTTTCTTTAGTTTTGTTATATAGTCATTACTCTTGGTACTTGGACATGAGTATGGCCCTTCCAGATTTCATTGGAAATCTAAGTTAGCCAATAAATACCCTGTGCCTTGGCAGGAATTGAACTTAAACTGTACCAGCCACTGAAATATATTCAATTCTTGTAGTCTTCCCACTATTTCTTTGTGTTGGAGTCCTTAAATCTTATGCTGTACATGTGTAGTTTGAGTCTGCCAAGGATTTAGAATAAAACTAGTACCCAGATTATTGCTCTCTCCCTTTCTGCAATTTGCCTTCGATTTCCAGTCTTTTTGGCAGTCCCAAAAAAAACATGGTTCAACTCAGTAAATCTGGTGTTTTTTGTTGGAGATCTGTTAATTATTAACTGCACTCATGGTGTGTCCTCCTCAGGGGAAAAGGTGGATAAATGTAGATCTCACACAGTATGGTTCTTTTTCAATGGTCATATTTCCTGTAGCTTCTACCTTCTATTGGTTGTTTTCTAGTGCCTATAAACAGAATTGGGGTGTGTGTGTGTGTGTGTGTGTGTGTGTGTGTGTATTTCTAGATAGATAGATAGATAGATAGATAATTTTATAATGACTACTGGTGGGAATGTTGGTCTGATACAAGTTACTTTGCCATTAGCAGAAGCTGAATGTCTATAGAACAGATTAATTTTGAGACAGTATTTATGCTTCTATTGGGTAATTGGCATACAGAATATGGACTCTCAAATCTCACAATTTATTTGGAGAATAATGAAGGATATGATAAGATCCTTTTTGAATTATCATATATTGTCTGAAAATCCCTGGAGAGTATATACCCATAGTGTTTGGCAGAAAATCGAGGAATAAGACAAGGTGATTGTAAGTTTGATACCATTTCCTAAAGAAATTCCTTATAAAAGATTGATATTTATGTAATTTTTTAAAATTTTTTTTAACGTTTATTTATTTTTGAGACAGAGAGAGACAGAGCATGAATGGGGGAGGGTCAGAGAGAGGGAGACACAGAATCGGAAACAGGCTCCAGGCTCCGAGCTGTCAGCATAGAGCCCGACGCGGGGCTCGAACTCACAGACCGTGAGATCGTGACCTGAGCCGAAGTCGGCCGCTCAACCGACTGAGCCACCCAGGCGCCCTGATATTTATGTAATTTTTAAATGAATAGAAAGAAAACTACAAGTCATATAAAATAATTTTAAGTTACCTATCTTGGAATCTGATTTTTAAAAAAAGTCCCTGGCAATGAAGAGGTTAACTTATTGGGACAAGCAATAAAGAATTTTTCTGTAATTTCTCATCAGTCCAGCTTGTAAATGTTGGCGTGTCCAAGGCCTTAATTTTTGAAACTCTTTACTTATCTCTCCAGTCTCCCCCTCTCTTTATCCTTATATTTCTCATATATTTAAATAATGTTAATGTGCCAATGACACAGACATTTATCTCTTCAGCCTTAAAATTCCCCCATGAACTGCTCAACAGTTCTTCAGAGTTTAATGAGTATTTCAAACTTAATGTACCCCTAAATGCGTTTTTGATTCAGTCTTTTTCCTAAAATTTAGTTCTTTCCTGTCCTTCCTTCTCTCAGTGAAGGGTAGCTCTTTATTCTAGCTGCTTAGCCTAAGTACCTCGCTGTCACCCTTGGCTTCTCTCCTTCAGACTCCATATCCAAACTGTTAGCCAATCCTTTTGGCTTTACCTTCAGGATATATACAGAATCCAGTGTTCACCATCTCTACAGCTACCACTCTACTCCAAAGTATCCATTAGTTCTCAACTGTTTTGTTGCAATAACATTTTATTCTTGTCTTTCCTTCTACCTTATCCATCTCTGTTTTTGTCTCCACCAAGCAGCCAGTTTGAGTTGAGTATTTCTCTGCTAAAACTGATCTCACTCAAAACACGATCAAAATCTTAAAAAAGACTGGCAAAACTCTCAGGATCGGGCCAGCTATTGTGTCTTTGACTTTATCTCTCAAGAGAGAATTGCTTTCTCTGTTTCAAACACACTTGCTTCCTTGCCGTTTTCCAAACATACCAGGCAAGTGTCCTGGCTGCTCTCTTGAATTTGATAGTTTGAACCTTGTTTTTATTTCACCTCATTTTGATGTTTTCAAAAATGTAAATAAAGTTTTTAATCTGTATTTTCAGTTTCCCAAAAGTTATTGGAGGCTTGCATATCTTCAGACTTCCCAAGTTTTTTTAAAAAAAAGTTTTAAAATGTTTATTTATTTTTAAAAGAGGGAGTGAAGAGACAGAGAGACAGAGTACGAGTGGAGGAGGGGCAGAGAACAAGGGAGACACAGAATCTAAAGCAGGCTCCAGGCTCTGAGCTGTCAGCACAGAGCCCAACATGGGGCTCTGATCCGTGAGCTGTGAGATCATGACCCGAGCTGAAGTCGGACACTCAATTGAACTAGCCACCCAGATGCTCCCAGACTTCCCAAGTTTAAAGTTTCACATATTTTGTTTCTTCTTCCTACTTTATTTTGTCTTTCCTCCTCTAATGTAGTTCAGTTCCCCTCTGAATTTCCTCTCATTAATTCTGCTCTTTCAATTTACTACTAGTCTTTCTACAATTTCCCTAATTTTTGAAATTTTTATTTAAATTCCAGTTAATTAACATCCAGTGTAATATTAGTTTCAGATGTACAATTGTGATTCAACACTTCCATACAACACCTCATGTTTATAACAAGCGTACCCATTAGTTCCCATCAGCTATTTAACCCATTCTCCCACCCACCTCCACTCTACTAACCATCAGTTTGTTCTCTATAGTTAAGAGCCTGTTTCTTGGTGTGCCTCTCTCCCTCTATTTTTGCCCTGTGCTCATTTGTTTTGTTTCTTATATTCCACACATGAGTGAAATCATATGGTTATCCTTGACCGACTTATTTCACTTAACCTTTTACTCTCTAGCTCCATCCATGTTGTTGCAAATGGCAAGACTTCATTCTTTTTTATGGATGAATAACATTCCATTGTGTATATATGCCACCTCTTCTTTTCCATTCATCAGTCAGTCGATGGACACTTGGGCCATTTCCATAATTAGGTTATTTTACATAAAGCTGCTATAAACTTGAGGGCATATATCCTTTTGATTAATATTTTTGTATTCTTTGGGTAAATGCCTAGTAGTGAAATTGCTGGATTATCAGATAGTTCTCTTTAACTTTTTGAGTAAACTCCATACTGTTTTCCAGAATGGCTGCACTAGTTTGCATTCCTACCAACAGTGCAAGAGGGTTCTACTTTCTCCACATCCTTGACAACACCTATTGTTTCTTGTTGTTGATTTTTGCAGGTATGAGGTGTGAGTGTGTGAGTGAGACCAAAAGTGACAAAGTCAAGAAAGGATCAGAGAAAATCTCCAGAAAGAATGACAAAATAAGTAATAAAATGGCAATAAATACATATCTGTCAATAATTACTTTGAATGTAAATGGACATGTGCCAGTTAAAATATATAGTGTCATAATGGATAAAGACTCATCCATATGCTGTCTACAAGAGGCTCATTTGAGACCTGAAGACTCCTGCAGATTGAAAGTGAGGGGATGGAGAAATATTTATCATGTAAATGGATTCTGAAAGAAAGCTGGAGTACCAATACTCATATCAGACAAATTAGACTCTAAAACAAAGACTGTAGCAAGAGACAAAGAAGGGCACTATAAAATCATAAAGGGGGACAAGCCAACAGGAAAATAGAACAATTGTAAATATTTATGCACCCAATATGAAACACCCAAATATATAAAATAATAACAAACATAAAGGAACTAATTGATAATAACACAATAATGGTCGGGGACTTAAACACCCCACTTTGATGAAAGGACAGATTATCTTATTTCTTATTCCTCAGAATTCATAGTCTGAAAGTGTATGAGAGCTGTAGCCAAAAGAAGAGTCATCATTTTCATAGGTTATTGTGGTTATTTCCAAAAAGGAAAGAAGAGCTGATGAAATGTTTTTACTTGAATATCTGTTTATTTACATCTGCTCTAATAGAGGAAAGTCTCTCCAAGATGCTCAATATCCTTCACTCTTATGATGGACATGAAAGTTGGACATTAGCTTCATTATTATTATTTGAAAGATTCAAATATTCACTAATGGTTCATTGGGGAGAAATTATGGGGGGAAAAGTGTGACACTCTTATTTTGTCTTTATTCTATTTGTATCTAAAACCTTTTATTTTACTTTCTGAAAACTAAGGGAGAAGAGAGTCAGGTATAGTTTGTTAAGGCATAAACTTGTTTGGAAAATAAATCTTTCTGAAATTATTGTTGAAGCCAGTGAAATCCATATTTGCATCAAGTCCTTTAAGGGTCTCCACTTGCAGTTTTGAAAAAAAGGAAAACAAAAAAAGGAAAAAAAACAGTGGGCACCAAAGCGTACCTTACAGTGAGAGAGTGCTGCTTTTTCACTCAGCGTTACTTCCCATTCTTTTTTGTGTAAGCCTTAGATTTCTCAATGTTACTTAAGCTGTTATGCAAACACAATCTCATAGCCTTGCTATTGAAAGATAGATGCCACTGGGCCGCTACTACTAAGAAACATTCTAAAATGTACAGAGCTTCAAAACTACTTGCATCAGTCCTGGTTAGATATTATGCCTAGAGTTCTTTAACTTTATGCAGTTTGTAGGATGACTTAGATTTGCATAGGGATATTTGTTTTACAGGACAGAAAACCTGTAAATATAATTATTTGTGCTCTATCAGCAAGAGGAGCTATAGGCTTTGTAATTATCTTAATTGAATATTGCATCTCCCTTTGTGTTACTTTACTTGTGTTAGTGAAGAAATGGGTAATTAGGTTTAGAAGAACATAGCATGTTTGCTTATGTGTATACTGAATTTTAGTGATGATTTCTTTTAAAAGAGATGGAAAATGATATTGAGATACTGAAATCCAGTGATGTACAAATGGAATGACAATGGACTTTTAGTAGGTAAAGGAAGAATTAAATCAAGTATGCTTTTGTTTCTTTGCATTTGTGTGTGTATCTGTGTATGTATCCCTATATTTAAAAGTAAATATGTATATAGATAAATAGGTAGATAGATAAATATTTTACTATGTTTAGAAGAGCATATCACTATGGTCTGTGATAACCTAGAAAACATAGTTATATTTAAAACAAAATATTTTATTATACAGTCTATGTATTTTGGAGCCTGGCTAGGTCAGCAGACCTGGATATATAAAAAACAAGGTCATGATTTTCACTTTCAAAAAAACTAGAATTATATGAGGATGGTGAAAAAAACAGTGATTAAATCTCTAATTCCAGATAGTTATGTCATAAAGCTAAATCATTCACTCATAAATTATTCTCCATTTGGACAATAATAACAATAATTATGTAAGCTTTCCAGATCTTTTTCTTTTTCTTTTTCTTTCTGTGTTCTTGCTGTTTTGCGTCTATATAAATTTATTCTTTGGTTTGAAACTTGCCAGATTTCTTTGGAAAGACTTAGGACATTAAAAAAAAATCCAAGTAAACTACAAAATGTCATGTTCATTCATTTAAAATTCAATTATGAAATATCAGTTTTTGCAAAGTATTCAGGGGGAGATAGAAAGAAGTAGGAATCATGGGGCCTATCTTAGTGAGCTTATGCTATTATAAAAGCAAAATCTTTAAATTGTTAAAAATATAATTCCTATATGCATAATGAGTGCATGTCACATTTTTATTGTAATAATTAAGGCAATAAACAGCAGAATAACAGATGGTTGATGCTGAAATAAGATTTCTAAATTAAACTTAAAGCTGGATTATGTTATGTAGTATGATAAGACCCTGTCTTTGGAGGATTGCCTCTACTAGATGTCAAGAACTGTGAAGTGTCTGATACATCACCTTACATCCATGCCAACTCTTCAGCCTACCATATTTTCAAGGATGTTGGCAAAAGATATGAGAATTCTAAGTCAGAGGGAAAGGGATTTATTACTATTACACAACGCACAGTTTATTAGCATCTTTTTATCAGTTCTCCATGCCCTCATTTCGGAGGACCAACACACGTGGACCCAGGTGGATGCTGGGCAACAGTGGGTTATGTTACAGGAGGACTCAAAAGTCAGGAAAACCAAATTTAAAAAAATTTTTTTTACGTTTATTTATTTTTGAGACAGAGAGAGACAGAGCATCAACGGGGGAGGGTGAGAAAGGGGGAGACACAGAATCTGAAACAGGCTCCAGGCTCTGAGCTGTCAGCACAGAGCCTGACGCAGGGCTCGAACTCATGGACCGCGAGATCATGACCTGAGCCGAGGTCGGCCGCTTAACCGACTGAGCTACCAAGGGCCCCAAAACCAAATTTTTTAAAATGAGTAGAAAGAAAGTCTGTCATTTCACCCCAAAGGGGAAATTTACCTTTATATTGCCAGAGAGTAAGCATGCCTACTCTTTGCTCCAGAAAGTAGGCAAACCTGTGTTTTGCTGTGTAGGGTGGCACTGTCTACCAAGACTGTTCATGTTACAAACATCCTTAAAAAGATAACAGGACAAAGGAAAGGCAGTACATCACTCATAAGCTATGTAGCAATGTGGGAGACAAGTAGGAAATTGTTTCCCCAAAATATACACCCTTCTTTTCTACACTATCTTGGTTTCTGGTAAATTTTCTGAGTATGCCACTCTGTTGGTGACTGTGATTAATCTGACAAAGGCTGGGACAAAATCTGTTAATTAGCCTCCTAAAGCATTTAATTAAGTTTACTACCAACAGGACTCCAAACAGGAGATGTTGACTTTCTTTATTGAACTCAACCATTCCTCCCAAGGTCCCAGATCCAACCAGTAGAACAGAACTCATAAACCATTAGAGTCTATCTTGGGAAGTCATATATCTTTCTCATTCAGTTTCTGTAATGACCTCTTTCGCTGACCTGAGGCATTAGTCCAGGTAGACAAGGGTGTACAAGCAATTGCACAAGACACTGCCTTGGTCTGCTTGTGTCTATCTATGAGAAACCTGACCAGTGAATTGAGCTGATCTGTTCATTTTTAGGAGTAAGTTGTGTCATTACCCTCCTCAGGAACATATTTCAGACCACCTTCTCTAATTAGGTGACCAAATGTAGGGATAACTGTCCATATAATTTGCATAAGTAATAAGTCTGTTATCCCTTCAGGTTATCTCCTGCAATTAACCAATTAACCTCTCATTTTTTTCTTTTTTTTTTAATTTTTTTAATGTTTATTTATATTTGAGACAGAGGGAGACAGAGCATGAGTTGGGGAGGGGCATAGAGAGAGGGAGACACAGAATCTGAAACAGGCTCCAGGCTCTGAGCTGTCAGCACAGAGCCTGATGCGGGGCTCGAACCCACGAACCATGAGATCATGACCTGAGCTGAAGTCAGACGCTTAACCGACTGAGCCACCCAGGTGCCCCTAACCTCTCATTTGTGAGAGGTTCCCACGTTCATCTATCGGTGGTGTTTTCTTAAATACTTGGATGTTTCTTATGACCACTCCTAAGGTGCAATTCACAGTGTTTTTGAAAGGAAGACAAATTAATGCCTGGCTTCCACATAAGCAGTAAAGTCCCAGGGGTGAACATGGTGTCCCTAGAAAAAATTTCATTTATAATTGTTGGGGACCCTCAAATGGGAACTACATCAGTATGGGCTAAGTTTGACAGTGTCTCCAATGTGGTCTCCTGACCTTAAGATTCCTAATTAAGTTTGAATAACTGACTCTACTTCTGATTTTTGAATATTCCGAAAGCAGTTGGTCCAACCTATTTCTATTTATTCCTCACACTACAAGGGGGCATTTGCCCAACCCACAATGATGAGCAAGGGCTATGCAATTAAGATAAGGAAACCATCTACAGATGTGTGACTTCTGAGTGATGAAAACCTTCATTTGTGTAACTGTGACTCTAAAATCTTAAGAAATATTCAAACAAGATAAAATATTATAACAGTTATGTCAGTTCTTATTTTGGAACATTAAATACAAACTTTTAAGATAATAATTGAAAATTGAATGTGTAAATAGTTGGTTGGACCAACTGATTAGAAAATGCAGGGCAATTACAAGTCTCTGTTCAGCTAAATAAACCTTTACAGTATTCTGTAAGTGCTTATTGTCTTCTTTAGTTATTGTCTTTTTTTTTTTAGAGAGAGAGTGCACACAAGCAGGGGAGGGGTGGGAGAGGAGCAGAGAGAGAGAGAGAGAGACAGAATTCCAACAGGCTCCCTGCTCAGCACGGGACTCCATGTGGGCTCCATCCCAGAGTCCTGAGATCATGACCTGAGCTGAATTAAGAATTGGATACTTAACTGAGTCACCCAGGTGCCCCTTTAGATATTGTCTTGAAATGACTGTGCCCAGCTCGTTGTGTTAATCTGAGTACTGTGGATCCTATGTTGGTGTGCTGATTTTACACATGTGTGGTAATGTAAGTGTTTATAATACTCTTTTTAGCACTAAGATTCTTTTCTGATTGAGAGAAATATAGACACCAAAACATTTCCTATGTAACATGAAACCAAATCTTCCCCCAGCCCTAACAGAAGATCAAGGTATTATTATATAAGTGCTTCATGCAGGTACCACCAGAAAGTCTGTATACCTTGCAAATGGAAGAGAGTTTCATATTACACATTAGCCTTACCAATGTGGAAAAACAAAACAAATGCTAGGGACCTATTATTGCATCTTAAGAGGTGAAGTTCAAAGTTAATTAATTATAAATCGTCCTGTATAATAAACTCTATTGTGTAGCTTTTTGAACAGTGCTAAGCTTTTCATTACATCAATGAATAAACAGCTTTAAACGTGGCACCTGCAATGATATACTTGAGTTAATGTGTTGAAAGTATATATGAATTATGGATTATGGGCTACACACCTTCTTTCTCAGACTTACAGACTTAGTTTACATAACATCATAGTTTAGTGAAAGCTACCCAAAACGTAGTTATAGTGGCTTTAAGTATTATCGAGACTTTCAGTGTTTTTCATATAATCTTGAACTTTTTAGCAATAACTAATATCATATTTGGAATGTTAAATATTAGTAAATTTGAGAAATACTATGGATCAGTGAAATAAAAACAAACTGCTGATATGCCTGATGTCATTTGTACACCACACACAGTGTAACAAGAATCCTATTCATTGTGCTTTTCAATTTCTCATTCTTTTTTGTCACTAATTATTTATAATTCCTTCTTTGCTATTAATGTATTAAAAATTAAAAACGTATTAAGTTACTTTAATAATTTAAAATGTACATTATACATTGAACCTTAAGAGTGGTAGCAATGACATATTTTAATTTATGATGCATTCTCAACAATGACACTCTTCTTCAAAATCCTTACTTAAATTACTATCAAACATACATTTTCTGGGGCGCCTGGGTGGCGCAGTCGGTTAAGCGTCCGACTTCAGCCAGGTCACGATCTCGCGGTCCGTGAGTTCGAGCCCCGCGTCAGGTTCTGGGCTGATGGCTCAGAGCCTGGAGCCTGTTTCCGATTCTGTGTCTCCCTCTCTCTCTGCCCCTCCCCCGTTCATGCTCTGTCTCTCTCTGTCCCAAAAATAAATAAACGTTGAAAAAAAAAACATACATTTTCATATAAAATAAACAAAATTCGTAAAGATATGTACTCCCTAGGATAAAGAGTAATTAGAATTGTTTCTGCAGTCAGCTACCTAACCAACCCAATCCCCTATGTGCTTCTGTGTAGAACAGATAAAAAATTAAACTCAACAAGTATATATCCAAATACTGAGAATAAGATTCACATTACATGAAAATGATTTCTCAGAATTAAGCCATGTTGGGGCAAGAATGGTGTAGGAAATTTAGGGGAGGATCAGACATATGCAACAAAAGAGAAAGAATTCATGTTAGATCAGATGGATTTTTTTTTTTTTCTCTGACAAAGTCTATATTAATGTGCCTTACATGGCATGTACCTTCTCTCATTCAATCCCTACTTCAATCCTGCATGATAGTAACATAACTGTTTTATGGAAAGCAAAATTTAGACTCAGTAAGCCCATGTAAATTTCCTCAGATTATATAACCAGTAAGTAACAGAACTGGTGTTCAAATCTTGGTCTCTATTTTCAGTGGCTATGCTTTGGATTACTATGCTATCTTAACTTTTCTGCATTCCAGAAAACCCCATTAACAATCCCCTTCTAAATCTGACTGTGGCATTTTCAATAAAGTTAGTTTAGCCAATTTAATGGCTAGTTAGGTTAGAAACCTATCATTAACATGACCCATGGTAACCACTGGTGACCTCCAAGTATAAGTAAGGCTTCTTGTAATCACCCCATTGGGAGATTTTGGGATTATATTTCATTTACTTCAAAGTTGGCTACTGCAAATCAAAATATAATAAATCTTGGAAGCAAGAAAGGGCCCATGTTTGACTTCCATGATTCCATAGTTTCTATCTCCTGAACATACTAACCTCTTTATTGCCACAGGCCTTTGCATATGCTTTCTCACCTTCCTGTAACAACCTTTTCCCATAGTTTGAGTGGTTACCCATTTGTCATCCTTTTGGTCTCAGTGATATATCATTTCTTTAAGAGGTTTTTCCTTACAATCATATCTAAAGTTACTTCCTATCATGTATTGTTTGTTTTCTATGTGGCATTTATTGCAGTGAGAGCAATTGTATTTATTTATGTGTCTACTTATTATCTGAATCTTCCAATAGAATATCATTTCCATGGAAGAACAAATCATACGTATCTTGCTCAGTACTCTATTCTCAAAGCCCATGACAGTACCATGTTTTCAAAAATGATTTTTTTTAATAATGAATGAGTTATATACAAGAAAACAACCTCTGAATCTCTTCATTAACAATTTGGAATGATGACCTTTCCTTTTTGGGATGTGATATTGCCTATATTTCTTATAATGTGGCTATGAATATAATAAGATAAATTATACATAAGTGCACATTTATAAACTCCAAGGTATTACACAAATGCCTTTACAGTGACATCTATTTTAGGTATGGTTCCATCACCTGTTTAGGAAAATTCTCCTGTTTTGGTGTCTTCTCCTTTCAATACTATGTATCCAAGTGCCTTTAGGCTACTTCCTTGTCTTCTCAGATTGCAGACTAACAGTTGGGCATATTTTAACCTGTCCTCTCCTGAAAAACTTGTTCACTCTGTTTATTTCTTCATGCTCACAAAGTACCATAAGATGATCCATTAATTGATTTGACACCTTTTATGAAAATGTATTGGTAATAAAATCATAGCTTACCATTTTCCAGAATTGCTGTCATTTTATTTTTTTCAAGTGTTTATTTATTTTTGGGGAGAGAGAGAGAAAGAGAGTAGGGGAGAGGCAGAAAGGGGAGGCAGAGGATATGAAGCAGGCTCCATGCTGACAGCAGAGAGCCAGATGTGGGGCTTGAACTCACAAACTGAGAGATCATGAGCTGAGCCGGGGACAGATGCTTAACTGACTGAGCCACCCAGGCGCCCCATAAGAATTGCTTTCATTTAACTCAAACCTTTAGTAAGTGATGCTTGTAGAACATTGCAAGCCCTATCACTTAAGCTTGTAATGTAATTGTAGCTAGTCTATAATTGTAGGTAAGCATGATACAGGTGAATGAATAACTACTTGCCTTGTGAGGCTGGTTGAACCTGTGTTTACATAAATTGTTATATTTTACCTACTGTTTCAGAACAGAAAATTAACTTGAATGTATAGCTTTTTTTTTTATGAAGGAATGAATTCCTTTTTATGACAACAGATGCCTTTTATGATTCAGTCTATCAACCTATGGTTTGTGGTTTTCTTGTGTCAGCAATAAAACTGTCATAACATATAAGGGTCTATGCGGGACAAAGGCTGTATTTGTGGTAGGTGTGTATATCACATAGAAATAAGATAGAAAGTACGAGGTTTCGTGCAGTAAAAATGCTGAGATCTATATGGGATACCCTTTGCCTTCTCTGGATTAAAACAGCAGCGTCATTTCCATCCCCCAACCCTGACAAACAGAACGAATATCTCTCCAGTTAAATATCCCTATAGCTATTTGACCTTATATTACTTTAAGGCCTAGGTAATGACCTGGAAGGAGGAAGGGGTAGGTGTTGCCATTCTTAAATGTTATGGAACATTTTAGAATTGTAGCAAGCTTACCCTGACATTTTTTGTAGTCTTCTTTTCTGTACCTCAACTATGTAAGAGTTGTTCTTTGCTGGAACAACAGAGAGGATAGACTCAATCTGAGTAGGGCACAGAAGGAGACAGCTCCCTGTTTGAAAGGAGACAGTAAATGGCTCATTAATACTACTCCAGAGTTGGAAGAAGAGAACATTCTATTATCATTTCTATCATACAAGTTCAATAATTGAAGATGAACAAATCCAATAAAATTTCACTCTGAAATACCACCCTTTTCTTGGTACTACTTAAACATTAATTTACAAAGCACATAATAGAAAATAATTATAGCATCTTCAAGAATAATTTGATGAAAAGTTACAGATAATGAGACAGATGGTTTTTCACCCTTAAATTATTAGTTCAAATTAGATCAGCAGTAACCTGCAGGCAATTCAGGTCTTTGTAAAATGAGTCTTCCATGTAATATCCCTTCAAGGCTTCAGTTTTCTCTCAAAGGTAATGTTTTTTCTTAGTTCCTTCAGAAAGAAAAAAAATGAGAATGAATGATGCTCATGGTTGAATTTTAAAAACATATCACTTTTTTTTTTTTTTAGATTTTTTTTTTCAACGTTTTTATTTATTTTTGGGACAGAGAGAGACAGAGCATGAATTGGGGAGGGGCAGAGAGGAGAGGGAGACACAGAATCGGAAACAGGCTCCAGGCTCCGAGCCATCAGCCCAGAGCCTGACGCGGGGCTCGAACTCACGGACTGCGAGATCGTGACCTGGCTGAAGTCGGACGCTTAACCGACTGCGCCACCCAGGCGCCCCTAAAACATATCACTTTTTAATTAATGAATTTGACCTTATGGCTGGCATTCTTAGAGACTTTAAATTTAACACAAAACACTTTAGAAGTACATCATCAAGATTTCTAACATTTGAAACTCAAATTTCAAGGAAGTTCTTAAGCTTAGCATAGATAAGTTCTGCTGATTCCCCCATGTTTTTGCCTAATTTCTGTGTTTTGCTGAAACAATAGGTCTTTTTGATGGACTTTTTGTTTTCTTTGGCCTGTTATATGTAGTCCTTCTAGACTTATCCAGGACTATCCCTCTATATTGAGCTCTTTGGCAACTTAACCTACTCTTGGGCTGTTACATAACTCTGGTATTAGTGATTTCGAACAATGTTATCTACTTCTTCCTAGGGTCCTCTGAGGTAATAGGAATATTTTGTAACTCTAGCAGTGATATAATTTTTTTTTCAGGATAGTTAGGATCATTTTGGGATAGGACTTTTAGACATCAATAACTTAGATGTTAGTTTTAGACAACATGTCATAATCTGTGACCATGCTGTTTTAACCCAAGGAACAAAAATATTATATAATTAGGATTCAAAGAAATAATGATATAGGTCTTGATCTCAAGCAGCTTGTGGACTGATCAGGTGAGAAATGTAACAGAAAAACAAACACATAAATTAAGAAAAACACAAAAATTAAATTCCAACAAAAATTTAAAATATTATTAGGATTATGACAATAACTATTACAATAATATTCCAGGGTTAATTGCCAAATTAATGATGTAGACATTAGGTGCAAGGATCATTTCTTTGATATTCCATGAATCAAGACCAGGAACTCTGAAAGTTAACAAATTCTGTTCAAGGTTCTCATCAGGGTTGACTGATTGGTCTAACTGATTGATTAATGTGTAAGCCATAGGGCAGACATATAGCATGGCTGCTTTCATGATCCTTTGGGGAGCAATATAACATGCATGGAAAAAAAAGTTCTTGGTGAGAAGGTTCAAATAGAATCAGTCGTAACTAAACACATGTAGTACCTATTCTTTTGATTAGTGTTTGTGTAGGGGCGCCTGGGTGGCGCGTCGGTTAAGCGTCCGACTTCAGCCAGGTCACGATCTCGCGGTCCATGAGTTGAGCTCCGCGTCAGGCTCTGGGCTGATGGCTCAGAGCCTGGAGCCTGTTCCGATTCTGTGTCTCCCCTCGCTCTCTGCCCCTCCCCCCGTTCATGCTCTGTCCTCTCTGTCCCAAAAAAAAAATGAATAACGTTGATTAGTGTTTGTGTAATTTATAGGATCTACCATGGCTCTATTTTGTTTCACTCATACACAACTTTTTACTATTTGAGTGTCTACTACATGCTGAGTACTAAGTATTAGGGCATAATGGTGAACAAGATAGGCATAAGACTTGCTTTTATTGAGTATTCAATTTAGGTGAGAATTAAATGGTAAGTGGTACGACTGAATCTAAATAGTATACAAATATGTAAATTTTAACTCAATAATTCAGCAAGTATTTGTTGTTAAGGACCTGTTCTGAGTCAAGCTTTATTCCATGTGCTTGGACTATCTCAGCTAAAAAATGATGGAGACAAAGACCTTTTCCTTCATAGAGCTTCTACTCTATTATCGAAATGGGGGGTAGAAATGAAAAAATAAAATGTACTGTATGCTAGAAATTGGTGTATGCTATGGGGTAAGGAAAAACTAACGCATGATGACAGGGATTGAGAATGAATGGGAGTGGTGGGCTAGTGGGGGTGAGCTACTCTTCAAAAGGATTGTAGCACATCTCACCAGGAAAATGACATCTGAGAAAGATGTGAGGGATTAGTTATGTGGATATCTAGGGGAAGAATGTTCCAGGTGGAGGAAACCATGCAAAAGCTGTATGGTGGGTATTTGCTTAAATGTTTGAGAAATAGCAAAGAGGTCACTGTAAGCTAGAGTAGAATAAACAAAGGGAAATTGGTTAGATGGTGAGGTAGTAACATCAGAAAGTAAAATGAGGACAGATGATGTAGGTCTTAGTAGGTCATGTATAGGGGAGCCATTTGGAGAGTTTGAGTGAAATAGAAACATGATATGAGTGTTTTAATCTGACCTATTAAGTAAAAAGACCCTCTATTTACTATGCTCTGCCTTGACTTATTAGGCATATGAACAAGAAAGTTTGGTTACGAGGACCTATGGTAATCATTCACTGGATTGAAGCAGAGGAATAATAGCAGAAATTATGGGAAACAATCAGATTCTGATTCTGAATATACTTCAAAGAGAAAAAAAAAATAAAACCTAGGATTTTCTCACAGACTGAATGTAGGCCAAAAGAAAAAGAGGACTGAACATTTTTGTCCTGAACAAATGGAAGGATGGAGTAGCCATCAACAGGGTTCAAGGATGCTGTGAGAGGCCAGGTGGGGCAGGGGAGCAGGGGATAGGGACACATCAGGAGTTCAATTTTAATTTTGCTGAGTTTGAGATATATTTAGACATCTAAGTCGAGATTCCAGTGGGCAGTTAATAAACAAATCTCAAGTGTTGGGGAAAGTTTTGAACAGAAGTTTCAAATAGATGCATTTAAACCCACAAGACTGAATGAAGTCCCCCAGAGAGTGATTACAGAGCAGAGAAAAACAAACAAACAAACAAACAAACAAACAAACAAAGAGAGAGCTCTGCCCTTCTCCAACATTACAAAGTCAGGGGAGGAAAAGGATGAACCAGCAAAGGAAAATGGACAAGGAACAATGTTTTGAAGTAGGAGGCAAACCAAGTGAGTAATAATACTGATTGAATAGTATAATGATTCATTAGGGTAAAATGAGCATTCAGATAGGGATTTTTTTAATGGATCCCATTTGAAACTGAAAATTTTTGTAGTTCCTGTTTTTCATGTGTCATCTTATACCAACCACGTTCATTTTTGCCATCACTAATGGGCCTCCCTGCAAAGCATCCACACAAAGAACATCTGCTCCCTCTCTGCCAAAGAATAATGTCAGGAGGCAGACCTAGTTATATTGAGCTCCATTTCTTCCCATCAAACTCCTAGAAGCCTGTGGATTAACATGGGAACCTGCTTTTCCTTGTGTCCATAGAACATTAGGTTTTCTAAAGGCTTTGATTAATTTTAATCTGATGGCTCAGGGTGCTTTATACTAAAGTCTTGAAAATGTTCAGAAACTTTGAAACAACCATGAATCACATTTACAATTTATTTTTGACACTTTTGAGGCTTTTCAATTCAATATTTTTTCCACAAGGCAGGGCAAACTTTGTAATGATGATTAACAAGAACTCCGTGGCACTTACGTGGACCTGGCAAAGGGCAGAACACACCCTCTTTTCTCAAAGCACAATAAGCTAAATAGATGAAAGTTCAAGATCTCACAAATTTATAACCAAGGGGACTTATTCCTCTTGGTTTATTGAAAAGGTCAGGAAATACACCTAGACATGTACATAAGCCTTCCCCTTTCCACTTTGCCGTAAATAATGAGGTGGAATGTGGTCAAGAGACCCAGGTGTCTCTGAACTGCAGTCTTTTTCTGCTTCTCATTTCCCTTGTTCTCTTTGAGAGATCTGATCAAATACAATGATCTCATTCTTCCAATGTGTGTGTGTGTGTGTGTGTGTGTGTGTGTGTGTGTGTCTCACCCACTTTCTCCCAAGAGGAATCCAAGTTGTAAACTAAGAACAAGTATGCAGTTCATGTACCATAAACATTCATCTCAGATGAGCGACTATTTTTAGTAACGTAGTTCTTTATTATGCTGAGAAATAGAGGGTAATTGTGCCATACATAAAACTACTTGAGGAATATATATAAATTTACCTCCTGGGTATAATTAATCCTTATTTAATATTATATAGAACTCTTATAAGCTATCTTATAAACTGACAAGTTATTGTTCAATGAATCTGACAAATAGCAAGGTCTTATGTATAATATACACAACTGACAATGATTAGTTTCAAAATATATTAAAAACATGTACAATCAATAAGTAGTACAACTGAAACATAAATACTTACTACCTTCCTTACCCAGCTAAGTCAATGATAATGGCCATCCAGTGCTTTGTGCACTCAAAAGCAATTATGTTCAAGAATTTCTATCCTATTCTCTGACTTCTGTTATCAGCTATAATTTCAATCAAGGAAGAACTGAAGATATTTTCAGTTATTTCCATAAGCATAGATACCATGTTTTTAACTGGTACAATTAGATGAAATTCTGGAAAAATAATAAATTTACAGTGGAAAAATCATGAGGTTAGTCTTAGAAATATTAAGTTTGATTTATTATTTTGATATTCAGTCCAGAAGGTGAAGTCATTTGTTGAATAAACAGATTTACAGCTTACAGAAGAGATTTGGCTGGATGAGACACATACATTTGAACATGATTTTTGTGTAGTTGGTAACTGAGTCCATTAAAGTGAATGAAATTATTTTAGGAAGAGTAAGGAATTAGAAGAAAAGAAAACAGACAGTTCCTTGAGGAACTAAAACATTTAATGATCATGGAGAAGAAAATGAACCTGCTAAAGAGACCAAGAATGAGAAGTCAGGGACACAGGAAAAGAATTAAGCATTTTATGTTATTGGGCATCTCCTATGTGCCAGTCACTTAACTAGGTGATGAGATAAAATGATGATTCCAAATTGACAAAGCTTCTCTCAGGAAGTTTACAACCTAGTGGAGTAGGCAGACATTAAGTAAATTGTATACTAATTAATATACAATTCTAACTGAGGCACATGCTCTGAAGAGATAAACATAGTCTGGAGCGCCTAGGAGGCTCCGTTGATTAAGCACCAATTTCAGCTTAGGTCATGGTCTCACAGTTCATAGGTTCGAACCCCAAGTTGGGCTCGGTGTTGACAGCTAGGAGCCTGGAGCCTGCTTCAGATTCTGTGTCTTTCTCTTTCTCTGCCCTCCCCTGCTTGTGCTCTCTCAAAAAATAAATAAACATTAAAAAATTTAAAAAGATAAACAGTCTTATACATAGGGAAGTTGCTCTAGACCGTAGGATCAGAGAAGGCTTTTATGATGAATCAGTTGTTGAGCTGAGATTGAAGAATGAATAAAGGACAAGTAGGTGGAGGTGAAGGGTGGACAGATGAGCTTTCCAGGAAAAAGAAATTGTGTAGGTAAAGACCTTTGTGACAAGAAGTAACATGGGGATATTTGAAGGATTTAAAAGGCCAATATGAGGGTGCTTGGGTGGGTTAAGTTGGTTAAGTGTCCAACTCTTGATTTCAGCTCAGGTCATGATCTCACCACTGTGAGATCAAACCGCATGTTGGGCTCCATGCTGGTTGTGGAGCTTGAGATTATCTCTCTCCCTATTCATCTGCCCCTCCTTCCTCTCAAAATAATAAATAAATATTAAAAAAAAAAAAAGAAAGAAAGGAAAAGAAAAAAGGCCAGTATGGTAGAGGGCAGAGAACAACTGGAATGTAGGGGAAGATCAGAGATGGTCATGAGTCAGATCAGCAAGGGCTTAATGGGCTCTATTAAGGACTTTGATCTTTATTCCAAGAACAATGGGAAACTATGTGTGTTCTTTAAACAGGAAGCAAAAGAAACTGTTAAAGAAACTGAATAATAGAAACCTAGGATTGTAGGAGGAAATGCATACATAGGTATGTATGTGCAAGGTGAAGAAACTGGGAGAAGATAGTGTAAGACAGACGAGACCAATCAATAATAGTATCAAATGAAAGAGTCTTGAAAAATATCCTTGGATTTGGAGACATGAGGGTATTGTTATCTTTCACAAATCTATCAGTGGTATAATTGAAGAGGATGGAGAAGTGTTTGGGAGTTGGGGAAAATATTACCAGTTAGTTAACTGCCTAGATTTTAGATAAAGAAAAGTTTCTAGTTACTGAATCCATATAGATCAATAAAATCTAGATATTACCCTCCCTAAAGAATCTACTTATCTCAAAAGTGCTAATGAGGAATGGGAATATATTGAAAATTCTATGGGATTGCTGAAGGGCAGGATTTCATCTCATTTTGCATAACAAGCAACTGGAAATCCTCCTTAGATACTTCACCAGTCCCTCCTCAGACTCCTTGTTTCCAGGATCTTTCTTTTCTTTTTTTTTCTTTTCCCATAGCCCCATACAGCACATCAGTACTCTGCAACAAGAAGGTCCTCAATCCCACCACTTAGAAGACAATTATATGATCACCTTTTATTACTGAGTATGATCTTAGGTCTCTTATTCCAAGAAAAAAGGTAGAATACCTTCTAAAAGGGATTTTTATAAATTCATTTTTTTTCACCTCACTTGTAATAAATACATTCATTTTTGTATAATGTAGCTATCTCTTAGGTCAAATCATTCCTCTTCTACCTATTTGATCTTATACATTGTTCTTCTCAGTTTTAGATTCATTTCCAACATAAGACAAAATGCTCTATTATTTCAGCCTCCAATAAATCCCACAAATATCTTTAATCATCAAAGACAATTTAATTCTACTGACATGTGTGGAGCCCTATTATGTGAACACACCGGATCAGTATTGGGAATACAAAATGCATAAAAACATGACCTTGCCCTGGAGGAAGCTAAGTCTAATGCAACAACATAAAATAAACATGTAAGTTATAGTCCTAAGTGGCAAATGCCAAGTTCATGTTTCAAAGCTTTTATCAGCCTTTTAAACTTATGTTGGATTTGTGGGGGGACTCAGTATGGCAAAGCTCTGATTTTTTAGGACTTGGGGTATTACTAAAAGAGTACTTTTCAGTGAGTTTTTAGACATGTGGAAGAAAAACATTGTTAATTGATTTTCCCAAATTCAGCTTTATGGGGTTGCAAACATAAAAACAACAAAACCAAAAGAGCAAAAATACCTTTCAATCAATAGTGGAATTCTGGCTAAGAATAGAATATTTTCATTATGTTCAAAAATGTTGTTGACTTCCAATTGTTTGTTAGGTCCAAGGAGAGAGCAGTGGGGGAAAAAGTCACCAGTTTTCATAGAACTTATATTCTTTTTTTTTTTTTTTTTAAATTTTTTTTTTCAACGTTTTTTATTTATTTTTGGGACAGAGAGAGACAGAGCATGAACGGGGGAGGGGCAGAGAGAGAGGGAGACACAGAATCGGAAACAGGCTCCAGGCTCTGAGCCATCAGCCCAGAGCCCGACGCGGGGCTCGAACTCCCGGACCGCGAGATCGTGACCTGGCTGAAGTCGGACGCTCAACCGACTGCGCCACCCAGGCGCCCCCATAGAACTTATATTCTAATGAGAGAGACAAATAGAAAACCAATAAGTAACCCAAGTAGTGATAAAAACTATGAAGAAAACACAGAAGGGTGTGATAGAGCATGATTTACATAGAGAGGGGTTAGGCTGTTTAGATCATCTTTACTGAATAAATGACATTTTAACTAAGACCTGAGTGACCAGAGGGAGCCACATGCATGAAGATATAATTGAAGCCTATTCCAGGAATGGAGAACAAATGTACAGACCCCAAATCAGAAACAAAATGTTCCAGAGAGACAAAATGAAGGCCAACATGTCTGACAGGTAGGAAGTGATAGGCAGGAAGTGATAGGAGTTAGAGAGGTAGAGACAGAGTAGATCATATAGAGTTTTTGGGGCCTTAGTAAGAATTTTGGATATTTGGAGATCCAGTGGGTAACTATTAGAGGATCTTAACCAAGGAAGATACAAGATATTCTTCATTTGTTTAAAAGATTATGGAGGCTGCTGTGAGGTAAATGGTTGTAGGTGTGCAAATGTGGAAATAGGAATGGCGATATATTGATAAGTGCTTAGTAACTTGCTTTCCAGAGGGGAGGAAAAGTCCTGATTTGTTTGCTGACATTTATGGTGTGAATACTTCCAGGTAACTAATTTTAAGGTACCAACATGACACATACTGGTTTGCAATACTCCTGAAAATTTAATTCGTTCTCATGAGTTGGTACAAGCTGACTCAGCACACCACTGGTTAAGAGACTAATGCAGATGTCCAATCAAGAAATGAAATGAGGAAAAAATGAAATATGGCCTTTTGTAGCAACGTGGATGGAACTGGAGAGTGTAATGCTAAGTGAAATAAGCCATACAGAGAAAGACAGATACCATATGGTTTCACTCTTATGTGGATCCTGAGAAACTTAACAGGAACCCATGGGGGAGGGGAAGGAAAAAAAAAAAAAAAGAGGTTAGAGTGGGAGAGAGCCAAAGCATAAGAGACTCTTAAAAACTGAGAACAAACTGAGGGTTGATGCGGGGGGGGGGGGAGGGGGGGGGTGGGTGATGGGTATTGAGGAGGGCACCTTTTGGGATGAGCACTGGGTGTTGTATGGAAACCAATTTGTCAATAAATTTCATATATATAAAAAAATAAATGAAATAAAATACATGTTTCTGTAAAAAAAAAGAAATGAAATGATGGAGGTTAAATTAGGGTGGTCATAGTGGAGACAGAGGGAAGTGGATAGATGCAGGATATATTTGGAGGTAAAATTCACAGTAATCGCCATTCAACCAAATTGGTGAGAATTACATGGGGAAGAAAAGAAAGTATAAAGGAGGACTCCTAAGTTTTTGACTTGAATAACTAGTGTATGGTTGTTCCACTTCTGAGGGAGAAAGTACTTAGGGAGGAATGGGTTTGATTTTGGTCACATAGAGACTGACCTATTTGACAAATGAGTCAGGGTGTCAAAGGAAGAGATTAGAGCTAAGAATCCAGAGTGCAAGAGGAGGTCAGGACTATAGATATAAATTTGAAAGTCAGCAGCATAAAATCTTCCTAAAATATGTCTCCTTTTCTTAAAAACTGAGAATAAACTGAGGGTTGATGGGGGGTGGGAGGGAGGGGAAAGTGGGTGATGGGCATTGAGGAGGGCACCTGGTGGGATGAGTACTGGGTGCTTTATGGAAACCAATTTGACAATAAATTTCATATTTAAAAAAATGATAAAAAAATATATCTCCTTGCCTTTCAGTATACATTTAGAAAGTCACGTTTTTACTTTTAATTAATTTGTAGCAATAGGACTCTCAAAATGCAAACTCATATATGTAATATCACAATTACCTTTAGTTTTCTAACTCCATTGAATTGTAAACAATTAACATTCTGCATGGTAGCAGAAACTTCATCTCAGTCAGTTCAGAGACCCCATCTTCCATGGAGTAGTGTCTGATTTTCTGGGGTCTTATGTAACCAGGTCGTCTTGGGTAGAAAGCTTTCAAATCTTGGTGTTTTATCAGTCATCTATGCTGGTATCCAATAATGCATCTCCATTCCTATTCTGTTTTTATTCTTTGTCCATGTTTACTTTATTGCATTATTCATCATTCATGACATTAAGGTCTATTGAATTTCTGAATTTCCCTCAGATTCTTAATTTCACTTATATACATATGATTCTTCTGTTTCCTGCCACACGAGGACTCAAAAAACTGGAATTCTCTAATGTTCTTTCCTCCTTGTTACTTCAGTTAGTAACTTGATTACTTTCAGTGGGGTACTGAAGCCACTTTTTTCCTATAGGAAGCTTTCTGATTCTCCTAAATTTCTTCTACCTAAGCACATTACCCACACATTTCTACTCTGGAGTCTAGAAGCTTTCTTTAAATCTTCTTAGGAAGGAAGAAATAGGACTCTCTGCCTCTAAGTCCACAGTTTCCCAAGAATTTCTGTTGTTTACCTATCTTTGATAGGGCTTGATAAGATCTCCATTTCAGAGGAATACAAATACCTTCTCCATTAGTTCCAAGCTGATACTCCCCAAGCCACACTTTGTCTGGACTTCAGAGTGTTTCCTCAGAAGTTGAATAAGTGACAACATTAACAAATAAGATTTCAGATAAATGTTCAAAGTTTTGGCTTCTTTCACAATATCCACAGTTTTGGGATCAAGAAGTCTTTGTTCCCACATGGTACTAATTGCCTGGACATAAGCAGTCACATGTCTTTTGATGGGTTGACATTGTCCAGTTATTCATAGTTATTTCCACTTTCTATCGGCTCCCTGATGCTGAACATATGTGTCCCTTGCCGTCTCTGGCCTTTCTGCTGGTTTTTCCCTTACACCTGGTCAGTTTCACTCATTTATCTTAACTGCCAGAGCTGCATATGTATTTGAGATTGTGATCCCATTTTAGTCCTGTGTTTAGTTTTGACTAGTAGATTAACTATTATTCATAAGGTATTCTCCATAATATGTCACGTATGTTTCTATTTGCCCCATAAATGCCGATTAGATTATTTGCTCCTCTTCTCTGCTTTTTGTTATGAAATCTATTTTCTGAGCCAATAGCTAATGGCTATATTAAATTGCTAAGTTGGAAGAAGAGTGAAAGGGGAAGAGGAACTAAGAGGGAAAGTCATGGCATATGTATCAATAATGTTATAAGATCTTCATTCTTTTCTTAGTTGTATCAGTTAGACTATAAGCAGGAGACAGAAATTAAGCCAGTTAGTTTCACAGAGAGAATTTAATATGTAGAATTATTAATCAAATATTATACAATTATAAAGGCTAGAAGTGTCACTAAAATATTATGAACTTAGTAGCTATAGGAAGTAGTTAATTGTTCATATGCTGAGGGGAAAAGAGAAGAGGTTTGGAATTATCTGGTATTATTAAGTTTATTTATTTTGAGAGAAGAAGTACAAGTGAGGGAGGGGCAGAGGGAGAGGAAGAGAGAGAGAATTCCAAGCAGGCTCCACACCATCAGTGTGGAGCCCAATGTGGGGCACCAATTCATGAACTGTGAAATCATGACCTGAGCTGAAGTCAGATGCTTAGCTGACTGGGCCAGTGAGGCACCTCTATCTGGAATTATTAATACTTAGAAGTGTAAAAGAAACTCTCTGAAACCTGGATCTTTGAGGAGGAGGTGCTCCTTTCCTGGCACTGGTGTCTCTGAACTCAGAGGAGAGAAACCATGGGCTGGGAATAGATCTCAGCAGAATGGGTGCCAGTTCTCTATGCTGATGTCTCTGATAGGGGAGTGGTGAATTTCGTTACAAGGTTTGGAAAATCTGCATGCTAAATTCAGCAGGTGCCAATGGAACCAACAGATACTGCCAAATGAAAAAGAAGAATTTCTGGGATGATACTGACGGCAACAGAAAGCCAAACAGAAAAAGGAAAGGTCGATATCAGATCCCTCTAGCCTTCCAGTCTTCCAGTGACTCCTTTGCAAGGGCCCAGCATAGACCCAACTGGTAAAAGAGAAATGTGCTTTGCAGAGAACAAGCAAGAAAATTGGAGTATAAAAGGGTAGGCTTTGAGTGTTAAGATGGTATCTTAATAACTAATATACTAGTAAATCTTTTATTCTCACAAACGACAGCAGCAACAACCAGTAACAATAAACCATAATTGTTATCTGTGCCCTCCTTCTCAACTGTAAGAGTAGGAGTCCTTGCTCTTTGCCAAATTGTAATACTCATGACAGAAACCACATGGCTAGGTAAACAGTTTATTTCCTAGGCTGCCAAAGACCAGATACATAAATGAATTAGGTAGGGCAAACACAAAATAGCTAAAATAATACCACTTCAAAATATAGTAGCTTAAAAATGATAGAAATACTTTTTTTCTCCTATAATAGTGTTTTTTTTCTTATAATAGTGTTTTTGTATGAATATAATTTATTGTCAAGTTGGCTTACATACAACACCCAGTGCTCATTCCAATAAGTGCCCTTCTTAATGCCCATTACCCATTTCCCCCTCTCTCCCGCGCCCCTCCCCCCAAATCCTCAGTTTGTTCTCTGT
Organism: Lynx canadensis; assembly: GCF_007474595.2. Classification (NCBI taxonomy): domain Eukaryota; kingdom Metazoa; phylum Chordata; class Mammalia; order Carnivora; family Felidae; genus Lynx; species Lynx canadensis. The sequence goes on from NC_044309.1 coordinate 65,123,666, forward strand.
ATGCAAGAGTCTCTTATGATTTGCCTCCCTCCCTCTCTGTTTGTAACTATTTCTCCCCCCTTCCTTCCCCTGTGGTCTTCTGTTCAATTTCTCAAGATCCACATATGAGTGGAAACATGATATCTGTCCTCCTCTGACTGCCTTATTTCACTCAGCGTATTACCTTCCAGTTGCTGCAAGTGACATGATTTCATTCTTCTCATTGCCAAGTGGTATTCCATTGCATATATAAATCACATCTTCTTTATCCATTCATCAGTTGATGGACATTTAGGCTCTTTCCATAATTTGGCTATTGTTAAAGTGCTACTATAAACATTGGGGTACACGTGCCCCTATGCCTCAGCAGTCCTGATTCCATTGGGTAAATTCCTAGCAGTGCTATTGCTGGGTCATAGGGTAGTTCTATGTTTAATTTTTTGAGGACCTCCACACTATTTTCCAGAGTGGCTGCACCAGTTTGCATTCCCACCAGCAATGCAAAGAGATCCTCTTTCTCCACATCCTCTCCAGCATCTGTAGTTTCCTCATTGTTCATGTTAGCCATTCTGACAGGTCTGAGGTGGTATCTCAGCGTGGTTCTGATTTGTATTTCTCTGATGATGAGTGACATTGAGCATCGTTTCATGTGTCTGTTGGTCATCTAGATGTGTTCTTTGGAAAAGTGTCTATTCATGTCTTCTGCCCATTTATTCACTGGATTATTTGTTTTTCAGGTGTGGAGCTTGGTAAGTTCTTTATCTCCTATAATAGTCTTAATTTGAAAACTTCAGGGTTTTTTGGTTAGGAATTTGCTCTGCTCCAAGTGGTCATTTACAGATTCAGGCACTTTTCTCCTTAAGGTGTACCATCCTTTGTATTCTCTTGCCTTCCTGATTAAAGCTGAGTTGTGGGTTCATCATGTTCTAGGACAAGGGAAAGGAATATAGAAAGGAATTACAGGCAACAGTTTCCTAATTAGCTAGTGAAGATGTTTTACACATGCCATTCAACTCGTATGCTACTGGAAAAAACTTAGTCACATGGCTAGAAAGAGCAAAGAGAGGACTGCCTGGGTTACTCAGTCAGTTAAGCATTTAGGTCATGATTTCATGGTTCATGAATTCCAGCCCCACATTGGGCTCTGTGCTGACAGCACAGAGCCTGCTTGGGATTCTCTGTCTCCCTTTCTCTCTGTTCCTCCTCTGCTCTCTCTCTCTTTCTCCTCTCTCTCTCTCACAATAAATAACTTTAAAAAATTCTTTCAAAAAAAAAACACAACACAGCAAAACAAAACAATCAGAAAGAGCAAAGAGAATCTGGGAATGTAACCTGATCAGCCAAATAAATATCCATGAAGAATCAGGAAAAGGATTTAGTGTCTAACTTGTAATTTGACAAGTAAATGTGGATAGTAGGTAACTTTTCATTTCCCGTGAAAAGGCTTCCCCATTGCTACTTTCCTCCTATCTCTTTCCTTGGACTTTGAGATCAGAGAACTGAGATGAACTTCTCGTATAACCTGAATAAAAGCATAGTTGTATGTGTGTTTGAACAAGTAGTTTTGCTTAAAGGTAGCAAAAAATGTTGATACTTTCCCATTTTCTATATATAATTATTATGTAGCCTTTGTAGCTTCTAGCAAAGAGGGAACTGGATGTAAATAGGATCTTTACTTTTATGGTATTATGATAATCATAGTTTTATTTTTGGGCCCCATTCTGGTTGCCAAAAACATCCCAAACCTGTTAATTTCTACATGACTGGGTATAAGTTCCCTTTGCAGATATAGTCTAATATGTAATCTTCAACTTAGTCATTTCATGATAAGCAAAGCCAACCTAAGACCATTTTGCACATTTAAACTCTGAAAGGCTAAATTAGAACATTATTGTGCCAGGGGCGACAGGACTTTTTGCTGTCTCCCTTTATAAAATAGCCTCCACCTCCAAGCCCAAGAGTGCTTAGGCCACCACACTTTTCAGAGATAAGAGTTGGGTCCATTTGATGATTGTCAAGGTTTTTCTCTTTCTTAGAGACAAGAGATAATATAAAAAACTACTATAACTACTTATTCCTTTTTAAGTATAAAGCCTTATTTATTTATTTATTTATTTATTTATTATTTTATTTATTTTTTTAAATATATGAAATTTATTGCCAAATTGGTTTCCATACAATACCCAGTGTTCATCCCAACAGGTGCCCTCCTCAATACCCATCACCTCCCCTCCCCTCCCTCCCACCCCCCTTCAGCCCTCAGTTTGTTCTCAGTTTTTAAGAGTCATAAGGGGGGCGCCTGGGTGGCGCAGTCGGTTAAGCGTCCGACTTCACCCAGGTCACGATCTCACGGTCCGTGAGTTCGAGCCCCACGTCGGGCTCTGGGCTGATGGCTCAGAGCCTGGAGCCTGTTTCCGATTCTGTGTCTCCCTCTCTCTCTGCCCCTCCCCCATTCATGCTCTGTCTCTCTCTGTCCCAAAAATAAAAATAAAACGTTGAAAAAAAAATTAAAAAAAAAAGAGTCATAAGGCCTTTTTTAAAATAAATTTAAAATCTAAGGAAGAGGCCTTAAAAATCACCTTCCATGTTGTTTCTTTTTTAGCTATTCTCCAGGAAATTAGAAATCTAGCCCTCTACCTCTAATAAGGCCATTTGCTTGAGGGAATGAGTAGTCTTCTATACTATCTGTTTAAAGTCAGTCTCATTTCAGTCTACTGATATCTCTGAAATCATCAGTAGATTTTAAATATTTTTTCATTTGTTGGGGGGGGGGAGGGAATAAGTGGGGCAGGGGCAGAGGAAGAGAGAGAGAATCCTAAGCAGGCTGCATGCTAACCATGCTAAGCATGGAGCCTGATGTGGGTGGGTCTCAATCCCATGACCCTGGCATCACGACCTGAGCTGAAATCAAGTCAGACGCTTAACTGACTGAGCCACCCAGGTGCCCCAATCATCAGTAACTTTTAGAGCTCCTTTTTATCTCTGTACTTGTCATCATTTCTTCTACAGGTTTTAGTTGTTTCCTAAAGATCACTTGACTAAAGTCTAGAGTTCTAATCAGTTCATGTTGCAGACATAGAGAGCAAGAGTTCCTTGCATTCTCAAATTCACATCTACTTTGTAGGGGGAAAAAATCTCAGGTCAGTAACACAGACATGCAAGACATATTACTTTCCCTTTGTATAAACTTTGCTTTCTATTGTGAGCTCCATTCTTCTCATCATTATAGCCTCAGGATGTAGTTCAATGTCTGATACAGAATAGGTGTTCTATAAATATTTATTAAACTAATGAATGCTAATAATAGCCATACCTGAAATACTAGCCATCAAAACTGACCTAAATAATGTAGCTAAAATTTTCCCTATAATTTTAATTGGCAAAATGCAATGGTAGTCAGGGAAAATTTAGAACAATAGTGTCCTTCTCCAAAATGTCACAGGAGGAATAAATGACCCAATGAATCTTACCTGTATCTAATAGATCTGTATCTGGAAGGAATTCTGAATTTGTTTACATGTGTTTTCCTTGTGCTAAAATTACTGTGAATTTGATATTTTAAGACTCCCTTCCTCCCTCCTTTAATTTTGTTTGACATAAATAACAGAAACATACCAACAAGAAACAAACTGCAGTACCCTGAGGACATTTGTTGGGATAAAGATATTGTGTTTGCGTTTATGAAAACACAGCCGTAATCTTGAACAGACTCTGTAGTAACAGTATTTACATAACTAAATACAGCAGGGACCTCGTTAAATGGCATCAGTGGGAATCAGAGCTGAATGTCTGCATTTGCCAGTTCCCTAACCAGGAATTAGTGAAACCCCAGTTACGAGATGATGAAGTATTATTTGCCAATTCTAGTAAGTTTTCATGACTAAAGAGACTGCCATTCTCTCCCTCTCCCCTCCCCCTACCTCCTGCTACCCAGGGGTTTAAAAGGAATGACTATAAAAAGTGGTAGAAGGAGAAGAAATGTAAGACTTAGTACCTTACTTTATATTTTTCTTTTTATCTTGAAAAGTTTCATTATTTTTCTGTTTTTATTACTGCTTCTAATGAAGGAACAAGAGATGGACATTTCAGACTTTAAAGTTTGTAAAAAAATCTCTTTCTCAACTTTTTCCCTTAATAAACTCAATTTCTTTCTCTTCAAAAGCCCTATTTCATTAGGTACAGAAAACTTAATCTGAGTCAATTCAGGACTTTCTTGGCAATTCCTGGGGACTGTGTTTAGGTTGGGAGATGAACCTCAGTAGTATCAGGCCATCGAGTGCTGGTGGTGAACCATCTGTTCCCTAGAGCATGTGTCTACAGAGGCATCCAATGATGTTTCTTCCCTCTGGTCCTCATTCATCAGTCTGTGAAAATTGCTGCTGGATTGTTTTTCATTCCCCCTAGCTACATAATCTCTTTCCCCTTGGAGCTTACATACTCATTTGGGAAATAAGAAAACCTAGATAACACAAATAATTGTAAAATTTATAACTGTTTTAAATAAAGTGAAGAAAAAGTACAAGCTGCTGTGGGAAAAAAATACCAAGGCCTAGACCAATTTAGGGGAGAAAGTGATGCTTTCTTCAGGAAATGATTATTAAACTGAGGTCTGAGAATCAGTAGGAATTAAAGTTGATAATGTGGAGGGGAGATTAGTCATTGAAAAAAAGGTTATGGACAGAAGGAAGAGCATATTCAAAAGTCTGTGAAAGAAGATGAATTTGAGAAATTAAGGGAACTTCAGTGTGGCAAGAGCATACTAAGAGTAGAATGTTTGAAACAAAATCTAGCAAGGTTTTGTAGGACACAGCAAATCTGTTGTTTTTTCCAAAAATCCAAGGAAGTTGAACTGTTTTTTTTTTTTAGGTTTATTTATTTATTTTGAGAAAGAGACAGTGCAAGCAGGGGAGGGGCAGAGAAAGAGGGGGTGGGAGAGAGAGAGAGAGAGAGAGAGAGAGAGCGAGTGAGCCCCAAGCAGGTTCCACGCTGCCAGCACGGAACCTGACACAGGATTCAAACTCATGAAACCATGAGATCATGACCTGAGCTGAAACCAAGAGTCAGACACTTAACCGACTGAGCCACGCAGGTGCCATAGAAGCTGAACTGCTTTAATCAAATGGTGTATGTGGGTTTGCAACACATGATTAGATTTTGCTTTGAAAATATTGCTCCAAGGTGTGGAGAACAGATTGGAAGAGATGAAGAATATACTTAAGAAAACAGAGATGGTGATAACATAAGTGTGTAGAAATGAAGAGAGATAGTAACAGATATTGCCAAAGTCAATTTGATGACTTAGTGATATTAATTATATTTGGAGGTTGAAGGACAGGCTACAGTAAAAAAAAATGACTCCCAGCTTACTGGCTTCTAGAACAGAGTGGATGGAACTGCTTATCATTTGATAGGATCAGGTTTAAGGATTATATTGTGTATTTGGTTGTGACTCTGCCTTGTGTGAGTTGACATTGACACAGTGTTAAGATTAATCTTAGCAAGTGTTAAGATTAAAAGTAAAATGATGGAAGGGACACCTGGGTGGCTCAGCTGGTTAAGCGTCTGACTCTTGGTCTTGGCTCAGGTCATGATCTCATGGTTTATGAGATTGAACCCCACATTGGAATCTGCACTGACACTGTGGAGCCTGTTTGGGATTCTCTCTCTCCCCCCTCTGTCTCTGCCCCTCTACCTGCTCTCTCTCTCTCAAAATAAATAAATAAACTTAAGAAAAAGTAAAATGATGGAAAGAGGTATAACGTGCTAACATTAACCAAAACAAAACTATCCTATCTATATTAAGATCAGCCAAAATAGATTTCAGAGCAAAGGACATTCTCATGAATGTAAAGCATCATTTCATAATGATAAAGGAGTCCATTCATCAAGAAAATATGTCAATATTAAATGTTTGTGCACCTGAAACCAGAGCTTTATAACACATGAAACAAAAACAGATAGAACCATAGGCGAGATAGACTGATCCTCAATATTTGACAAAATAAGTAGACAAAAAAAAAAATCAGTAAGAAAATTGAAGCCATAAACAGCATAGCAACCAAATTGACTATCTGACATTTATAAAACCCTTCACTTGACAACAGCAGCAGTGCAAGCAGGGGAGGGGCAGAGACAAGTTTGCATAGAACATTTTCAAGTTTGCATAGAACATTTACCAATATAAAGCATATGTGAGCTATAAAACAAGGTTCAATAAATTTAAATGGATTCAAGTCATGCATTGTATGCTGTCTTATCACAGTGAAATTAAATTTGAAATCAATAGTAGAAAGATATGTAGAAAAGCCCCAAAGTTTGAAAATTAAATAATATATGTCTAAATAACTCATAGGTCAAAGAATAAATCTAAAGGGAAATTTAAAAATAATTTGAACTGAATAAAATAAAAACAAAAACATTAAATATTATGGAATACAGTTACAAAAGTACTCAGAAAATGAATGAATAAATAGGTTGTGAACTATCCATAAACTGAAATATGATTTATAAATAAATAGGAAAAGGGGCATCTGGATGGCTCAGTCAGTTGAGCATCTGACTTTGGCTCAGGTTATGATCTGGTGGTTTGTGAGTTCAAGCCCCACATCTGACTCACTGCTGTCAGTGCAGAACCTGCTTGGGATCCTCTCTGCCCCTCCCCCACTTGTGCTGCCCCTCCCCAACTTGTGCTCTCTCAAAAATAAACATTAAAAAAGATAAATATGAATGAACTATTGACATGCACATGTATAAATCTCAAAATAATTGTGCTGAATAAAACAAGTTAAACAAAAATGAGTGTATGTTCTGTGATTCTAATCATATAAAACTCTAGAAAATACAAACAGACAGAAAGCAGGCCAGTGGTTTCCATGTGAGAAGGGACAGAGGTAGGAATTGACAGAAAGCAGCCATTAAATAGGAAACTTTTCTGTGGGGAATATGGAGGACATCTCTATTATCTTGATTATGTTGATGGTTTCATGATCATACATATATATCAAAATTTACCAATTTGTATATTTAAATACTAGTAGTTTATTGTATATCGATTATATCTCTAATGAATCTCTTAAAGTAAATAAACAATGATATAAGCAATGTTAGTAATGAAATAAAATAGCATGGCCTATTTCTACATAATTCCTGAGAGTGGAGACACTGCACAAGTCTTCTGACAATACAAATTCCACCTGAGTAATCTTTTCTGTCTTATGTTGTGAAACTAAGGTTCTTAGTGTGCCAAGTTAGCAATTCAAATATACATTAGTCTGCTATAGCTGCATCATACATTCTATTCCTCAAAGCTTTGTTTCTGAATATAAAATCTTCCAGCTATGATGTAATTTTATTTTCACTGAGCTTAACATTTCTCCATTTGTAACATTTTACTTTGATATGTGAAGATGGGATTATCCTGCTCATTAAAACTGTAAGTGGTTGGAATAAACTTGATGCTCAGGATTGTCTTCTATCAGATGGTGGAAGATACTGACTATTGTGAAGCTTGGAAATAGTTCCTAGATTTTAAGGGCCATTATTAGACTTGTTTATTGGCATCAGACACCAAATTTATTTTGGTCAGTGCTATTTAACTAGTTTGTAGCTCAGCATCTGACACAGGATAAATGCTTTTGAATAGTGGAAGAAAGGAAGGAAGGAAGGAAAGGAAGGAAGGAAGGAAGGAACGAAGGAAGGAAGGAAAGAAGGGTGGGTCACAAGGGGAGATGGCAAAGCTTGGAGTTGAAATACCCTTTCTATTAACAGCAAAAAGAATAATAGCAAGAGCAACAACAACAAAATGCCTTCTATCCCTAACCTCAAAGCATAAGAATCTTTCTCAAGACAAAGTAATTTGATTTGTTTTCCCAAGGGTGTCTCAGGGTCACGTGTTGACTTTGGACCTCATACTCTATATAGTTAACAATGTGGTCTGCCACTGGTATTTTTTGGGAGAGTCTGTCTCTTAGTGAAAGTGTTGATGCCATAATATCTAAAGGTGATAGCATCAGTTAGTTCAGAATAGTTTCAATCATTTCCTACCACATTAACGATGAACTCCAAAGACCTTATCATGGTTTCCTATAAGGCCCTATAAGTCCTTGTCCTGAATACCTACCTACAAACCTCCATTCCTACCATTCTCTTCTACTTTATCTGCAATTATATATCCACACTGCCTTTTTATCATTCATAGAACATGTCAAGTACATTAAATACATTCCAGTCACAGGGAAAATAGGAATTTTATTTAATTTGATGGACATATTTCTCATGTGTATTTTTATGAGGTTCTTTGATTTCATCTGGAAATTATATATAAATATATTATAAATATATATATATATATATAGACAAAAATATATATTCATTCATGTCAGCTTTCCCTTTCTATACATTTAAAACCAAAATGAGAAAGTTGTCACACCTTAGCAGCTGTGATAACTTCAAATGTTCCTGGACTATCTTATTTCCAAGCTATTCATGATGACATAAATGCCAACTAACAACAAGCATTTATTTTTTTTCCCCTCCTCCTCTTCTCCTTCTTCCTCTTCTTCTTGTTCTTATTCTTCTTCTCCTTCCTTCTTCTACTCCTTCTTCTCCTTCTTCATTTTTGCAGTACTTTTCATCCCTGTGACTTATTTCTTTTATAACTGGAAGTTTGTACCTCTTAATGTCTATTCTACTTTGAACATAAAAGAAATTAAAACCAGAACAAAAAAGTTTCTCATCTAATAGTAACATTATGGGGAGATTTGAGTTTCATTTTGTGAGGTTTATTTTGTGAACTAATTAACATCTAACTTAAAATGTTACTCACTTTATTTTGACTGATCTCTCAATTTTACATTTATTACTGCTCATAAATGGTTTCTTCTTGATTTAGTTGTTTTATTTTTTTGGCTTTGATAAAAATCTACTTTATGCTTTATGGAAATATAAATGGACTGTATTTTGTAGGTAACATTGGAGATGTTCCTTAGTTTAAAATATATCTATATCTATATCTATATCTATATCTATATCTATCTAGCTATCTCTATATATTTCATATATACAAATATATATATATATTTCAAATGTATATATTTCAAATATGTCTTTGTAATTCTTTATAATATCTTTATAATTCTTCTTCCTCTTGTCCTTCTTCTTTTCCATTTCCTTCTTCATCCTCCTTAAAAAATCCTTAACATGTTTTACCCACTGTAGTGTGTATCTCAGTAATTGATTTACACTGAAATAGAAGGCATTTCTTAGCCCCATTTCCCGCACTTAATCACTTTTCATGTTTGAATAACAAAACTTTTAAGTAGTGTTTCCATTTTTACATGCGAACTACATTCTGTTCTATGGAAGAAAACCAAAAAAACCCAAACAAACAAACAAAAAACAACCCAACAACTATACGTCAATAGCATAACAGGAATGATCACTAGAAAAACTGAAAGCTGGTGGGTGCCTAGGTGGCTTAGTCAGTTACATGTCTGGCTTTCGATTTCAGCTCAGGTCATGATCTTCCAGTTTGTGAGATCGAGCCCTGCAACAGGCTCTGCTCTGTGCTAACAGTGCAGAGCCTGCTTGGGATTCTCTCTCTGTCTCTGTCTCTGTCTCTATCTCTCTCCCCCCTGGCCCCCGTCCACCCCTCTCCCTCCAGCACATGTGCTTGTGCACACATTCACTCTCTCTTCAAATAAATAAATAAACATTAAGAAAAAAAAACCCTAAAAATTGGTAAAATGTGTTTAATCTAATAACAACTAGGCTGTCTCATGCCTGTTCTTATTCAAAGAAACAGTATTCACTGGAGTCCCTTAAAGAGGCAAAGCCAGGAAGTCTATATTATGACAGATGGCAGAATACTGTAAAAACTGTCCATATAGCTATTTCTACAGTCTTCATAGCAGCTACTCACATATCTCTCATCTTTCTCGCCATTATTCTCTTTAAAATGCCTTAAACATTTTCCTTCATTCTGCCTTTTGCACATTGAATCACTGAATTCAAAGGGGAAAAAGAGTTTTACCTTCCTTGTTTAATCTTTCAGAAAAACTCGGGGTGCCTGGGTGGCTCAGTCAGTGGAGCATCCAACTCTTGATTTCAGCTCAGGTCATGATCCCAGGGTTATGGGATCAAGCCTGCATCAAGCTCTGCACTGAGCATTGAGCCTGCTTAAGATTCTCTCTCTCTCTCTCTCTCTCTCTCTCTCTCTCTCTCTCTCTCTCTCTCTCTGTGTGTGTGTGTCTCTCTCTCTCTCTCTCTCTCTGTGTCTCTCTCTCCCTCTCCCCCCTCCTCTGCCCCCTCCCCTGCTCATATGTGTGTGTTCTCTCTCTCTGAAATACATTTTTTTAATTAAAAAAAACCCTCCCAGAAAAACTCCATAAAAGCTCAGGTTTTGTAGGTGCCAAAGAGCAAGGACTTTTCCTCCTTAAAGTTTTTTAAGCTTTGCCTTAATATATGAGTCCTTCTCTCTGTCTTCTGTGCTGCTCTGCCTTCTCTCTTCTCCATTTTATGCAATGTTAGCCTTCTTGCCCATTGACATCTTCTATTGTATCAAGTTCATTCACATTTGAGTAGAGTAAGCCAGACATGTATTCATTCATTGTGCATCACAAAGTAAGTCTCAAGACCAGGACAGTATACAGTGGAAGTGAAGCAGATAATGGTAGGGGGGAGACTGAGAGGAATGGCCCCCTTGTGGTGGCCCATATAACATGTGACATGTCCTAGAGGCAGTCTTTCAACCTCCCATTCTACCTACTTTTAGGCAAAGCTTTGTAATCTAGTGAATCAAATCTTCAGAAATAAGATTCTCACAGGGTTATTATGCAAGGTGAAAAAGGCACACCTTCAGGAGTTGCATTATTATAGAGTTAGAATCAGAATTAAAAAATTTGACTACTTAAAATATCAGTTTCAAGCATAAACAAAGTTAAGTGGAGATGTTTTTGGAATTAGCTGATAACTAAGAACCTTCTTCAGTTGATTCTAAGCTTCTAAAGACGGTTTGTAGATCAAATTGACCTAAAGTCTACATTTGTTTGACGTACTTCCTCTCTATTGTATTTTACTTGGAGATATGTTAGCCACTGAATGGTTGTTCTAACTTGTACTATGAGGTTATGAATTGACAGAGACTGTCAAGTGGGTCCTGCTTTGTGAACTGTGTCACCCAATAATTTCCTAGTATTAATATCACAAATAAATGATGTTTTAGCCTAAAGATGAACTACCAAATTATTTATATTCTGCTTTAGGGGAATATTTTTTAAAAATTTCTAATAAATAAAAGATTAGGTAATTTGGAAACAAGGAAAAACTAGAAGCTTCTGAAAGCTCATGCCATTTGGACTTCTTTGGACTTCTTTCCCAATCACCAGATACCCAGAAGCACAGCTGCAGTGAAGGTCATTAGTTGAGTTAGCTGAATACAAGCTTATAACAGAGAGAAGTGGGGAAAAGAAGAGGGGAGGGGAGATATTTTCTCCCAGACATGTCAGCGAGTAACATCATTAATATACAAGACAAGAACTAGAACTATAGCTAATACAATACAAAGCACTTGCATATGTTTTGGGAGATAACTAGAATTTTAGAAGCAAGAATCCCATCCACAGAATTGTAAGAAACCACAAATGGTTATTGCTACACACACACATTTACAGTGTTCATTTTCTACAAGTGATCTCAACAATGGATATCCTCTTTGCAAGTGGTAAGATGTCTGCGAGGTTCAACATTGAACAAAATGTTCCTACTACACTAATAAATCTGGAAAAGGGAATCCTGGACATCACTTAACTATTTTCTTGCCATTTTGTAGAAGAGAAAGCTGAGGCCTAAAAAAGCAGTTCACATACTCAATTAATGTCAAAGTCAGAACTCAAATTCAAGGCAGACTTTCAAGCCAAGGATTTTTAGTTTTGTGCACTTTGACTCCTGAACAGAGATAATTCAGCAAGCTCAAGGTAACAAGCAGTGGGAAGCCCCGGGTGGAGAGCCATTTTGATTAGAAATACTGATTGCTGCTGCAGTTTGAATTATGAAGTACCCCACGTGCATTTCACAGAGTCACAGGCTAATCAGAACAAACAGTAGTTGCTTCAACCTCGGGTGACAGAGAGACACAGAGTTGTAGCTCAGGCGGATACTTCCCTCATATTAGAATTATCCCTCTGCTGAAAATCAGTCACATGGGCTTTTTGCTGGCTTTGTGAAACAGCAGGGAGAAAAGTTTTTCGCTTCAAATAGTTGCAGATTAGAAGTAGAAGAGTTGCTTCATTAAGAAGAGACTGGGATTTTGTGGTCTTCAGGACAATGGTCCAATGGAGTTTGTTCAGGTCGGAGCTGGTGTGAGGTGAACTTCTAGGGGAAAATGGAGAGGGGGATCTGTCTGGACCAATTCTCTCCTGCATTAGGCACAACCCAGACATCTGTTGCCTTCACAGCATCCTGCAGAGAATGCCCTGCTATCTATTTTGAAGCAGACTTACAAACCCCAGATGGTTCCAATAATGGCCTTATTTCTTACCTGTCACTAGATTCCCTGTCTCTAGTTTTGCCCCACATCACAGTTAAAACTAGTCCCCTCATTGCTCCCAAGGGGACCTTCTCAGGGAAAAAAAAAGATGATTATATCCTGTAGCCATTTGCCAACACTTTCATGATGCTTCTTTGATCATTAGATAAATTAAAGGCCTTCAGGAATCATCTGATAACTTTTCAACTCTTGCTACCCTACCACTCTACCCATACTCAACACTAGTTGTCTTGCCTCTAGGCCTTTGCAAATGCTGCCCCATTTTCTGAGCTGCACCTATATCTTCCCCAAGTTCTACAAAAATTTATGCCTTCTAAAATGTTGGCTGAACTGTGTTTTTCTATATGTAGCCTTCTCCTTCTCCTCTAGGTGTGTTTTGTTTATTAAGCTCCGTGGGTACAGTGCCAGAAACATAAGGGCTTCCAAAGGCCTACCAAAGACTAGCGGGATGTGGTTACATTTTCAACGTATTTGATCAGATTTGAATTGGGGATTCTAAAAGTGGAGAGTACCCAGGGCCTACAAAAGTCTTAAGATGGTCTTGCCAAGGGACACCTGGGTGGCTCAGTAGGTTAAGCATCCGACTTCGGCTCAGGTCATGATGTCACAGCTCGTGAGTTCAAGCCCTGCATCAGGATCTGTGCTAACAGCTCAGAGCCTGGAGCCGACTTCAGATTCTGTGTCTCCTTCTCTATCTGCCCCTTTCCTGCTCACGCTCTGTGTGTCTGTTTCTCTCCTTCAAAAATAAATAAACATTAAAAAAAATTTTTTTAAATGGTCTTGCTAAATCAGGGCTAGGTGGAAACTTTTCTCATATTCACAACTTAGAAATATGTTTATTAGAGCATCTTACATTTTTATACATTTGCACAGTTATCTCTGAACCACACTGTTAACTTTTTTTTTTTCCAGAGACTATATTCCTAGTCCCTGGCTCATTATATATTTTCCAGTTTCATAAATTTTCACTAATATTTGACACGTCATTTTGAATTTTGCAAATATTACACTAGGTCTCTTAGCACAGAACCACTGCACACAATAGTCAGAGAGAGAAAACTGGATCTGCCTAGAGCAAGGGGTAGCAAACAGGCCTTCATGTTTCCAGCCTTTTGACAGCAGTGTGTGTGAGACAGTGGCAGGTAACAGGTAGTGAGAGGCTCAGGAAGCACCTGTCTTTCTGTTTTTTTTTTTTTTAGAAGAAAGGTTCTCAGAGGAGATCAGTTAAATGGGATTGGTGTTATGTCAGTTGAAGAAATTTTAAATCATATACAAGTTTTTTTTCCCTCAATAACGGCAGACGTTTATACTCAAGACAAACCGTCCATGCTCACAAACCCTTTATTCAGAAATGACGTCCTTTATCTAAACACTCATGCTAAGCATTTTACAAAACAATGAATAAATGTTCTTCACATCTGAAACGCTGACCTGTGGTAGAGCATTGTTCTTTTGTGAAATGTTCACCTCAGTTACTTAAAAGTCATTCAACTGTCCTATGATATATTATACTATTATTAAATATGTATGCAATCCTATAAGATTTCTAAGCAAATCAGGTTAGTAAGGATGACCTGTACCTTATTCACAGAATAATCTCTTCATCACTTCAGGACACAGTATCACCACTAAGTACACTATATTCTGTTTAAATGGGTGAGAAGACAATTTGATACTTATACTTCTTTTCCCTTTTTAAGGGATTCTTTATAGCTTATCAACTGAGATAAAAATGTGACAGGACATGACCTTGTTGTAATATATGAATAGTACTATTATTATATGAGAACATGAATTGGGAAAGTTCTTGTAGTACGCTTTCTCTTTATTTGCTTTCTGTTTTTATTTCTGTGCATGTTTCCTACTGGTTAAATTCAGGCTCTCTTCTGACTACTAAATATTCTTCTAAGTGGTCTCTCAGACTCTAAGTTTGCCTCTTCTGTAATCTGTCTCCCATACCACTAGCACAGTGAGATTTCTTACGGGCAAATCTGATTGCATTACTTTTACAATGCCTCTCCAGGGTAGACTCCATTAGGAGACAAAGAGCCCTCAATGCCTTTGTCTCCTTCCTTCCTTCCGTCCTTCCTTCCTTCCTTCCTTCCTTCCTTCCTTCCTCCCTTCCTCTTTCTTTTGCTTGCTTTCTTCTTCCTTCCTTCCTTCCTTCCTTCCTTCCTTCCTTCCTTCCTTCCTTCCTTCCTTCCTTCCTTTTTCTTCTTTCTATTCTTCTTCTTTTTCTTTCTTTCTTTCTTTTCTTTCTTTCTCTCCCTTTCTTTCTTTTCCTTTCTTTCTTTCTTTCTTTCTTCTTTCTCTCCCTTTTCCTCTTCATTCATAAAGAGTCGCTATCGTCTATCTTATGTTCCAGTCATAGTAAACACCAGTAATTCCCATAACAACTGTGATCCAGCTGTCTCTCTGTGCCCTCACCCACCCCGAACACATGCACCACGATTCTCTATCTTTGCTAATATGCTTCTCCTGAGATGATATTTACTTACCTTGTCTATCTTGTAATTCTTAATTATCCATTCAATACTATTTGTTGAGAACCCATTGTATGAGAACCCATATGGTGTCCCAGACACTAAGGATTTAGTAGGACTAAAAGTACCATATAAACATAAAATAATGTACAGTTGACCCTTAAACCCTCATGACTTTTGAACTGTGTGGGTTGACTTATACACATTTTTTTAATAAACACAGCACAGTATTATAAATATATTTTCTTTTCCCTATCACTTTCTTAATAATATTTTATTTTCTCTAGCTAACCTTATTGTAAGAATACATATAGCACACAAAATATATGTTATTGACTGTTTATGTTATCTGTAAGGCTTCTGGCCACAGTAGGCTATTTATTGACAGTTAAGCTTTGGGGAAAATCAAAAGTTATACATGGATTTTTGATTGTGTGGGGGTTGGCGCCCCTAATCCCCACATGGTTCAAGAGCCAACTTGTATAATATAATGCCAAGCTCAGGTTATGATAACTGCTAAGATAAAAAGTTCATCAACATAAGAAATATTGAATAGTAGTGGGGAATGCAAATAGGATACACAGAGGAGGTTTCTTTGAAGGGTGACATTTGAGCAGAAACTTGAATGATGTGAGAATAATTTGCAAAAATTCAGGAAAGAGTACTCTAGTGAGAAGAGGGAGTGGAAGGGCCCTGTGACAGTAATAAGGTTGAAGGGATACAGGAACCACAAAAGGCCAGTGTGGCTAGAGCTGAGTAAATTTTAAGGAGAGTAGTAAAACTTGAAGAAGGAAAGAAAATGAGGTTGGTATTAGTTATCTCAACACCAAATACAATGGAGGTTTAAAGTGGACAAAATTTTCAAGGAACTCACTGAAACAAAATGTGAGCCATAGAATTTTTACCTAGCCAAGCTATCTATAAATATCAGAGTTACAGTAAACCATGTTGGGGGCACCTGGCTGGCTCAGTCGGAGGAACAAGTGACTCTTGATCTCAGAGAGCCCCACATTGGATGTAGAGATTACTTAATAAATTAGCTTAAAAGTGCATGTTGACTGTGCAAGAAATCAGAGAATATAGTATTCATAATTCATTTCATTAGAATATACTATATATGGTAAACATTTTCCAACTAAAATCAGACTAAGAAGTAATGGCAAAAAGGCAGTTGGTAAGAATTGAAGACATTTAAATGCAAATACAAGGCTAATTGGAATGTTGGAAATAACAGGGAAAGAATGATTGATAAACATTAGATGTCCTGATAAATTAGATATAATCCAACTTTGTTTAAACAATGGTAGGTGAAGAAAGCAAGAAGAAGGAAAGTGGAATAAAGTCTTGGATGACAGCATAGGTAACATTTGAGATTAAGGATATCATTAAAGGTGACAAACCAAGTGAAGGAGGCATATGCAAGAAAAGGGAATGAGAGGCATTATATAATATAAAGACGACCAGTAATATGAAAATGCAAAACTTTCTAAAATACTGGTAAAAGTCAGTCTCGCAGAGCAAAATCTGTGTAGTGAGAGATATAGAAAATATGACGAAATATGTAAATATATAATATGAAGTAATTCATCACAGCTAAAATGCAAAACATGATTTAGATCACTAAATGGAACAAGGTTTAGCTTAAAAAATCATTAACCCAGTGCTTTGAACAGTTAGGGGGATGGTATCTAGTTCTCCCTGATTAAAAAGCTTAATGTTCAAATCTGAAAAAGTAATTTTGTATAAATCACTTTCCACTGACTTGGTTTTTGATCTTGTTAATTTGTATTTCCCTATCAGTATCATTAGTATCCTTTCATCTTTTCTCTTTATTAAACACATGATTGAAAAAAGCAATTAAAAAAACCCTGAAAATAAATATCAAGAGTGCTTTGGGGTGCCTGGGTGGTTCAGTTGGTTAAGCACCTGACTCTTGATTTCAGCTCAGGTCATGATCTCACGGTATGTGAGATCGAGCCCTGCATCAGGCTCTGTGCTGGCAGCATGGAGCCTGCTTGGGATTCTCCCTCCCTCTTCCTCTGCCTCCCCCCTGTTTGCAGGTGTGTGCTCTCTCTCTCTCTCTCTCTCTCTCTCTCTCTCTCTTTCTCTCAAAATAAATAAATATTAAAAATAGAGTGCCTTGAAAGAACTAATTTAGACATCCCCAAGATGGTTCATATCTATTCAGAAATAATTTTATGTATTTTATTTCTTTTCTTTTATTTTTTATTTGTTTAAATTTACATCCAAATTAGTTAGCATACAGTGCAACAATCATTTCAGGAATAGATTCCTTAGTGCCCCTTACCCATTTAGCCCATCCCCCCTCCCACAGCCCCTCCAGTAACCCTCTTTTTGTTCTCCATATTTAAGAGTCTCTTCTGTTTTGTTCCCCTCCCTGTTTTTATAATATTTTTGCTTCCCTTCCCTTATGTTCATCTGTTTTGTCTCATGAAGTCCTCATATGAATGAAGTCGTATGATTTTTGTCTTTCTCTGACTAATTTCACTTAGCATAATACCCTCTGGTTCCATCCACGTAGTTGCAAATGGCAAGATTTCATTCTTTTTGATTGCCAAGTAATACTCCATTGTATATATATACACATCTTCTTTATCCATTCATCCATCATGGACATTTGGGCTCTTTCCATCCTTTGTCTATTGTTGATAGTGCTGCTATAAACACGGGGGCGCATGTGTTCCTTCAAAACAGCACACCTGTATCCCATGGCTAAATGCCTCGTAGGGTAGTTTTATTTTTAGTTTTTTGAGGAACCTCCCTACTGTTTTCCAGAGTGGCTGCACCAGCTTGCATTCTCACCAGCAATGCAAAAGAGATCCTCTTTCTCCACATCCTTGCCAACATCTGTTGTTGCCTGAGTTGTTACAGTTAGCCATTCTGGTAAAGATACCAGGTAGAGTTGGTATCTCATTGTGGTTTTGATTTGTATTTCCCTGATGATGAGTGATGAGCATTTTTTCATGTGTCGGTTGGCCATCTGGATGTCTTCTTTGGAGAAGTGTCTATTCATGTCTTTTGCCCATTTCTTCACTGTATTATTTGTTTTTTGGGTGTTGAGTTTGATTAGTTCTTTGTAGATTTTGGATACTAACCCTTTATCTGATATGTCGTTTCTCCCATTCTGTCGGTTGCCTTTTAGTTTTTGCTGATTGTTTCCTTCACTGTGCGGAAGCTTCTTATTTTGATGAGGTCCCAGTATTTCATTTTTGCTTTTATTTCCCTTGCCTCTGGAGACGTGTTGAGTAAGAAGTTGCTGGCAGAAGAACAGAGAATAGAACCCAGAACAGAGAATAGAACCTGCCAGAAGTTGCTGGCAGAAGAATAGAGAACCCAGAAATGGACCTGCAAACATATGGCCAACTAATCTTTGACAAAGCAGGAAAGAATATCCAATGGAATAAACACAGTCTCTTCAGCAAGTGGTGCTGGGAAAACTGGACAGCGACATGCAGAAAAATGAACCTGGACCATTTTCTTACACTATACACAAAAATAAACTCAAAATGGATGAAAGACCTAAATGTAACACAGGAAGCTATCAAAATCCTCGAGGAGAAAGCAGGCAAAAACCTCTTTGATCTTGGCCAGAGCAGCTTCTTACTAATTATATGTATTTTAAAACTTCAAGTCTTTATTAACAATCTTTGGATCTTATTTGATTTGAAATATCTATATTTACCATTGACATAATAAGTAAAATGCTACCTTTGAGGAATAAGCTCAGCCACCCTTATATGCTCTTACCATTGATAGATTCAGATGAAGAAAAAAAATCAATAAGGGGGATCTTTGGATTTATTGAATGGATTCAAGTACAGTTTTTTTTTTTTATGAAATTTATTGACAAATTGGTTTCCATACAACACCCAGTGCTCATCCCAAAAGGTGCCCTCCTCAATACCCATCACCCACCCTCCCCTCCCTCCCACCCCCCATCAACCCTCAGTTTGTTCTCAGTTTTAACAGTCTCTTATGCTTTGGCTCTCTCCCACTCTAACCTCTTTTTTTTTTTTTTCCTTCCCTCCCCCATGGGTTCCTGTTAAGTTTCTCAGGATCCACATAAGAGTGAAACCATATGGTATCTGTCTTTCTCTGTATGCTTATTTCACTTAGCATTACACTCTCCAGTTCCATCCACGTTGCTACAAAGGGCCATATTTCATTTTTTCTCATTGCCACGTAGTACTCCATTGTGTATATATACCACAATTTCTTTATCCATTCATCAGTGATGGACATTTAGGCTCTTTCCATAATTTGGCTATTGTTGAGAGTGCTGCTATGAACATTGGGGTACAAGTGCCCCTATGCATCAGTACTCCTGTATCCCTTGGATAATCAAGTACAGTTTTTAAAACAACTGTAGTATTTTTATTAGTATTACTAACATTTGAATATTCATATAATTTGTCATATAAATGCAAAAAATAAAATCTCTACCAGAGCACAGTAATGAGAAGGCTAAACATAATTTCTTTTGTTTTAATTATTGACATAAATGATCCTTATATAACCTACACATACAGTCACATTAATCTGCACAATAAAGCTGTATTTTTGCAATCATTCATTCATATATTCGAGTTGAGAATAATTCAAGCAATATGCTAAGCACAGGATGTATTTAAAAAACCCCATCCTTAACCTTAATTAATTTACAGACTAGTTGATTTATTCTCCCCTGTGAAGTCATGGGTATGTACAAAGTGTCATTCTATCCTAAAAGTTGCACTTAGGTCTTGGGAGGTGCAGACATGGAAGGCTTTATAGAAGAGATATTAAAAATCTAATGTTCTGTAGAAAGTCATTTGTGCAGTTGAAATTATCATAGTAACTCTGTGTCCAGGTCAAATTGACCAAATAATTGTTCAATCTATCACTTTATGCCTTCGGTATGACAGAAGCTCAAATCTGCACTGTCTGGTCTGCAAAGCTACAGTGGGGAGTGTTATAGTTTTTGCTGGTATTTCTTTGCCCCCCATCAGTAAAGATTAGAGAACCAACTCTGGTTTGTGACATTTTGCCTCTTTTAATTATATTAATTAATTTATTACCTATTTATTATATTGAATCCTAAAGATGGTTTTCTCAAATTTCTGAGTTTAGTTTGAAAGAATAGAATATGCCTTTGGTAGATATATTTTTTTTGAAACCCAAAAATCATTTTGTGGCTCAATATCTACTTAAAAACCTACAAAATACTCCAGATAAAGATTTATCAATAACTTATAATGAGGCAGAGCAATCTATTCTATATTTTTAATTTATTCACCAAGGGATGTGTAAAATAAACAGATTTACTCATCATCCTTTTCATTTAAAAATATTACTGTGATGTTTCTACATTGAAATCAGTTTTATCTGGCACTCAGCTGCTGATACATGTTTATACCTAGTGGCATAAGAGCAAGTATCCTAGTTCATTTTAAGCTAAGCTAAAATCTACGTCAGTATTTCTTAATGTAGGAGAGTAAATAATCAGATTGCTAATTAATCACAAACCAGTGGTAACATCTGAGAATCTGACATTTTAAAGGCATCTAGGTGATTCTCATGACCTTAAAAATTGAGAATCACCAATGTAGTTTAATGTTAGTGTTTATTGAGACTTATAATCTTTTTACGTGGGTCAAGAATATGTGTTCCATGTGGAGATATCTTTAATACTTTCCCATTGGAATAACAAATATTTATCTTTAAGTGAACTATTTGTTATATTTGAATCAACTAAGTATAAGCTGTGTTTATTATTATGAAGAACATAGAAATAGAAAGCATTGCCCCTGTTCCTCAAAATGATGAAATAGTAAATACTAAGATGCATTAGTATATTTCTAGCTGAATGACAAAAATCAGCAAAGAAAGGTTTAGTACTGGTTAAATTAAAGAATGAGAAGTTGCTGTGAATTGTGTAAGTTATTGGAGGCTCTAAGAAAGGTGGTGGATTGTGGAGATCAGTTTTAACTTAGAGGATACCTAAGTGAGTTTGAAGAAGATCTGGGAGGAGCAACTTAAAAAATTGAGGGACAAGTGAATAAACAAGGGTATAACCAATGGCGACTTCTTGGGAAATTCAATCATAGACCTTGAAAATTTCCAACCTGGTTATATTATGATTTTTCCTTCTCATGGGAAGAATATAGGATTAACAGTGAGTAAAGAGGAACTTTAGGGGTAATGAATATGTTAATTATCTTGAATTTGGTGACGTTTCATGTGTCTATGCATATGTCAAACTTTTTAAATTGTCAATTTAAATATATATTGTTTATTATATGCCAGCTTTTGCTTTGTAAAGCTGTTTAAAAAATAATTTAAAAAAATTCATGAGTCCATACTGATATTTAAATGGATAAAATAGGGAGAGAGCAAATCTATTCTTCACAGTTGAATGCTACCTAATAAATCTTGAAGGAAGGATGGAATTAGAAAATCACTATTTGGCAACAACCATAGTGATAATTCTTTCAAACCACAATAACAAATGGATGCTATAGTTTAATGAGAAACAAGATCTTATATAGCATCAAAATATTCCCTTCAGGATGCTTATTAATCACAAAGGTAAAGAACATCACTTTACAACGAAGAAATGTGGAACCATACCACCTTTACCAAGTGATGAAGGTTAACATCATCAGTCATGGGACTAAAAGACAGCATATGGCCTCTGATATGATGCACTAAAATGGAAACAGTATCACTGCAGTATCCCTGACAAAATAATGCATAACATAAGTCTTGCAAGGTATAAACATCTGAAAAACACATGTTACAAAACATCTGGTCTGTACTTTTCAGATCATAAAATGAAAGTGACTTAAGAAGATTCCAGATTTAAGGAAACTAAAAAGACATGGCAATTAATGTAATATGCAATCTTGGAAAAAAGAATGGCATATAAGGTGTTAGTTGGACAGTTGGCAAAAATGGAGCAGGGTCTGTAGATTAGATATTGTATCAAATTAATTGCATGGTTCTGATTATTGTACTGTTACTTGTAGAAGAAAGTCCTTGTTTAGGAAATTTACACTGTGTGTTTAGGGGAAAAGGAACATCATCTAAATCTTTTTGATTTCTCCACTGTCTAAATTATCTTAAGTGCAATGTTGAAATGAAAGTACGCATTTGTATGCCACTTCTAAAAGGTTGTATGAATAGCAGAGCTATTCTTTCTACACTTAATATTGCAATATTCTATTCCTCTGTATTGACTTTACTTTTATATACCACTGGTATGGAAAAAATATAATACTAGGCTTAGTCCCATTTCTTCTCACACCTCCATACACCAAGGCAGCAAGTCTATCATAAATGTAGTTCGTTGAAAGATGGGATACCTATCACCCACAGAGTTCAAACTCTTATACATATCTTCCCCCAGAACATCTTTCCATCATTAACATCCCACACAACTGCAGGCGCATTAGTTTCCAACAACATTAAAGGTTTCCTACCTATTCATGTCTCAGCACATTTGCATACACTGCTAACTTCATTTGAGATAGATTTTCCCATCTCATCACTTGGTAAACTCAGTCTTTTTTTTTTAATTTTTTTTTAACGTTTTTATTTATTTTTGAGACAGAGACAGAGCGTGAACAGGGGAGGGACAGAGAGAGAGAGGGAGACACAGAATCTGAAACAGGCTCCAGGCTCTGCACTGTCAGCACAGAGCCTGATGTGGGGCTTGAACTCATGGACTGTGAGATCATGAGCTGAGCCGAAGTCAGACGCTTAACCGACTGAGCCACCCAGGTGCCCCGTAAACTCAGTCTTTAACATCAGTTTCATATTGCCATTTCAAAACCTTCACTGACTTCTCCAAGAGGACTAATTTGCTTCTTAGTTTTTGTTTCCCATAGTGCTTTGTTTATATCCCCCTTCCTCACCCACATATTGTATTGTAGTTTTTGGTTGACATGCTAGTTTTCCTTAATAGACTGAAGACAGAGACCATGTCTTGTCCATTTATTGACCTTCTCAACTCGCATAGCATCTGGGACCTTGTAAGCACCAATAAGTGTTGAAATGTTATTAGAATTAACACAGCTATAGTGTCAGGTGTAGCAAGCAGTACCTATATACATAAGCCAAACTACATATGTACCCTGGCAAAAAACATGCCTATCATCATGTGGGAGTGGGGGAGTGGATAAAAAAAATCTGAGCCAGTGGTGTTGGCCCTTGAATTTTCTTAAATCTTTCTCTCATTTGAATCATTCATTCTTTAAAAAGGATATTGTAACTTGGCATTTGGAACTCTTCCACGTTATAGGCTTTCATAAACATAAAAACCAATATCCTATCACTGCTGATTCTTCTATCCTTTCTGCTAAACATCCCCATATCTTTCAACCAACCAATCAATCCCCATTAACATGATTTTCAGTCACTTAAGCATTATCTTGCTGTCCTCCAAAATGGATTTTAGTTTTTTAAGTATAGCAGCGAGCACTCACTGCAGTATTTTAGATATAGTCTGACAGTGAATTGTAACACGTTTCAATCTTGACCTAGCGATCTAGATTACAAACTGTTGGAAGAGTTGGGATTCCATGGAAAAGCTTCAGGAGCTGTTTTGGGGTAGGTTCAGGGAGTCAGAGAAGAGGATGGCCAAGTTGTTTCACTTTAATAAAAGGGATTCCTTTTTGTTGTTTGATATGCTTGGAATTTGTATAAGAATTTGGTTGGAAAAAGATTTCTTAGGTCAAACTTTGAAAATATGTATTTTGACTAATATCTTTCTTGTGATGTGAGGTAGTCTAAGATTGCCTATCGTAATTTTTACATTTTTATTTAAGTTTTAAAAATTGTCATATCACATTTATTCTCACTAAGCTCAATTTAAAATATATCTTATTTTCCAGTTATAGTGGTTTTATCAATATGTCTCTAATGTTTAACTTCCTTTTAAGATATTCACCATTTCGTTAACAAAATGGCTATCCATAAAAAATGTCTTCAATGCATAAAATTCAGAATATGCCAATATTTGAAGGGCTAAATCATCTCATAAAGACAGCTCTATCCTCAACCAATCTTTAAAGACAGACATATCTGCAGATGTGCCATTCATTAAATATCTTCTCATAAATGAGTCTACCATAATAGTGTTCATGTAACTTTATTTTTCATGATATCAGTAAAAAATAAGACAAAATTAGTTTGGACAAGATTTACTAATATATAGAAATTTAGAAAAGAATATGTTTGTAAACTCTTTTTTAAATGCTTGAATCAAATTTTGAGTTGTCTAAGATATGCTATGCTATCTATGCTATATAATTGTAAAATACCCTGCTATTCAGTTGTAATCTACTTGTCAATATGGATATCATCATTCAGATACATAACTGAGTTTCAATAACTCAATTTTCAGAACTTTTAGAAATGCATTTAGGATGGCATAGTAAAGAATAGTAAATAAAATTTCACATTCTTCACTTGACAAGATTTTGTTCCTAATTCAAAATGCAGATAGTTCGCTCAAAAATCACTTCACTCACGTCTTTACTTTCCTTGCATTTCTTGAGCTAGTCTCTTTATTCCCAGTGCTCCCAATCAGCATTTTTTTAAAACATACAAACCATGTTTATTGGGCTTTGTGTGTGTGTGTGTGTGTGTGTGTGTGTGTGCATGTGCACTGAACTGTGCTGAGAACTTCATATATTTTACTTTATTAACCTCATTTTACAAGGGAACTAAGCTACAAATAAGTCATCACTTGCTCAAATTTCCAGTGATAATGGGATTCAGACACAAGCAGTCTGACCCCACTTAATCATTATGCAATAATGCCTCCTATATGTCTTTTACAGCAAATACAGTAAAATTCTTTTCTTATCTAGCTTTCACTCTAACCATACTGTGAGCCTTTAGTTTATTTATTCATCTAGTTACTGAATGCTTATCTGTGCCAAGCACTGGGAATAAAGCAGAAAATAAAAGGTCTGTACTCTCGTAACTCACCGAGTGGTAAGAGGAGCAGATATGAAGAGCAGGTAGTAGGAGGAGCGTTCTAGGTCTCTTCTAAACCTATGTCTATACTGGACTGAGAGACACACAGAGGGAGCACTGTGTAGGGAGTAAGGTAAGGCTTTCTGAGGAAACTCATACCCAAACTGAGTTTTGAAGAATGTGTAGGAAGTAGCTGGGTGAAGGACAAGCAAGATGTGAAAAGATATATTGGTCAGCTGTATTTACTTGTCTGAAGGCTGAGACGTGAGACGAAGTGGGAAGTTTTGTGTACCGGCTAGGAGGTAAGTAGGGTTGAAACAGAGTGTAAGTTGGAAAGTTGCAGCAGATGAGACTATGAGGAAAGTAGGAAACATGTGGAAAGGGAGTGGCACGACCACATTTGCACTTTAGAAAGACCATTCTTTTTTTTTGTTGTTGTTGTTGTTGTTATTTTGAAAGAGAGAGAGCACAACTTGGGGGAGGGAATGAGAAAGGGAGAGAGAGAGAATCTCAAGCAGGCTTTTGATGTCAGCACAGAGCCTGACATAGGGCTTGCTCTCACGAACTGTGAGATCATGACTTGAGCCAACCAAGAGTCAGACGCTTAACCGACTGAGCTACGCAGGCACTCCCAAAGACCATTCTAATTACACCAAAAATTGGGAATGGTTTGGGGAGTGCTTTAAATTAGCATGAAGGGGACCTGTTAGGAGGCCCTTATAATGAAGCAGGAGTTGCTGATGATCCCCTAAATCAAGGGAGCTACATCAAGGATGGATAGAATGGCCAGATCAGACAGATGTAAAGAATGATTTGGAGATTATAATCTTTGGTGAATGATTAAATTTGGAAGTTAATAGAGAACAAAAATATAGTGGGGTATCTAGACTTCTATATTGTATTATAGGTGGTACTGAAGGTACATGGGGATGCCAATTACTGAGGTATAAGATACTGAAGAATGAACAGTTTTGAAGGAAAAACTAGTCAGTTTAGTTTGGGACAGGTTAATTTCGGGTTTATAAGTGACAACTGAGAGGAATAGTAGGCATTTGGGTATGAAATTTTGGAGAAAGTTTTGAAGAGAAATTTCTTTAATGACAAGAATCTTTCCATATATATATGGTAGATATTACCTTTATATATAGATAGGTAGATTTATATACATATATATATATATATACATATATATATATAGGTAGATATTACCACATAGGCAGATATTACCTATAGGTAGATATATATATATAAAAGATAAGAATATATATATATATTTTACTTAGAGAGAGAGTACAAGCAGGGAAGAGGGGCAGAGGAAGAGAGAAAGAATCTTAAGCAGGCTCCATGTTCAGTGCCGGTCTGACGCTGGGCTCGATCCCATGACCCTAGGATCATGACCTGAGCCGAAATCAAGAATCAGATTCTCAACCAACTGAGCCACTCAGGTGTCCCAAAATAGATTTTAAACAGGAGTTCATCAGGTGATATAAACATGATCTAGGGTGAATTGTGTAAGGAAGCAAAAGCTTTGATTTTCATTCATCTAGGATTGAATCAGTTGTTCTCCTCCCTTCTAATACTATGTGTCTACCTGAAATTTACCCAGAGACTGAGCCATAGTAATCAAATATAGAGTAGATAAGTGAATGAATAAATAACCCAATGAAAAAAGCAAATAACTAAATTGTTACAACCCTAAGTCACTTAAATTTTAGAACTAGAAGATTGTCAAACCAGTCATTCACATATTTATGCACTAAACTAAGGTATCAACTCTAGGTTGATATTCTGCCTTAGGGTATTTAGTATATCAAATGTTACACTGTATTTAACAAGTGGAAAAGATATTTTTAGCATAATTAAGGTTATTTTACTCTTGAGATGGCATACATTTTCATATCCTAATGTTGAACAAAAGCAGATGTATGTGTGTATGCCCACATATGTGTATCATCTTCCAGATACTACAATGTGTTGTTGAACAAAACAGCTTATGAGCCCTAGCTTCATTGAGCCTGGAATAACATTAACTTAAGAATCACTCATGGGGCGCCTGGGTGGCGCAGTCGGTTACGCGTCCGACTTCAGCCAGGTCACGATCTCGCGGTCCGTGAGTTCGAGCCCCGCGTCGGGCTCTGGGCTGATGTCTCAGAGCCTGGAGCCTGTTTCCGATTCTGTGTCTCCCTCTCTCTCTGCCCCTCCCCTGTTCATGCTCTGTCTCTCTCTGTCCCAAAAATAAATAAACGTTGGAAAAAAAAATTAAAAAAAAAAAAAAAGAATCACTCAAAGGAATGTATACACAGAGCTGTGTTTTGAGGGAGAGGCACATGGTCATAGGAAATTATATGTTGGGGAGAGCTGTGATGGAGAAAGAAAAACTTACCCTTCTTCTTCTTCTTTTTTTTAGTTTATTTATTTATTTTGAAAGAGATAGAGGGGTTGGGAGAGGGAGAGTCAGAGAATCCCAAGCAGGCTCTGTGCTGTCAGTTCAGAGCCCGACATAGGGCTCAAACTCACAAACCACAGAATCATGACTTGAGCCAGACATTTAACTCAGCCACCTAGGCGCCCCTCAAAACTGACCCTTTATACCATTATGACTAAGTACAAATATCACAGATCGTAATAAGAGAAGACTTTGCATTTTAAGATAAACCACACACAGAGACACACAAACACACACAGAGAATACCTATCTAATACTAGTCCCCCAAGTAAACAAAGCCTTGGTCCCCTTGGTAGTAAGTTGCTTACTTCTTAATAAAAACAACATCACTGCTTTTTCATTATTAACATCTATGGAAATGTTGCCCCTTGCAGATGTAATTATGTGAGGAAACATCTTTTAGGAACAATACGAATAATTAATAAACTAAAACATTTTTTCTGTACATATTTGACATATTATTTTTTATGAAGTCCAGTTCTCCCAAAGGTTAGACCCTCTCGCAAGCACTACAAGTCAAAATGCTTCTATTAATATTTATATTCGTCTCTGAGATTTCTTTTGGCATGATCTAGCAAAAAATGTCAAGGAAATCTTTCTGCCTCAGAGATGATTAAGCCAAGATCTAAACAATAAGCAAGAGTTAACTAACTAGAAAAAAAGGGATTGTGGAAAATTTTGGAACAGGCTAAGACATTGAAGTTATTATTTAAACTGGACTTGACTTTTTAATACCTGAAAATGTAATAGTTCTAATATTAAAAAATCATCATAGAGGTATGGACTTGGAAGAGGTACCCTCCAGAAGCAAGCAAGAAATGTAGATATGAAATAGCATATTTTAAAGAAGATTGTATTTTAGAGTTCAGCTTGTTCAGTAAGCAAATTTCATAACAATAAAAATTTCTCCTAAATCTAGTAGGAAAATCTTCTTTACCCAAAGATATTTACACATGCAAATAGAACTATATTTAAACAATGTTTAATTGGATTAGTTGGGGGCACCAGATTTGTTCCCCGAGCTTTACCTCTATATAGACATTGAAGAGACTGGAGTATTTTATTCCAAAAAGTTAATGGCACAGACAGTGACTCTGCCAACTAATATGTATTTCGGGCACAGAGGACTTCATTAGCACTATTAGCAAGGCATTCCCATGTACGTATATAAAATGCATACACAGATGTATGTAAACAGAAATACAGCAAGATATATATACAAACACATATATGCACATATATCTCATATATAAATGTAGCTCTCTGCAGGAATTTCATGCAGGCATGATATTTTCATATTCGTGCACAAGAGTATTGAAATTGTGATAATGTGCTTTTTAAAAGTTTATGAAAAACCTAGATTTGCTTCAAGAACAATATGAGCAAATTAAAAAGTGGCTATAGAATTTCTATATTGTAAAATAATGCAGTTATGGAAACCTTTAAGTAACAAATTAGACACATTTATTTAAAAATTTTTTTTTTCAACGTTTATTTATTTTTGGGACAGAGAGAGACAGAGCATGAACGGGGGAGGGGCAGAGAGAGAGGGAGACACAGAATCGGAAACAGGCTCCAGGCTCTGAGCCATCAGCCCAGAGCCTGACGCGGGGCTCGATCTCACGGACCGCGAGATCGTGACCTGGCTGAAGTCGGACGCTCAACCGACTGCGCCACCCAGGCGCCCTAGACACATTTATTTAAAATGGGATTGAATTTGCAAAAGATTTGTCAAGCATACTTCCTGTTTTGTGAAGCAAAGTGTATTGTCCAGTGAGTAGTAATCAGTAGGGCCATGCTTGTGGCCTTTCTTTTCTTTTTCTTTTTCTTCTTCTTCTTTTTTTTTTTTTTTTTTACTTAGAAAGAATGCATCCATCTAGGTACTTAATTAATTAGGTAATTAATTAATTAATTGCTTTCAGTGGAGACATTTGAGCATGCCTTTGTCCTAAACAAAGGTTCAGATGAACTTTCTGAAAGATGCTAGTAAGTGCATCAGAGTAGTTTTTTCTTATTGGTAAGTTTCTCTCATTAATCAGATTATCTTGTAACCAGGTGCCTTGCTTTATCACAACACCTGTGTTAATGCACAGTGTTTAACTATCATAGCATTTCATATAACTTACATCTTACAGGTGCCTCTCTCCTGTTTTGGTGTTTTGTTTTGTTCATAATTTTAAGTAAAACTGTGTTTTAAACAAATTTATGATTATCTGTGATAATGGAAAATGTTTTTCTTTCTTTTTTAATGTTTTATTTATTTTTGAGAGAGAGAGCATGAACAGGGGAGGGGCAGAGAGAGAGGCAGACAGAGGATCTGAAGTGGGGTTCTTGCTGACAGCAGTGAGCCTGATGTGGGCCTCAAACTCAGGAACCACAAAATCATTACCTGAGCCCAAGTTGGACACTCAACAGACTCAGTAACCCAGGTGCTCCAGAAAATGTTTGACATAAGTCAAGCAATATATCAATATATCAATTGGGAAACAATTTTAAAATCAAACTAGATGCTTTTTACAGTCACGTATCTGCTATTATGCAGAAAAGGTACAGCAGAGGCTGGCTAAATTGTGTTTCACATTTTATCCAGGCATAGTGATTTAATATATTTTTTTATTTTTATTAATGAAGTATACATACATACAACAATTGAAGTTGACATACACCATTATATCAGTTTCAGGTG
This sequence comes from Lynx canadensis, assembly GCF_007474595.2. Classification (NCBI taxonomy): domain Eukaryota; kingdom Metazoa; phylum Chordata; class Mammalia; order Carnivora; family Felidae; genus Lynx; species Lynx canadensis. The sequence continues at coordinate 65,153,788 of NC_044309.1, forward strand.
AGCGACATGGTGATTCCACAATTGTATACGCTGTTAAGCACTCACAGAAAGTGGGTCATCATCTGTCACCCATACATTATTACAATATTATTGCTATATTTCTTATGTTGTACATTTCATCCCTTGTGACTTATTTATTTTATAACTGGAAGTTTGTACTTCCTAAACCCCTTCATCCAAGCTACCACATTCCTCTCCTCTGGCAACCACCAGTTTGTTCTTTGTATTTATGAGTCGGTTTCTATGGTTTTGTTTCATTTTTAAGATTCCACATATAAGTGAAATCATATGATGTTTGTCTTTCTTTGACTTATTTCATTTAGTGATTTTTGTTTGTACTCAGGTACAGGGAGAAGTCAAACTCAATACTTGGTTCTTAACTTGACTAATTTAGAAATTGTCAAAGTTTCTGTCTTCCACTAGAACAATCAGGTGAAGAATTTAAACAACTGTTTATGTAAGTAGTTTCAAACACATTTTTATTGAAGAAAAATGAGTGTAGGCCTAAATGGTGATATTTGCTGCTCTCAGTGACTTAAATCACTAGGTAAAACTCAAAATCCCCTTTCATATTTCCTTTCAGTGTATATTGGGAAATGATTGTTGACTTTTGAAATATCATATATTACTACATCATATGTCAACAACCAAAATATTCCTAGAACTTTTATTAAAATACAGTGCTTTAGAAAAATACATCTTTTAAGGTGGTGATATGTGATAAAGAGCTCAGTATCTTTCCCCAAATGTATTAAGATGAAAATCTCTATTCAAGGATGACAGTGCAATTAATTGTGGAAACACAGAAGTGTTAAAATTAAGAACATTCAAGATATAAACAAATACAAATGAAAGCACAGGAAGAAAAATGAGTGTTTTGTTCAAAACATATGTTTATTTTTTCTTCAAAAATATTTTTTAAAGAGAAATGAATGGTTTCATTGTATTTACAGGATTCTGTTTAACCATATGCAGAAACTTTTATTAAAGTCTGTTCTTTCTCATTCGCATTCTCTTCTGGTCTGCTCCTTGTTTATTCATCTAAAAATAAGCTCAAGTTCTAAATCTCTAAAATATTCCTCCCTGCTTTCTCCCTAAGCTTTCACTCTCTATCCTCTCTCAAGCCTTAAAAGTATATTTTATATACATACATTTCCTCTAATTTCTAATCCCAAATAATCTTAACCTCTTCTAGTCTGACATCTGCCCCCATACTCCACTTTGATTACTCTTTGAGAGTCACCAGGGACATTTCAATTAATACCAGCTAATTGCTTTTTTGTAGCACCAGTCTTTAAAGACCATACTTCACATATTCAGTCCTTCTTCTTTGGTTTTCATGATGCAAGCACACTTCTGGATTTCTTTCTGTCTCTTTGACTTTTCTGTCATTGTTTCCTCTTCCTATTGCCTATCAAATTGACTACAATGTTAATGAAATATACTTAGGATGCAAAATGATACAGTGGGCACTCTCATTTGATATTTTCAAGAAGGAAAATAATGCTGCAGACAACTTGGCAACTGAATTGGATGACAATAGCAATTCACTCCCTTCATCAATAATATTATTACTGGGAGTATGCTTTAATGCAATAATGATACCTATAAAATATTATCTTTTATATTATTTATAATTTTGAAAACTTAGAAATTAAAATCTAGAAATAAGAAAATGATTTAGAAATCTGTGCACTATATACCTGATGGAATATTATTATGTCATTAAAAATGTTTATGAAAGTATAAGACATGAAAATTGTTTAAAATATATAATGCACAAGGCAGAGAACTGACTTATGCACATAATTATCATAACCATACAAATTATAGATATAATTAAGAATGGAAATATACATCAGTATGTAGAAATTTATCTTTTTAATGTTTATTTATTTACTTTGAAAGAGAGAGTGCACATGAGCAGGGGAGAGGGAGTGAGAGAATCCCAAGTAGGCTCCTCGCCATCAGCACAGAGTCCGATGTGGGGCTTGATCTCATGAACTGTGAGATCGTGACCTGAGCCAAGATCAAGAGCCAGATGCTTAATCAACTGAGCCACCCAAGTGCCCCCAAACTGATCATTTTTGAATAGTGGCTCTGGGAATCATTATTAATTCCCTGTTTATCTCTATACTTATTTTCTAAATGTTCTACATTATGTATATTAGTTTTACAATCTTACAATAAATGTAGAAATAGTATAGATGACATTTATGATTCCTTATAAGATGGAAATTCTGTAATTTTAGTATGATTACTGGACAAAATATAATTCAAGAAAGAATGACACATCAGGATTAAGTTTTCATGTTTTAAAAAATGGCACTAGATCTCTGGAAAGTGATCTACCTTTTTTTCTCTCTTATCAAGAGAAAGATGAACAATAAGACTATTATAACCATATTTGGAAATTTGCCTTTACTTCACTTTGACTTCCTTGAATATCCTTAAAACAACCCAGATTTTGTACTGTTTGCAGATTACACCAAACAAGGAGACTCTCAAACTGGTCATGCTGTCATAACCCACTCAGACTTGTTTAAATCCATCTATCTCCCAAAGGGCAAATCTTCAAGAATTACTGAAACTTTAGATCTTTCTGGGGTCTACCAGTTAGCTAGAGATAATGGAACAAGTGTCCTCTTGGATAGGAGCTCTATTTTGACAAGGTTCATTATTTTGGTATGTTTTAAAAGCAGTGTGGCTTCATCATTGCAATGGGTGCTTTCAGTAAACATGGCAGCCACCTAAAAGGTCTGTTAAATGCCTTACCTCTTTTAGAAGAATTGGCTTTAGGTAAAATTGACAAATATATAAAAAATAGTATAGCAAAGGATAATGCCTTCACAGATTAAAATGCTAAATAAGTTGCTTTAACTCATTCCCGGCTATCTAGTGAGTCCAAAAATCAAAGACAACATGAACTCCTGAATATTGGCATCAAATCTTGAGTCAGCTGTTGCTTAAGCACCTGATTCTGAAAGAACATGTTAGAACAGATAAGATTTGCTCTACTTCAATAGCACCAAGATGGCTGCCTTGAGTGCTGAAATGGAAAAACTTCGATAAGACTGTTAAGTTTTTCTCTGGTGATATCCTGTTAATCATACAATCCTAGGAAAACTACAGAGGTGAGACATGGACATGGGCCAAACCCTTAGGCCCTTTTGAGCATCAACAAATGGATTTTACTTAGTTATCCCTTGTGTGATTTTGTATATACTATTAATGTTGTATGTCTGGTTTTTTTGGTTGACCTTTTCTTGATGTAAAACAGCTGCTCTTAAGCAGAAAAGAAACTTTTAGACTTTGTGCTTCTCACTTGAGGAAACCTGAACTATTTCCCCAGTAATAGAGGTACTTATTACGTTAGATGAGTAAAATTAAGTAACTCTGAAGTTCTGCGTATCATCCAGAAACCACTGCCCCTACCACCTCCTCAAGAAAAATAGAAATGAATGGCATTTCAAAACTGAAACTTGCAAAAACATCCACAGAATTTCAGATGCTATAACCAATGTCTTAGGTCCTGTAGCTACTACATACATTCTAATAGAAATATATAGCTATATGGAGCTTTTCACCACTAATTCTTGACTCTGCCATTTCTGTAGCTCCACATGGTCAAATAGTATAGATGTTTAATATAAGATACTCCAGTTTATTATCAGGATACTTTTCCCTGGATAAACTATAGGAACGACTACATAACCTTCAGCTAGTAACCCTGGTTAACTGGAAATTACACCATTAAACTTTGATCTTAATCCTTATTAGAAAGTACCCTATCAGGTACTGTTAATCACAAACTCCAGTAAAATTCCAGGGAATCAACCTTTTGTTTACACATCACAGTTAAAAATTACATAATATATTCACCTCCTGGACTTCCATGCCTATGGGAGATCTTAAACTGAGACTCTTACAGAATTGAACAAAATCAGGTAGGATCAGAAGAGAGATGTCTTTCATCCAGATGGCTAATAGACACATGAAAAGATGCTCAACATCATTTATCATCAGGGAAGTAGAAATCAAAACCACAATGAGATACCCCCTCACACCTTCAGAATGGCTAAAATTAACAACCCAGGCAACAACAGATGTTGACAAAGGATACAGAGAAAAGGGAACCCTTTTGCATTGCTGATGGGGATGCAAACTGGTGTAGCCACTGTGGAGAGCCGTATGGAGGTTCCTCAAAAAGTTAAAAAAGAACTACCCTATGACCCAGCAATTGCACTACTAGGCATTTATCCAAAGGATACAAAAATGCTGATTAGAAGGGGCACATGCACCCCAACGATTATAGCAGCATATTGACAACAGCCAAATTATAGAAAGAGCCCAAATGTACATCGACTGACAAATGGATAAAGAAGATATGGTATACACATACAATGGAATATTACTCAGTGATGAAAAAGAATCAAATCTTGCCATTTGCAACAATATGAATGGAACGGGAATGTATTATGCTAAGTGAAATAAGTCAGTCAGAGAAATACAAATATCAGAGGATTTCACTCATATGTGGAATTAAAGAAACAAAACAGATGAACATAGGAAAAAGGAAGAAAAAATAAGATAAAAACAGAGAAGGAGACAAACCATAAGAGACTCTTAAATACAGAGAACACACCGAGGGTTGCTGGGTTGGGTAGGGAGGTGGACTAAATTGATGATGGGCATTAAGGAGGGCACTTATTGGGATGAGCACTGGGTGTTATATGTAAGTGATGAATCCTACATTCTCCTGAAATCATTATTGCACTATATGTTAACTAATTTTGATTTCAATTTAAAAAAAAGAAGAAAAAAGAAAGAAAAGAGAAATAAACACCTTGATATGCAAAAAAAAAAAAAAAAAAAAAAAAAAAAAAAAAAAAGAGAGAGAGAGCAAGAGACATCTTTCCAAAGAACCTCAGGTCAAGCAGCAGACTACTCACTGAACATAGATGGTTTCCACACAAGATTTACAGATTAGGATTCTCCAATGCCCAGATCCACTGAGGCTCTTTTTTCTTCCTTCGCTTTCTTTTGTCAATTATCTTTCCCTTTCTCTGTTTTCTAATTACTAAAATGAGATTCTTAAGACTCCCCCCCCCCCTTATCTTATTATTCTGGGTAATTTAGGAATGTAAAAAATTATATGAAGCCACATCTCTTCTTTATAGTTCTGGTTGTGGTGGGATTTGTTATCCTGGCTGATCCCACAAGCAGCAGGACTTGACTAACAGGTATTATCCAAGGCTTTCTGATAATTCTTATGGTAATACCTTTGTCTCAACCTTTGTGTGGTATATTTTATCCACTTGATGAAAGACTGAAACTTCACTACAAAGACAAAGTTATAAGATTCTGAGATTAAAATTGGCCCAAGTGGTATAGATTTGACAGTTACACACAGTTATAGGCAATAATTGAGACTTAGTTTCCCCCCACTCTTGACCAAAAGGAGTGACTTTGAGACACTTTGTAAAACTGAATATTTTCTACTATAATCCTCATTTCATTAGATTTTGTACTTATTCTTTTCCTACTTCTCTTGATAAACCTAAGTAAATCAACCAACACTAAACCAAACTTAAAAAAAAACTATTTCTCTTGTTTCCAATTACTTTCTTTGACTACTATTCCAGAAATAGTTGAACTTTGACCTTTCTTATTAAAGTTTTAAAATGTTTTGCCTCTTCCTTAAGACAGAACACTCCTTTGGAGTATTTTCATGACACAAGAATTCTAAATTAGTGCTTATGTTTAATGGCATTCTGGTTAATTTTCTTCCACGATATGAATTGAATTGGTGTGTCAATTTGATAATTTTTAATTTTTTTTCTGGTCAAGAATTTTATACTAGCATTTTCCCCCTTCTGTAATCAGTATTTCTATATCAATAAGATTATAAAACAAATGAAAAGATATATGGACAACACCCAAAAATTTACCCTATGAATGAAATAGTATAGTGGCTGACTATTATAAAAGCTATTTGACTGATTTTCACAGATTAAATCACATAAATGTCAACTTTCTTCTTGAGTTTAATGAAGAAGAAAGGCTATAGAGAAGAGAATGAACTTTAGAGACTAACATACCTAGGTTATAAACCAGACTCTTCCATAATATGTTTTTGAACTTGGACATTTTTTTTATCTTTAAATAGGATTTTGATAGTATTGAGTCTATGGCATCCTTTCTGGTGAAATGCCTTGACTAAAGCCATACACATAGAAAGTATCAGAATCCAGTCTCTTAATTCCTGGTCTGGTGTTGTTTTATTCCTCTACCTTATGGCCTCATATGCCACCTAATCTGAAATGACCAAAAAATATGAAGTTACATAATATCTTTCAAATCAATATCTTGATTTATTACTTCTATTAATATCAAAGTAATCCATTAGTAAAATTGATGGCTTTTGTCAAATCTATTATGAATAACCTTTATCAGAGGGAATTAACAAGTAAAAATTTTTATTTCTTCAACAAATATGATTTCTTGAGAAGCTACTATTCTATACCATATTGAAGCTGTATTGAACAAAAAAAGATAAAGTCTCTGCTCTCATGAAGATGACATTCTGGTGGGGAGACAGAAATAAATGTATCTTATAATGATAATAGAATTAAGTATAATAAAATAATAAATTAAATAAATAAATAAATAAATAAATAAATAAATAAATAAGAGCAAGGGGATAGAGAGACATGGAGGTGTTATTATAGATACAGTAAAAAGTAAAAAAGGCCTCTCTGAGGAAGTGTCATTTGAGCCAGTCCCCAGTGAGATGAGAAAGGGAGTTTATGAATGTCCAGGGAAATGGTGCTCCAGGCAGAGAGGTAAGAGCTTTACAGAGACTCTATGAGGAAAGCTGCCTTGTGTATTGGAGGGAAGCAAGCTGAAGAGGAAGAGAAGGGGGAAATTAAATCAGGAGGTTGCTAGAGGACAGAACATATAGGACTTTGTGGGTCATGGTAAGATCTTTAAATTTGTTCTAAGTATGACATTAAGCCTGAAAAAATAATATGTTATTAAGACTGTGACCTCACACCTGTCAGAATGACTAAAATCAACAATATAAGAAAAAACAGGTACTGGCGAAGATGTGGAGAAAGGGAAACCCTCATGCACTCTTAGTGGGAATGCAAACTGGTGCAGCCACTCTGGAAAACAATATGGAGGTTTCTCAAAAAGTTAAAAATAGAAGTCCCCTATGATCTAGCAATTGCACTACTAGGTATTTACCCAAAGAATACAAAAACACTAATTCAAAAGGATACATGCACCTCGATGTTTATAGCAGCATTATTTACAATAGCCAAATTATGGAAACAGCCCAAGTGTTCATCCATTGATGAATGGATAAAGAGATGGTAGATATACACAATGGAATAGTACCCAGCCTTCAAAAGGAATAAAATCTTATCATTTGCAATGACATGGGTGGAGCTAGAGAGTATTATCTTAATAAAATAAGTCAGTCATAGACAAATACTGTATGATTTCACTCACATGTGGAATTTATGAAACAAAACAAATGAGCAAAGGGTAAAAAAAGAGAGAGGCAAAACAAGAAGCAGACTCTAAACTATAGAAAACAAACTCATGGTGGGGTGCCCGGTGGCTCAGTTGGTTAAGCATCTGACTTTGGCTCAGGTCATGATCTCATGGTTTGTGAGTTCAAGCCTCATATCAGGCTCTGTGCTGAGAGCTCAGAGCCTGGAGCCTGCTTTGGATTCTGTGTCTCCCTCTCTCTCTCTCTGCCCTTCCCCCACTCATACTCTGTCTCTCATTCCCTCAAAATAAATAAACATTAAAAAAAATATTAAAAAATATTTTTAAAAACCCAGAAAACAAACTGATGGTTACCAGAGGAGAGGTGGTTAGGGGGATGGGTAAAATAGGTGATGGGGATTAAGGAGTGCATTTGCTGTGATGGGCACTGGGTATGGTATGGAAGTGTTGAATCACTGTTGCGCACCAGAAACTATTATTACCCTGAATGTTAACTACCTGAAATTTAAATAAAAACTTAAAAAAAAACAGTATTCAGTCAAATATATAGTGTTCTAGAGTGCTTTGTGGGATGATGTGGTAGTGGTTACCATTATGATGTATTAATTAATCATAATAAAGATATCTTAATGATATTATTTTTAAAAATCCTTATTTTAATAGGTTAGGGTAAATTTATGTCCTAAGAGCCATATGGTTATGAAAATAAAGATTCAGTTAATTTTAGTTGCACTCAGTACAAACAAAAGTTATTAAAATTATATTTAGCTTAAATGTATACTTAACATGTTCAAAATGGCATTATTTATCATAAAGTGATAAGAAATGATATTTGACAAAATGGGCAAAGAATAGTAAGAGGAACAAACTTCTAGCTTTAAAATAAATAAGTCATGGAGATGAAAAGTGGAGCATAGGCAATATATCAATAATACTGGAATAATATATATTAACAGATTGGTGAATACAGCTACATGATGGATGAGCCTTGAGTAATGTGTAGAATTGTTGAATGACTATGTTGCACACCTGAAACTAATATAACATTGTGTGTCGACTACAATAATAAAAATGAGAGAGATGATATTGGAGGAACTCTAAAATATTAAATAATAAACTAGAAACCAGAATCTTCTTCCTGTTCCTCTCTGCCACTTACTAAATGTGCACCTTGCCCATTAATTTAAATTCCATTAACCTCAGTTTCCCCATCTTTAGTATAGTGATAATAGTACCTTCCTCAGGAGATTGACCAGAGAGTCAATGAAATCATCCTTGTGAAATGTTTAGAACAGTACCTAATATAGTAAGTGCTAAATCACTGTTTCTTTTTTCCCAAACTTTGTACGAGAATCCATAGTCATGGTCCTTCCACTTTGTCCTAAAAGTAAGTGAATTCCTACATGAAATAAATCCTCTGAAAGAATGAATCATTGAAACACACCTATTTAATTTAAGTCATTTGCTAAAACTTTTATCAAACAATGAAACAATGAATAATAAGTAATTAATTTATGCCATCATTTATTAAGTTAATTTCCTGAGTATTTTGTTAGTTTGGGGGAAAAATACCCTCCAGGATAGAGCATAATGAATGCTTAAAAAATAATTGCACAGGGGCACCTGGGTCTCTCAGTCAGTTAAATGTCCAACTTCAGCTCAGGTCATGGTCTCCAGGTCCGTGAGTTTGAGCCCCACATTGGGCTCTGTACTGACAGCGCAGAGTCTGGAGCCTGCTTCACATTTTGTGTCTACCTCTCTCTCTGCCCCTCCACCGCTCATACTCACTTGCTCTCTCTCTCTCAAAAAATAAATATTTAAAAAAAATAATATAAAGTGATATGAAATACATTCAATTTAGTTATATCACTTTCTTATGCACAAACCATTTTCAGTAGTATATTATTTAATGTTCAATTCTTTTGTGATAATCCCCATTTACAGATGAAAAAATGCAGATTTAAGGAAATTGGCAGTTGGTAGATGAAAGAACCTAATTTGAACCCATGCCACATTTTGTAGAAACATATTCTAATAAAGGTTATAGAAATATACTGAATTTTAAAGATGAAGGTGTAGTCATATAGAAAAAGTCTATTTAGGAGGAATATTAAATATGAATGTAAGTTAGCATTTGAGTAAACAAAGAAAAGATGTGGTCTTGCTTACCAAAATTTTCTTCAATTTAATTCAACAAGGATTCATAGACTGTCTATTCATAGAGGTGAGAACCTCTTAGACATTCACAATTGGTTAATAATTCTAGAAAGCTTTATAAGGTTTTCCTATTTTGGATAAATATGATTTGACTAAATATTTTATATGATTGTATTTTTTTACTATTACAATATTCATCTGCTTTCCATGGTGCCTGGCACAATGTGTGAATAAATGTGATGTATCTTTTTAAGTGAAAATGTAAGGAGTAGGATTTTGAATGAACTATAATTTTAAAAGTCAGAATACTCAGGAAGGAACAAGTTCTCAATTTATTCTCATTTCTTTTATAAATAAATGATAATTTTACAAAGATTTATTTTTTTAATGAGGAAAAAATACAATGTTAATTTTTCAAATTGGTTCTTTGAAGAAATGTGGATCTCCTTCTCTCAATGCTTTCTTCAGAAAGAGCTTTGTGGTTTTTCCCCTTCAGAAACAAACTGAATATAAGAAAAAAAAAAGATAAACATCATGAGAGAGCTACCATTTGAGGAAATAACTTGCTTACATCCATTAAATTGCAATAACGTTATGTTATTACATTCTCTCCCTCTTTGGGTAACAGCAGTTGTGGACATTGAAAATCAGGCCTTAAGAGCTGGGTCACTGTAATTCATTTATTAAAGCATTTTTTTTATCTGTGACTATGAGGGGTTTTTTTTGACCATTGTTCCAGAGAACATAACTTAAATGGCCTTGTATTTCCTTCATTTTTTTTCTTCTACTTCAAAATGATTTCTTAATTCAGAGGCTGTGAAGCAACTTTGATGGGAAGAATGACCCAGGTCAGAGTAGCAATTTTAAAAGACTGCATTCTTAGTGGAATGGAATAATCCAGCATCTTCTATCTCTACACTTTGAGCAATGTACCAGGAGCTTAATTCAGCTCCACGTTGCAGTCTTATAATTTTAGATCTTCTCTCTTAGCCTTTATGAGTCCACAGTTCATAGTGAAAAATCAGTTTGTCTTTTCCTGGTTCAGTTTTATCTGCTTCTAGGCAAAGGAGGACATTTATTCTAGTGTCTTCCGTCTGGTAGGTGTTTTCAGTATATTTGATTTGATGAAACTTTATACTTAAAAATAAAATGCCATTGTATATTAAATCAAAACTTGATGGTACTCAATTTAATAATGATTTGATCCAATTTGTTTTTTATGTTTAACCTTCTAGGTGGTTTTCAGTATTTTTATTTTAGAAGTGATTTATATATATTCAGAAATACTTTCAATTTTAGAAATTCACTTTCCAAATTTTAGTAATCTGGATTCTATTCTCTACCCTTTTAAGAAAACGATATTTGAGAAAAAAATATCAAGTTTCTACCCGTTTGATTTGTATACAATGCCACACTTTAAGCATTTGTATTAGTGAATATTGGTAAAAGTCTTAATTAAATATGACTTATCAAGGCTAATGGTGCAATTTTTCTAATATCTGATATCAAGGCAAATTACAGGGGTATATAATCGAAGAAAATGTAAACATCTTTCTGCATAATACCAGTCATTAAACTGTTATTAATGGGGTAATTGTATTATGTGCAAGGCACTGTAATAAACACAGAAGGAGATGTGCTTGGACATTTTCTCTCTAATTTCAAATATATGGGCTGAAAGTAATATAATAAATAAGGATCTTTTACTCAAAACATAATATTATGCTTCTTTTCACATATTTCATCAAAATCTCTATATCATAATTTTTCTATTGAGATTTTATATAATAACATGAGCTAGTCTTAGAAAAGAAATAATAAGGGAAATTCTTCATGATGACAAAGATGAGATGTTATTTTACCTGCATTTTCACCCCCTGGGTACCATTATAATGTTTTCCTGGTTCTTTTTTGCACTGCTTTGCCACAGTAGATAATTTGCACCTTTTCCTGTCAATCCAGATAGGCCTTGATTTTGAAAGGTTTATAATTGCTTTAGCTTACTCCTTATTTTAAAAAGTTAAATTAACCAGCATATGACACTTAACCTTTATTTTAAGCAACTTCTTATCCCTAAGTAAAGAAAGGCCTCATGAAAAGGTTCCCCAACATTTTTGAAAGGTGTATTTTGTCAGTTAACGTTAGCAGAACTTTCTGGGGTGAGGTATTTTTCACACAGACATTTGGTATTGTGTTTAACCCTTCAATTGTTTTTTGAAGGAGGTAAAAAATGGGACAGAAATTCAATGGCATATTGCAAACTTCTAACACAACCCAGTCTGAACATGTGGAGTAAAATTTTGTTTGTCATGTGAAATTTCATTTTGTCATATGAGTAAAGCTGGTGCCAAGAAAGTAGTTAAATGTGAAGCAAGTTAGTTTGTTTTCATATGTATTTTTTTCTGGTATTTTGTATCTTTAAGAAAGTTGTTCATTAACATGTTTTAGTTGCCTACCAAGTTCAACATGTATTTAATACATTTGTGTCTTTTTTCATTTTGTTTTATCAATCTGTATAGAAATTTATGAATTTTATTAACCTTTCAAAACATATAATTTTGGTTTTATTGTTTTATTTTCTGTTCCATTAGTTTCTGTGTTTAACCTTACTGTGTTTTTTCTGTGTTTTACGTTTGGTTTAATTGGCCCTTCTTTAACATCGTAAGGTAGAAACTTGGTCATTGAGAACTTTTTTTGTTCTAATATAAGCTTTTAATGCTATCTGTTTCCTTCTAAGAACTGCTTTAGTATCTTCCAAAAATATTGGTGTGTTGTGTTTTTATTTTTATTCAATTCAAAATAATTTCAGTTGTAATTTCTTCTTTGATTTATGGGTTATTTAGTGTATTGCTTATATTTCAAACATTTTTGGGATTTCCCAGATATCTTTCTGATATTCACTTATAGTTCAATACTACTGTGATCAGAGAAAATTTCTACTTTGTATTAGTTTAATGCTCTTAAATGTGTTGAGTCTTGTCTTCTGGCCCAGAATATAGTACATTTTGGTAATTTTTCAGTGTGCACTTAAAAGAGAATATATGGTCTGCTGTTGTTGATTCTAAAGCTTTATATGTTAGGTTAAGTTGGGATAATGTTGTTCAAGTCTCCTATATCCTACTAAATTCTTAATTACAGATGGTTCCCTATTTATGATGTTTCAACTTTCGCTTTTTCAGCTTTACAAAAGTGACTCACATCCAGCAGAAATGATACTTCGAACTTTAATTTTTTTTTAATTAGAAAAAATTAAGCCACAACGTGGGGCTTGAACTCATGACCTTGGGATCAAGAGTCCAGTGCTTTACCAACGGAGCCAGTCAGGTGCCCGTTCAAGTTTTAAATTTAGATCTTTTCCTGGGCTAGTGATATGTGGTACAATACTCTGTTGTGATGCTGGGCAGCAACAGCCACAGCTTCCATTCAGCCACGTGACTGTGAGGATAAACGACTCATACTCTTATGCAACCACTCTGTACCCATACCTCCATTTTGTCTTTCACTTTCAGTACTGTATTCAATAAATGACATAAGATATTCAACACCTGATTATAAAATGGGTTTTGTGGTAGGTAATTTTGTCCAACTCTAGACTAATGGAAGTATTCTGAGCACATTTGACATAGGCTAGGCTAAACTCTGATATTCAGTAGGTTAGGGGTATTAAATATTTTTTGACTTACAACATTTTCAACTTATGATGGGTTTGTAGGGACTTAACTCCATTTTAAGTTGAAGAAGATCTGGACTTGTGCTATCAGTTACTGAGAAAAGAGCATTGAAGTCTCTAATCGTAATTGAGGATTTGTGTATTTCTCCTTTAGACACAAAAATAATCAGAGATGAAGTCAAAGAATAAAGTAAAAAGATGCTAAAGTCAGGGAGAAAGGAACCAGAATGGCTAAAAATTTATATAAAGGAAAGAGGAGGGTTATACTAGAGATAAAGATGAAGAAAAGAATAGAAAAATAAGTCAACAATTAGAGCTTTCAAAAGAACAGTAAGTAAAATATTGTTGAGTGACAATTGCAAGACATTGATCCAAGAGCAGAGTATAAAGAATTTTCCTCATATTTCCATAAATTAGAGAAATAATAGGAAATGGGGGGGGAGGGTAGAGTAAGTGTAATCATTTTGGGTATTTATAAGAGATTCAATATCTACCAGATTTAGCAGATGGGAAGAAAGTTCAAGGAAAATGTAGGAAACTTCCTTTTTCTTCAGAAAATAAAAAGGATTTCCAAAGAGTAGTCAATAATTATCAGATGTCTTAAAAATATAAAATATATTTGACTAAGAATTTACCTGTTAGCTTAGCCTTTGTACATAATTCTAAACATAAAAAGTCTGTTTAAAAATTAGCATTATTTTTATTTTTTCCCTTATAGTTCTATGACTTATTTGTTGTATAACTGGACTCACTCCTTACCCCTCACTTTTGGCAACCACTAATCTGGTCTCTGTTTCCAGGAGTTCTTCCTCTTCTCCTTTTCTTTCTTCTTCTCCTTCCCCTTCCTCTTCCTCTTCGCTTTCCTCTTCCTGTTTTCTTCTTTTTCTTCTTCTCCTCTTCCTCTTTCTCTTCCCCCTCCTCCTCCTTTTCCTTCCCCTCCTCCTCCTCCCCCTCCTCTTTCCGCTTCTCCTCCTCCTTCATCTTCTTTATCCTCATCTTCTTCTTCTTCTAGATTCCATATATAAGTGAGATCGTATGGTGCTTTCTCTGTTTGAATTATTTCACTTAGCATAATGCCTTCAAGGTTCATCCATGTTGTCACAAATGGCAAGATTTCCTTCTTTTTATGGCTGATTAATATTCTGTATTAATGTATATGTATATATATGTTGTGTATATATATGTATATATGTGTGTGTGTGTGTGTGTGTGTGTGTGTGCGCGTGTGTGTGTACATGTACACACACATTTTCTTTATTGATGCATCCATCACTGGACACCTCAGTGGCTGTTTTCATATCTTGGCTATTGTAAACAGTGCTGCAATGGAAATAAAGGTACATGTATCTTTTCAAGTTAGTATTTTCAAAGTACCCAGAAGTGGAATTTCTCAGTCATGCTAGTTATATTTTTAATGTTTTGAGGAACCTTCATACTGTTTTCAATATTGGCTGCACCAATTTATATTCCCATCAGTAGGGCATGATGGTTTCCTTTCTTTTACATCCTTGCCAATACTTGTTATCTCTTGTCTTTTTGATAATAGCTATTCTAACAGATGTCAAGTGATATGTCATTGAAGTTTTGATTTGCATTTGCCTGCTGATTAGTGATGTTGAGCACTTTTTCATGTACGTTTTGGCCATCTGTGTGTCTTCTTTGGAAAAATGTCTATTTAGATACTCAGCCAATTTTTTGATCAGATTGTTTGTTTGCTATTGAGTTGTATGAGTTATTTATATATTTTGATATTAGTCCCTTATCAGATATATGATTTCAAATATTTTCTCCCGTTTGGTAGGTTGTCTTGTTATTTGTTTGATGGTCTCCTTTGGTGTGTAGAAGTTTTTAGTTTGATGAATCCCACTTTGTTTCCTTTTGCTTCTGTTGCCTAGTTATTTTGGTTTTTAATAGGGAAAACTTTAAATAATCTAAGTATCCAAGAATAGATGAATACTATGTAATCTATGGTACATTGACTCAATGGAATCCCAAGCCATTAGCAATGAGGTTTATTGAGGCTATGATAACAAGAACATGCTTAATATATAATGAAAGGTGATGAAATTATCCTGAAATTATCAATTTCTCTTACTATTGTGTACCAGTCATCTGTGTTTTGCTATTTTATAAAGGTGAAGCTGGTGAGGCACACTATTAAAAAACTAGTGTTTCAAGATATTATGAACCACTATTTATTTATTTATTTATTTATTTATTTATTTACTCACTCTTAATGTTTTTGAGGGGGAAGGGGCAGAAGGAGAGGGAGAGAGAGAATCTTAAGCAGGCTCCATGCCAGGTGCAGAGTCCAAAGTGAGGCTCTATCTCATGACCATGGTGGAATCATGACCTAAGTTGAAATCAAGAGTCAGACACTTAACTGACTGAGCCACCCAGGCACCCCATGAACCACTTTTTAAAAGGAATTCAGCATTTTTTTTTCTAATTTTAAAAATTGATCATATACATAATGTGTTAAGGTGAATTGAAACACAATTTACTTATTTTTTGCAGCCTTGTTGAGATATAATTGACAAAAATTATATAGAGTGTATAACGTGATGATTTGATATATACGTACATTGTGAAATGATTACTAGAATCAAGTTAACTAACACATCCATCTCTTAAGTTACCTTTGTGTGTGTGTGTGTGTGTGTGTGTGTGTGTGTGTGTGTGTGTATGTGTGTAGTAAGAACACTTAAGATCTGCTCTTTTAGCAAATTTTCAGTATAAAATTCAGTGTTATTAACTTTAGGCTTCATGCTATACATTAGATCCCCAGAACTTACTCATTTTAAAACTATTTACTTATTTTGTTTTGGGGTAATGGTACATCTTCAGCCGAAGAGTTTATGTCATAAAGAGCAGGCACAGTAAACCTGACACATTTGACACTATAAAGATGACAAATTAAGCTGATGCCTGGTTGCCAGAGGGAAAAAATAGAAGCAGTGAAGTGAATCGGGAGTACAGTTAGCCTGAATGAGTACTGAGTAGAGAACATAAAGTGCAGGCAAAGGGAAACCATATTGTTGACTTCAGCTATACATTAGGAGACTCAGGTATTTCTACAAGCAAGAAATGGCTATTATTCTCTACTTTCTACTCCAGAGTAGAGTTGCCAATTCACTCTGTTTGCAAAAAGCACAGGCTTTGGAGTCTGGCTGATTTTGGTTTGCATCCCGACTCTGCCACTTACAAACTATATGATACTGAACAAGTTAAGTGGCTACTCTGAGCCTTATATCCTCATCTATAATAGAAGGCTCAAAAGGTTAAATGATGGTATATAATGTGAAGTTCTACTTGGAGTGTTTAGTACACAATAAATATCCAATGAAAGTTGTATTCATTTCATTTTGAACTTAAGTTTTAGCTGTGCCATTTTCTGATGTCAAGCTAGTATCTTCTCTAGAAATCTGGGTTATTATCCCTTCTCTCAGAATTTAGTATTTTGAACATAAACCTTTTATTTCTATTCAATGAATTTCTATCATAATATTTTTCCAATTTAGAGTATATAATAAAGAAAATAATAAATATTTTCAAACTATTTTAATGACCTTTAAGTTAATTTGAGAATATGGATTATATAGACCAATAAAAATATCAGTGTATTGCTTAAAAATACTGGTAAATAATAATAAAATAATAAAATAAAAGTTATGACAGGGGATTTGACAAGAAATATTGTTTTGTGTTTTGATCATTAGTTGGCAGCAGAAACAATATCAGTTCAGAGTCAGGTTGTTGTGTTTTTTAATATCCACTTTGGAAACTTTAGTTACATTAAACAAATGGAATGGGAAATGTAATTTCAGGTCTCAGTTTTTGGCAAACAATGTTTGTTACTCATTTTTGTGATATCTTATTCTAATTGGCAGGTAAACTATCAGAGCCTATGTAAAATAGGCAGTAACAATTTTAGGTGGGAAAAGAATTTATGAACCCTGGGTATATGTACTATTCATGCACAGGAAAGGAGATTCACTGAAATTCTAATTTGAATTCAAAGGACAATAATTTCTATATCTGCCATCTCTTTTAAAAACTGAAGTTAAATACCTGTTTAGAGTTTCTTTAATGACTGCTTCATAAAACTGCTATCAAATGGATATCAAATATTTGTCCCCACCAATCCTTTAGTTTCATTATAAATGAAATCAAATTACTATATGTAAATATATATGTAAAATTACTGTATGTAAATATATATGTAAAATATATATATATATATATATATATGAATATATATTTGAATATATACCCATAAGATAAAAAGTTATCTTATAAAAGCAGTACCAAGTAGAAAGATGTCCCTTTTACTTTTGGTAACAGAGTCCAAGTAGAGAACAGTGTTCTTGCTGGATGTAGCAAATGGAAATTGGAAGTATGGGATAGTAACAAATATCTTTGAATGCCTTTTATGCTGTACATGCACAGGTCAAGACTCCAGGCAGCCTATCAGATGCCAGGAGGCTAGAGAGATGAGACTTCAGATGCTGCATGGTGCTGTGGAAATATTGGAGTTAGAGCCAAACTTGAGTGGGAATATCTTGGTAATTATCCCAGCTTTTTAGGCAAGACCACAGAAAGACCAAGTAAAATATGCCCACCATAAAAATCAAGCTTCAGGTGATCAAAGTAATTGGCTGATATTTCAACTGCCTGCAAAAACAAAATTCAACATGTTTTAGTGAAAGAAGTCAAAATCCAGAGCCCCTGCATTATATCTTCAAAAATATAAGGCATAAGATTTAAAAAAAAATTACTAGAAATGCTAATAATCAGGAGGAAAAGTGACCAATACCAAAGAGATAAGTGGTCAATAGAAGCAAAAAGAAAGATGATACAACTATTATTACCAAGAAAGGATTTCACAATTCCCATGATTGATAGTTTAAAGAAAATAGACAGTAAGATGGACATAATGAATAAATAGAAAATGTCAACAGAGGATTAGAATTAATAAAATAATTAAGTAGTTATTCTAGAACTATAAAATAAAATATTTGCAATTAGGAACTTATTGAATGAAGTTAATAGCAAAATGGGTATTACAGAAAAGGGGAGTAGTAGAGGCAAAGGAAGATCAGTAGAAAGTTCTCAGAATGAAGAACAAAGAATAAAATTGATGAAAACAAATATAACACTGAATAAGACACATAAGAGAACTATTAAAAAATGTCAGGCATTCATGTTATTGGAGAACCAGAAAAGTAGAGAAAACCAGAACAAAAGCACTCTTTGAAGAAATAATGGTCAAGAATTTTCCAGATTTAATGAAAGACAAGAACACACAAATTCAAATAGTAAAATCTTACCAGGATAGATATAAAGAAGGCTACACCTTGGTATATTATGATCATACATCAGATAGAAAATAAGCAAGAAGACAATCTTAAAAGCAGTAAACAAATGATATGTTGGCTTTGAAGGAGCATTAATAGACTTGCAGTTAATGTTTTTTTTTAATTTTATTTTTTTATTTTTTAAAATCTATATCCAAATTAGTTAGCATAAAGTGCAACAATGATTTCAGGACTAGATTCCTTAGTGCCCCTTACCCATTTAGCCCATCTCCCTTCCCACAACCCCTCCTCTAACCCTCAGTTTGTTCTCCATATTTATGAGTCTCTTCTGTTTTGTCCCCCTCCCTGTTTTTATATTATTTTTGTTTCCCTTCCCTTATGTTCATCTGTTTTGTCTCATAAAGTCCTCATATGAGTGAAGACATATGATTTTTTACTTTCACTGACTAATTTCACTTAGCATAATACCCTCCAGTTCCATCCACGTAGTTGCAAATGGCAAGATTTCATTCTTTTTGATTGCCGAGTAATACTCCATTGTATATATATGTACCACCTCTTCTTTATCCTTTCATCCATCAATGGACATTTGGGCTCTTTCCATACTTTGGCTATTATTGATAGTGCTGCTATAAACATGGGGGTGCATGTGTCCCTTCGAAAGAGCACACCTGGATCCTGTGGATAAATGCCTAGTAGTGCAATTGCTGAGTTGTAGGGTAGTTCTATTTTTAGTTTTTTGAGGAACCTCCATACTGTTTTCCAGAGTGGCTGCACCAGCTTGCATTCCCACCAACAATGCAAAAGAGATCTTTCCCCACATCCTCACCAATGTCTATTGTTGCCTGAGTTGTTAATGTTGGCCATTCTGATGGGGTAAGGTGGTATCTCCTTGTGGTTTTGATTTGTATTTCCCTGATGATGAGTGATGTTGAGCATTTTTTCATGTGTCAGTTGGCCATCTGGATGTCTTCTTTGGAGAAGTGTCTATTCATGTCTTTTGCCCATTTCTTCACTGGATTATTTGTTTTTTTGGGTGTTGAGTTTGATAAGTTCTTTGTAGATTTTGGATACTAACCCTTTATCTGATATGTCATTTGCAAATATCTTCACCCATTCTGTTGGTTTTGCTGA
Organism: Lynx canadensis; assembly: GCF_007474595.2. Classification (NCBI taxonomy): domain Eukaryota; kingdom Metazoa; phylum Chordata; class Mammalia; order Carnivora; family Felidae; genus Lynx; species Lynx canadensis. The sequence continues at coordinate 65,173,588 of NC_044309.1, forward strand.
TTGTTTCCTTCGCTGTGCAGAAGCTTTTTATTTTGATGAGGTCCCAGTAGTTCATTTTCGCTTTTGTTTTCCTTGCCTCCAGAAACGTGTTGAGTAAGAAGTTGCTGAGGCCAAGATCAAAGAGGTTTTTGCCTGCTTTTTCCTCGAGGATTTTGATAGCATCCTGTCTCACATTGAGGTCTTTCATCCATTTTGAGTTTATTTTTGTGTATGGTGTAAGAAAGTGGTCCAGGTTCATTCTTCTGCATGTCGCTGTCCAGTTTTCCCAGCACCTCTTGCTGAAGACACTGTCTTTTTTCCATTGGAGAGTCTGTCCTGCTTTGTCAAAGATTATTTGGCCATACGTTTGTGGGTCCATTTCTGGGTTGTCTATTCTGCTCCATTGATCTGAGTGACTATTCTTGTGCTAGTACCATACTGTCTTGATGGTTACAACTTTGTAGTATAGCTTGCAGTCCAGGATTGTGATGCCTCCTGGTTTGGTTTTCTTTTTCAAGATTGCTTTGGCTATTCAGGGTCTTTTCTGATTCCATACAAATTTTAGGATTATTTGTTCTAGCTCTGTGAAAAATGCTGGTGTTATTTTGATAGGGATTGCATTGAATATGGAGACTGCTTTGGTTAGTATCGACATTTTAACAATATTTGTTCTTCCTATCCAGGAGCATGGAATCTTTTTCCATTTTTTTGTGTCTTCTTCATTTATTTCATAAGCTTGCTATAGTTTTCAGTGTAATTTTTCACCTCTTTGGTTAGATTTATTCCTAAGTATTTTATGGGTTTTGGTGCAAGTGAAAATGGGATTGATTCTTGATTCTTTGATTTCTCTTTCTGTCACTTCATTGTTGATGTATAGGAATGCAACCGATTTCTGTGCATTGGTGTTATATCCTGCAACTTTGCTGAATTCATGAATCAGATCTAGCAGTTTTTTGGTGGAATCATTTGGGTTTTCCATATAGAGTATCATGTCATCTGAGAAGAGTGAACGTTTGATCTCCTCCTGGCCGATTTGGATGCCTTTTATTTCTTTGTGTTGTCTGATTGCACAAGCTAAGACTTCCAATACTATGTTGAATAACAGTGGTGAGAGTGGACATCCCTGTCTTGTTCCTGACCTTAGGGGGAAAGCTCTCAGTTTTTCCCCATTGAGGGTGATATTAGCATTGGGTCGTTCATATATGGCTTTTATGATCTCAAGGAATGCTCCTCTATCCCTTCTTTCTTGAAGGTTTTTATCAAGAAAAGATGCTGTATTTTGTCAAATGCTTTCTCTGCATCTATTGAGAGGATCATATGGTGCTTGTCCTTTTTTTTTATTGATGTGATGAATCACATTGATTGTTTTGTGGATATTGAACCAGCCATGCATCCCAGGAATAAGTCCCACCTGGTCATAGTGAGTAATTTTTTTAATGTATTATTGGAGCCAGTTGACTAGTATCTTGTTGAGGATTTTTGCATCCATCTTCATCAGGGAAATGGGTCTATAGTTCTCCTTTTTAGTGGGGTATCTGTCTGGTTTTGGAATCAAGGTAATGCTGGCTTCATAGAAAGAGTTTGGAAGTTTCCTTCCATTTGTATTTTTTGGAACAGCTTCAAGAGAATAGGTGTTAAGTCTTCCTTAAATGTGTGGTAGAATTCCCCTGGAAAGCCATCTGGCCCTGGACTCTTGGTTTTTGGGAGATTTTTGATTACTAATTTGATTTCTTTACTGGTTATGGGTCTGTTCAAATTTTCTATTTCTTCCTGTTTCAGTTTTGGTAGCGTATATGTTTCTAGGAATTTGTCCATTTCTTCCAGATTGCCCATTTTATTGGCATATAATTGCTCATAATATTCTCTTATTGTTTTAATTTCTGCTGTCTTTGTTGTTATCTCTCCTCTTTCATTCTTCATTTTATTTATTTGGGTCCTTTCCTTTTTCTTTTTGATCAAACTGGCTAGTGGCTTATCAATTTTGTTAATTCTTTCAAAGAACCAGCTTCTGGTTTCATTGATCTGTTCTACTGTTTTTTTGGTTTCAATACCATTAATTTCTGCTCTAATATTTGTTATTTCCTGTCTTCTGCTAGTTTTGGGATTTATTTGCTGTCCCTTTCTCCAGCTCCTTAAGACATAAGGTTAGGTTGTGTAGCTGAGATCTTTCTTCCTTCTTTAGGAAGGCCTGGATTGCTATATACTTTCCTCTTATGACCGTTTTTGCTGCGTCCCAGAGGTTTTGGGTTGTGTTGTTATCATTTTAATTGGCTTCCATATACTTTTTAACTTCCTCTTCAATTTCTTGGTTAGCCCATTCATGCTTTAGTAGGATGTTATTCAGTCTCCAAGTATTTGTTACTTTTCCAAATTTTTTCTTGTGGTTGATTTCAAGTTTCATACAGTTATGGTCTGAAAGTATGCACAGTATGATCTCGATCTTTTTGTACTTACTTAGGGCTGATTTGTGTCCCAGTATGTGGTCTGTTCTGGAGAACGTTCCATGTGCACTGGAGAAGAATGTATATTCTGCTGCTTTAGGATGAAATGTTCTGAATATATCTGTTAAGACCATCTGGTCCAGTGTATCATTCAAAGCCATTCTTTCCTTGTTGATTTTTTTCATTAGATGATCTGTCCATCACTGTGAATGGGGTGTTGAAATCTCCTACTATTATGGTATTACTATCAGTGAGTTTCTTTATGTTTGTGATTAATTGATTTGTATATTTGGGTGCTGCCACATTTGGCGCATAAATGTTTACAATTGTTAGGTCTTCTTGGTGGATAGACCCCTTGATTATGATATAATGCCCTTCTGCATCTCTTGATACAGTTTTTATTTTAAAGTCTAGGTTGTATGATAGAAGTATGGCTATTCCGGCTTTCTTTTGTTGACCATTAGCATGATAGATTGTTCTCCATCCCCTTATTTTCAATCTGAAGGTGTCTTTAGGTCTCAAGTGGGTCTCTTATAAACAGCATATAGATGGATTTTGTTTTCTAATCCATTCTGTTACCCTCTGTGTTTTGATTGGAGCATTGAGTCCATTGACGTTTAGCGTGAGTACTGAAAGATAGGAATTTATTGCCATTATGATGCTTGAGGAGTTGGAATTTCTGGTGGTGTTCTCTGGTCCTTTCTAATATTTGTTGCTTTTGGTATTTATTTTTTTGTTTGTTTGTTTATATTTTCATCATTTCTCTCCTCAGAGAGTCCCACGTAAAATTTCTTGCAGGGCTGGTTTAGTGGTCATAGTGTCCTTTAATTTTTGTTTGCCTGGGAACCTTTTTCTCTTTCCTTCTATTTTGAATGCAGCCTTTGCTGGATAAAGAATTCTTGGCTGCATTTTTTTCTTATTCAGCACATTGAATATATTCTGCCACTCCTTTCTCGCGTGCCAAGTTTCTGTGGATAGGTCTGCTGCAAACCTGATCTGTCTTCCCTTGTAGGATAAGGAGTTTTTTCCCCTGCTGCTTTCATGATTCTTTTCTTTCCTGAGTATTTTTTGAATTTGACTATGATATGCCTTGTTGATGGTCAGTTTTTGTTGAATTTAATGGGGGTCCTCTGTGCTTCCTGGATTTTGATGTCTGTGTCTTTCCCCAGGTTAGGAAAGTTTTCCACTATGATTTGCTCACATAACCCTTCTACCCCTATTTCTCTCTCTTCCTCACCCCCAGTTAACGTTTTTAATAGCAAATATGACAGGTAGAATACAATAGAATGTGCTGAAAGAAACCCTGCCATCCGAATATTTTATAACCAGTTATAGTATTTGTCAAATGTGAAAGAATGATAACCTCTTCATATGAAATAAACAAACAAAATCTCTGAATTAATTCATTATAAGCAGACTTGCATTAAAAGAAACACTAAATTTCTTCATTCTGAAGCAAAGTAATCACAGATGAAAACACAAAACTGCATATAGGAATAAAGAGTACAATAAAGGTGAATATAAATTAATACTGATTATTTAAAGCAAAATAATAATTGTATTAATTATTATATGATTTATGTAACATATATAAGAATAATATATATAAAAATAATACCACAAGAAAGAAGATACATAGAGTTGAACTTTTGTAAGCATCTTGAATTCTTTGGGAAATGGTCAAATTATTAATTTAAGGTATAAAGAAAAATTTAAAACTTGAGTAAAATTGAAAGAGGTTCAGTGGCCTCATCCAAGTCAAATAGGTTTTACTTTCCCTCCTAAGAATAATATTTCCCAAAACTTAAATACTTTTAATTTTGTGGCCTTTCCAGAAATGGGTTAGGTGTACTCTTAGAATTATTTTTCTGTTTCAGCTTTAACCTCAAGACCATATACACTGAGGACTTAAGCCTCAGTGCTTTTTAGAGCACTGCAGTAACTATGGCAGATCTTAAGATTTAACCCAATGGGTCAATACAACTAATGTAAACACCTATTTAAAGAACTATGTGCTCCATTTTTCTTTTAATTTAAAAATGTTTACTACAACTTTTTTATGGGGGAACAGCCTACTCCCTCAGGTAAAGCATTTCTGTTGTATTTTTGCTTTGTTGCTGCAGGTGTCATAAAAGCACTAATTTAGTACATAACAGATAACATTCTTGCTTTTTATTTCTAAAAATTTTATTAACATTGAGGTGAAAGTACTGTCATACAAGTTTGTATAATCACATGATATAGCATAGTATCCTCCAGAGATGCAAAATTAGTACGTGCATTTCCCATGGCATAGACTCTATAATCTCTTTATAGAGATTTATGATTTTATTCTTAAATATCTTTCTTTATTCATAATTCTTTTCATTAGGAGGTGAATTTTATTGTAAAATTAATAGTGGAAAAACCATCTGTTCAACTTCATTAACTTATTTTTCTTCACTTGGAAACAATACATTAATAAAGCCGTTAGACAACTCCTCCCTAAGAATTTGGAAATTCATTTGTCTTCTATGCTAGATTGAATAATGGCCTCCCAAAGGTGACCATGACCTACTTTCAGGAACCTGTAAATATGTTACCTCATGGTAAAATGGTGTTTGCAGATAGAGTTCAGTAAGGGACCTTGAGGTTGGAGGTTATCCTGGAATATCCAGGTAGAGCCAGTGTAATCACAAGCATTCTTATAAGAGGGAGGCAGGAGGAAGATTTATGTACAGAGAAGATTTAAGGTTGAAGGAGAGGTCAGAGAGGAGACAAGATGCTACACTGGGGGCTGTCAAGCTTGAGGAAAGGGCCCTAAGCTGAGGAATGTAGATCCTCTCTGGAGTTTGGAAAAGATCAGAAAACAGATTCTCCCTTAGAGCCTCAAGAATGAACACAGAGCTGCTGTAACTTGAAGTTAGATCTCTGTCCCCCAGAACTGCAAGAGAATAATTCTCTGTCCTGTAAGTCATTAAGTTTGTGGTGATTTGTTAGAGAAGCAATCAGAAACGATACTCTCTGTAAGACTTAAATTGCAAAGAAAGTCACAATGGATCAAAAGAGAAATACGTGTGGCTAAATGGGTCTTGGGTTAGAGTAACATTTGGATGAAGATAGTAACATTTCTAAAGGGAGAACATGCTTACCAATAGTATGGTTGGTCATATTTGGAGCGTAAAGAAGTCAGGAAGACAATATTAGCAGTGCAACCAAGTACCATTTATGGCAAAGATTCTACTCTTCCAATGACGCTAATCTGAATTTAGAAGGTAAGACTTTTGAGAAACATCCTAACTAGAATGAATCTTGTCTTTATCACTTAATAACTATATCAGCTTGGGCAGTTATTTTATTTATGTATTTATTTATTTATTTATTTGGCCTCTCTGAAAACCAGTTTTTGCTTCTATCTAATAATAACTATATTATTAGGCTGGTATTTACTTAACCATTCAACCTTCTTGATTCTATGACCGCTAAACTACCCTCAGATTAAAACTTGAATTCCAAACTAGATTTCTCTATAGGTAAAAAATATCCTGACTAGAGGATTTGAATATCTCTTCTGCTCAGCCACTAAAGTTATCATTGTGAATTAATGCATTTGCAGTGTTTTAAATAGAATTGACCTTTATGTAATTGGCTAACTTGGTTCATGCCTAAGAGACATGAATAGAAAATATCAAGTTTTCATGCCTGTAAAGAACAAGACCAAGACATATCTACCAATATTTTGTCATCTACATCAATTTTCTGACAATATGCCACCCCTATTTCATAAACCCCTGTTTTTACAATGCTTAAGAGAAAATACCTCTCATAATTTTACAGACATCACCATTTTCCCTTTAGGCAGCTTAATGAAATTTTATCAAGTAACCATTACTTTAATGTAACTATTTTTCTTTCTTTTAGAGATTATATAATTAATAGCATAAATGATAGGCATTTTACAGGCATTGTGTCAAGCTTGTCTCAATAACTTCATTTAATAGATAAGGGAACTGAGGTTTGGAGAGGTAAAGTGACTTTTCCAAGATCACACGGCTGAGGAAAAATCACAGCTAGGTTTACCAGCTTAGTTGTGGAAGGTTCTCCTTGTTCCAGAGCCTGAGCTCTCACCATTGTGTTATACCACCTCCTTAATTGTAGAAATTAATGACACAGTGGTAAACTGGGGCAAGTAATTGTTTCTGCCTATCCCCTGGTAAAATTGTTTTGTACGTTAGCTGTATTTTCGTTACATCATAACTCAGTAAATCATTTGTCAAAGAAAAAGTGAACATTTATTTACATTCAAGAGAAAAAAAATCCTGTTAGTCATAACTTTTATTATAGTCAGGCCTGATGAGAAAATTGAGACAAAAGTACTTGAACTTTTTTACCATATGAATTTAAGCCTCTTACCTCCCAGAGACATTTTACAGTAAACTTCAAGGAGTCAGAGATAATGGGTCATAATTTACAGAACATAAGTTCAAGAGAACTATCAGCACACCTAGTCATGATCCTTTCATGGTCACAAGACACAAAATAAGTGTCAATTGAGCAGAAAGGAATCTTCATCCCAACAGAAATTGGGATTTCTATTCTTTGTCTTTTTAAAGCAATTTTCTTCAAAAGAGCCCCAAACCTGTTATCCAAATTTAATTAGGTAGGAATGGCTAGTTCAGGGCCTTACATTCCTTAAGCAGGATTCTTTATTAACCATTGCTAAAGAAAGCATGAAATCCTTGTTATTCAAAGAGTGGTCTGTGGGCCACCAGCTGGCAACACCTGGGAGCTTGTTAGAGATGCAAACCTCAGTCCCACCCACACATTTAGAAGCAGAATCTCTATCTTTTTTACACTCAGGCAGTTGGTATGCACCTTACAATTTGAGATTTCTGTCTGTGATTTTAATTTGCTCTCCAGCCAAGGGTAGATTTAAATCTATTAGAGAAAAAAATATGATACGATTTTTTTAAATTATTTTAAAATTTGTACTTTAGCTTAAGAAAGAGGCTAAAGAGAATTCTAAGAGAATTATCTTGAAACTAACAATTGCCACTGGAAGAACACTAAAGCAGTATCAAAACCCACTGAAAAACTTCCTTCTCTTCTATCAAATTTAGAATCATCTGAATTATCTGTGCTTATGTTGCAGGAAGAATTGCATTTCAGCGGTCACATTTCATTCCGTTTGGGTGTAACTCAGGATCACTCCATTGGCAAGTGATTCACTGGGAAGGAAATCATTGACTCCCTTTCTCGTCCCTAAAAGAAAAAAAATGCATTCATTTCTTCTAGAAATTGTTGGAAAATGGTGGAGTCCTCATCTCCATAGCAGAATTCTCTCAGTGTTGATAGCACATTTCTCAAAAGTGGAAAGTTACAGAAAATAAAAATAGAATAGCAAGGGTGTAATTGTCCTTTATTGTTCAGTTAATCCACGTGAACTCATAGTCAAGGAATTGCTGGTTTTTATGAGTGTTGGTAGGGGACAAATACAGTCTCCTCTTTTGAAGCTTTAAGTGCCAAGTTCTTTCCCAGGCTCTCTTGCAGCTAAGGCACAGGAGTATAACAGATTCTGCCAATTAAATGTACCCCATCAGAGTTATTCTCACGAGTTGGTGGTGCAAAGAGGCAGAAAATGTGCCAACTTGAGCAAGAGCAGTGAAAACAACAGTGTCTATGCTCAGTAGCGGTGACAGTGGTTTCTTCATAGATGGTGCTGCAGGGCGGTTCTGAGACTTTTGTTACACCCAGAATAATTAGCCCCAAGTCGTTTTGCCAGCTTCCCCCAAGTTTCTTTCCTTTCAGTCAGCCTAAGAAAGCTTCTACTCACAGATGCTGTGGTTTTGAATTTGAATTTAATTTGAATTAAACATTTTAAATAGTGTACACACTCACTTCACTCTGTCAGGTCTGCTTGGACCAACTGTAGTTTCTTGGCTTTGAGGCAGTTTCCCTGCTGTGGAGAGCTCCATCTCATCCATTCTGTCTAAATGTGTGAATTTCCCTGAGGTGAGATGCTTATGCTTCAGAAATTGTCTTCCATTTCCAGCTGTTGAGCCTGATGTGACTAATGGTGTATTAACACTTGCTGAAATTCTACAGCTTGTATAACAGGTCTTTTCTGCAGGGAGGGGTCGTGGGTGGGAGAAGGGAAGGGCCTTATGAAAGTGTTCAGAATTGGAAAAGACATTCCTCTCTTTAATATACTGATATTAAGGTAAAGTTGAATGTTCTTTTTCTGACACCAGTGCCCATCAGTTCACTTTAAAAATTACAGTGTTATAGTTAGAGTTTTAAATGTTATTTTATAAGGAGATTTGAAAGCCTCTCCTATTTTAATGTATCACATCTCTCATTAGTGTTTTTATCTGAAAGAACCAATTCTATAGTAAAAAAAATACAGATCAGCTACTTGGCTTTGAATATTAGAGAGAAAATCGGGAAACAACATATAGATATGGAGTCACTGTATCACTAACATTATATGTTATACTTTCTCAAAATATTTCCTTATCAAAATGTCACACCGAACACAGTGAAGTATTAAATAGCCTGATATAAAATGATAATATTTAGCAAGCTTGTTTAATATCAAAAACTGCTGTTAAAGACTGCAGTCTCTGGCCAGAATTTCTCACTGAATTGTAAGCTGTGTGAAAGCAAGAATTTTGGTCTGTTTTGTTCACAGCTACATATAAAACAAAATATTAATGACAGGCACTCAAAAATATTTGTTGAATGAGTGTGCTGCTTGTTAAAAATATTGATCATTGGGCCTCATCTATGAATTTCTAAATCAGAATCACTGCTGGGAGGGCTGGAAAATCTGCAATTGTAACAATCGTTGAAACAGACTCTGTCAAAACTTGAAAATGGTTCTGCTGAAATTCATTCAACACTTGTTATCTAAGGAAAACAATTCATTGAACATTAAAGTAACTAGGCTTTTTGCATTTGTAAGATTATGCCTATACCACCATTACTATGCTGTTCTATTGCAAAAGGGATATTTTGACACAAATTAAGTTAATTGGGGGGAATGTTCCCAGTTGGTGAAAGCTCTTGTCATTGCTGTAGGCTTGAAGAGAGCAAGTCGTGATAGCAGAGGAGTGGCTTGGTTCCCTCTCCAGTGTTGAAGCATTCTTTATTTTTCCACTTAGTGTCATCAACACAGATTAGGTTAGTGCTGACTGTGTACCTGGAACAGACCATGTGTAAATGAAAACAGATTCTAGTATTAACAGTGGAAGTTACAGGGAGAAATGAGATGATAAACAAAAATACTGCAATGTGTAACCAAACAAATTTAAAGTGGAAATGTGACTCCTTTGAAAATTTCTCATGAATTTGACAGTGAGGTGGGACATTTTTATTAACAAAGAATCTGGTAAGTGGAAAGAAAGAAGAAAGTGAAATTGGGTTTTGAGTATATTTTGCAATGGATATCTGAAGAGTGAAAGAAGACACAAAAGACATCATTTAGTATAGCAAATGAGCAGAAGGGGACAGTCAGAGTCCCAGTTTTGCCCTGGTCTCAGACTGCACACAGTAATGCTCTGGTCTAGAAATTCCTGGGGGCATTCACCTGGCCCCAGTGAGCTTCCCACAAGTCACCCTTTTCCAAACCGATATTAGGACTGGACCGACCCTTGTGGTTCTTACTGTGATTGCACGATGCCCTTCAGCAACAATCAGAAAACTGAAAATATAAATGTTTATAACTTACAAGACCTGGAAATCGCACAGTACACCTGGGACCACCGAACTCGGTTGGGGGTGAGAGAGAGAATGCATGCGTTGGTTGTTCTGCTTTTATTCTAGGATTTCCCATGCTTGCTCTTTACTGCTCTTATAACATTAGAGCAGGAATTTAAAGTTCAAGGAAGAGAGGGGTGCCTGGGTGCCTCAGTGGGTTGGGTGTCTGACTTAGGCTCAGGTCATGATCTAATGGTTTATGAGTTCGAGTCCCACGTCGGGCTCTGTGCTGACAGCTCATAGTCTGGAACCTGCTTCGGATTCTGTGTCTCCTTCTCTCTCTGCCCCTCCCCCACTTGTGCTCTGTCTCTGTCTCTCAAAAATAAATAAATGTTAAAAAAAATTAAAGTGCAAGAAAGAGAAGAGACAAATGGTCCAAATAGTCAGTTATTGAAATCAACCAAGGTCTTGAAAACAAAAGGATCTTAGTAAGGGTAGATGGCCTGTCTCTTTATCTAAGTCTGTGGCTGGCATTGTGTTCATTGGAGATGGCCTTCTTAGAAATGGATGCCACACTTGTTGTCTGGGTTTACACTACATCATAATAATGTTCTTTACTTTAGTTTGAATCATTGGTACTGGATTTAAAAAGTGAAGTGGAGACTTAGCTTTTAATTTCCCTCGTTGTTAATCATTGTCCTAGCACAGTTTTTGATTATTTCATGTTCCCCATTTATTTGAAGTGGCATTGTGTATCATATCCTGATGTCTCATAGGAAAGTCACTCAGTAGCTGTACTCTGCAATAGGTTGTTTATTCTGACGATGGTGTCACACTTTCAAAAGTATTGCTTTCATTTAAAAATTTTATATAAGTCACTTCTCTTTAATTTTCTTGATTATATTTATCCTACTTATTTTCCTACGTTAATTTTTACAGATTAATTTAGAATTATTTTCAAATACCTTTGGGGTGATGATTGGTATAATGTCAAACTTACTCATTGCACCTCAGTTCATTGAGTGACCTTATTCATTCATTACTCATTAGTACTTGTTCAAAACTTGTTTTTCTATTATTTGAAGTTTTTTCTTCCAATGATAAGAAGTCTTTACATTTATTCAGGTATTTTAAATTTCCATCCTTAGAGAGTAATGTTTCATAGACATAGATCGCTAGCATGTCATGATATATTATTTACTGTTATATATTTTATATTTTATTGCAATCTTCAAACTATTTCAAATATATTTTCCAAGTCGTTATTCTTATATAAGAAATGCAGTGATTTTGGACATTAATTTTATACACTACTACATAGTTAATTTATCTGTCTTTTGTCTCTCACTCAGCCTTATGTTTCTGAGACTCATCCCATATTACAAGTAACTATAATCTATTAATTTTCATTGTTATGTAGAGGCTCATTAAAAGATTCTAAAAATCTATGAATTCTACAGTTGGTGGGCTTTGTTTCTACCATGTTTTTGCTTTTAATCAATGCTGCTGCTGCTACTATAAACATTCTCATAAAGGTATCTTAAACATTTATATGAGTCTTTCTGAGGGAATGGAATTCCTGCATAGTAGGTCATAATTGTTTTCCTTTTAATTACATAAAACCAAACAGTCTTATAATTCAGTTTGGAATCAGCCAGCAATTTATGTGAATTTCCTTTGCTGTATATCCTTGCCAAGATTTCATACTGTCAGGCTTTTAAACTTCTGTACATTGAGGGGATATGCAATGATATCTCATTTTGGTTTGTTATGTTTATTTCCTTTATTAGTGATATTGAGCAGTGTTTCATATTTTTATTGTCCATTTGAAGTTTTTCTCTTCCAGGAAGTACTTATTCAAAAAATGTAGCCCATTTTCATTAGTTTTTTTCGTATTAGTTTGTAGGGATTCTTTTAGTATTCTTATACTAAGCCTTTGTCAATAATATGAATTGCAAATATCTTGTCCTATATACCTTACCTTTCTTCTCTTTTGTTCATGTCACATTGAAGAAAAATTCGTAATGTAATTCAAGGTGTCAATTATTTGATTTATGAAAGCAAAAGTTTTGTATTTTGTTAAAGAAATGTTCCTAAGCTATATTATCTATATTTCCTGTATTTTGTTAAAGAAATGTTCCTAAGCTATATTATCTATATTTCCTGTATACTTTTGCCTTTCATTTTTGATCTTTGGTTCATTTTAGTTGATTTTCCTATAGTAGGGATCTAATTTCATGTTTTTTATATATACATATCTGATGATTTTAGCATCATTTCTTTAAAACTCTCTCCTCCCTGTCTGCTTTGTTAATCCTGACATGTAACAACTGCTCATGCTCCCTGGGTCTCCTTATTTGGGTTCTCCCGGTACCTTTTTTTTTTTTTTTATCCCTGTGCCAATGCACACAGTCTCAATTATTAGAGGCTTAAAATTAGTTTTGGTATCTGGTAGAGTAACTGCTTCCACACATTCTTTCTGTCTATTGTATCTTGATTATTCTTGGCCCTTGGCATTTCCATATACATTTTTGGATTACAGTTAGAAAAAACTGCTTGCTGGGGTGCCTGGGTGGTGCAGTCCACTAAGCATTTGGCTCTAGGTTTCCGCTCAGGTTGTGATCCCAGGGTTGCTGAGTTCTAGCCCCACATCAGGCTCTGTGCTGACATGCGGGGCCTGGTTGGGATCCTATCTCTTCCTTCCTTCCTTCCTTCCTTCCTTCCTTCCTTCCTTCCTCCCTCCCTCCCTCCCTCCCTCCCTCCCTCCCTCCCTCTCTTTCCTTCTCTTTCTTTCTTTCTTTCTTTCTTTCTTTCTTTCTTTCTTTCTTTTCTTGTTCAGCTTTTTCTTGAACATATTACAAAATAAGCTTAGTAAAAAAGACCAAAGCCCATGTTATCATCATACTCCTCATAATCTTCTTCATTTCTAGAGATGTTTAGAAAACTCAGGAAAAAACTATACTGACTAGATTAACAGTTTATTTTAAAAGGGTGTAACCCAAGAATAACAGATGAAAAAGATGCACAGGAAAAGTTATGTGGGAAGGGGCACAGAGATTTTATAATCTTGCCAGGTGGACCACCCTCCCAGCACCTCCCATGTGTTCACCAACCCAGAACCTCTCTCATTGTCTTATTCCTGATCTCAAAAGGACATTTTTCAACATTTGTATGGTGTTTACTGAAGATTTTTTAAAAGATAGCCTTTAATTCAGAGACTTTCCTTCGTTTCTATTTCTATGTTTTTTTTCAAATGAATATTTATATATATATTATTGTATACTTTTTCTACATTTATTGAAGTTGTCAAATGGTTTTTCTATTGGTGAATGTGGGGAATTATATTATTTGATTTTCTAAACTATACCAGCTTTGTCTTTCTGGGCTAAAATCTAACTTGGATATATTTACATAAATATACATACATTAATGGATTTGGTGTGCTAAAATTCTGTTTAAAACTTTTGTGTTTCTGTTAATGAGGAAAATATATTTTCATTCTCATATTGCCCTTGCTGTGTTTTAATATTCAGGCTAAGCTAGATCATATAATGAATTAGAGACTGTTTTCTGGGTTTTTGTTTGTTTGTTGTGTGTGTGTGTGTGTGTGTGTGTGTGTGTGTGTGTGTGTGTGTGTTTAATTCTCTGAAAGAGATGATGTAAGATTGAATGTGTTATAGAATTTTCTGACATTGAAGTTTTTTTTTGGAAGATGAGTTTGGACATATTTAATATGATGAAATATTTGAACTATACTGATAGATTTCCTTATGTAAACAATCATTACTTTCTTGGAATTTATGCCACTTGCCAGTCAGTGTTTGATCAGAGAAGCAGGACAATTATGAGTGGTAAAGAATAAGGAAATTGTTGTAAGCAATATATAAGGGAGAACTGAAGAACCAGAGGTCTGGAAGGGGATAGTTGGAGGATTAGATAAAAGTTACCAACCCGGGATCTTAAAAGAGAGAGCCAGTAAAGAAGTCCATGGAAAGCTATCCTTCTGTGTCTGGTGATGGGAGAGAAATCTCTGATATATTGGCAGGTTGACCATCTGGAAGAAAATCAGGCAAGAGTCAAAAAAATTGCAATCCATGAATACAAGCCAAATGTTTCATTTACCATCTTTAACCTTGATTAAGAAGTGATTTGGTAAAAAAAAAAAACAAAACAAAACAAAAACTGCATCTGTCTCAGGATGCAGAATCTACAGGAGGTCAAGTTGGAGCTTAAGGAACTGCAGGCCCAGCAGCAAAATGAACGAGCAGATGACACATGGGATGCAGCAGCACCTAGATCCCTACTCGGACTTTCAGAGGGTGATGACTGCTGCTTTACTTCTGCTTCCCAAACCTCATGCAAATTTTTCTTGTGTCCAGTCCTGGCCCAGACCATACAAGAGAGTGAATCATGGGAAATGTAGTTCCAGTTTAATTAATGCTACAAAACCACCACAACCCCAATTTGCTTGAAGAATACACATACAAATGTTTCACTTACAAATTTTAATTTATATTTAGCAGTAATATTTGTGTGTGATCTTAGAAGGGCATTTTTCAGGTTTTATTGTCAATATATGCTAATATTGTAAATAGAATGGAGAGATTAATTTATTTATCATGAGTCTCCAAATTGATTTTGCAAAATTATGCCAAATTATGTACACTCCTTTAAGATATGAAATCATTGTTGAAACAAAAGAATAAAATTGGCAGAGGATGGTGTTTTCTTTATTGGGGAGTAGTTATTTGGCAGCATTCTCAATTTTTAAAATTTTTCTCATTGGCTTTTTGATAATCCATTTTGTTCTTAACTGTGTTAATTTATATTTCCTAAAGAATTAGCCTTTTCATCTAGGTTCCAGATTAGCCTGGAAATAACGAATTTAAAGTAATCTTTTATATCTTTTCTAATATGATATTCTATTCTTAGTTATCTTTTTTCCATTTTTTTCCCTAGATTAGGGTAGAAGTAGGACATCTCTTTTATTGATATTCTCAGGGTACCAGTTCTTGGGTTTGTCTAAATCAATTTTTATATTTTTCTAGTTCATGAATTTTTCATGGTGGTCGGTTCCTTCTGTTTTGTGTGTTTTTATTTGAGATTGGGGAAAAGACTGATGTTCTTTTTATACAATCTTATAGGTTATGTTAATTTAGTTGGTTTTTCTACACTAATTATAAGTTTTTATCTTTCCCTTCAGCAATCCCTACATCTCATAAATTATTAAATTTAACATTCTTATGGACTTATGTCCTAAATATTGTGAACATATTAATGTTGCTGTTCTTATTTATCCAAGAATGACCCTTGCTTTTGTTACATAATCCAAATGTTATTGTAATGTATTTCTAAAATGTATTGACATTACTATTTCTGCTTTTAAAAAATCATGGTAGAACTAGGTAAATTTTTTTGTTACTTAGTTTTTTATATCCTAAATTTTAAAATTCTTATTAAAACATTTTATTGAGGTATAATGTCTATATGAAGTATACAAATCGAACACACAGCTTTATGTGATTTTTAAATATGCATACAATGTGTAACCATCCCTCATCTCAGCACGTAGAAGATTTCCAGTATTCCAGAAGGTTTTTTATGCCCCTTTCTAGACAATAACTACCACTTCTCTGAAGAAGTAGCCCATTCTGATTTCTGTTATTGCAGATTAATTTAGCCCACTCTTCAGCTTCTTATAAGGAGAATCATAGAGCTTCTACTTTTTAAAATCTGAATTGTATACTATGTATCCTTTTTTTTTTTTTTTTTTTTTTTTTTTGGCCTTGCTTCTTTTGTTCGACATTTACCTTTGTTGCTGACTTTGGTCACAGTTTGTTCTCATACATTACTAAGTGATATTTCATTGTATTAATCTACAATTTATTAATCTACTCTAGAGTTGATAGGTGTTTGAATTGTTTTCAGTTTGGGGCTATAATGGATAAAGCTGAAAATAATATTACTATGCATTTATTGGGGTGGCATATGTACTCATATCTCTTGTTCTATACCTAAGAGAGGAATGTCTATCATAGGCTAGAAGTTCCACCTTTGCAGATAACGCCAAGCTGTTTTTTTTTTCCAAATAGACTGTACCAATATATGCTCCCAGCAGCAGAATATCAGATTTCTAGTTGCTGCACATCATCAACAAAACTTGGTATTGTTCATCCAATATTTATTGATGCTTACTATGTGGTTATGTGGCAGGAATTATAGTAAATGTACTTTTATTAATGAATTTCCATTGAGCACCCAAAACAGTCTCATAGGGCAGTTATTGTTATGCACCCAGAATTTACTTTTTGTTCTTGTTTTGGGTGATATTTCATTGAAATATAACTTATATGGAGTTATGCTAAATATATATATATATATTTTACATATAAAATGTGTTTTCTCTATCAAAATAGAGAAAATTCCATCAGGTGGAAGGCTTTCTTGCACTATCGCCCAACTAGTCAATACCCAATCAACCCAGCAAACATAATGATTATTTTGATTTCCATGACTAAAGATTGATTTTGCCTATTTTTGAACTTTATATAAATGGAATCATACAGTATGTGCTCTTTTGTGCCTGAAGTCTTTCACTAAACTTTATATCTGTGAGATTCCACAATGTTGCTGAGCCCATTCTTTTATAGTGTGCATAAGTAGTTCATTCTTTTTTATGCTGTGTAGTATTTCACTGTATGGATATTATTCTGTAGGTTATTTACCTATTCCATATTGAAGGGAACTTGGATTAATTACATTATGAGGCCATTGCAAACAAACCTTGACCATGAATATATTGACTATGCTGTTTGGTCAGCATCATTACTTACTTTGGAGATTATATATTTAGCAGTGCACTTTTTGAGTGGAGGCCATATGTGTGTTTAGTTGTAGTAGATAACCCTACAGAGTTTTCAGTATGACTTAACTCAATTTACACTACCATTGACAAAGACTTCCAATTTTTCCAAATTTTTGCCAACATTGATAGTTTCTTATTTTAGTAATTCTGATGGGTACATTGTGGTATCACATTGTAGTTAAATTTCCATTTTTTCTGGTGACTATGTTGTTTACTGTCTGTGTACATATTGACTGGCCATTTTGGTATAGTTTTTCATGAAATTCTGGTTCAAGTTTTATGCCAAGTTTTAACTGGGTTGCTTTGTGTTATGAACCTCGTCTCTCATTCTGTTGCTTATTTTTTTGGTATCTTGATTTTTATGAAATGTGTTTTACCAGTCTTTTCTTTTATGGTTAGTTCTTTTCATATCCTATTGAAGAAAACTTTACTTCATGTTTGTGAATATATGTTTCTATGTTTCTTCTAGAACTTTAACATTCTATCATTTGCGTTTAAGTATGTTATGCCTCTTGAGTTAATTTTTATGTGTGGTATAAGGAGGAGGTCCACTATCATTTTTTCCATATGGTTATCCAGTTGTACCTGTACTGTTTATTAAAAACAACAACAAAAACCCTTTTTCCTCACTGAACTGTAGTGGCATCTTGTTGTAAATTAGGAAAATGTATTTGTATTGGTCTTTTCCAACACTACTCTGTTCCATTAGTGTGTTGTAGTAATATTACAGCAATATCACACTGGCTTAACAACTGTAACTTCATAGTAAGTTTTGGTATTTGGTAGTGTGATTCTCCAGCTTGCTCCTCAAGATTTTCTCTACTATTCTTGACTATTTCCATATTTAGTATCACCTTGGCAATTTCATAAGTAGACAAATAAATATGTAATTTAAAAACAAAATAAATTAAAGATAATAAAACAAAATCCAGTGTGAATTTGACTGGAATTGCACGATCTATAACTATCTATCAATTTTGGGAAAATTGATACCTTAACATTACTGAATCTTCCAGTCCACTGGAATGTTATACCTCTCAATTTATTTAGGTTCTTTTAGAAATTATTTCATCTTTTGTAGTTTTAAATGGAGAAATATTGCATAAGTTTTTTATTTATTCTTAAAATTGTGCTATAGGATTATTGATTTTTTGTACTATTGTAAAGGTTTATATTTTTGTTTTCCTTTTCTATTTTTTCTTTTATATATAAATATAGTTAGGTTTTATACATCAATAGTACAGTCTATGATCTTGATGTACTTATTACTCCTAATAGCCTGTTTAAAGATTCATTTTTATGTTTAAGATGAAAAATCATTACTTTTCCTTTTCAATCCTTCTAATTTTTATTTCTGCTTTTTTGCCTTGTTGCTTCAGTTAGGACTTCCAATACATTATTGAATAAATGTGGCGATAGCAGACAACCTTGGTAAATGTGCTGCATAAACTTGAAAAATTATGTATTCTGTAGTTGTTGATATAAATTAGATTAAGATGGTTAAATTGTGCTACACAAATCTTTATATTTACTGACTTTTATCTCTCTTTATTTATTTTGTTGGGGAGAGTTATATTAGAGTCTACAACTATAATTGAAGATTTGCCTATTTCTCTTTTTATCTCTATTTTTTTCCCTCCATCAGATGAAAATATAAATATATAATGATGTAAGCTAAGTTTAAGCCTTTACAGCTTCATCCCTTTGGCCCTAGTGACCTAAGATAGGAAGAGAGGCATCAGGTGAGGCAGTCTTTATTTTGCAGTGTGCTCAGTTACCAGCACACTTATACCAGCACCATTCCTCTAAACTGGGGGAGGTTAGTACTGTTTCTAGAATATTTAAAAAATGTCTCATAAGATGTTTGACTGAATGTCAAAATATATTCACCTTTGAAGAAACTATAGAAGGGGGGAATCACTAATGTCATCTCTTAGGAAGTGATTGATAGTAGTCAGTCAAACAATGATAGCTACTTAGTCTGTGATGGTGGCAGTGAAGAAAGAGTTTTCGTATAATTTGGAGATGGCAGAGACCGCATTCTATAATGCATTAAAAATAAAAGCCAAGTAGGTAAGGAAGCTGAGAAATAAGAAATGAATCCTTATTTGAGGCATGAGCTTTAAGAATTTAGGTTCTTTTTGAATTTACTCTGATTTTGTCTTATAAGCCCTACTGAAGGGACTGTAAACAATCTTAAGGACATCTGCAATAAGTTTGTAGAGTTAATTCATAATTTATTATTTCAGTGTATTCAGTATAATTATACCCCCAATTTTTTGATATCCAATTATGTGAATGGCATATGTATTAGGACTATTTTTGATGATATTAGCCACTAAAAAGTGTTTTGGGTGCACTAATAATTGAAAATTGAATATTCATACTGTGAGATACACTGATACTTCCCACACTAACAAGAGATTTAAATAACATTATTTTTAAAGTTTAAAATATTTCATTCAAATGGGGATCTTGCTTACATTGTGAAATAATGCTGATTTGAATATGTGCTTAATTATCTAATATTTCAAACCAGGTACTGAAGAATTGATAATGATATACAAAGTTAATTAAAAAACATGTCATTAAAGGTCAGGTTAGAAAGTAAAGCTTTAACATGTTGATATTTAGATGAAAGATGTGGAAGCACAGAGTAATGATTTATTTGAGCTAAGATATAAATGAATGGATATTGCTGTATCATAGGACTTTAAGATGGATATCAATAACTATGATGCTAAATACTGGTTGTGGTTAAATATAGAGACTGAATAGTTGCTTTGACTAGTCCCTCAAATATCAGTTTTCACAATCTTTTAATCACTAACATTCTTAATATATGCCATTTTTATCTGAGTTCACAATATGCTATTCCAGTAGATGGCTTGAAATGCCAAATTCATTGAGCATCTTTTCATGTGCCTGTTGGCCATCCGGATGTCTTCTGCAGAGAAGTGTCTATTCATGTTTTCTGCCCATTTCTTCACTGGGTTGTTTGTTTTTCGGGTGTGGAGTTTGGTGAGCTCTTTATAGATTTTGGATACTAGCCCTTTGTCCGATATGTCATTTGCAAATATCTTTTCTCCCTCACGCCAGTCAGAGTGGCCAAAATGAACAAATCAGGAGACCGTAGATGCTGGAGAGGATGTGGAGAAACGGGAACCCTCTTGCACTGTTGGTGGGAATGCAAACTGGTACAGCCACTCTGGAAAACAGTGTGGAGGTTCCTCAAAAAATTAAAAATAGAACTACCCTATGACCCAGCAATAGCACTGCTAGGAATTTACCCAAGGGATACAGGAGTACTGATGCATAGGGGCACTTGTACCCCAATGTTTATAGCAGCACTCTCAACAATAGCCAAATTATGGGAAGAGCCTAAATGTCCATCAACTGATGAATGGATAAAGAAATTGTGGTTTATATACACAATGGAGTACTACGTGGCAATGAGAAAGAATGAAATATGGCCCTTTGTAGCAACATGGATGGAACTGGAGAGTGTGATACTAAGTGAAATAAGCCATACAGAGAAAGACAGATACCATATGGTTTCACTCTTATGTGGATCCTGAGAAACTTAACAGGAACCCATGGGGGAGGGGAAGGAAAAAAAAAGAGGTTAGAGTGGGAGAAAGCCAAATCATAAGAGACTCTTAAAGACTGAGAACAAACTGAGGGTTGATGGTGGGTGGGAGAGAGGGGTGGGTGGGTGATGGGTATTGAGGAGGGCACCATTTGGGATGAGCACTGGGTGTTGTATGGAAACCAATTTGACAATAAATTTCATATATTGATAAAAAATAAAAAATAAATAAAAACTTTATATAAAAGTAAAAAAAAAAAAAGAAATGCCAAATACAAATGATACCTGACAAGTTATAATGAACCCTTATGCACACATTTTTTAATAAGTTATCTCAGTAGTATGAGCATCATGTATTTTAAACCTACTCCCTGTTCAAAGTGTCCATCGTGCCAAACATTATGAGTAGTTTTTGTTTTGTATGTAATATATTGATATGAGACATTTTTAGAATAAGATTTTTTTTCTTAATCCTCCTTTCAAAGATGCTAGTTAACATAACTTACTCTATCCTGACATCCATGTGTTCAACAGAATGTCATATCAATGTCTTTATGACCATTCATTTCATTAACATTTGTTGAGCATCCATTATGTGGGACCAAAAGAATAAGTTATGACTGATAGTCTCAAGGAGCTCAAGTGGAGAGTCAGGTAAAAAAAAAAGGGGTGGGGGGTAGGGAAAGTCATGATGAAAGTGACAAGTGCACAAACAGAGAGAGATAAAATGAAATAAAAGCCCAGAAGAAGGAGTTTGGAGGACTTATCAGAGATATCCTAGAACAAGAGATATTTGAGCTGTATCTTGAAGGAGGAAAATACATTTGGCAAGTCAACAAATTGAAGAAGGGCAAGGGAATTTCGGACAGAATAATCAATTTAGTAATGGATGATATGGTTTGAATGTTTACTCTTGGTCATGTTGGATAAAAAGTGACCTTTTATTCCTCATGGAAACCCTACAATTACCATTATTATTCCCACACTACAGATTAAGAAATTAAGCCTTAGAACCGTCTTATAGCTAGTGAAGGATAGAGCTGGGATTCAGATGCAGCCAGTCTAAGCCCAAGCTCCATACTTCTCACTGCCATGTGCCAGTAGATGATGGCACAGGGAAAGATGGAGGTGGAGAGTAGAAGCATTTGGGAGGCTTTAGTAATGGAGCTTTAAGCCAATTTTAAATGCCAATGGTCATAATTCCAAGTATGGCCTATTCCAAGAGTACACATACTTTTTATATGAGTGTATTTTTTTAATGGCCAGGTAATTCAGAACTTAAACTTATGGATTTGTTCCATTGACTTAAAACTTAGGTTACCTGGATCAAAAGTTGTAGTCTTACACAAAATTTTTCAAACTGACCTTTTTCCTTTTTGGCTATGGAAAGAAATAATCATAAATATGCCTCTGGTTGTCTTTTTGACTCTTAAAATATATGGAGTTTCTTCTTTTTTCTTAAAAGAAAGATTGTTTGGGATTCTCAGCACCTCTGTCTCACCTTTAATAGTATGCATTTAACTAGTGTTTGCTTATAAGCGAGTCTATCTTTTTTTTCCCTCTGAGTGAATTTTTGAAAATAAGTCCTAAAAAACTAATAATGGTCCTGAGGAAGGACGGTGCATCCAAAATAACATTCCAGCTGGCTTGGTTTTTGTTTGCTTTACAGGAATGTTCTGCTTTAGAAATGCCCGCTATATAACCCTTAATTTGAATATATATTTAGGGCAATAGTTGGTACTGTCACATAATAATTGACTGCAAACTTTACTCATGCAGAGGTGTTTCTAAGCCAAGCATGGAAACTGGCAAGGGGTGGATGGAAAACTAAATGCAAAGCAGCAGTACAAGGGCAATTGATGCTCACCTAATTAAACTCTCTTCTATTCTTATTCTTAGAAGAATGTGTCAGATAAGAGAGTAAATGTAGGTGATGATAAAGAAAACAAAATTGGATTTAGTGTTCATATCAACTATGATGATTGCTAGCGATCTCCTAAGTTTCTTTTCATGTAACGCCATGGGATGAAAACAGTTACTACTGTCCTGGGTTGAAAATTCCTCCTCCAGTTTAGACCCGGTTCAAACACTCATAAAAGTTGTTTATCGTAGCTCCTACATAATTCACTTATCATATAATATCATGGCTTTTTCTTCTTCACCTAAATTAGGGTCCATAAGCTATAGATGTTATATGTCTGTGGTGGGCAGCCTCTCAGCTGGCCCCTCATGGTTCCAACCTATAGTTTCATGCCCTCATGCCATCCTTTCCCTTTGCATTTGAACTGAATAGGATACAACAGTGAATAGGATACAACAGAGTATTCAGATGTTACTTTTGAGATTGAATTACACTGTGGCTTTCATTTTGGGTGTACTCACTTGCTCCCTCATTCTGAAGGAAGGAAGCCAACTGCCATCTTGTGAGCTGCCCTATATGGAGGCCTGTATTAATTTGCTAGGGTTGCCATAACAAAGTCCCATAGACTGGGTAGTTTAAATAACAGAAAATTGTTTTGTCACAAGTCCAAGATCGAGGTGCCAGGAAAGTTGGATTCTCCTGAGACCTTTCTCTGTGGCTTGAAGATAGTTATCTTCTTGCTAAGTCTTCACATGCTTGCCCTCTGGTATCTCTTTTTGTGTCCAAAGTTCCTTTTCTTATAAGGACACCAATCAGATTGGATTAGGGCCTACCTTAGCAGCCTCATTTTAACATAATCACCTTTTTAAAGGCCCTGTCTCCAAATACAGTCACATTCTTAGGTAACATGGGTTAGGGTTTCCGCATAGGAATTTGAAGAGGACACTATTCAGCTTATAACAACACCCACATGTTGAGGAACCAAAGGAGGTCTCAGTCCAACAATCTGTGAAGAACTGAATCCTGCCAGCAGTCATGTGAGTGAGCATGGGAGTGGATCCTCCCCAAGGAGAGCCTTCAGACGAGGTCATAGTCTTGCCTGACTGTAGTCTGCCTGCCTGACTGTAGTCTCATGAGTAAACTTGAGTCAGAGGCACCAAGATATGTCACAACTAGTGACATGAATGACCTACAAAAACTATGAGATAATTAATCTTACTTCTTTTAAACTTCTAAGTTTTTGAAGCAAGTTGTTACACAGCAAGAGATAACTAAAGATAGTGTCTAAACTGCTACATAAGTTTTTGTTTGATGGATCTGATTTGGTGTAGAAGGAAAGTGTTTTTAAAGATGGTAGGACCAGTACATGTTGTGAGTGCTGTGGCCCACCACCTGGACTTCCACATCTGGTCTTAGGCACTCGTCCCCAGCTACTGAGAGTGTTGGTTGCTGATAGGATACTGCTGCACCCTCTCAAAAATTACACTCAGCTGAAAGGCAGTTTTTCTGATGATTCAAATCCTGGTTTTCTTCATGTTGGGAAGCCTGTGCTTAGTGAGAACTGATGCACTTTCATAGAGTTTCTGGCTTTCCAGAGTTCCCCAAAGGGTCCTTCATAAATGCGACTAGAAAATATTGTCATAAGTTGCATCGCCTTTTTTCTTGTGCTCTATACTCCCCTTGGGATTCAATCCCTGCTTATCCTTTAGTAAGTATTTAAGACTTGGGGAAAAAAGGCAGAAATGAATTTTATCCCTTACTTTACCTAGGATAAAATGCCCAGCCTTGTTTATAGTAAACTCAGGAATTTCTCTGTTGGAGATTTCAAGGGTGTTTCAACTGCCTTGTAGAAGCCATTAGAGAGCAGCAAGATAAGATATTATTCAAAACCAGTAAAAGTGATTGAAACTGGATCACTGGCATCCATCTCAATGTTGACCACTCTAATTTTGATTCTCCTTCCCTAAATTAAAATAACAATAACAATAAAATAAAACAAAACTTTATTTTTTTTTGAAGTTTATTGTCAAATTGGTTTCCATACAACACCCAGTGCTCATCCCAAAAGGTGCCCTCCTCAATACCCATCACCCACCCTCCCGTCCCTCCCACCCCCCATCAACCCTCAGTTTGTTCTCAGTTTTTAAGAGTCTCTTATGCTTTGGCTCTCTTCCACTCTAACCTCTTTTTTTTTTTCCTTCCCCTCCCCCATAGGTTTCTGTTAAGTTTCTCAGGATCCACATAAGAGTGAAACCATATGGTATCTGTCTTTTTCTGTATGGTTTATTTCACTTAGCATAACACTCTCCAGTTCCATCCATGTTGCTACAAAGGGCCATATTTCATTCTTTCTCATTGCCACGTAGTACTCCATTGAAAACAACAAAACTTTAAAACAATTTGTGAGGATCAGTGGATTATCTTTTATTTGACTGGAAGGAAACTGACTTTTTCAAAAAGTGCCATGAGAAATTGAGAATTGAAGTCATATTATCTATAACTGTCAGTAAAGCTGAATCCTTTGAAATCCACAATTAACTTTTATTCATGAGTTCTATGTTCATGACTGGCAGTACTCCACAGTCTCCCATTTGAAAATGTCAGGGTAAAGTGTTCAGACACTAGAACTGAATTACAAATGTTTAGGTACATCAGTGAGCTGCAATATAACCAGGAGAACTAATTTTTAATAGCATGATCATCCAATAGTGTAATAGATAGGTATAATCTGAGAAGGTGATCAAATAGTGCTAAATACTTCTGTGCTACATTAGGGGATGCATGTATAGGAACATTTATTCCAGCAGCCTTGGTGGTAACTCCAAGCCAGAAACAGCCTAGATACATATTGTCAGGGAAAGATATAAATACCTTGTGAATTGTTACAAAATAGAATACCCAATTTCATTGGATATATAAAAACCACAGCTACACATATGAACACAGGTAAATATTAGAAATGAAATTTGAATAAAAGTTGCACAAAAACCTATATGGCATGGTATAATGTCCAAAAGCAAGAAAAAAAATTAGACAATGTATTCATTAGAAGTTCATACCTATGTAGTAAGTAAAACACAAAGAAACCCAAGAGAAAGTTTAGAATATGTGATCCAAGAGTGTGGTTATTTGTGATGAAGAAACACAGAATAGGGTAAGGGGTGATGTAAATGAGAGCTTGGGTTATAGTGTTTTCCCCTGCAAGTGATTGTAAATATTACACTATCATCTAACAGAATATGGAGGTGTGGAGATATCTGATACCAGCAAAATATTGGTATTTTTAAAATATGATCTGCTTTTGAAGCCTGGATATTGGTAGCCCATATTCATGTGCTATGATATTCAAACGTTTGACCAGGAATTATTTTGTTTTCATGAATTTTTTCTGGTTCCATCGAACCTTTCATATTTGCAACTCAAGCCTTTCCTTAGTTCAGGTATTGCTCTGCCTTTTCCTCTGCTTGTGACACTTACTCACTGCCCACTCTATCCTCCACTACTCCTCATCTAGAAATTTCTGCTCATGAAGATCATTTGAAAAGCAATGCATCTCTCCCCCTTCCCCTGTTCTTGGTGAGTCCCCCATGACATGCTAACATTGTGCCATGTAAAAATCTTCCAAGGAGCTTACTCTAGATGAACTTGTAACTTCTTTTGAATAATTATTAAATCAGTGTCTTTTTCTGTCAGTAGTCATTAAGTTAAATGAAGACAGTGGCTATGGAATATTTTTTAAATCACTATTTTATTTCCTATGTCTAACACATATTGGTGAAACATATGTATTTCTTGAATAACTATCTCAATGAATTTATTTTTATTGTTCATTTGCATGTGCTCTCTCTTTCAACTCCAATTGCAAATAGATTCTCTTAAGACTATGCTTCATAGTTCATTTACTTTTTTCTTTATTTCTTCTCTATAAATTACACATGCTTACAAGTTTTATAAAGTTACACAAGCTTGTGTTCTTTAATGTTTTCTGCTATCTAGATCTATTTTTATATACTTCATTGTGGTAATTAACACTAAAATCAAACTTTTCATACATAGTTTTCTTTTGAATGTTGTGTTTTCCTCTTCTCTCTTCCTCATTACCTACCCTTAATATGTTAGTGCAATGTTCTCTTGAATTTTAAGTATGTGAATTAAGTATTATTTAAACTTGTCTCATTTTTTTGGTCTTATTCATCTTTTCAATTCTTTTGGGGGTGGTCAGTGATATACTATTGTTTTTTTTAAGTTTTTATTTAAATTTCAGTTAGTTAACATACAGTGTAATATTAGTTTCAGGTGTACCATATAGTAATTCAAAACTTCAATACATCACCCAGTGCTCATTATAAGTACACTCCTTAATCCCCATCACCTATTTCACCAATTCCCCCACTCACCTCCCCTCTGATAACCATTAGTTTATTCTCTATAATTAAGATTCTGTTTCTCAGTTTGCCTCTCTTTTGTTTTTTCTCCCTTTGCTCCTTTGTTTTGCATATTAAATTACACATATGAATGAAATCATATGGTATTTGTCTTTCTCTGACTGACTTACTTCATTTTGATGATACTCTAGCTCCATCCATGTCATTGCAAAAGATAATATTTCATTCTTTTTTGTGTCTGTGTAATATTTTGTTTATGTATACATATACACACACAGACACACAGACACACACACACACACACAACCTCTTTTCCATTCATCAGTCAGTGGACACTAGGCTGTTTCTATAATGTGGCTATTCTAGATAATGCTGTTATAAACATCAGGGTGCATGTATCCTTTGAATTAGCATTTTTGTATTCTTTGTGTAAATACCTAGTAGTGCAATTTCTGGGTGGTAGGGTAGTTCTATTTTTAACTTTTTGAGGAACTTCTATAGTGTTTTCACATCTTTGGCAACATCTGTTGTTTCTTGTGTTGTTGACTTTAGCCATTCTGACAGGTGTGAGGTGATAACTCATTGTAATTTTGATTTGTCTTTCCCTGATATCATTGATGTTGAGCATCTTTTCATGTGTCTGTTGGTCATCAGTATATCTTCTTTGGAAAAATGTCTATTCAGTCTTCTGCCCATTTTTTAATTGGATTATTTGTTTTTTGAGTGTTGAGTTTTAGTTCTTTAAAAATTTTTTTAATGTTTATTTTTGAGACGGAGAGAGACAGAGCATTAACGGGGGAGGGTCAGAGACAGAGGGAGACACAGAATCGGAAACAGGCTCCAGGCTCCGAGCTGTCAGCACAGAGCCTGATGTGGGGCTCAAACTCACTGACCGCGAGATCATGACCTGAGCCAAAGTTGGACACCCAACTGACTGAGCCACCCAGGTGCCCCTAGTTTTATAAGTTCTTCATATATTTCTTATACTAACCCTTTATCAGATATGTTGTTTGCAAATATCTTCTTCCATTCTGAAGGTCGCCTTTTAGTTTTATTGATTGTTTCCTTCACTGCGCAGAAGCTCTTTATTTTGATGAAGTCACAGTAATTTATTTTTGCTTTTGTTTCCCTTGCCTCAGGAGGCATATGTAGAAAAATGTTGCTACAGCCAATATTAAAGAGGTTACTACCTGTGTACTACCTGTGTTTTCTTCTAGGATTTTGATGGTTTCCTGTCTCACATTGAAGTCATTTATTTTTAATTTATTTTTGTGTATAGTGTAAGAAAGTGGTACAGTTTCATTCTTTTACATGTTGCTTCCAGTTTCCCAACACTATTTGTTGAAGAGACTATCTTTTTCCCATTGCATATTCTTTCTTGCTTTGTTGAAGATTAATTGGCCATATAGTTTGGGTTCATTTCTGGGTTTTCTATTCTGTTCTGTTGGGTAATGTGTATATTTTTGTGACAGTACCATACTGTCTTGATCACTACAGCTTTGTAATACAACTTGAAGTCTAGAATTTTGATGCTTCCATCTTTGCTTTTCTTTTTCAAGATTGCTTTGGCTAATCAGGTTCTTTTGTGATTCCATACACATTTTAGGATTGTTTGTTCTAGCCCTGTGAAAAAATGCTGTTGATATTTTGATAGGGATTGCTTTGAGTAGTATCAACATTTTAACAATATTTGTTCTTCTAATCCATGAACATGGAATGTCTTTCCATTCCTTTGTGTCATCTTCAATTTCTTTCATCAGTGTTTTATAGTTTTTGTAGTATAGATCTTTCACCTCTTTGGTTAGATTTATTCTTAGGTATCTTATTGTTTTGTAACAATTGTCAATGAGATTGATTCCTTAATTTCTTTCTGCTGCTTCATTATTGATATATAGAAATGCAACAGATTTCTGTACATTGATTTTGTACCTTGTGACTTTACTGAACTTATTTATCAGTTCTAGCAGTCTTTTGGTGAAGTTTTTTAGGTTTTCTGTATGGAGTATTTTGTCATCTGCAAATAGTGGAAGTTTTAATTCTTCCTTGCTGATTTGGATGCTTTTTATTTCTTTTTGTTGTCTGATTGCTGTGGCTAGGCTTCCAGTACTGTGTTAAATAACAGTGGAGAGAGTGGATATCCCTGTCTTGTTCCTGACCGTAGGGAAAAAGTTCTGTTTTTCTCCATTGAGGATGATATTAGCTGTGGGTTTTTCATATCTGGCCTTTACAGTCATAAGGGGGAAAATCCAACAAGAAGATATAACAATTATAAATATTTATGCACCCAGCGTGAGAGCACCCAAATATGTAAAACAATTAGTAACAAACATAAAGGAACTAATTCATAATAACATAATAAAGGTAGGGGACTTTAATACTCTACTTACATCAATGGACGGATCTTCTAAACAGAAAATCCACAATTGCTTTGAATGACACACTGGACCAGATGGTTTTAACAGATATATTTAGAACATTCCATCCTAAAACAGCAGGATACACATTCTTTTCAAGTGCTCATGCGATATTCTCCAGAGTAGATCACATATTAGGTCACAAATTAGGCATTAAGTCACAACAAATACAAAAAGATTGGAATCATACCATGTACCTTTTCTAACCACAATGCTATGAAATTTGAAGTCAACCACAAGAAAAAATTAGAAAGACAAAAATACATGGAGTTTAAACAACATGCTACTAAACAATGAATGGGTCAACCAAGAAATCAAAGAATAGATTAAAAAAAATACATGGAAACAAATGAAAATAAAAACAAAATGGTCCAAAACCTTTAGATGTGGCAAAAGTGGCGCTAAGAGGGAAGTATATAGAAATATAGGTCTATATCAAAAGTCAAGAAAAATCTCAAACAACTTAACCTTATACCTAAAGGAAGTAGAAAAAGAGCAATAAACAAAGCCTAAAGCCAGCAGTAGGAAGTCAGAGAAATTAGAACAGGAATAAATGACATAGAAACTAAAAAAAACAATACAACAGATCAATAAAACCAGGAGATGGTTCTCTGAAAAAACTAGTATAATGGATAAATCCATAGCCAGACTTATAAAAAAGAAAAGAGAAAGGACCCAAGTAAATAAAATCACAAATGAGAGGAGAAATAACAACACAGAAATGCAAACACTTGTAACAGAATATTATAAAAAATTATATGCCAACAAATTGGACAACTGAGAAGAAATGGATAAATTCCTATAAACATATAAATTACCAAAATGAAACATAATGACATAGAAGACTTGAACAGATTGATAACCAGCAAAGAAATTGAATCAGTAATCAAAAACTCCCAACAAACAAAAGTCCAGGACCAGATGGCTTCACAGGAGAATTCTACCAAACATATAAAGAAGAGTTAATACCTATCCTTCTCAAACTATTCCAAAAAATATAAAGGGAAGGAAAACTTCCAAATACATTTTATGAGGCCAGCATTACTCTGATACCAAAATCAGATAAAGACTCTACTAAAAAAAGAGAACTACAGGCCAATATCCCTGATGAATATGGATGCAAAAATTCTCAACAAAATACTAGCAAACTGAATCCAACAATACATTAAAAAAAAATCATTCATCATAATCAAGTGGGATTTATTTATGGTTTGCAACAGTGGTTCAATATTCACAAATCCAGCAATGTGATACACCAAATTAGTAAACGAAAGGATAAGAACCATATGATCGTTTAGATGCAGAAAATGCAGTCAACAAAGTACAACATCCATTCATGATAAAAAAACCCTCAACAAAGTAGGTTTAGAGGGAACATACTTCAACATAGTTTTTTTTTTTAATTATGATTTCTTCATATTAGCCTTCTTAACTATATTATCTATTTATATTTTTTATTTTCTTTCTATTTTTTAAATTTGTAATGAAAATAAGGCTTACACTTGCCTAGTTCCAAAAGTTGAGACTCAGCCATTCAAAACAAACCAGTCTGGGGGAGATACTTTTCCCTCTCCAACAATACAGCAAAAGAAAAATATGAGTGGGACACTTTTCTGCCTCTGCAGAGTGACTCATGGGCCAAAAATATTTATAGCCACTCTTCTATGCCTCTCAATGCAAATGTCCTTGTGAATTCAGCTTCAGTTGTTAGTAGAAAGAACTATATTTAGAAATCTTAGTTTTAATGATAAATTATATGGTTTCTCAAGTAAAATGATTTTTGAGTGTGGGTAAAATACTTGGGATATTTGGAGTAAAGATTTTAATTTTAAAATACTACAACTAATAGTACTTTTCTAAATATTCTTTATTTCCCAAATTCTTCTGATATTGGAGTACCATGTTTTTAATTTTCTAGAAGTGTTTTAACCAGTTACTCAGTAAATATTTTTTCCCTAGAGAACAGGCAGCATTTTGATCCTAATAATGTGAGGTGTTGTAGACTCCATATGGCACCAGTTCGTGCCAGAAATAAAATATCATCACTCTCTTTAAATACACTATGAATGCTTTACGATTTCAGCCTATTAACCATAAAACACTCTTTAAAAATCAATAAAGGCCACTAATTAGAGATGTTGACTTGTTTAAAGTTGAAGGAATACTTGTTTGGAAACTAAAAAAGGAAAATGTGCAACTGAAAACATACTAATTTGATTTCCTAATACTCTACTTAATTAATCACATTTGCAAATTCAAGCTATTTCTTTCTTGGTCCTTTTGATGTTTTGATTTTTAATTAACTAATACATAGATATTTCAGTATTTGCATATTAATTAGGGGTATTATAGTTTTCTCCCAATGATAATTATAAAAGTAAAAGGAAATAGAGCAAATAGTTATCTATAGAGATAGAAAGAGGGACAAAGATGGAAAGCCAGTGTGTCTTCACTTCCTGGGAATAATATTCCTTAAAATTTTCGTAGCACTAGATATGGATGAAGCAGCCTATAATTCCATGTATTATGAAGATTCCCTTTGATTACATTGTAATACAAGCATCCCTCTATGTCAAAGACCTTATACTGCTCATCTGTGTAACTCAGGGCCTGACACAGCATCTAGCACACATAAAAATCTTGATAAATGTTTCCTGAATATCCTTCCAGCTTCTGAGTTGGCCCAGGCATTCCAAGATGGCCTCCAAGATTCCTGTCTTCTGCTGTACTTCTCTGTGTATTATCCTTTCCCAGAAATGTAGGTAGGACTTGTGAATATGAGAGGATAATCACTTCTGTGATTAAATTACATAGGACTCCACTCTAACAAACTGGAAGAGAATCTGCAGTTGGGCTTTAGTTAGGAAACAAGCTGCCATGTTGTTAAAGGCCCACATGTATAGGACCTGAGAGTAGCTTCCAGGAACTGAGAACCATTGTGACCAACAGTCAGAAAGAAAATGAGGATAACTTTAAGGAATTGAATTATGCCAACAACCTGAATGAGCTTGGGGAGATCCCAAACTACAGATAAGAACACATTTTAGCTGACAACTTTGATTTTGGCTTTTGCAAGACTCTGAGCAGAAAACCCAGCTGTGCCCTGCTTGGACTTGTGATCAAACTGAGATAATAAATGTGTGTTCTTTTAAGCCACTAAGTTTGTGGTAATATGTTACACAGCAATAGACAAAGAATGTAAAGTTTTTTTGAATAATGTGTGTTGTTTAAAATGTATAGAATGGTTTATGTATGGTGACAATGACTAATGAATATTTACATCAAATACTCTGATTCCATAGTTACGGAGTTGGATTTGCGAAAGTAGGATGGTTCAGACTAAGAGCAATAAAGGGTTAGGAAAATGATAGTTTTCCATATTGAGTAGGTCCAAACTGTCCATGTATGTGTTACCTATTGTTCGTACACTGGTAGATCATGGTTCAATGAATATTAATAATAAAATAGGGTAGAAATATAGAAAAGAGTAACAGATTAAATTTATTACTAATTTATTTTACATTAAACCATATGACTATAGCATTTACTAAGAAAAAAAGAACACTGTTGACTTTAAAATACTCAAAGTATGTGTAAATTCACATTTGAAATAATGTTAAAATAACACTTAAATGGAATAACTTTGCAAAAGAGTTTAGTTCAATGTCAGACACATCTGAGCCACCTAAAAATTGTAGCTTCTGATGATATTTCATAACATATCTTAAAGTAACTACACATCCTGATTTTTTTGTTCTAAAACTGTGGATGCTGTGTCCACAGGTTATATTATTTCATAAGTATCAGGAAATCATTCCATTTAGTTCTGCTCTTTGACTGTTATTTAAACAACTTATGCTAAGGGCACGTGGGTTGCTTAGTCAGTTAAGAGTCCAACCTTGGCTCCAGTCATGATCTCATGGGTCATGAATTTAAGCCCCACAGCAGGCTCTCTGCTGTCAGCGCAGAGCCTGCTTAGGATCCTCTGTTCCCTTCTCTCTTGGTCCCTCCCCTGCTGCACATTTGTGTGCACTCACTCAAAAATAAACATTAAAAAAGTAATTAAAAAAATTAAAAAACAACTTATGCTATTATTTTTAAAATTTTTTCTGAAGTAACTTTAACGTTGATACCATTTGCATGGAAAGGATTTGATTCTAACCTCAAGCATCTGAATAATGAATGAACATTTTTCTGATACAAAGTGATATGACACCCCACTAATGTCACGGGTGCACACTTCTACTGAGCAGTTTGTTGAGTTTGCTGTATTTAAACTTAATATAGAATGTCATGAAAATAAGAATCATCTAATACAAATAAATAAATCAGAGAGATTGTTTTACTTGCCTTGGGTTATTATAAGCACTAATTATACTTTGAAATTTGCCTGATTTATAACCCCCCAAAATAATCATGTATCAAGAAATATTAAAATGGTATGCCATATAATGGAACAGCTCATAAACATACAGTTATATATGACTGTCTATACAATGAAAAATTTGTTTATTTTGGCTAAGTTAAGACGTTTCCTTGTTACCTTTCCCTATTTTTTTAAATATGCAAATAAAGCAATACTCCACGTATGCAAATAGACTCACAGCAGAAATTAAAGGAATTTTAGCAGGAGTTTTGCTTTTGATTTTGAATCTTATACTTGGTTATATAATATTTATATAACGGAGTTAGGGGGCAAGTCATACCTAAATGAAACGACACAAAGTCCATTTTCATAAGAAACAACAAACTGTCAAGTTGCTCTGTCTCTGGAGATTGAACATTTTCTGGAAATTGAATTCTAGGTAAGTAATAGAATGAAGAATCAGTAATGGGACCTGTCACAGGAGAAAAGTCTATAAATCAGAACAAGTTTCCCCCAGAGAGAAGAATGGAAGCAAACTAAGAAAAAGCTAGGAGTCTAAATTTGGAAACAAAAGGAATCTAAAATTTTTGGAGATAATACAAAACCAAATTTGAAAATAGGTGCTCAAGTTTTCAAACATTTATAGTTGTTTCATTTGCATAAACTTCATGTAGTCTTACTACTAGTTACTTTAGTATACTACCTGCTGTTGTAGACACTGGGTCTGGAGTTCTCTCTTGCCCAGCAAGACAGTGCATTCATTGAAATGCAAGAGAGGCTAATGTCTGGGAGGAGACAAGAGTCCCAAGTAAGTGTCCTTGCTCCGTTTTTTTTTTTTTGGATCAGAAGGCTTACAAGCATGATGGACATGCACAAAGAGACAATGAAATCGAGAACATTAACTCATGGGCGTGAGGGAAAGGGGGTTTTGAAGATATGTGATGTTAGGGGTTTGTGTCAATACAAAATAAAGTCCTAGTGCTGGTTGTTTATTGCAGGCTTGAGGTACCACATCTGTTTATCTTAGCTAGCCTAGGGGATAAGACAGACAGAGCTTGCTACCTCAGGGTCAACAAGGCACCTTTAATTTGCTAATTAGCTCCACTCTGGGCAACTTTGCCCTGCTGCCATCTATATCCTTGTTTACCTGTTTACCTATTTTGGTCCTTCCTTCCTATGAAAGCAGCTTTCTGCTATTGTACTAAGTTGGGGGGTGTTTCCTCCCTGAATACCTAATCGTGTTTACCTAATTTTGGGTGTTTCCATCTTGAGATTTCCTATTCCTATACCTTTGTCCTATACTGGGGGCCTTTGCCCTGTTTACCTAATCTGTTTTACCTAATCTTGGCTGTGTACATCCTGTGGCTTTCTATTTCTTTATGTCTTGTTAACCCATTGGTGCAAGCTTAGGGAATTCCTAAGCTTATTCCCCACATCTACTTTAGAAAATGTTCTCTCTGTCTTACTGTTATGTTAATCTATTTTGTCCTTATCAGTTCAGGGTCCCACCATGTTGCATAAAATAGATGAGTGGAGGCATAATTTTAACACTCACCATTGTCACCAGACTATAATTCATATTTTCAATCTTAGCTAGATGGCACAGTCTTTGATTCTTGAAACTTAAAACAACAAAAGCCTAAATGTATAGGATCTTGTACAAAGCAGATCACTTAAGCAAAGAATCTCAACTATTACAGACTGTATAAGACAATATTATATGTCTTCTTCAAATTCACTAGAGAAAAATGCCAGCTCTGAATTATGAATTAACTTTCCAGACT
Organism: Lynx canadensis; assembly: GCF_007474595.2. Lineage (NCBI taxonomy): Eukaryota > Metazoa > Chordata > Mammalia > Carnivora > Felidae > Lynx > Lynx canadensis. The sequence continues at coordinate 65,208,949 of NC_044309.1, forward strand.
TACTCCATGAATGTAGAGGAGTAATTCTGGGCATAGGATTAGAAATAGGTAATGGGACATCATTAACACACAGACCTTGTGATTGACCTCATCACAAATGAGGAACTGAGAGATATAGCCCAACACTCATGCATTTTAGAAAAGAACAGTAATTTTTAATGGACTATGTTTGTAAATATCAACTTTATAATAACAAAGTAAAGGCATAAGACATTAATTCAAAGCATGCATTAAATTTTAGGACTTACCTCTTGACTTCATCTAACTTTAAAAAATTATGTATTCTTCCTTAATAATTTATAAATTTGTAGAAACCTTTGCCTATCCCATAGCCATGGCAGGACTTGTTGTGAAGTTCTGAAACTTTTCAGTGTTACTAATTATTTTGTTTATATTCTACTATTTATAAAGTGAATTCAAATAATTTAATTCATTTTGATAATATTTTTACATGTTGGCTTGTTCAATTTCAGGGGTCATTAGAGTTATAACCTTCTTGCATCCTATCCTCAGTTGAAAATGGAACTGAAAAGTAATGATCCTGAACCTAACAATTATGTGAAACCTCTTTGTTTTTTTAAATGTATTTTTATCTACGATAGAAGACCTTTCCTCTTCCTCTCAGTGTTTCTCAGAATGTGTTATGTATACATGCATTGCTGTGTAAGATAATGGCAGGCAGTCCATTGATAATCACTTATACTTGTAATGTTTATATATTTAAAAAATAACTTCAGAAAAAATATATTGAATCCATGATTTCAAGGACATCATAGCTTAAGATAAACATAAAAATTTTTAAGTGAGTAACTTTAATATTGAATTAAACTTCATAAATAATAATACATAAATATGACATAATGCTATATAAATAATAGTACAGTATTTATTTATGACAGTAAAATCATATAAATTATAAGAGAATAAAGACTGAGAAACGTTATTCTACATGTCTGGACTATTGGAAGTTCTCCATCTAATTTGTGGTCATCCACCAGGTTACTTTTTTAGAAGCTGAGAAGACAGTACCATTCTAATTCTTATGCATAATTTGGAGGGCCAGAATGGTAACATGGAAAGGGGATTGAGTTATAGTTCCAGCTCTGAGAGTTGTTAGATGTGTGTAGGATTGAAGGATCATTAATGCTCTCAAGCAATTCTTGTAAATCTAATAAATCAAACATATACATGAAATAATTCAGCTTGTTTTAAAGTACTCAACTACTGCCTACCAACAATCATATTATCTAATACCTTACAAATTAAAATATCATGTCTTGAATCAATTACATATTTCAAATTGAAACCACTAATCTTGTAGAAAAAAAAAGAATTATACTTCAGTTATGCACCTCTGGAGGATACCCCACCAGATTATCTGAAATCAACTCTTTTATTGTCTTTGAGCTATTTTGCAAGGCTGTAACTTGCAGGTAATCATTATGCTCTGAATGTTTGTGTCTCCCCACCTCCAAATTCATGTACTGAAACCTAACCCCCAAGGTGATGTATTAGGAGGTAGAGCCTTTAAGAGGTGATTAGGTCATGAGGGCAGAGTCCTCATGAGTGGAATTAGTGCCCTTATAAAAGCAGCTTGAAATAGTGCCCCTGCCTTTTCCACAATGTGAAGTTACAAAGAAAATATGCCTATCTAGATACCTGATGCCTTGATATTATTTCCAATATGAAGTTTACTGCGCAAAATAAATTTCTATTGTTTATAAGCTACTCAGTTTATGGTATATTTGTTATAAAAGCCCAAATAGAGTAAGGCAGCAACTGATAGTAATAACCGGTAATTGTGTATGGACATGCAAATTTTGTTCTGCCCTATAGAGGTACAATGTCTTCCCTCCCTAGAAAAAAGCAGTTTTTACATATTTCTTATCTATAAATATGCTTGTCTTTGGATTTTTGAACTAATTATAATATCTATCTGGGCCTCTCATGACTAAGGATTAGAATAAAATCTTTAACATATGTGCATTTTTGTATCTGTATAAGAGTCTTGGTTTTATCTGTGTTTTGCAAATCGTCCTTTAACTAGCTATTGTCTACTTCAACCTCAAGATCACAGAGATTATCGCTATAAATACAAAATTTATTCTCAGAAATACAACAGAATATTTAAACAGTGGCTTAAATCAATGGTTCTCAAATTTTAGTGTGCTTGAGAATTATTGAGATGTATAAGGGCATATACAAATAAAATAAGGGGCTTAATTCTCCTTGTTCAAGGTAATGGAAGAGACTTCTCCCCCCCCTCCCTTTTCTAAGAGCATTTATTTTAGAAAACTTGTAAATATGAGGTTTTTTTTTTTCTCTGTCTCTTTTAAATGTATATAAAATCTTTTTTACAAGCTAATAAACCTGTTGCTAACTTTAAGATCAGGAGTCCCTTTCCTTGAGCTATCTCTTTGAAATGTAATCACCAAGTAAGATAGCATCTTATCTTCCAGTTTCTGTGGGAGTATTAGAGCCTAAATTTGATAGGAGCCTTGTTCCAAAACTATCACTTGTCATAAAAACTGTGAGAAGTTTATTAAGCTTTTTGTTCATATTGAACATTCTTCCATGCCCATGGGGGATACTAAATTCATGCCTACTGAGCTCTTAATTTTGCAAACCAGTTTTTGTCAACCAGCCTAATTCAGTTAGGAAATATTTAACTATTAAGACCTCTTTTTTCCCTTCTCCCTCTTCTTCTTCTCCTTTCTTCCTTTCCCCCTCCTCTTTCCTCTTTTTATTCTCCCTTACACTGTCACTACTGGCTTCTAATGGGAACAAGCCTCAGAATAAACTCTGCCACACAGTATTTGTTAGCAAGCCAGCAAAAATAATAATAATAATAATAATTCTAGAACCTATCTTGCAATGAACTGAGAACCAAGCTGTCCATCATTTCTGGATTCTTGGAAAGCCTTTCGTGGAAGGTTCATCTGAGACAAAGTGACAATGGTCTGGTAATAAGACTCTGGTCGTCAGTTGTTGCAGTCAGATACTCCCAATGTACCCATGTATATGGGTACAAACATATAGTTAAATAAAAGCACACCAGCTTTGCCAATGAAAGTTCTTCTCTCAAAGTCTCTAAGCTGGGGGATAAACCACTAGTTTTACCGATGGATAAACATTCTGATCGTTAGTAAATTAGTAGTTCAGGTGTTGATGGAAGATAAAAATAGCTGAAATACCTACAGGAGCTGCCTTTGGTGGTGGCCTTTTAGATTAAAGGACAGCAGATCACCCCCAGAGTGTGAATTCTTGATGCCGCAACTGCTGCCTCGAGGCCTCAATGGGATTTTAAAGTAAATTTCTTATACCATAATACGAGTTAATCATGCTTTCCCTGGACATTTTTAAAACTTTCAACATTGCCCCAATTTTTATCCTTTTCCCAACTTTTTATTTCCTGATTTGGAAAAGATGATAGTAAACATTCCTTAGTCATGAAGTAGCTAATTTTCCACTAAATTCATTTCTATTTTATCTGCTCCTACATTGGCCCCTGCCCCACATTAATTTACCTTTTTTGGCCATGACTATTGTCTTATTGATCTCACCAGGCCAATTCACTCTTTAAAAGACACCTGCTTTGGCCTATACACATTTGATTTTGTCACTCTGGTAATTCTTAATCACTGGCTACAGTTAGAAATCTATATGCAGAGATTTCCAGGCTCATATTTAAGGAACAGGTTTTGCAAAGGGGTAAAAGGGGAAAAAATGAGATCCCTGGTAAGTTAGTGGAAAGGCAAAAGCATCGACGGAGAGTGGGTGTCAGAAATGGAGGTGAAGACAGGCTGAAGGAGGTGGTGTGATAGAGCCAAAAGTTCAGGTGCCAGGTGCCAAAAATAATTTTACCTCTTAAAGAAATTGCTGACAGCTGCTTCTAGACTCACATTTCAATTAGGGACATAATTTTTTAAAGTAAAAGCAGGAGGAAGAAATTAAATAAGCAATGCTACTTTCAGAGAAGTAGCATGCTAATAGTTTTATATCATGATTATGCAATTATGTTATTACTTTCAAATTGTATTTGATGACAGATGAAATAGAATTATTTTGTTGGTAATGGCTATCTGCAGTACAAAGGGATAAATACTCCAAATTTTTCCTGTTTTCCTTTATTGTGGGCACACTAAAGTGTACTCTTTGCTGTAACATATTTTTCAAAGAAGACAAAATGGTAAGAGGACTATCCTTTGTTCACTTAATGTGAATAATTGAAACTGGTTTAAAGGTTCTTTGTATAAAAGACAACACATTATGCAGTGAGCAATTTGAATAAAAATTAATGTAATTTTTACTAATTTCTGAGTTTTATAACAGCATTCTTATTGAAAAATATGTATGGCAATCCCAGCCTACAGACCTAAATAAATAGAATTATTTATTAGTGGGGAAAATAATATCCTTGTGGTACTTTGTTGAAATTAAGAGAGGGCTGAATGCTGATTTTTCTCTTTTGCTTTGTCATTAATTAAAACAGAACCACCATTTTCTTCTCTAATTATATAACAGCAACTTTTAATACCAGATGATTAAAATCTGACAAAAGAAAAAGTATTTCATAACCAATTCTGTTAGAAAATAGCTTTTTGTTGGGAAATAAAAATGAAAAATCATGGAAAGTGTTAAAGTGGGGGAAGGACTTTATACAGACTGAAACTAAAGCCTAAAACCTGGAATTTTCATTATGGGTGCAAAACCTTTTAAATTAAGTTGCTCGAGCCTCCATTGTTTTTATCTAGGGTCCTTTCTCCAATAAACAGACAAAAATAATGTTGGTCAATTTTTCTCTGTATTGGTTCTAATAGATACGCTGACACATTCCTGATAAAAGACATTGTATAATAACAAATATTTTTCTTTTTTCCCTGCATCCAGAGCAGATAATACAATGGCAAGCAGTTGATTTGTATAATTAGTGCTGAAATAATATGAAAAGGGATAATGGATACAAAGGGATAGGTAGTTCAATAGAATGATACTAATTTAATTATGGATCAATTTTCTAAATTATAAAAGAAATAATTGCACTTTATAGAATTCACAGCATCAAAAGTATAAAAAATACCAAAATGTTAGCATGAATCTAACATATAAGTGCTAACAATATTTTTATGTATTTTCTCTTCATATGAGTGTATCTGTAGAATATGGGTATAAATAGAAAATCATATCAGATACATATGTATGATATATATATATAATATATATATACGCACACAAGCATAAAAATATAAGCAATCTTCAAAACCATGATTTTACCTCTTAATTATTTCTTTCATATAGATTAAAGTGAAATAACTAAGTCAAGTAAATTTTTTTAATTTTTTTAAGTGTTTATTTAATTTTCAGAGACACAGAGTGCAAGAGGGGGAGAGGCAGAGAGAGAAAGGGAGACACAGAATCTGAAGCAGGCTCCAGACTGAGATGTCAGAACAGAGCCAGATTCTGGGCTGGAACTCACGAACTGTGAGATCATGACCTGAGCTGATAGAGCCACACAGACGCCCCGGTCAAGTAAATATTTTAAGGCTACTGATACATATTGCCAAATTACTTTCAAGAAAGTTTGTACCAATTTACTATCCAACCAGCAGTATCGGAGACTGTTAAACAGTTATCTATACCATTTTAATCTTAATGTTACATGCAAATTATTTCAGAAAACTCAATGTGCATAATAATACCATTCTCTGATAGCAGATCCTTCAGAAAAAAAAAAACCCAAAAAACCACAATTTTCTTTAGAAAAGTTTCCAAGGGCGTCTGGGTGGCTCAGTCGGTTAAATGTACAGCTTAAGCTCAGGTCATGATTCTGTGGTCCTTGATTTTGAGCCCCATGTCACACTCTGTGCCGACAGCTCAGAGACTGAAGCAAACTTAGGATTCTGTGTGTGTGTCTCTCTCTCTCTGCCTCTCTCCTGCTCATGCTATGTCTCTCTCTGTGTCTCAAAAAATAAATAAATGTTAAAGTTTTTTAAAGAAAAATATTCCAGTATTTAAGAATCCTATATGTCAGGAAATGCTTTTGATTTGTTTGGAGGAATTCTAATTTTTATTTCCTAATTTTCTTTTTAAAATTCTATATCCACAGTTAAGAAAATCTATATAAGTATATTACATTTGAATAAGATTAAAATTTTAATTATTCCCAGTACTACAGTTGCCACTGAATATACTTAACAGGGCATCAGATTACAAATTACCAAATTAGGTATTGTAGATCTTATCATTTAGAACTCTTTAGTGGTCATTAGTACTATTTAATAAATGTTTCTAGTTCTCCTATTTATGGGACACATCATAACACTGAACATCTTTGCTCTATGAAATTGGATGTCCGTAAGCAACTTGTGTTAGCCAATTAAATGTGAGCAGAAGTGAAAGATATATGTCTTTTAGATGGAAGCTTTAAAAGCCAGCGCTTGATTTACCACAAGTTTGAAATGAGGTCTCCATCAGCCTAGTTCCTACGTGACTATCATTAGCAGAACTTCCCTGATGACCAAAATTGGACAGGAAGTGTGTGTAGGAAGTAAAAGTTCATATAGCTAAATAACTGAATTTTTGAAGTTATTTCTTATAACACATAATACTTACCCTGGCTAATACACAAAGTGGCTTAAAATATGGGGGGTTGCCTTGATAAGTGGGTTGAAGGAGCATTGAGGAAACTAATATTGGTAGTCTAGAAAAATATATTACAATTCATTATGCAATAGCAATACATTTAGAAAAATTCTCATAATTATTTGGAAAGGATACCTCGTATGAGAAGTTGTTGAAAAAATAAATGTTGGTATTGTGTTTTAGTGGTTGGTAGCATTTGGGCAAGGGACCATGAGAAATAGTAGCTTGGAATAAAAAGAATAACTGGTTTACAGGCAAAGAAGAAAAGGAAAGTTCAGAAGTTTGGTGAATTGTAATATTGGAGTGTAGAACTCCTCCACAAATCTAATAAGTAGAAAATGAAATAGAGAAAGCTAAGTTAAACTTAGCTTTGTTGCAAGGGTTAAGTCAAGAGTACATGCAGCGCTTTTTTTTTAACTTTGCTTTTAACGTTTATTCATTTTGGAGAGACAGAATGCGAATGTGGGGGGGGGGGTTGTGCAGAGAGAGGGAGATACAAAATCTGAAGCAGGCTCCAGGCTGTCAGCACAGAGCCGGAGGCAGGGTTCGAACTCACGAACTGTGAGATCACGACCTAAGCTGAAGTCGGATGCTTAACTGACTGAGCTACCCGGGCACCCGCCCTGCAGCACTCTTAAAACATGGTCTCAATTTCATTGACACTCCTTCCATTGAAAGATAGGGTCTCCTACCCCTCCTCTGCAATTTTGATGGGTTTGTGATCATTCCAGCCAAGACAGCATGGCAGAAGGTATGCTATATGACCTGCAAGACCAGGTCAGAAGGCTTGCTGTTTGGAGGTCTCCCTTTGGAATGGCCCCTGCAGATCGCAGCCAATATAGTGTAAGAAGCCTAAGCCACAAAGACAGGCCAGGTGTTAGATATTCCAATAAACAATTCCACCTGAGCCAGCTTTTAAGCCCTCTTACCCCAAGAACTAGCCTTTTTTTTTTAATGTGGTAAAACATGCATAACATAAAGTTCACCTGAACCATTTTTAAGTGTACAGTTCTATGGCATTTTGTACATTCACACAGTGTGCATCCATCCTGCCATCCGTCCCCAAAACTTTTTCACCTTCTCAAATGCAAACTCTGTACCCAGGAAACAGGAAGTTTCCATTTTTCCCCTCTCACCAACCCTTGGCAACCACCACTGTACTTTCTATCAGCAGCCATCTTAAGCAGAGAAGGTATCTTGTAAATGCATCCTTCAGCTCCAGTTGTTCCAGACCGTGATCATTTGAGTCTTTCCAGGTGAGGCTCCAAATACCTTGGAGTAGAGAATGGTCATCCCTGCTGTGCCTTTTCTGACTTCCTGACCCACAGAATCCATGGACATAATCAAATAGTTATTGTTTTATGCCACTAATTTAGGCATGCTTTGTTACACAGCAAAGACAATTGGAGCAGTGTAGCTGTCATAATCATTGTTAAAATTTCTGAAAGTATTAAAATGTCTCATGGTAAAGAACCATCTAAGGGTATGACATCTAGTAAAGTATTTTAACTGGACAGAATGGCTCAGTAAAAAGATATTTAAGGTATACATTTTATTAAAATACCCACCTTTAAGTTAAAATAGAAAGGGGGTGGGTGGGAGATGAGAAATCTAAAAATAAATGGTACTTAGAACTCACTGCAGGCAAATAGATAAGGAAGTCATTGAGTTTTTAAAGAAGACTTTAAGGAAGATTTTAAAGAAGATTCTGAGATTTATGAATGAGATCTTTCATTGAAAAATTTTCCCATTTCTTTTAGGCCCAATCATTCTATAGGACCTTAAAGAGGGCACATTCTCCAGTGCCCATTAGAGATGTAGCCAAGCACCATCAAGGAATGAAAAAACTTCCTAAAGAGCAAAGTCAAGGGTCAGGAGAACAGTGGAGGAGAGGACCCACCCACAGAAGAAGGGCTTAACTAAAGCGCATGCTCCCACCTGCACAGCTGATTTCACCCTGTCTTCTGTAGCTCTTATCTTTCCTTTTCTGAACGCAAGTGTTTATTGCATTGTCTTGCCCCTGTTATGCTCACACATCTTGGGTTTGGGGGTACATATAGCTTGCCCTTACAGTTTGTATGAACAAAAGGAGCCACCACTAAACCTGACGTAGAGACTACCACTCATCTATTATCCAGAGATCCTGAACTTTGAGCTCAATGCTGTAACTAAATGGAGTTTTGGGTTTTCTCTCTTGGGAAGGTGGTGAATGTATGTCACAGGCAAAGGGGAGTGAAATGAATATTTAGTGACTAGAAAGTTGAATTATTACCGCTGTTTTTCTAGTTCTCCTTTCTGAACACATGATAGGGATTGTGCTTTCTCCTTTTTTTTTTTTTTAGAAATTTTTATTTTATTTTATTTTATTTTTTAAGTAATTTCTACAGCCAACATGGGGCTCAAACTCACAACCCAGAGATCAAAAGTCGCATGCTCTAATGACTGACTGAGCCAGCCAGGCACTCCTTTATTCCTTTGAATTTAGATACACCTGTTTGATGTGTTTTGGCCAAAAAATGTGACTGAAGTGGTGAAAGTATAGCTCTGGCATCTTGAAGAGTCAGTGGATGATTTGCTATTTTTTTTCCTTTACGGGATGCATGAGTCAAGGAGTCGTCTTTATTAACCTGAGTAACTGAAAGACTGTGATGTGCACAGCCCCACTACTCCCCTGATTCGGACAGGTAACGGGAGCAAAATATGAACTTCTGTTGTGTTAGGCCTCAGATATTTGAGGGTTTGTGTTAACACAAAATAACCTTGCCCATTTGAACTTACATAGGTTTTTACTTTAAATCACACTTAATTTCTGATTTAGCTCATTAAGAGAATATTTCTTTATATATGTGTGTATATACATGCACATATATATATATAAATATATAATGCTGGACAATTAAGAAGACATTCTGTTCAAAGCAACCTAGAAAAATTTACCATATTTCTATTAGTCTTTCCCAAATTATGCTTACAGTATAATCTGTCTTATATCACATATATTGTCTTTCACTACTAGTTTAGTAGTAATGTAGGAAAGGCCCAGGCATTAAGGCTGTGTTTTAAAACAAATATCATTTCAGCTATTATCATGAAGTCATTCCAAGAGTTAGGAGTTGTACCAAAAAAAGTACCTTAATCTCTGGGCTCTTTTGATCACTGAAACAGTCATGTCAGTTGGTTAAATACAGGCAGGAGACAAATTGTTATGCCTAGACATACAACTAAATAGATGGAACCCTTTTTTGGTCATATAACCATGCTTTGTCAAAGTTACTTATGGAAAGTAGGAAAATAAATCAATAGATTTTTCAATATCTGTAAATCCTTTTCTTAGTTGGTTCAATTTCCTGGTCTATTCTTTTTAATAAGATTCCTGCTGTTTTTCTATCAGACATTGTCGCTTTTGCACATTGTTCCTTAATTACTTGCTATTTTATTTCTAGTCTGATTTTTAAGTCATTAGTGAAGGGAGCTCAATAATCAATATTTCTCATAAAATCCTTACCGTTATTTTATTTTTATAGAGTATTATGTGTGTTTGCATGCATTTCTGACAGTCTTGTGACCCTATTTTATTTAGTTACTTAAAAACTGAAATATTTTCAGGGTTTTTTTTTTCTAACTGTATATATGCATTTATAATAATGTTAATGTTATATATTTCATCTTTGACAGAATGAGCTTCCTAATTGGATGAGATACATTCAACTCTTAGAGCCTGATTAATGAATTTATTGTTTGAAACATTTCTTGATTGATATAAAACTAATACCATTTAATTCAGAAAAATCTGTGAATGGAGTCAATAGCTATCACTTCATTCCTCATACGTGTGCAAAAAAACCTTAGAATAAAAACAGTCATTTTCATTTGTTTGGAACAAAACATCCTGCTTCATAGAGCAATATATAAACACAACTTTTGCCACTGCGTGTGTTGTTACATATTTAATATCTGCTTAATATACAAATGGCCATTGAAGTAGATGGGCTTTCTCCATTAGCTGAATTTTATGTTCTGCTCTTAATACGGTCAATGACATAACTATGACCTTGAGGGTAAATGGTAAAGATAACCATTTAGTGCAAGTTACACATTTATCATTAACTTTCTTGATGCACAAAAATTCAGTGTTTAATTTGTCATTAAGAATTTACCTTTTGGGGGTGCCTGGGTGGCTTGGTCAGTTAAGTGTCCAACTTCAGCTCAGGTCATTATCTCACAGTTTGTGAGTTTGAGCCCCACGTTGGGCTCTGTGCTGACAGCTCAGAGCCTGGAGCCTGCTTTGAATTCTATGTCTCCCTCTCTCTCTGCCTCTCCCCCACTTGTGCTCTGTCTCTCTCTCTCTCTCTCTCTCTCTCTCTCAAAAATAAATAAAATGTAAAAAAAAAAGAATTTACCTTTTTGGGGGGTCACCTGGGTGGCTCAGTCGGGTAAGTGACTGACTTCAGCTCAGGTCATTATCTCACAGTTTCTGACAGCTCAGAGCCTGGAGTCTGCTTTGAATTGTGTCTCCCTCTCTCTCCTCGTCCTCCCCCCACTTGCACTCTGTCTCTCTCAAAAATAATAAATAAACATAAAAAAAGTTTTAAAAATTGCCTTCTTTTAATACCATGCTGCTAAAAAGGGCTTATTGCATATTTTTAAAACAGTAAATAAACAGTTGTAGATTTGCATCATAAAATAATGGCACCACCATAGTAGCAAGGGTGCACAGACAACTCTCTATACATAATTGTAGGACTGCTTAGCCTTTATTTCCAACACATTTCAAATCCACCTCACCTATAATTGCCTGTTACCCACTAACTCCATTCCCTAAAGGCTTCCTGCATCTCAAAAGCCACAAAATTGTGCTTCTGTTCTCTGAGTAAGCTAAAGGGGAAGATTGTTAGCTAAGAACGAGAAAAAGGGAGTTGCTTATTTTCAGCAAAAATTGTTGACGACTCTAACTTATGTTATCCAAATATAACCATTCCCATAATGTTTGCCTTCTTTTAGTAGTTTTGGGAAAGAGAGGTCTTAACTGGGGACTAGTCCTTTGTGGTTGCTTTGTATGCTACTTGTCTGTATCACATGTTTATCCTCACCCCCCTCCATTCTATCCAGGCCCCACATTCTTTCCCTGACTGATTACAGTAAGAAGAGTTTGAACACTCTGTCTTCATTTGCTCTGCTGCAAAAGCTGCACTGTCATTGCCTGCACAATTCTTTAACCCACAGCAACAAAAGGCTGAACCGCTGGAGCAGATTTCATTGAATGGTGACATACTTTGAAATGAGTTACAGTTTAGAAGGAAAAAAAAAATAGATCTGTTACCTAAATGGCTGCTTTATATCCTATAGGAAAATAATAAACAAGGGATTCTGTTTGTGATTAAACTTGTTCTAGATCCTCTGTCTTACAGTTTACCGTTCTTCCTTTCTCCAATACTATGATCTTTTTTTCTTAGAACACATTGGAAAACTCACTCAATCTTTCATTTACATGTTCATTATTTTATTCATTCAGTAGTATATGTACTGTTTTTACTGTATGCCAGATAACAGCAAATAATGAAGGTAGAATAGTAAGGAAAAAAATTGAAGAGCTCCACTCTTGTGGAGCTTTTAGACTAGAGGGGGAGCCAGGAAATATTTAAATAAACACATAAAACTAATTTAAAGTAGAAATGGAGACAAATGCCACAAGGAAGCATAAACAATACTAAAGTGAACGATTGGAAAATTGTACCATGTCAACTAAGGCAGTCTATGGTTCCCAAACAAATAGCATGCAGACAGAACATTTAATAAGGGAAATGGCATTTGTAATGATATGGGTGGAGCTGAGTGTATTTTGCTAAGTGAAATAAGTAGGTCAGAGAAAGACAAATACCATATGATTTCACTCATGTGGAGTTTTAGAAACAAACAAAAAAAAAATGAACACAGGGGAAAGGAAAAAAGAGAAGCAAACCATAAAATAGACTCAGACTTATAGAGAAAAACTGAGGGTTGCTGGAGAGGTGTTGGGTGGGGGGATGGGCTAAATGGGTGATGGGCATTAAGGTGAGCACTTGTTGGGATGAACACTGGGTGTTATATGTTAAGTGATGAATCACTAAATTCTCCTAAAACTAATGTACATTATAAGTTAGCTAACTAGAATTTTGTGTGTGTGTGTGAGAACTAAAATTACATTTGAAATTTTTTATTTTAGGCCACAAAAACAAAAACTAGCAAACAAACAATAACAACAAAAAGTTTCAAATAGGCTTATCACATGATGTAAATTCATCCCTTCCAGACAAGCAGAAGGTAGACCAGTGCCGGTTATCCTGAAGGCCATATACTTACTACTTCGCTGCTGCTTCTACTCTGCTGGGTTTTGATCTTTCTTTGAGTCATAGTCTGGATCATTTTCCTCATTTCCTTCTCTTTCCCCTTCCTTATCTGCTTCTGCATCTTCTTCATCATAATCATCATCATCATCTTCAATGGCTTCTTTGGTGAAGTATAACATTAGTCTTGGGATTATATGCTCATGTAAAAAGTGACCAATTTCAAGGTCTATGGCAAGGATAGCTTCATCATCATCATCCAGATCTCCACTTGGGAATTTTGGGGAGGGGCAAAAAAATTAGTCATTGGAAATTCTTTTGGTCATAGTATAAACTTTCCCATGTCCCTTGTGTTTCTGCTTCTTTTGTTAAATCTTTATTTATTTTGAGAGTGAGAAAGAGAACAAGTGGAGGAGGGGCAGAGAGAGAGATAGAAAGAGAGACAGAGAACCCAAGCAGGCTCCACACTGTCAGCACAGAGCCCAACATAGGGCTTGATTCCATGTCCGTGAGACTACAATCAGAGCCGGGCAACTCTTAATTAGAATTGGTCACCTAACCAACTGAGCCACCCATTTGTCCCTCTGTTTTGTCTTAATGGTTTTCAAAGTGACATTCTGGGGCGCCTGGGTGGCGCAGTCGGTTAAGCGTCCGACTTCAGCCAGGTCACGATCTCGCGGTCCGTGAGTTCGAGCCCCGCGTCAGGCTCTGGGCTGATGGCTCGGAGCCTGGAGCCTGTTTCCGATTCTGTGTCTCCCTCTCTCTCTGCCCCTCCCCCGTTCATGCTCTGTCTCTCTCTGTCCCAAAAATAAAATAAAAAACGTTGAAAAAAAATTTAAAAAAAACAAAAAACAAAGTGACATTCTTTCCATTTTCCCAATCTATCTGGCACCCTGTACAACCCATAATTTCTGGTCCATCAAAAGAAAAGGGATCAGAATCATCTGCTTCTGATTTCATCGTATATGTCTTTGTGAACACTTCCACTTGTGAAATGTTCATTGGGTTCAAAGTGAAATTCTCAGACAAACGTCAGGGGCTGGTCAGTATCTGAGAACTTCACTTTAATATCTTTCAAGTGCTTCAGAATAGGTTCATCATATTCCTGAACCATATCATTGAACAAGTCAACATTCTTAAAATCAGTCAACCAGAATTCAGGAATTATCTTGGAGTCTTCTTTTTCTTCATGCTTTTTCTCATCTTTATTCTTGGCTTTCCTTTCAGCTTCTACAAAATTTCATTTTCCTCATCCAGTTTCTATTCACATTCTTCCATAGGTTCATAAGTTGCATTGATGACCTCAAATCACTATCAAATAGAGGCCAGCAGAGCACAGCATACTTCAAGACCATCAACTTCCTCATAGAACTTGGCTTCTATTTTTGCACACCTAACTTACTGTTTTTGAGAGTATTCACTCGTCTTTTAACTACCCTAGGCAACTTCTCAATGTATCCTGCTGGTGTTTCTATCAGACCATCAAGTCTTATTTCAAGGGTTACAATAATATGAGGATTTTGCATCATCTGAACAGTCAGCTGACGTGCTTTGAAATTTGTTTCTTTGCCAGTTTCTTCTTCTATTTCTTCAACATCATCCAGATCTTGATCAAGTTCAGACTGTTTTTGGTGTCAATGTCTGCCATGTTGTAAGAACTCCAAATATTGTTGGCTAACTGGGGACCCAGGCTACCAGAGCTGTGCAGTCAGTGATTCAGGTCAGCGGGAGCAGACGGCACTAAAAAATCAACTAATTAGAATTTAAATAAAAGCCTGAAACAAACAAACAAACAACCAAGGGAAATGACAGAGAAAAAAAACAACAACTCATATTGGAGTCAACAACATATGTAATGTTCCTACAGTGGGAGAGAGATTAAAGAGTGCAAACCTATAAGGAAATCAGTATGGCTAAATGAAAATCAAGATTGTATGGTAAGAGGTGAACTGAGAGGTAGGTTGGGGCCAGAGCATGCAGAGATGTGTGTAATCGTTGCATTTATCCAGGTAACTAGAGCATCATTAAATGATTTTGAGTGCAGAGAATGACAGGATTTGCATTTTGAAAAGATTACTCTGTAGCCACTGCACAAGAGAAGACAGAAGTTGCAAGGTGGAGGCAGGCAGAGGCTCTTTAAGTTATCCTGGCATCTTAGCATGGCCACAGTTTGTTATTATATCACAGGAGTTGGACATGGAGAGAAGGTGGATTTATAAGATATTTGGGAAGCAAAGTGCATCAAAACATGAGGGGAGGTGTTAAGAGTAATGCCTAATTTTCTACTTTGTGCAATTGAATAGGTGGTAAGATTTACTTGAAATAAGAAACAGTATAAGAGAAACAAATTTGGAACAAGGTTATTTTTGCACTTATTTTTTAGAACGGTTCTAGAATTCTAGAAAAATTGAGCAGATAATATGGAGAGTTCCCACATACCCCCTCTTGCTCACACACAGTTTTTTCTATTATTATATCTTCAGTTAGTGTGGTGCATTTGTTACAATTAATGGATGAATATTGATACATTATTGAAGAAAGTCCATAGTTTGCTTTAAGGTCCACTATGTGTTTTGCAGTTCTGTGGGTTTTGCCAAATGCATACTTCCATGTAACTGCGCTTACACTATAATTTACAATAGTTCCATTACCCTAAAAATTTCCTGTGCTTCACCTGTTCACCATCCCGACTACTCCCCCTGTACTCCTGCCAACAATTGATCTTTTACAGTCTCTATAGTATTTCCTTTTCCAGAATTTTGTGTGGTTGAAATTATGTAGTATGCACCCTTTTCAGACTCACTTCTTTCACTCGGCAATATTCACTTAAGGTTCCTTTATGCCTAGGAGTGTGAATGTTGGATCGTACAGTAAGATTATATTTAACTTGGTAAGATACTGCCAAAATGTCTTCCAAAGTGGCTACACTATTTTGCATTCCCACCAACAATGAATGACAGTTCCTGTTATTCCACATCTTTTTCAGCATTTGGTATTGTCAGGCTGTTGTTGTTGTTGTTGTTGTTGTTGTTGTTATTGTTATCGTTATCAGAATGTTCATGTAATCCACAAATTGATGTATAACTCTATGAGTAATGGGGTTTCCAATTTTATATGGCTTATATTTTTCTCAGTAGCACATACTATTTTAAAATAATTCACAAAAATTTTTAAAAAGGGGCGCCTGAGTAGCTCGGTCAGTTGAGCGTCCGACTTTGGCTCAGGTCATGATCTCCTGGTCTGTGAGTTCGAGCCCCACATCGGGCTCTGTGCTGACAGCTCAGAGCCTGGAGCCTGCTTCGGATTCTGTATCTCCCTCTCTCTCTACCCCTCCCCCACTCATGCTCTGTCTCTCTCTCTGTCAAAAAATAAATAAACATTAAAAATATTTCAATGGATATCAAGTAGTATCCATTATATAAATAATTACCAATGAAAGTGACATGTATCTTAACATATATTGTAAGCATTAGATTTTCTTTCTTTTTTTTTTTTTTTTTTTGAGAGTGAGAGAGAGAGAGAAAGAGAGAGAGAGAGAGGAAGCACAGGCAGGGAAGGGGAAGAGAGGGAGAGAGAGGATCTTAGCATGGATCCTGAAGCAGGGCTCAATCTCATGACCATGAGGTCATGCCCTGAGTCAAAATCAAGAGTCAGACACTTAACTGACTGAGCCACCCAGGTGCCCCAACAAGCATGAGATATTTTAAAAGCACTTTAAACATATTTGGAGCTCCAGGGACAAATATTTGTTTAGTTTAGTTTAGTTTTTTTTAAAGGAAGTTGTACCTTAACTCTAAGAATTAATGATAAAACATTCCTGCTGTGCCCCTGGTGATAATGATCTGCATAGTGTTGTATTTCAAGGAAACTAGTTAGCTCTTATACAAAATGACAGTGTTACCTGATAGAAGTACCTAGTTTTATCCCTCATGACCAGAGAAATCTTCTCACTTGGATACAATTTTTACTGCAATAGTAGATGGAGTCTTAGAACATCTGGGTACATTCATGAGTTCAGCAAGCAGCAGCAAGTAGGAAACAGCTCTTAGAATGTGTACAGTGTGAGATCTCTCTGAATGCTTAGAGGTAAAAGTTAATTTATCATGGGAAGTGACATCAACAGCTAGAGAGAGAAAATCTACAAAAGAGAAGGTGAAATGTGAAGAAAATAATATATATATTATTTATATATTCCAGAGGGGGAGCCAAACTTGCCCAAAATGGGTATGACTGTATCAGAGGGAAACACAGGTATCCTCAGGCCAATTTTCTTGTCCAAAGATATGATTTGTTTCCTACATAGTGTTTAAAAAATAATTTGAGCCACCATTTACTTTGTTCCAATTTATTATAATACAATTGTCATAGAACATTGTGTAAGTTTAAAGTATACATTGTCAGGATTTGGTACACTTACATCTTGTCAAATGATGGCCACAATAGGGTTAGTTAACATTTCTTTCACCTCATATGATTATCATTTCTTATTTGTGGTGGGAGCATTTAGCATTTACTCTCTAGTAATATTCAAGTAGATATCAAGTATTATTAACTATAATCACCATGCTGTATGTTACATCCCCCGAACTTATTCATTTTATAACTGGAAATTTGTATCCTTTGACCTAAATCTCCCTATTTACTCCACTCTTCCAGCCCCTTCCAACCACCATTCTAATCTCTGTTTCGATGAGTTTGGCTTTTTTAGATTCTGCATATAAGTGTTATCATACGGTCTTTGTCTTTCTCTGTCTTATTTCACTTAGCATATTGCCCTCAAGATCCATCCATATTGTCACACATGGCAAGATTTCCTTCTTCCTCATGGCTGAATAATGTTCCACCACATGTGTCTTCTTTATCCATTCATCTGTAGACAGGCTTTTGGGCTATTCCCATATACTGGCTATTATGAATAATGCTGCAGTGTACATCGGAGTGCAGATATCTCTTTGAGATTCTGACTTGGTTTCCTTTGGATATATACCCAAAAGTGGAATTGCTGGGTCATATAGTAGTTCTATCTTTAATTTCATAAGGAACCTATATACTGTTTTGCTTAACTGACCCAATTTACATTATTACAAATAGTGCACAAAGGCTTTTGTCCACATCCACACTAGCACTTGTTATCACTTGTCTTTTTGAGGTGATATCTTATTGCTTGGGGTTTTAATTTGTTTTCCCTGATGATTAGTGATGTTGAGTACCTTTTCATATCTGTTGTCCATTTGTATATCTTCTTTGGGGAAATGTCTATTCAGCTCTGCCCATTTTTAAATTAGATTCTTTTGTTTACTATTGATTGAGTGAGTTGCTTATATATTTTGGATATTAACTTCTTATCAGATACATAATTTGCAAATATTTTCTCCTGTTCTGTGGGTTGTTACCTGTTCAGTTTGTTGATTGTTTCTTTTGCTGTGCAGAAGCTTTTTAGTTTGATGTCATCCCACTTATTTAGTTTTGCTTTTGTTGCTTGTGTTTTGGGTGTCATAACCAAAAATTCATTGTTATGACCAACGTCAAGGAGACTTTTCCATGTATTTTCTTCTAAGAGTTTTATGGTTTCAGATTTTATCTTTAAGTTTTGAACTCATTTCAAGTTTATTTTTAGGAGTGTTACAAGATAGGAGTCCAATTTAATTCTTCTGCATGTGGTTGTTTAGTGTTCTTAATTTCTAAAAAAAAATATTTATTTATTTTTGAGACAGGGAGAGAGAGTGGGGTGGGAGCATAGAGACAGAGAGAGACAGAGAATTCCAAGCAGGCTTCATGCTGTCAGGGCAGACCCCATGTAGGGTTTGAACTCACGAAGCATGAGATCATGATCTGAGCCAAAATCAAGAGTCAGATATTTAACTGGCTGAGCCACCCAGGTGCCCCAGTTATTTAGTTTTCTATCAGCACTTGTTGAAAAGGCTATTTTTATCCCCAATGAATATTCTTGTCTCCCTTGTCAAATATTAGTTTACCATATATTCAAGGGTTTATTTCTGGAGTCTTAATTCTATTCCATTGGTCTATGTGCCTAGTTTTTAAATGTTTATTTATTTATTTTTGA
The DNA here is from genome assembly GCF_007474595.2 of Lynx canadensis. NCBI lineage: Eukaryota > Metazoa > Chordata > Mammalia > Carnivora > Felidae > Lynx > Lynx canadensis. The sequence goes on from NC_044309.1 coordinate 65,227,978, forward strand.
GAGAGAGAGAGAGAGAGAGAGAGAGAGAGAGAGAGAGAGAGAGAGAACATGAGTAGGGGAGGGGCAGAGAGAGAGAGGGAGAGAGAGAATCCCAAGCAGGCCCTGTGCTGTCAGCACAGAGCTCGATGCAGGGCTCAAACTCACAAACCATGAGATGATGACCTGAGCTGAAATCAACAGTTGGACGCTCAATGGACTGAGCCACCCAGGCGCCCTATGTGCCTATTTTTATACTATTTTAAACTCTTTTGATTACTATAGCTTTGTGTTATAGTTTGAAATTGGAAATGAGGTGCTTACAGATTTGTTCTTTCTCAGGATAGCTTTGGCTATTCAGGATCTTTTGTTGTTCCATACAGATTTTAGGCTTGTTTTTTTACATTTCTGTGAGAAAAGTCATTTGAATTTTGATAGGGATTACATTGAACCTATAGATGGCTTTGGGTATGGACATTTTCAAAATATTAATTCTTCTAATCTATGAACACAAGGTATCTTTCCCTTTGTGTCTTTAATTTCTGTCATCAAATCTTATAGTTTCATTGTACAGGTTTTTCACCTTCTTGTTTAAATTTATTCCTAAGTATTGTATTGTTTTTGATGCTATTGTAAATGGGATTGTTTTCTTTACTTCCTTTTCACATATTTTGTTGTTAGTGCATAGAAATGCAATTGATTTCTTTATGCTGATTTTATTTCCTGCAACTCTACTGAATTTGTTGATTAGTTCTCACAGTTTTGGGGAGGAGTCTTTAGGATTTTCTATATATATGACAATATTATATCCAAATGAAGACAAGATTAGTTCTTCCATCTGATGTAGATGCCTTTTCTTTTTTCTTCTTCTTTCTCCTCCTCCTCCTCCTCCTTTTTCTTCTTTCTCCTCTTCAGCCTCCCTCTCCCCTCCTCCTGCTCTCCCCCACCTCCTTACCCTCCTCCTTCTCCTCCTCCTTCTGCCTGCTTCTTCAGACTGCGACTTCTAGTACTGTATTGAATAGGCATGATGAGAATGAATTTCCTTGTCTTTTTCCTGATCTTAGAGGAAAAACTAAAACTTTGATCACTGAGTGTGGCATTAGCTGTGGGCTTGCCATATATGGCCTTTATTATGTTTTAGGTACATTTCTTTTAACCCAATGTGTTGATAAGTTTTACCATGAAAATATATTTTATCATATAGATGCTTTTTCTGCATTTATTGAGATGATCATGTGATTTTTATCTTCCATAATGTGGTGTATCACATTTATTCATTTGCATATGTTGAACCATCCTTGAATTCCAGAGATGAATCACATTTGATCATGGTGTATGATCCTTTTAATATACAATTTAACTTACTTTGCTAATATTTTGTTGAGAAATTTTGCATCTATATTCAGTAAGGATTTTAGCCTGTAGTTTTCTTTTTTTTTTTTTTTTTTTTCCTTATCTGGTTTTGCTTTTAGTGTAATACTGGCCTTATAAATTGGGTGTAGTAATGTTCCTTTCTCTTCAATTTTTTGGAAGAGTTTGAGAATGATTGGTGTTAATTTTTCTTTAAATGTTTGGTAGAATTCACAACAGAAACCATCTGTACTGGACTGTTCTTTGTTGGGAGATTTTTTAACTACTGAGTCATTCTCCATACTCATTATTGGTCTGTTCCGATTTTCTGTTTCTTCATGATTACATCTTAGTAAGTTGTAAGTTCCTAGGAATTTATCCATTTCTATAGTTTGTTTAATTTGTTGGCATGTAATTATTCATAGTACTCTCTTATAATCGTTTGCATTTCTGGTATCAGTTTCAGTTTAAATTTTAGTCAGTTTATTTCTGGTTCTGTTTGAGTCTTCTCTTTTTTCCTTAGGTTAGCTAAAAGCTTGGCAATTTTATCTTTTCAAAAATCCATCTCCTAGTTCATTGATCTTTTCTAGTGGTTTTATGTTCTTTATTTTATTTATTTCTGTTGCTATCTTTGTTACTGCCTCCTTCTGCTAAATTTGGGTTTACTAATGCCATCTAATTATTTTCTGGCTGTTTTGTAGTTCCCTTGTTTTCTTTCTCTCTCTTCTTGCCTTCCTTTGTGAACTGATGATTTACCATAGTTTAAGGCTTTGATTCCCTTCTCTTTATCTTTTGTTATGTAATTATGGTTTTGTTGGGGCACCTGGGTGTCTCAGTCGGTTAAGCATCTGACTTCAAGTCAGATCTCACAGCTTGTGAGTTTGAGTCCCATGTAAGGCTCTGTGCTGACAGCTTGGAGCCTGGAGCTGCTTCAGGTTCTGTGTCTCCCTCACTCTTTGCCCCTCCTCTGCTCATGCTCTGTTTCTCTCTGTCTCTCAAAAATAAATAAACATTAAAAAAAATTTTTTTAAATAATAATTATGTTTTGGGTTTGTAGTCACCATGAGGCTTACATAATCTTGTAGATATGTAATCTTATATATATAATAGTGTGTTTTGTGCTGATAGCAACTTAACTTCAATTGCATAGATAGAATCTACCCTTTAACTCCCCCAATTTTGTTTCTGATGTCACAATTTCCCTTTTTTATTGTATAGTCATTAACAAGTATTGTAGCTAAAGTTTTTTTTAATACTTTTGTTCTTTAACCCTTGTACTAGAGTTAAGTGGTTAACACACCACTTGTTACAATATATTAGAGTATTCTAAATATGATCACGTACTTTGCCAATGGTATAATTTTCATATGTTTTTATGTTACTTATTTGCCTCCTTTCATTTCAGCTTGAAGAACTCCTTTCAGCACTTTTTGTAAGGCCAGTAAAATGGTGATGAATTTCCTCAGCTTTTGTTTGTCTGGGAAAGTCTTCATCTCTCATTTCTGAGGGACAGTTTTGCCAAATACGGTATCTTGGTAGGCAGTGTTTTTTACCCCAGCATTTTTCATACATGATGCACTCTCTAGCTGTAAGGTTGCTGCTGAGACATTCCACTGATAGACTTATGAAGGTCCCTTGTAAGTTACAACTTTCTTTTCTTTTGCTGCCTTTAATATTATCTCTTTTTCTTTGACTTCTGACAATTTTATTATAATGTGTCTTGGAGAAGATCTCTTTAAGTTGAGTTTATTTTGTTATCTATGAGCTTCATGAACTTGGATATCTAAATCTCTCCCAGATTTGGGATGTTCTCAGACTTTTTTTTAAAGATAAGCTTATGCCCCCTTTACTCTCTTTTTTCTGGAACTCCAATAATTCACAGATTGTTTCTTTTGATGTTTAAATAGGCTCTTTTTACTATTTTTTCATTCTTTTATATTTCTACTCCTCTTACTTGATAATTTCAAGTCCTATCTTCTATCTCACAGATTCATTCATCTGCTTCATTTAATATGTTATTGGTGGTCACTATTGCATTTTTAATTTCATTCACTGTATTGTTTAGCTCTACAATTTCTGTTTGGTTCTTTTTTATGATATATCTCTTTGTTAGTCTTCTCATTTTGTTCATGTATTGTTTTTGTGACTGTTGAATTGCCTTTATATATTTTCATGGAGTTGACTGAGCTTCTTTAAGCAGCTATTTTAAATCCTTTATCCTTAAATATTACAAGGATAAATATATCCTGTGGAGTTATTCCAGAATTATAAGGATAAACAAATATATAATAAAAATGATATTACTATTTTGTTAATATTCTATTAATAAATATAAATTTAAAAATAAATAATATCTCCGTCCATGGTTTAGGGATTGGTTACTGGAAGATTATTGTGATCCCTTAGTTGTGTCATGTTTTCTTGATTTTTCATGCCACTTGAAATAGTGCATTTTGCATTTAAAGTAGCAATCAATTCCTAGTCTTTACTAACTCGGAACTAAGAGAAAAACACCTTCTGTCAGCCCTTCTAGGGAGGCTCTCTCAGATTGTCTATGGACACATCAATTCCCTGCTTCTTGCACTCCCTTATGGCAGAATCCTTAAGCTTGTATGCCTTGTTCTGATCCTATAATGCACCACACTGGGTGCTGAAGTCTCTCTTTTGCTTTCCCGAGGGCAGCAAAGCTAATGCTCAAATTTATGTTCTATCCTTGGCCTGCAAATTTGGTCCAGCTCTCTGCACATACTCACTAGATCTGTTGAAGCTTTCCCTTGCCACTGTCAGCATCATGCACAGAGAACCATCCATAGGGAGGAGGTTTGGGGGGTGGGTGGGGATGAGGTGGCTATGCTGAGAGTGCCCTTGGAAAAGTTAGAGGAATCTGTCAGTGAGGCATCCCCAGTGACTCACTTTTGAGCTTCTTTTAAAAAAAAAAAATTAAGTGTATTTATTATTGAGAGATAGAGAGAGACAGAGCATGAGCAGGGGAGGGTAAGAGAGAGGGGAAGACACAGAATTTGAAGCAGGCTCCAGGCTCTGAGCTGTCAGCACAGAGCCTGACGAGGGGTTTGAACCTACGAACTGCGAGATTGTGACCTGAGCCGAAGCCAGATACTTAACTGACTGAGCCACCCAGGTGCCCCTAATTTAAAAAAAAATTTTTTTTAAGTTTGGGTTTCTTGATGGAATTTGCGACACAGTTCAGAGGACCCACATCCATTTTTTGTCTTCCAAGAGTCCTATCTGCCATTCTTACAGCCTGTTCCTACCCTCCAGTCAGGCAGCTCATGACTCAGGACCGTGGATAGGGTGATAGAGAAACGGACCTCTTTGGCAGCATTCCACAGAGCTCGGGAAACTGGGCACTGACTCACATGCTCTCACTTTGCCCCATGGGAGAAATCAGGGGCTAAGAAGATCTTTCTTGGCACTGAACTGTGCCACCTCGGGTGAAGGTTTATGCAGGTAATGTCAAACTTTTCTCTCAGCCTCCCCAGTGCATACAAACTCATGTTTTCTTGCTCCAACGGTGTGCTGGAACTTTCCCACTGGAAACCTGAGCTTCCACAAAGGCTGTCTTGTCTGTGGATGATTGTCAAAGATAGTATTCTCCAGAAGCTCGTCAACTGCAGCCAAGAGTGACTTGAGAATGATTCAAGATAGCTTACAGACCTTGTTTTCTTAGGCTAAGCACCACTTACCCTGTATGAAAAGGTTCAAGTTATCAAAGCTAAACTGAAATTGGTATGTTGTGCTTTCAATTAATTATAATGTTTAACTTAACTCCAAAGAAAATTCAGTTACTAGTTTATATAAAGTATGTGATTAAATTGTTCCCAAGCAACTATCATTTTGTTATATGACTCAGATAAGAAATCGTCTGGAGCCTTTCAGATAAAAATGGCAAATGAAAGCCATTTCTACCCCCTTTCCCTCCTGAAACCAACTGAAAACTACAAAAAGAATGATCCACACAGATTACTCAATTTGCAATTAATTAGAAAACAGCTACACTTCTAGTACTTAATATGAGAAATGAAATTCAGATCAAATATTGAAAAGGCATGAGAGCAAAATGCCCTAGCAGACAATCAAGTTACGTTCAGGGTTCTTACAAGTTGGTGACACACATAGAAAGCCAAGTATGTGACTCATGGCTTGAAACTAAAGCAGCACAGAATGGAGGCAGGATAGAGTAAGGAGAGACATAATTTGACACTTTTGCAGGGAGCTCTGCATCTACTGATTTCATTCAACAAAGTAAATAGGTGATGGAAGACAGTGAAAAACAAGATCTTCCTTGCAACCCATTATAACTTCCTTGTCATCATGAAAGACATAGTTAAGGCAATATATGCAGCATACAATTTAAGAAGGGTTTGTAAACTGAATCCAATATACCAATGTTCAAGGTGTATCTCCCAATCTTTATCCCAAAGAATTGCATTCAAAGAGATGGCTTGAGTGATAAGAGAGTTATTTTCAAACAAGAGAAAGAAATAAGGGTCTACAATGTGCATAGCTTCTTGAAAAACGATCTACTGGTTGAATTGCACTGACAAATACATGAATGAGGAAGTTATTGTAGAGGACCAGTGGTGAACTTGGAGTCTACTGAAATATAAAACTAAGGGAAAATAACTGGAAAATGATGACTGAGTAGAAAATCTATAACTCTTGATATTGTGGAACTTAAAATATAGGTAACAAAAATTGGAATGTAGAGTATGAGAATAGGAGTTTGTAAGAAGTTTGTGAATGCTGTTTTCTTATCTCAGAGTGGAATGTGGGTGGACAAAAATATTGTTTAAATATAAAAAACTCAGGTTGCAAGCTAATTAAATAAATTTACGTTAGAAGAATCCATAAGGATTAAGAATAGATTATAGAAACAATTATTTCTGAAAGAAAGCACAGACATACAAAACAACATAAAGATATCATACACCATACAATGAAAGAAACAATTAAAACAAAAAATAATTAAAAGACAAATATAATATGAAAATACAGCATTAAGTAACAGAATAAAGACTAAATATATATGTCAATTGAATAAATGTTAATGAACTTACCCTTTTAAATAAAGCATTTGATTAGATTTAAACAAATATTTTTAAAAGTTGCATAATTAAGATAAGTGTGTAAAACAAGTGACTCAGGTTGAAAATAAATAGGCAAGAAAAAATGAATAGGTAAAACATATTAAAAACATCAGGTACAAATAAATAGTTTCATGAGTCACATAATTATATATTAAGCAAGTTTTAATTGAAGTGTTAAATCATTAAGGATTCAAGAATGACATTTTATAAAGAAATTATCACACTAAATTAAAAAGTTATATTGAATTAAAAAAAATTTTTTTAACATTTATTTATTTTTGAGAGGCAGAGAGAGACAGAGTGTGAGCAGGGGAGGGACAGAGAGAGAGGGAGACACAGAATCCGAAGCAGGCTCCAGGCTCTGAGCTGTCAGAACAGAGCCTGATGCGTGACTTGAACCCATGAACCACAAGATCATGACCTGAGCCGAAGTGGGACGCCTAACCAACTGAGCCACCCAACTGCCCCAAATTGAATATTTAAAAAAAAAATAATGTACCATAAATATTCTCATGGAAGATGGCACTAAGCAAGGAATAAATAATTAGAACATGTCTTTAGGCAAAGTTAGCTACAATAGCAAAAAGTTACATACAATAATATTAAGGACTGCAAAAATATAATTATTCCTGAAAATCTAATAGAGGTATATAAAATGCACATCCTTGGAAATGAAGAGCATCTTTCTATTTTATGTGCCAAAAGAACACTTATCAAAAATTTAACATGAAGAAAACTTAAATTCTATGGTGTAGAAAAAGTGTACACGTATATTCTAACAGCATGGAGCCTGCTTGGGATTCTTTCTCTCTCTCTTCTTCTCCCCCACTCATTCTCTCTCTCTCTCTCTCTCTCTCTCTCTCTCTCTCTCTCAAAATAAATAAATAAAATCTAAAAAACCCTCATTGTTACTTCCATAGAATGGTAGCAAGTATTCAGAGGAATATGTTAATCCAAATGTTTTGATATAAAAAAACTTCAAAATGCATCATTAAGTATATAACAGGATATACTTAATTTTTCTTTTTGCAAATACATAAATAAGTCACTTAAGAGTCATTGCTTCTGGGGCGCCTGCATGGGTGGCTCAGTAGGCTAGACATCCGACTTTGGCTCGGGTTGTGATCTCTCAGTTCGTGAGTTCCAGCCCCACATCGGGCTCTGTGCTGACAGCTCAGAGCCTGGAGCCTGCTTTGGATTCTGTGTTTCCCTCTCTCTTTGCCCTTCCCCCGTTCATGCTCTGTCTCTCTCTGTCTCAAAAATAAACATTAAAAATTTTTTTTAAAAAGTCATTGCTTCTGAGGAGTAATACTGGAAATCTATAATAGTAGGAGGAATAGTTTATTTTTATTATATACCTTTGAACTATTTAAATGTCTATTTACCACATCATTGTATTTGTTTATAAAGGGTGTTAACTAAAACATAAATTGATGTTTTTAAAGGCAATCAGATCTCTGATATATCATTAAACTAGAGAATTGAAAAAAATAAAAGGAAGAACATTGGAGTAATTTTTTCATTAAAATTTACTTAATACTATTGGTTCCTACCCATCACTATCTGGTTATTGAATTGTGTTCCAACCAACTGCCTATTCTCACCTTGATGTGCCTTTACTAGCACCTACCTACTAAAAAATAAGTTTATAAAAATGAACAAGAAAAAGAGTAAATATAGAAGTGTACTTACCAACATCCTTGGGGATATTTGAGGGGGTGAAGAGTCTGAAACAGATAGTAGGAGATCAGAACTCTCTCTGAAAAAAACTGGAAATGGCAATTTCAAATTTGAATTGTATATATTTTGAAACAAAAATAATACATTAGAGTGCTTTCTGCTTTTTTTTATAGCTCTGATTTTTTTCCTATGAATCCTAAATCCTTTACTTGGGTCTTTGGGCCACATAAACATAGTAATATTAAAACCTGATTGGATACATTCATTGCAAGATTCAGTGCTCGTGCACCGCCGACTTAAATTCAAAAGAATACTGTTTGGTGTCAAAATAAAGAATGGCATACAAAAGGAACACGGAGGAAATAAATGGAGGGATGGGTCAACTGATGAGACTAGGAATAGAAAATCCCCAAAATTTGATTAGAAGTAGACACTAATATCCTCCCATGAATAATGAGGGGAGAAACAGATTACTTGAAAATTACCCTTAATATCAAATCTATATAAAGCATATTAGGGAACAAACAAGTATTAAACATATCTAGATTTATTTATTAATCACAGTGTTTTTGCTGTGATTATATAATCTCCTATAATTTTACTTTTTTATCACATTTAAGTGTAAAAAGCACATAGCTATTAAATACTAAAATCAAACCCCATTATCTATCAACTGGCTTCAACAATTATCAATATAATGACAATTTTGTTTTATTTATATCTCTTTTAATACCTTGTTGCTGAATATGTATTTTTATAACTTTATTGAGGCATCATTTGCATGATATAATTTGCACGAAAGAAAATGTACCCATTTTAAGTTATTACTTTTAGTGAATATTTAGAGTTGTGCAAACATTATGACAATCCAGTTTTAAAATATTTTCATTACCTCCCAAAATTCCTTTGTACCTATTTATAGCAAATTCCCAGACCTAGGAAAACACTGATCTGCTGTCTCTACAGATTTGCCTTTTCTGGATAGTTCATAGAAATGAGATAATAAAATATGGCCCTAATCAAGATATATGACAGGGCAATTAAGCAAAACATCTCATCAAACGATCAGTTTTCTATAAAATAGGGTTTAAAATGCAAGAAAAGAAAAAATAACATGGCAGAGAAAATGTAACTCATAACAGAGGAAAACAAAGCTCAGAGTCAGGGTTCCCAGAAATGTGGCCGGAATGTTCTCAGGTTTTTCCTTTCCTTAGGAGACTTGACCTGGTTTGGTCTGGTGTAGATCAGAAGACTAGCTCTAAATCAGTTGGATGACATTTAAAGGCAGAGGATAGCATGGTACGTAAATGTGTGACGAGAGCCAGGCCAACGTTTGCACTCTTTTTGGGTGAGAGAGGGGACTATCCCATTACAAAAGCAGTCATGACTAGTTCAGAAAATTATTCAATCACCAGCATTAACACTGTCAGTGTTCCAGTCCTCTGCTTTTTCATTGGTTTTTGAACAAGCGCTATACTATAACGAAAAACTGAGTCTAGGTGGAACTAGAATAAGAATAAGCACTATTGATTAGGAGCTGAAAAACAAAATGAAGATGAGGGAAGGTGAATGAGATTTAGGGGGCAGTACTTAAAGACTTTTTAATGTGTTTCTACTGGTATTCATAAAGCATGGATGGATGTACTACAAAGTATAGCAAGATGTAGGCAATATGTTATCACAGCATATATCTGGATATTGAACTTATGTGGTATATTTATGTGACTTACAATACTTATAAATAATGAACAAAACCACATTTTAATAGCCTTTGAGAAGTAGCCTGGGTCATTGTGTATAAAGATGTCTCCAACTTCTTCCTGTGTGTAGATTATAAGAGAGATCTGAAACCCCAATACCTCTGAATCAGTGACGGTCACTAAAACCCAGTAGCAGTTACAGATCTAAATAGAAGTTGGGCCACCTTAATATTTTCTTTCTAGTGAGTCTTATTGCCTACCGGATCTTGATAGCATGCCACAGAAAATGAAGCAAACAGGTTGGGCTCTAGGGATCCATCTGGACAACACTGAGAGGGAAATGTCACCAATTTTATATATTTCTCTTACTGTTGAAGACATGTACTCCTGGAGAATTTAAGAAATACTGCATTTAGAGTGTTATTTTTTATTCTGCCAATGACTTCCTTGACTATCTCTTCAAATAAATGGAATATCAGTATGAATCATGACTGATGATACTAAAGGATGCCAAAATATCTAGTCAGTTCACCTAAAAATAGTCATATTGATCACCTCAATCCACATAGACATTTCCTGATGATTAACTGAACTAGTTTTATCAATATAACCCAAAATATGAATGAGAGCGGGGAAAAAAGAAAAAGAAAGTGGGACTAATTAAGGTTATTATTATTGTTGTATTGACAAATAAATCAGTTTTCAGGCATGCATTAGGTTTACTCAGTCATTTTACACTTCAGGACCTCGTATATAGCAACACTTGAATTTCTAAAGGCTACTCATCAAGTAACAGAAAGAAATTAGCACGTAATTATTATGGATTCAGAAGTAAAAAGAGAGTAATCAAACACATGCAGAGCAAATATGGGAACCACAGACGCAATATTATTGCATTAAAAGAGAGGAATGTTTTCCTTATTTATGGAAGCTTATGGGAAACAGTAAAGCATTTTTGCTAAGCTTTCCTGTACAAGTTTGAAAAGTAGATTTTTTCAAATCTATTTGCAGCATTTGACTTTCACCTAACCATTGGAATATGCCAACAAATGCTAAATAACCATTTCTGGTGTTCAAGCTTGCTATATCTAGCAGATAGTAGTTGGAAGGTATAGTTTAAACTCTGAATCAATCGTTATCTAACTCATACAATGTAAAGTGATAATTTAGATAAACTTTCTACTAAGCACTTTAATTGTATTAATTCATCTGAGCCTTATAAGAACCCTAAGAATTAGATAGGGCAAGGAGTAATACCTTTTACTCATAGATGAACATAAAATGAATACTTTATTTAACTTCATCACTCAGTATGGTAGAAACTAAAAGTACCACTTTTTTTCAGACAGTGTGTCTCTAGTGTTCTATCTCTTATGCTATGTTGCCTTCAAACAGATTTAGAAACTATGATTCAAAAATTTTAATAGAGTACTGTTTAATTAGATAGATATCTCCTGATAGTTATATGTCGATTTAACATTTCAGTTTTGTCAGTAATTAATTCATAAATAATTATTGAGTAATTGAACATGAATTAGGTGCAGGAGCTATGCCTGGTCATAGGGATAAAAAGAGGAACAAAATATAATTTCCTCCCCACCACTATCTATGGTTGTAATCAGACCTGTAGAAGTAAATGTCAGTGGATGAAGTGAAGATTGTGATTGCAGATTGTGAAGTGCTCTGTACACTCCATTCAAAATTTAAAATTTTATCCTTTATGCAGCTAGGAGCCACCAGAAATCTAATTAAGCTTGGAGCCTAGCAAATCAGGACTCTTATTTCAGAATACAAAGCTGCCAGCATTGTAAGGAAGAACTTGAAGAAAGACAAGACTGGTGACAAGGAGTCAAGATGAGGCCACTAAGGAAAGAAATCACTTGCTGTTGAACAGCATCTGAACCATGGTAGCAGTGTTGGATAGAGAGGAGAACTGGAGTGGGAAATATTCCTAGGTATAATTTTAGAAGCAGAGTCTGAGGACTTTGGTGACTTGTTTGACGTGCATGTGTGGAGGGAGGTTGCCTTTTTTTTTAATGTTTATTTATTTTTGACAGAGAGAGAGAGGGACAGAGCATGACCGGGGGAGGGGCAGAGAGAGAGGGAGGAGACACAGAATCTGAAGCAGACTCCAAGCTCTGAGCTGTCAGCACAGAGCCCGATGCGGGGCTCGAACTCACAGACTGCGAGATCATGACCTGAGCTGAAGTCAGATGCTCAACTGACTGAGCCACCCACTGTTTTTCTATCTTTATTTAATTTGATTTGGGCACCTTCTGGAGATAATTTTTGGTTATTTATTTTTCTATATCTCCTATTGCTCCTCTTCATTACTTGTTACTACCATGCACAGGTCACAAAAACTTCTTGCTTCCTAGTTTTTAATATCCACAAAATTCTTTGCTTTTTAAATATAATTTATTGTCAAATTGATTTCCATACAACACCCAGTGCTCATCCCAGCAGGTGCCCTCCTCAATGCCCATCACCCACTTTCCCCTCTCCCCCACCCTCCATCAACCCTCAGTTTGTTCTCAGTATTTAAGAGTCTCTTATGGTTTGCCTCCCTCCTCTCTGCAACTTTTTTTCCCCTTCCCCTCCCCCCATGGTCTTCTGGTAAGTTTCTCAAGATCCACATATGAGTGAAAACATATGGTATCTGTCTTTCTCTGACTGACTTATTTCACTTAGCATAATACTCTTCAGTTCCATCCACGTTGTCACAAATGGCAAGATTTCATTTTTTCTCATTGCCAAGTAGTATTCCATTGTATATATAAACCACATCTTCTTTATCCATTCATCAGTTGATGGACATTTAGGCTCTTCCCACAATTTGGCTATTGTTGAGAGTGCTGCTATAAACATTGGGGTACAAGTGCCCCTATGCATCAGTACTCCTGTATCCCTTGGGTAAATTCCTAGCAGTACTATTGCTGGGTCATAGGGTAGATCTATTTTTAATTTTTTGAGGAATCTCCACACTGTTTTCCAGAGTGGCTGCACCAGTTTGCATTCCCACCAACAGTGCAAGAGGGTTCCCGTTTCTCCACATCCTCGCCAGTGTCAAGAGTCTCGTGATTTGGGGGCGCCTGGGTGGCGCAGTCGGTTAAGCGTCCGACTTCAGCCAGGTCACGATCTCGCGGTCCGTGAGTTCGAGCCCCGCGTCAGGCTCTGGGCTGATGGCTCGGAGCCTGGAGCTTGTTTCCGATTCTGTGTCTCCCTCTCTCTCTGCCCCTCCCCCGTTCATGCTCTGTCTCTCTCTGTCCCAAAAATAAATAAACGTTGAAAAAAAATTAAAAAAAAAAAAAAGAGTCTCGTGATTTGTTCATTTTAGCCACTCTGACTGGCGTGAGGTGGTATCTATCTCAGTCTGGTTTTGATTTGTATTTCCCTGATGAGGAGTGACATTGAGCATCTTTTCATGTGTCTGTTGGCCATCTGGATGTCTTCTTTGAAGAAGTGTCTATTTATGTCTTCTGCCCATATCTTCCCTGGATTATTTATTTTTCGGGTGTGGAGTTTAGTGAGTTCTTTGTAGATTTTGGATACTAGCCCTTTATCCAATATGTCATTTGCAAATATCTTTTCCCATTCTGTCAGTTGCCTTTTAGTTTTGTTGATTGTTTCCTTTGCAGTGCAGAAGCTTTTTATCTTGATGAGGTCCCAGTAGTTCATTTTTGCTTTTAATTCCCTTGGCTTTGGAGATGTGTCAAGTAAGAAATTGCTGCGGCTGAGGTCAAAGAGGTTTTTGCCTTCTTTCTCCTGTAGGATTTTTATGGTTTCCTGTCTCACATTCAGGTCCTTCATCCATTTTGAGTTTATTTTTGTGAATAGTGTAAGAAAGTGGTCTAGTTTCATCCTTCTGCATGTTGTTGTCCAGTTCTCCCAGCACCGTTTGTTAAAGAGACTGTCTTTTTTCCATTGGATGTTCTTTCCTGCTTTGTCAAAGATTAGCTGGCCATACATGTGTGGGTCCAATTCTGTGTTCTCTATTCTATTTCATTGGTGTATGTGTCTGTTTTTGTGCCAATACCAAAAGTCTTTTTTTTTATGTTGTTTTTTTTTTTTTTTTTTTTTTTTGAGAGTGAGACAGAGACAGAGACAGAGTGTGAATGGGGGAGGGGGCAGAGAGAGAGGGAAACACAGAATCCAAAGCAGGCCTCAGGCTCCAAACTGTCAGTGCAGACCCCAACATGGGGCTTAAACTCACAAATCGTGAGATCGTGACCTGAGCTGACGTCAGACGCTTAACCAACTGAGCCACCCAGGCGCCCCTCCACAAAATTCTTTATGTCAGCATCAAGTGAAACCCTAAGTCTGTAATAGGTACTCATTTTCACTACCGGCAATTATCTTTCTATCACAACAATGACAAAAAGGCAAATTATCAAGGTGTCATGACCTTCAATTGGTTAACTTAGTGGAAGTACTTTGTCCTCAACAAAGATGGGGCATGTATTACTGATCAGATGTTTTGATGAAATCATGGAACAGTCTAGAGTTTCTTAAAATTCTAGAAAAGATAATGTGAGAAAAATGTAAGAAGTATTTTCTCATTTCTTTCAGACATTTTAGAGACCAAGTCCAACTGAGGCTTAATTATTGCCAGACCAGTAAAATTGTGCAGAGAAAACAATCATCTTATTTTAACAATGTGTTTTTTCCACCTTTATTTTCTAAGGATTCATAACAAGAAATTGTATTTAGTGGAAAAGTTGAATTTACACTAGTATATTGTATAACTTTCCATATACCTTCAGTAAAAAGACCTTAGCATCTCATGTATGCCTGTCATTATGAAACACTAATTACTCTTTGAGCATGCCTAATGTGTGCAAAATCAGCCCATATTGAAACATCGTTCTGTAGATTTAATGAATGCAATGTTCAATGAGAACTAAACAAAAATGAGACTTGCTTTTCACAGCCACACATGAAAGAAATGGATGTAGGATGCAAATGGCAGGGAAAATTCTCATTTTCAACTTGAAATGGCAAAATGAAACACATGAAAAGGACCTCATTGAAATATATTTGAAGGACAGGTAGTAGGCAATTGAAAGAAAACTAGACATTTTTTGTCTTAACATACAGAAGGGATTATAGATTACTTTAGTATAAAATACCGTTTCTCCACTCCAATTGATTGTTTGTCTAGCCACAAAATCATGAACAGCTGTGTATATTTTATCCTCACGTGCAGATACATCTGACTGTTTCCTTGACTTGGTGATTCAAGGTATGAAGGGATGCTTGGGAGAACAATGATACTGTTCAACTACTTCAGGTTTTTCTAAAAGTATCCGGGGATAATGTATAGAATCTAGCAATGTCAACAAAGTCTCTTCCTGAAAAAGGATATTAAAGATATTATGGTATAAAAGAAATACATAGAACCAAAACTATTTTAAATGGCGTGTAAATAATTTTATTTAAAAATGGCATATCATTAAAATCATTGTCTTTAATTTTTATGGTTACAAGTAGCTTGAGATTCTAGTACAAGTTATGGACCATCTCCTCTGGAAAATGCAAGAACTTACAACATTTTTTTTATACAGTTACTGTGGGTCCATGCTTAAGAATTCTTGACATAGTCATTTGTCCACATGCCAATTGCATAAAAGAGATATTTGGATCTAGAAGTTCTTTTTTCAAGCAAATCATTTTACTCATCATAGGAAAATAGTGACATTTCTACAATCATTTAACATGTAATTGATCAATTAATGAAGTTACTTATTTTCTTGTGCTATTTGTATTTAACTAGCATAGTGGTTTTTATTAAAGAAAAGAAAGGTTTATGTGAGAATTACTGTCAGACATAGGAAACTATCCTGGACACCTTGAAGAAAAGATTCTATGTATATGCAAAATATTAATAATAAATAATAATATGCCTACTAGTAATTCTAATATCCTTTTGACTAATTTTATTCACATACCTCAAAGGAAAGATAAAAGATTGTGTTGAAATTTTTCTCTCTTCTGGTGCTTTGAGACTAGTATGATTTCCTTAAAAAATGGTAGATCACTTCAGAACTACAACATCACAAGAGGTACCTCTTCAAAGGAGATTATTAGATTTGCACTGTGGAAAACAAATTTGAAATATTCAAAGATTACTATTATCTTTAGTTGGAGGAAATTGTTGTATATAAAATGATAAAATATGTAGCTTTCTGGTAAGATAAGGGATAGACTTACACATGTATGTATATAACTTGCATCCAAATTGAGAATGATCTATGGTAATTTAATGGGGTTCCACAAATTAACTTTGGTGTTTAGTGTGGTATTGATAGGTTAATAATTAACAATATTTCTCTGTTTAATTTATTTGCCTTAAGAATCAATGGCATTAACTAAGGCTTGATGTTGATTAGCTACAATGTTTTCTATAAAAGTAATTCTGAATAAGTTTTTAAATTGTGCTCACAAGTTAGTGTTATACAATCTGTGCTTTGAAGGTTTATTACATTTTTCCAGCTCAAATGAGAAATTACAGGTATTTCATGTCAGCACTTATATTTTCATTTAAGATTCCTTTTAGACAAATAAGGAAAGCTTCACAGGTAAGGTGTTGCTTAAATAGCTTATTTAAGTTATTACTTACCATAACTTATTACTTAAGTTATTACTTACCATTAAGTAATACATATGTACTGCAGGAAATTTGGAAATTTTACAAAATGTAGGTAAGAAAATGAAAACACATTATTTATCATTCAGGCATAACCACCTTGATATTGTTATATATGCAACTTTTTATTGTGCTGTTTTATTTCTATTTAGTTACTTACATTTACCATATCTTCAAATGCTATTTGTGAGTGACTTTTAGTGGATGAACAGTATTTCATCATTTTTTGTGTGCAATAATGTATTTAATAAATGCATTATATTGGGCCACATATATTGTTTCTTTTTCTTTTATTATTATTATTTATAAGTAAAATAGAAGTAGGTATCTTTTGGACACTTGTCTAATTTTTTATATAACAATGCTAAAAATGGAATTACTAAGTCAAAGGGCACACATATTGTAAAACCTCGATATATGGTTACTTACCTTCATTGTTTATGTTCCACCAATGTGGAATACCTTTACTAAAACATCACTACTCTCTTTTAGTGCTAATTTAGAAGGAAAATAAAATCTCATATTAATTTGGGCTTACACATTTATTGACTGAAAATCAAATGATCTTTTTTTTTTTTACAAATGATCTCATTATGTTTTTTTTTTACCTATTTTATTTATTTATTATGCATTCAAGGATATTACTGAGTGCCAAATAGTTACCTGTGTTTGAATTATATTGTAATAGTTCCATGGAGGTCTAGAAAGACATATTTCTTGCCCCCATTAAACTTAAAATTGAATGAAGGAAATATAAAATAGGTTATATATTGTGATATGTGGTATGAGAAGATTATTCTAAACCATGATACAAATGCTAGGCTTTATCCTCTTGGCAGCTTATTATAGTTCAGAGTTTCACAGGCTTTTGAAACCAGGAACCACGTTAAGAGTATATTTTGGTTTTGAGCCAATATGTATTTAAATCATAACCCCCATTTTACAGATGATAAATCTGATGTTGAATTTGAGGTTCCATGAAATAGTCAATAGACTAGAATGCAGGGCTAGAACGAGTTTATAATTCAACAATATATCTATGGGCTTTGATTTTGAAATTATTAGTACATATAGCTAATGGAATATGAAAGTGTGAGAAAGTGCCAGGATAAGTATATTGTTTGGAAAAAAAGAGAGCTAATACAATCAAGTAGTAGCATACACAGACACATACTCCTTTCATGCACTCACACACACTCCATACATTTGTGTGTTTCCAGAGTATGCAGCCTGTAACCTTTCAGTTCGACCTGTCCTGATATGTCTTCAACTATTTATGAAAAGCAAAAAGCAGTTCACAGTCCAACAAACCAGAATAATTTACTTCATTTCAGTTTATTTTTCTTGCCTTCTTTATAATCACTGATAATAACATCATCTTCCCATAAGCCACATAAAATGTGCTGATGTATAGTTTTATTATTCAAGTATAGTTGTATTTCAATCCTTCTACCAAGAATCTAAATGAGCACTTGTTTAAGCTGAGAAGAGAATAGACAAAATATGTTTCAGGAAAAAAAATGGTTTTCTCTAAGAGATTTAGATAAGACCAGGACTTTCTAAATTTCTGATATGTCTCCTCTGACAACAGACTCACAAGACGCATGCACTCTCTCTGGTTCCCCCACATTTAAACACACAAAGAAACATACACTCAAAGTCTAGAAGGGCCAGAAGATATAGATTTTAACAGTATTTCTGTGAATCTATACCATCAAGAAAAAAAAAAACTGAACAGAGTGGGGAGACAGAATGATAGCAGCTCCTGCAGTGATGGGCTCATGCCCGTGGGTGTTATTACAGGATAGAATACTTCAACTCCAGCCACACAGAATGGGCTCACCACAGTGCCAGAGTTACTCACTTTATCCCTAATTGTACAACAGGAGCACTTCTGCAATAGTTTTATGGATTTTGATTTTAACTTTGTTACAACTGTATTGAGCATACAATAAACTGCATTTGTTTTAATAGTACAATTTGGTGACGTACTATACTCCTGTGACACCATCATCCTGATCAAGATAGCAAGCATTTCACCAAGCCTCAAAAGTGTACCTGTGATTTTTTAATAATCGCTCCCTGCTTCCACAGTGTCCAGGCTTCTTATCCTGTGGTTTCACTTTGCAAATATGTGGATTTTAATTTAGACTTTTCCATTTTTCATGTTAGTGTCTAACATTGTGGTAACCCTTTTAACCCTCCCAAATTCGTTTACTTTTTTAGACTTGGCAACATATTTAGTTTCCTTAAGCATCATTTCTCTTTTTCCATGATATATTGTTATTCTGAGTTTGCAGTGTTTTATTGAGGGAGTGCAATTCTTTAGTGTCCCTTGAGTGAAGTTGCTTATTCTTTTGCAGTCAGGCTTGCTTCCTTTTCTTTTTTTTCTTTTCTTTCTTTTCTTTTCTCTTCTTTTCTTTTCTTTTCTTTTCTCTTCTCTTCTCTTCTCTTTTCTTGTTTCTTTTCTTCCTTCCTTCCTTCCTTCCTTCCTTCCTTCCTTCGCTTTATTTTCTTGCAAATGGCAGGATTTCCATCTTTTTAAGGCTGATAATGTCCCATTGTATGTGTATACCACATTCTCATTATCCATTTATCCATTAACAGACACTTAGGTTGTTTTTATATCTTGGCTATTGTGAATAATACTTCAGTCAACATGGGAGTGTAGACGTCTCCTTGAACTCATGATTTAAATTCCTTTGGCTAAATACCTGGAAGGGGTTGCTGAATTATATGGTAGCCTCATTTTTAATTTGTTGAGGAAATCCATACTGGTTTCCATAATGACTGTGCCAATTTACATTGCCACTACCAGTGAACAAAATTTCCCTTTCTTCATATCCTCACCAACATTTGTTATATTTTGGCTTTTTGATAATACCTACCCTAAAAAGTGTGAGGTTACATCTCATTGTGGTTTTAATTTGCATTTCCTTGATGATTAATGATTTTGAGTTCCTTTTCACGTACCTGTTAGTCATTAATATGTCTTCTTTGGAAAAATGTTTATTCAGTTCTTTTGACCATTTTTTTTTAAAATCAGGGCATTTGTTTGTTTTTATTTGCTATTGAGTTGTATAAGTTCCTTACATATTTTGAATATTAACCTTTTATCTGACACATGGCTTACAAATATTTTCTCCCATTCAGTAGGTTGTCTTTCAGTTTGTTTATTGCTCCCTTTGGTGGGCCAAAGCCTTTAGTTTAAAGTAATCTCACTTGTTTATTTTTGCTTTGGTTGCTTATATTTTTGGTATTCACAAAATCAGTGTCAAGACCAATATGAAAGAGTTTTTTCCCTGTTTTCTCATAGTTTCATGGTTTTAGATCTTATGTTTTAGTCTGTAATTATGAATTGATTTTTATGTATGGTATAAAATAAGAATCAAATTTTATCCTTTTGCATGTGCAAATCCAGTTTTCCCAGTGTCAAATTGAAGAGACTATTCTTTCTCCATTTGTATTCTTGGTGCCTCTGTCAAGGATTAGTTGACCATATATGTGTGGGTTGTTTCTGGGCTTTCTGTTCTGTTCCATTGGTCTATATGTCTATTTATATTTGAGTACTGTACTGCTTTGATTACTATAGCTTTGTAATACAATTTGAGATGAGGAACTGTGATGCCTCCAACTTTGTTCCTGGTTGAGGTTGCCTTGGTTATTCAGGGTCTTGTGTGATCCCATATGAACTTTAGGATCGTTTTCTATTTCTGTGATAAATGTTATTGGATTCTGATAGAGATTGCATTGAATCATAGATTACTTTGGGTAATACTTTATTAATTTCAATATACTCAAATTTATCATTTTGTTTAGGTTTGCATTTTTTGTGTTATTTAATAAATTCTTTCTTTGAATTTTTGAGTATAATATCGTATATTATTTTCTAAAAATGTTATAATTTTGTCATTCAAATTCAGGTTTTTTAAGCATGTAAAATTTATTTTAGATGATGTTTTTTTAATTTGTTTTTCATACAGATAGCCAAATTTTCTATCATTTATTGAAAAGATAGTTATTTTTCTTCTGATCAGTAATAACAGATGTATCATATGTGAAATAGCCATACGGGTGTTATTTTTTTCTGGGTAGAATACTATTCCACTTGTCTAGTTTTCTATTCTTACACCAGAGCAGTCATAACTATTATGTTACATATATCTGGCAAATCGGCTCACTCACTGTTTTGTTATTATTTTAATTTACATAGTTTCCTTGTCTCTTCTTCCTCCATTATATTTGTATTTCTAAGAACAAGCTAATTTTTAACTCTTTAATTGATATTCTAGTAAAGCACACAAAACAACATATTTCTCAATCAGTTGTCACAAAGTGGACACCTCTCAAACCATTTCTAAAGTCAAAGAATAGACTATTACTAGAACATCCAGTACATCTGGAAATAGTACTATTTCCACACTGTTTCCAGTACTCAACCCCCATCTCCTCATAATCCTTCTCACACCTCTCTCTCTCCCATTACCAGGCACCTGATATCTCAATCTATAGTTAACGTTCACTAGGCACAAACAGGAGTATGCAATATCTAATAGTTTATATACATTTTTCTTTCAAAGTTATGTTTATGGGCTTTATCCCTGTCGTTACTAGTCACTGTTATTTATTTTTATTGCTACGTACTATTTCATTGTAACAATAAACCAAAATTTATTATAGATTCTAGTGTTGATATACTAGCATGTAGTATTTAATTTTTCCTATGCTCTGTTTGGACATTTTTATATTAGTCATTTGGTATGCATGTTTATGATGGTTAATATTATGTGTGAACTTGACTGGGCCATTTGGTGCCCAGGTATGGGGTCAAACATTATTCTGGGTGTGTCTTTGAGGTGTTTTTTGATGAGGTAAACATTTGAATCAGTATAGTGAATAAAGCACAATGTGCTCTGTAACACAGGTGATTATCCAATTAGTTGAAGCCCTGAATAGAACAATAAGGCTGACCTCCCTATGATTAAGAGGGAATTTGTGCCTGACTGCCTGAGTTAAAGCCTGCCTTTGGATGAGAACTGCAACTTTGGCTCTTCTTAGGTCTTAAGCCTACCAGCTTTACGACTGGAACATACACCAGGGACTCTCCTGGTCCTCAAGACTTTGGACTCAGACAGGAATGGTTCTCCTGGGTCTCCAACTTGCCAACTGCAGATCGTGGGACTTCCCAGTCTCCATATTCACATGGGCCAATTTCTTAATTTCTTATAAGTTTCATATATATATATATATGTAAGATATATACATGTATATATACATGATATACATAAGATATATGTGACATATAATTTATAATATAACATAATATAATAAATATAATAAAATCTCTTTTTGGTTCTGTTTCTCTGGAGAATCTTGACTAATACAATGTTCATACATTATCCTGGTAGTAGAGTTAAAGATATGATTTGTGGGTGGGAAGATGGCGGTGTAGGAGGACGCTGGGCTCACCTCGTCCTGCAGATCATGTAGATTCCACCTACACCTGCCTAAATAACCCAGAAAACCACCATAAGACTAGCAGAACAGATTCTCCAGAGCCAAGCGTAGACAAGAGGCCCACAGAAGACGGTAGGAAGAGAAGAGAGGCGGTGCGCGCTCCACGGACTGGCAGGAGGGAGCGGGCTGGAGGGGCAGCCCGCCCGCCAAGAAGAGCCCCGGAGTCTGGCTTGCAAAAGAGGAGGGGCTGGACAGAGAGTGATCTGACAGCAAGCAGGACTTAACATCTGGAAGGTTATAAGTTAACAGATCTACTTGGAGAGCGGGAAGGCTGGAGGACAATGGGAGGGAGAGTTGTTGAGCCCTAGACGACAGAATGCAGCTTGGCAGGGAACAAAGGTGCTCGCCAGCACCATCTCCCTTGCCCATCTCCCAGCCAAAATCCCAAAGGGAACCAGTTCCTGTCAGGGAACTTGCTTGCACCTCCTCAACACCCAACTCTGTGCTTCTGCGGATCCATCTCTGCTGCGGCAGGTCTGGCTCACTCCTGGTGCCGCAGGGCCCCTCCCGAAGTGGATCACTGAAGGAAAAGCGAGCTGAGCCTGCCCCTCCGCCCCTGTGCACCTGCCGATCCACCTCAGCAAATACACTAGATCCCCAGCACCACAAGCCTGGCAGTGTGCAAGTAGCCCAGAAGGGCCACACCACCCCACAGTGAATGCCGCCGTAGGAGAGGGGAAGAGAAAGTACACACCAGTCTGACTGTGGCCCCAGCGGTGGGCTGGGGGCAGACATCAGGTCTGACTGCAGCCCCGCCCACCAACGCAAGTTATTCAAGACAGCACAGGGGAAGTGCCCTGCAGTTCCTCACCACTCCAGGGACTATCCAAAATGACAAAACGGAAGAATTCCCCTTAAAAGAATCTCCAGGAAATAACGACAGCTAACGAACTGATCAAAAAGGATTTAAACAATATAACAGAAAGGGAATTTAGAATAATAGTCATAAAATTAATCTCTGGGCTTGAAAACAGTATAAAGGACAGCAGAGAATCTATTGCTACAGAGATCAAGGGACTAAGGAACAGCCAGGAGGAGCTAAAAAATGCTATTAATGAGATGCAAAATAAAATGGAGATGACCACAGCTCGGATTGAAGAGGCAGAGGAGAGAATAGGTGAACTAGAAAATAAAATTATGGAAAAAGAAGCTGAGAAAAAGATAAAAAAAATCCAGGAGTATGAGGGGAAAATTAGAAAATAAAGAGAGATAATCTACGCATAATTGGTATTCCAGAGGAGGAAGAGAGAGGGAAAGGTCCTGAAGGTGTACTTGAAGAAATAATAGCTGAGAACTTCCCTGATCCGGGGAAGGAAAAAGGCATTGAAATCCAAGAGGCACAGAGAACTCCCTTCAGATGTAACTTGAATCGATCTTCTGCATGACATATCATAGTGAAACTGGCAAAACACAAGGATAAAGAGAAAATTCTGAAATCAGCTAGGGATAAACGTGCTCTAACATATAAAGGGAGATAAGACTCGGATCTCTCTACTGAAACATGGCAGGCCAGAAAGGTATGGCAGGAAATCTTCAATGTGATGAACAGAAAAAATATGCAGCCAAGAATCCTTTACCCAGCAAGTCTGTCATTCAGAGTAGAATGAGAGATAAAGGTCTTCCCAAACAAACAAAAACTGAAGGAATTCATCACCACTAAACCATCCCTACAAGAGATCCTAAGGGGGTCCTGTGAGATAAAGTACCAGAGACATCGCTACAAGCATAAAACCTACAGACATCACAATGACTCTAAACCCATGTCTTTCTATAATAACACTGAATGTAAATGGACTAAATGCGCCAACCAAAAGACATAGGGTATCAGAATGGATAAAAAAAACAAGACCCATCTATTTGCTGTCTACAAGAGACTCATTTTAGACCTGAGGACACCTTCAGATTGAAAGTGAGAGGATGGAGAACTATTTATCATGCTACTGGAAGTCAAAAGAAAGCTGGAGTAGCCATACTTATATCAGACAAACTAGACTTTAAATTAAAGGCTGTAACAAGAGATGAAGAAGGGCATTATATAATAATTACAGGGTCTATCCATCAAGAAGAAGTAACAATTATAAATGTCTATGCACCGAATATGGGAGCCCCTAAATATATAAAACAATTACTCACAAACAGAATCAACCTTATTGACAAGAATGTAGTAATTGCAGGGGACTTTAATACCCCACTTACAACAATGGATAGATCATCTAGACACATGGTCAATAAAGAAACAAGGGCCCTGAATGATACGTTGGATCAGATGGACTTGACAGATATATTTAGAACCCTGCATCCCAAAGCAACAGAATATACTTTCTTCTCGAGTGTACATGGAACATTCTCCAAGATAGATCACATACTGGATCACAAAACAGCCCTTCATAAGTATACAAGAATTGAGATCATACCATGCATACTTTCAGACCACAATGCTATGAATCTTGAAATCAAACACAGGAAAACGTCTGGAAAACCTCCAAAAGCATGGAGGTTAAAGAACACCCTACTAAAGAATGAATGGGTCAACCAGGCAATTAGAGAAGAAATTAAAAGATATATGGAAACAAACGAAAATGAAAATACAACAATCCAAACGCTTTGGGATGCAGCGAAAGCAGTCCTGAGAGGAAAATACGTTGCAATCCAGGCCTATCTTAAGAAACAAGAAAAATGCCAAATACAAAATCTAACAGCACACCTAAAGGAAATAGAAGCAGAGCAGCAAACACACCCCAAACCCAGCAGAAGAAGAGAAATAATAAAGATCAGAGCAGAAATAAACACTTTAAAAAAAAAAACAAACAGTAGAGCAGATCAATGAAACCAAGAGTTGGTTTTTTGAAAAAATAAAAAAAAATTGATAAACCTCTAGCTAAGCTTCTCAAAAAGAAAAGGGAGAGGACCCAAATAGATAAAATCATGAATGAAAGTGGAATTATTACAACCGATCCCTCAGATTTACAAGCAATTATCAGGGAATACTATGAAAAATTATATGCCAACAAACTGGACAACCTGGAAGAAATGGACAAATTCCTAAACACCCACACACTTCCAAAACTCAAACAGGAGGAAATAGAAAGCTTGAACAGACCCATAACCAGCGAAGAAATTGAATCAGTTATCAAAAATCTCCCAATAAATAAGAGTCCAGGACCAGATGGCTTCCCTGGGGAATTCTACCAGACATTTAAAGCAGAGATAATACCTATCCTTCTCAAGCTATTCCAAAAAATAGAAAGGGAAGGAAAACTTCCAGACTCATTCTATGAAGCCAGTATTACTTTCATTCCTAAACCAGACAGAGACCCAGTAAAAAAGAGAACTACAGGCCAATATCCCTGATGAATATGGATGCAAAAATTCTCAATAAGATACTAGCAAATTGAATTCAACAGCTTATAAAAAGAATTATTGGGGCGCCTGGGTGGCGCAGTCGGTTGGGCGTCCGACTTCAGCCAGGTCACGATCTCGCGGTCCGTGAGTTCGAGCCCCGCGTCAGGCTCTGGGCTGATGGCTCAGAGCCTGGAGCCTGTTTCCGATTCTGTGTCTCCCTCTCTCTCTGCCCCTCCCCCGTTCATGCTCTGTCTCTCTCTGTCCCAAAAGTAAATAAAC
This sequence comes from Lynx canadensis, assembly GCF_007474595.2. Lineage (NCBI taxonomy): Eukaryota > Metazoa > Chordata > Mammalia > Carnivora > Felidae > Lynx > Lynx canadensis. The sequence continues at coordinate 65,253,576 of NC_044309.1, forward strand.
GTTGGAAAAAAAAAAAAAAAGAATTATTAACCATGATCAAGTGGGATTCATTCCTGGGATGCAGGGCTGGTTCAACATTCGCAAATCAATCAACGTGATACATCACATTAATAAAAGAAAAGATAAGAATCATATGATCCTGTTAATGGATGCAGAAAAAGCATTTGGCAAAATTCAGCATCGTTTCTGAATAAAAACCCTCGAGAAAGTCGGGATAGAAGGAACATACTTAACCATCATAAAAGCCATTTATGAAAAGCCCACAGCTAACATCATCCTCAATGGGGAAAAACTGAGAGCTTTCCCCCTGAGATCAGGAACACGACAGGGATGTCCACTCTCACTGCTGTTGTTTAACATAGTGTTGGTAGTGCTAACATCAGCAATCAGACAAACAACAAAAGGAAATCAAAGGCATCAAAATTGGCAAAGATGAAGTTAAGCTTTCACTTTTTGCAGATCACATGATATTATACATCGAAAATCCGAAAGACTCCACCAAAAGTCTCCTAGAACTGATACGTAAATTTAGCAAAGTTGCAGGATACAAAATCAATGTACAGAAATCAGTTGCATTCTTATACACTAACAATGAAGCAACAGAAAGACAAATAAAGAAACTGATCCCATTCACAATTGCACCAAGAAGCATAAAATACCTAGGAATAAATCTAACCAAAGATGTAAAGGATCTGTATGCTGAAAACTATAGAAAGCTTATGAAGGTAATTGAAGAAGATATAAAGAAGTGGAAAAACATTCCGTGCTCATGGGTTGGAAGAATAAATATTGTTAAAATGTTAATACTACCCAAAGCTATCTACACATTCAATGCAATCCCAATCAAAATTGCACCAGCATTCTTCTCAAAGCTAGAACAAGCAATCCTAAAATTCATATGGAACCACAAAAGGCCCTGAATAGCCAAAGTAATATTGAGGAAGAAGACCAAAGCAGGAGGCATCACAATCCCAGACTTTAGCCTCTACTACAAAGCTGTAATCATCAAGACACCATGGTATTGGCACAAAAACAGACACATAAACCAATGGAATAGAATAGAAACCCCAGAACTAGACCCACAAAAGTATGGCCAACTCATCTTTGGCAAAGCAGGAAAGAATATACAATGGAAAAAAGACAGTCTCTTTAGCAAATGGTGCTGGGAGAGCTGGATAGCAACATGCAGAAGAATGAAACTAGACCATTTTCTTACACCATTCAGAAAAATAAACTCAAAATGGATAAAGGACCTGAATGTGAGACAGGAAACCATCAAAACCCTAGAGGAGAAATCAGGGAAAGACCTCTCTGACCTCAGCTGTAGCAATTTCTTACTTGACACATCCCCAAAGGCAAGTGAATTAAAAGAAAAAATGAACTACTGGGACCTCATGAAGATTAAAAGCTTCTACACAGCAAAGGAAACAATCAACAAAACTAAAAGGCAACTGACAGAATGGGAAAAGATATTTGCAAATGACATATCGGACAAAGGGCTAGTATCCAAAATCTATAAAGAGCTCACCAAACTCCACACCCAAAAAACAAATAACCCAGTGAAGAAATGGGCAGAAAACATGAATAGACACTTCTCTAAAGAAGACATCCAGATGGCCAACAGGCACACGAAAAGATGCTCAACGTCGCTCTTCATCAGGGAAATACAAATCAAAACCACACTCAGCTATCACCTCACGCCAGTCAGAGTGGCCAAAATGAACAAATCAGGAGACTACAGATGCTGGAGAGGATTTGGAGAAATGGGAACCCTCTTGCACTGTTGGTGGGAATGCAAATTGGTGCAGCCACTCTGATAAACGGTGTGGAGTTTCCTCAAAAAATTAAAAATAGACCTACCCTATGACCCAGCAGTAGCACTGCTAGGAATTTACCCAAGGGATACAGGAGTACTGATGCATAGGGGCACTTGTACCCCAATGTTTATAGCAGCACTCTCAAAAATAGCCAAATTGTGGAAAGAGCCTAAATGTCCATCAACTGATGAATGGATAAAGAAATTGTGGTTTACATACACAATGGAGTACTACGTGGCAATGAGAAAGAATGAAATATGGCCCTTTGTAGCAATGTGGATGGAACTGGAGAGTGTGATGCTAAGTGAAATAAGCCATACAGAGAAAGACAGATACCATATGTGTTCACTCTTATGTGGATCCTGAGAAACTTAACAGAAACCCATGGGGGAGGGGACGGAAAAAAAAAAAAAAGAGGTTAGAGTGGGAGAGAGCCAAAGCATAAGAGACTCTTAAAAACTGAGAAAAAAACTGAGGGTTGATGGGGGTGGGAGGGAGGGGAGGGTAGGTGATGGGTATTGAAGAGGGCATCTTTTGGGATGAGCACTGGGTGTTGTATGGAAACCAATTTGACAATTTCAAATATTAAAAATAAATAAATAAATAAATAAATAAATAAATAAATAAATAAATAAATAAAGGTATTATTTGTATAATATTTTCAGCTCAGTGAATCCTTATAATCCTTATAATTCTGCCTGCAGTGTATAAAAAGTTTCTATTGTTCTACAGCCTTGCCAACACTTGGCATTTTCAGTTGTTTTTACTTTTTAGCTTTTAGTGGTTGTGTAGTTATCTTGTGGTTTTGATTTACATTTTCTTAATTATTGAATAGGATAAACACCTTTTCATATGGCAGTTATCCATTTAGATTTTTTTTTTTCTGGTGAAATCCTTGTTCAAATCTACCACCTATTGGGAGGGATTCTTTCTCCTCTTCTTCCTTAAATGAAATTTTTTCTATATTCTAGACACAAGTCTTTTGTTTTCTCACAATCTTTTTTGCACCCTCTGAATGGTGTCCTTTAATGAACAGAAATTTTAAACTTAAATGTAGTTAATTTCATTAACCCACATGATTCTCTTTCTATTTAATATTCTTTGTTTTTGATCATGTTGATCTTCTTTGCATATACCTGTGTTTTTCTTTTGTTTTTCCTTAAATTACCTATGAATAATATACAGAGAAATGTACATATCTTAAGGGTATATTTCAACACATTTGGATATTACTAACACAAGAAGAACAGACATGTTTGTATAAGTATAGATTACTTGCATCATCCCTTCCCTATTTCCCTTGCCTCATACAAAGCAGCTGCTTTTCAGATTTCTCTCAATATATATTTCTCTTGTTCTAGAAATTCATATGAATAGAACCAAATGATGTATTTATATATATTCATTTGTATTTTACTTATTTTAGTCAGAATTAAGCTTTTGAGGGCTACCTAGGTGGTTCAGTCGTTTGAGTGTCCAACTTTGGCCTGCGTCATGATCTCACGGTTCGTGAGTTCGAGCCCAAGAAATGGAGTTGCTAGGTATTTATGTAATAATATATTTACTTAATAATATATCTATCTAATAATATGTTTACTCAAAAATAGATAAATATTTAACTTCATGGGAAAATTTCAGATAAATATCCAAGTTAGTTGTAATATTTTACACTTCCACAACCAGTATATGAACACTCTCATTTCACACCTTTGTAACTTGGGAGTTCATCATTTTCTTTAATTTTATCCATCATAGGGATATATAGTAGATATCGTATTGTGTTTTATGTTTATTTATTTTTGAGAGAAAGAGCAGTGCAGAGAGCAAGTGGGGGAGGAGCAGAGAGAGAGGGAGACACAGAATCTGAAGCAGGCTCTAGGCTCTCAGCTGTCAGCATGGAGTTCCATGCAGGGCTCAAACTCATGAACCATGAGATCATGATTGGAACCAAAGTCGAATGCTTAACCGACTGAGCCACCCTTGTTGTGTCTTAATTTAAATTTCCTGATAACTAATGATTGCAAGGAATTTTCATATGTTTATTAGTCTTTCATACACTTTTTTGTGAAGTAGCTGTTCAATTTTTTTTGCCCATTTTTATTGTATTGTTTGTCTTTTTATTATTGAGTTGTAGGAGTTGATATTTATATATTATTCTTGTTACAAATCCTTTGTCAGACACATATATTGCAAGAATTTTCTCCCAATTAATGGTTCCCTATTCATTTTCTTATGGTGTACTTGGATGAGCAGTAGGGTTTTGTTTTGTTTCTTTAATTTTAATGTAGTATATTTTAGGACTTTTTTTTGCAGTTAGTGATTTGTTGTGCTGTATAAGGAAACTTTGTATGCCCTCAAAAACTTCTAGAAGATTGATATTTCAGATTTTATTTAGCTCTACAGTCATTTATTTTTAACTCCATCTCAAAAGTTTCCTCTTTGCAAACTCTCCTTCTTTCCCCTTTCCTCTGCCTCCCACCTCAGGAAAACTCACCTTCTTTTGTTGCTGTAGATTGGATAGCACTTTCTAGAGATTATATAAATAGGATAATCTTTCACCCTTCACATTAGTCATTTGGTTTTGACTCTTTTGTTCCAGATAAGCCTTCCTTTTTAGGAGTTCGTCATTTTCATCAATCTTTTTTTGAAAAGCCTAGTTTTCATTTTAAAAATGGTCTCCAATGTTCTGTTGTCTATTCTATTGGTTTTTGCTCTTATATTTATCATTTTCTTTTCTGCTTATTTTGGGTTTAATATGCTCTTCGTTGTTTTTTTTTTTTTTTATGCTCCTTAAGGTAGTAGTTTGATCTGAGACCTTTCTTCTTGTATTTCATAAGCATTAGAACTATGCATTTCTTTTTATTTGAGAGAGACATTCGGAGGTGGGGGGGGGGAGAGAGAGCGAGAGCAAAAGAGAGAGAGAGAGAGAGAGAGAGAGAGAGAGAGAGAGAGAATCATAAGCAGGCTCCATGCCCAACATGGAGCCCAACGGGGGGGGCATGAACTCACAAACCATGAGATCATGACCTGAGCCCAAATCAAGAGTTGAACGCTTAACCAACTGAGCCACCCATGCACCCCTGAACTGTGCAATTTTCTTTTGGTTTTCTTTCAATTCATTTTACCTGAATCCCATATATTTTGATATGGTGTGTTTCCATTAACATTTGGTATGAAAAAGCCTACTGATTTTCAGTCTGCATGTTACCTCAATGACAGCAGACAAAGAAGTGTTGAAGGTTCCATGTATAATTCTCAATTCAGTATGTCTTCTTTCATTTATGTAAGTTTTGCTTCATGTATTTTAAAACTGATTTTGGACTTATTAAGTATATGCACATTTAGGATTATCATGTGTTCTTGATGAATTAACCCTTTGATTATTATGAAATGACCCTCTTTATCACTAATAATACTCTTTCTGAAGTCTTGTCTATGTGATATTAATATAGCCATTTTATCTTATGATTTGTATATATTTTTCTATAATTTTACTTTTAACTATTTGTGTCTTTATATTTAGTTTGTGTCTCTTGTAACAAAATACATTTTGGTCTTAGTTTAATATCCTGTCTGCCAACGTATACCTTTTTTGTGAAGAGTTTAAGTCACTTTAATTTATTTATTGATATTTCAGGTTTAAGTATATCATCTTGCTATATCTTTTAAACTTGTTCTGCCTATTCTGTTCCTTTTTAAAAATGGTTTGACATTGTATCTCCTCTGTTGGCTTATAAGCTAGCCTCTTTTTTTTCTGTTAGTGGTTTCTCCAGAATTATATGCATATTTCTAATTCATCACAAAGTCAAATAATATTATATTATTTTAAATACAGCTTTATATTTTATGTTTATAATTACAACAGCTTTAAAACAGTTAATGTCTATGCTTTCCTTCTTCGAGTTATTATTCTCACACATTTTACTTCTATATCTGTTAAAAGTTCCATAGAATATTGTTATTATTTTTGCCTTAATTATTTCTATAAAATTTAATGAATAAGAAAAAAAAGCCTTTTATATTTACTTACTGATTTGTTATTGCCAGCATTCTGTGTTTCTGTATGGAGAGCTGAGGTTTCATCTATTATGTTTCTAAAGCCTCAAGATTTTTCTTTAATGTTGCTTAAAGAGCAAGTCTGCTGGTAACAAACCATGTTAGTCCTTTATTATTTAAAAAAACTTATTTCACTTGATTTTTAACATGCATTTTGCTGGATATAAAATTATATGTTGCGTCTTATTTTTTGCGTCTTATTTTTTTCAATGGCATTTTAGTGACTTTTTGAAAATGTCTTCTTGCTTGCATTATTTTTGATGAAGAGCAGTCAACCTTATTACTATTAGCCTATAAGCAATGTGTCTTTGTTCTCAGACTTCTTGTAAGATTTTTTTCTTTATGATTTCTTTTCAGCACTTTGATTATGATGTGCCTTAGTGTGTGTTTTGTTTGGTGTGTGTGTGTGTGTGTGTGTGTGTGTTCCTTTATTCTGTTTGGACTTAGTTGGATTTTTAGTCTGATACTATAACCATTCCAGCTTTTTTTTTTATTTTGAAGTTGGCATGCTGTATCTTTTTCCATACTTCAAGTTTTAATTCTATTTAATTCTATTTAATTCTTTATGTTTAAAGTGTGGGTGCCTGGGTGGCTCAGTCAGTTGAACAACCAACTCTTGACTTTGGCTCAGGTCATGATCTCATGGTTCATGAGTTCAAGCCCCACGTCAGGCTCCCTACAGAGCCTGCCTGGGATTCTCTCCTCTTTCTGCCCTTTCCTGGCTCATAAGCTACCTCTTTCTCTCAATAAATAAATAATCTTAAAAAAATTTTTTTTGAAGTGTGTTTCTTCTGGGCAGCATATAGTTAGATATGTGTACTTTTTTAAATCCAGCCTGATGATCTCTGCCATTTATGTAGGGTACCTTGACAATTTACATTCAATGTCATTGTTTAAATGTTTGGGTTTAAATCTAAAGTCTTGATATTTCTTTTGTGTTTGTCCCACTTATTCTTTGGCTTCAACCCCCTTTATTTTACTTCCTTTTACATTTAATATTTATTTCATTTTACTGATTTATTAGCTATAACTGTGTGGACAGCCATGAATGGGTCCCACACACTGTGATCAGATTTTTCCTCAATGAATCCATGAGGCTGTCAAGGTCTCTTGGTCAGGCAGTACTGAAGCAGGTTGTGGGGCGGGGGAGGTAAGGTGAAGCCAGCACTGGAGTAGGCCCACTAGAAACAGGAGGACTTTGGGGCGCCTGGGTGGCGCAGTCGGTTAGGCGTCCGTCTTCAGCCAGGTCACGATCTCGTGGTCCGTGAGTTCGAGCCCCGCGTCGGGCTCTGGGCTGATGGCTCGGAGCCTGGAGCCTGTTTCCGATTCTGTGTCTCCCTCTCTCTCTGCCCCTCCCCCGTTCATGCTCTGTCTCTCTCTGTCCCAAAAATAAAATAAAACGTTGAAAAAAAAATTAAAAAAAAAAAAAAAGAAACAGGAGGACTTTTTTACACTAGCAGAATGCAGTGGTTGCTCCCACTGAGATTCCAAGTTCTTGCAGTGACCTCAACTATGTCCATGAAATTACAGCTGAATAGGGAGGCCAACTCAGACACCTACATGGATAAAAGATGGTCAGTCTGTCCATTCTGTCCTGGGAGTGCCACATGACCTCTCATTTTACTGGTCTGTCTACCTTTATCTGAGGCAAGGGTATATATTTTTTTCTTTTTAATATGAATACTGAATTGTCCCAGCAGCAATTAACATCTACCTTTTCACCTCATTTGTTATAGATTGAGGTCCACTCTTGATTACGTTCCATTAGTTTATTTTCCTAATGCTGCACCAATACTAAATTCACTTAACTTTGTAGCATTAAAATAGATCTCTATCTCTGGTAAGGCAAATCCTCTAAACTTGTTCTTTTCTTTCAATAATGTCTTATGTACTTTTGAATATTTTCCATCCATTTAAATTTTAGAATATTTGTAAATTCCTCTCCTCACCAGAATATATTAGGATTCTGGTTCAATTACATCAAACATCTTAATTAATTTGTTTTGTTTTGTTATCTTTGAAATATTATCTTTCAACCCATGGGATATTTTTAATATTATCTTTCAACCAACATGACATATTTATATATTCATGTCTTTACTAATGTCTTTCAGTAAAGTCTTATGATTTTCTCTATTAAATCTTATACCTCTTTTGATAGATTTTAATACCATTGTAAATGGTAGATTTAAAAAGTTTAACTTTTTCTTGTTACAAATATATAGAAAACGAACTGGTTGTATATACTGATTTTGTATTGAGACTTCTTTTCATATTCTTCAATTAATCCTAAGAATTTTTTTTATATATGTACAACATACACACACGCACACACACAACAGACTTTCTTCCTGTGTTACCAACATTATCTTATACATCTGCACACACAACCTGACAGAAAAATTGACAGCCAACCTTATGTTTAAAGGTGAAAATTTTATAAACTTCCCTTGGAGAGTAGGAAAAGAAAGAATGTCCTCTATATCATTACTTATATTCAATATTATTGTGGCAATCTTAGCTACTGTATCAAGGAAAGAAAAACAAAAGATATACAATTTGGAAAATATTATACCTTAATGTTTAATTTTATTATTTCCTGAAACACTTTTTTTAAAGTTTATGTTATTTTGAGAGAGAGAGAGAGAGAGAGAGAGAGAGAATGAGTGCACAAGCAGGGAGGGACAAAGAGAGGGAGATAAAGAGGGAGAGAGAAAATCCCAAGCAGGCTCTGCACTGCCAGCACAGAGCCTACTGCAAGGCTTGAACTCATGAACCTTGAGACCATGACCTGAGCCAAAACTAAGAGTTGGACACTTAACTGACTGAACCACCCAGTCGCCCCTGAAACACTTTTAAGAAAGGCAGTTCAGATTGTTTTCTCAGTCTCTGGGAAAAACTGGATGACTTCTTTACTGATTTTCAGCAACATTTAAGAAGACACATGTATAATAGAAAGAGAAACTGTGATAGGGTCAATGACTTTAATAATGGGTTCTGAATGGGGGAGAATGTCAGTATGTTAAAGGAGTTTCAATAGAGTTTTTGTGTGTGCTTATCTCAATTATGAATACACAATCACAGATTCAAAATTCATTACATGTCATCTATGATGCATTATTTTGTTTTCTTGTTATTTGAAAAGAGAGTGAAAGTGCAAGACATTGGGTTGACAGTTCTTATATTGTTGTGTTATTTTTCTATAAAACTAGCAGGGACAAAATGAAACTGCTCTCTTTTCAATATGTTCACATCAACTGTCAGTGGGGAAGTAGAAGACTTGAAAGTTTTTCAGTCTTTAAAAAGGAGTTGAAAGAGACAATTTAGTTTACATATACATTTTGACAAACTGGATTATTTGAATAAATAATGAGTCACATAATTATTTTCAGTCATTATGCGACAGATACTGGGCTATGGGTGATGGATCTGTAGAGGTCATCAAGGTCTTGCAGTCTACCAGGAAACTGGAATTTAAATAAATTCACCATTCTAATAGAATAAAAAGATTTTTGTTACAACTCTTTTGTAAAAAGTCCAATAGTGTAGGTCCAATAATGTTCATAGAAGCTTTCTAATGTTTGTTAGTATCAAAGAAAATAAAAATTTACTTTTCATAGTATTTTCATAGAATGACAACCATTCACAGCCTTATTATATATTTTTGTTGTGGTGGTGGTTATTGTTATTATTTTGCAAAAGCATTTTCTTCTGCATAATCTTATCCTTTCCTGTAAAGATTCATTTTTAAAATTATTTTACCCAGAATTTCATATCCGGAGTGCCTCACATCAAGGAGTACTGCAGTAGGAGTGGCACATATATACAGAGAACAAACTCATGGTTGCCAGAGAGGAGGGGAGGGGAGGTGGGCAAAATGGCTAAAAGGGGGTGAGAGGTATAGGTTTCCAATTATAGAGTAAGTTAGGGGGATAAAAGGTTCATAGGGAATATAGTCAACAGTGTTACACTAGCATTGTATGGTCACAGATGGTAGCTACACATAGCATAATGTATAAAGTTATTGAATCACTATGTTGTACACCTGAGACTGATATAACATTGTCTGTCAACTATACTTCAGTTTTTAAAAATAGGCCAAAAATACCAAAATAAACATTTGTGTTTATATGTGTATGTTTTCTTACACAAGTAGGTAACTAAAACAAATTCTTGGGAATGAATTAGCTGCATCAAAATCTATGTGTTTCTTTTATTTTGATAGTGTAACCTAAGATGCCACAGACTCCTCCCCTCTGTTTACTCTCTGACCTTTTCTTTCTACAGATTTCTCTCTATGTATTCTGCTTCTTTTTCCCTCTTTTAGCCACATCTTAGCCACCATCTTCTATCTCTGGCTATTGTTCCTAATTCTAATTCCAGCTTCCTCTAGAATGGACTGATACCACATTCCACTAGCAGGGAATATAGGAAGTGGGAAATGCCTCCTTTCACGTATTCATCTTGATTGATCTTGTCAATTTATTCTTCCTTTGAATATCCTACCAGAACATGCAGATTTAAATTAATTCTCTTTATTGAAGGTTATGAGACTTAAAAAAATAAATAAATTGCAACACAGGAAGGAAAATGGTCAATCTGATATTCTTAGATTTGTCCTTAAGTTTTTGTTTCAATAGTTTCTCAGTCCAAAGTTTTACCACAATTTTACGGAAAAAATATTCATAATTACAGGTAGAGATTCATTTTCTCAGATATGTCCTTCTTTCCCCTGCCTTCTCCATGTGCACTACCCCATGCCTGAATTATTATCTATGGAATAGCACTTCCTGGAGTTACTCTGGGAGGTAAACATCATGTAATATACTAACGGTCTGGTCCTTATCGCAGGCCACAGGCGTAACTAAGGCCAAGGCCTGGGGTTATGGCTAAATTGCTTCAGCCAGAAAAAGGAGCATCCTGAGACTCAGAAATCCTCTCCAGAAGGTTAGACATCAGTGTCTTTGGTTTCAAAGTGAGGAGAACAAAAGCAAAACTGGAAGCAGAGGTCAAGAAATTGTAAGAAGCCTGACAGAGAAAATGGTTGGCAGCCAAGTAATGGGAAGACATCTGTGAAGGCAGAGGCCAATCTGGTGTTTGAACATCACTCGATCAAAGTACTATTCTACAAAATCAGAAAATTTTCCACAGTCTTCAGATAAGAGGATCCTTCCTGATCTCTGTGTATATTCAGATGTGTGTGCTAATGAAAGAGATAAAGCAATCAAGATAAGGACCAACTGGGTATAGAAGGAAGATAAACTTCTCTCTGTCATCATTCCTGTATGCAGTCTTTTAGAGCCACCCTACTGTTGTGGGCTTAGATAGGAGCTATCAACTAGGAAGAAATGTGAAAGCTGGGATTTCCAGAGTGCCCTGGACAAGGGAAGTGATGATAGCACAGGTCATATTTCCAAGGTATCTTGAGCAAATACAAAACAGAGCAAAGAGGGGCGGTTGGGTGGCTCAGTCAGTTGAGTGACCAACTCTTGATTTTGATCCCAGGAACCATTGAGATCAAGCCCTGCATGGGGCTCTGGGCTGACAACACCTGCTTAGGATTCTCTCTTGCTCTTCTCTCTCTGCCCCTCCCCCACTGGCTCTCTGTCTCTCTGTCTCTGTGTCTCTCTCTCTCAAAATAAATAAGTAAACATTAAACAAAACACAACAGAAGAGAACAAAGGATTCAAACCAGTGATAGTGGGAGACTTAGGCCCCTGAAAGGCAGGGCATTCTTGGGTACCTCACAAAGCTGTAGACAGCAGCATTGTGAATGTGAGAGGTAGTCAACAGCCGTCTGTCAACTGCCACTTCTGACTCCCAAGTTCTTCAAACACAGTAGATGTAGGTCTGTGCACTCTGGAGTTCATACTGAGCTGAGGGCCTAGGGCTGCTCTAGCTGCATGGACAGCCTGGGGTGGGCCAGTTTGGTTCCTCCTGGGAAGCCAGTCTGGGGAGCTGAGTGCCAGTTCCAGTTTCTGCAGTCATGTCATTCTGTGAGAGGGAGACATTACAGCCATAAACTCTGTGCAGAAATTGTATGCCTTTTACAAAAACTAATAAACTAATAGAAAGTATTTTACATTAATTTTACAGAGTTTTTTTTTTTTCAATATACAGTCTGCCTGCATCTGTTTCTAAGGGTGGATTTAAATCTTAGTCAAGAAGTTAATTTGAATCTATGAACTGTGAAGACATTTTTCTGAAAAGATAAACTCATACAGTCTAGGTCATTTTCCAAGAAGTAAATGACTTAAAGCTTAAAGAATTATTTTTCAAGCTGAAGGTGGCACCTTGCTAGTAGGTAATTAAATTAACTTAGTGAATTAAATCTCATTTTTAAAAATTATATTAGAAAATACCACAGCTTTAAAATTTTTGTTTGATGCACAAATTTAGTATGTACATATCAGTTTATTGAGTCATGAAATGAAATATTTGTCTGTCAGTCATACCCATAAAAGTTTGAGTATCATGGATTGAAAATATATGCTAATTAATTTTTCTTGCACTTCCTTCTCCACCTTACCAAAAGATTTAATTAGGCTGATTAGCTGTAATTTGATATCATAACCAGGAAATATTTGCTTACTTGTTTATGAATGTAATAAACAAGTAAGCCAATGCCTCTAGATTCTTGTCATTTATGGGCCTCTTAACTAAGGCAAAGAAAAATTGTCCTCATCTTTTTAGCCCTTTAAGTTGTGGGTGTCTTAGGGAAAGGGCATAACATATCTGAGAAAAAAAAACCCTGCTTTAATGTTGACTTAAATTTCAAATTGTTATGTAAATAATATTGAAGCATAAACAGATACAATTTATAAATCAATTATTTAGACACTCTGAAACCAGAACAATAGAAAATTTTAACCACAAGAAAATTAAATGCATATATATATTTAGGTTTAATTTAAATTGTAAACAGATAAAAATAATGTTACCCTTATTTTTTCCCTGAAAATTGTTGGCATTTCAAAGCCACCATGTAATTTTGCCAGCATTTTGCTATTAACAGCACACGGTTAAAAAAAAAGACAGTTTTCCCATAAGAACAGTATTTTCTTTAAAGTGAAGTAGACATTGGCATATTATAATCCTCAGACTGGCGATATGTTTTATTACACTACAAGACAAATGTACTTATTTTATGGCTGAGGGAGCCCATTAATTAAAATTGTCTTATAAATCCTCCAAACTCCTGCCTGCAGAAAAAAGAGCATCTGTCTTACTCAAAAACAAGCAACCTGGCTCTGAAATATGTACCACTATCTAGCTTATTCACTAGGGAAAAACGATTTTCTCTCACCCCTGACCTTAGTTTAAGCACTCTGAATTAGAAAAAAAAATGGTAATATTTAAATTCTAACTTAAGCTTGCTCCTTCATTTTCAAACAGAGGCTCTATGATAGTAATTACCTTTGAATGTTGGGATGAGGTGTTTAAAGCCAAAAGTATTCAAATGAAATAAATTACAACTTTACAAAGAGAGCTCTTGGCAAGGCTATTAATCAAGTGGAAACAAAGAATTTGGAACTCATGGAAATTTTAAGAGCTAAGATTTAATATGTAAATCGTCAGTTATAAGAGATATTTATGTCAAATGTTATTTAGAAACCAAAGTTTTAATTTCCCAATTTATAGACAGAGATCAAATAAACCAGTGAAAGTAATTCTGCTAAACTTTTAAATGGAGAGAAAATTCCTGCTGTGTGATTTTTTCTAAGATTGAAACAAATGTTATAGGTTCTTAACACCACATGTCAGGTCAAGGTTACATTTTTTCATAGATCTTGAAGGACCTTAGAGATGTTAAGAACAGTGTTTTCTCAATTCTGCCTACGAATTGGAATCAAACGGAGAGGGAAAAAATGCAGATGCCTGAGTCAGATCTCCAGAAAGTTCATTGTATTGGTCTGAAATCGGGCTGGGCACTTATATTTTTGTTTATAAAGCTCTCCAATTGATGCTAATGAGCAGCCTAAGTGAAGTAAGATAGACATTCCCAAACCCTAATCAGCCAGCTGGTAAACGTGCAAGACCAAGTTTCAACTGTGCACACAAAAATGAGAAAAATAAGAACGGTGGAGTGATCTCTTCAATAAAGCTATTTTATTCATATCCTGGGTGCTATATTATCTTTTCTTTTAGAAGATGTTGGTGGTCGGGGCGCCTGGGTGGTGCAGTCGGTTAAGCGTCCGACTTCAGCCAGGTCAGGATCTCTCGGTCCGTGAGTTCCAGCCCCGCGTCAGGCTCTGGGCTGATGGCTCGGAGCCTGGAGCCTGTTTCCGATTCTGTGTCTCCCTCTGTCTCTGCCCCTCCCCCGTTCATGCTCTGTCTCTCTGTCCCAAAAATAAATAAAAAACGTTGAAAAAAAAATTAAAAAAAAAAAAAAAAGATGTTGGTGGTCATAGGTACCACTTATTTGTTGCTGTTTTGTTTGCTTACTTTTTTGTTTATGCAAAATAAAAAGTTGTCAACACTGTATGAATCTTTCCAATTAATTTTTCCTTCTTTTGGAAACAAAAAGCTGTAAAAACCAGAATACTAGGAATCACCGCTCTTATTGAAATCCTTAATTTTATTGGTAGCCAAAGTGGGACCTGGAGATATTAAGTGCCCCATTAGGGTCACATGTCAAGTTAGGCCTACAGTAGAGCCAGGAATCCAGTTTCCTGGATGCTTCCATCAGTGTTTCAAGGTAGCCTTTCATGGGGATGACTTAATTCTTTTTAAGGTTTAAAGCCAACAACATGTTTTATGCAGTCTTTCTCATGCTAGACTTGAGCCCAGATACCACATACAATATTAGCAAAGATCTTATTATTTCAGTAAAAGATCTGCTCCATTTTGAGATAAAAGTAGGTTCATCTGATTTTTATTTTTTGAGTTTTTTGTTTGTTTCAAGTTTTTATTTAAATTCTAGTTAGTTTATTACAGATAGTGTAACATTGATTTTAGGAGTAGAATTTAAGATAAGAAGAGAAGGGCAATCAGAAGTCCACTCATGAGACAGTGGATGTTAACAGTAACTTGACTTCCCCGATGAAACCAGATCTGCTTAGCAGCGTACTCCAGGCCTTCCTCAGTTTCCTTATCTCTGGCCTCCTCACATCTTCACTCCAAGCAACCCCACCTTCTGTACCTCCGTATTCTCACTCAGTTGCCTTCGCACAATTTTTTTTTCACTTCACTTTCTTTATACTTCTCACCTCTCACCTTTTGTGTAAATTGTATTTATCAGAGACGTATTTCTGACTAATCCTGAGACAGGATGGGAGTGATAAAGTGCCCCTCCTCAATGCTCCTATTGAAATTTCTATCCTAACATTTAATGCAATGCATTGTAACTCATCTCTTTCCCAGTTGTACTGAATACATCTTGAGGTCAGCACGGTCTATGTCACAGTATCTGGCCAGTGCATTGCATATCTCCCATCTTTGCCATCCAAAAAGTGTTTCTTTATCAACTAAAAAGAGCAATGAGGAATTCTTCATAACTTGGTCTTGCCTATGTATAGAAATGAAGCTTCCCAAACTCCCATATTCTCTCCATGTTGTGATCTCATCCTCCCGAAACATCCACTTTTCCCTCCACTCCAATTGCCTAAATCCAACCCATATATCAAATTCAACTTCCACTGTGAAATTATCTCTAGAACAGGCTAATTCTTATTAATCTGTCCTTCCTTTGAACTCTAGAAACACTGAAATCTCCTTGACTTTTTGATTATGTAACATATAATACTTGTTTTACCACCTAGCTATTTGGCATGTGTTTCTGTTCTCTTCAATATGTCCAGTCCTCTTAGATGTTCCTTGTGAGAACCTGATGCAAGCTCTGGATTTTTTCCACAGGAAAGAAAAATGCACCGACGCAGACACATACAGGAGATTCATGAACCCCTAAAATCCACTCATATACTGTCTAGGGGTCCAGGCTGAGAAGGCCTGAACTAGAATAAAAGGTTCTTGGAATGTAAAATATATTAATAGCCAACTTCCTCCAAAGCCTTATGCAAAAACTGGATGGATCCTGTGAAATTAATTAAATGCATTCTCTCTGAACTGGAGGGACCATGATTACTGTGTGGAGTATGAATGCAAAGAGACCAACGTTCTCTATTATAAGAAATTTGTTCTTTAAATAACCCATTGGTTTGCTCCCTCATTCACTTAACAAAAAGATCTTGAATGTCTAATATGTTTCCAGTCATCCTTTTAGATATGGGGTTACTGGGAGAACATGCAGAGGATCTCAATTTTAGAGGAGTTTCCAGTGGAAAAGATGGATATTAAAAAATAGACTGAGGGGCGCCTGGGTGGCGCAGTAGGTTAACCGTCCGACTTAGCCAGGTCACGATCTCGCGGTCCGTGAGTTCGAGCCCCGCGTCGGGCTCTGGGCTGATGGCTCAGAGCCTGGAGCCTGTTTCCGATTCTGTGTCTCCCTCTCTCTCTGCCCCTCCCCCGTTCACGATCTGTCTCTCTCTGTCCCAAAAATAAAAATAAACGTTGAAAAAAAAAATAGACTGAAATTAGGGTAAGTACTACTAACAGAAGGAGAGAGAGAGAAAGAGAGAGAGAGAGAGAGAGGGAGAGAGAGGGGGGTGGAGGGAGAGAGAGAGACAAGAAAGAAAAAGAAAACAGCAGAGAAGTCTGTTGGAGTATATTACACTGAAATCATCCTGGAATTTCTAACCAATAGAATTAGAAAATAAATCTCGTAGGGCAGACATTTATAAGGAAGTGGTCCTAGGGTGGTTTGTTTATCTTTTGATTTGTTGAGTTAATTTAGCAAGTGTCCCAGCAGTATTTCTGGCTTGAATCTAATTATTCTGAGAACGTCATCATTTTCAGCAAAATAAATTCAATTTTTTATTCACTGGGCAACTAATGAAGCTTTGTTTTCTCATATTGTAAAAGTTAAAGTGTTACAAATCGATTTCAGTAATAGTTGAGGTTCTTTTGTTATAAGTAACATAAATTGTCTTGGGCTAACTTAAGCAAAAACAAAACTAACCAACTAAACAAACAAACAAAAGGGATGTTACTGGAATATTCCAGTAAATATTTACCTTGAAGAAATCAAAAAGGAACCTCAAGACCAGTTCTCTATTAACGTTAATGCAGGAGCTTGCAAACATGAGATTCAGACAGGAGCAGAAAAGCAGAGGAGGTAAAGCAGGGAGGCGACGGAAATGGAAGAAATTGAGTAGCAGGGACAGGAGGAAGCATTCTACTGTTGGTTGGGTGGATGGAACAAGTAAAAGAAGCTGCTTAGAGGAAAACGTGCCGTGAGCTGCCTCAAGCCGGCAATCTGTGGGATGTTTTGAAACTATGTTCAAGAATGTATTTGCAGGGAGGGGCACCCGGGTGGCTCAGTCGGTTAAGTATCCCAGTTCAGCTCAGGTCATGATCTCACGGTTCTTGAGTTCAAGCCCCACATCGGGCTCTGTGCTCACAGCTCAGAACCTGGAGCTCGCTTCAGATTCTGTGGTTCTGTCTCTCTCCCTTTCTCAAAAATAAAAAAATAAACATTAAAAAATTCTAAAAAAAAAAAAAAAAAGAATGTATTGCAGGGGGACCAACTTATTCTTGTTATTAATTTACCATTATAAATTAACCTTCAAAGTTGATGGTACATATTGTAGCAAACATATTTCTACAGAAAGAGGCATCATAACAGCAACAAATGCCCTACTTTGAGCTATGATATTTTATTTATTTTTTTTTCTTTTTTTTTTTTAACGTTTATTTATTTTTGGGACAGAGAGAGACAGAGCATGAATAGGGGAGGGGCAGAGAGAGAGGGAGACACAGAATCGGAAACAGGCTCCAGGCTCTGAGCCATCAGCCCAGAGCCCGACGCGGGGCTCGAACTCACGGACCGTGAGATCATGACCTGGCTGAAGTCGGACGCTTAACCGACTGCGCCACCCAGGCTCCCCGAGCTATGATATTTTAAAAGAAATTAGCTCTTCTTTTCTTTTTTTTTTCCGGTTTTACTGAGAAATTGAGAGACATCATCATATAAGTTTAAGAGGTACAGCACGATGGTTTGATTTACATATATTGTGAAATAAGAACCACAGTAGGTGGAGCTATGATTTTATAATGCCATTGGAGCTAGAGACTACAAAGAATAGTTTAGTGAATTTTCACACACACACACACACACACACACACACACACACACACACAGTACTAGATTTCCTGAAGTCCCTTGAACAGCTGCATATGAACTACCTGTGATACAAACATATTCTCTCGTCGCATTGATACTGCGTAGAGAAACAGAGGACATCTATGCATGTTGTCATTTTAGATCTCTCTAAGCCTGAGACATTTTCCCAAAAATATGGAAATATGAAAAATGTGAAATTACATTTAGACGAGTGAGAAAAAAATTCTAGTCCCATAAATGTTTCTAATATTTCATCTCAAAAGAAGACAGAAATCCTAATTAAAATGTACTATTTTGATTTACTGCTTTAGGGACAAGGGGAAAAAAAGCAAATTTACTTCATGTGATGATTTGCAGAAGATTATAGCTGAACGCCATTTAAAATTTGCTATTTGCAAAATTATTAAATAAAATTAAAAACAAATAGCGAAATGTTAAATGTGCTAATGAGTATTGAAGTTCATAATTTTAAAACGCGTTAGTGGAGTGCTTTATTACCACTGACTTGTTTGTGGACTCAAACCCAATAAACACTACAATTGTTTACAATGTGCTATTGCAGGAAGAGTCATGCAGTTGGATGAAATGGAATAGCATTAAGAAATAGAAACATGCTGGGGTGCCTGGGTGGCTCAGTCTGTGAAGCAGTTAAACGTCCGACTTCGGCTTAGATCATGATCTCCCAGCCCAGGAGTTCTAGCCCCACATTGGGCTCTGTGCTGACAGCTAAGAGCTTGGAGCCTGCTTCAGATTCTGGGTCTCCTTCTCTCTCTGCCCCTCCCCTGCTCACGTTATCTCTCTCTCTTTCTCTCTCTCTCAAAAATTAATAAACAGTAAAAACAAATAAAAGGAAACATGCTTATAATGGAATATAATAGATGATAAAAGCGTAATTTAATTGAATAGAGAGAAATATGGAGTATACATAGTATCAAACTATGGGAATATTAATAAGTTATTTGAAAAGAAACAAATATTTTTATATTATTTCTTCTACAAAAATAAGTTTAGATGGATCAAAATTGGATTATTTTTGAGTGTATTACTTTCATTAAGCATTCTTTCCTCCCTTTCCTTGTTTGGAAGAGAAATTGCAGAGATAAGAATAAAAATACCTTTGATTCAGGATTTCCATTGGATGCATTCAAAGCAGTCTGTAAAACATTGTGTGGTTTGAGCCTAAATCTAAGTATATGAGTTTTTGTTATATTCTGCCAATATTAATAATTTGCAGATTAAGATAGTATAACACAAGTGGAAAATAATCATCCTGATTGAACTTTCTCCCTTCTGTTTGAAATTACAACATAAGAGAGGTAAAACCATCCCTTTTTAAATCTCCCTAAAATCTGAACACTTTTCCATCTTTTTCTCCTCCTAATTCACAGAGAATCTAGAGGTCTCAGAATGGAATGCCTTCAATATCACCAGACAACCTTCAACACCCGTATCCACGCCTACCCTCACTTCCCTCCATACTGTGACAATAAAGTCAGTGTTGCCTCACACTTCCATCTCTCCCACTTTCTCAGCAGTTTTGCACCAGCTATTATTCTTTAGTTCTCTTACATTTAGAGGTTTCCCATTAGCACGTTAAAATTCTCAAGTCTTCCTTGCCCTAGACTGACCTTTTCCCCTTTCTTCTTTCCTCTCTAATCACTGTGCTTCTTCCCCACCTCCCAGCCCAACCCACTCTCATCTCCTTTCCACTGCCATTATTTAAATATCTCATCCTCGCTAAGGTCAGCTAGGACATCAATGTCTCTAAATAAATAATATTTTTAGTCTTTTTCCTAGTTGACCTTTCAGAAGCATGTAGCAGTTTGGCCATTCTTTTGGACTTGCTATTTTCACTAGACTTCCTTGATACTCTTCATTTTACTCCAGCTTCTCTTGCTACAATTTTTTGGTTGCTTTGCCGACATTCCCCCCCCCACCCACCCCCACCGTGTATCCAGTCGTTAATATTGAAGTTCTTTAAATCTTAGATTAACCACACTCTAAATTTTCTCCCTGGAAGATCTCATATACATGTATATTATGAGATATGTATATGTACTAATTCCTAGATTTATACCTGCAGCTCAGAACTTTCTTCATCTAAATATCAGACTTGCATTTTTAACTGAACTACTTCTGAAATATCACTAGAATTACCAATTTCTAGGGAAAATGTGGTTTTTCTTCCTGAGAACGAGAAAAAATGCCCTAGCACATAGGGACTGCCCTGACATTTATAGCTTAACTGCAGCATTGTTAATAACTAGTCTGGCACTCACAGGCCAAATCATTCTTCTCTTGGACATAAACAATCTCACAGAACACCAATATCACACAAAGTCACTCTGAGACTATGATAAAGTGAGACAAAAAAAGACTACTTAGTATCTTTTTTTAAGCACACACAAAAACAAAACCTTTATGTAACTCACAAAATATAAACCCTTCCCTCCCCAGCTAATATAACTAACCATTGCTTTCTTCCCAATTACCATTACAATATTTCTTACCAATAATCCTGATATATTCATTGAGACATTTATCATCAATTTGAACTGTCCTTACTTTCTGACAGTACCTAATCTGGAGTGAAACTCTGATTTCTTGGATTATCCCCCCAAAATGACCCAATCGGATCCAGTTCCTTTAATAGGTTCTTAGACCTCCCAAAGGATCCCATGGTGTGCATCATCCCGTGCACTGTTAAGTAATAAACCCAATTTGTTCACACTCAGATGTTTTCCTGGAGGTGGTGTACTCCTTTTTCATGGAAAAGAAATAGAATCTATCACATAAATAGTAAATAAGAAGTAGAAAATAGTTCTTTCATGTGTCTCTTCCATTAAAATACAAGCTCCTCACGGGCACAGACCACGTTGGCCTTATTCACTACTGTGTCTCCAGTGCTCAGAACAGTACCTCATGAAGAGCAGGGTTCTTGTGTTTTCTTGGTTATTTGTGTCCATTTATACTTATTGACTGTACTAAACACGACTGTAAGAAATATCTTTAGTTGCCAATATTATAAAACTGATGGTTTGCTATTGTTATATTCTTTATTGGATCCATTCACCAGGAGCTAATTAGTTTTCTAATTAGATACTAGATTCACATGGTCAAGAACTATCTTAGGCTACTTGTTGATGCTTCCTACTTTGTAAACTGTCCTAGACTACTTGTTGGTAGATCCAAAATATACACATAATAGGTTAGATGTTACTTGAAGCTTATGTAATTACTGAAAATGATTTTGTATCAATGATTTCATTAGTGTGCAGTTACTTAATTAGCCTCGTAACAAATCTGGGAGATGTTTCATAAAAAGCTAAGGAACATGGGTTCATTTTTTCGGTCTCTAGTTTATACCACTGACATTTTGTAGGAAACTTTCTACTGTAAACTAGAAGAGTGGATTGTCTCTTTATGTTATTGGGACACTTCTTGGTAAGCAACTAATTCTTTTTTTTTTTTTAATTTTTTTAACGTTTATTTATTTTTGAGAGAGAGAGAGTGCAAGCAAGGGAAGGGCAGAGAGAGAGGGAGACACAGAATCTGAAGCAGGCTCCAGGCTCTGTCAGCACAGAGCCTGATGCGGGGCTTTAACTCACAAACCTTGAGATCATGACCTGAGCCGAAGTCAGAGGCTTAACTGACTGAGCCACCCAGGTGCCCCAAGCAACTAATTCTTCTTCTTATTTTTTTAAACTTTTTTTTTAAACATTTATTTGAGAGACAGAGAGAGACAGAGTATGAGCGGGGGTGGGGCAGAGAGAGAGGGAGACACAGAATCCAATGCAGACTCCAGGCTCTGAACTGTCAGCACAGAGTCTGACACAGGGCCCAAACCCACAAACCGTAAGATCATGACCCGAGCTGAAGTCGGATGCTCAACCGACTGAACTACCCAGGCACCCCATCTAATTCTTCTTATTAAGAAATTCTGGGGCACCTGGGTGGCTCAGTCAGTTAAGTGTCCAACTTTAGCTCAGGTTATGATCTCATGGTTTGTGAGTTCATGCCCCACGTCGGGCTCTCTGCTGTCAGCACAGAGCCTGCTTCAGATCTTCTGTCCCCCTCTATCTCTGCCCATTCCCCATTCATACGTTCTTACCTCTCTCTCTCAAAAATAAATATACACACAAAAAAAGAAATTATTTCTTATAATCCAAAGCTATCACTTTTTGTTGAATTGACATTTGTGACCTAGCTATCTGTATTTCAGAAATGTTAATGTAGTTTAAAACACATAAGCTCTAAGCTTTTGATGAATAATTCAGATTTTCTCTATTTGAAAAAAATTATTAGAATCTTTCACCAATGCATGATTTTATTCTTTAGTTATCTTCATAAGAGTAGGAGGAAAAGTAAAGAAACCCTGCACATTCCTATGAGAAGGTTATTCCTCTACATTGTCATGTACTATTCATATGTTCTCTTGTCCTTCAGACCCCTGTACATAATACATAATGGGTATCTTCTCTGGGATGTCCTACATAAAGACATTTCAAATGCAACAGGTAGACTACAATACATTGTCTTTCTCAAATGTATTGCTTTGTCTTTTCTTTATTATATAAATGTATATTTAGCTCTAATATTAGAAATATTTCTGCACTTCTTCCCCCAAAATATTTTTTAACCCGTATGAATTATTTTTTATTCTTTTTTAAAAATATCTCTAGATATTTGCAGTCTGCTCTCCAGTCCTGTTGTCATTGTGCTCGGTCTCCTGCCTGAACGATTGCAGTAGTCTCCTGACATGCCCCTGCCTTGAATTTCATACTACCAATACAAAGATATTTCCCTTCACAGACAATCCTACAGATATAGTAGACTGATTTCAGCTTGTTGCTATGTTACACTTCCCAGTTTTTATACAGTTGAATCCTTCTGCCTGGAATGCTTTTCCTTTGTTTTCATTTTTTGTTTTTTGTTTTTTTTTAATTTTTATTTTTTTTTAATTTTTTTTAAAGTTTATTTATTTTTGACAGAGAGAGAGAGAGAGAGAGAGAGAGAGAGAGACAGAGCATGAGTGAGGGAGGGGCAGAGAGAGGGAGACACAGAATCTGAAGCAGGCTCCAGGCTCTGAGCTGTCAGCACAGAATCCCATGCGGGGCTGGAACCTGAGCCGAAGTCGGACGTTCAACCGACTCAGCCACCCAGGCACCCCTGTTTTTTTTTTAAACTAGAAAATTAGTACTCATTTTCTAACCTTCCTTAAATTAACAAACCAAGGTGATTATATCTCACTTTGTGAAAATTTGCTACTTGTTCCTGCATTGTATTATACTGATTTATTTATATCTTAATTTCTTATAAGAATACAAGCTACTTAGAGACTGGATGCATGAAAACATCTTTATATCCCAGCACCAAGCTCAGTGCCTAACAAAAAGTAAGCAGTCAAATAATGTATTGAATGAATGAATGAATGAATTCTGGCCTCTAAATTTGCAAGAGAAATCCAGTTTTCATTTTGACGTATGATATTTTATCTCTCCATGTCTTAAATATGTAATCACACAGACTGAGCCATCAAGCTAAAGGAGGTAAGTTATTCCTCTCCTTTTTCCTTCTCTCCTCACCCTCTCCCTCTGCTCCACTTTCTTCCTTTTCTTCTTTTCTCCTCCTTCCTTTCTTCTACATGTTTTCTTAAATATGTACCTTGTCCTAGGCACTGAACTACTGCTGAGGATTTTTCTAGAACAACATTTTTTTAAATTTCAATTCTAAAAGTACAGACTTGTCATAGTCAGAAAAAGTTGGTAGACTTTATAAATACTCCTATCATGATGGCATAAATTTTAGTTACTGTTCATCCTCAAAATAAGGAGTGTTCTTATATCTCTGCTGAGTTTCTGGGAAAATTTGAAATGCATCATTTGTAAAATGTTCATATAAAATAAATGGTAAGGTATTTTAGAATCACAAGACTTGTAAAACCTTGAGAAGTTATTAAGTAAATGTTTAATGTATGAGTCTAACATACTCCCCTGGCTGCAATAAGGAATATATTTACAAAGGTTAAGGAATCCACCTTATAAAAACAATCTATGGATGAAGACCTCTCCAAAACATTAGTAATAGTTTGCAATGTCTTTCACAACTTTTATAAAAGTTTCGTAACTTTTATAGTCTGTACTTTTTTCCAAGATAAATATATTTAATTGAAATAAGTTATTTTCATATTTTATTCAAAATATTTACTTTCTATTAGAATAATGGCACTTTACTTGTATTTTTAAAAGTGTTAAATAGTTTTCATTTATTCTTTATCTCCTCTTAATCATCTAGCCTTCCTGTGATAACAAATAAATCACTTTGACATATGCTTTTATTAACGACCTGATTTTGTGCTGTAATATATCTCCTTCTCTTTTAAATTTCTATATATCGGTTAGACCTACTGAGTAACAAATGGAATTCAATAATGTAATAAATATTTAAATCAGTTTGCATTTGGCTATTGTTACACACACTGTCATTCTGAAATATGTGCGTACATATTGCCATAGAAATTTCAACTGTAGGGACAGAAATACAGAAGGGAACCGATCATACATAGGCACACATTAATAGATTCACAGTTAATGGTCTTAAAATTTCTTGCTATATACAGGCTTTGAGCAGCAGCTATCTTTGAAATGCTGGGTAGGGTTACAACAAAGCTGAATTCTAGAGAGATAAAAGGAAGAAATCAGAGAACATGGTTAGTTTACAGAAAGTTTACTCTAAAATTTCTTGGATCTCAGTTTTGGTGTCAGTCATTGATTTTGGAAATTTCTCTGCCATTGTTTGTTTAAGTATTTCTTCCATACCATTCTCATTTCTGGGATTTCAATCATGCAGATGTTTGATTGTTATTGTCCTATTGCTCTTGTATATTCTGCCCTTCTTTCTTTCTTTTTTATTATTTGTGCATTTCGAGCTGTTAATTGCTGTTATCCTGTCTCCAAGTTCATGATTCTTTCTTTGGTTGTGTTGAATCTGCTGATGTGCCTATCAAAGGTATCCTTCATCTTGTTGCTGTGTTTTATTTTGTCTTATTTTGAATTTTTGGTATTCCTATATTCTTTCTGACAGCTTTCATTTCCCTGCCTTTGTATCATGCTTCTGATCATGTGTATTTTCTATCTTGTTCATTAGAAACTTTAACATATTAATTATAGTTATTGCAAATCCCAATCTGATAGTACTCATATCTGAGTCTGGTTGTATAGTTGCTGTTTCTCTTTGGAGTATATTTCTTGTCTTTTCATACGCCTTTTTTTTTTCCCGAAGTTTGAAACTCTTGTTAGGATAAATGTTTGTCAAATGTAATTTTTTATTGTGGCAAACTATACACAATGTAAAATTTTCTATTTTAACCATTTTTAAGTGTTGAGTTTAGTGACATTAAGCAAATTCAAATTGTTGTGCAACCATCACCACCATCCATCATCCAGAACTTTTTCATCATCCCAAACTAAAACTCTATATCCATTAAATAGGAACACCCATTCTCCCCTTCCCCAGCACCTGGTAACTTCTATTCTCCATTTCTATGAATTTACCCATTCTGTGTAACTTAAATAAGTAGAATCATATGATATATGTCCTTCTATTTCTGGTTTATTTCATTTAGCATACTGTTTTCAAGGTTTATCCATATTGTAGCACATACCAGAATGCCATTCCTTTTCATTATATTCCATTGCATGTATGTAACACATTTTGTGTATCCATTCATTTGTCGGTGAAAATTTGAGTTGTTTCCACATGGCAAATATTTTCATTCTTCATGATAAGCCCTTTCTTTCTCCTATAACTTAATGTGAGGTTTGTTTTAGTCAAGTCAGAAGCAGGACTGATTTGAAGTTTGTTGTTACCACTTATTCTGAGTACACCACATATTTCAAATTCCTTGAGTGATACTTTACTTTTAAGATGGGCCTGGTTTGCCAGAAGTCATTTCTGTATTTCCACTCTGCAACTTGATTTGGGTCTGCCCTTTGCACCATACCCACAGAGATTCTGTCTCTTGCTACTCACCCAGATATGTTGAAGTTCTTCTTTTTTTTTTTTTTTAGAGTGGGAGAGAGAGTGTGCTAGTGGAGGAGGGAGTAGAGGGAGGGAGAGAGAGAGGAGAAAAAAAAAGAGAGAATCTTAAGCAGACTCCATGCTCAGTATGGAGTCCTATGCAAGGCTTGATTCCACAACCCTGGGACCATGACCTGAGCCTAACTCAAGAGTCCAACACTCAGCTGACTGAGCCATCCAGGTGCCCCTGAAGGTATTCTTAATCAAAATTGGTCAGCATGGTCTTGGGATGACAGGGGAAGGTGAGGGGGTGGAATTCTCAGATGTTCTGATTACCTTAATCTGAGACAAAATTTGTGCTTGGGTCTTGGGGGTGTGGCTTTCACACCCCATCTCTTCCCACTGTAGTGCTGTGCCCAGAATACACTCCTGACCCTCCATTGGAGCTGGTGCTTATTTTCGTTTGTCTGTTTGTTTCTTTCCCCCTCCTCCAGCTGCAGTGGCTTCCTAAGGTGAAAGGGAGATGGATGTAGATGCATTTTGGAAGTGGCTGCTATTCCCTTCTTCTAGCCTGCATCAGATGGAAGACTGTTCTTGGGAAATGGGTGAGAGGAATTGATACATCTCCTGTAATTATGTCAATACTATCATTAAACCAAAGTAAAGGAATCAATCACTAAGTGTAGGGATGGAGGTGACGCTGTTGGAAGTTCGAGGAGAAAGAAGTAGATATGCCAGAGTTCTCTAGGACAATGGAGATAAATAGATGTCAGAAGCATAATACAATTGCTGGGTGGCACTATAAACCCACTTGAGATTTATAATCATAAATTTACACTGAGAATCGTCAACATACTTGGGTATCTTTTTTTTTATTTGTATCTATCCAACCTTCCATTTAACCTAACTATTAAGATTTAAAAATTTTTTTTGATGATGATATTTTGATTTTTAGAAATTCTAGTTGATTTCTGTTAAATCTAGTTACTTAACTATCCATCTTTGGATGTAAGACATAAAACAGCTGGTCTGAGATCCATATACTCTTTTTACTGGAGCGAATGCTCACAAAGGAAATAAAAGAAGACTGATGACCTAATCTAATCATGTCAAATGGACCTCTTGGTAAGTACACTAATGATACTTGCTAGAAGGGAGAGACCTTATCTATTGAATGACCTTAGTAGAATGTTCTTGGTAAAGGATTACTTATAGCAAATAAACCCAGAATCTATAAATCATGACTCCCTGAAGAAGGTGTGTAAGGAATAAAACTCCTTGAAGTATAAAAATGGTAATATTTATATGTTATATAAATAATAAATAAATTATTTAATGTTTATAATATTAATATTAAATATAATATTTATAAATAATAAATAAATAATTATTTAAATGCAATTTGTGCTGTGAGAAAATCTTCTCAACTTCACTTGGTGATCTCCTCTATTATTGTAAAACAGAGAGTCTATGTCCAAAGCAGGATAGAAAGACCTAGGGAGTCATACAGGATGTCCTAGACAGAGATGTCTCTCTGCATTATCTGTTTCTTTTCCTGATTGCCCATGTTGCTTTAATAAAGCTTGATACTGGATAATTAGTCTGATCAGACAATCCAATTCTCTGTGTCAGCTCACCTCCACATTTTTATAAATTGTTTCAAGCATACTTATCTGGAAGTTTCTTTCATATTGTTTGTGATATTGTGATTTATAGTAAGATACATATTTGGTCTTTATCCTTCCTGGCACAGATCCTATGACCCTTGGAATTTCCTAAATGATAAGAGCACTGATAAAGGTGTCATTTTTTTATTCACAGTAATCACCTTTCAACCACATCTGAGTTCATGTTAATGAGTGACTTTTGGAAAGCTTCTAGATAAGCATAGAATGGAAGCTGGTTGCCAAGGTAACTAGCCAGGTGATGGGAAGGTTCGGAACTTTCAGTCCTACCTCTCTGGAGAGAGCAGCAGGACTGGAGGTTGAACTATTCCCTAGAGATCAATGATTATATCTATGCAATGAAGCCTCCATAAAAAAACCCTAAAGGACAGAATTCAGAGAGCTCCCAGGTTGCTGAATACAGTGGTAGGACGGTTACATTCCTGGAGAGAGTGTGAAAGTTCCATATCCCTTCCCAAATACTTTGCCCTGTGCACCTCTTCCATCTGGCTATTCATTTGTATCCTTTGAAATATCCTTTGTAATAAATCAGCAAGAGTAAGTAAACTGTTTTCCTCAGTTCTGTGAGCCCTTTTAGCAAACAGTTGAACCCAAGAAGGGAGTTGTGAGGACCTTTTCTCATTGATCAGAAGCACAGGTAACAATAGATTGGTGTCTGAAGTGTGGGGGAGAAGGAGACAGTCTTATGAGGCTGAGTCTGTAACCTGTGGGATCTAGTTATATCCCAGGTAGATAGTGTCCAAATTTGGTTAAATCGTAGAACAATTTGTAGACAACTTGTCTGTAAACATAGACAAGTCAGTGTCTGCTAAAGAGCTGGAGAATTGCTTGGTATGGGGGAAAACCCCTTACACATTAGGAGTACAGAGTATTCAATGAGTATTGTGTGGACAGAAAATAGAGGAAATTTTCCTTTAACTGTTGTTTTTGATGTTAAGAAGTTATAATGCTATTCTTGTTGTGTGGATAATTTTCTGAAGCACTCTGTCATATTTGTGCATAAGCTAAGCAGATCTTCCCTAACTAGAGAAATAGTTTATGAATTTCTTAGATACAATACCAAAAAGGTATAATCCATAAAAAAGATAAATTGCTCTTATCAAAACTAACAACTTTTGTGTTTCAAAAGCTACCATTATGAAAATGAAAAGACAAGTCACACATTGCAGAAAATATTTTCAAATTATATATCTGATAAAGGACAATGCATCCAAAATATAACAGAAGACAAACAAAACGGCCAAACTATTTGAAGGAGATCTTACTACAGAAAATGTATGGAAGGCTAGTAAGCAAATTAAACAATACTCAGCATCATTAGAAATTACAGAAATGCAAACTAAAATTGCAGCAAGGTACCACTACACATCCACCAAAATAGCTTTAATCAAAAAGACAAAAGAGCAAGTGTTGGTGAGGATGTGGAGAGACTGCATCCCTTATACGATGTTGCCAGAAATGTAAAATGATAAAGCCACTTTGACAAAGAGTTTGGCAATTTCTTAAAAAGTTAAACATAGGGGCGCCTGGGTGGCGCAGTCGGTTAAGCGTCCGACTTCAGCCAGGTCACGATCTCGCGGTCCGTGAGTTCGAGCCCCGCGTCGGGCTCTGGGCTGATGGCTCAGAGCCTGGAGCCTGTTTCTGATTCTGTGTCTCCCTCTCTCTCTGCCCCTCCCCCGTTCATGCTCTGTCTCTCTCTGTCCCAAAAAAAATAAATAAACGTTGAAAAAAAAAATTAAAAAAAAAAAAAAGTTAAACATAAACTTATCATATGATACAACAAAGTCACTCCCAGGAATTTATCTAAGACAAATAAAAACAAATATATGGGTAGGAATGTTCATAGCAGTATTTTTCATAATATTCCCAAACTGGGAACAATCCAAATGTCATATCAAGCAGTGAGCGAATAAACAAATGTGGTATATCCATACAATAGAAGAGTGTTTCATAATAAAAAGGAACAAACTACTGATACATGCTGCAGCATTATGCTAAGCATTATAAAAGAAGACAAATGCAAGTGAGTACATAATGCCTGATTCCATTTATATGAAATGATCAGAGAAGGCAAATTTATAAAATAGGAGGCAAATCAGTGCTTGCCTTCATCTGCTGGTAATAGTGTGGATTAAACTCAAATCACACAAAACATTTTGAGTGATGGAAATGTTCTAAAACTGGGTTGCAGAGATGGTTGCACAAGTTAATACATTTTCTAAAATTCACTGAGTTGTGTACTTCCAATAGGGAATTTTGTGGTAAATAAATTGTATCCCAGTAAAGCTGCTAATTTTTTCCCAAAAATTCCTAATTTGGGGGTGCCTGAGTGGCTCAGTTGGTTAAGTGTCTGACTTAGTTTCGGCTCAGGTCATGATCTCACAGTTCACGAGTTCAAGCCCCGCATCAGGCTCTGAGTTGAAGTAGCAAATCCAGCCTGGGATCCTCTCTCTCTCTCTCTCTCTCTCTCTGCCCCTCCCCTGCTTGCACTCTATGTCTCTCTTTCTCAAAATAAATAAATATACTTGAAAAAATTCCTAATTTGATAGGTTGATGGGCAAAGTCATATGATACTAACATAAATCACTGCCTGGGGGATACTTCTCCTAAGAGAAACTTAAAAAGCAGTGACTCTTTGAGAAACCAAAGTAGAGGATTCACTCTTCAGGTTCAATAGGACAAATTGGATTTTTTCTTTTGTATAACATCTAGAAGTTTTTAAATCAAATTGACCTATTCACATTCACCAAAATTACATTATACTGAATTATGGACAAAAAGCCAAAATAAGGAAATAAAATTTCCCTTACAAATGATAAATATATAATAATCCTTTATAAGGTAAACTGCTTTCCAATTTGTTTTTGCCATAAACTGTCAATTAGCCGAATATATAGTGTTGAATGGCAGGTAGCATTTTTGGTATTATACTCAGTGTGTAATAAAGATATAGTTTATTACATGGGGCTATTTAGTAATTTCCATATGGTTTATGTCTTCCTACCATCCAACTTACCATCTCTACAAAGGTCTCATTTTATATAACAGCTTATAGTTTTATACAAAATAAATTCTAATATGGTAGCACTGTTTGTACCATGCTTTCAGTTACATTTTAAACATCATTTGTGTCTTTTCCTCACACATTTGGTATAGGAGCCTTCTCTTCCTGCTATTATTCTTAATTATATAAAATAGCTTTTTCCTGACAGTTCTTTTGGTTTCCTTAGATGCAGGCATATCAGTTACTTGATTGCTAAAGATTATAAGGTTCAGGGAAGTTCAGGTCTTGCTGAATATGCATTCCAAAGGTGTGTGTGTGTGTGTCTGTGTGTGTGTGTGCACATGCATGCACACATGCACACCCGTGTGTGTGTATCCATTATTTTCCCTATCATTAAAACATTGGCTTCAGAGTTAGAGAGTTCTGAGGCTAAAGAAAAATAATAGATTTTTCTTTTTAAGTAGAAATTTAATATATGCCTTAAAAATAAATTCAAATAGTAATAAATGTATTGACATAAAATGACTAGGTGGTGAGTATTTATATGTATTATATGTTAAATATACACATATGTACATACATACATATGCACTATATAATGTTATATATATACATACATATAAAATACAAATTTATATACATATATAATAGGCACTATTTAGTGAGGGCACCATCACTAGAGTTTCAGTACTTGTTTTAAAAAGAATTAGGGGACCATTTTATCAGTCTACATCTAGAAAGATACATGTGTAAATAAAAGCCAGTGTATCAGGTCCTTAATTCCATTCATTCATTCCAAAATTCACTTTTTGTGCCCAGTAGCATTTATGGAGTTCTTATTATCTTAGGATTGCATCAGGAATACAGATATAAATAGCCTCTCATTCTTTTATCTAGGTGCTACCAGGGGAGACAAATGTATAAAAACATTTATGTATTAATATGTTATAAACTGTGTGATATACTAGGGGAACACAAGGAAACCTGATAGACGATTTCTTTCCTCATTATGTGGAAAGGGTTACAATACATGAGTGAAAGCCAGTAAGTGTAAGACAGCATGAAGAGGTTGAGGCCTAGAATGCCTAAGTAGCCAAATTTGGGAAGTGGGGATACAAGGAATAGTGACTGAGAAATTGACCTGGAATATTAGCTAATAACTAGGTTAAGGAATGTTCTAGATGTCATACTAGAACATTACCTTAATCTTCTGGGCAATGGGGAGACAGTAATTCATCTAAAATGGAGAGTAACCATATCTAATCTGTATGTAATATATAATTCTCAAGAAATGTATTTTTCATCTATAAAATTAGAAAATGTAGGGGCGCCTGGGTGGCGCAGTCGGTTAAGCGTCCGACTTCAGCCAGGTCACGATCTCGCGGTCCGTGAGTTCGAGCCCCGCGTCGGGCTCTGGGCTGATGGCTCAGAGCCTGGAGCCTGTTTCCGGTTCTGTGTCTCCCTCTCTCTCTGCCCCTCCCCCATTCATGCTCTGTCTCTCTCTGTCCAAAAATAAATAAACGTTGAAAAAAAAAATTAAAAAAAAAAAAGAAAGAAAGAAAATGTATCCTCTCTGTATTCAGTTTCTTTGGCATAATCCCCTGTTTGGTGCTGGAACAGTTTCCTGAAAGTTCTTTCTTTCCTAAGCTATTGTCTGCTAAGGTTTGAGAGGAAGCCCTGGGTTCCATCTTGTCCATCACTATTCTGCCTTAGCTAACTAAGGACAGAGGTGTCACTGATGAAACACCACTCTGCCTTCAGTCATGCAGGGCATGACACTGACCATGCAGTGACTTTGTCTCAGGACTAATAGTGGTACCACACAGAAACAAAATCATAACCCTCTGAAGCAAATGCACTGAGCATCTTAGAACCAAACACAATGCCAAAATCCCATCCTCACTTGCAGCCTAGTCCCAAATCTGTCTCTATTTAGCCAGGAGGAATTTATACTCACCAGGAAGAAAAACCCTTGCAGGCAGCTCTGTCTTTCAGAGTCCTGGCTTCCTTGTCTCACCTCTTAGTCCAAGGTCAGCCTTATTTCCTCTCCCAGGCTAGTATCTCTCCAGGATATGTTTCCAGAATATATTCAGAAATTCAGGTTTTCACTTTCAGGCAAACTCTTCACTCTTACCCCTCTGAGACAGATAAAACAATAACAGAATTAATACAAGTCCTACAATCTGGCTTATTTGATAGGAAATAAAAATCCCTTCCATCTCATTCTATTCCTCATCTCCAGAGATCATTGCTTTTGAAAGTTGTGCATATTTTCCCCAACTTCTGTCATTTACATATAAATATCCATGCACATAAAAATATACACATAAATATTATCTTTTAGCAAACTTGAATCATTAATCTGCAGCTTGCTTCTTTTTATCTAGCAGCTTATCAAAAACATGTATGTGTATGTGTATATATATTTATATGTATGTGGGTATGTGTGATACACACATAATTCTTTTAAGTAGCTAAGTATCCCAATAAATTGATATGCCATTTTGAATTTAAATCTGACCCTATTGACGGGCATTTTATTGTTTCCAAATATTTCCCTTTTTTATAGTGTTGCAATAAGAAAACTTAATTTGTATATGAATCTATTCATGCTGTAATTTCTCTAGACTTCTTATCCGCACAGATAAGTAAGGAATAGTGGACAGATGCAAGTGAAAAGTGAAGGCAACATCCAGAATATCAAGATAACAGAGCTGAGAATCCATGTGTAACCAAGGAAGAAGTCAAAATTGTCCCACTAGGGTAGAGGATAAGAGTTCTAAAACTTTTCCCAGTTAGTGATGTGGTAAAGTCAGAGTTCAAGAAACCTCTGGTCAGTGTGCACCTGACCTCGCCTGTAGACAGTCAGTGAAGAGAAAGATCATCTATTCTATTTTCTAAGTAGTATGTGACCATCTGATATCAATCGCACAGAACGAATTTTGTACATTATACTATTTTCAAAATCAAAGGGTTTTTCTGAGCCCTGTCAAATTATGACATTGCCAATGATTCTAATAGGCCTTTTAAAGCACCCAGGAAATTGGTCCACTATTTTTATCTTTCTCTGTCTTCCTAAGAGCTTGCATTCCTGTCAGTATTATTTCCAAAAATAAATAAGCCCACAAGCAATACCTTAATAACTGTCTTTCACTTCTGATGCCCTCAGGCAGCAAAGGTCTAACTGTCTCCCCTCTGTATCTTTCAAGAGAGTAAAGAATACCTCCAGATATATCAAGAAAAAGAAAAAATTTATCTTCACCATATTTTAAGTGATATTATCTATGGTATAGAGATGGACATAGTATCGTTAAATAGATGTGAAATAAAACATGGAATGTAGTTAAATGAATGTAATTTAAGAAACTAACAAAATAATTGTCTAAGAGTTTTACCATTTGCATACATTCCATTGCACATAATTTTGCAAGAAATCTATTATCAAGCAACCAAAAAACTATATAATAAGGTAGGACTTTGAAAAAGTAACTGTTTTTATTATGGCAAGAAAATATATATAAAAATCTTCTCCAGTCACTGTTAAATTGATTGTAAATATCAGCTTGTGAAAACCTCTGAAAAATATATATGTATAGTTTTAAGTGTGTAGATAAAACCAAAACATATCAGTTCTAGGGAAACCAGACTATGTTGTTTGGTGACACTCCTTTCCTTCAGAGAATCTTAACTGTTTTGACTTCTTACCAAAAGCATTAGTGTAGGTTAAGGGAAAAGCTGATCAGCAGGACAGGCTTCTCCTTCCTGTTCTATCCTAAACTAAAGTTGGCATGACTTTACGCAAGCCAGTTAACCTCCCAGAGAGACTTGGACTCAGTCTTCTATGTTTCAGAAATAAAAAATGGTTTTACCTGTAAGGTTGTGTTTTGTCTCTTTGGTTTCCATAGCAATTTTGCTCATAGTTCTGTGTATTTTAGTTGCGGAACATTTCCTAAGCTGGTGGAATTGGAAAACATAACTTAGTTTCTGGTAGCTGAACGATTTTTGTTCCTGTCAGTACAAGAGACATATAAAAAAAGATATACTATACAGATCAGTACTTATTTAGTTATAGCAATATCTTTTTAAAATGAAAATCTGATTGTTTAAAAATGGAAATTTGGTATTTGATCAATCCATTAGAACTATAAAATATTGTTTTAAGGCTTTCAAAAATAAAATTAGCTGCTACCTAAATTCTACCAAAACCATACTTGATAAAATTTATACTAAAGTATATTTTTTAATGATCATACTATTTCTGTTTGAGGTAGTTGAAGTTCTGTGTTAATATAAAGTCTGATACCAGGCTACTATCTTATCCTCTTATCCAGAGAATCACCTTTAATACATCAAAATTCATAATATATGCCATTTATCAAGTACCATATGCCAAAAACTATGACAGGTACCTTCTGATATTCCTTAACATAAGTACCAATAGTAAACGTCTTTTACAGATGAAAAACTGAGGCTGTTATTAATTTGCCCAAGGTCCTAGAGATAATGCAGACCCAGTACTGTGTTCTCTTAAGCCCATGATTTAACCATTATGCCTTTGCTCTTCAAAGAAACAAGCAAAAATATTTCTCATTCTATATACCTATTGCAATAGGTATACTAAATTATATTTTGAATTTAGCAAGAAGAAAAACATTCACTTATTCTAAGGAAATTGTATGCTTCATTTAATAACAAGTAACTTTTTTTTTTACCACTTACTGTGTGCCCATGAGTGGTCTGAGTAATTTGCTCATTAACTCATTTAATCCTCATGATTATTTTAGGAAGTATATATTATTATTTTTTATATATGTGAAAAGTGAGGTTAATAAACCACTTAATTATGCTCAACATGAAAAATTTTTTAAAAGTTCATGGCAAAAGCACCATAAGAAATACAATAAATGAAAAACCAAGAAAATATATCTGTAACTTGTATGGAAGAGGGTTGATGTCTCTAATATAAAAGAACATCTAAAACCTCACTCATTATTTAAGAAGGGAAAAAAATGAAAAAATAAAAACCATATTCAGATACCATTTTTCAACATATAATATTCTTAAGAATCTAAATGGTGGACACATAACATGTTGATGAAACACTCTAGTGCAATGCTTAAGGGAATGCAAGATGGCACAATTCCTATTGCAATTTTACTTGTAGGTATCTCACTGAGAGAAGGAGAGAGAAGAAAGAGAGGGAGAGAAAGAAGAGAAGAGACAAGAGAAGAAGAAAACCATAACATTGGAGGTAGTTGGCTGATGATCAAATAGACAATGAGAAAGACTCTCCAAGAAATTTGATAATGAGGAAAAAGAGAAAAAGCAGTAGCTTTGAGGGTAAGGGAAAGAGAGTCAGCAGAGAACCAGAATATGTGATGAAAAGAAAAGAGATTATTGATTCATCAGGTCTCCAAAGGAACAAGAAAGATTTGGGATCAAAATAACTATGGGCATGTAGAGTAAAAGAAGACAAACAAAAGAGTGTATGTTATGTGAATCCATGTGTATAAAGTTAAAAAGCGAAAAACAAAAGTTTTTTAAAAAGTGCTGTTAGAAGTCAGGATAGTGATTACTATTGACAAAGGAGCAGTTACTGGAACAGAGTATGGGGGGGGGGGGTTCTGAAATGCTGAGAATGTTCTGCTTCTTAACCTTTGTCCTGCTTATATAAGGGTGTTCATCTTGTGAAAACTTACTGAGCTGTACAAATATGACTTCTACTCTTTTATGTATGTATGACACATTTCAATTAAAAATGATCTGTGGATATTAGGAATGAGTATTACAATTCAAAAATTGGGTTGAAAATATAGAAAAAGTCAGAGGTAGACTGGATGTGAACTTGAGGTAGATTTTCATTTATGGATTTTATTTATAGAGAGATTTTGTTTGTGGCTTTTATTTGTAGGAGAGGAGACAGGTCATCTGTTAAGATTTAGAGGGCAGGTGGTGTTAGAGACTAGCATGCCAGAGTGGAGACGGGGAAGGGTGCTGAATAGATGAGTGAAAGCTAATGGATTCTCCAACAGCAATGAGATGTCAACTAAACTTCATGAATTAATAAATTCATACCTTACTTCTTTCCATGTAAGATTTGTACAAAAACATGAACCTTATCTATAGAAATTAAAAAAAAACAAAAACAAAAACAACCAGGGCACCTGGGTGGCTCAGTTGGTTAAGCATCCAAGTCGTGACTTCCACTCAGGTCATGATCTCACAATTCATGAGATAAAACCCCACATCAGGCTCTGCAGTGACAACAAAGAGCCCCTTTGGGATTCTCTCTCTCTCTGCCCCTCCCGCACTTGCATGTACTTTCTCTCTCTGTCTCTCTCTTCCTCTCAAAATAATAAATATTTAAAAAGAAATTTAAAAAAACGAAATCATGAAGCAGATTATGTAATTGCTCGATTTTATTTGAAAACTTGACTGTGAGCCCCTGATGACCTAAATGAAAAAGTTAAAATGGTCATTTTCATGATTTTATTGTTTTTAAGCAGAAAACATACTCATTTCTTATGGACAACAAGTCATGGTATTTGGTTTTAATGGGCATTTCTTATGTAAGCTTATATATAGGAATCTAAAGTGGAATAATGAATATATCCTCAAATGCATCCTTAAAACGTGCTATTGTGGGGTTTATAAAGCTATGAGATCTGAGACCACTTTGTCAAAGGCTGACAAAAATAGCAAATAATATTTATGAAATAGAGCCTATTTATAAATATTCAGGTTTCCAATGGTCCAGCTTAATCTAGGGGTGAACATTTGAATATTTAGAATAATGTGTGATTTCATGTTCTGCAAATAGACCTCCAGGTTTTTTAGGAGTCAGAAAGCAATATGTTTGTGATTTGATATATAGGCAGTTTTTCTTTTTAATTTACAATTCATCTGTATGTGAAGACCAAAGAAGCAGAGGGCAATATTCCAAAATATCTTGGGGAAACTTGAATTATCTAAACAACACACTGCATAAACAATGACTTCTTTTACTCACCTTAAATAAGGGGCCCAGAATGCTTACAAGGAAAACGGGAATTAAAAAATAAAATCTGGAACTTCTTTAGTCCCACATGAATTTGAAGAACACAAGTTTAAAACAGAACTAGTTAGAAATGATATGCCTTATTTCCCACCCCCCACCAAGACTTCACTATCTAGAAGGGCTCATTTAAAGAAAGCACATCCGCATTTATCTGATATTGAGGAACCTGGATACGTAGTTATAGGAATAAAGGAACTAGAGGTGTTGGTAATGAGTGTGGATGAAACGATGAACTATTGGGACCACTTAGATGTTGCAGTCATAAAAGACCGAAAGTCTCTGAAGAGGATCAGGGAATTGATAGGTTCACTAGTGGCACATTAACGGAAGGAACAGCCTAAAATTCAAATACAAACTATGATGAAAATATTTTTTGGCTCACAGATGAAGACGCCTTGCACCATGGCTGAAAGAAGCCAGATCATGTTAACCTAATAACTAATTTGATATTTATTATTTTCAACATTTGTTATTCAGAGTCTGGAAATCAAATGGTTTCCTTTAGAGAAAGTACAAATAACTGAATTGGGATTTTTCATAGGACAGTATCTGAAGGCTCTTTAGACTGCAAAATGCAGGTCTTGTCCCTAAGTTATAGAGCCATAAATACTTTACATAAATACTTTAAATACTACATAAATACTTTAAAGACCTTTGTCAAATTGTGTAATACAAAAAAAAAGTAATAATCTACTTAATATGCATTTGGATATTGAACAGACACCTCAAACATACATGGTCAAAATCCTGATCCATCTGATGCCCTCCCAGCTTAGATTTTTCCTTTTACATAATCCTCCTTCTTGCAGGATTACATATCTCCATGCACTGCTGTGACACAGTGTCTTCCTGTGGCAGGATTATAATTTTCCACCCAGTTTATTGAGCAATAAAATGAAAGCATAAAGTAACCTATTCCAGTTCCAAGAAACCTCCAGTCTTCTTGTTTTTTTTTTTTTTTTTCCTCTGTCACAAGCAAGTAATGACCTAGATAATGGCCTTTCCATCCTTCTGGATGCCCCAGTGAAGAAGATACTTTCTGACACAGATATTCCTGGTTCATGTTATACTTTTTCCTCAGTCTTGGAATTGGCCATTTCTTTAAGGAGTCTTGCTTCCTTTTATGAAAATGCC
Organism: Lynx canadensis; assembly: GCF_007474595.2. Taxonomy (NCBI): domain Eukaryota; kingdom Metazoa; phylum Chordata; class Mammalia; order Carnivora; family Felidae; genus Lynx; species Lynx canadensis. Next base: position 65,292,529 of record NC_044309.1, read on the forward strand.
ATACAAAAAGCCACGTCTGGGGGCTAAGTGTACTCATTGCTATTTTTTAGTTGTCACCAATCTCAGGCCCCTTAAACAGACAAAGCTACGAAAGATATGTATGTACATATCTATAAATATATATTCATAGACACATTTACATCTATAGTGATTTTTATTGTTATCATTGGTGAAAACCATGAGTTTATATTGATTCCTTTAATTACAATCTGCTACTAAAAAATTCATTCTTTTCTTCTCCCATTTCATATTTAAATTCCCTTTTCTGACAGTGAGAACCCTGGCTTATATATTCTTGGTAATACTTATTTAACCAGTTGTCTTGTAGGTAACCAGTCTCCCATCTTCATTATCACCCTTCCCTCCAAGCAGATGTCCTCCTCACCCCACTTAGGTTTTAATACCTATGCCTTTACACTCAGGTGCAGACCTTTCCTCACCATGTTTAGAGTCTGACATCCTGTACTCAGTTACCCCCATGTGTGAATGCTCTCCTCACCCTGCCTAGACTCCACCACCCCATTTCAGGCCACACAGATATCCTGCTCATCATGTTTATCCTCTGACAACCCATGAAAGCTGCCTCTTTGAGGATATGCCCTTGTGAACTCACACAGACTTTAGCAGGCTGTTCCTTTGCATGGATTCCCTATTCACTCTGCTTGAGTTCTGACATCCATACTGAGTTCCCCTATCCATGAATGCTTTCCTCTCTCCACTTTGGCTCTGACATGCCTTGCTAGACCATACTTGTCACAGTGACACCGTATCATCCCATTAGGGAAACACCTTGTGTTGCTCTCTTTTCAATTAGCCAGTGCCCTAACGCTCTATTTGTGAACACCTTCCTCAATACTTTGGTCCTTGATACTTCATTCTAAGCAGCCCTTCTATGCAGACATCCTATTCATCCTGCTTGGACTTTGCTTGCCTCTCTAGAGCTAAGCCTGTCCTCTTTACGCATGGGCTGAGACATTCTGTCCTGGACAAACTTGATTCTCCTCCCTCTTCCACCTGTGCAGATGTCCGCCTTGTATTATCCCCCATAATGACTGTAAGAATGAATTATTTAGAAAGAGAAGAGAAAGGGAAGGAAGGGAATTGAAGGGAAAAGGGGAAAACAAATGGTGAGAAAGAGGAAGAGAACTCATATATTTTAGGTATTAACAAAGATTCTCATACTCAAAACATATTTTAAAGTATTGTTACTATTTCCATTTTTTGAAATGCTTTTTTATTTAGGGGTGCCTGGGTGACTCAGTCACCCAACTTCAGGTCAGGTAATGATTTCACAGTTCCTGAGTTCGCCACCCGCTCCCCACTCCCCCGGCCGCCCCAGCGTCAGGCTCCCTGCTGACAGCTCAGAGCCTGGAGCCTGCTTTGGATTCTGTGTCTTTCTCTCTCTCTGACCCTCTCCTGCTCATGCTCTGTCTCTGTCTCTGTCTCTCTCCTTCAAAAATAGATGAACATTAAAAAAATTTAAATGCTTTTTTATTTACTTTTGGGGGGAGAACATGAGTGGGGGAGGGGCAAAGAAAAAGGGAGAGAGAATCCCAAGCATACTCCACACTGTCAGCACGGAGCCCAACCTGGGGCTTGAACCCATGAACCCCATGAGATCATGACCTGAGCCGAAATCAAGCATGAGAGATTAACTGACTGAGCCACCCAGGCACCCCTGTTATTATTTTTAAACAGTGGGTTAAAATAATAAAGGGTTGCAGCTAAGATTTTTAAAAAAATTAAATGGAATAAATCTTTTGCACTTCTAATCTAATTCCTGGGGGATTCTACCAGTATACATAATCTGGACTGTGTTGCCCAATTCCAGACTTAATTCCAGACTCAATTCCAGACTCATTCTGTCTTTCTAAGCTCAGTATTTTCTCCTGGCATGTTGCCATTCTCCATGAAAAGAATGAAAAGAGAAATAGTCTCTATTTTTTTTTTTTTCCTGAAGGAGAAGGCCCTAGGCAGGTTGCCAGTCTTACACCAAAATGGAAAGGAAAGGACAAGAAAACCATATCCTGGTTTTCTCCCATGCAGTAAAAGGCTCTGGTTACTTTTCTTCTCTATCAGGAAATAAGCAGAAACAAAGGCTACACCCATATACATAGCCGCTGGAGGCAAAGTGACCTTGCTTACCCAAAGGACCAGATATTTGACTAAATAATTTCCTAACTTCTTTCTCTGGGTTTTGGTACAATAGAAATATTTTTCTCCTCTCAGAGACTCAAAGTAGTTACCAAGTGGCAAAACTTAGAGAAACCAGAGGCTCCAAGTTATATGAGCCAGATTCTTCTAATGCCTTCTTGAGAGATAAGTAACCATAGTCTTGCATGTATCAGAAATAATTTGATAAAGATTGCATTAATGTATACTCTAATAAAGAAAAACATGGTTTATAAAGAGCTTGAACAGTGAGGAAACTTGAGGAAAGATGATATAAATCATTTATCTTGTCTAACAGTTAATGTGCTTCTGAATGCACATTAGTAACCACATTAAGAGAAATTTTACTCACATAATTATTATCCCTCTCAAAATGAATTTGCCTTTAAAGAGTAAATGCTTTTGTTTTCAACATCAAGTTTTAGTATGTATATATAAAATCTGAGTCCAGAAATATAAAAAGCACAAAATTATTTTCTGAACAATTATAATTGCATAGATGGAAAATAAAAATTACTATTTTAAATATCTCTTTAGTACAAATGTTTTGTAAGTAATAATCATCTGCTTATTTTTAGTTTATGTAAATCTGGATGGTAAATGATTTGATTCAGTAACTGTAAGGTGTTGAATTGTCATGAAATTTTATGTTTGGCCAAATCTTGGAGATTGAATTCTAGTCATTCAAAAGGCAAACCCAAGACAGACTTGAGTAAACCATAGCATTTCCGATCATGTGCCTACTTTGTAGCTTCTGATGTCTTTAAGTTCTTCAAAATTATTTCTTGCTTAAATGAGAATCTGACTGCGTCCCTAGATAAATGCATAGATTCTTCTGTCTTACTTGAGTAAATATGACAATAATCCTCATCCAAATAATGCAACTGCAAGATTGTGATGGAGAAATACATACCAGATTTTTATTAAAGTTGAAGTCACATTTCACAGGTCTTCCTCTCTTTTCAAAGCAAGTCAGGAAAATTATAATCTTGAGATTAAGTGATAGTTCATCAGAAAAAGGTATCTGCTGTCTCTGTGTTGAAGTTGGAGAGCTTGTTGAGCAAAGGGACATTTATTTACATAGGGCTAGTTATAAAGCAGGTGCTGAATAGTAAATAAATAGTTTGAATGAAGAACTAATAATCTAGGAACTGTGTTCTTGTGTTGTCTTTGTGTTTTAATGGGAATGTGAGAGTTGAATTAGGATTTGTCCCTAGACAGTGTCTTTTTCTGCCTTTGTTTGTTTATTGACCACTGCTTTAACACGTTTGAAATTTAATGCCTGTGGTCTAACATGTGCATTCAGGCCCAAATTATTAGCCAAATTATTAGCCAAATAATGTGGCTGTAGATGCAGTGCATTCCAGCATAAATAGCACTTTAAGACTCTTTAGGATAACACAGTCTGCTCTGTAGGCCTGTATACAGACTATATCTATATAGCCTGTGTAATGTATGAATGCAAGCAGGGAAGATTTCTTAGATATCTTAGGGAGTCATTCTGCCAAACTCTAAAACCAGCTACATGGGTCATTTTACAATTACCCAACTCAAACTGAAAATAAAACTCACAGGATACAAAATAATAACCTCCATTTCTCCTTGTTTCTCTGCTTCTAATTTTCTGTTGAAAAGAAAATTGGGCAGTTATATATACAAATTACCTTTTATTGTTCTTGTGACAACATTAGTGTATTAGACAAGTCCTTTTCAGTGACGAAATATGGAAACTGGAATCAATACAATTTCGGGGAGGTGGGAGATGATGATATGTTTTATAATAAATGATAGGAAATTAAATATGTAAAGTGACACGAGACTCCATGAACTCAAATAATATCATCTGATCTTTCACTTTCTCTTCTCTGGCTTCCATTCCTCCTTTCCTCCCTAAAATTCTCAAATCTATTTTCTTCTGCGTGTTTTCTTCCTTGTTTACCACAATATGTGGGCTTACCCCAGGCAGTTTGAACAAAGCAAGTGGAGCCACAGATAATAGGATACATGTAACCACCAAGTTTAGCAGTCTTAGAAGAAAGAAAGTGTCTCTTGGTTCCACAGGACTTCAGGCGAATTCTGTGCTTCCCAAGTTTATTTCTGGGCCAAGATTGGAAAATCGTTAAATGTGCAAACCATCTTCCATTACTAAGGAGTCAAATCTTCAGTAAGGAAGGACGGATTCTACAAATTAAGGTGTAGGCTGTTGCCAAAACAGAGTGGGAAGATAAAAACAGGAATCCTTAACTACATTCCTCCCATTAGTTGCCCACTCTTTTTCCATTCACATAATTCCACAAAGTTTCTTTTCTTACATTAAAAAATATATATACAAAAAGAAAGCCAACCCAGTCTTCTCTCCAATGAGAAAAAAGGTCATATTCCAGTACAGCTTCCAGAAGCATATCCAGGATATTTGAAAGCTAGAGTTTCCTCTCCTTGAGACCCAGATGGTCATACTGCAACTAACTATAAATCTGCAACAATTGGTGGTGACAAACCCCACAGAATATCCTTAATACAATCCCTTCTACTTTATTTTTCTATTGGATGGGGATGATGTGAGGAAAGAATCGCGCTGGACCCAGTCCTGTGGTCTCTCTGGCAGCCATAGGTTTTGCCTCCTATTGGGGTCTACCTTATCCATTGTCATCTGCATTTACCTGTGAGAGAGATGTTGGAAAAGGTTCCTTTGGTGAGGTCTGCCTAGTCTTAGCATCCCACTGCTTATGGTGGCTTCTAAAGCCTGGAATTGGAGAGTGAATCTAATTGCCTGAATGGGATTTTTCTGTAACTTTCTTCCTTAATACAAAGTGAGACAAAGTGACATGGGTCATTTATGAATGACAAGGGCTCACTCAATTCTTAATATTTTCTTCCCACTGCATTTTGAGATGAAATTTTCATTGCCCTGGGTACCTATATAATTGCTATGAACCCAGCTTTCTGCTGACTCATGTTCAACTTGTAATGTCATCAAGAGATGAACTTTTATTTAATAAACTCCTCACCCTTGGGAGGATTCTTTCTTTTTACAGAATAACCTAGGCATAACCTAGTCTATTCATACAAAGTGTGCTAATATCAAGGAGAGGGTGATCATATTTAGAGGACAAAATTAAACATCTTCATAAAAAGTAATTCATGAGTTAGACTTCATTGAAATTTAAAAACTTCTGGGGCACCTGGTGGCTCAGTCAGTTGAGCGTCCCACTTTGGCTCAAGTCATGATCTCATAGTTCATGAGTTCAAGCTCCACATCAGGCTTGCTGCTGTCAATGCAGAGCCCACTTGGATCCTCTGTCCCCCCTTTCTCTCTGCCCCTCCCCCACTCATGCTCGCTCTCTCAAAAATAAACATTAAAAATTAAAAAAAAAGAAAATTAACACTTCTGCTCTTCGACAGATACTATTAGAAGAATGAAAAGACAGGCCACAGACCCAAAGATATTTTTAACTCCTATATCTGATGAAGAATTTGTATCTGAAATATATAGAGAAATCTCAAAATTCAATGATTAGAAAACAACACAATATAAAAATGGCTAAAGAAGTGAATAGATATTTCATCAAAGAAGATATATAGACACTGCTCAACCTCTTAGTCATTAGGAAAACTCGAATTATAACCAAATGAGAACTTTATATCTTTGATAGAACGGATACATTAAAAATACTGACCATGCCAAGCATTGGAGAGGAGCCAGAGGAATTTCACTTCTAGGTATATTTAACCAAGATAAATGAAAGCGTATTTCCATAAAAAGACTTAAGCGTGAACATCCATGGCATCTCTATAAAAACGTTCATGTTTGTCAGCTGGTGAATAGTTTGTAGAATATCCATAAGATGGAGTATCACTCAGAAATTAGAAGGAAGAACCACTGATAGCTGCGCCAACATGGTTTGATTTCAAAATGCATTTTCTGACTAAAAGAAACCAGAGCAAATGAAAAAAAATCACATACTCTGTGATTTCACTTATATAAAATTCCAGAAAGTGCAAATTATAACAGAAAACAGAGCAGTGGTTTCCTAGAGACAGGAAGGGTAGGAACATACAGGGACAAGAGAGAGATGCTAAAGAGGTATGAGTAAACTTTTCAGAGTGATGTGTATGTTCATTATCTTGATTTTGGTTATGATTTCACTGATATATTCATGTAAAAACTTATCAATTTGTACAGTTTAAATATGTGCTGTCTGTTATATGTCAATTATGCCTCATGTTAAAAATGTCATACAAAAAAAAAAAAAAAGAGGTTAGAGTGGGAGAGAGCCAAAGCATAAGAGACTCTTAAAAACTGAGAACAAACTGAGGGTTGATGAGGGGTGGGAGGGAGGGGGGGTGGGTGATGGGTATTGAGGAGGGCACCTTTTGGGATGAGCACTGGGTGTTGTATGGAAACCAATTTGACAATAAATTTCATATATTGAAAAAAAATGTCATACAATTATTCACTTTTTAAAGGAGTGAACTTTACTGAATGCAAATTATACCTCAAAAAAGTATGTCACCTGAACAATGAAAACAATTATATATGATTAATAAAGTGTAATTTAAAATAGTAAAAGAAAAAAGAGGAAAATAGTGCTTAGAGAATGAAAATAAAAAGATGTTTACTCTACCTAATAAAACTGCCACCTTTTCTGGACCTGGTAAACCACATCACTGTTAGTCACACACCAGCTTTCTGCTGTAAAGCCCTGTCCACCCATTCCTAAGGAGCAAACAAAGGCCATTTTTTAATAATGTGTTTGGATTAAGGAAACACACTCACACATCTTTATCCTATGTTAAAATAGAAGTGCAGGTCTCAAAAGGGACCTGAGATGAGAAACATCCATTTGTATCTGTTTTGTAGATGCTTGTGTTTGCAAAATTCACAGAGGAGGGAAACAAAAACCATTTTTCCTTCCATCTCCAGCCATATGCTTTTTAGTTCAAAGTGAAATTTATAGCTCATCACTATTCTGATGACTTATCTTACTGCCAAGGACTGTAGCTGATTGGTGGTTTCAGCATTCATGCATCATTTGGTGAATACATGTAAAATAGCTTGGAGGTTTTCTACTAGAGGAAGAAAAAATTGGAATGAAGAAGCATGGATGTTATGAGGTGTTTCAGAATTCACCACAGCTTTGTCATTCAGGTCACGGTACCCGCCATAGCTCTTCAATCAAGTTTCCTCGACTTAATGGAAATATGAATTAGACCAATTCCAGGAATCTAAAATTTTCAAGGTACCTTTGTTTTGGGAGAAGTACCCAGTTTGAACTGAATCAAATTTAAATTAGTCTTATGGTCAAAAAACTTAAGAGTTTATTTTCTTACCCCAAATAAAATACATTATTATTAATTAACAATAATAATTAGATTTTACCTGGCTCCAATGTGAGGCTGTTGCAACGTGGAAAAGGGAACAAGACCACTTACCGTGTTAACAGTAGATTGTATGGAAGGAAAGTACTGAAACATGGTTACAGGAAGAAAGGAGATTAGGTGAGCCAATAAAATATCACTTTATCCAGCATTCACAAAAAGATTTCTATTTTATTTTTTTTAAATGTTTTTATTTATTTTTGAGATAGAGAGATACAGAGCATGAGCAGGGGAGGGGCAGAGAGAGAGGGAGACCCAGAATCTGAAACAGGCTCCAGGCTCTGAGCTGTCAGCACAGAGCCTGACGCGGGGCTTGAACTCACGGAGTGTGAGATCATGACCTGAGCTGAAGTCAGACGCTTAACCAACTGAGCCACCCAGGTGTCCCAAAAGATTCCTATTTCGATCATAAGCTGGGTGAAAATATTTACATTCGAATTTTTAAATTGGTGTGGGTAAAAGAGTATTAATTTTATTATCCATAATAGTGTCATCATTACACAAATTATAAAATATATACATTTTTGTGTACTTCAGCTATGTCTCACTATTTTGTAAAGCACATTTAAATGATCAGAGGCTGAATACTAAACAACTCTGAATTACATCTTTAACAGCATTCTTAAAATTATTGTTTTGGCGCCAATGAAGGAAATAAAAAATTTGCAGCGAGGCAACTGGAAATTCTCCATATGAGAACATCTTATTTTGCACTTTAACCCCAATTAATCCTCTTCACTCCCTTCTGTTATGCATAATTATGAAACTATTTCCTGACTCCCTTGACTCTACAATGGCTTCAGTTCATACCTAATTGAATCTTTCCTTAACTCTAAAAGGTCAATGGCAGAAGTTTGCCTTAATGTATTTTCAAAAATATAGATCATGGCCAATTGGGAAAGTATTTTCTTTACAAATCACTCCTATAAAACAGGAGGAAAAGTTTGAAACCTTGCTTCCATTGTTTATCTAACTGTATGGTATTATGTATGCATTAATTTTTCTGGCAGAGTGACTTTAGAATCATTATTTTCAGTTGTATCTTCATTGTTCAATGGAGTTTCTAATGTCAGTAATATCATAACTAGCTAGGGCTCTATAGAAACAACACAGGAATTTCCTTATCTCTGAAAAGTTTGGAATGTAAAAATTTAGTTCTTTTTGCATTTCCAAATACATAAAAAGAATACTACAAAGGAGGCGTTTTGCATAGCAACATCAAAAGTTGGCAAAGTTTTCTAAACATCTTCTCATTTTCCTTCTGTTTCCTAAAACTATGACCAAATCGTAGTATAATGCTGTTAGGCTGCTTATTGAATGATGCATATAGGCCTGAAATAATCTGGAAAAATCCAGTGCTCTAGAACTTTCAACCATTTGTCATCAAAACTTACAGTTCATAGCTGCTATTATTTTTTTACCTTCTTATTCTTCTTATTTTGATTCCATCTTTTTGTTGAACATACAAAGAGCCAAATAATGCTTATTGAATCTGCCACACAGGGTTGATTCTCTTTATTTTCTCAGGGTCTCATATGATGCTGAAAACAAACAAAACACCTGTATTAATGAATGGAATTAATTAATGAATGAATAAACATATTTAGAGTTTTCACTTTAACAGGAATCTCATCTAATGAAATCTTAACTACATGAGATCTTAATGGTTAACTTCTTTTTTTTTTAATTTTAAATGTTTATTTATTTTTTGAGGCAAAAAGACATCGCAAGCAGGGGAGTGGCAGAGAGAGATGGAGACACAGAGTCTGAAGTAGGCTCCAGGCTCCGAGCTGCTGGCAGAGCCCAACGTGGGGCATGAACCCACAAACCATGAGATCATGACCTGAGCCGAAGTCAGATGCTCAACTGACTGAGCCACCCAGGCACTCCTTAATGGTTAACTTCTAAAAGGCAGTGTCTTATTTATAATTACATGCAAAATACTAACTCAAATTAAACTGAAAATGATCTTTAAGTTTACCAACTTCACTTCCCCAAAAGAAAGAATTACTACACATAGAATAGCCTAGTTGATTCCAAACAGGTCAAAACTCCCATTTTGCAATTGGACTTCCCAGCATACCTAGAATCACAGTAGAGTGAACACAGGGTCTGTCAAGAACCTATAAACTTTCTCTACAGAAATGGATAATGACAACAAAAAGAACGTGAGGGGGGCACCAGTCCCACAGGAATCTCTGTTTGGGAAGAAGTCTAAGAGCAGAAGCCTTAGAACTAGCATTTTACAGTAGCCAGGCATTCTAAGAGAAAGGTTGTTGCTTAGAAAATGGGGAACTTGAGAGGCGCCTGGGTGGCTCAGTTGGTTGAGCGTCCAACTTCGGCTCAGGTCATGATCTCACAGCTCGGGCGTTCGAGCCCCACGTTGGGCTCTGTGCCCACAGCTCAGAGCCTGGAGACTGCTTCTGCTTCTGTGTCTCCCTCTCTCTCTGCCCCTAACCCACTCGCATTCTGTCTCTGTCTCTCTCAGAAATAAACATTAAAAGAAAAAGAAAAGAAAATGGGGAACCTGTTAAATAATTACTCCAGAGTATCAAAGGAGTAGAAAATCCATGCTTTGGTCTGCTTTTCCGCATTGACTCTTCTTTTTCATTCTCCTTTTTGGCTGTATTGATTCTTGCTATTTGAGGGAGGAAAGGAAGAACGTTATTTATATAACATTCAGTATTAGGTCTGCTATAGTCATTGGTGGTTCTCAGGACCTGTTACTCATGGAAGAGAGAGAATGTAGTCAGAGAGCAAATGCCCTAAGAAAAGGAGCAGCATTTTTTGACATAAACTTTGAAGACACATAAACCCAGGTATTGAGGCTAAAGGGCCCCTTAAGCAGCTACATGTTCCACATGCATCTGCACTTTACTTCAGCAGCAGGACATTGCACAAAGCAATGATCAGTGTATTTTATATATTTATTTTGTGAAATACTCTCTGTTTACTTCCATAAGCTGCCACCCACATTGGCTATCCCAGAACTTAGAACTACAAGATTAGAAGTAGCCATGACTGGAGAATTTTTCACAGCAGACCCAGAAAACAAGATACCAGAGTCTTCTTGATATTTAAGCCTAAAGTCAAGACAGAAAACATTTGGAAGAATATTCTCTGTCTCATCACCATCTAGACAACATTCTCTTAGGCATGAAGGAAAAAGTTGGAGATGTGATAAGAGAGTGAGATGTGGGTAGGATACAGGGATCTCCGTGCCCCAGTCCTGAAGGAGAGACCATGGTTGCATCTCCAGAAGTGTTTACATATCTCAGAAAACAGAGTACTTTTGCTCGACTTTTTGTCTGAGACCACGGGAATAGGATCCTTGAAGAAGTTTCCATCCCAATGGAGATGGCTGTATAGGGAATCAAAGACAGCCTCACCAAGTTTTTCACACCATTGAAGTGATATTGGAGAACAACATAGTGTTTCTGTGCTTTTGAAAGTGTTATGAAAGTGAAGTGAAACTCCACTTGTGGTCCACCCCTTGTGGACTCCAAAGGGGTTCATCAATGACAAGAGAAAGCTGCTGCAATGTAGATCTAGCAGCCAGAGGCCAGGCAGGAACACAGACACCTAGTGGTTGTTAACAAAGAGAGAGAACCTTGCCCAAGAACCAGATGGGACTGTCAACCTCAACAGATATCAACATAAATACAAAGGACTGCCATGAAACAGATACCCTTCCCACAGCTGCTGCCACAAGAGTCTCTTAGAACTTATGCAATACTTTGGAGATGAGCAGAAAAGGATGGCAAATCCTGAGCTGATGAATTGTAAAGTCAAAAAATTACTGGTCTTTACCTTCTAACAATAAAATAGACCATAATCTCTGATTGGCGCATCCGGATTAAAAATATGTATATATCTGGCACACATTTTTTATTATATTGGTGAGCACATAGGAACTGAGGCAATTTCCAAGTATTCCTTCTCCATCACCTGACACAAATTAAGAAGGTTGTTAATACTTTTTGGTGAAGAGATTATGAATCAAGAGAAATTGCTATAAACCTTTGCCAGCAGAGTAAATTGTCAGAAACACTTTGGAAAATGATTATCATATAAAGTTGGGTGTGTGTGCATTCTATGGTTTAGTCCTCTTATAAGAATACATTCCTGGAGATAATCTTTTTTTTTTTTTTATTCCTGGAGATAGTTTTACAGAAAACCCATGTAAACATTGTTCTTTATCCACAAATTGGTAAAAACCCAAGTATTGATCATCAAATGTACATAACTTAGTATTTTTCACATAACAGAATATTAATATAGTTCATTCTATTCAATAAAAACAAAAGGGCTTACAACGAAAGGGAAGAGTATGCAACACATTTTCATTCCAAAGAATTATAGCAAAAAGAATTCCTATGTAGCCACACAGATGGAATAGAATACTGTCAGTCAATACTAGAGAACTTATCCACCCTTCCACTCTTCTCCAAACATACTATTTTGATTGTCAGCACCATAACATAGTTTTGTTAAAGTTTATTTTGATATAGAAGAATAGTACAAAGAGCTCCCATACACCATTAACCTAGATACACTAAGTCTAAATTTCTAAAAGTGCAATTGCTGGCTCCAATTGCTGTAAATCCGAATACAGTGTTGTCACATAATGCCAAATTACCTTCCTTAAGGGTTCCATAAATTACATTCCTACCAGCAATACATGAGACAGCCTGTTATCCCAAGCCTTGAGGAACAAGAATATTGCCTGCTGGTCTTGAATTTGGGGCACTGCGATAGTTGAGAAATGGATCTTAGTGTAGTTTAATTTGCGTTGAGCTATCATGAGTGAAGCTGAACACCATCTTATATGTTTAAGGCCTCTTTTATACCATTTTATATCATTCTTTTCCATTATTTATTTTTCTTTGGCCCATTTCTCTAGCAGGTTTCTGGTCTTTTCTCCCCTCAGGTTTTAAGAGTTCTTTTATATTGGTTTTAATATCTCTCATTCTGTTTCACATGTTGTACTTACTTCCAACGTGTCTGTTGTTTTTCAACTTTGCAGAAGTCTTATTTAAAAAAAAATGTAGTTAAATTTAATAATCTCTTCTTTTACTAACATAGATTTTGAACCCTAGTTAGCCTCTTTTGCACCCATCTCTCCCCCTGCCCTTCTTATAAAATTTCAGCCTTTCTCCCCTATTTATATCACTGTTTGATCTGGAGTTTATTCTTGTATATAGTGTGAGGTATATATATATATATATATTTTAATTTTACAAATGGCCATCCAGTTATCCAAGCACCATTTATTTAAAAGTTTATTTTTACCCTAGTGATTTGCAATGCTAGTTTTAATATGTACTCAGTTTCCATATTCTAGACTATCCTATTTTTTATTGTCTTTTCTCGTATCAATACCAAAAATTTTTAATTGCAAACACTTTATAGTCTGTTTCCATATCTGGCAGGACTGTTTCCTCTCATTTATTTTCATTCTCAGAGATTCCTAGCTTTTCCTGCATACTCATTTTTATGTATATTATGTATGGATTTTAGTATCGGCTTCTCTAACTGTACTAAAAAAAATGGAGACAAACGTCTTTAAGGTGATAATTTTTTCTAATTATTGCTTTAAAAAATCCAGTGAGTGGTTGCCAGAGTGGAGGGAAGAGGGGGGAAGGTAGCTGGCCACAAAAGGGCCCCACAAGGGATCCTTGTGATGGGGCTGTTCTGTATCTTAATTGCAGTGGTAGACACACAAATCCATACATGTGACAAAACCGGTTTTATTAGTTTATTATTTTTCAGAACATGCAACATTCATATATTGTTCTTCCATTCTTACCACAACTTTGGTTTTAGTTCTACAATTAGGTATATTAGTCGCATCAATTCTTTTGGTTTTCTAGTTGTGTATTTGTTGGGTGAAGTACATATCTCAATAAGAGCTCATAGGTAAAATATCCCTTCAGTTCATGAACGTTTAAGATTGGTTTTCTGTACCTTTGATGCTTGCAACATAACTTGGTTGGTTGTAGAGTCTTTGATTTCTTTTATTTCAATTCTGGAAATTGCCTCATTTTATGTCTAGGATCTTCTATTCAACCTTGTATTTCTGAATTTCATCTATATTACCACAGGTGGTAATTGACTTCACTGAAAGGTATTATTTCATTCTGTGAATGTATCATGTATTATTTTATTCGTGGACAATTGATTTGTTTCCAGTTTTGAACTATTATGAATAATGCAGCCTTGTACAATTTTATACATATCTCTTGGTGCCTATGTTTACACCTTTTTTTGGTGTACAACTTCTTTATACAACTTTACAACTTCTTTGTCATAAAGTATGTGTGTATTCAATTTTAGGAACTACTGAAAAACTGTTTTTTCAAAATGTTTGGACACATTTATGGTGGACAACGGCAGTACATAAGAGTTCCCTTTGCTCATATTCTCACCAACACTAGCTTTCAATTTTCAGCTCTCTTGTGGGTATTCAGGGGTATCTCCTGAAGCTTTAATATACATTTTCCTGATTACTAATGAGAACAAACACTTTCATGTTTCTTGGTCATTCTCTTTAGTGAAAGGTCTGTTAAAATCCCATGCTCATTTTTCCACTAGGTTGATTGTCTTCTTAATTTTTTTAAAATGACTTGTGAAAAGGTCTTTATATGTTCTAGAAACAAACTTTTTGTGAGTAGTAGATATTCTAAAGAACTCTTTTTCTATGGCTAGCCTTTGACAGTCTTATTGGTGAATATTATGGACAGCAGTTCATAATTTCAATGTAGTCATTTTTTCATTTTCTTACATTAAAGTCTTCTTTTAAGAATGTCTATTCCTCCTAAAATGATAAGGTGATCTGCTATATTATACTCTAGAAGCTTTATTGTTTTGTCTTTAACATTTAATCTACTTGGAACTGATGTTTGATTATGGTTGAGTGATCAAAATTTATTTTTCTTTCATGGATATTTGAATATGCCAGAATGATTTATTGAAATTGACCCATTTTTCATTGCTCTCTGTGCAGCCGTTGACTAATGCAATTGGCCATATATGTGTGAGTCTCCTTGCATAATCTCATTCTTTCCATTTTTTTATTCTTGTACCACTAAATTTCAGAGCAGAAAGAAGATGCTATTATTTACAAAATTCAAAGCAATAAGTGGTACTTAAATTCATTACATGTATTTATTGAAATATGTACAACCTTCTTTATTTAACATATACATATTGAAAGAATAAAGTCCTATGTAATTTCCTGCAGTGTTCCTTTATTCAAAAAATATTTTAAAGCCAAACCTTCAATCCTGAAACAAACTCAACTTAGTCAACAGGTATTATCTTTTTTATATATGCATAGATTTAATTTGCTCATATTTTGTTAGGAAATTTTTTTCCCTGATCATTTTTGTGGTTATATCAATGAAACCCCTTGTAATTTGCTTATATTATCATTCTTCTACTGCTATTTTCAGATTTTGATGTCACAAATAACTTGGCCTCATTAGATAACTAAAAAGTGCTTTTCTTTAATCTGTGCTCTTAAAGGTTGATTTCATATCCTTTTTTGATGGCTTTCTTTTTTAAATTTTAATATCAGTATAATTAACATGCAGTGTTATATTACTATCAAGTTCACAATACAGTGATTCAATAATTCTATACATTACTCATTGCTTATCGTGTGACGTGTACTCTTAATCCCCTTCACCTATTCCACCCATCGCCCACCCACCTGCCCTCTGGTAACCATCAGTTTGTTCTGTATATTTAAGAGTCTGTTTTTTTGGTTGTCTCCTTTTTCCTTTGTTTTGTCTCTTAAATTTCATATGAGTGAAATCATATGGTATTTGTCTTTCTCTGACTGACTTATTTAACTTACACTCCCTAGATCCATCCATAGTGTTGCAAATGGCAAGATTTCATTTTTTTATGGCTGAGTAATATTCCATTATATATATACTGCCTCTTCTTTATCCAATTTATCTAGCGATAGACACTTGGTTTGTTTCCATAATTTGGATATTTTAAGTGATGCTGTAGTAAACATAGGGGTGCATATATCCTTTTGAGTTAGTGTTTTTGTATACCTTGAGTAAATAACTAGTAGTGAAATTACTGGAACATATGGTAATTCCATTTTTTAATTTCTTGAGGAAACTCCATACTGTTTTCCACACTGACAACAGTTTACATTCACACCAACACTGCACAAAGGTTTATTTTGCCCACATCCTTACCAATACTTGCTCTTTCTTGTGTTTATTTCAGCCATTTTAACAGATGTGAAGTGATATCTAATTGTGGATTTGATTTGCATTTCCCTGATGATGGGTGATGTTTAGCATCTTTTCATGTGTCTGTTGACCATTTGTATGTCTTTGGAGAAATGTCTGTTCATGTCTGTCTATTTTTTAATTAGAGTTTTTAGGATGTTGTGTTGTATAAGTTCTTTATATATTTTGCATACTAATCCTTTAATGGATCACATTTACAAATATCTTCCATTCAGTAGGTTGTCTTTTACTTTTGTTGATCCACTCATTTCTTGTGCAGAAGCTTTTTATTTTGATGTAGTCCCAATAGTTTATTTTTGCTATTTTCTATAGCAAAATATTATTTTGCTAGTTTATATTTGCTATTTTATTTTGTTTCCCTTGGCCAAGGAGATAGATCTAGAAAAATGTTACTACAGCCAATGTCAAAAAAATTACTGTCTGTACTCTCTTCTATGATTTGTATGCTTTTTTCAGGCCTTTAATCCATTTTGAGTTTACTTTTGTGTATGGTATACATGGTCTGCTTTCATTATTTTGCATATAGCTGTCCAGTTTGCCCAATACCATTTGTTGAAGAGACTGTCTTTTTCCCATTGCATATTCTTGCCTCCTTTGTTGAAGATTAATTGACCACAAAATTGTGGGTTTATTTCTGAGCTTTCTATTCTGTTACATTGATTAATGTGTCTGTTTTTATGCCTGTACCATACTGTTTTCATTATTACAGCTTTGTTGTACATTTTGAAATCTGAGATTGTGATACCTCCAGTTTTGTTCTTCTTTTTCAAGATTGCTTTAGTTATTCATGGTGTTTTGTGGTTCCATACAGATTTTAGGATGATTTGTTCTAGTTCTGTGAAAAATGCTGTTGGTATTTTCAAAAGGATTGGATTAAATCTGAGGATTGCTTTGGGTAGTATGAACACTGTAGCAATATTTGTTCTCGCAATCCATAAGCATGGAATATCTTTACATTTGTTTGTGTCATCTTCAATTTCTTTTAACAATGTTTTATAGTTTTCAGAGCATAGGTCCTTTTACCTTCTTAGATAAATTTATTCCTAGGTATTTTATTATTTTGGTGCAATTGGAAATGGGATTATTTTCTTAATTTCTATTTTTGCTACTTCATTATTAGTGTCTAGAAATGCAACTGATTTCTGTATATTGCCTTTGTATCTTGTGAACTTATTGAATGTATTTGTCAGTTATAGTAGTTTTTTTTGTGTGTGGAGTACTTAGGGTTTTCTGTTTTCTATATATAGTATCATGTCATCTTCAAATAATGAAGGTGTTACTTCTTCTTTACTGATTTGGTTGTATTTTCTTTTTCTTGTCTGACTGCTGTGGCTAGGACTTCCAGTGTTTTGTTGAATAAAGCAGTAAGAGTGGACACTTTTTCTTGTTCCTAATCTTTTCTTGTTCCTAATCTTTTAGGGGAAAAGCTCTCCATTTTTTGCCATTGAGTATGATATTAGTTGTGGGTTTTTTATTTACGGCCTTTATGAAGTTGAGGTCTTTTCTCTCTAAGCCTGTTTTGCTGAGGGTTTTTTATCGTAAATGGATGTTGTACTTTGTCAAAGGCTTTTTCTGCATCTACTGAAGTGATCACATGGTTATAATCCTTTCTCCTGTTGATGTGATGCATCACATTGATTGATTTGAGAAAATTGAACTACCCTTTTATCCCTGGAATAAATTGCACTTGATATTGGTCAACAGTTTTTTAAAATGTATTGTTGGATTCAGTTTGTTAATATTTTGTTGAGGATTTTTGCACCTATGTTCATCAGCGATATTGGCCTATGTTTCTCTTTTTTTGTAGTGCCTTTATCTTGTTTTGGTATGAAGGTAATGCATGCCTCATAGAACGAATTTGGAAGTTTTCCTTCCTCTTCTAGTTTTTTTTTTTTTTTTGGAAAAGTTTGAGAAGAATGGTTATTAACTATTCTTTAAATGTTTGGGAGAATTCACCAGTGAGCTATCTGGTCTGCGACTTTTTTGTTGTTGTAGTTGTTGTGTTTGATTACTGATTCAATTTTTTTAATGTTTTATTTTATTTATTTAGAGAGACAGAGATAGAGAATGAGCAGGGAAGGGGCAGAGAGAGAGGGAGACAGAATCCACACCATCAGCACAGAGACCTATATGGGGCTCATATCCACAAACCATGAGATCATGACCTGAGCCAAAATCAAGTGTCAGATGCTCAACCACTGAGCAACAGGCGCCCCTATTAGTGATTCAATTTTATTGATAGTAATTGGTTTGTTGAAATTTTCTATTTATTCCTATTTCACGTCTTGGAGATTATATTTTTTCTAGGAATTTATCCATTTCTTCTAGGTTGTCCAATTTGAGGCATAGAATTTTTCGTAAAATTCTAATAATTGTTTGTATTCCTATGGTGTCTGTTGTTATTTCTCCTCTTTCATTTTTTTTTTTTAATTTTTTTTTCAACGTTTTTTTTTTTTTTTTTTTTTTATTTTTGGGACAGAGAGAAACAGAGCATGAACGGGGGAGGGGCAGAGAAAGAGGGAGACACAGAATCGGAAACAGGCTCCAGGCTCCGAGCCATCAGCCCAGAGCCTGACGCGGGGCTCGAACTCACGGACCGTGAGATCGTGACCTGGCTGAAGTCGGACGCTTAACCGACTGCGCCACCCAGGCACCCCTCTCCTCTTTCATTTTTAATTTTGTTTATATAAGTCCTCTCTTTTTTTGATTGTCTGCTTAAAGGTTTGTCAGTTTCCTCGAACTTTTCAAAGAACTAACTCCTTGTTTTATTGACCTGTTCCATTGTTGTTTTTAGTTGCTATTTCATTTATTTCTGCTCTAATCTTTATTATTTCCTTCTTTGTACTGTTTTGGGGTTTTGTTTGTTCTTCTTTTTCTAGCTCCTTTAAGTGTAAGGTTAGCTGTTCATTGACAGTTTTCTTGCTTCCTAAAGTAGACCTGCTCTAAATTTGCCTCTTAGAACAGCTTTTGTGGTATCGCAAAGATATTGGACTATTGTGTTTTCATTTTCATTTGTCTCCGTGAATTTTTTTGTTTTCTTGTTTGATTTCTTGGTTGACCCATTCATTGTTTTGTAGCATGTTGTTCAATCTCCAGGTATTTGTGTTCTTTCTATTTCTTGTTATTGATTTCTAATTTCATAGCATTGTGGTCAGAAAAAATGCATTGTATGACATTAATATTTTTAAATTTGTTGTGACTTGTTTTGTGGCCTAATATGTGATGTATTCTAGAGAATGTTCCATGTGCACTCTTTAGCTTTTGGGTATCTATTACTGGTTTTTGGTTTGTGGTTATCATTAGATTTGTATATAACATCTTCTACATGTAGCAATCTATATTAAGTTGATGATTGCCTAAGTTTAAATCCATTGTAAAATCACCAAATTTTTACCTCCTCCCTTCACCTTTTAGGTATATGGTGTCATACATTATATGCAGATTTTGTGAATCCCTTGACTGACTTTTATAGATATGCTTAATTTTTTTTGTGCTTCCTACTTTTCTTACTTTTACTTATGGTCTTTTCTTCTACTCACAATCTTCTTTAACATATCTTGCAGGGTGATTTAGGGGTGATGAATTCCTGTAACTTCTGTTCATCTGGGAAACTCTTTATCTCTTATTCCATTCTGAATGATACCTTTGCAGGATTTTTTGGTTGTAGGTTTTATCCTTTCAGCACTTCGAATATATCATGCCACTCCCTCCTCGCCTGCAAAGTTTCTGCTAACACATGAGCTGATAACCTTATGGGGTTTCCCTTGTATGTAACTGTTTTCTTTTGCTGCTTTATTCTCTCTTTATCGCTACTTTAATTACTATATGTCTTGGTGTGGTGCTCCTTGGGGTGATTTTGTTCAGGGCTCCCTCTGCTTCTTAGGTCTGGATTTCTGTTTCCTACTCCAGATTCAGGAAGCATTCTGATATTATTTCTTCAAATAAAATTTCTGCCCCGCCCCTTTTTTTAATCTCTTCTCCTTCTGTGATCCCTATGATGTGAATATTTTTATACTTGATGGTGTTGTTGAGGCCCCTTAATCTATTCTCATTTTTTATTATTTGTTTTTTCTCTCTCCTTTTAATTACTCAGTCCTTTAGGTCACTGATTCATTCTTCTGTTTCCTATAGTCTGCTATTTATTCCCTCTAGTGTATTTTTAATTTATGTTATTGAGTTCTTCATCTCTCTTTGGTCCTTTGTTATGTTTTCTATTCTATGTCTCTGATATAGGTATCAAAGGGTCTCACTCAGGTCCTCCACTCTTAAGTCCAGTGAGTATCTTTATGATCATTACTTTAAATTCTCTGTCAGGCCTATTACATATCTCTGTTTCATTTAGCTCTCTTGATGTGATTTTGTCCTTTTTTTTCCTCTGGGACATATTCCTCTGTCTCTTAATTTTGTGTAACTCTCTGTGTGTGGTTCTATGTGTTAGGAAAGTCAGCTACATCTTCCATTCTTGAAAGTAGTGGCTTTATGAAGAAGAGGTCCTATGGTGCCCTGCAATGCAATGTCTCCTGTTTACCAGAACTGGTGCTTCAGGGTTGTTTCCTGTGTGTGTTGCATGCATCCTACCCTTGCAGCTGAGCCATGTTTAACTTCAGTCCAGTCATTTGCACTGGCTCTTTTTGCCTGTTTTGGGCAGTTTGGGTCCCTATATTTTTAGTGGGCCAGTCTGGAGCTATCTTGGGCTTGAATTGGGTTAGACCAAGCATTTGCAAGAGCTGCAGTAGCACCTAACTGTAGTGTGCTCTCCCTCAGTTGTCTCCTGTGAAGTTTTTGTTGGTGGGTGGGGCCTTCAACCAGACCACATGTCTGTCCCCAGCTCACTGCTGAGCCCACAGTTGAAATTATGTTTGTGGTTCTCTTCCCTTCTCTCTGGGGCAGGAATCACTTTGGGATGGTGCTTACCCCTATCAGGGCTGCTTGTACACTGCCAGGTTTGTGGTACCACTTTGCATGGACTCTTGCTGTGGGTGTATTGGAGGGTGCAAGTTTGCAGGAGAACTCAGGGGTGGGACATGCAGTGTTAGCAAAGATTGTTAGATCTGCTGTGGGAGGAGATGTGGAGCCACTTTGGAGTATTCCTGCCAGGGCTGGTTTGAGGGGGTAGGTCTGTAGAAGAGTTTGGGGGCAGGTGTGTGCTGTTAGCAAGCTAGATAGAGTGTTTTTGGCTCTGCTGTTTCCTGCAGATGTCCTTGTATCTAGGCTGAGGGATGCAGGAAGGAAATGGCACTTACCAGCTCTTTTGTTTTTGGAGAAATCTCCCAAAGATCTCTATTCCTCCAGCACAAGTTCTGAGATTAGCAAATAAATCTACTTGTTTACGCCAGGAATTTTCAAACTGCTTCTTCTGTGCTGTATCTCAGCAGTGCTGTTTGTTAGTTGGTCTCTTTAAAAGCAGGGACCAAGTTTCCTTTTGCCTCTGGCTCTCGAGAGCCAAGAGTGCTGATTTTTAAAATTCTAGACATTAAGCCCCACTGATTGTACTTACTCAAGAAGGCAAGCCCCTCTGGTTTTCAAAGCCAAATGTTATGGGAATTCATCTTTCCAGTGCAGGTCCCCTGTGTCTGTGATGCCTGGTTTGGGGTCTACTCCCCACCATGTCTTTCTCCTTCCTACCCTCTTGGATGTGGCCTCTTCTCTACATTTAAGTGTGGAGAATCTGTTCTGCCAGTCCTTGGGTCATTTTCTGGGTTAGTTATACTGATGTGGGTGTTATCTAGGTGCATTCCTAGGATAGGGTGAGCCTAGGATCCTTATATTCTGCCATATTTTCTGGAAGTTTTGATGTATATATTTTTAACTATTTTGGATAATTCACTGGTAATGTAATGTTGACTGTTGAGTTATGGGGTTTTTGTTTGTTTTTTGTTTTGTTTTGTTGTTTTATTTTTTGAGGATGGTTGAGTCTTAGAAAGAGTATGAGTAAAAAATTCTAAGTTCTAGAAAACAGCGTACAATATGATATTACTTGTATAAAGCTCAGTAAGCATAGAGAATCAGTACATACTTTAGGAATACATGATATGTTATAAAACAATAGCTGTATCTTAAAGACAGAATATTAAAAATATCAAGATTATGGTTACGTTGCAGTTGCTGCCAAGGGAGAGGAGTGCCCACGAAGATGCAGTATTCTAGGCATTAAATTATGCAAGCATTCGTTTAATTATTAGCTTTACAACATATATATATATATATATATATATATATATATATATATACATATATATGTTTTACATTTATGTTGTGTATCAAATATTACACTATAAAAATTTTTAAGTAAGTAAATATTAATAGGGAATATTTGCCTCATCTTAAATGACTGAATTTTTTTTTAATTTTTTTTTTTTTTTTTTTTTTTTTTTTTTTTTTTTTTCTTTTTTTTTTTTTTTTATATGAAGTTTATTGACAAATTGGTTTCCATACAACACCCAGTGCTCATCCCAAAAGGTGCCCTCCTCAATACCCATCACCCACCCGCCCCTCCCTCCCACCCCCCATCAACCCTCAGTTTGTTCTCAGTTTTTAACAGTCTCTTATGCTTTGGCTCTCTCCCACTCTAACGTCCTTTTTTTTTTTTTTTTTTTTTTCCTTCCCCTCCCCCATGGGTTCCTGTTAAGTTTCTCAGGATCCACATAAGAGTGAAACCATATGGTATCTGTCTTTCTCTGTATGGCTTATTTCACTTAGCATCACACTCTCCAGTTCCATCCACGTTGCTACAAAAGGCCATATTTCATTTTTTCTCATTGCCACGTAGTATTCCATTGTGTATATAAACCACAATTTCTTTATCCATTCATCAGTTGATGGACATTTAGGCTCTTTCCATAATTTGGCTATTGTTGAGAGTGCTGCTATGAACATTGGGGTACAAGTGCCCCTATGCATCAGTACTCCTGTATCCCTTGGGTAGATTCCTAGCAGTGCTATTGCTGGGTCATAGGGTAGGTCTATTTTTAATTTTCTGAGGAACCTCCACACTGCTTTCCAGAGCGGCTGCACCAATTTGCATTCCCACCAACAGTGCAAGAGGGTTCCCGTTTCTCCACATCCTCTCCAGCATCTATAGTCTCCTGATTTGTTCATTTTGGCCACTCTGACTGGCGTGAGGTGATACCTGAGTGTGGTTTTGATTTGTATTTCCCTGATAAGGAGCGACGCTGAACATCTTTTCATGTGCCTGTTGGCCATCTGGATGTCTTCTTTAGAGAAGTGTCTATTCATGTTTTCTGCCCATTTCTTCACTGGGTTATTTGTTTTTCGGGTGTGGAGTTTGGTGAGCTCTTTATAGATTTTAGATACTAGCCCTTTGTCCGATATGTCATTTGCAAATATCTTTTCCCATTCCGTTGGTTGCCTTTTAGTTTTGTTGGTTGTTTCCTTTGCTGTGCAGAAGCTTTTTATCTTCATAAGGTCCCAGTAATTCACTTTTGCTTTTAATTCCCTTGCCTTTGGGGATGTGTCGAGTAAGAGATTGCTACGGCTGAGGTCAGAGAGGTCTTTTCCTGCTTTCTCCTCTAAGGTTCTGATGGTTTCCTGTCTCACATTTAGGTCCTTTATCCATTTTGAGTTTATTTTTGTAAATGGTGTGAGAAAGTGGTCTAGTTTCAACCTTCTGCATGTTGCTGTCCAGTTCTCCCAGCACCATTTGTTAAAGAGGCTGTCTTTTTTCCATTGGATGTTCTTTCCTGCTTTGTCAAAGATGAGTTGGCCATATGTTTGTGGGTCTAGTTCTGGGGTTTCTATTCTATTCCATTGGTCTGTGTGTCTGTTTTTGTGCCAATACCATGCTGTCTTGATGATGACAGCTTTGTAGTAGAGGCTAAAGTCTGGGATTGTGATGCCTCCTGCTTTGGTCTTCTTCTTCAAAATTCCTTTGGCTATTCGGGGCCTTTTGTGGTTCCATATGAATTTTAGGATTGCTTGTTCTAGTTTCGAGAAGAATGCTGGTGCAATTTTGATTGGGATTGCATTGAATGTGTAGATAGCTTTGGGTAGTATTGACATTTTGACAATATTTATTTTTCCAATCCATGAGCAGGGAATGTCTTTCCATTTCTTTAAATCTTCTTCAATTGCCTTCATAAGCTTTCTATAGTTTTCAGCATACAGATCCTTTACATCTTTGGTTAGATTTATTCCTAGGTATTTTATGCTTCTTGGTGCAATTGTAAATGGGATCAGTTTCTTTATTTGTCTTTCTGTTGCTTCATTGTTAGTGTATAAGAATGCAACTGATTTCTGTACATTGATTTTGTATCCTGCAACTTTGCTGAATTCATGTATCAGTTCTAGCAGACTTTTGGTGGAGTCTATCGGATTTTCCATGTATAATATCATGTCATCTGCAAAAAGCGAAAGCTTGACTTCATCTTTGCCAATTTTGATGCCTTTGATTTCCTTTTGTTGTCTGATTGCTGATGCTAGAACTTCCAGCACTATGTTAAACAACAACGGTGAGAGTGGGCATCCCTGTCGTGTTCCTGATCTCAGGGAAAAAGCTCTCAGTTTTTCCCCGTTGAGGATGATGTTAGCTGTGGGCTTTTCATAAATGGCTTTTATGATCTTTAAGTATGTTCCTTCTATCCCGACTTTCTCAAGGGTTTTTATTAAGAAAGGGTGCTGGATTTTGTCAAAGGCCTTTTCTGCATCGATTGACAGGATCATATGGTTCTTCTCTTTTTTTTTGTTAATGTGATGTATCACGTTGATTGATTTGCGAATGTTGAACCAGCCCTGCATCCCAGGAATGAATCCCACTTGATCATGGTGAATAATTCTTTTTATATGCTGTTGAATTCGATTTGCTAGTATCTTATTGAGAATTTTTGCATCCATATTCATCAGGGATATTGGCCTGTAGTTCTCTTTTTTTACTGGGTCTCTGTCTGGTTTAGGAATCAAAGTAATACTGGCTTCATAGAAGGAGTCTGGAAGTTTTCCTTCCCTTTCTATTTCTTGGAATAGCTTGAGAAGGATAGGTATTATCTCTGCTTTAAACGTCTGGTAGAACTCCCCTGGGAAGCCATCTGGTCCTGGACTCTTATTTGTTGGGAGATTTTTGATAACCGATTCAATTTCTTCGCTGGTTATGGGTCTGTTCAAGCTTTCTCTTTCCTCCTGATTGAGTTTTGGGAGAGTGTGGGTGTTTAGGAATTTGTCCATTTCTTCCAGGTTGTCCAATTTGTTGGCATATAATTTTTCATAGTATTCCCTGATAATTGTTTGTATCTCTGAGGGATTGGTTGTCATAATTCCATTTTCATTCATGATTTTATCTATTTGGGTCATCTCCCTTTTCTTTTTGAGAAGCCTGGCTAGAGGTTTGTCAATTTTGTTTATTTTTTCAAAAAACCAACTCTTGGTTTCGTTGATCTGTTCTACAGTTTTTTTAGATTCTATATTGTTTATTTCTGCTCTGATCTTTATTATTTCTCTTCTTCTGCTGGGTTTAGGCTGCCTTTGCTGTTCTGCTTCTATTTCCTTTAGGTGTGCTGTTAGATTTTGTATTTGGGATTTTTCTTGTTTCTTGAGATAGGCCTGAATTGCAATGTATTTTCCTCTCAGGACTGCCTTCGCTGCGTCCCAAAGCGTTTGGATTGTTGTATTTTCATTTTCGTTTGTTTCCATATATTTTTTGATTTCTTCTCTAATTGCCTGGTTGACCCACTCATTCGTTAGTAGGGTGTTCTTTAACCTCCATGCTTTTGGAGGTTTTCCAGACTTTTTCCTGTGGTTGATTTCAAGCTTCATAGCATTGTGGTCTGAAAGTATGCATGGTATAATTTCAATTCTTGTAAACTTATGAAGGGCTGTTTTGTGACCCAGTATATGATCTATCTTGGAGAATGTTCCATGTGCACTCGAGAAGAAAGTATATTCTGTTGCTTTGGGATGCAGAGTTCTAAATATATCTGTCAAGTCCATCTGATCCAGTGTCTCATTCAGGGCCCTTGTTTCTTTATTGACTGTGTGTCTAGATGATCTATCCATTTCTGTAAGTGGGGTGTTAAAGTCCCCTGCAATTACCACATTCTTATCAATAAGGTTGCTTCTGTTTATGAGTAATTGTTTTATATATTTGGGGGCTCCGGAATTCGGCGCATAGACATTTATAATTGTTAGCTCTTCCTGATGGATAGACCCTGTAACTATTATATAATGTCCTTCTTCATCTCTTGTTACAGCCTTTAATTTAAAGTCTAGTTTGTCTGATATAAGTATGGCTACTCCAGCTTTCTTCTGGCTTCCAGTAGCATGATAAATAGTTCTCCATCCCCTCACTCTGAATCTAAAGGTGTCCTCAGGTCTAAAATGAGTCTCTTGTAGACAGCAAATAGATGGGTCTTGTTTTTTTATCCATTCTGATACCCTATGTCTTTTGGTTGGCGCATTTAATCCGTTTACATTCAGTGTTATTATAGAAAGATACGGGTTTAGAGTCATTGTGATGTCTGTATGTTTTATGCTTGTAGTGATGTCTCTGGTACTTTGTCTCACAGGGTCCCCCTTAGGATCTCTTGTAGGGCTGGTTTAGTGGTGACAAATTCCTTCAGTTTTTGTTTGTTTGGGAAGACCTTTATCTCTCCTTCTATTCTAAATGACTGAATTTTTTTTTTAATTAAATTGTTGATTTTTTCAATAATTGACTAGGTTAAGGTTTTCAGCCATCAAATGGAATCAAACCTCAAAGTGGACATTCTACTCAAATAATAAAATAGAGCATGTTGCACTTTTACACCCTTGAGTTTTTTTGTCTGGGTTTTTCTTATTTACTGTAATTCCTTAATAGGTATTTAGTAAATATTGATATAATGAATAAGGTAGTTGATTAAGTCATGACATGCCAGCCTATTAGGTGAAAACGTGGAACTAAATAATGAATAAATAGCCCCTAAAATTCAAGAGGGAAGATTTTAATTAACAAAGGAAAAAGGGTGAAAACTTTTGCTAGAGGGACAGAAATTAATCTTATACAAGTGTGTGAAACTTTAAAATGTCCTTGCAAAGAGCAAAGTAAGGTCTTTGAAATACCTAGGGAGAGGAGCTCGTTTGACAGTGAGAAAATTAGAATAATTCTAGGCATAGAATGTTGCCTAGTGACTTATTAAGCATTTTCCTCTTGATTTAAAAGATCAGCCAAATGCTAAAGTGCCTGATGGAACTTGGCCCAGCTTCCTAAAATTGCTAATGATTGATAGCCACCATTAAAAAAAAAGAATGCAGATATAGCAGCGTTAAAATAAAGGCTGAAAAATTATTTCCTCACTCACAAAATTGAGACAAATGGCAAACATTTTCAGGCATATTATTTACCTAAATATTTCTTTTTTTTTTTAAATTTTTTTTTCAACGTTTATTTATTTTTGGGACAGAGAGAGACAGAGCATGAACGGGGGAGGGGCAGAGAGAGAGGGAGACACAGAATCGGAAACAGGCTCCAGGCTCCGAGCCATCAGCCCAGAGCCCGACGCGGGGCTCGAACTCACGGACCGCGAGATCGTGACCTGGCTGAAGTCGGACGCTTAACCGACTGCGCCACCCAGGCGCCCCTTATTTACCTAAATATTTCTGAAGTTAAATGGGTAAGTTTTTTCAACCTACTGAGAAGGTAAAGTAACGGTATAAATGAGGAAAATATGCAAGACCATGGGTAATCCACCAAGAGAGAACCTGTTGCAATAAGCAACTGGGTGTGGGAACCATAAGAAGATGATTATGTGTGAAGTGCTCTATCCACAGCTATGGGTCCTTAGAAGAAATCACTAAAACAAACAGCTTTCAGAGTTTCATCCTTCCATTTCAGGAGTCAAAAAAGAATTTAAATTATAGAACAAAAACTTATACTGTATCTAGGGAGTTGGGGTTGTCCTGTCTGCTATCAACTTCTCTACTTACTACTGTGAATATCTTTGGGAAAATAGAATTCCTTCATCAGTGCAATACACAATAATCTGCAGACTAGCAGAACAATTCTGCTCTTTTTCAGAGAGTTGTTGTAAACATCAAATGGAATACATGAAATCTAGAGTTATAAAGGTCATATAAATATATTATATATACATATAAACATACACATATTTTATACATATATATATGTATGCATATGTATGTGCACCTAATGTGTATAGATATATACCTGTATGTGTGTGTGTATATATGTATTATATATACACACACAATTATATATATATATACACACACAAACATATAAAATCATGTGAAAGGACCATATGTGATGTATTAAGGAGAATTGTTCACCAAATTTTATGATAAGCTGTTACTGAGTCATGTCTGCTAATTATCCAATACCTCTTTTCAAAATACCAAGTTGCAGTATTTCCACATTATATTTTTTGACTTAATATCTTGTTTATTTTAAAAGATCAAAGTATATTTGTTTTATGAAAGCCAAGTTTTTATATTTAAGAGCTGAGTCTGATAGGTTACATATATTAAAAATTGAGTGAGCTCTTGCCATCCTAGAGAGACATCATATTAACATGTTATTGATATAATACTGTGCATCTGGCCTTAACTCTAGTGCCTAAATTTAGTCATCCATTCACATCTAGTTTTCTTGAAAAAATGAAGATGTATATTTTATTTGTTGAAAGATATGTAGTAAGGTTTTTTTAATTTATTTATTTTTTTTAATTTACACCCAAATTAGTTAGCATACAGTAAGGTTTTAAAGTCAAACAGATTAGGTTTAAATCTGTCTCCTCAGATATGTGAGTAGGTTCTAAAGTAGTATCTAGATACTAAAGTAGTGTCTTTAGTCTCAATTTTCTGTCTACTAAAAGGGGAATCTGCATACAAACACAGTCACTTCTTTGAAATTCTAATGTTAAATATTATGAAGAACAGAAGCATTTTGTAACTTAGTTATTGGAAAATGAACTAACATGAATCCATTCATCCAGATAACCTGACTTGAACTGATGTAAGACAGCTTATAATCTTTACCTATACCACTTAGTGTTAATATGCAGACATTTCACTCTAGAAAGTAATGTGTTTTATTAGATGGTTCTGCTCTAGATTCTGCTGGAAGTGTTACATTATATAAGATACAGGCTCTTGTATTACTTTTCTAAAATTCCCCAAACTCTCATCCCCAAGACATATCTGGCCCTAATATGGACTTATTATGCTTTCCTTGTCAATGTCCTTATGGGAATTACATGTTATCAGTGTTAAGCACCTGGCAAGCTTTCAGGGTGCCCTGAGATGGGGTCACATTGAAGTCCCTAGGGAAGGAGGATTCGGAACTCCATTTTCCTCATAGCTGATAGGAACATCAGATATCTTAGCTGTTAAACCTGTTGGGATTTTAAATTTTAAAAAGCTGTCTAATTGGTCTATATGCTTCTACTCAAACTTCTAATAAATTCCCCCACACTGTGGCAAAAATCATTCTTTTGGAAGGCAGATCTGATATTCACTTACCCGTTTGCAGTCCTTCAAAGCCTTCCCATCAATCTTATAGTAAACACAGAAGCCCTTACTTTGGGTGCAAGGCCTTTGCAGGACCTTACCCTGTGTGCTTTACCCTGTTCACTGAACACTAGCCCTTCAGTCCCTCGTGACTGGTTGCACCTTCCCATCACAGGCCCTGGCACAGGGCTGTCTCCTGGGTTTTTAAAGCTGTTGTCACTATTTACTTAGTTAACGTCTACTCATTCTTCCAGAGCAAGCTCAAATGTAGTTGTCTATGGCAAGCCCTCCAACATTCTTCTATCTTTTAACTCAGCCAAATCTCCCATCGAAACTCTCATTGCATCATAGCTGTATCCTTTGCAGCAATCCCCATAGTTGTGATTTTATATTTGTGTTAATTGTTGGTGAATTTCTCTTTCTCCCCCCAGTATACTCTGAAGCCCTTAAGTTAGGTGTCTTTTTTTCTTCTTCTTATTTTTCAATAGTGTGCCTTTATTTTTTATATAGGTACAGAATAAGCAACACTGTTTATGCTACAATAAATATATTGAGCTTTTAGTATATAATTTATTTTTGCTTTATATGATTTTTCGATATTAAATATAATTTATGACCTTGCATTTTGTACATGATAGACTTCATTCTCTCCTTGCTGAGGGAAGAGTGACTCTTCCAACCTTCTTAGCCAGCACCCGGGGCGGTGTCTATGTTAATTAAGCTGAGAAACACCTGACTGCTATCTCTTTTTTTTTTTTTTTAATGTAATTTATTGTCAAATCAGCTAACATACAGTGTGTAAACTGTGCTCTTGGATTTTGGGGTAGATTCCCATGGTTCATCGCTTACATACAATACCCAGTGCTCATCCCAACAAGTGCCCTCCTCAGTGCCCATCACCCATTTTCCCCTCTCCCCCAGTTTGTTCTCTGTATTTAAGAGTCTCTTATGGTTTGCCTCCCTCCCTCTCTGTAACTATTCTTTTCCACTTCTCTTCCCCCATGGTCTTCTGTTAAGTTTGTGAAGATCCACAAATGAGTGAAAACATATGATATCTGTCCTTCTCTTACTGACTTATTTCACTCAGCATAATACCTTCTAGTTCCATCCACTACATAACTGCTCTCTTACCAAAGGGTCATATGAAAGGAAAAAATGTCTTGCCCACCAGATACAGTTTGCCTCAGAGGCCCAAACCAAACAGTTGTATTATTTGCTCAGTTGAATTCCTCGAGAATTTCTCTGATTATTTTTTGGCAAATGTACAATACAGTTCAAAGCATATGAGGATAACTCAAATACTCTGGTCATAAAATTTGCCTGCTTTTGTTCATACTTTGTAGCAAAATCAATACTCTAAAAAGTTTGAGTTTCAGGCAAAGAAACTTTAAGGGTTTATGTAATCCCAGAACTCCCTAGATTGTCCTAGAATGGCCCAGAACAGAGAGACCTGAAGATTCTCATAGTCTATACCAAAAGATGAATCAACACACATTGTTTAGGAACAGAGTGTATGGTCAGCACTATGCTTGGAAGGATGGGAAGATTTATAAGTAGCTACTAAGTGCACATTAAGAATATCAAAGTGGTTAGACAAACTGGAGACACATAAACACTTCCTTGTTGGCTCTTGAAAATGTGCACATCATATGACCCTAGTTGACAGAAGTCCCAGAGTAGTATGGCCATATCAGGCCACACTACTGTCAGTGGTGAAGACCTGATACGTGCAGCCTCAGCTGCTGACCTCCTGAGGGCAAGGCCAAGAAGTATTTTAGAAACCCTTCATCCTCTCCCAAGTACACATTTATTTATATCTTGCAGGTTTACTTGTGATCCATTAGAAAAGATTTAGATTTAGATTCCCAATCTTGGGATTCCCAAGTTGTGACATAAACCCACTATGTCTACAATATCTCTCTGGGCTGCTCTGCATCACCCACATGGGACCTGGTAACAAAGGGAACATATGCAAACAGGAATCTCAGGCTTCTTGCTGCACTGAATAATAAAGTCCTTTGTCTTGACGTAGGTGTCTTAAAGTTTCTGTCACAGCATCTATGACACTGGCAGACTAACATGCTCACATCCAAATAGGGTAAAAATCACAGATCCTTTCAATTTTTTGTATTATCTTACTCTGCTATCCTCCTGATAGTAACAGTCTCTGCTTACCAGACGTACTTTCTTCTGCTCTTTGCCTGCATCTTAACAATGAACAGTCTAATTCAAGCTATCTTTAGTAAGGCCTCAGGGACTTGTGATTTGACCAAGGCCCCTCTCTCTGTAGTCCCACCTGCTGGTCCATTTAGTTACCTAGCTTTCACTCTCATTTTTTCGGCTGCAACCAGATTGATCACTTTCTCTGTACTCGTTGACAATTTAAATTAAAATGATGTTACATTATGCATACCCCCACCTACCTTACATAATGGTGAAGGTGGTATGTTTTATGCCAGGGTATTATCAAATATATGTGAAATGTGAACCCTCTTCTACAAAATAAGAGAACAGTCTTATTTATAGCTAGCTGCATTATCTATTAAATGTAGCACAGTGAATGTAAAAATTAGATGTTTAATGAATGAATGGAAGAATAAATTAATAAATATCTAAAGCTTTAAGCCTTAAAGATTAACCTTTTTATTGTGGTAAAAAACACATAAAGGAAGTCTACCCTCTTAACAAATTTTTAAGTGTATAGTACAGTGTTATTAACTGTATGCACTTTGTCATACAGCACATCTCTAGAAGTTTTCAGCTTGTGTTACTGAAACTCTATACTTGTTAAACAGCAACTCCTTGTTTCTCTCAATCCCCATCCCCTGGCAATCACCATCATTCCTTCTGTCTTTATAAATTTGACTACTCTAGGTACTTCATATAAGTGGAATCATACAATATTTGTTCTTTAATGTCTGGTTTATTTCAGTGACAACGTCCTTGAGGTTCATCCATATTAAAGAATATGACAGGATTCCTTTCTTCTTTAAGGCTGAATAATATTTCATTGTATGCATATACATATTTTTTATTTTTTTATTTTATTATTTTTTAGTACAAAATTTATGGTCAAATTGGTTTCCATACAATACCCAGTGCTCATCCCCACAGGTGCCCTCATCAATACCCATCACCCACCCTCCCCTCCCTCCCACCCATCCACCGTCAAGCCTCAGATTGTTCTGTTTTTAAGAGTCTCTTATGTTTTGGCTCCCTCCCTCTCTTTTTTTTCCTTCCCCTCCCCCATGGTCTTCTGTTAAGTTTCTCAGGATACACATAAGAGTGAAAATGTATGGTACCTGTCTTTCTCTGTATGGCTTATTTCACTTAGCATAACACTCTCCAGTTCCATCCACGTTGCTACAAAAGGCCATATTTCATTCTTTCTCATTGCCAAGTAGTGTTCCATTGTGTATATAAACCACAGTTTCTTTATCCATTCATCAGTTGATGGACATTTAGGCTCTTCCCATAATTTGGCTATTGTTGAAAGTGCTCCTATAAACATTGGGGTACAAGTGCCCCTATGTATCAGCACTCCTGTATCCCTTGGGTGAATTCCTAGCAGTGCTATTGCTGGGTCATAGGGTAGATCTATTTTTAATTTTTTGAGGAATCTCCATACTGTTTTCCAGAGTGGCTGCACCAGTTTGCATTCCCACCAACAGTGCAAGATTCCCATTTCTCCACATCCTCGCCAGCATCTATAGTCTCCTGATTTGTTCATTGTAGCTCTGACTGGCGTGAGGTGGTATCTGAGTGTGGTTTTTATTTGTATTTCCCTGATGAGGAGCGACGTTGGAAAAAAGACAGTCTCTTTAACAAATGGTGCTGGGAGAACTGGACAGCCACATGCAGAAGGATGAAACTAGACCACTTTCTTACACCATTCACAAAAATAAACTCAAAATGGATAAAGGACCTGAATGTGAGACAGGAAACCATCAAAACCCTAGACAAGAAAGCAGGAAAAAACCTCTTGGACCTCAGCTGCAGAAATTTCTTACTTGATACATTTCCAAAGGCAAGGGAATTAAAAGCAAAAATAAACTATTGGGACCTCATGAAGATTAAAAGCTTCTGCACTGCAAAGGAAACAATCAACAAAACTAAAAGACAACCAACGGAATGGGAACAGATATTTGCAAATGACATATCAGACAAAGGGCTAGTATCCAAAATCTATAAAGAACTCACCAAACTCCACACCCGAAAAACAAATAATCCAGTGAAGAAATGGGCAAAAGACATGAATAGACACTTCTCTAAAGAAGACATCCAGATGGCCAACAGGCACATGAAAAGATACCATATTTTTTAATCCATTTATCCATCAACAGGTATTTAGGTGGCTTCTATCTCTTGGCTGTTGTGAATGATGCCACCATAAATATCAGGATGCAAATACCTACTCAAGATCCTGTTTTCAGTTCTTTCTGGTAAATAGCCAGAAGTGGGATTGCTGGATTATTTGGTAATTCTAACAATTAATTTCGAGTAAATTTAATAACTATATGTTAGTTTAATATCAAGTTAATATTCTCATTTCTGAATTCTTATCAAAAGTTCTTGAACCTGAGAATTCCCATGAATTTGCTACAATTCAGTGAAGTATAGCTAGGTCTTTTTCTTCCATCCTGGCAGAGCTAACTTCATACCTGCTATGGAGCTCCAATGAGGAGGCATTTCCTTACACTTTCTCTGTATCACATTCTTCCAGTTACAAAGTACTCGGCAGTTTGAGATCTCTCTACTTCATGAGACTCACCCAGCCTTTCACAGGAACTATTTCCTACTTGCTAAGTAATCCTTTCTTATAGTGAAATAGAAAAACCATATCTAAAATCCAACAGCTTTTGTCAATGGAAACATTTGCATTGTGCTGTGCAAGGAACATTTTAAAGTACCCAAGGGAGCCCAAAGCATCCCACAAAAGATAACTCATTGCAATGTCTCTGAGGTGATTAAGGGAATCAGGACATATGTGTTTCTGGATGCCAGTATGATGGGTTCACTGGCTTTATCAGTAGGGTGGATAAGGTCATTGATAATTATACACTCTATTCATGACTCATTTTTATTGAGTTTCATAAGCGTATCTGGTAACTATTATGCTCCTATCAGTCATATTCTCTTTATTCTTCCTGGATTTATCACACCTGCCACAAACATTAATGTGCCTAAAGTATAACTGGCAATGAGTGCCATGATGCATTTGATGTTTGAGAAATAATGAAATGTCAGTTCCATTATAGAACAATGTGGCATTTAATGGAGCTATGCAGAGTTATTTGCATTACTATATCACTGTAATGATGTTGCTTGCAGTCACAACTGACAAAAATATCACTGAATGTTAATTCAGATGAACTTTAAAGTCAGCCACATGGGGATTGACCTGAAATGAAAGTTTCTGGTCTTTGCCTTGAAAAGAGCCTGCCCTTAAGGGTATCATTAGAGGTTCTTCCCAACCTCTCAGGCTTCAAAGTTGGAAAGGTGTGTAAAAAGAGGAGACAGAGAAATAGCATAAAACACATTCATGCACATGCCTAAAGAGCTAATGGTTTTCTTCAAGTTGAAGCTATGACCTTGACCCTTATTAGTTGGTGCGAGTCTAAGCAACCAGAGTACTGATTGAGACGTTAATGAGACTAATGTTTAGAATGTATTCACAGGAGTGTAGGCTTTGCTTGCAAAAAAAAATTAATTTCAGATAAAAGCTTCTCAAAAATCTCCTCAAACACATAAGCCAGGAAGTACCTTTAAATATAAAAGGAGCAAACCTTTCCTATATTTTATAGCTTCACAATGATTGGCTAGAAATAGGTTCTCTATTGCCCAGCTCCTCCAAATTTAGAAATATTTCTTCAAACTAGAATGTATCCAGAATTTCAGTTCAATAATATACATACTGAAGAATAGTTTTTTAAAAAGCTGCCTATTTTTGCTGTTATTCTACAAGGAATTATAGTTTTTTCTGTGTGTGAGAGGCAGCTTACTAGAAGATAGCTGACACTCGTTATCCTCCTCTATACAACTTTGACCATGTTCTCTGTTCTTTTTAATTCCCAAAGCTAGATTCATAATGTTAACACCATATATTAAATATCTCATAAAATTTATATTTCAAAGTTCTCTGCCTAGAAGAGATATTTAATAATAAAACAAAAAAGATTTTAAAAACATAAAAAAGATAAAGTATTTTGTAAAAGAACACTTTCAAATATTCAACAATTTACTTTCAAATATCAAATAATTCATGAAAAAAATAAGATCAGATGGTCAAATAGATGCTGTTGCTTAGTCATCTGATTCTTGGGCCTTTCATTTCTATGCATCTTTAATGATAATGACCTTTCCTTCTAGTCTACCCTAGCCTCTCCACTGTGACCATATCCTAGAACTTCTCAACATGAGAAACTGTGCTATGATTAAAATCCTGAATTGAAATATGTCACTTGGTGACTATAATATCCAACTTATCCAAATTACTTTACTCATACCATTGTGTTACAGCTGATATTTCTCTACTTTGTAATGTTCAAACCATTGATCCCACTATGCATCAATTACCATTTTGACTATACTTCCCTTTTGTTAGACTCCATGGTGTATCATTAAAACCAGTCTGTAGGAAACAACCTGCACTCTCTTGCATATCTCTACCTTTGCCATAGATATCAGACCATAGTCTAATCCTGGAACAACTCAACCACCTGCCTTCTCTTGTCCACATCTGAACCGCTAAACATTGCTGGGGAGAAAAAAAATCACACAACCAAGCAAACTGCTTTCACAATAAATTCATAATCACAATCTGTAAGTACTTATCACATTGCATAAATAGGCTTGATATTGCAAAAACCAAGATAGTTATTTCCCACATGCTCCTTTCTTCTAAAACCTCGTCTTTTGCCTCTCTTTCTCTCAGCTGACTTTGTCTCACACTTTAATAGATTTTCTTTTCAAGAAAGCAAATGAAATGCATTTATTTATATCTGCCTCCATTTGAAACCATTGCAAGATAATTACAAATAAAGTTTAAAAGTTACATACATCAGAGATGACTACAAATTTGGAAGATGAATGGTGGACAAATGAGCAGTAAGTGATTTACTAGAGACAATTCTGTGCTACAGAAAACACTTAGAGGAAGATGACAAGAAGAAAGCACATTTTCAGCCCAAGAAAAACTCATAAATTGGAGGCAAAAGTTGGGAAACTAGAGTGAGTAGAAAGCAGAAAAATTGGTTGAATTTCAGTGAATTCACTAAAGAATCATTCGGACACATAATGCCACAAAATACTATACAAAGATCGTTGACTGTCCATTTCTCACCCGAGCAGGAAACAGGGGGTTTAAATTAGCAAGATTGTAAAAAATTAATGTACCATGCTAAAAAAAGGAGGATCATATGAAAATTCAAAAATTAAATGGTGAAATTGCCAGCTCCATTCCTGTGCTCTGTTTCCAGAACATTTGTTACTATGTTTAATTCTTAGGTAGAAAACTTGGAAGATCTCTGAAAAGAGAATGGACTTAGAGAAAAGAATTTTAGATGCACTCTTTGAAAGTCCATTAATGAATGTGATCTCCGTCGTACAGAAAAACTGCCAACAGGGGTGCCTAGGTGGCTCAGTCGGTTGAGCATCCCACTTTGGCTCAGGTCATGATCTCGCAGTTTGTGGGTTCAAGCCCCACCATGAGGCTCTGTGCTGACAACTCAGAGCCTGGAACCTGCTTCAGATTCTGTGTCTACTTCTCTCTCTGCCCCTCCCCGACTTGTGCTCTGTCTCTGTCTGTCAAAAGTAAATAAATGTAAAAAAAAAAAAAATTAAAAGAAAAACTGCCAACTAACCAGCCCACAAACCCAAAACTCCTATGCAGCTCTTCGTTGCCACCTTTTCAATTTTGCACTGAGAACTGCATATCACCAGACTTTGAGCAACACGAATGTAGGATTAAACATTACCAGTAAAAACAAAATGAATACAGGAAAAATACATGGAGAAAATAAGCAAATGCACAAATAATAAAAATTTAAAATATATAAATAATATCTTGACAGAAGTAAAAGATAAATTTCACCCATCACAAAAGACAGGATGCTTTTTTAAAAGAACTGAGTCCTGTCAATCGATGCAGAAAAGGCATTTGACAAAATTCAGCAACCTTTCTTAATAAAAACCCTCGAGAAAGTCAGGATAGAAGGAACATACTTAAACATCATAAAAGCCATTTATGAAAAGCCCACAGCTAACATCATCCTCAATGGGGAAAAACTGAGAGCTTTTTCCCTGATATCAGGAACACGACAGGGATGTCCACTCTCACCGCTGTTGTTTAACATAGTGTTGGAAGTTCTAGCATCAGTAATCAGACAACAAAAGGAAATCAAAGGCATCAAAATTGGCAAAGATGAAGTTAAGCTTTCACTATTTGCAGATGACATGATATTATCCATGGAAAATCCGATAGACTCCACCAAACGTATGCTAGAACTGATATATAAATTTAGCAAAGATACTAGCAAAGATACATTTTTGCAGGATACAAAATCAATGTACAGAAATCAGTTGCATTCTTATACACTAATAATGAAGCAACAGAAAGACAAATAAAGAAACTGATCCCATTCACAATTGCACCAAGAAGCATAAAATACCTCGGAATAAACCTAACAAAAGATGTAAAAGATCTGTATGCTGAAAACTATAGAAAGCTTATGAAGAAAATTGAAGAAGATATAAAGAAATGGAAAAACATTCCGTGCTCATGGGTTGGAAGAATAAATATTGTCAAAATGTCAATACTACCCAAAGCTATCTACACATTCGATGCAATCCCAATCAAAATTGCACCAGCATTCTTCTCAAAGCTAGAACAAGCAATCCTAAAATTCATATGGAACCACAAAAGGCCCCGAATAGCCAAAGTACTTTTGAAGAAGACCAAAGTAGGAGGTATCACAATCCCAGACTTTACCCTCTACTACAAAGCTGTAATCATCAAGACAGCATGGTATTGGCACAAAAACAGACACATAGACCAATGGAATAGAATAGAAACCCAGAACGAGACCCACAAAAGTATGGCCAACTCATCTTTGACAAAGCAGGAAAGAGCATCCAATGGAAAAAAGACAGTCTTTTTAACAAATGGTGCTGGGAGAACTGGACAGCAACATGCAGAAGGTTGAAACTAGACCACTTTCTTACACCATTCACAAAAATAAACTCAAAATGGATAAAAGACCTGAATGTGAGGCAGGAAACCATCAAAACCCTAGAGGAGAAAACAGGAAAAGACCTCTCTGACCTCAGCTGCAGCAATTTCTTACTTGACACATCCCCAAAGGCAAGTGAATTAAAAGCAAAAATAAACTATTGGGACCTCATGAAGATTAAAAGCTTCTGCACAGCAAAGGAAACAACCAACAAAACTAAAAGGCAACCAACGGAATGGGAAAAGATATTTGCAAATGACATATCAGACAAAGGGCTAGTATCCAAAATCTATAAAGAACTCACCAAACTCCACACCCGAAAAACAAATAACCCAGGGAAGAAATGGGCAGAAAACATGAAAAGACACTTCTCTAAAGAAGACATCCTGGATGGCCAACAGGCACATGAAAAGATGTTCAACGTCGCTCCTTATCAGGGAAATACAAATCAAAACCACACTCAGGTATCACCTCACGCCAGTCAGAGTGGCCAAAATGAACAAATCAGGAGACTATAGATGCTGGAGAGGATGTGGAGAAACGGGAACCCTCTTGCACTGTTGGTGGGAATGCAAACTGGTGCAGCCGCTCTGTAAAGCAGTGTGGAGGTTCCTCAGAAAATTAAAAATAGACCTACCCTATGACCCAGCAATAGCACTGCTAGGAATTTATCCAAGGGATACAGGAGTGCTGATGCATAGGGGCACTTGTACCCCAATGTTTATAGCAGCACTCTCAACAATAGCCAAATTATGGAAAGAGCCGAAATGTGCATCAACTGATGAATGGATAAAGAAATTGTGGTTTATATACACAATGGAGTACTATGTGGCAATGAGAAAGAATGAAATATGGCCCTTTGTAGCAACGTGGATGGATCTGGAGAGTGTTATACTAAGTGAAATAAGCCATACAGAGAAAGACAGATACCATATGTGTTCACTCTTATGTGGATCCTGAGAAACTTAACAGAAACTCATGGGGGAGGGGAGGGAAAAAAAAAAAAAAAGAGGTTAGAGTGGGAGAGAGCCAAGCATAAGAGACTCTTAAAAACTGAGAACAAACTGAGGGTTGATGGGGGGTGGGAGGGAGGGGAGGGTGGGTGATGGGTATTGAGGAGGGCACCTTTTGGTATGAGCACTGGGTGTTGTATGGAAACTAATTTGACAATAAATTTCATATATTGAAAAAAAACAAAAAAGAACTGAGGAAGGGGTATCTGTTGGCTCAGTCAGTTAATCATCCAACTCTTGGTCTCAGTTCAGGTTTTGACCTCTGGGTTGTGCCATGGGCTCCGTGCTAGGTGTGGAAACTATTTTAAAACATAAAATAAAATAATAAAATAAAATAAAATAAAATAAAATAAAATAAAATAAAATAAAAGAAAATAAAAAGCTGAGGGAATGGGAATAAAAGGTACAGAGTAGGGAATATAGTCAAGGATATTGTAATAGTATTGTATGGTGACACTTGTAAGCATAGCATAACGCATAAACATGTTGAATCACCTGGAACGAATACAATATTGTGTGTCAACTATACTCAAATAAAGGGGAAATTTAAAAAAGATCTGAGGGAAAATAGAGATACTATAAACAAAATAAAAATGTTTTATAAGTACTGAAATGTACTTCCGGAAATATCTTTGAAAATAGATAAAAAGTAAAAACTAGGAGAAGTACAAGTGAGGAATAATAGGGAAAGTCAAATATATTATTGAGAATGCAGTTCCATAAAAAGAGAAGAGAACAAAATTGAAAGAAGGAAATTAACCAAAAAAAAAAAATCAAAGATATTTCCTGTAACTGAAGAACATGGTATTCTAGGTTCATAGAACCCACAGTGGGCCTCGCCTAATGACTAAAAAATATTTTTGAAAAAAGCACATTATCATTACATTTCAAATCCTATAGACACACAAAACATTATAAAAGTTTATATATGGAGAAAAGAATAACAATTTATAAAGAAGGATCATAAATTAGAATTAAATTAAAATTCTCAATAGAAAAATCTAGATAATAGATGACATTAAAGTAAAAATATTTTCCAGCATGGAATTTGAAAATCTGTAATTGAAAAAAATTATTCAAGAAAGGCAATTTCTTATGAGTATTGTAGAACTATTTTGTAATAATAGTTTAAATGTAATGAAAGAAAAGGAAAGGAAGTAGAATTCATGAGCCAAAACTCTCTCAATTCTTCACTAAATCTTCCAAAAGTCTTAACTTACCTCTACTTTTTCTTTCTCCTGGTTACAGCTGATAACATGTTTCTTCTATCAAAGGCCAAACTATAAAGCTACAGAGAGATTTCATTGCTTCTATTATATTTCTTCTTTATCACCTGGCCCTTCATCCTTATTAGTCATTTTGATAAGCACAGAAATATTATAACAAATGCTACCTTCAAGTTCTGTAGGTAAACCACTTCAAATCTTTCTTATTAAGATTTTAAATCTTTAAATCATTTCTTATTCTCCAGATTCATTCTCATATCTGCTTACATATACAACCAAATTTGTTGAAAGAAATACTCACCCACTCTACCTGTATTTTCCCCAAATTGTAATCTTTATCTATTTATTTTTGGTGTTTTGTTTAATTTTTTAAGTTTTAATTTAAATTCCAGTTAGCTAACATACAGTGTACTATTAGTTTCAGGTGTACAATGTAGTGATTCAACACTTCCATACAACACCTGGTACTCATCACAAGTGCACTCTTTTGTCCCCGTCAGCTATTTTACCCATCCTCCAACTCACCTCCCCTCTAGTAACAGTTTGTTCTCTATAGTTAAGAGTCTGTTTCTTGGTTTACCTCTCTCTCTCTCTCTCTCTCTCTCTCTCACTCTCTCTCCCCCTTTCCTCATTTCCTTTTTTTTTTTTTTGTTTTGTCTCTCAAGTTTCACATATTCTTTTTTTATGGCTGAGTAATATTCCAGTGGTGTGTGTGTGTGTGTGTGTGTGTGTGTGTGTGTGTGTGTGTGTTTGTGTGTGTGTGTGTGTGTATACACACCACCTCTTCTTTATCCATTCATCAGTCAATGGGCACTTGGGCTGTTTCCATATTTGGCTATTGTAGATAATGCTACTCTAAACATTGGGGGCACATATATCCCTTTGAATTAATATTTTTGTATTCCTTAGGTAAATGTCTAGTAGTGTGATTGCTGGATTATAGGGTAGTTTTATTTTTAACTTTTTCAGGAACCTCCATGCTATTTTCAGGAATGGCTGCACCAGTTGGCATTTCACCAGCAGTGCAAGAGGGTGCCCCATTCTCTGTATCTTCACCAATACCTGTTGTTTCTTGTGTTGTTGATTTGTCATTTAGATAGCTGTGAGGCAATATCTCACTATAGTTTTGATTTGTATTTCTTTGATGATCAGTGATGTTGATGTTTTCACATGTTTGTTAGCTATCTGTATATCTTCTTTGGAAAAATGTCTATTCATGTCTCTGCCCATTTTTAATTGGATTATTTATTTTTGGGGTGTTGAGTTTTGTAAGTTCTTTATACATTTTTGACACTAGCCCTTTACTGGATATGTCATTTGAAGATATCACCTCCCATTCCATAGGTTGCCTTTCAGCTTTGTTGACTGTTTCCTTCACTGAGCAGAAGCTTTTTGTTTTGATGAAGTCCCAATAGTTTATTTTTGCTTTTGTTTCCCTTGCCTCAGGAGACATATCTAGAAAGAAGTTGCTATGGCCAGTGTCAAAGAGGTCACTGCTTGTGTTCTCCTCTAAGATTTTAATGGTTTTCTGTCTCAATTTAGGTCCGCATTCTGGTTTGAATTTATTTTTGTGCATGGTGTAAGAAAGTGGTCCAGTTTCATTATTTTCCATGTCATTGTCCAGTTTTCCCAACACCATTTGTTGAAGAGACTATCTTTTTCCCATTGGATATTCTTTCCTGCTCTGTTGAAAATTAATTGGCCATTTAGTTGTGGGTCCATTTCTGGGCTTTATATTCTGTTCTATTGATCTATGTGTTTATTTTTGTGCCAATATCATACAGTTTTGATCACTACAGCTTTGTAATATGACTTGAAGTCCAGAATTGTGATGATTCTGTCTTTTTTTTCCTTTTCATTGCTGCTTTGGCTGGCTATTTGGGGTCTTTTTGCATCCATGTGCATTGAGGATATTGTCCTTTAATTATCTTCTTTAGTGGAGTCTATATCTGGTTTTGGTATCAGGGTAATGCTGACCTCATAGGATGAATTTGAAAGTTTTCCTTCATTTTCTATTTTTTAGAATAGTTTGAGAAGAATACATATTAACTCTTCTTTAAATGTTTGGTAGAATTTGCCATTGAATCCATCTGGCCCTGAACTTTTGTCTGTTGGGAGATTTTTGATTACTGATTCAGTTTATTTGCTGGTTATTAGTCTGTTCACGTTTTCTACTTCTTCTTGTTTCAGCTTTGGTAGTTTATATGTTTCTAGGAATTTATCCATTTCTTCCAGGGTGTCCAATTGGTTGACATATAATTTTTCATAATATTTTCTTATAATTGTTTGTATATCTGTGATGTTGGTTATTCTCCTCTCTCATTTGTGACTTTATTTATTTGGGTCCTTTCTCTTTTCTTTTTGATAAATCTGGCTAGAGGTTTATCAAGTTTATTTTTACAAAGAACCAGCTCCTGGTTTCATTGATCTGTTCTGTTGTGGGTTTGTTGTTGTTGTTGTTGTTGTTGTTGTTATTGTTGTTTTTTTTCTCTAGGTCATTTATTTCTGCTCTAATCTTTGTTATTTCATTCTTCTGCTGGCTTTAGATTCCATTTGTTGTTCTTTTTCTAGCTCCTTTATGTGGAATGCTAGATTGTTTTCTTGAGATATTTTTGCTTCTTTAGGTAGACCTGTATTACTATATGCTTCCCTGTTAGGGCTGCTTTTGCTGTATCCCAAAGTTTTTGAACCACTATGTTTCATTTCCACTTGTTTCCATGCATTTTTTTCCTTTATTTCCCTGTTGACCCTTTTATTATTTAGCTGAATAATCTATGTATGGGTGGGTAAAAAAAAAAAAACAATGAGATTTGACCAAAAAATACAAAAAACAAACAGACAATAAAAAAACTTCAAAGGAAAGAATAATTATCAAGAACTATAAGACCAATACTTCCCAGAGCTCATACACGGAAAAGAAGTACCT
The DNA here is from genome assembly GCF_007474595.2 of Lynx canadensis. Lineage (NCBI taxonomy): Eukaryota > Metazoa > Chordata > Mammalia > Carnivora > Felidae > Lynx > Lynx canadensis. The sequence goes on from NC_044309.1 coordinate 65,336,203, forward strand.
AGGCCCCTTCCAACCAGAGTGGAGACACATTTTGAAAAGAGGAGAGAGGCCTTAGAAGTAGATTGATTGTTTTACAGAAAAGGTTTAATACTCTTTAAAGGAAAATAATATTCAGCACTTGGCAACGTAAAATTCAAAATATCCTGGTTCCAATAAAAATTATTAGGTACAAAAAGAAAGAGGAATATGTGGGTAATAACCAGGGAAATATCAATCAATAGGAATAGAAATAATAGAGATGGCAAAATCAGCAGATAAAGTCATTAAAACAATTGTTGTAAATATGGTCTATAGGCTCAAGCATGTAGAGCAACACAGAAGCCTAATGAGGAGAAAAGTGGAAGATATAAAACAGAAAACCAAATAAAATTCCTAGAGATAAACAATAATATATCTGAAATGGAAAGGGGATTAATAGCAGATTAGTTATTGTGGAAGAAAAGATCTAAGAACCTGAAGAAATGGCAATAGAATCTATACAAAATAGAGTATACAGAGGGGAGAAAAAAAAAGGAAGTAATAACGACCAGTGAGAAAATATCAGTGATCTAATATGCGTGCAGTTGGAGTCCCAGAAGAAGTAGGGGGGTAAAGTTTTTTTTTTTTTTTAATGACTGAAATATTTCTAAATCTGGTGAAAACCATAATTTCACACACACACACACACACACACACACACACACACACACACTCACACACTCATACGACTGCACTAAGGATTATAATAGTAAAATTTCTGAAAACCAGCAAAGAAGAGAAAATTCTAAAAAGCAGCCAGAGGTAAAACACATATTGCATACTCTGAAACAGACCAAGAGTAGAATTTAGAATTTAGGTTGGAAACAGTACAAGTCAAAGACAGTGGAACTTCATTTTTAATATGCCAAAAGAAAAAAAAAACCTGTCAACATACAAGTATTTATTCTGTTAAAATATACTTTAAAATAGAGGAGAGAGTTTCAGATTTCTGCTCAGGAATTTAGAATACTGAAAGAACATTGCCCCCACACTTACAAGAATGAAGAAAAAACAAGCTTTAAGTTCATGACTTTTCCTGAACCCCTGACAGCTAAGGTGCCAGGGCAAGAAACATGTTTAAACTATAAGGAGAGATAGCTGCCTGCAGGGAGATATAGGACGCAAACCCTTGCTTTAATGGGTCCACATTTGTAAGAATTTTGCTGGAATAATTAATAAACTGGTGGGGGTCAGTTGGGGGCTGGTGAGAGTATATGGAGACCCCAGAGGTCACAGATGTATAGGAGGAGTTTGTTCCTACTTGCCATCATTTTCTACATAAATTCTACCAGGTACTCACATAAAAAGTGATGAGAGTCCCAAGAAAGGACTTGGGAGAGAAAGAGCAGCTACTGCAGGGGGCCATGAACTTCAACCCAGGACATTCTCTCTTACCTTTGTTACAAAACAAAACTTCTGTAGGACACAAGGGCAATCCTAGGGTACTGGTGAATAACTCTTACACTGGGTAAGAGAACAGAAAAACACTCTCCACCTGGGAGAGGGACAGGTATTCAGGGTCCAAAACCACAGAAGAAAGGCTAAGAGCATTTTTGCTCACAATAGCAGAGATGTATTGACCATTATAATGAATCAATATTGATGGTATAATTTTAGGGGCATCCTTGAGGATATTCCTAATACATGTCATAACCTGTCTGCAACATAATCTTAGTAAGACAAAAGATAGGGAATAGATAGCAACCAAAGCATGAGGCTCCTTTAAAAATCTGCAAATGTGGGGGCACCTGAGTGGCTCCACCAGTTAAGCCTCCAACTCTTGATCTAGGCTCAGGTCATGATCTCACAGTTCGTGAGCTTGAGCCCCCACATCCCAAGAGCCTGCTTGGATTCTGTCTCTCCTTCTTTTTGCCCCTCACCTGCTTGTGTTTTCTCTCTCTCTCTCTCAAAATAAATAAATAAACTGTAAAAAATCTGCAAATGTGTTATGAGTATGTTCTGGTTATTCCTTTTTTTTCTCAAGATGGGCAGAGGAATTTCCTTGCTGGAGAGCTATGGCTATATGGTAGGAAAAAATGATTTGATTTTATACTCCCAATTTTAGAATCTCAAATTCTCTCTTCAGTAACAAAGGTGTACATTTCACTAATATTGTTTTTAAAAGAAACCTCTAAACCTTTACCATTTACTCAGAAGTAGCAGTATCCTTATCATCCATAAGCTTCAGGGTGAAAAGTGAACAGAAATAATAAATTCTGTAAATTGTATTTTTCTCCTGTTCATCCATAGTTGCTAGTTTTCAAGTTTATTTCTCTTAGACTTATCCATTTAGTCATGTTAGCACTCTAGAATTCTTTGTGCAACATCTCTCCCTTTGGTTATGTATTATTATTGTGCTAGAGATATGTCATCAAGTGATATGATAAAGTACTCAATAAATAAGAGCATTTGTCATTCTCTCTCTCTCTCTCTCTCCCTCTCTCTCTCTCTCACTTTCTCTCTCTCTCTAACCAGAATTAGCAGAGCTCTCAGAAACCCTCAAACTTCCACGACCTGAAGTATTGCCATTTTTCCTGATGGAAATAAGATCTATGCATAGATCTTGGATCCACAGATTATTTCCTTGTGAGTTAATAACAGACTGTCTCTGTGTTTGGAAATGTTACTTCCATACTTAGATTCATCTCTATTACAATTGGTTAAAATAAATTGCTGCAGGAGACTACTATGATACCAACAAGTACAAGCTGATATTTTCAAAACACTCACCTAACCAGCCATTGCACGATGAGAATCCTAGAGTTTGGATATGCTGGGAAAGACATCATGTAAATACTACATTTGAGACACAATAGAAAAGAACTTACATTGTTAACAACAAAAAGCAGTAAAATTGCAAAGCAATGATCCTCGGATGCATTATTCCCAAATAAAAAGAAATACATCACTTTCTCCTAATAGATGTTCATTCTATTAAGAGACTTCAGATAAGGATTCTTAGGAATTCTCTAGGAACTGACAACTGTACAAGCTGTACTGCAGCTTCCACACAAGGTGACAGAACAAAAGTGGATCCCTTTGGCACAAAAGGCTAGAGAAAGATTACACAAAGATTATTGTAAGCGACTCAGCTCTCATCTTAGCTTTCATGACACACATAGCTGCAAGTGAAGGGGTTGGGAAAAATATTCCGTGTGAGTGATAACCAAAAGACAATAAGATTATTGTAATCTTTCTCTAGCATTTCAGATACTTTACTACCTCTTTTTTCCCTTTTCTTTACCATTAACTTATTATTATTATACTTTGATACCCTTTATATCTGACTTGCCTTCCTCTCATTCCTTTTAATGAACCCCAGAATTATTTTATTTCTCAGCTAAAACCACTTGTTTAATCTTTAAAAAAATGAAATTCCTTATTATGCCTTATCTTCTGCCTGGCTTGGTTCGCTTTCTCCTTCACTCACCAAACTTCAATCACACCGGCCTCCTTTCACTTCCTCATTCTTGGAGATTTTTTCTTACCTGAGGACCTTTGTGTGTACTTTTGCTGAAATGTTATCCTGCTTGCTGGTGTGATAATCATAATTAAGAGACCAGTGATGCCTCTTGTTGAAATGTTACCCTGCTCTATTACACAGGCCTAAGTAAGCACTTTTGTTTTAGGGGTATTGACTTGTATTAGTCAGGGTTCCCCAGAGAAACAGAGCCAATAGTATATCAGAAGATGTTAATACTGTAATGGTGGTGCACAAGTCAATTTCAAATCCATTGTAAAAATTAAAAAAACAGAAATATTAGAAATAACCCTAACTACAGTTGTAATGGATACACAATACAAAAAAATGTAAATTGTGACACTGATAACATAAAGCATGTATGTGAGAAGTAAAAGTATAGCTTTGTATATCATCAAAGTTCAAATGCTAGCTTAAAAGTAAAATGTTGTAACTACAAAATATTTTATGTAAGACTCATGGTAAACTCACATTAAAACCTGTAGCAGATACCCAAAATATAAAGAGGATACCACAGGCACATCCCTGTAGAAAAATCACCAAATCACAAAAAGATAGCAAGAGAGGGGGGAAAAAATAAAAGGAACTAAAAACAGTGAGAAAACAGTTAACAAAATGACAGTAATAAATCTTCACCTATCAACAATTACTTTAAATATAAATAGACTAAACCCCGATCAAAAGACATAGAGTGCCACATGGATTTAAAAAAAAAAAAAAAGAACCAACTATATGCTGACTATAAGAGACTCAGCTCTCACCTCAGCATTCATGACACACATAGACTGAAAACAAAGGGGTTAGGAAAAATTATTCCATGTGAGTGATAACCAAAAGACAAAGTGTATTAGACAAAAGAGACTAAGTAAAAAATTGTCACAAGAGTTAAAGGGGTCAGTTCAATAGTACATTATAACAATCATAAGGATATATGCACCCAACACTGGAGCCCCTACGTATATAATGCAAATACTAATAGATCTGAAGGGAGAAATAAACATCAATACAATAATAAGAGACTAACACCCCAATTTCAACATTGAATAGATCATCTAGACAGAAAATCAGTGAAGAAATAGATTTCAAGAACACTGTAGTCTAAATGGACCTAGGAGCCATATGTAGAATATTCTATCCAAAAGCAACAAAATACACATTTCTCAGGTGGACATAGAACATTCACCAGGATAGATCATATGTTAGGACACACAAAAAGAGGTAATAAAATTAAGACAATTGAAATATAAAGTATCTTTTCTAACCAAAATGGTATGAAACTAAAAATCAACAGTAGGTGGACAATTGGGTAATTCACAAATACGTGGAAATTAAACAAAATACTCCTGGACAACCAGTTGATAGAGAAGAAATCAAGAGAGAAATAAAAAAAAATATCTTGAGATGAACAAAAAATGGAAATATAACATAACAAAACTTATGGGATATAACAAAGGCAGTTATAAAAGGAAGGTTCACAGTAATAAAACAATTTCTACATCAAGAAAAAAAGAGAGATCTCAAATAACCTACTTTATACCTCAAGAAAGTAGAAAAAGTAGGATGAACTAAGGCCAAATTTAGCAGAAGGAAGGAAATAATACAAATTACAACTGAAATAAACGAAATAGAGACTACAAAAACAATAGAAAAGATCAACAAAAGTAAGAGCTGCTGTTTTGAAAAGATAAATAAAACTCTGTGGTTATACCAATAGCAAAATGCTAATTGGAACATATATCCTCATGTAGGAATAAGGTTTTAACCTTAGAATTCTAAAATGAATAAAATGAATTTGGCAAAGCACCAAGAGAAGGTGTTAGCTGAGGAACACATTAGGTTGGATATAATGCCAATCAGGCGTAACATTACAGTGTTTTGAGATGTTAGTTCATGTTATCTACAATGAATTTTTACTTTCATCTGATCTCTGATCACATGTTCAGTTTTCCCAGTGCATGCAGGAATACTTGACCTGCATAATGTCCATTGTTTACTACTAACCAAAATGTCTGCTCACAATACCTTTCTGCTCTTCTCAGATAATAAATGCCTGGGAATGAAGGCCCAATTAAATCCCCTTAAGGCCAAAGCATAGCTAAATGTACCTAGACAGGGCCTAATTTCATGCTTTCTTGGATTTCATCTCCAGATGAAGGCAAACCTTGGTTCATTACACCACCCTGGTAGGAAAGGAGGAAGGCAGTACAGCAAGAAATAAATAATGTCTGGTGTTTTTCCTTCTGCATTTCTCAAAGATTTCCCCCGCAATGATGTAGGTGCCTTGTGTTCATTTTATTACTCATTAATTTGTTTGATTAATATATTTATTATGTGCCTAGCAAATGCCAGACATTGGTACTAAGTACTGGAGATTCAGTGGTGATCAAAACCATGGTCTCTGTCCTTCTGGGGCACAGAGACAACAGAAGGAGAAAGACATAATCAAATAATAACACAGATATATACGAATCACAATTGTGAGAGTGCTCAGAAAGACTCCCTACCTTCTCATACTTCTTAGCACAAACCCCAATCCTTTTCTGAAGTGAAGAATTTGTTAGAAATAATAGAGGATGTAGGGGTGGAGATATGGTAGGTTCAGCCACTATGTGCAGATACATGTTGGGAACAGAGGAAGCAGAGGGAACAGATGAAGATAATAAAGAAATATGACTTTGATACAAGGAGTCAAGTGGTTCATTAAAGATTGGCAGAATTTGTATTTTCAATGTGATTAATATGTTAGTGAATTGATTAAAAAATCAATTTGGCAAGTGATATCATTGCCAGATGAATCTATACAGCAAGTTCAGGACAGTGGGATGTGCAGCTTTGAAGAGCTGGGAAATGGTAAATGAATTTTTGGAGCCAGGTCTGGCACTTTGTAATTTGAGACATCATGGTGTTTCCGAAGGAGACTAGTCAACCTTCTGTGTGAGAATAAATGACGTTTCTAGCCAACCTCCAACAGGGTGGCCTCTCGTTATCATCACAGAGAGAACAGATTGTCTGTTTAGAAAAGAAACCTTGGCAGAAGAGGATTTCATTAAGAGGAGCCTTGGGGTAAAATTGTGCCAACAGTTTAATAAAAACAAACTTATTTGGTGGGAAGTGGGGGAGAGGGGAGAATGGACTCAGTTGTTCTTACTCTTAATTCATGCCCTTATTTTAAATTAACTAGTTGAAATGCCTATTAAAATTTTATGGACTTGCACTCCTTTCAAAATCCTTGGACTAATTTTTTTATTATACTATTTTCCATTCAGTAAAAGAACACAATAGGATCTCAGAAGGCATTTGTTGATAGATGCAAGTATTATATTTGTGTTTCAAATTATTACTGTTGTTGTTATTTTTTCATTTTTTTCAAATAAGCAGGAGGCTGTAGCAGAATCATATTGTAAAATACATAATTCATGCATTAAGAATACAGGATAAAAAGGATTGCAGAGCATTAAAGATGAAAGTCTGAGGAGAAAATTTGAATATATATTTGGATTCAGTAATGAGTGACTTATAAATGGTATTTGCAACTTAGTTTTTCTTTTCTAAAAAAATGAAAATACAAATATTTATCCATACTGTGGCAAAAACCATTCAGATTTAAGTTACCCACATATACACTAGGCTGTTACTAGAAAGTTCTCATATATAAGCTATAAATATCCACTGAAGTCACAGTGTTCTTTGATACTATAAATAAAATTTATAATCCCCATCTCACAATCCTTGAGAAGCCCTATATCCTCTATGGCATTTCAGTGAATCCTAAAGCCTTCCCTTTTCTTGGCCACCTCTTGTGTTTTCTCTTCCATGGATTTTTTTTGTCTCATTTCAACTTCCCATGCTGCTGCTGTTCTGCCTTATTCATATTAACCCAGATGTGGAATATATAGGTGTATGTGTGTGTGTGTGTGTATATACACATATATATATACATATATACATGTATATATATATATATGTGTGTGTGTATACACATATATATATACACATATATACATGTATATATGTATATATATATGTGTGTGTGTATATACATATATACACACACATGTATGTATATGCATACACATTCCAGAACTCAAAGAATACATGAAATTTTGCATATGGAAACTCCAAGTCCATTTTTCAGGTTGCTCTCCTTAGCAATGGACCTTTGGTCCATTAGCAAATCCTATGAGCTCTACTTTCTGAATATGTTTGAACTGTGTCCGTTTCCAAACATTGCTTCTGCCACTCTGTTCCAAGACCTCTTGCTGGGCTTCCTGCCTTTGTTTTCAGTCTATTCTCAACCAGCAGCCAGATTGATCCTGTCGAAACATAACCTGTCGCTTTTCTGCTCAAAATTCTCCAATGGCTTTTAGCTCACTAAGCACAGAAGCCAACAGCCACTAAACCCCTATGTGATCAGATTCCCAGTTACTTCTTTGACAGTCTCTGAATCCTCATCCCATCACTTGCCAACCCCAGCTTCACTGGCCTATATGTTGTTTCTTGAAGATCCCAAGTACATTCCCCCCCCCCTTTAGACTTTGCATTTGCTGTTTTCTATGCCCAAAATGCTCTTCCCTCTAGTTCCTTGATAGCCAGCTTCCTCATTCCTTTAAAAGAAGTTTATCTCTTAGAGTGCCTAGGTGGCTCAGTTGGTTGAGCACCCAACTTCGGCTCAGGTCATGATCTCACAGCTTGTGAGTTCGAGCCCCACGTCGGGCTCTGTGCTGACAGCTCAGAGCCTGGAGCCTGCTTCATATTCTGTGACTCCCTCACTCTCTGCCCCTCTCCCACTCGCTCTGTCTCTCTCTCAAAAATAAATAAAAACATTAAAAAATTAAAAAAAAAGAAGTTTATCTCTACAGTTAGGCCTTTCCTCCTGACATTAAATAAAATGTAGCACCCTCACATGCCAGAACATTTTCAGAGCCCAATGTGTCTCTTCTTTCTCTTTCTTCCTCATCCCATTTCCATTATCATCCCCTAATTTTTCAGAACAGCAAAATATCTCTGACTTACACTGTTTTTGCAAATCATGCTTTGAGATCTGAACTTTTTTGTATATGCAGCTTGTCAAGAAATTTAGCTAAACAAGAGATTACCTGATTAGAAGAAGACAAAACTTTAACTTGAAGTCAGTTGTGATTTTCAGCCCTGACTAATACAGTAGTATTTTTTTCAAGAATGGAAGTAAAATCTAGTAATTAAATTAATAATGATTAAATTTAATAAATCGATGATCGTAAGTAACAAAATAATAATACCTTAGTTACTAACAAATTAAATGTAATTAGTAATTGAATTATTTGTAAAATTAAAATTACAATATGTGTACATAGACTTTAGCCAGTTAAAAGACATGAAATTTTCAGATTGGACATAAAAAAAAAAAAATCCTGATCTATCTTGTCTATAAAAGACACAGTTTTAAAAAATGGGGGTGGGGCCTGGGTGGCTCAGTCAGTTGAGTGTCCAACTTTGGCCCGGGTAATGACCTCATGGTTCTTGAGTGCAAGCCCCACATCAGGCTTTGCCATGGCAGGAGGCTGCTTAGGATTCTCTGTCTCCCTCTCTCTGCCCCTCCCCTACTCACACTCCTCTCTCAAAGATAAATAAATAAACATTTTTTTAATAGAAAAAAAACTTGGGAAAGTCTGAAAGAATAGAAAATGATATACATGGTAAATATTAGCCAGAAGAAATCTGGGGTGGCTATATTAGTTCTAAGACAAGATAGGCATCAAAAAGGTCACTACATAATGATAAAAGATTCAATTCACTGAGTAGTTATAGGTCTATAATAGTTTTACCTAAAATCCTTGAGGTAAATGTGTTTCAAAATTTAGCAGTTATAGTTTTATATGTGGTTCAAATTCCAAACTTGGTGATTAATGGAACCAGCCGTAGTTACTAGGCTTTAATAGAACTGATAAATGAGGGAAAGAAAGGACAAAGGCAAAGGGATTAGCTAAAAATAAAATGGATTAACTAAAAAGGTTAGAAGAGATCTCTCCATCTCAGAAAGAAAAAGGAATGGGGCAAACAGATCACATGAATGTTCCACAGGAACTTCAAAGCAAGCCTCTAAACATGTATGTCCTAGGCTCTCCTGGAAATAGCTTAGTAATGTGAGTAAGTCACACCTCCACTTCTTTGTTTTTCTACTTTTGTTATTAGCTTATTTGACATCAGATGGAGAAATGAGTTCATTATGCTCCTTGGTTTATGGCACGTATTAATCTTTAGGTGGGGAAAGTTCCCTCTCTTGCCTGATTGCTTGATTTTCTTTTATCTCCATTCTTCATGCTTAATCTTCTCACCACCATGGACAATCATCTTAATTTCTTAAATATTCATCTTTTTATGTGATTATGTTATTGGAAAATGACTGCTGCTACTTTATGTTCGTGTAACTTAAATGATACTATTATACTTCTTCTGTTTCTTAGAAACAGAAACAGACATTTAACAGGGATGAGATAACAAGTAGCCCCCAAGGAAGAAAATAATCCTGGAGGGAATTGTCATTTGATTAATTTACTTCCCCTGTTGTCTGACTAAACTTCTCACAATTGAATCCTTTGTCTGTTTCCAATAAAAAAGAAAATTTAACTTTTATTTAAATTTGCTTAATAAGTTTCTCTTTCTTGCTGCAAAAGTAGATGCCAAACAATGAAAGAGAGTATGATTAATTTTGTTATCTTTTATTCTGAGTACATATGCACTGTGGTTATTAAAGTGATAGATGAAAATTGGCTCCCTCTTTCCACAGTGAATATATAAGAAATAATTAATAGAAAGCAAACTAAGACAATAACACATTGTTAACTGTGAGATACTTGGTCTGGTAGACCCTGAGATACTTCGATAAACAAACATTTCTCTGGAGTAAAGATATAATTGAATCTTCAATATACCGAAGGACTAAACAGGTTAGTCTTCTCTGGGGAAATCTCAGATGAGGGAACAATGGCTAACTCCCCATCTACATTCAAAAACTATTTCCTTATGAAAACTACATATTTGCCGGCATGAAGGACCTTGGAGAAAATACCACATGCACAAATATCCCTTTTGTAGAATAGTTTTTGTAATTATAAAGTAATATGTATTCATTTTGGATACATTAGGGAGGCGGTATGTTGAATTAGGAAATTGCAGAGAATGATGAATATTTGAAATATTTGTTTTAAGCAATCACAGAAGCACCTTCTTAGGGACACATAAACATACTGTTAAGCAATACTAAAGGCAAAGCTGAGCTTAAATGGGAATCAGATCATTTGTAGCATTTCCAGTCTTGATCTTTCTCCAATATTGTTTGGAAGCCTGGGCAGAAGAAGACAGAGGAAGGCTTGAAGGGTGGGATCCAGCTAGGAGGCAAAGGCCCTCAGGGCACTGGCACTAGACTGGTTGGAGTGGTGGGTTGTGTGGTCCAGATTAGATAGAATAAGGGGCAGAGACCTAAGTGTTGAGAAGACAATAGAGGAATGAAGATCATAGGACTTGTTGGAGTCCAATTGGAATAAGAAAGTGATATGACCATAAATATGGTCATTTTTCACTTTTCAAATATAAAATGGATGTTAGTGATGACAAGAGTGTGTCTATGAGCATAAGCTACTATGGCAAAGTGGAGGTGAATGCTTTTGGAGTCACAGAACTATGAACTTAGAGTATGGATAGATAATTAACCACTAGACTACCAATAGAATTTGAGAACAGAAATGAACAACATTAACTGAGATTCCAAAGTCATTGATGAATAGATGAAAATAGTTTTGGTGGTGGGCTTGTAAATGATAGCAGTATTGAAGGATGCAGGAAGTATGACTACATGACCTAAATGTAAAAGAAGTCATATTATTTACGGGGCGCCTGGGTGGCGCAGTCGGTTAAGCGTCCGACTTCAGGTCACGATCTCGCGGTCCGTGAGTTCGAGCCCCGCGTCAGGCTCTGGGCTGATGGCTCGGAACCTGGAGCCTGTTTCCGATGCTGTGTCTCCCTCTCTCTCTGCCCCTCCCCCGTTCATGCTCTGTCTCTCTCTGTCCCAAAAATAAATAAACGTTGAAAAAAAAAATTTAAAAAAAAAGTCATATTATTTATACTACAGTAGAAGAGTAATGGTTTCTTGCCAGTATTAGGAATTGAGAATAGAGCCCTATTTACCTTGTGCATTTACCTTTGGTAAATCCTTTGGCCCTGCCATCACATCTTGTGCAAAAGTCTAGACAGAAAACGAGTTCTTTAAGTCCTTTGGAGGCCAGTTTTTCTTTTCATAATCTCATTAATGGATCATATTAATGATTCCTTGCATGTCTGTTGCTTCTTCGATTAAACCACTAGAATCCAACTCATTGTAAGTCCTGAATACACACCAGCTTTGCCTATCACGGGCTTCCAAAGCAAAAACCATTGTCATGCTTTACAGAAACTCATTGTTCTCTTTTGCCTTTACAGGCTACCTTAAATAACCCCTAGCCTCACTGGACAGTGAGATGAATTAAAGGAGATTAATAGTTTTATTATTTTTATTTAGTTTTTAAAGTCTATTTATTTTTGAGAGAGAGAGAATAAGCGGGGCAGTGCAGAGAGAGAGAGGGGGAGACACAGAATCTGAAGCAGGCTCCAGGCTCTGAGCTGTCACTGCAGAACCTGATGCAGGGCTTGAACTCACAAACTGTGAGGTAATGACGCAAGCCTAAGTCAGACATTTAACCGACTGAGCCACCTAGGCACACTAGAATTAAAGGAAATTAAATACTGCTTATATCCACAAAGCTCTATTGGTATGTGCCCTCACTGGTTTATATTCATACTGCACCAACTTGGCTTTCTCCATCTATGAGTAGAAATAAAAAACAACAGAAATAATGTTTTGAGGCAGCTTGGAACTTTTGCAATTCTGTATTGTACATGAAAATGACAGAGAAAGCAAATATAGTTACTTGAATTGTGAATAACTTGTTCTGCAAGTGTTTCACAAGACAATCAAGCATTCCCAATAAATTTTAACTTGATAAACCAGCGATGTCTTCTAATACAAGTAGTATGTGACAATATGACACTGAATGTCGTGTGATCAAAACTGAGCCAATGGTTCTTCTCTCTCTCTCTCTCTCTCTTTCTGTCTCCCTCTTTCTCTCTCTCTCTCTTTCTCTGCATAGTTGTGGGTGATCTTCTCCCATGCTTGAATACTTGGTCTTGGGCCACGGTGTTTGGCAGAAATCAGTGATTTTTCAGAATGTTGAAAGGTGCCCACAACTGGCACTAGTGTATTTTTTGTCACTTCAAAGCACCTATGGACAGTCTTTGCTTTTCCATACAAGAGTAAGCTTAGGAATGCTTTGCTTCATTCTCGGTCATTGGATAGTTTCCTTGTTAAAGTTGTAGAAGAAAAAGATTACATTGAGCTAATAGATAGTAGTGTAAATGCAGGTTAATTTATTTTTCTTTATGTTTTGTACTTTATTATTTCGTATTATATTACAGAATTGTAATCATTTTTATATAAATACTTTTGGGTTGTGGAACGAATCATCGGAGTTTCCATTATTTCTTGTGGGGAATTCACTTTGATATACAAGTGCTTTGGATTACAAGCATGTTTCCAGAATGAATTATGCTCACAAACCAAGCTTTTACTGTATTTTCCTCCAGGGTGTGGTGGCTGCCAGGTGCAGGCACTTATGTGATTTCTGGCCTCTTTCTGTCTCTTTCTCCAATTCTCTTTCTCACTCTCCTCCCTCTCCCTGCTCCCTGCGCATGCGCGCGCGCACACACACACACACACACACACACACACACACACAAACACACAAACACACACACACACGAATATATCCCAGGCTCTGACACTCACACATAATGTATACACATAGTAGAGATCATGTATCCCAAATTCTGACTTTAAGGGCCAGAATGGTAACATACATCATGGAGAATCCAAGTTGGATATAGGGAGTAGATAAGCACATAACAGAACAAGAGAATGTGATCCTATCCGACGACATGCACATTCAAAACTTTTAAATTCTGTTGCCTGAAGGTAAATATCTGCCCTGTATAGTTGGCTGTCAGATGTCAGTTTTCAGTCTCAGTAAATATGGAAAATTATAAAGAAATTGTCCACTAGATCCCTTCCTTTATCAGATACATATTTTCTCAGTTTGCTTTTAAATGTCATAATTGCCACAAATATTTGATAATCACTCATTATCTAAGTATGAATAAAGTAAATCAACTATGCAATGGAAATTCACAAACAGAAACTCAACCTAAAAATCATAGACCAGTGCTTTTCAAAGCGTGGTCCTCAAATTATGCTAGTTCCTAACCATCAGTCAAAGGTTTGGAAAAGAGTGGCAGTTTTCAAAGGAAAAAAAATATTATAGATATTGTATTCACACACATGTCACAAACTTGAAATATATAACAGTAATTATGCCTTTTTTGGAAGCCCTTTATATGTGATTTTCATGAATAAAGATTATTTATGCACAATAAAGCAAGTACAGTTGGAATCTTCAGTGTCTTATAATGAATACTGTATACAAGTGTGTCCTTGTATAAAAATACAGCTGTGTATTTTTATCTCACTTGCCTATTTTGTAGTATTTTGTTAAATTTGATTTTTTTCTTATAATTAAGTGTTGTGTTATATCCTCAATGGAGATAATAGATTAATGGCTTGAGAGTTGCTCATAGAAATAAAAATGTTAAAATAATAACATAAATAGACAAATTGTATATTAGGATATTGACTCTGCTATTTTAAATGAAAACAAATGGCATTGACTTACATAGAGTTAAAAGGGCTTTTTTCCTCTTTTCTGTAAAATTCTTACCTGGTTGAACATTCTAAGAAGGTATGAAAGCTCTGCCTGTGAAGTCATCTGAGGGCCCAGGTTCTCTCTGGAGAGCTTCCCCGTTTCATAGGTTGTCATCCTCATCATTACGGTGAAAAGTGACTTATCACCATAATGTCTCAATTCTGGCTCCCAGAGTGTGATAGAGGAGGTGGGCAGGGCATGGGAGGAAAGAGAGTAACTTCATTTAAAGGACACGTCCCCCCAAATTATACATTATACTTGCTCATGTGCCATTAGGCAGAAATTAGTTACCTGACTATATCTATTTGCAAGTAAGGCCAGAAAAAATGGGTAACCATGTGTGCTCTGACAGAAACAAAAATTAATGTCAGAAACAATATTAAACAGCCCTGTTAAAAATTAAAAAATATGAGTTTGTATGTACAAGCACAAGCAAGTCTGGGATTGTGAGGGATTATTACAAACAGCTGGAAAAGTAAATGTTGAATATAATAAAGATGACAATGTATTAAACCTAGATTGTATTAGACTAATTATCCTTTTGCCTTAGTCTCTAAAAAGCTGAAAAATATAACATTTTGTCTACAATAATTAGAATTGAAGGCTTTCTATCAACTTAAAAATAAGTGTAGTTACTACTTTGATAAACAATTGACTTTTTAAGGAAAAATTCAATTACCAATTTTTACTATAAATTGAATGAATTTTGAGTGAAGCAACACAAACTGGAAGCATCATTCAAAATCGTACTTTTATAGCAAAAATGACCCAATTATACTCTTGGAGAGAAGCTTGAAAATTAGTCTAAAAAATTATAAATAACAATAGTCAAGGCAAAGCAAAACAAACCACACACAAAATACGTTTATTAAATAATAGAACAGCATCTCAGTATTGTGAGTCATTCAACATGGATCATCAAATTATTTCATGATTTCCCAGCAGATAATTTAATTTGTAGATGGGAAATCCTTAATATGTAAAGTTTATATAATATACATGTGGTATGTACATGAGAGTTAAGTCCATGATATTTTTTTCCTGTTAATTAGTAATATCCCTTGGTAGAAAAGTTTATTTTTTTCATTTAGTCAATGGTTACTTTGTGAGTCATGATGTAGAGTGAATTGAGATCGCACATAATCACCATTATTTATCTGAGTGGAAGAAAAATGTTACTAATAAGGTTGAATTCCCATGCCATTCCACACTTTGTCCAAAGTGGACAAAATGACTCAATATGCCTCTTAATATTGGTCCATGGGAAAATTTTGATGGCCTGAAATGAAGGTTGCTTGCTTGAGAGAACAATTGGCTTGGCTTCTAGCAAGACCACGGTCAAAGTAACTTCCAGCTTACTCTAAATTTTCAACCTGGGATTTTGGATCACATCAGGAAGAAATCTGTGCTGTAAAGTCAGATGAGGACTAATCTGTTTCAGCAGTTTTTCTTTTGCCTCTGTTAAGCTTTAAGGTTCAAGAACGTTGCTTTACCCAGCGGTCTCTTAAGTGTGCAGATGTGGGTGGGGGTATTCCTTATTGATTTTCCCTTACAAAATGGGCTCTTTAGGTTTCCAGGTTTTTAGGGGGAGCACCTTCTTTTGGGCTCTAGACTGATATTTTTCTCCGGTTTCCAGGAGGATATAAAAAGTAAAATTCAAATTATCTTATTTCTTCAAAAGCTCCCAGTGTGAAACTGGCAGACAAATTCCATTAACTGTGTAGTATACAGCCTAAATAAGTAGCTAAAAAGAAATTCAAATCACCATATTAAATGGTGAGATGGCAAAACCAAGTTAGATAGCCTTTATTTAACAAGAGCTGGAAAAGCTGAAACCAGAAAATGTAGCTAGCGAATACAGCTATCAAAACTGACATTCCCCTCTGTAAAACATAAAATAATCTTTACCTTTGGTGTCAGAACCTATGTTATAATATGGTTTGAGGCTCTGAGATCTTTGGTAATCTAGAAAGCTATAGAATCAATTATTTTCTAAAGTTCAGAATATACATTACACATGATTTGTAGAACGTACCAACATATATTGTAGATGTACTCCAATTGGGCAGTTACAACTGGAGAAAAAGAGTGGAGGAGCTAGGGCACCGTTGACTCATGATTATTTTTGCTTTTCTTTTATTTTTTTAAGTTTATTTACTTATTGTTTAATTTACACCTAAGTTAGTTAGCATACAGTGCAACAATGATTTCAGGAGTATATTCTTTAATGCCCCTTTCCCATTGGCCCATACCCCTCCCCCAACCCCTCCAGCAACCCTCTGTTTGTTCCCTATACTTCAGAGTCTCTAATGTTTTGTCCCCCTGCCTGTTTTTATTTTACTTTTGCTTCCCTTCCCTTATGTTCACCTGTTGAGTATCTTAAATTCCTCATATGAGGGAAGTCATATGATATTTGTCTTTCTCTGACTAATTTTGCTTAGCATAATATCCTCCAGTTCCATGCATGTAGTTGCAAATGGCAAGATTTCATTCTTTTTGATTGCCAAGTAATACTCCAGTGTGTGTACACACACACACACACACACACACACACACACACACACACACACACCACCTTCTTTATTCATTCATCTGTTGATGGACATTTGGGCTCTTTCCATACTTTGGCTATTGTCGATAGTGCTGCTATAAACATTGGGGTGCATGTGCCCATTCAAAATAGCATACCTGTATCCCTTGGGTAAATACCTAGTAGTGCAATTGCTGGGTCATAGGGTAGATCTACTTTTAATATTTGAGGAACGTGCATACGGTTTTGCAGAGTGGCTGCACCAGTTTGCATTCCCACCAGCAATGCAAAAGTGATTCTCTTTCTCTGCATCCTCACCAACATCTGTGGTTTCCTGAATTGTTAATGTTAGCCATTCTGACAGAGGTGAGGTGGTATCTCCTTGTGGTTTTGATTTGTATTTCCCTGATGATGAGTGATGAGAATTTTTTCATGTGTCAGTTGGCTATCTGGATATCTTCCTTGGAGAAGTGTCTATTCATGTCTTTTGCCCATTTCTTCACTGGATTATTTGTTCTTTGGGTGTTGAGTTTGATAAGTTCTTTATAAATTTTGGATATTAACCCTTTGCATGATATGTCGTTTGCAAATATCTTCTCCCATTCTGTCGGTTGCGTTTTAATTTTGCTGATTGTTTCCTTCACTGTGCAGAAGATTTTTATTTTGATGAGGTTCAAATAGTTTGTTTTTCTTTTGTTTCCCTTGCCTCCAGAGATGTGTTGAGTAAGAAGTGCGTGTGCCCAAGATCAAAGAGGTTTTTCCCTGCTTTCTCCTCGAGGATTTTGATGGCTTCCTGTCTTACCTTTAGGTCTTACATCCATTTTGAGTTTATTTTTGTGTATGGTGTAAGAAAGTGGTCCAGGTTCATTCTTCTGCATGTCACCGTCCAAGTTCCCAGCACCACTTGCTAAAGAGACTGTCTTTATTCCATTGGATATTCTTTCCTGCTTTGGCAAAATTAGTTGGCCATACATTTGCGGGTCCACTTCAGGGTTCTCTATTCTGTTCCATTGATCTGAGTGTCTGTTTTTGTGCCAGTACCATACTGTCTTGATGATGACAGGTTTGTAATACGTCTTGATGTCCGGGATTGTGATGCCTCCTGCTTTGGTTTTCTTTTTCAAGATTGCTTTGGCAATTTGGGGTCTTTTCTGATTCCATCCAAATTTTAGGACTGTTTGTTCTAGCTCTGTGAAGAATGCTCGTGTTATTTTGATAGGGATTGCATTGAATATGTAGATTGCTTTGGGTCATATTGACATTTTAACAATGTTTGTTCTTCCAATCCAAGAGGATGGAATGTTTTTCCATTTCTTCGTGTCTTCTTCAATTTCTTTCATAAGGTTTCTATAGTTTTTAGTGTATAGATTTTTCACCTCTTTGGTTAGGTTTATTCCTAGGTATTTTATTGGTTTGGGTGCAATTGTAAATGGGATTGATTCCTTGATTTCTCTTTCTGTTGCTTCATTGTTGGTGTATAGGAATGCAACTGATTTCTGCACATCAATTTTATATCTTGCAACTTTGCTGAATTCATGGATCTGTTCTGGAAGTTTTTTGGTGGAGTCCTTTGAGTTTTCCATATAGAGTATCGTGTCATCTGCAAAGAATGAAAGCTTGACTTCCTCCTGGACGATTTGGATGGATTGGTCTATTTTCTATTTCTTCCTGTTCAAATTTTCTATTTCTTCCTGTTTCAGTTTTGGTAGTTTATATGTTTCTAGGAATTTGTCCATTTCTTCCAGATTGCCCATTTATTGGCATATAATTGCTCATAATATTCTCTTATTATTGGTTGTATTTCTGCAGGGTTAGTTGTGATCTGTCCTCTTTCATTCTTTATTTTATTTACTTAGGTCCTTTCATTTTTCTTTTTGTTCAAACTGGCTCGGGGTTTGTCAATTTTGCTAATTCTTTCCAAGAGCCAGCTCCTGGTTTCATTGATCTGTCCTACTGTTTGTTTATTTGTTTGTTTGTTTCGATAGCATTGGTTTCTGTCTGATCTTTATTATTTCCGGTCTTCTGCTGGTTTTGGGTTTTATTTGCTCTTCCTTTTCCAGCTCTTTGAGGTGTAAATTTAGGTGGGGTATCTGAGACCTTCATCCTTCTTTAGGAAGGCCTGGATTGCTATATACTTCCCTCTTATGACCATCTTTGCTGTGTACCAGAGGTTTTGGGCTGGTTTGTTATCATTTTCATTGGCTTCCATGTACTTTTTAATCTTCTCTTTAACTTCTTGTTTTGCCCACATTCTTTAGTAGGATTTTCCTTAGACTCCAAATATTTATCTATCCATAATTTTTCTTCTGGTTGATTTCGAGTTTCATAGCATTGTGGTCTAAAATTATGCACGGTATTATCTCCATCTTTTTGTATTTGTTGAGGGCTGATTTGTGTCCTAGTATGTGATCTATTCTGGAGAATGTGCCATGTGCACTTGAGAAGAATGTGTATTCTGCTGCTTTAGGATGAAATGTTCTGAATATATCTGTTAAGTCCATCCAGTCCAGTGTGTCATTCAAAGCCATTGTTTCCCTGTTGATTTTCTGTTTAGATGATCTGTCCATTGTTGTAAGTGGCATGTTGAAGTCCCCTACTATTATGGTGTTATTATCGATGAGTTTCTTTATGTTTGTGATTAATTGATTTATATATTTGGGTGAATTCCCGTTTGGAGCATAAAGGTTTACAATTGTTAGGTCTTCTTGGTGGAAAGACCCCTTGATTATGATATAATGCCCTTCTACATCTCTTTTTACAGTCTTTATTTTAAAATCTAGATTGTATGACATAAGTGTGGCTACTCCAGCTTTCTTTTGGCAACCATTAGCATGATAGATGGTTCTCCATCCCCTTATTTTCAATCTTTAGGTGTCGTTAGATCTAAAATGGGTCTCTTGTAAATAGCATATAGATAGATCTTGTTTTCTTATCCTTTCTGTTACCCTCTGTATTTTGATTGGAGCATTTAGACCATTGACATTGAGAGTGAGTACTGAAAGATATGAATTTATTTCCATTTTGTTGCCCATAGAGTTGGGGTTTCTGATGGTGTACTCTGGTCCTTTCTAGTCTTTGTTGCTTTTGGTCTTTTTTTTTTTTTTTTCATCTTTTCTCCCCTCAGAGAATCCCCCTTAAAATTTCTTGCAGGGCTGTTTTAGTGGTCACAAACTCCTTTAATTTTTGTTGGCCTGGAAAACTTTTTGTCTCTCCTTCTATTTTCAGTGATAGCCTTACTGGATAAAGAATTCTTGGCCGCATATGTTTCCAATTGAGCACACTGAATATATCCTGCCACTCCTTTCTGGCCTGCCAACTTTCTGTGGATAGGTCTGCTGCGAATCTGACCTGTCTTCCCTTGTAGGTTAAGGAGTTTTTTCCCTTGCTGCTTTCATGATTCTCTCCTTGCCAGAGTATTTTCTGAATTTGACTATGATATGCCTTGTTGATGGTCATTTTTTTATTGAAGCTAATGTGATTTCTCTGTGCTTCCTAGATTTTGATGTCTGTGTCTTTCCCCAGGTTAGGAAAGTTTTCCACTATGATATGCTCCCATAAGTTTTCTACCCCTTTTTCTCTCTCTTCCTCCTCTGGGGCCCCTATGATTCCAATGTTATTCCTTTTTAATGAGTCACTGAGTTCTCTAATTCTTATTTCATGATCTTTTGTCTTAGTCTCCCTCCTTTTTTCTGCTTCATTATTCTCTGTAAGTTTGTCCTCTATATCATCCATTCACTGCTCTGCCTCATCCATCCTTGCTGTCGTGGCACCCTTTTGAGATTGCAGCTCAGTTATAGCATTTTTTATTTCATCCTGACTAGCTTTTACTACTCTTATCTCCACAGAAAGGGATTCTAATCTATTTTCAACCCCAGCTGGTATTCTTATTACTGTGATTCCAGTTTATGGTTCAGACATCTTGCTTGTATCTGTGTTGATTAAGTCCCTGGCTGTCATTTCTTTCTGCTCTTTCTTTTGGGGTGAATTCCTTCTTTCATCATTTTGAAGGAAGAAAAGGAGTCAATAGAGTAAACACACACACACACACACACAATTAAAAAATTAAAAACAACACAAAGAAATCATATAAAGAATGTCAGATTCTAGGTGTGTTTTGGTCTGGTTGTTGAAAGAAGCTTGATAGATTGGAGAAAAAAAGTAAAGATAATAAAAGAAATAAAGGGGGAAAGGGGGGGAAGGAAAACATTTGAAAATTTGAGAAAATGAATACAATACAATAAAATCAAATGATGAAAGTAAAATAGAATTTTAAAAACTTATAAAAAAGTAAAAACTATGGTAGAAAAAATATTAAAGAAAATCTTTTTAATAACAATGGAAAATAAAAATAATTTTTTTTCTTTTTCTGTATTTAAGAATAAGAAAAGAAAAGGGAAAAAAATTGAATGAAAGGACCAGCAAACAGAATGAAATACAATTGAAATTACATCCAGTTTCCTGTAGAAGTCAAACCATGAAGCACTTTATAGTCTATAAACTAAGTAGGCAGAGAGACTTGTCATGTTCCTCAAGAGCGGGACAGTTGGGCTCAGTTGGGCAGGGCTTAGTGTAATGGCTCCAATCTCCACTAGATGGCGCTGCTTAGCTTCCTGGGGTGGATTGTTGTGGCTCCTATAGGGGTGCATGTGCATGCACTGGAGGGGTGAAAATGGCGTCACCTAGATACCCAGTCTCTAGTGTCAGAACTCTGTGCTCTCCCCGACCAGTAATCAAGCACCCCCTTTGTCTCTGGCTTTCTTCCTCTCCCCGCTTTTACACTGTCCATGACCAATCCATCAAGTTGCCAGGTGGCACCTCCCTCCTGAGTTCTATCTCAGATGCGGCTGTGAGATGTCCCTCACTTCTGAGAGACTGGGGATTTGACCCGCTCAGACCCTCTGGGGGAGGGTGTTGCTGAGCAATGGCTGGTGCCGGCCTGCCTCCAGGAACGTTCTCGAGACTGTGCTGCTGCTGATGCCCAGAGACCCTGGCTGGGTGCCAGCCCTCCCTAGAGAAAGTTCATGCAATCTTGTATCAGCAGTGTTTCAGGGATTATGGTAAATCACAACACACACCTGGCGCCAGGCTTAACTTTTAACACCCTTGTTCCAACACCAGTGTATGTGGTTGTTTTCTGGGATCCACTGGGACCTTTGTGGATGGGGTGGCTGCACAGCCTCTATCAAATGTCCTCCCAGCAGGGGAACCGCCACTCACCTTGTGGCCTGTAGACCCCTCAGACCTCACTTTCTGCTCTTGGGGATTCGCCCTTCCCACCAGAGCACCGCCAGGTATCCAGCTGCAGAGTTTCGGACTCTGCACTGTCCCTGTTTATAGAGTCTTAATGGAATTTAAACTCTCTCCTTTCTCCTTTCTCCCTTTTTTGTTCAGACCCTTGTGACCATTTCCACTTTTTCTTTTTCTCCCCTGCTGCTTTTGGGGGGGGGTGTGTTTCCCGTATTCTCCACCTGCCCCCCATCTCTGTCCTCTCTCTGCAAGCAAAACCAGCTCCCTGCTCTCCACGGCTTCTCTCTCCCCCAGTTCACCTCTCTGTGCTGCGTACCTGCCAGGTTCTGTGGTTCAAGTTGTGCAGATTGTTGTGTTAATCCTCAAATCAGTTTTCTAGGTGTGCAAGATGGCTTAGTGTTAATCTGGTTGCATTTCAGGGATGAGAGATGCAAAAAAAACTTCCATGCTGTTTCTCCATCTTGCCCCTCCCCTTATCAGATTTTTAGCTGCATTAAAATGTTGGTGCCTTAAAAAGGAGGACAGAATCTAAACCTTGATTTCTTTGCTTCTAGATGAAAGATAGAAGCAGACTGTAATTTCTCTCTGACACATAAATCAGCTATGCTTTTTTAAAGTTCTACCTGTAAGGCTGATGGAGGCTCAGCCCTGGAAGGACAAAATTTTGACTATATCTTTGCTTTCAAAACCAAAGAAGATAATGAAGTGGGCCAAAACTCTACACTCTTTGCCAGAACTTCTCACTGGATGGTCTGCATGCCAGCTACATCAGAATTAATTTAAGTGCTAAACATAGATTTCTTGGCCCTTACTACCAGATCAACTAAATCAAAATCTCTGCAGGCTTATCTGATATACATTACTATTTGAAAACCACTGCTCAATGAAAGGCAATCATTCATTAATTCACTTATGTGTTCATCTGTGCCTTCAGTTAACAGAGAATTTTGGAATGCCTCCTACACAAGGAAACTGTGCTAGTCATGGAAGAGGAAACAGAATTAAGACACAGTGACTGGCTAGTCACATTTATATTTTAACAGAGGAGATTAGAAATATATACAACTGACTATAATACTGTGAAAAGCCTAAAACACATAGGATTCTATAGATCTTAGAGAGTGTTTTCACATGTGTTATTTCATTTTAATGCAATATCCTGATAGCTACTTCTAGCATTGCACTTATTAGGCTTACTTTGTCAATGTTTTTATGCCCATGAGACCATTAATTCCCTGAGTAGGGGCCTGAACTTAGTTGCCTGGATATGTCTTAGACAAAGAATAGTAGGGCTCACACATCCAAATATGAAGTTTGTTAAACTGAATAAAAGGTATTATTATGCCCTATAGTACAGGCAACTTCAATATGCTGAAAAAATTCTCCAGTTCCACCACGTTCTAAAGATATTATTTTATCTCCTTATTCCTCTCATGTCCTCATATATTTTCCCAAAATTATTGTGGTATAAACTTCATTCAAATCCAATCACATTTTGACCATTTAACATATTTTATATTTTGTGTTAAGTGCTTGAGATAGTCAAATAAATGACATACTCTCTGCTTAGAAGGGTGTTCTATGCTAATGAGGGAAACAGACACATAAGTAAATTAATATTATTTAATGTGAAAAGCCCTATGATAAATTATAGTAAAAAAACACTTCAAAAGCAGAAGCACTGAACAATCATTTAAATCCATGGGGAGTGGCAGTCAAGTTATATTTCATTATTTTATTTTATTTTTATTTTAATGAACATTCAATTTATTTTTCAACATTCTTTCCAGCATCAGATACAAGTTTATATAAAAAAGATCATATTGCTCTTTTTTTTGTGGTACCTCAAAGGCAGTAAGGATGAAGCTTACTGCTTTAGGATGAAGCTGAACATCTCTTGCTCAGCTACTGGCTGCCAAAGGCTCATAGAAGTGGATGATGAACACAAACCTTATACCTTTTATAACAAGGGTATGGCCACAGAAGTTGCTGCTGATGCTCTGGATGAAAAATGTAAGGGTTACGTGGTCCAAATAAGTGGTGGCAATGACAAGCAAGGCTTCCCCATGAAGCAGGGTGTCTTGACCCCTGGTCATGTCCACCTGCTGCTGAGTAAGGGGCATTCCTGCTATCGACTAAGGAAAACTAGAGAAAGAAAGTGCAGATCTGTTTGGGGTTGCATTGTGGATGCCAATCTCAGAGTTCTCAATTTGGTTATTGTAAAAAAAAAGGGGGGGTGAGAAGGATATTCCTGGAGTCACTAATACTACTGTGCCTTGCCACCTGGGGCCCAAAAGAATGAGAGGAATCTGCAAACTTTTCTAAAGAAGATGATGTCCACCAGTATGTTGTGAGAAAGCCCCTAAACTAAGAAGGCAAGAAACCTAGAACCAAAATGCCCAAGATTCAGCATCTTGTTTCTTCATGTGTCCTCCGACACAAACATCAGTGTATTGCTCTGAAGAAACAGCATACTAATAAAAATAAGGAAGGGGTTGCAGAATATGCTAAACTTTTTGGCAAAGAAAATGAAAGAAGCCAAGGAAAGATGCCAGGAACAGATTGTCAAGAGATGGAGGTGGTATCTGAGAGCTTCTACCTCTAAGCCTGAGTCCAGTCAAAAATGAGATTTTCTAAGAGTAACAAATAAATAAGATCAGACATCAAAAAGAAAAAAAAAGACCATATTACATATGCTCTTTCAGTAGAAACATGGTTCTATAAATAGCTTTTTCTTTATTTTCTATCATCCTCTTCCATTCATTCCAAGGCAACCATTGTTAATTAAATTCCATGCTTTTGTTTTTAAGGGACAGACTCTGCAGTGGGATGGGAATGCCAGATTGAAGACTGTGTGTACTGTCAAAGCAAAAACTGCACTGGACAAAGTTAATCGGATGCTGAAAACTTTATTCAAGGCTATTGCAATAGGGGAGACAGAACATTAAGTTATCTCAATTCTACTAAAACAAAGTGAGTTTTCAAGAGCTGGGATTAGACTAAAGAAATCACAGGCCATCTTTGTTGGCTAATTAGCTTTACCCAAAGGAAAAGTAAACAGTCTTCCTACTTTCCTGACAGGACACAGTTTTACAACTTGAAGCAAGGCATTCACTGAATTTAGGCTCCTACCACCCCCCAGACATTAGGGGATGAGGGTATTATCTTCCTAGATGAATACATTTTAAAAGGATGGCTCCCAGGTCCTTGAGAAAGATAGGCCTGGGTTGTGAAACTGGCAAAAGACTTTTTAAAGGATTCACATCTCAAAGGGATGCAGAAAGAATTTACAGTTACTAATTTTCTAAAGTAAATGCTCTAAGAGAGATTTTCTAAAGTAAATCCTCTCTAAGAGAGGAGGAACCTCTGGTGTAGGCCATCCGGATCCTGTAAGGCCCATGGTAAGAAGGAGGTCAGGGACCAGGAGATAGGAAGAAGCCTGTCTATAAAGGTCAGTCAAACTGAGGGAACTATTAAGGCCATCTTAGACAATAGATTTAATTTTAATGGCTATCACCAGATTGATTATTTTATCAAAGGCCTATAACAATTCATATTTTACGACTTCCCCCTTCTCAACATTAGAAATACAACTGACTTTGTTTTTACATTGTGATAGGTTAAAAAGTGACACTTTATTATTGTTTGAACTTTTATTTTCCTGCCTACTAAGAAGACTGAGTATCTTCTCACTGTTTAATTAGATGTTTCTTATAAATTTCATATCTGTCCATTTTGTTTTCTTTTTGGTTGGCCTTTTTATTTTTGTTAATATTTTGTAATGTATTGTTTGTTTATGGACTTTTATTATGTTTGCCGTATAACTATTGGCTATATTGGTTAAAATATTTTTTTGAGTAATTGCCTGGGGTCAGGTGAGGGGAAAGGATTAACTGTAAAAGAGCAAGAAGGAATGTTTTGGGATGATGGAATGCTCTGTATCTTAGTTGTGGTGAGGCTTACATTTCTCAAAACACCTCAAACTGCACACTTAAACTAGCTAAATTTTATATGTAAATGATGTCTCCATAAACTTGGGGGAGAGAAATTAGAAAAAAAACTCCATAGCAAATGGTACAGTTAAGGTTTGTGTATTTCATTGTATGCAAATTTTATATCAAAAGAAAACCCTAGCAAATGTTGAATTCTAGTTAACAATTTACACGTTGAAATATTTAAGGAATATGTTGATGCCTTCAAGTTCCTTTGAAATTCATTGAAAATAAGATGAATTAATGGATAGATAAAAGGACAGATAGATATTGACAAAAATGTCTTATCATTTATATAAATTATAAATGTTGATATAACAATTGTTAATGGGAGGTCTATGTGGTGAGTACACGACTATTTAGCAACATCTTGTAACTTTGCTGGAGGCTTGATAACTTTCATAATAAATGTTTATAATAAAAATATATTCTGAACACCTAGGTTGGTATATAGTATACTAAAATTCCTTCCAAAATTTTACTGCTTCATACAGTAGAATTATAAGATGACCCTCAAGATTCCTATCCCCTGACATACATTCATCTTCTTCCATTTATTCTTCAACAAGAATCTAGTTACTGCTGTGAAGAGATTTTGTAAATGTAATTAGCATCCCAAATCAGTTAATTTTCAGAAAGGGCGATTATCCTTAGTGAGGCTAATCAAATGTATCCTTTTAAGGCTTTTTCTGACTCCAGTGTTAGCTCAGTTGTGAAGCAGTGTCACCAGGACTCATTGTTCTACTTCACCATCTTTGGTGTATTGCTTGATCTTGTAAAAGGATTAAAGTAGACATAATAGAGCAAAATCTTTTGTCTTCTTGCTCTTTTCCTCCTCTTTCTTTCACTTTCTATTTATGTATTTAGTTAGCTAGTTCCTTCCTTCTCTCTCCTTAAAATTAAGTAATAGAGAAACTTCAAGGCTTATAAAAATAGCTCTCAAAAGCACTCTTCTTGGATTTCATCAATGATTCCAATGAAAAGGCAATAAAGAAGAGAAGAAGAGGAGGAGGAGGAGGAAGAGGAAGGAGGAGGGAGGAGGAGGAGGAGGAGTAGGGAGGAGTAGGGAGGAGTAGGAGAAGGAGGAGGAGGAGAAGGAGGAGGAGGAAGAGGAGGAGGAGGAGGAGGAGGAGGAGGAGGAGGAGGAGGAGGAGAATCTCCAATCAATCCAGTGAAAACTGCTACCTGACCCAAAGCACCAGGACCCATATCTCTTCTTCTGAGTCCACAAAACTACCCCACATTGACTTAGGAAGTTAGCCACCCTTCAGATGCTCTCTCATACTTACCAGATGAATAAAGTATCTGAACTCTATTTGAGTTACTTAAACTATTTTTTCATTGACAGTCTTTAGGCTTATCGCTTTATAGTTGTAAGATGGTTGTTACGTTTTCTGGAAGGGCATGGAGTGACAATGTCCACGGGCAGAGGATGTTTTTCTCCTGTGTTTATTTTAAGGAAGAAATTATATCCCAGAGACTGAGTCAGATTTCTCCCTCAGATGCCAGTGGCCAGGACTGAGTCACATTCTGATGTCCTACTGCAATGGAAGCAAGCAAGGTGACTGTTCAATATTTTTAGCTGCTCTAATGGGAGGTAAGTCAGCAAGAAAGAAATTCTGGGGAGGGAAGAATGGCTGTAGAGTATATAGCCAACAGTGCATAGCACCACATTTTCCCCAAATATTATTGAATATGTCATATTATTTCAAGTTAGTATGTTCAGTATTTCAAGTGTACAGACACATTTTATGACACTCTTTCCTAATATTTTGATTGCAATTAGAAGAGTTCTCAAGTAAAGCCAAACTGTGTTAGCATACTTTAAATAATAGACTCTTTTCCTGTTTGAAAATCAGCTTGAAGAAAGCCATAGAGAAGTTCTTCATAAGAAATGTAAATGCTGACATATAGTTGTTGGAGCAAAACAATCAGCATCAATACAAATAAAACACATTATCAAAAGTGAGACAAAATGGTTAATTTGTATGTTAATATGATTAATAGTAAGGGCCATGTGCTAGCCCTGAAACCAAACTAGGAAACCAGAACAATGTCTCCTGCTGTATGTCCTCCATTGTTCAAGGATGTGTTTCTGTTCAGGTCGATATCCATGATAGGTACATTGCTAGTGAAATAAGCAGGGTTGCTAAGCAACGGGGGGGGGAATGATGTTGGAGAAAGCCATCTCTTTCAAGCAATAGCTGACAAGAGAGCTGTTGCTAAGTGTCGTTTAACATGCATAAAAACTGAACCTTGTCATCATCTGCAGTTAAGTGTGTCATGGCGCTCGGCACTGCTAACGTTTTTAAAGTTGAATAAAAGGTAAGGAAGAGGATGAAATACGGGTCCTTCCGTCATGCTGCAGGTGGCTCAAAGAGGACAGTCAATTGATGATTCCTACATGTTTGTGTATTCTGAGGTATAAATTGTCAATCTGTAATCATATTATTGGGTTTTTTCCCCAATAATATGGCCTCTTCCTATTTTTTTTTTCTCTTTGGTCCATATTTGCAAAACATATGTCTGGTAAAGGACTGGTATTTGGAATATATAAAGAACCCACAAAACTGAATAAGGAAATAAACAACCTAATTAAAAATAGGCAAAAATATTTAACAAATATTTCACCAAAAAACATTAAAATTTTAAATATGGATGGCAAACAAATATATGAAAAGAAGCTCAACATCAGTAATCATTAGAGAAACCCAAACTAAAGCCACAGTGGCATACCTCTTCACACCTATTGCAGTGGCTAAACAAACCAAAACAAGAACAACCAAAACCCCCAAACTTGAAAATACCAAGAATTACTGAAGGTGTAGTGTAACTGAAACCTTCATACAGTTTTGGTAGAATGTAAAATGGTACCATCATTCTGGAAAACAGTTTGGGAATTTTCTTATAAAGTTAAAGAAGATACTTTTAACAACTCAGCAATTCTGCTTCTAGATATTACTCAAAAGAATATTTTATGTCCTCCCAAATACATGCTTGTAAATATTTCCAACTAGTTTTATTCTTAACATTCCAGAAATGAAAATAATTTAAATATCTATCAACTGCTGAATGGAAATACAAACTGATAAATGCATCCTACTCAGAAATTCAAAAGAACACACTACTGATAAATCCAACAGTATAGATGAATCTCCAATGTATTGTACTAAGTGTAAAAAAGCCAAACTGAAACAAAAACAAAAACAAAAAAGGCTTCATACCATATACTTTCATTTTCATGATAGTTTAGAAAGTTCAAAACCACAAGGGACAGAAAACCAATCAATAGTTGCCAGGGTCCGAGGGTAAGAGGAGGGGCATGAGAGAGCTTTTTGTGGTGCTAGAAATGTTCTATATGTTGATTGTGATGGTGATTATGTGACTGTGTACATTTTCAAAATTCAAAAAACTCTACACTTCAAAAGGGCTAATTTACTTACTGCAACAATATTAAACCTTAATAATCCTGACTCCATAAAGTGACAAGAGTAAAACTCAGTTAGGTACAGTCATTTACTCTCACAGAGCTATGGGTCATCTGGGGAAGTTTTGCCTCAGGTTGGTATTACTAACAGAGTTCTGCTTCTTACTGCTCACTCTCTTGGGACCAATGGACTATCTAGGTCATGATTCTTATAATGGGGCTGGCATTTTAAAGCCCTTGCTTTCATGTCTTCCAACATCTCACTTGGAGAGCCCAAAGTCAAGGATAAGGTATCCAACTGGTGAAACTTCACTCTTACTGTATCTTCCTATCCCTGGAAGAGTGGAGAGTTGAAGTCAATACTACATCTACGATAGTACCCAAAAAAATTGGTCATGCATAATTTTAAGGAGCTTTTGGTGAGTCAGGGTTATCATGGAAAATTAGAAGAAGGTGGCATTAGCTTCTTTCCCACAAACACACTAGCAGTTATAATGAAAGCAAATCTCAGAGCAAATTTTATCACATACCAACATTTATGGGATGAATATTCTTTAGAAGAAGGAAGAAAATATTTCATATGACCTGTTCCATCACTTTGATAAATGCCTCTCTCTCTCTCTCTCTCTCTCTCTCTCTCTCTCTCTCTCTCTCTGTCTCTCTCTCTTTAGGCACTGACCTGATCTTGCATGAATAGCTGACTTAAAGAAAGTATAATTATATTCTATATGCAAAATTCTACACACTTAGAGTTGGCTTATAATTATCATCAGCAACCAAAATCCTCCATGCCAATAGATGGAGAAAGGATTCTTTCAAAATCGTCTTCAGCACCCCTCTCAGGCACACAGGCTGCAGGATTTGCTAGCTGCATATATCATGCCCGATTAATGTGGAGAGTGTGTCTAAAATGTTCTAGCTAATCTTCTTATCTTTATTTTCATTGATTTTGCCAATGAGATCCCACTTCCAACATTCATTATGCGAACCAGCAAACCACTAATTTCAGCAGTGAGTCCCTGTATCAAAAATTCAATTGTTCAATGTATGGCCTTAAAATAATGCAGTACATGTACCTCAAAAGTAGCTGCTTCTAAAATGGAGCGGTTCTGATTAAAGGCTAAGTGACAATGTGAGAGATGTGAATCCCTGATTACAACAATTGACAACACCTAACATGTATATTGCCTGACACTAATTAATACATGTAAAATACCACGATGTCTATGCTGCAGTATCTAAAAGCAAATTGCCCAGGAGAAATGTATAAGTGTTTATAGCAACATTATTCAAAAATACCCTAAAAAAAAAAAAAAAAGGACGTTAGAGTGGGAGAGAGCCAAAGCATAAGAGACTGTTAAAAACTGAGAACAAACTGAGGGTTGATGGGGGGTGGGAGGGAGGGGCGGGTGGGTGATGGGTATTGAGGAGGGCACCTTTTGGGATGAGCACTGGGTGTTGTATGGAAACCAATTTGTCAATAAACTTCATATAAAAAATAAATAAATAAATAAATAAATAAATAAACATTAAAAAAATGTTTAAAAAAAAAAAATACCCTAAACGCCCAACAAGAGAGTGGGTAAAAAAATCATGCAGTGTTCCAATAATGGAATACTACAAAACAACAAATGGCATAAAGCCATGGGTGTATCTCACAAATGTTATGATGAATGAAATAAACCAGGCACAAGAAAGTAAATACTACTTGCCTGGTTCCATTTCCAGGGAGTTCAAAAATTGGCAAAGCTTTCATGTGGTGATAAAGCTCCTGTGTGGTTAGGCTGGAGTGGCACTGATGCAAAGCAAGAATGAGAAAACCTTCTGGGTGATGGAGATTTTCTCTATCTGAATGTGAGTGACTGCATTAAAGGTGTATACATGTATAAAAATCAAGAAGTACCAATGATCTGTGTCCTATATGCACCTCATTGTATACAATTTTTTAAAGTTTATTTTTATTTATTTTTGAGAAACAGAGATAGAGAGTGAGCAGGGGAAGGGCAGAGAGAGAGGCAGACAGAATCCCAAGCAATCTCATGCTGTCAGTGCAGACCCCAGTGTGGGGCTCAAACTCACAAACCATGAGATCATGACATGAGCCAAAATCAAGAGTTGGACATTTAACAGACTGAGCCACCCAGGTGCCCCAACATTTTATACCTTAACGTAAACATGAGTGACCAAAAACAATTAAGTGAACTACAGCCATAATATTAGTATAAAACTTAATTCTGGTTTCAGTGGCCCCAAATATGTACAGTAAGTTATAAACTATGAATGGCAAAGGAGATAGAGAAGTATCTAGTTATCACTTCAGAAACACACTCTGGAATTCACACGAATTATGGAAAATTGTTCTCATTACCCACCACCAAGACTCCTGCTTACCTCTGCCTCATGTTTGGGCACATTTCTCTCCAATGACCTGCTAAGTACCAGTATAAATATAGACTTCCTGGTAGCTATACCTCCATCCTCAAACCTCATCTTCATCAGAATTGTTACTTCAAGCTCTGTGTTCTTGTAGTGATTTTTTTAACATAATTTTATCAGGGTAATTATTTTATGTGAGATATTTCTTTCCAGACTGTTTCCTCCCTCAAAAGATTTATGGAGGTGTGGAATTGTGTCTGATGTGGAATTTTTATTCCCAGAAACAGAGAATGCCTGCACATAGGAGAGCCTGTTTGCTTGTATTTAAAGAAGGAATCATTTCTTCTTCCACCTTTCTGAAGGTCACAGGAAGTGTCTTTGAGGTTATGAATCCACCCTGTATGTTCTACAGTGAGAAAGAACTGAGCTTTTGTTTTTCTATTATCTTTACTTTGGTTATCAGTATTTTCACTGTACCATGGTAGCAGTCAATAGGCTATTTCTTTGTCTCTATCAGATCTGTGCAATTTTTGGTTCTATGGTGACTGCCTAACATCAGTCTTCATCAACTGCCTGAATAGCAGCAATGGCCTCCTACTTAGTTGCTCTGTATCTAATTTACCCCTAACTCCCCTAGTCCTTATGAGATCCACAAACCAGATTTCACTACCACAGACCAAGGGATCTTTCTATAGTGCTAGCTGAGCATTCTGGACTAAGTGACCTTCCTTTTTATACTCAGAGCAGCACTCGTAATAACATATCATAATTTCTGGTTTGCATGTCTATTTTCAGCACTACACCACAATTCAGGGGAGGGACTTTGTTTTCTTTAATATTCTATACCTAGCAT
The DNA here is from genome assembly GCF_007474595.2 of Lynx canadensis. Classification (NCBI taxonomy): domain Eukaryota; kingdom Metazoa; phylum Chordata; class Mammalia; order Carnivora; family Felidae; genus Lynx; species Lynx canadensis. The sequence goes on from NC_044309.1 coordinate 65,368,953, forward strand.
CTAGGACAAGGCTAATACAGAGTGGATGCTCATGAGTTAAATAAGTGAATAAATAAAAAGGCTTTATATTTTTCCACATGCAATCAGTTCTCCCTGTCACCTAGATCTTTATAGAGAAGTCTTCTGAATCACTTCTACATCATTTAGTCCCTTTATTGTATGTATGTGTGTGTGTGTATAAAATATTTTTCATGTGTTAAAACACATGCATAAATTGATCTAAACCTTTCATTTGTTAGTACATAATTTTATCAATTATTTCTGTGTCACTTTGTATTCAAGCTTTTTCTTCCAAATATGTTAAAAACTTTTTGGAGGGGAACAATTTATCCGTTGTGCCTTTTACATATTCTTACATACATATCATACTTAGTAAAAGACTACATACGATAATCACATATTACAGCAATAATTGCTGTAACTAACAAAGGCTTACTTTTATCCTAAATTTGGCCAGTTGCTATTTAAGTAAAGTGTAACTTACAAAATTAAATTTAAAATTGTATAAAACAGAAGTTTACACATACTGTACACTTCTAATCTACCAGGTGATTCCCCCCAGCCATGCACATCCAAAATAGAACACACAAAATGTCATCTTTTCCCACAAGAATCTCATAATTTAAAGAAGAAAACAGCCAACCACGAGGACTTAATGTGATGGAGTGTACATCTGGGTGACACGTTCTCATTTCCGTGTTAGTGGATTGTTTGATGGTCGATTTACCACAGATGTTGAAACTACATTCAGAGTATGAATGACTCTCCTTCTAAACAAGAATATTATGGAATACTATTTGGTTGATCTGTAGAAAGAAACACCCATTCTTGTAACTTAACATTTTCCATGGCACACCATTTATAGTTCAATACTGAAACCCTGGAAAGAGTAATGAGAGGTTTGCCAGGCACACTGAGTTACTTGAAAATAAGAATTACATAACCACAAGACATGATGAATACAGCAACATCAGAAAAGGTATTTCTAAAATCTAATTTCAGGAAAAATACTATTCTTTCATTATCTTAATGAAACTTGAGTAGCCCCTGCAGATCTAAGTGCAAACCACTTTTTTTTTTCTAAAAATAAAATGTCTCTTTGACTTAGCTATTTTCTGTAAAAGGATTTAGGAGAGGGCATGCTAGTCAGAAGCTTATAGCTACTGCAAAAAAAGTAGAAGCCACAGAATGTCATGACTGAAAGAAATAATGGTATAGAATCTTCTTAAACATTTTTTACTTATAAAAGAAACATTTCATAGTATGTCAAATAACAGATAAAAGTTTGGAAATACGAATAACTTGTGCTTCCTCAAAAATAGCCATAGATCTTTCATTAACTTCTACAGCAACCATTCCATAGAATTTTGTTGGAATTACACTTTCATTTAGAATAGCACATTAGCCATCATATATTTTCACATACCCAACATATACACATTTTGAAAAAATATATGAAATTTATTGTCAAATTGGTTTCCATACAACACCCAGTGCTCATCCCAAAAGATGCCCTCTTCAATACACATCACCCACCCTCCCCTCCCTCCCACCCCCCATCAGCCCTCAGTTTGTTCTCAGTTTTTAAGAGTCTCTTATGATTTGGCTCTCTCCCACTCTAACCTATGGTATCTGTCTTTCTCTGTATGGCTTATTTCACTTAGCATCACACTCTCCAGATCCATCCACGTTGCTACAAAGGGCCATATTTCATTCTTTCTCATTGCCACGTAGTATTCCATTGTGTATATAAACCACAATTTATTTATCCATTCATCAGTTGATGGACATTTAGGCTCTTTCCATAATTTGGCTATTGTTGAGAGCGCTGCTATAAACATTGGGGTACAAGTGCCCCTATGCATCAGCACTCCTGTATCCCTTGGGTAAATTCCTAGCAGTGCTACTGCTGGGTCATCGGGTAGGTCTATTTTTAATTTTCTGAGGAACCTCCACACTGTTTTCCAGAGCGGCTGCACCAGTTTGCATTCCCACCAACAGTGCAAGAGGGTTCCCATTTCTCCACATCCTCGCCAGCATCTATAGTCTCCTGATTTGTTCATTTTGGCCACTCTGACTGGCGTGAGGTGATATCTGAGTATGGTTTTGATTTGTATTTCCCTGATGAAGAGCGACGTTGAGCATCTTTTCATGTGCCTGTTGGCCATCCAAATGTCTTCTTTAGAGAAGTGTCTATTCATGTTTTCTTCCCATTTCTTCACTGGATTATATGTTTTTGGGTGTGGAGTTTGGTGAGCTCTTTATATATTTTGGATACTAGCCCTTTGTCCAATATGTCATTTGCAAATATCTGTTCCCATTCCGTTGGTTGTCTTTTAGTTTTATTGATTGTTTCCTTTGCAGTGCAGAAGCTTTTAATCTTCATGAGGTCCCAGTAGTTCATTTTTGCTTTTAATTCACTTGCCTTTGGGGATGTGTCGAGTAAGAGATTGCTACGGCTGAGGTCAGAGAGGTCTTTTCCTGCTTTCTCCTCTAGGGTTTTGATGGTTTCCTGTCTCACATTCAGGTCCTTTATCCATTTTGAGTTTATTTTTGTGAATGGTGTGAGAAAGTGGTCTAGTTTCATCCTTCTGCATGTTGCTGTCCAGTTCTCCCAGCACCATTTGTTAAAGAGACTGTCTTTTTTCCATTGTATATTCTTTACTGCTTTGTCAAAGATTAGTTGGCCATACTTTTGTGGGTCTAGTTCTGGGGTTTCTATTCTATTCCATTCGTCTATGTGTCTGTTTTTGTGCCAATACCATGCTGTCTTGATGATTACAGCTTTGTAGTAGAGGCTCAAGTCTGGGATTGTGATGCCTCCTGCTTTGGTCTTCTTCTTCAAAATTCCTTTGGCTATTCAGGGCCTTTTGTGGTTCCATATGAATTTTAGGATTGCTTGTTCTAGTTTCAAGAAGAATGCTGGTGCAATTTTGATTGGGAATGCATTGAATGTGTAGATAGCTTTGGGTAGTATTGACATTTTAACAATATTTATTCTTCCAACCCATGAGCATAGAATGTTTTTCCACTTCTTTATATCTTCTTCAATTTCCTTCATAAGCTTTCTATAGTTTTCAGCATACAGAACTTTTACATCTTTGGTTAGGTTTATTCCAAGGTATTTTATGCTTCTTGGTGCAATTGTGAATGGGATCAGTTTCTTTATTTGTCTTTCTGTTGCTTCATTGTTAGTGTGTAAGAATGCAACTATTTCTGTACATTGATATTGTATCCTGCAACTTTGCTGAATTCATGTATCAGTTCTAGAAGACTTTTGGTGGAGTTTATTGGATTTTCCATGTATAATATCATACGATCTGCAAAAAGTGAAAGCTTAACTTCATCTTTGCCAATTTTGATGCCTTTGATTTCCTTTTGTTGTCTGATTGCTGATGCTAGAACTTCCAACACTATGTTAAACAACAGCGATGAGAGTGGACATCCCTGTCGTGTTCCTGATCTCAGGGAAAAAGCTCTCAGTTTTTCCCCATTGAGGATGATGTTAGCTGTGGGCTTTTCATAAATGGCTTTTATGATGGTTAAGTATGTTCCTTCTATCCCGACTTTCTCAAGGGTTTTTATTAAGAAATGTTGCTGAATTTTGCCAAATGCTTTTTCTGCATCAATTGACAGGATCGTATGGTTCTTATCTTTTCTTTTATTAATGTGATGTATCACGTTGATTGATTTGTGAGTGTTAAACCAGCCCTGAATCCCTGGAATGAATCCCACTTGATCATGGTTAATAATTCTTTTTATAAGCTGTTGAATTAGATTTGCTAGTATCTTATTGAGAATTTTTGCATCCATATTCATCAGAGATATTGGCCTGTAGTTCTCTTTTTTTGCTGGGTCTTTGTCTGGTTTAGGAATCAAAGTAAGACTGGCTTCATAGAATGAGTCTGGAAGTTTTTCTTCCCTTTCTATTTTTTGGAATAACTTGAGAAGGATAGGTATTATCTCTGCTTTAAACGTCTGGTAGCACTCCCCTGGAAGCCATCTGGTCCTGGACTCTTATTTTTGGAGATTTTTGATAACTGATTCAATTTCTTCGCTTGTTATGGGTCTGTTCAAGCTTTCTATTTCCTTCAGTTTGAGTTTTGGAAGTGTGTGGGTATTTAGGAATTTGTCCATTTCTTCCAGGTTGTCCAGTTTGTTGGCATATAGTTTTTCATAGTATTCCCTGAATTGCTTGTATTTCTGAGGGATTGGTTGTAATAATTCCATTTTCATTAATGATTTTATATATTTGGGTCATCTCCCTTTCCTTTTTGAGAAGCCTAGCTAGAGATTTATCAATTTTGTTTATATTTTCAAAAAACCAACTCTTGGTTTCATTGATCTGCTCTACTGTTTTTTTAGATTCTAAAGTGTTTATTTCTGCTCTGATCTTTATTATTTCTCTTCTTCTGCTGGGTTTAGGCTGCCTTTGCTGTTCTGCTTCTATTTCCTTTAGGTGTGCTGTTAGATTTTGTATTTGGGATTTTTCTTGTTTCTTGAGATAGGCCTGGATTGCAATGTATTTCCCTCTCAGGACTGCCTTCGCTGCGTCCCAAAGCGTTTGGATTGTTGTATTTTCATTTTCGTTTGTTTCCATATATCTTTTAATTTCTTCTCTAATTGCCTGGTTGACCCATTCATTCTTTAGTAGGGTGTTCTTTAACCTCCATTTTTTGGAGGTTTTCCAGACGTTTTCCTGTGGTTGATTTCAAGCTTCATAGCATTGTGGTCTGAAAGTATGCATGGTATGATCTCAATTCTTGTATACTTATGAAGGGCTGTTTTGTGACCCTGTATGTAATCTATCTTGGAGAACGTTCCATGTGCACTCGAGAAGAAAGTATATACTGTTGCTTTGGGATGCAGAGTTCTAAATATATCTGTCAAGTCCATCTGATCCAATGTATCATTCAGGGCTCTTGTTTCTTTATTGACCGTGTGTCTAGATGACCTATCCATTGTTGTAAGTGGGGTGTTAAAGTTCTCTGCGATTACCACATTCTTATCAATAAGGTTGCTTATGTTTGTGAGTAATTGTTTTATATATTTGGGGGCTCCAGTATTCAGCGCATAGACATTTATAATTGTTAGCTCTTCCTGATGGATAGACCTTGTAAGTATTTTATTTTAATTTTTTTTAACATTTATTTACTTTTGAGACAGAGAGAGACAGAGCATGAACAGGGGAGGGGCAGAGAGAGAGGGAGACACAGAATCTGAAACAGGCTCCACGCTCTGAGCTGTCAGCACAGAGCCCGACGCGCGGCTCAAACTCACAGACCGTGAGATCATGACCTGAGCCATAGTCGGACGCTTAACCGACCAAGCCACCCAGGCGCCCCATAGACCTTGTAAGTATTATGTAATGCCCTTCTTCATCTCTTGTTACAGCCTTTAATTTAAAGTCTAGTTTGTCTGATATAAGTATGGCTACTCCAGCTTTCTTTTGACTTCCAGTAGCATGATAAATAGTTCTCCATCCTCTCACTTTCAATCTGAAGGTGTCCTCAGGTCTAAAATGAGTCTCTTGTAGACAGCAAATAGATGGGTCTTGTTTTTTTATCCATTCTGATACCCTATGTATTTTGGTTGGCGCATTTAGTCCATTTAGATTCAGTGTTATTATAGAAAGATATGGGTTTAGAGTCATTGTGATGTCCGTAGGTTTCATGCTTGTAGCAATGTTTCTGGTACTTTGTCTCACAGGATCCCCCTTAGGATCTCTTGTAGGGCTGGTTTAGTGGTGACAAATTCCTTCAGTTTTTGTTTGTTTGGGAAAACCTTTATGTCTCCTTCTATTCTAAATAACAGACTTGCTAGATAAAGGATTCTCGGCTGCATATTTTTTCTGTTCATCATATTGAAGATCTCCTGCCATTCCTTTCTGGGCTGCCAAGTTTCAGAAGAAAGATCAGTCATGAGTCTTATAGGTTTCCCTTTTTATGTTAGACCACATTTATCCCTGAAAGATGCTTTCAGAATTTTCTCTTTATCCTTGTATTTTGCCAGTTTCCCTATGATATGTCATGCACAAGATCGATTCAAGTTACATCTGAAGGGAGTTCTCTGTGCCTCTCGGATTTCAATGCCTTTTTCCTTCCCCAGTTCAGGGAAGTCCTCAGCTATTATTTCTTCAAGTACACCTTCAGGACCTTTCCCTCTCTCTTCCTCCTCTGGAATACCAATTATGCGTAGATTATTTCTCTTGAGTGCATCACTTAGTTCTCTAATTTTCCCCTGGAATTTCCTGGAATTTTTTATCTCTTTTTCTCAGCTTCCTCTTTGTCCATAATTTTATCTTCTAGTTCACCTATTCTCTCCTCTGCCTCTTCAATCCACGCTGTGGTTGTCTCCATTTTATTTTGCAGCTCATTTATAGCATTTTTAGCTCCTCCTGGCTGTTCCTTAGTCCCTTGATCTCTGTAGCAATAGATTCTCTGCTGTCCTCTATACTGTTTTCAAATCCTATATTTAAACAATCCCATATTGTTTAAATCCTTTTTGATAAGTTCCTTAGCTGTCGTTATTTCCTGGAGATTCTTTTGAGGGGAATTCTTCCGTTTTGTCATTTTGGATAGTCCCTGGAGTGGTGAGGAACTGCAGGGCACTTCCCCTGTGCTGTCTTGAATAACTTGCGTTGGTGGGCTGGGTCGCAGTCAGACCTGATGTCTGCCCCCAGCCCACCACTGGGGCCACAGTCAGACTGGTGTGAACCTTCTCTTCCCCTCTCCTAGGGCGGGATTCACTGTGGGGTGGCGTGGCCCGTCTGGGCTACTTGCACACTGCCAGGCTTGTGGTGCTGGGGATCTGGCGTTTTAGCTGGGGTGGATCGGCAAGGTGCACAGGGGCGGCAGGGGCAGGCTCAGCTCACTTTTCCTTCGGTGATCCACTTCGGGAGGGGCCCTGTAGCACCGGGAAGGAGTCAGACCTGCCACTGGAGGGATGGATCCGCAGAAGCACAGTGTTGGGTGTTTGCGCAGTGCAAGCAAGTTCCGTGACAGCAACTGGTTCCCTTTGGGATTTTGTCTGGGGGACGGGCGAGGGAGATGGCACTGGCAAGCGCCTTTGTTCCCCACCAAGATGAGCTCTGTTGTCTGGGGCTCAACAACTCTCCCTCCCGTTGTCCTCAGCCCTCCCGCTCTCCGAGCAGAGCTGTTAGCTTATAACCTTCCAGATCTTAAGTCCTCCTTGCTGTCCGAACACACTCTGTCCACCCCTCCGTTTTTGCAAGCCAGACTTAGGGGCTCTGCTTTGCCGGCAGGCTGCCCCTCCTCCCCGGCTCCCTCCTGCCAGTCCGTGGAACACACACCACCTCTCCGCCCTTCCTACCCTCTTCCATGAGCCTCTCATCTACACTGGCTCCGGAGAATCCATTCTGCTAGTCTTCTGGTGGTTTTCTGGGTTATTTAGGCAGGTGTGGGTGGAATCTAAGTGATCAGCAGGACACGGTGAGCCCAGCGTCCTCCTACGCCACCATCTTCCTCAAGAAAAAAACCAACATATACACATTTTAAAAGGAGAAACATTTGCTCTGAATAATGCCTTCCTTCTCATCTTTTTGCTTTGACATTTCAATTTCTGGTTGATTTCCAAAGCAGAAAGTGTTTACTTGGCTTTGCCAACAGACACAAATAGTTAAAGTAGAAGAGCACCTACTACTTTTCGATAATAAGCAGGGCCAGTTAGCAAGCATCATCTTTCTCAGTCTCCTTCGGCTTGGGGGTACATGTCTGGCAATAGCCCCAATGCACCTCTTACCTTTGAGCATCCTTAAAAACTCTAGTGCAACCAAGGTAACTGTCTGATTGTTCTTTCTCCAGGTCAGAAACATAGTGTCCAAACACAAACCTAAAGATAAATCATTTGCAAATATCTCATTCTTGTTATCCACAAATGCAAAAACAAAATACCATTTAAGCTGGTCGTTCATCACAGGGGATACTCTTTAAGAATGTGAAAGTGCACAGTGTTGAGACCACAGAAATAGGAGGAGTTCTTCAGAGGCTTCAGTGAGAATCCTCACTCAGTAACCTTCCTTTGGGTGAATCCACACAGGCTATCTGTAAGCCTTATTTTCTTTCTCTGGATCACCATTTTCATAGCTTCAGGGAGTTCACCTACCCCACTGTCCATTCTGGGACTTGGAACCTCAAGATCTAAATTTACCAGAACTCAGGAGGTTGAGTGGCAGCTGTTATTTTCATTATTACCTCCAGCATTTCTTTCCTGAGCAAACCTGGGCAAATTACTTAATTTCTCTGTGTCTCGGTTTCCTTAATGACAAAATGAGAATTCCACATTTAGGAGTATAAGCAATGGTAAGGGTACAGGTGCTGAGCTAAACTTGTTTATACCCTGTCTCTGCTATTTATTAGCTCTGTTACATGAACAAATTACTTAACCTGTCAGTACTTCAAGGTTTTTTTCCCCCATGTGGGCAATAGATCATAGCAATTCTTATTAAATAGAAGTATTACAAATATTTTATTAATCTGTAAATTTTAAATATATAAGAAGTATTTGATAAATATTAGCTGCTATTATTATTGTTGGTGTTAATTGTTTGAATTTCTGAGGGAACTGCCAAAAAACAAAATTTCTTATCCATAGATTATTAAAAGAATGAGAAATTAAACAAAGAGTAAATAAAGAGGGCAAATTATTACCGTTATTACTGGCTTTTGAATGGTAGAATTCAGCTGATTTGCATTCCCCCCAGCCCCACCCCACAGCGGCTTCCAGGTGATACAGCCTACCAAACAAACTTAGGGCATGGAGGAGGTTTGTGCTTTCTGTAGCCAAGGCACTTTCAAGAGGAAGAAGAGGATGCAGTTGAAGCAAAAGGGCCCAATTACTCTTCCCAAATTTAACTTTATGACAAACCATTTGCTCTCCGCAGAGGCAGAATAAGTAACAAGGGGAGGAGAAACCCTGAGTTGCAACACTTTAGCTCCATTCACAGGAAGGAAATAAGAGGAGGAAGTTTTCCCAAATAACATTATCATCGTCATCCAGCCCCCAGCACAAAGGATGTACTCTTTTTAGAGGCATCCAGACAGGGCACTCCTCCCTTCCTCTAAATAATTTTAATTTTTAAAAACCCATGTGTATTAACTAAAAGCTAGGGAATTTAAATGTCTCTGGTCCCTTAGTCATGTGTCAAGTCCCCTACTAGCATGTATGCTTGCCGGTATAAACTGGATTGGGAGTTGTTTAGCATCATTTAAAAATAATTATTTCATGTAAAGCTACTATCTGTCTTATGTCAGGCAAACAATTTGCCTTCTGCTGTGCTGAAATAGAGATGTGGTCAAAATCAGGAGTTCAGACTGTTGGGAAAATGGGCTTTACACCCACTGTGTTAACAAATGCCATGAATAGAGTTCATGTTGAGAGAGAGAGAGAGACAAAAATAGTAAAACCAATATGGCATATCTGAAACATGACAATGTAGATCAAAAGAAAGGGACATTCACTAGCAATGAAATTCCAAAAATAAATTAGGATAATAATTCCATTTACAGGAGCATCCAAAAGAATAAAATACTTCAGAATAAATTGAATAAAAGAAGTGTAAGTCATGCTTCTTGAAAATTATAAATATCAAAGGAAATGGAAAAAGAACTAAATAAATGGACATATCCTATGTCCATGGATTGAAACATTAAAATTTTTAAGATGGCAATACATACCAAATTGGTCTATAATAAGCGAAACACAATTATCAAAATCCCAGCTGACTTTTTAACAGAAATTGAACACCTAACCCTAAAATTCACATAGAAATTAAGGAACCCATGAATAGCCAAAACAATATTTAAAAAGAGGACCAAATTGAAAGGACTCATAATTCTAAATTTTGAAGCTAATTGTAAAGGTACAGTAATTAAGACAGTGTGGTTCTGGCATAAGGATAGACATAGAGATCAATGGGATAGAACTGAAAGCCCAGAAGCAAGCCCTCACATCATGGTCAATTATTTTTGAACAAAGTTATTAAGAAAATTTAACAGGAAAGAAATAGTCTTTTCAGAAGCTGGTTCTGGAACAGTTGGCCATCCTCATTCAAAAGATGAATTTGGACAAGGCAAATAACCCAATTTAAAAATGGGAAAAAGATTTGAATAGATATCTCTCCAAAGAAGATATAGACATGGCCAATACACACCTGAAAACATGCTCCATTACAGAAAATGCAAATCAAAACAGCCTTAGGGTATCATTTCCAACCAACTAGGATAGCTATAATCAGAAAGATAACAGGAGTTGGTAAGAATATAGAGAAATTGGAACTCTCATACATTGCTGTGAGAATGTATATGTGCAGCCACTTTGGAAAGCAATCTAGCAGTTTCTTAAAATGTTCAATATAGAGTTAATGTATGACCCAGCAATTCCACTCCTAGATACATACTCAAGAGAAATTGAAATGTAGGTCCATATAAATAAACGTATAGGAATATTTGCAGCAACATTATTTAAAATAGTTAAAACTTAGAAACAATACAAATTTTCATCAGCTGGATAAACAATATTTGTATATTTATAGAATGGAATATTATTTGGTAATAAAAAAGAACAAAGTATTTGTGCATGTGAATGGGAAATGACTATATGTATGAGATTTCTTTGCGGATGATGAAAAGATTCCAGAACTGTAATATGGTAGTGTTTGTAAGACTCATTACATATATTAAAATTCATTAAATTGTATACTTAAAATGTATCGACTTTATGGTACATAGATTATGTCTTATTAAAACTGTTACAAAAAAAAGAAAACATTGTTTTCTGAACTGAGAATGAAGCATTCTCTCAAAAACTATATCCTTCATGGGGTATCTGGGTGGCTCAGTCAGTTAAGCCTCTGACTTCAGCTCAGGTCACCATCTCACAGCGTGTGGGTTTGAGCCCCATTTTGGGCTCTGTGATGACAGCTCAGAGACTAGAGCCTGCTTTGGATTCTGTGTCTCCATGTCTCTCTGCCTCTCCCTTGCTTATGCTCTCTCTCTCTCTGTCTATGTCTCTCTCTCTCTCTCAAAAGTAAATAAACATTAAAAAAAATTTAAAAACTATGTCCTTCAAGTTTCACATTTCCTTAGTGATTATAATTTAAAACAATGTCATATTTATGATTTAATTTAATGCTTACAATTTTATGAAGTGGAAATTGTTATTTCTGTTTCACAGAAGAAACAGGCTCAGAGAAGTCCATTTATCCGCAATGGTATTACAGTAGGTGGGGAACACCAAATCCAAATGCAATTTTTGTGTTTTTTTTTTTAATTCCAATTCATCTAATATTTTGTTAGTGAATGTTTTACTACAAATTGTCCCATGTATGTTCAGTGGCTCAAATGCAATAGAAATCTATTTCTCCACCATGAGAGATTTCAAAGCAAGAGTCCTGGTCAGGAATTAGGAGATCCAGACTCCTTTCATCTTGTGGCTCAATCATTCCCTAGGCCTTCATCATCATCTCATTTACTGGCAACAGAGGAAAGAGGGCATGGAGGGTTGTTTAAAAAGCCTTTGCCTTGGAAGACACACTTTTTTTCCTCACATTGCGTTGAGTAGAATTTCAGTCATACTTAAATGCAAGGGTAGCTAGAAGTGTAGACTGGCCGTGGGTCCTGAAAGAAGAGGATACTGGATCTTGGTGAACAGCCAACAATCTCTGCCACAGAAATGTAACCTTTAAGAAAATTTGCTACTTGATCTGAAATGGCAAGTTTAAAGTCAAATTTATCTAATGCATTCTCATATTCTTACAGAATGAACTGAGGATATGATTTGCTATGAAGAAGCAATCAGAAAAAAGCCTAAACATTTATTCTGAGTTTCTAATTTTGCTTATCAAGAATATAATACAAATCATGTTCCTTTTTTAATTGCCTGGGTAACCAGGAATTATATGGTTCTAAGTTGACAGTGTTCAAGCACTGACTAAATCTCCACTTAATCAGTTCATACTTCAGCTCTGTCATTTATCACTATGCAATTTGGACATGTTATTTAATACCTCTGAGTTTCAGATTCTCCATCTGCAGAAATGGGATAATACATCTAACGGTCAAGGGTTACCAGGAAGATTAAACATCCCTAGAACATTAGCTGATGTAGTAGCCATTTAATAAATGTTATTGATCATCAGCTTTACCTTATAAGGTCCTTTAAGACACTATTAGTCTATGGTGGTGATTAAAGACCTACAACAATTTACTTTATTTCTTCAGTGTATCCTTTTCAGATACATCTTCTTTTATTATTTTTAATGCTTATTTATTTATTTTGAGAGAGAGAGACAGAGAGAGCAAGGGAGCAATGAGGGAGGGGAGAGAGAGAGAGAAGGAGAGAGAGAATCCCAAGCATACTCCACTTTCAACATGGAGCCCGATAGGGCTCAACCCCACAACCATGAAATCATGACCTAAATCAAGATCAAGAGTTGGACACTCAACTGATTAAGCCACCCAGGCGCCCTATGTCTTATTTTATGAAAATGTATAGCAATAATATATGCTTTGCTTCTTCTCACTCCTCCCCTTTCTAGGTAATTAACTCAATATGTGTTTCTTTCTGGACATTCCAAAACGACAGTTTCAATCATATCAAGTGCGAAAACAAAAAAAGTCACATATGAGTCTTGCTGAAAAGACTGGCACATGGTCATGTGTACACAACTCTTCCATTAAGATGGATCTCTTGCTGGTAGATGTCTGGGTCCTCATTCTGAGTTTCTCATTGTTTGCAGACAGGTTCTCTCCTTCATTTTACTTATGCAAGAGGAGCAGAGTATATTAGCTCTCGGTGCTACATCTTCCACTTGCTTCACCTTCCTTCCAAGAAAATGTCAGAAAGAAATCTTTGCTTTCCATTGAATAAGCTCACAGGAGCAGGGGTAATGAAATGCAGCTTCTTGTTAGACAGAAAAGGGGAGATGATGATAGATAACTCTGGAAAAGTTTTCTTTTGTTTTGATTTGGTTTTCTAAAAATTGATAATAGGCACATGGTAATGAATAATTACACATGAACAATGGGAAACCAACCTGGAGCCCAAACTGTGGCACAATTCAGTGGTCCCCAAACATGGCTCATCACATATCTAGGAAACCTCTTACATTGCAGATGTCCACTTACCATCCCATACCTACTGAACCGAAATTTCGGAATATTGGCCTCCAGAGGGATAGCCAAATCTGGCACTTTTTTTGTATGCATCATAATTAGACCATATTAAAAAAACCATATGTCAATACTTGACAGTTTTTTTACCTACAAATAGTAATTTTATACAGTTCAACCTAATATTTAACTAGGTCCATTTGTCTAATTTTTGATCCCCCTGAGTGGCTTTTTGAAAGATATATATTCCCAGGTTTGACTTCCAACCCACTAACTCATAACTCTTAAAGAAGGAGATTTTACTGCTCTGGAACTTGCTAGGAACTATCCTTAGAAAGTACAAGGGCCTTTCCATTTGTAAAGTTGTGGAGGTCTGGAAAAAGGAACATTGTGATGGTGCCTGTGTGAATAAGGAGGAGTAAGTTCTGCTGCTTCTTGAATGTGGAATTTGAAAGCAACTGCTTAAAAATCAAGTCCTTTTACATAGATCCTAATGTCTGGAAAATGAAGTGCTAGGGTGAAATTTTAAAATGTATTTTATGTTTATGTATTGGATAAAGTATAACTTTTACTTTACTAAAATTTTTTTACCCCATATGAATTTATGAATACAAACTTGAAAAAGCATATTCCACATTAATTCTTCAAGCAGCCTTGGAATTAGATGTGTGAGAACATGTCTGTTGTGTATGGGGTAACTGTTTGGATAGAGTCTGGTCTGACAGGAACTGCAATGGCCCAATATTTATTTGACTCACTGTATTACCAACTTTTGACCCTTAGTTCTTCGCTTTTTGCATACGTGTGGGAAGGAGGGAGGGAGAGAGAGAGAGAGGGAGGGTGGGAGGGAGGGAGGGAGGGAGGGAGATGGAGAGAGTTTGTGTGTAGTGCAGCCTGACTCTGTATATCTAGCTCTCTTTCTATCCACTGGCTTATTTTTGTCCAAATGCCTTCAGAATATCTGCATTGTAAATCCACAGCACTTGAAATTAGTTTGCATAAAATTGAAATTTTTTTTGTAATGAGCAAATACAACTATGTGGTATATATACCTGGAATATTTTCTACGTATTCAGTAGCCAATAGTTTGTTTCTACATTCCAATGTCCACCTCTGACAGTGGTGTTGATGGAGTATTAGTTGGCTTAAAGTGTCCAGTTTGCATGCCTGAAAATTGGTTCAGTTCTTTCCAAAATCATTCTAGTCTCATTTGGAATAAAGCAGTCTAATTTTAGGTATATGTTCCATCACATTCAGGCATTTCTATGCTCACTGAGTAGTCAGAGTCAGGTCAAAACCCTGTTATAGTATCACAGGCAGAGCTTTTGTGAATGCCTATAGTAGTCTGAGAACTTGACAGTAGGTATGGAGGAAAATTCTCTTTATCCATCTATTATCTACATCTCTTGAGCCTTTCCCTGTTCCTATCAGCCATCTGAGTGATGGGAAATGTAGGAGATTACCAATATGATTGCCAGTACGTCAGTGTTGGTATGTTTGTGGCTTTCCTCCTAACTTATTGCTGCAAAAAGAAAAACAAAACAAACCCCTGCCCCCCCCCCCCAAATTCTGGCCACTATTGTCTCTCTGTGCTGCCAATGTTCAAATACCAGCTCTGTTGTGAGAGGCGCCTGATGTTCTTTGGGTACTTCATGTTGGAGAGAGAGGTGCAATCTCTTGCCCAGGAATAGCCTTGCCCTACACTTCACACAGTGTGTCATCCAACCCTTGTATCCCTCCCATTGTCTCTTTATCCTAGATGCCTCGTGTTCTAATAAGCAGCCTTCTAGTGATATTTCAAGATGGCATAGCCCTGACCACCTAAACTGATATATTCTCCAGTCACTGGAGATCCACTGTCTTTGCCGGTTTAAGTGGTGGGAAGGCAGGTTATTCCCAGACACCACCTTCTTTAGTTTAACTAAAATGTCTCCTGTTGTCTCTATACTTCAGCAGCATCAAAAGTGTCGACCAGTTCTTTGACTCCACAATTTTCTGATTAAAGTTGAACATGATTTTTTCTTAATTTAGCACAGGTAAGAGAGCCCTAAAATCTTAGAAGGGGAAAGAAGTCAGATGCCATTCTTTCTCACTCCCAGTGAGGAGAGCAGGAAAAGGATAGTTGGCACTTTAAAAAGAATCTCTCCAAGAAGACAAAGATTTCCCTTGGTTCCTCTGGTGACCTATCTTCGGGAGGGCAAGGAGGGCATGTTTGAAAAAGGTGATTTCATGCAGTTCCAGGTGTTAGGAAACACATTAAGAGTGGTACCTACTTAGGGGTGAGGGTGAAAAGAGAGTTTTAAGAGGAAGTGGCATTTGACCTGTGCATGGAGTTAACAAGAGGACTAACAGAGGAGAGATCAGGATGAGACAAGTCAGGAGCGAAGCAAGGGGTTTGAGATAAAACTATAGAGATGGGAAGGGAATGATAGCGTGTAAGACCTTCGAGACCAATTGAGGCTTTTGGACTTCAATAAAAGACAATAGGATTGGGGCGCCTGGGTGGCTCAGTTGGTTAAGTGGCCAACTTCAGCTCAGGTCATGATCTGGCGGTCAGTGAGTTCAAGCCCCGCATCGGGCTCTGTGCTGACAGCTCAGAGCCTGGAGCCTGTTTCAAATTCTGTGTCTCCCTCCTTCTCTGACCCTCCCCTGTTCATGCGCTCTCTCTCTCTGTCTCAAAAATAAATAAACGTTAAAAAAAATTTTAAATAAAAAATAAAAAAAAGACAATAGGATTCCATCAGGACATCAACAATGCACTCAAGCAGGAGAGTGACAGTATGGCAAAATATGCTTTCAAGAAGCTCACTATGGCCAATGTGTCAGTAAAGGCTTAAGAGGAGAGCAAAAAGCAAAGTAGGTGACCAGTGAATAGGTATAATAGCATAGGTATAGGTATAATAGCAAGCTTTAGGTATAATAGTATAATAGCAAGCTTTCATTTAACTACTAATAATTGGACAAGAAATTTAAATTAATTCTAACAAATTTTCCATGTTCTGTTCATTATACCAATACCGTGGGCTATTTGAAATGCAAGTATAAATGTACACATATTACTGAACTTATTTTATTTCTTCAATCAAGAAATATTTTTCATGTTACTATATAGCAAGCACCAATCAGAAAATCACAAAGGCAAATGACTATATTCTGCATGCAAAAAAGGTATTAAGTTGCCAAAAGACTTACACATGTACAAAACTAATTACAAAATAATGTGACTATCCTGACAAATAATTGATATGGGAGTGAGGAAAGAAGGAAAATAATACATCCCTCTGACTGTATTGATTCATCTTTTGTTTATAAAATCTCTGAAAAATGAATCAGTGATGGAATTTCTCTATTACGGTACATTTTACAGGAAAGATTGTTCTTTACATACTGTTGCTATCATTTGCTGGCTCCATTGTGGTTGCTGGGAATAAGGATTGTGTAGGGGAGGAGCATGAGTTCATGTGCATGTGTGTATTCATTTTGTGTGGTGTGAGGTGTAAGCGTCTCACTTCTTTTACAAAGCCACTGTTGTTCACTTTAATACGTCATGAATAAAATAAGACATTCTACAATTGCTATTAAAACTTGAAGACTTCCCTTTTCATAAAGATTTATTTGTGTATTTTTACCTTGTGGGCAAAGTCAAGTCACACGGACACAATGTTTTAAATATGATTTGTTATTTACATTTGTCTCTGCTTTCAAAGACAGGAGAGTGTGTAGACAAAGTAGACTGGGTAGAGAGCCCTGGAGTATGCTAACACAGAGGTGAAGTCATGGAGAACATCAGAGGAACAGCTATGAAGGGCAGTGAGGAAGTAGGAAAATCAGGAGAACATAATGTTCTTGAAACTAAGAGAAGAAAATGTTCCCAGAACAAGGAAATGGTAAACAGTGTCAAATGATGCTGAAAAGGAAAGATGAGAGAGAGTGGTTACTGCTGCTTGCTGATGTGTTCTTGGTGGTACTGAAAAGAGCCACTGTGAGTAGTGACTAGGGTGAACTGACCTAATCAAAGAAGTGAAGAAGTGGAGAAACCATGGGAAAAGTTTTCAAAAAGTTTTTCTGTAAATGTAGAATAGAAAATATGAAGAAGAGAGAAATAGTATGAGAGAATTTTCCCCTCAAAAAGAGGTTCAAAAATATATTTGTAAAAAAATGATAAGGAGGAGGACAAGGAAGAGGAAGTGGAGTGTAAGGGAGGAGATAGGTAACATTTACTAACTACTTTCAATGCCCAGGGCACTATTCTGAGAATTTTACAGGCATTAATTAATATCATCCTCATTACATCCTAGCATCCTTAGATGTACATACTATTACTAGCCCATTTTATAGATGGTGAGATTGAAACTCGTGGAAAATCAGTAAATGCTCTACAAACCTATTCATTCAGTTAATTGGTCTACACAGCTAGAAATAGGGGAAGCAATACTCAGTTTAAGGCAGGTTCTACCCAGAACCCACCCCTGAGCCACTATGTTATATCCTTTTGTAGAAAGGGGGAAAGTGGGTAATTCAAGGGAGAGAAGAGAGAATATTAAATCACTGACAAAAAGTTTAATCAATTGCAAACCATGGAGGCGAGAAAGTAAAGAATGCAGAGCATCAGTCATGATAAGCAAGGTCTCCATATTCTATAGGAACCCAAGAGCTAGCAGAGAAAATATACAGAAATGCAGGTAGGATGGTAGGTAGAATGAGAACAAAATGAAGAAGTTTTGATCTTTTTTTTCAATGAAATACAGATTTAGGTCATGAGTGAAGAGGGAGGAGGAATAGGGGGTGATGTGTTAGGGAGAACAGAGTAGACAAAAATGACACAGTATCACTGCCTTCTTAAAGATTACTTTACTACAAGGTGCGACATCATCAATGTAGAAAATATATAGATAATAAAAACAAGAATAAAAGAAGTATTTCTAATCCAACCTCCAGAGAAAACCACTACTAATTTTTGTTTTTCTTTCTATGTGTTTTATGTAACTGAATGGTGCATAAGGTTTTTGTAACCAGCCTTTCTCATGTAACAGGAAGAACTCTTACCATTAACTGTCTTCCACTATTCTTCTAAGTGTTCCTCTTCTATCATTAATAAAGGTGTTCCATTGTGCTGATGTACATTATTCAATTAATTCAACAGTTCTGGATGTTTAGATTCTTTCCAGTCTTTTCCTATTAGAAACAGTGAAATAGAGAACATCTTTATAGGTAAATAGTAATGATCATTTTGAGAGTGGGAAAGTGAGCATACTAGGGAGATTTAGTAGAATTTTTTTTGACCCAATAAAGTATGGACTTGAAGCTTATGATCATGAATTTAAACAAAACAAGTAAGCAGTTTTTAACTTATCTTCTGCAATGTTTAGCTGCTCAGTATATGCACAGAGTAGGCAGATAATTGGGTCTAATTTGAACTGTAGTTTAATTAGATGAGGGGAACAAATAAAAAGAGGGGAGGGAACAGAGGGTTTAAAATGAGGTGATTATGATAGACCACAGAAGCTAAGCTGAATAAAGAAGGAAATGAATTTATGTGATGGGTAGGAGATTCAGTGAGAGAGTCCAGGTGGTGGAGGTATTCATAAGGTAGAGGGGAGCGTGGGTGGCTCAGTTGGTTAAACTTCCAACTCTTGATTTTTGCTCAGGCCATGATCTCACAGATTCGTGGGTTCAAGCCCCAGGTAGGGTTCTGCATGGACAGTGCGAAGCCTCCTTGCGGGCGGCGGGGGGGGGGGGTCTTCCTCTGACCCTCCCCCACCACATGTGCTTGCAGGCTTGTTCTCTCTTGTTCTCAAAATAAATAAATAAACTTAC
Source organism: Lynx canadensis (assembly GCF_007474595.2). Lineage (NCBI taxonomy): Eukaryota > Metazoa > Chordata > Mammalia > Carnivora > Felidae > Lynx > Lynx canadensis. Next base: position 65,387,900 of record NC_044309.1, read on the forward strand.
AATAATAATAGTAAGGCAGACACGTAACCAGAGAGGAGGCAGGGTGGCAGAGCTTGTAGGTTGGAAGGAAAACAGGTGGTGGTGACAATAGGAAAGCTCAAGTAGGGATTCTGAAGGCATGGAAGGGCGGCACAGTCTAGTACTTCAGAGCACAGATTTCAAAGCCAGAATGCCTGGCTTCAAATACCAACACAGTCCATTTAACTCTGGTCAAGACTCATCTTTGTGTCTCTGCTTCCTTATGTGTAATATGAAGATAATGGTATCTAGAACATAAGTTGTTGGTAATAAAGAGGTCAGTATGTTAAAGTGGCATAGAATATTACCTGGCAAATAGTAGATACAACATAAGTGTTAAATGCTATTAATACTCTTGAGGCTAAGTCCAGCATGCTTGAAACTTTGTTAAGAGGAGTAAGTATTTAAGAAAACACTAAAGTTTGACCATGTGAGGTTTCTTTTAGCCCACTATTTTGTTTCCTTAAATATTTAAATAAATTCTATATTTCTAGTTAATTTATTTATATGTTTAAGTTTATTTATTTTGAGAGAGAGAGAGAGCAAGCAGGGGAGGGACAGAGAGAGAGGGAGAGAGAGAGAATCCTAAGCAGGCTCCACCCTGACAGTACGGAGTCCCACGTGGGGCTCAAACTCATGAACTGTGAGATCATGACCTGAGCCAAAATCAAGAGTCAGATGCTTAACGGACTGAGCCACCCAGTTGCCCCTCTTGTTAATATGTTTAGAGTTTGATTGTGGTAGGTTTTTAAATAATGAAGGCAGCTTCCATGCATGAAAAATCCTTTGCTTATCTTTTAACTATTAATTGAAACAGATTTAAATTTTATTGGAATTTCTCCTGTGGCTTTCTTAGGTTTTACTTTTTAACCCCTCTTCACTGATTTTACCCATCCAGTAAATTTACCTAAAGGTAAATGACAAAACTGAGAAATTGAAGTAAAGGAAAACACATAGTCTAAATAACCATATGGCAGAGGAAAGTAATGTTTTTATTCTTTTTCAGAGCATTTTAAATGCTAACATTCTTTAACCTGTATCTTATTAGAGTCTTATAAGAACAGATAATGGCCTAAATGGCAAGATGACAAACTAGATCTTAAGTTGATTTTGCTAAATAGTTGACGTTAGCTTTCTGTGCCAATTTTTTTATGAAATATACATGTACTTGTTTTTGCTTTTAATGAATTTTAGAAAAAACTGAGCATCTATGTATGCTAAATATCAGAGATACAATGAATTGGATACCATATAATTAGTAATGAAGTGATAGGCACAGAGCATATAGTAGTGGTGGAAAGTGAAGCACAGTGCTAGAGAAACTAGCAGGACAATTCAGGATTTGAATTTAGGCAACTTAGCTACCTCTCTGTGCATTTAACCACTATCATATACTGAATCCCAGAGAGTAGCAAAACCATTTCATTGCACAACTTCAGGGGTTTCATTGCCATTGAACTCTATGTATATGACATTTCCCAGGATATATTTTATATTAAATACAATATATGTTTTTTCATACTTCTTAGTCCATGTTACAAACAAAATAAAATTAGTTCTTTTAACATGATGAGAAAAACATATATCAGTGGTATAATTTTTAATAAGGACAAGGCTGATTTTCACTGCTAATAATAATAATGGAATGATATTGTGCTGGATGGTTCCAATACCTGGAATAAAAGAAAATTTTAAGGGAAATGTTTCAATTGACAATGAACACTTTTTATTTGAATACAAGTAAAAGAGTGTGCTGCTTCTGCTGCGCAACAAAGAAAATATTCTCAATGCTCATAGTGTACAAAAAATTCCACATTTTACTTTTCCTTTCTGAAAAATAATTACTGGAAAGTATTCTAAAATTGTTAAATATTCACTTTTATGTGATGTCCTGATTCCAAGTTTGTAAAAAGATTTACCCAAAAAATTCCAATCGCATCAAATGCCTTCTATTCTGCATGTAATATTCATAAAGGAAGTCTGATCCCTGATCTGATTCTTGCATTGATACAATGGGCATCAGAGAAACCAATGTTCATAAAAATAATATAATGGAAGACATTTCAACCTCATACTCAATTTAGTGAATATCATTTGCAGTTTCTTTTTACCTTTCTCTGACTAACCAACATTACTGGAGAAAGAATTGAATTAGGAGCATCAAGGTGAACATTAGCTTCACACATTGGTAGGTGGACTGTTGACACTACATTCTAATTATATCCACATCAAAATTCAGGAAAAAATAGAAAAGAAAAGCCTTCTGGTCCTCAACTTCAAACTGTGTTTCTTTGGAAATATAATTTGTTTTTAAACTCTTCTATATTAAATCTTTACCTTTTAAATTTTCATCTCTAATATAATAGTTGCATGGAGTGACCACTTACTAAGTACTTAAAACAATGTTGAGCAATTTGCAAACTTAGTTTATTTGCAGTCCTTAAAACTCTATGCTACAGACACAGTGTGGTTTTCAAAGCATTTTCTAAAACATAATCTTTTTTTTAATATGAAATTTATTGTCAAATTGGTTTCCATACAACACCCAGTGCTCATCACAACAGGTGCCCTCCTCAATACCCCTCACCCATCCTCCCCTCCCTCCCACCCCCCATCAACCCTGTTTGTTCTCAGTTTTTAAGAGTCTCTTATGGTTTGCCTCCCTCCCTCTATAACCTTTTTTTTTTTTTCCCTCCCCTCCCCTATGGTCTTCTGTTAAGTTTCTCAGGATCCAGATAGGAGTGAAAATATATGGTATCTGTCTTTCTCTGTATGACTTATTTCACTTAGGAAAACACTCTCCAGTTCCATCCACGTTGCTACAAAAGGCCATATTTCATTCTTTCTCATTGCCACGTAGTACTCCATTGTGTATATAAACCACAATTTCTTTATCCATTCATCAGTTGATGGACATTTAGGCTCTTTCCACAATTTGGCTATTGTTGAAAGTGCTGTTGTAAACGTTGGGGTACAAGTGCCCCTATGCATCAGCACTCCAGTATCCCTTGGGTAAATTCCTAGCAGTGCTACTGCTGGGTCATAGGGTAGGTCTATTTTTAATTTTTTGAGGAACATCCACACAGTTTTCCAGAGTGGTTGCACCAGTTTACATTCCCACCAACAGTGCAAGAGGGTTCCCGTTTCTCCACATCCTCTCCAGCATCTATAGTCTCCTGATTTGTTCACTTTAGCCACTCTGACTGCCATGAGGTGGTATCTCAGTGTGGTTTTCATTTGTACTTCCCTGATGAGGAGAGACGTTGAGCATGTGCCTGTTGGCCATCCAAATGTCTTCTTTAGAGAAGTGTCTATTCATGTTTTCTGCCCATTTCTTCACTGGGTTATTTGTTTTTCGGGTGTGGAGTTTGGTGAGTTCTTTATAGATTTCGGATACCAGCCCTTTTGCAAATATATCATTTGCAAATATCTTTTCCATTTCCGTTGGCTGCCTTTTATTTTTGTTGATTGTTTCCTTTGCAGTGCAGAAGCTTTTAATCTTCATGAGTTCCCAACAGTTCATTTTTGCCTTTAATTCCCTTGCCTTTGGGGATGTGTCAAGTAAGAAATTGCTGTGGCTAAGGTCAGAGAGGTTTTTTCCTGCTTTCTCCTCTAGGGTTTTGATGGTTTCCTGCCTCACATTCAGGTCTTTTATCCATTTTGAGTTTATTTTTGTGAATGGTGTAAGAAAGTGGTCTAGTTTCATCCTTCTGCATGTTGCTATCCAGCTCTCCCAGCACCATTTGTTAAAGAGACTGTCTTTTTTCCATTGGATGTTCTTTCCTGCTTTGTCAAAGATTAGTTGGCCATACTTTTGTGGGTCCAATTCTGGAGTCGCTATTCTATTCCATTGGTCTATGTGTCTGTTTTTGTGCCAATACCATGCTGTCTTGATGATTACAGCTTTGTAGTAGAGGCTAAAGTCTGGGATTGTGATGCCTCCCGCTTTGGTCTTCTTCTTCAAAATTCCTTTGGCTATTCGGGGCCTTTTGTGGTTCCATATGAATTTTAGGATTGCTTGTTCTAGCTTTGAGAAGAATGCTCGTGCAGTTTTGATTGGGATTGCATTGAATGTGTAGATAGCTTTGGGTAGTATTGACATTTTAACAATATTTATTCTTCCAATCCATGAGCACAGAATGTTTTTCCATTTCTTTACATCTTCAGTTTCCTTCATAAGCTTTCTATAGTTTTCAGCATACAGATCTTTTACATCTTTGGTTAGGTTTATTTCGAGGTATTTTATGCTTCTTGGTGCAATTGTGAATGGGATCCGTTTCTTTATTTGTCTTCCTGTTGCTTCATTGTTAGTGTATAAGAATGTAACTGATTTCTGTACATTGATTTTGTATCCTGCAACTTTGCTGAATTCATGTATCAGTTCTAGCAGACTTTTGGTGGAGTCTATCAGATTTTCCATGTATAATATCATGTCATCTGCAAAAAGTGAAAGCTTGACTTCATCTTTGCCAATTTTGATGCCTTTGATTTCCTTTTGTTGTCTGATTGCTGATGCTAGAACTTCCAGCACTATGTTAAACAAGAGCGGTGAGAGTGGACGTCCCTGTCATGTTCCTGTTCTCAGGGGGAAAGCTCTCAGTTTTTCCCCATTGAGAATGATATTAGCTGTGGGCTTTTCATAAATGGCTTTTATGATGTTTAAGTATGTTCTTCTAAAACATAATCTTATTTGATTATGACCACAATTTTGTTAAAGAGGAAGAATAATTATTCTTCTTCCAGTAAGCCAGTAATTTTTTTTAGGTCACACAGTTTAGAAGTGGCAGAGTTGAGAATCAAACTAAGTCTTCTCTCTAATATAGTTTCGACACACTAAGAGGCAAGATCTTTCATTTCCAAAACAAAAGTTCAAATCACATAATTTTAAAACCTTTATATTTCTCATTCCAAAAGTATATTCTTGCAAGGATACATCTAGTACTCCAGGCATTATTGGTGTTTTTTTTTTAATTTCCCATACAATACGTTTTTATTTTCCAACACAAAAGAAGCTGGGATAATTGCTACATAGATTTAGAGCTATTTGCTTTAGATTTTCACATTTATTTCTCCTGTTGTATATAATTTTATTAATAGAAAACTTATCAGGTATTTTTTAATGTTTATTTATTTTTTGAGAGAGAGAGAGCCAGAGCATGAGCTGGGGAAGGGCAGAGAGAGAGGGAGACACAGAATCCAAACCAGGCTCCAGGCTCTGAGCTGTCAGCACAGAGACCGACATGGGGCTTGAACCCACGAACTGTGAGATCATGACCTGAGCCAAAGTCAGATGCTTAACTGACTGAGCCACCCAGGTGCCCCAAAACATACCTGGTATTTAGACCATAAACTATGAAGGCAGGAACTAGGAGAATATTTTATTCACTGCTGTATTCATAGGATGAAGCACAGTGCCTGATAGTTGATAGACATTCAGTTAGTATTTGATTAATTTCAGTCAAAGTAATTAAATTTGATAAAGGGATAGCAAAGTGATAATTGGTGGGGGGAGATCAGAACATACTTGGTATGAATCCCTACAAGCAGTACATATGTATTTAAAGATTCATAGAAGTAGATTAATGAAAGTCTTTATTATCTACTTGTCATTAATCCATTATCAAACTTAGGAATTGAGTTGACTCAGCTTAGCACCTATTATGGGAAAATCATGTCAAAAGGTCTGATTTGTAGTATATTGCAAAAAAAAATTAGATAAATAAAGAAATAATTGCATGATGTTAAGAATCACTCATTCATTCAATAAATATCTGTGAGCCACTAATATGGACTAAGGAGATCCAGAGATGAACAAAATCATTTGCCTCATGAAGTTTATAATCTGGTGATAGAGACAGATATTAGCCTATAAAATAATGAATGTGTAGTATATCAGTCAGAGACAGGCATAGGAAAATTTTAGTCTCTAAGTATTTTTCTTGTGGTTGATTTTGAGTTTCATAGCATTCTCGTCTGAAAATATACATGGTATGATCTCGATCTTTTTGTACTTACTTAGGGCTGATTTTGTCCCAGTATATGGTCTATTCTGGAGAACGTTCCGTGTGCACTGGAGAAGAATGTATATTTTGCTGCTTTAGGATGAAATGTTCTGAATATATCTGTTAAGTCCTTCTGGTCCAGTGTGTCATTCAAAGCCATTGTTTCCTTGTTGATTTTTTGATTAGATGATCTGTCCATCGCTGTGAGTGGGGTGTTGAAGTCTCCTACTATTATGGTATTACTATCAATGAGTTTATGTTTGTGATTAATTGCTTTATATATTTGGGTGTCCCACATTTGGGACATAAATGTTTACAATTGTTAGGTCTTCTTGGTGGATAGACCCCTTGATCATGATATAATGCCCTTCTGTATCTCTTGATACAGTCTTTAATTTAAAGTCTAGATTGTATGATATAAGTATGGCTACTCCAGCTTTCTTTTGTTGACTATTAGCATGATAGATGGTTCTCCATCCCCTTATTTTCAAGTGGGTCTCAAGTGGGACTCTTGTAAATAGCATATAGATGGATCTTGTTTTCTTATCCATTCTGTTACCCTATGTCTTTTGATTGGAGCATTGAGTCCGTTGATGTTTAGAGTGAGTACTGAAAGGTATGAATTTATTGCCATTATGATGCTTGTAGAGGTGGAGTTTCTGGTGGTGTTCTCTGGTCCTTTCTAATCTTTGTTGCTTTTGATATGTATGTATGTATGTATGTATGTATGTATGTATGTATGTATTTATATTTTCATCTTTTCTCCCCTCAGAGAGCCCCCCTTAAAATTTTTTGCAGGGCTGGTTTAGTGGTCACAAACTCCTTTAATTTTCGTTTTTCTGGGAAACTTTTTCTCTCTCCTTCTATTTTGAATGACAGCCTTGCTGGATAAAGAATTCTTGGCTGCATATTTTTGTGATTCAGCACACTGAATATATCTTGCCACTCCTTTCTGGCCTGACAAGTTTCTGTGGATAGGTCTGCTGCAACCCTGATCTGTCTTCCCTTGTAGGTTAGGGACTTTTTTCCCCTTGCTGCTTTCATGATTCTCTCCTTGCCTGAGTATTTTTTGAATTTGACTATGATATGCCTTGTTGGTGGTTGGTTTTTGTTGAATATGATGGGGGTCCACTGTGCTTCCTGGATTTTGATGTGTGTGTCTTTCCCCAGGTTAGGAAAGTTTTCTGCTATGATTTGCTCACATAACCCTTCTACCCCTATTTCTCTCTCTTCCTCTTCTGGGACCCCTATGCTTCTGATGTTCCTTTTTAATGAGTGACTGATTTCTCTATATCTTAAATCATGCTCTTTTGCCTTAATCTCCCTCTTTTTTTCTGCTTCATTATTCTCCATAATTCTGTCCTCTATATCACTGATTCTCTGTTCTACCTCATCCATCTTTGATGCCGCTGCATCCATCCATGATTGCAGCTCAGTTATAGCATTTTTAATTTCATTCTGGCTATTTTTTACTCCTTTTATCTTTGCAGAAATGGATTCTAATCTATTTTCTACTCCAGCTAGTATTCTTATTATCGTGATTCTAAACTCTGGTTCAGACATCTTGCTTGTATCTGTGTTGGTTAGATCCCTGGCTGTCGTTTCTTCATGCTCATTCTTTTGGGGTGAATTCCTTAGTTTTGTCATTTTGAAGGGAGAAAAGGAATTAATGAGGTAGAAAAATTGAAATTAAAACAATTAAAATAAAAAAATATTAAAATTAAAAATTAAAAACAGACACACACACACAAATTGAATAGATGATTCTAGATCCTAGGTATGCTTTGGTCTGGGTGTTGAAAGTGGTTTGACAGATTAGAGAAAAAAGGGGGGGCAGAGAAAACAAAAAACGAAATCATTTGAAAATTCGAAAAAATGAATACACTGAAGTAGACTAAAATGAGATGATGGGAGTAAAGTAGAATTTACTTTACACAAAATTAAAGAATATAGTAGAAAAAAATAAAAAATATTTTTAATAAAAATTAAAAATGAAAATGATTTTTTTCTCTTTCTGTATTTAAGAAAAAGAAAAGAAACGAAAAGAGAAAGAAGGAAAAAAAGGTAATCGTTTGAAAATTTAAAAAAGTGAATACACTGTACTAGACTAAAATAAAATGATGGAAGTAAAATAGAATTTGAAAAAATTTACATAAAAACAAAAAATATAGGAAAAAATTAAGGAAAAATATTTTTAATAGAAATTGAAAGTAAAAATGAATTTTTTCTCTTTTTGAATTCAAGAAAAAGAAAAGAAACGAAAAAGAGAAAAAAAGAAAAAGAAAAAAGGAAATTGTTTGAAAATTTGAAAAAGTGAATACACTAAAGTGGACTAAAATAAAGTGATGGAAGTAAAATTGAATTTGAAAAAAAATTACACAAAAATAAAAAATACAGTAAAACAATTAAAGAAAAATATTTTTAATAAAAATTGAAAATAAAAATGAATTTTTTCTTTTTTGTATTCAAGAAAAAAACAAGTGAAAAAGAGAAAAAAAAGAAAATTGAGTAGATGAACCTGCTAACAGATTGAAATAGGACTGAAATTACTTCATTTTTCCCTAGAAGTCAGACTATGAAGGACTTTATAGTCCATAAACTAAGCAGACAGTAAGACTTGTGTTCTTGAAGAGTGAGGTTTGCCCAGTTGGGTGGGGTCAGTGTAACGGCTCTGTTCTCCACTAGATGGCGCTGCTAGCCTACTGAGGTGGAGTGTTGTGGTGCTGGTAGGTGTGTATGCGCATACGCAGGAGCGGTGAAAATTGCACCACCCAACTACCCAGTCTCTAGTTGAACTCTGTTCTCCCTGTCCTCTGCCTTCAGCTTTTGTCCACTTCCCACTTTTTCACTCTTCGTGACCAGGCCCCAGGCCTCTCTCCCGAGTTTTGTCTCAGATGGGGCTGTTTTTCCCATCCCCTTCCTTCTGAAGGACTGCGGCTTTGACCTGTTCTGCCCCTCTGTGGGAGGGTCTCACTGAACAATGGCCAAATGTCGGCTGCACCCAGGAACGCTTGCTGGACCCTGCTGCTGCCAGTGCCCCGAGACTGTGGCCAGGTGCCAGCCCGTCCCAGAAAAAGTTCCCGAGACAGTGTAGCAGCAGCATTTCAGGGATTATGGAAAATCACAACACACATCTGGCACCTGGCTTCGCCCTTAACGACCTTGTTCCAGCACCAGCGAATGTGGCCGTTTTCTGGGGTCTGCTGGGACCAGGTGGCTTCAACAGTCTCCACCAAATGTCCTTCCAGCAGTGGAACCGCTTTTCCCTGTGTAGTGCGAGAACCTCCCGGACCCCACTCTGTTCCTGGGGATTCGCCTTTCCCACCAGAGCACCGCCAGGTATTGAGCTGTGGAGTTGCAGCCTTTGCGCTCCCCTTGTTTACAGTCTTAATGGAATTTAAACTCTCTCTCCTTTCTCCCTTTTTAGTTTAGTCCCTGCGGCTGTTTCCAATTTTCCACTTTCTCTTCAGCTGCTTTTGGGGAGGGGTGCTTTTCCCATATTCCCCCACCACCACCGGCCCTGTCCTCTCTTCGCCTGCAAAAGTACCTCCTTGCCTGCTGCGGCTTCTTGCTCCCCAAGTTTACCTCTCTGTGCCTTGTACCTGCTGACTTCTGTGGTTCAGGTTGTGCAGATTGTTGTGTTAATCCTCCAATCAGTTTTCTAGGTGTGCAGGATGGTTTAGTGTTGGTCTGGCTATATTTCATGGACACATGACACACAAAAAACTTCCATGCTGTTCCGCCATCTTGGCTCCTCCTCTCCACAGGCATAGGAAAAATTTTAAAGCAGAAGAAGGGAATAGTTAATAATTTAGGAGAGGTTGAGGAGAGCCATGTAGGCAGCTTGTTCAGTGGCACCCTCTTCTGGGAGTAGGTAAGGTACTTCCATTAACAGAAGTTCTCAGTGGGGAGACAGGAAAAGAAATGAGGTTTGAAGTGAAATGATGACACTGGGGCCAATGCAGCAAATGATGGGGGCGGGGGGCAGTCTTATTCAAAGTGCACACACTTGTTTTCCATTACCTCCACCATGGTGCTGAAAACCAAAGGCTGAAAACAGATATTGGTGTCCTCTGTGAATTCAAGTTCTAATCATTAATTTACTCTCCTAATTTCTTAGAAAAAGACATGTGAGCACAATGTTTCTTTCTATACATATGGCTCATTTCCTGCACTGGGATCAACTTACCTTAATTATACCAGCTTTTTGTGAATTGTATGAAGGAGGTAAAAAATTCACATAACTCCAAAACTTTTACCCAGTTGTTTCAGTCAGGGTTCATTCTTACGTACTGAAAAACAATGCTTTTTATATACCTAGTAATTTTCAGTCAGATGCCACATATTGAGAATTTTTAAAAGTGCTGAATATTCTTGAATTAAAAAAAATACCTTTAAACTTTGCACTGATGTGCAATGAAGTTACTTGGAAACTGGTTTACCCTTTTAAGGTTTGGTTTCAAGCACTGTTATGTGGACTAGAACAGCTGTTAGTCTTGGGCTAATTACACTCCACTACTGAGGCAATATCCTTCTAAGTACCTGATGCTTCATGTATTATGATGTTTTTTTCTACTCTTGCTAGAGTAGAAAACAAACAATTCCGGGCTCTATTAAGCTTCAGGGATTGTTGTGCTTTCCTTTAAGATGGCTCTTTCCTCCACCTTTGGTAATTCCTCACGAATACATGCTGATCAGTATCAGCTGATGACTCAAAGGGCAACTTCTACAGTTCTCTGTGGCTCTTTTTCTGTGCTCTTTCTCTTTCTGTGGCATTCTGCCCTGTGAAGTCCAGCTACCTGAAACCTCCATAGACCCCATTCTATCACATCAACTTAGGAAACCACCATGTTCTCTCTGGAGTCCTCTCCCAGTGCTGTGGCTAGAAATACCTTTAAGAAGAAAACCCCAAGAAGGGAAAAGGGGGACAGGGGAAAATTGTGGGGAATTTTCCTTTCTCACATGATTATTTTTGTGCAATGCCTGCTTGTATAACGTCTGAAAACCATTACTTCATATATTTTGTCTGCTTGTTGGTTGTGTGTGTGTGTGTGTGTGTGTGTGTGTGTGTAGTTATTTATGGTAGAAGGGTTAATCTAGGTCCTGCTATTTTTGTCCTGTTTATTTTGGCCAGAAGTAGAAGTTAGCTCCCAGAGTTTTCAGGCTGTACTTAGGGGGAAAAATTATAGCAGATTAAATGGAATACAATGATTGTATTGACCACATGTAAAAAGTAAGATTGGGATGATAGTTTGGAATTCGGTTTTGGAGAATTTTAAGGCCTTGTCTATGGAGCTTTGACTCAACATTTAAATAGAGGGAAGACAAACACTGCTTGAATATGAAAGTGCCATGACAAAAGCAATGATTTAGGAGGATTAACTTATTAGTATCATCTTGAATAGCATACACATAGTATATGTGTGTACGTGTCTGTGTGTGACTCAATATGTATAATAACACAGACACATAGGGCATACACTCACATAACACGTACATAACAACATGAAAAAAAATACAATCAGGATAACATAAAGAACCCATAGGGTCTTTACTTATTTTGTTCACCTGTGCACATTATAGACAGTAAATATATTCATCATTAAATGAATGGTTAAGTGAACAAATATCCTCTGAAATAGTTTATACTATGTCAGATGTTGAACCCCAAGAAACATGGCCCCTTTCTTCTGCTAACATCACTCTAAAAAACAAAGCATAGAGCAAATGAATTGAAAGTGATTTCAGATTCCAGCCCAAATAATCAGGATTGCTGGTGATGGGCAAGGATATGAAGAAAAAAAAGACACTTGACCCACATCTCTCCCAGAGATTTGTTCATTTCTTCTCAACCAAAGGAGAGCTCAGGAAAGAAATTGGTCATTATAGTAAACTATTGGTAAGAGATAACGATAATTCTAAAAAGCCAATGTTTATTAATGAATATCACATGCAAGGCAGCATGCTATGATGTCATTTCACATACTTAGTCATATTATATCCTCACTGTATGGTGTTGACAGGCTGCAATCTGAGTTCTTTTTTTTTTTAATTTTTTTTTTCAACGTTTATTTATTTTTGGGACAGAGAGAGATGGAGCATGAATGGGGGAGGGGCAGAGAGAGAGGGAGACACAGAATCGGAAACAGGCTCCAGGCTCTGAGCCATCAGCCCAGAGCCTGATGCGGGGCTCGAACTTACGCACCGCAAGATCGTGACCTGGCTGAAGTCGGACGCTTAACCGACTGCGCCACCCAGGCGCCCCTGCAATCTGAGTTCTAATCACTACCCTGATACTTATTTAGAGCAAGTTACTTAACCTCTCTAATTTTGTTATACTCACCTATAAACAGGAAGGTAATAATAAAACACTCTTTTAAATATTGTCCTGGGAATTAGAAGATCAATATCAACAAACTTGGAACAATTATAGCATATATTAAATATTTAATAAATGTGTCCCCTAAACATTATTTTCCCCCACATTACAGTCACAAAAACTAAGGCAAAAAAAAATTAAAGGAAGTTGCCCTAGTTTTCCTCCCTGGAAAGTGGAATCTGAATTGTCAGGAATAAAAAATCCCTACTGTATATCTCATTGGCAGATATTAATCAGTAAATTAAGATGTTTAACTTGAGTACCCGGGGACAGAAATTGATTAGATGGCCTCTGAGGGTTGAAAGGTGGAGTAGGGTGGGCTGCATTTCAAGCTCAGTATTGTGAAGCTTGGGGAAGACATTCCTTCATGACCTAGAATTCACTGTGTCTTCTCCATTGCCTCCATTGTGTTCTCCATTCTCTTTATCAAGGGCAGACACAGCTCATCCTGTCATAAGTAAAGTTACACAGTGCACTGCAATGGAAAGCCCCATTCCTCCTATGATAGTCTGGGAGAGAAAGGAGGTCATGATTCCACAGCTACCTGGCTTAATCCTTGGCCCTGTTTCCCTGGGACACATTAGATTTTACTGAATGAGAACAGACTGAACTGGGTTTTAGAACAATTTATAGTAACTTTCCTGACTCTAAAATTTTAAATTCATTTAATGCTTCAATTATGACATGTCCTTATCTTTGCCTTGTTTTCTGTTTTCCCACAGAAAGAAATCACTCAGAAGAGATTTCCAAAAAAGGATGGAAATGAAAACCATTGAAATCATCTCAGGTACATCATCTGTTGCTGAAATTTGTACTTTAGATCCTAGTAAGGACTAAAGATTATCATCTGCCTATTGTCTGGTCTTCCCTGTGGGATATGGGTTTAAGGAAGGAGATATCTCTGCCTCAAGAATGGCTACATTGAGAATCAGTCACAAGAAATATCAACCAACATAAACCTCTTTGAAATGAGCTCTAGTCAAGAGAATGGAACTCACTACAAGGTCAGAAGTTTGCTTCAACTGCCTTCCACTCAATGACCCTGCATACTTTTCCAGGGAATGTTAACCTTTGCACCCTGAAAAGTACCACTGTTTAAAATTACTTTTCCTCTAACTTTAGGAGGTAATTTTGGCTGACCTCAGGCTTTAAAACTTTTTTTCTAATATACTGTCCATCTTTGAAGCATTTTCCTTTAAAATTTTACCTATTACATTTAACTTTTTAAAATATTACTGAGCTGAGTTTATTCATGTTTTATCTTGCTGTTTTATCATGTTCTTAAATAACATTTTCTTTAATTTGTTTTTAAAATCTTCCAGATGGTGATATTTTTCATCTCTTATTTATTCTTAGCTTGTATTCCAAATCTTTCCCTTCATCTCATTTTCTGATCATTTTGTCTTCTGGATTAAATTAGCCAAGTGACATACTTTTTGTGTAATTTCACCAAGTTCATTTTCCTGTGGTTTTTAAAACAAATTTACACATTTTCATGTTATTAAGTTTACTATACCTATTTATCTTTAGCCCTCATTCACCAGCTTAGATCAACTAGTAGTATATTTTATTTCCTAATCACTCTTTCTTAGTTTTAAATATTTTATTTATTCCCTAAGTATACTGCACCTTACTTTCTTCAGTCACCATGTTACTAAAAGTGGGAAAAATTCAAAATAAAGATGTATGCTCTGTTTTACAGAATGTCAAGACAAATTTCATGTTTATTCTTCATAAAAGCACTAGAAAGCAAAGACTAAGCTAATATTCATTTGCCCTTTAATTTCATTCACACAATCCAAAAGTCAAATTAACCCACAAAAGAAAATTAAGCATAGATCCCACATAAGCTCCAACAAGGGGAGTTTGAGTTTTCCCAGAAAATTCTATGGGGAGATAATTAAAGCAAGATCATTTAAATAGTATGCAGAATATCTTAAGTTCTTTGTGTTTGCAGTAAATATCAATGTCTACCTATCCATCTGTATATATTTATATAAAATTTGTATAAAATATAAATGCTTTTCAATACAAGGAGAAATCTGATAAATATTTTGGGGATTAATATTTGACTAAAAGATAGCTTCCCAAGAAAGATGTATTAGATATTTCACTATAGTTCTCCCTGGATACTAGGTACTTAGTAGCATGCCAAAATTGGTTCATTTTTTTGTTACTTAAAGGTAGGGACCACTGCATCTTAGGCTCAACTTACATGACTCCCACAGCTAGCAGCCTATATATTAAAAATGTTTAAGGTCCAGAAATTTACCTCCAAAAATATCCCCAGAGATATGTGGGTCGGGAGATTCTTAATACTGAAAATTCTATAGAAAGGTTAAATAATAATGGACCCAAACCCCTGTTCTATAATGTTAGTAAAGCTAAGGAGGGAAATAGAAGAAGAGTATTCATAACAATAGCAATGGTTTGTGAAATCTCATCTGTTGTTCCATAAAATACAAGAAGGTATCTTAAATGAGGGCAAATAAAGGTGAATTAAAAGGACTTACAGGGGTACTTGGGTGGCTCAGTCCATTAAGCATCTGACTTCAGCTCAGGTCATGATCTCATTGTTCATGGGTTTGAGCCCCACATTCTGTGCTGACCGGTCAGATCCTGGAGCCTGTTTCAGATTCTGGATATCCCTATCTCTCTACCCCTCCCCACTCACACCCTGTCTCTCTCTCTCTTAAAAATAAATGAACATTTAAAAAATGTTTTTTGAATAAAAAATTTTAAAAAAGACTAATGAAGGAGGGTTTTAGTAACTGATCAGAGTCCTAAAATTCTAATCATTCTATTTGCTAAAAGAGAAAATATGGAATTTTAATGACAGTAGAAATGTTATTAGGTACTTCCTTGCCCAATAAACAAAGAAAAAAGTTATTTTTTAGATTCAATCTTTATGTGATTGTTAAAGAAAATAGCATTCTCTTATCACATTGCCAAATATTTATGATAATGTGGCTGAATAGGGCATGAAGGACAAAGAAACAAAGTAAAGGTCATTAAATTTATCTCTCTTAGAAACTAGAAAAAAATAGCTACATTGCCAACATCCAGACCAAGAAATCCTTAAAAATCCTTTCCATGGCATCCAGTGTCTTCCCCTGGACTCACTCACCTTCTGGAATTTCTTATCCCAGAAGTCATTGTAGTATTCTCGATAAAG
The DNA here is from genome assembly GCF_007474595.2 of Lynx canadensis. Classification (NCBI taxonomy): domain Eukaryota; kingdom Metazoa; phylum Chordata; class Mammalia; order Carnivora; family Felidae; genus Lynx; species Lynx canadensis. Next base: position 65,403,474 of record NC_044309.1, read on the forward strand.
GTTTTAGCTCCTCCTCATCTTCCTCTGTCACTATGTCAACAGTGACAGTTCCCACAGGGAAATTCAGAATATTATAAAGGTAAGTATAAGACACAACACCTGGAAATCTAGCACAGAGACTCCTCAGAACCCCTGCAGAGAAATGAGTGAGTGAGTAGTGAGAGGGCATGATCTTAGTCCTCATTCTGTCTTCTAACTCTATGACCTTAAATTCATTGGTTTAAATTATTTTATCACTTAACTCTTCATTTATAAAATAAGAGGATTAAAAGTCTTATTGTTCATACTAGTGGTTGTGAAAACCGAATTAAATAATGCACACCCCAAAACTTATAAACCAACAAATGCTGCATAAATAAGAATTTAGAAGTATTTGGCTAAGGAAAATAAGAGGAAAGTAAGAAAAACCAAAAAATAGTAACTTTGAGAATGATAAAAAAATAAATTCATAAGGATAACAGGTTTGGAGAAAAAGGTTAAAACTGATGGCAATCTCATAAAAGGTAGGCTTTAATATATGCATCCTTAAATATTTTGGCTAATATAACACTAAGGTAGTCATAAATCCTGGGTTAGAATACAATTCTTCTGATTTCTAAGCCAGTATCTTTTCCCCTTTATATTTCCTTCATATCATACTAGGCTGCATTTGAAAAACAAAGAAGAGAAGTTCTTATTATCCCACTAGAAGCCAGGATGAAGGCTGCACACTCATTAGGACAAAGAATAATATCCAAATATAGTCGTTTCCATTTGTCAGTGAATTCACACGAAGTCTAGAGAGAAGTATCCAGCCAAAACATTATTATTTGTAAGATAAGAAAAATAGGCTTTATGTTACTTTAAAAAGTTTTGTCCTCTATGGGGCGCCTGGGTGGCGCAGTCGGTTAAGCGTCCGACTTCAGCCAGGTCACGATCTCGCGGTCCGGGAGTTCGAGCCCCGCGTCAGGCTCTGGGCTGATGGCTCAGAGCCTGGAGCCTGCTTCCGATTCTGTGTCTCCCTCTCTCTCTGCCCCTCCCCCGTTCATGCTCTGTCTCTCTCTGTCCCAAAAATAAATAAACGTTGGATTCTTTTAAAAAAAAAAAAAAAGTTTTGTCCTCTAAAATTGAAAAAGGTGTCATAATGAAATCATACTTTTACCAAGGAAATTTGATTGTAAACATACCATGATAAGCACAGAAAAATGTACAGTGAAGTTTTGTCTTGATCAAACATGTTAAACATGAAGAGAACAGATGGAGCATGCTATTTCTGTATCTTTTAAACCTTGGGGATTTTAAAATATAGATCCAATGACTATCTAAGTAAACAAGCAAAAAACCCCACCATTTTCCTTAATCTAGTCCAGAAGTCTACAAGCTACCATTCCTACAGGCCAAATCTGATTTGCTACCAGCTTTGCATATAAAGTTTAATCAACAAAGAAAGATATGCTTATTCCTTTACATACACTCTAAAGCTGCTTTGGGGCTACAATGGCAGAATAGTGTAGTTATGACAGAGTTAGTATTGTTCACGAAACTTAAATTATTCAGTATCTGGCCCTTAATAGAAAAAAAATTGCTGAGTCCTGGTCTAGAAAATATGTGGTCATGAATAAAGAAAGACTAACTATTTACTGTAAATCTATTATGTGTCAGGCATTGTGCCAGGTAATATACATCTCTAGCTCTAGCTATATTTAATTCTTATACCCATCTTGTGAAACAGGAATTACTCTAAACTCTATAGATGAGGAAAGTTATATTCAAAGAAGTTAAGTAAAACTAACCTAAGATTATACTACTATCCAGCAACAGATTCAGGGTTCAAATGTTCTTTGTTATTGTTGTTGTTGCTATTTGTTTTAATCTTCATAGCCAGTGGTCTTTGTACTAAACTATTTTCCAGAAATTTATGTTTATTAAAAACCATCTTCATAAACTGAGTTATGTATGTAGAGGGAAGAAAATATAGCTTACTTAAAATTAAAAGGGCTTTGGGGCACCTGGGTGGTTTAGTCAGTTAAGGGTCCAACTTTGGCTCAGGTCATGATCTCATGGTTCATGAGTTTGCGCCCCACATCGGGCTCTGTGCTGACAGCTCAGAGCCTGCTTCAGATTCTGTGTCTCCCTCTCTCTCTGCCCCTCCTCCACTCACGCTATGTCTCTCTTAGTCTCTCAAAAATGAATAAATGTTAAAAAAAAATTTTTAAGAGCTTCAAGAAAAGCTGATTTAGGGGTGCCTGGGTGGCTCAGTTGGTTGAACTTCTGACTGTTGATTTCAGCTCAGGTCATAATCCCAGGGTTGTGGGACTGTGGTCTGCATCAGGCTCTGTACTGAGCATACAGCCCAATTAAGATATTCTCTCTCTCTCTCTCTCTCTCTCTCTCTCTCTCTCTCTCTCTCTCTCCCCTCCCTCTGCCCTTCTCCCCCACTCACACGTTCCCTCTCTCTAAAATAAAAAAAGAAAAAGCTGATTTATAGTAGTCAGAAACTATGAGAGGCAAAAGGAGAAATACTGATCATCCCTGTTTTGACAGTGAATGCTTACCAATTCACATTCAGCTCACTTCATTTATCATTGAGTTAGCAATCAGTATAACTCTAATCCTTACTGGAAGAAATTTAAATTAACTTTAATACAACATGTTGTTTCCAGAGTTTCATCACTGACCTGTAATGCATGTCATAGACATTAAGGTGAATATAAATGTCACAGTATAACCTTAGTGTGGTTTTTGGCAGAGTTCTTGGACTTATTCTGTACCTACTAACCACTCCCCTTTCCCAATACACATTCAATCTCTCTTTTCTTAAAATTATCTCATTCAGTACTTCTTCTTCTCTTGGTAAATCAATGACACTATTTTCATTTTTACCCCCAAATCCACATTTGTTCACCAATTATAAACATTCAATATAAATAACCATGAGGTGCTACTGTCACATTTGTACTGTCACATTTTTGTTTTTTTGTTTGTTTACTTTGGGGATAATAAATCTTACAATCTAATAGTCTCTCATACATGTATACAGAAAAACTCACCCAGTGTCACAGCTTTTATCTAACAATTTGGCCATCCATGAGAAATCAAAGAAGCCAGAAGATGAGTTCAGATTTATCAATAAGAATTGTAACTCTACCAAGCAGAGCACAGAATCAGTGTTAGGGCTTTCAAAGATTGAAGGAGGAAATTATAAAGTCTCCTTTATGGATGGATAGTTTAATATTATGGTAATATATTGGTTGGTAATAGCGTGAAGTTTAAGATATATTGAAAAGAGATCTAAAACTAGGTAAATAAATTTCTATTGGAAAAATACCTTGTAACTGGAAATTGTATGTGTGTATGCACATGTGAGAGAGATATAGGAAGCAGCTATTTTTAGATGTTGAACATCTGACAGTGTAACACTGTGAGTTCACGTATAAAATAGCTCCTGCAAATCTGTGAGCTGAATGGAGATTCTGAAGTTCCCACAACACTTTGATACATGGGATTTCTAAACATCTATAGGAAGGATACTTTGCTGAACAACAGATTTATTTAGTTGATACTGAAGTAAAGCTAAGTCTTAGGAATAGGACTTTTTTTTTTTTACCAGTATAGTAATGGCTACTCTAGAAGAGTGCTAGCAAAATTCAAACACAAAATTTGAAAGGTTAAGATTAATTGATCAGAAAAGTAAGTTACAGTATGAAAAAAACAAAACAAAACTCAAATATCTTAACTCTCTCTAAAGGAAAACAGCTAAATTCAGAGTCTGAATCACATTGTGTCTACAGTGTCTATCACACAATAAATTTAAATAATCTTGACATGAAAAGAAGCAGGAAAATATGAAACATATCTGAAGGGAGAGAGCAGTCAGTGGAAACAAACTCTGAGAAATAATCCAGATGTTGGAATTAGCAGACAGGTATTTAAAATCAACTAATACAAATATATACAGAGATGTTAAAAATTGGTCATAATGGATGGACATATGAACAGATGGGAGAATATTAGCAGTGAGATAGAGCCTACAAAAAGAATCAAATAAGAATTCTATAAGCAAGAAATTAAATATGTGACATGAAAAATTCACTGAACAGCCATACATAAGATTGGATGCAAGAGAAGAAAGAGTCCCTGAGTTTAAAGACTGAGTAATAGACATTACTCACTCTGCAGAAATAAACAAAAAAGGCATTAAAAATAAGGTATAATTAATATGTGAGATAGTATTATGCAGTCTAACATATGTGAAATTAGAGTCAAGAAGAAAGAGAATAAGAAAAAATGGGATAGAAAATATACTTGAAGTAGGCTGAAAAGTTGCCCAAATTTACTAAAAAAATACCAAATTAAAAATCTAAGAAGTATGAATATATAAAAAAAAATACCTGTAAGTATTTTTGTCAACTGTTAAACCCATTGTCAAACTGCTAAAACCCAAAGATAAAGGGAAAGTTTTGAAAATAGGGAAATGCCACAGGAGGAAAACCATGCAAATGGCAGATCTTTCATGAGAAATAATGTAGGTCAGAAGATAATGGAATGCCATCATTAAAGTGATACGTGAAAGGGGTGATTATCAACTAGGATTTTATTTTTTTATTTTTTATTATTTTTTAAAATATTTATTTTTGAGAGAGAGAGAGAGAGAGAGACAGCGTGAGTGAGGGAGGGGCAGAGAGAGAAGAAGACAAAGAATCCAAAGCAGGCTCCAGGCTCCAAGCTGTTAGCACAGAGCCTGACACGGGGCTCAAACTCACAAACTGTGAGATCATGACCTGACCTGAAGTCGGAAGCTTAACCGACTGAGCCACCCAGGCACCAGCAACTAGGATTTTATATGCAGTGAAAGTATCCTTGCATTATGAAGGAAATTTTAAGATATTTTTCAATAAAAAATTGAAAGAATTTTTTGCCAACAGACCTGTAGTAAAGGAAATATTAAAGACTTATTTTTGTTGAAGTGGGTACACACTCTATGTAAACTTAATGTGCATGAAGCAATTAAAAAATGCCAGAAATAGTGAATATGTAAGTAAATATAAAAGCTACATTTTTCTTCTTAATTTCTTTCAAAGCCTGATGACTGTCTAAAACAAATATTCTAACAATCATCATGGGGCCTTTAATATATGTATGGCAATATATTTGACAACATCTCAAAGTATAAGGGTTATAGCAAACTATACAATTGCTGGATTCTTAAATTTCTTGTGGAATGGTAAAATATCAACTCTAAGACACTGTGAAAGTTAAGGATGCATATTGCAATCCCTAGAGCAACCAATAAAATATAAAACAAGGTAAGGATGATAATCCAAAAGAGAAGTTGCAATAGAATACTAATTAACATTTAATTTATAAGTTGGCAAAAAAGTAGGACTGGACCATCAAAAAAATTGAACAGATGCCTTTATTATATGAGCAGATGGACTAAATAAGATATAAGGAACAAAATAATAGTTCTAAATCTAAATGAATCAATAATTACATTAAATGTTAATGAATTTAAAACTCCAATTATAAAGAAAAGATTCTCAATCTAGGTAAGAAAAAAAACATGGAGTTATGGATATCTAAAATCCACACCTTATTTTGTAAGACAGGCATAACTCAAGTACAAAAACCAGATAAAAGTGATATAAGAAAAGAATTTTCAAAAAATATGTCATCTGCATAATGCAAAAACTCTCAGAAAAATATTGAAAATCAAATAATATATTATTATCAACTAGAATTTATTCAGAAAGTCAAAGATCTTTTTACTTGCAAATGCTCAATTAAGGAAATTTATTGTTACCAGAATATAGGGGAAAACAAATATATTATCAACAGCTAAAGAAAAAACATGTAAAAAAGCAAAAGCAAAAAAACTTTATAAAAATTCTCAGAAAATTCAGAATAAAAGGAAAATTCCTCAGTCTATTCAAAAATATTAATGACAAAGCCATAGATAATGTTATGTTAATGACAACATACAGTACTTAATATGTTCCTTTTAGAACAGGACCAAAGCAAAGATCACCATTTTTCACTATTTATATTCAGTACTCTACTGGGTGGGGGGTGTCATAGTGAGTGGATACAGCTAGGAAAAAGAATAAAAAATTAAAATTAATATAAATATAAGGCACAGAAGTTGGAAAGGAAGGAGTAAAATTTTCTCTTTTCACAAAAGCTATTATTAAATATGTAATTAAATCTTGGGCATGGGTTGACAGAAATTTTCTATAAAGAGCCAGATAGTAAATATTGTGTGTTGTCTAGACCTTGTGGACTCTGTTGTATTCAACTCTTGTGTAGACAACCATAGAAAATATGTAGGTGAATGAGCATGTCTGTGTTCAAATAAAACTTTATTTATAGAAACAGTGAGCCAGATTTATTCCACATGCCATATTTTGTAACTTCTGATCTAAGGAATCTGGATAGCAGCTATTAAATCTACAAAGTCAAACTTGAACTATTAGGACTTCATCAAAATAAAAAGTTTCTGCACAGCAAGCAATCAATGAAACTAAAAAGCAGCCTTCAGAATGGGAGAAGATATTTGCAAATGACATATCTGATAAAGGGTTAGTATCCAAAATCTATAAAGAACTTATCAAACTCAACAGCCAAAAAACAAATAATCAAGTTAAGAAATAGGCAGGAGATATGAAGAGACATTTTTCCAAAGAAGACATCCAGATGGCTAACAGACACATGAAAAGATCCTCAACATCACTCATCATCAGAGAAATACAAATCAAAACCACAATGAGATATCACCTCACACCTGTCAGAATGGCTAAAATTAACAACACAGGAAACAACAGAGGTAGGCCAGGAATGAAAAAAAGGGGAACCGTTGTGCACTGTTGGTGGGAATGCAAATTGGTGCAGCCACTCTGGAAAACAGTATAGCAGTTCTTCAAAAAGCTAAAAATAGAACTACCCTATGACCTAGCAATTGCACTACTAGGTATTTATCCAAGGGATACAAAAATACTGATTTGAAGGGGCACATGCAGCCCAATGTTTATAGGAGCATTATCAACAATAGCCAAATTGTGGAAAGAGTCCAAATATCCATTGACTGATGAATGGATGAAGAAGAGGTGATACATATATGTTATATATAAAGAACAGTGTGTGTGTGCGTGCGTGTGTGTGTGTGTATATATATATATACATATATATATATATATATATATATATATATATATATATATGAGGTGGTACATTTACATATACAGTAAAACCTTGGATTGTGAGTAACTTGCTCTATGAGCATTCCACAAGGTGAGCAAGTATTTCTAATAAATTTTAACTTGATAAACGAGTGACACCTCGCAATATGAGAAGTACGTGATGACGAATGTCACATGATCACAACTGAGCCAATAGTTCTTGAAATTCGCCTTGACATATGAGTGCTTTGGATTACAAGCATGTTTCTGGAACAAATTATGCTCACAAGCCAAGGTATTAGTCTATATACATACGTACACAATGGAATATTATTAAGTCATTAAAAAGATTGAAACCTTGACGTTTGCAATGATGTGAGTGAAGTCAGAGTATATTATACTAAGTGAAATAAGTCAGAGAAAGACAACTACCATATGATTCCACTCGTGGAATTTAAGAAACAAAATAGAGAACCAAGGGGAAGGGGAAAAAATAGAGAGAGGAAAACCATAAGAGACTCTTAACTATAGAGAAAAAACTGAGGGTTGATGGAGGAGGCGAGGGCAGGGATGGGTTTAATGGTTGATGGGTATTAAGGAGGGCACTTGTGACAAGCACTCGGTCCCCTATGTAAGTGATGAATCACTAAATTCTACTCCTGAAACCAGTATTACACTATATGTTAACTAACAAATTTAAGTAAAAACATGACACACACACACAAAAGAAAAAATCTACTAAGTAATTTTATCAAGTTTACAGGTTACAAGAATTGAATTAAAGTTCATTGTATTTCAGTATGATAGCAGAAAACAACTAAAAACAACATTATAAAAATTCCCATTAATGATATTACCAAAAATATAAAATACATAGGAATACATTTAGGAAAAAGTAAAAGACCGTTGCATTGAAAACTATAGAACACTGCAGAATTTTTAAAGACAAATGGCCATTATATTCCCTATGCTGTGTCTTTATTCCCTTGGCTTAATACATTCCAGAACTAGAAGGCTGTATCTCCCTCTCCCCTTCACCCATTATGCCCATCTCCCACTCCCACCCATTTAGCAACCATCAGTTGATTCTCTGTATTTATGGGTATGTTTCTGCCTTTTATTTGTTTGTTTATTTATTTGATTTGTAATAGTGCTGTATGGTGACAGATGGTAGCTACACTTGTGAGTATAGCATAAAGTAGAAACTTGTAGAATCACTATATTGTACACCTGAAACTAATCTAACATTGTGTGTCAACTTTACTCAACAAAACAAAACAAAATAACAAAAGGAATTGTATGATTTATCAGATGAATAAATATTTTTAAGATATCAGTTCCCCCAAATTGATTTATAAATTCATTGCAACTGCAAACATAAACCAAGGGACATTTTAAAATATAGAAATGGACAACCTATTTATAAAACTTTTTAATTGAAAGTTAATGAACTTAGAATAGCCAAAATATATTTTTTTAATTTAAATTTTAGTTAGTTAACATACAGTGCAATATTCGTTTCAGGAGTAGAATTTAGTGATTCATCACTTACGTACAGTATCCAGTGCTCATCACAAGTGCCCTCCTTAGTACCCATCACCCATTTAGCCCATCTTCCAACCATCTCCCCCCATCAACCCATAGTTTGTTCTCTATTATGAGTCTCTTGTGGTTTGTTTCCCTCTCTTCTCTTTTTCCCCTGCCCTTCCCATATGTACATCTGTTTTGTTTCTTAAATTCCACATAAAAATTTATTTTTTAATCATTTTTTACCAAAATAATTTTTAAAAGAATATAATTAGAGACTTTATACTACCTGACTTTCAGAATTACTATGAAGCTTCATTACTCTAGACAGTACAATATTGGCATAGGATAATAGATCAAAGGAACAGAATAAAAAGCCCAGAAATAGACCCACCTATATATAAACAATTGATTTTGACAAAGACCCCAAAGTGATTCACTGGAGGAGATTAAAAGTTTTTCAACAAATGGTATTGGCACACCTTCTCAATATAGAATAAAAAGACCCCCAATCCTTACCTCACTGTATGTTCAAACATTAATTCTGGATGACTTAGATGTCTATATAAAGAAGCTAAATGTATAATGCTTCTGGAATAAAATGTAGGACATTATCCTCAAGATGTGGAGATAAGCAAAGTTTTTTGGACAGGACACAAAAAGCAGTAACCATAAAACAAAAACAATAGATAAATTAGACTGTCAAAATTATAAACATCTGCCTATCAAAGGACACTACTAAGAATGTAAATAGGCAAGGCATGAATTGGGAGAAAATATTTACTCTACATAAATCTGACAAAGGATGTATATTTAGAATGCATATGTAATGGAAGAGGGTTTTTGTTTCCTTTTTTTTTAAACTGAAGAATTGAATACCTTATTCACAAAACAACATATACGAATGTAATTTAGTAATTACATAAAAATACTCAATATCATCAATCAGCAGGAAATAAAAAATTCCCCCACAGTGAAATACCATAACACACACTAGAGGAGCTAAAATTAAAATGATGAGATTATAAAGCAACACTCATGCACTGCCAGTAGAAGTGTAAAATGGTAGAATAATTTTGGGAAATATTTTGGCAATTTCTAATAAAGATAAGCATATATGATTCAGCAATTCTACTCCTAAGTGTGCATCCTCCCAAAATGAAAACATATGATTTATACCACCTCTACAGAAAACTACCCAAATCTTGGGAACATTTTTAAAATATGGTATATTCATGCAATGGAATATTAGTAGCCATAAAAAAGAATGAACTACAACCCTGATACACACAAACACAAGATAAAATTTCATGGACACATTGAGCAAAAAGTCAAATCCAAAGAGCATAAACTGCAATTTTATCTACATGAAGTTCCAGAATAGGCCAAATTAATACAGGGTGAAAAAAATCAGAAATGGCAATGAAGAAACTTTTTAAGGCAAAGAAAATATTCTATATCTGGATAGGATGTGGGTTACATAAGTATGCTCATTTGTCAAAACTGATCAAATTGGACACAAAATCTGTGCATTTTACTATATATAAATAGTACTACACATACAAGAAAGAACTGGTAAAAAATATGAACTCTAAGTTTTATTGTTCACAGTGGTATTCTACACAAATATAGAAAGACAAATACTAAAATAATAAACTCTATGGTTTGGGTTTTGAATTGTACCAGTATATAGTCATGATTTTTAATATATCAAATATAAAAATATATAATTTATAGAAATATGTAGAAAAATAACTTTTTTGTTTTTATCTAAATTCCAGTTAATTAACATACAGTGTAATATTTTTTTAAATATTACATGAGAATCCCAAGTGCTCCACACTGACAGTGTATAGCCCAATGTGGGGATAGAACTCACGAGCCCATGAGATCATGACCTGAGCCGGGATCAAGAGTCAGACACTTAACCAACTGAGCCACCCAGGTGCCCTGACATACAGTGTAATATTAGTTCCAGGTGTACAATATAGTGATTCAACATTTCCATATATTACCTGGTGCTCATCACAACAAGTGCCCTCCTTCATCCCCATCACCTATTTTGCCCATAACCCCACCCACCTCCCTTCTAGTAACCATCACTTTGTTCTCTATAGTTAAGAGTCTGTTTTTTAGTTTCCCCCCCTCTTTTTTCCCCTATGCTTGTTTGTTTTGTTTCTTAAATCTACATATGAGTGAAGTCATATGCTATTTGTCTTTCTCTGACTGACTTATCTCAGTATAATACTCTCTAGCTCCATCTATGTCGTTGCAAATGGTGTGTGTGAGTGTGTGTGTGTGTTATTACAACTTCTAACAAAGTAGGTTTAAAGGGAACATACCTCAACATAATAATGGCCATTAATGAAAAACTCACAGCTAATATCATTGTCAATGGGGAAAAATTGAGAGCTTTTCCTCTACGATCAGGAAAAAGACAGGGATGTCCACTCTCACCACTGTTATTTACCATAGTACTGGAAGTCCTGGCCACAGCAATCAGACAACAAAAAAAAACAACTTCTATGTTTATCTTTTTCTTAGTTCAATCTAGAAGCAATGGCATGCCAGTTGCAATGAGCATACCTAAATACCATTTAGCTTCTAAATACCATTCCCTATTAAAAGGAACTGAACCTACTTGAAGGACTGAAGCCGGGGAAATATAAATTGAGCCTGGAACATTCTGTTGTAACAGAAGGTAAAGAAGTGTACACACACAAAAAATGATGAGACTATAATAAAGGGATACAGAAGGGTTTCCTACTGGCCAGATCCTGAGGAATTTGAGTATGAAGATAAATAATAACTGTAAAAGCATAACTCAATTCATAGAACAAGAATTAGTTAGCCCATATATATATATATGGGCTAATTCTTATATTATATATATTCATATACATATATATGTGTGTGCATGTATGTATATATATATATGTAAATAAATAGGAAGAAGAGAAATATCTTCTGTACAGTGGAATGAATATTAAGAAATACCTGATGCCCAATAAAGTTGGAAAAACATTAATGGGTGATAAAACTAGTGAGTGAAAATTTGATTACAAATAGGAAATTTGAATAATCTCAAAGAATCTCCACATGTATCATTTATTAATAAAAAGAAGAAAATAGGAAATTTATAATAGAGAAGCCTGGCCATAACCATCTTCACCAAGAAATCAAAGCTAATATGATCAAAATTGGGAGACACTGACATCATAAATCTTCTTATTTGCTGCATTAAGCAGAACCTTCAGCCTTACTTCAGTGACTTGACCAAAAACAAATGTATAATTGGGGGGTGGGGGGAGGAGTTAAGATGGCAGAGCAGCATGGAGCTTGTTTCATCCCTGAAATGCAGCTAGATCAGCACAAAACCATTTTGAACACCTAGGAAATCAATCTGAGGATTAACACAACAATCTGAATAACCTGAGTCACAGAACTTGGCAAGTAAATGGTGCGGAGAGGTGAACGGTGGGGGAGAGAAAAGCCGCAGAGGGTAGGGAGCTATTTTTTCAGAGAGAGGACAGAGAAAGAGAAAGGGGAAGAATATGGTACATTGGGATCTTGCAAGAAAAGTACTCCCCCAAAAGTAACTGGAGAGAAAGAGAGAGAAAGAGTGAAAACACTCACAGGTGACCGAACAAGAAATCTGTTCCCTAAAACCACTGACAGGAAGAAAAGGAGAGGATTTTAATACCACCAGGATCCTGTCAACAATGGAGCGCAGAGTCTGATTTTTCAAAGCTCACTGCCTGGCAGTGCTCTGGTGGGAAGTAGGGCAAATCCCCAGGAGCAGGCAACAGGCTCTGAGGGATCCATGTGCCACACAGGGAGAAGCAGTTCCCCTCCTTGGAGTACATTTGGTAGAGGCCATACAGCCTCCACACAGACAAAGGTCCCAGTGGACCCCAAAGAGCAGCCACGTTTACTAGCATTGGGACAAAACACCAGAGTGTGGTGAAACCTGGTGCTAGCTGTGTGTTGTGATTTGCCATAATCTCTGAACCTCTGCTGCTGTGCGATCCCATGAACATTTTCTGGAGCAAGCTGGCACCTGACCATTGCTCAGTGAGAGTCTCCTGAAGGGAGTCGTTATGGGTCCAAGCTGCAGGGGTCTTTGAAGTGTGGAGTTTTGAAATATAACCCCATCTGAGATAAAACTCTGGGGTGGGGGGAGGTGCTGCCTGGCTGGCGGACAGCTTGGATATGGACATGGTAGAGATGGAGAGTAAATGAAGGCCTGAGACAAAGGAGAGGTGCTTGATCACCAATCAGTGAGAACCCGAAGTTCCTGTGCCAGAGACTAGGGAGCTGGATGGAGGCATTTCTACCTTTCCTGCACATGTGCATTCCCACCACACTGATCTACCTCAGTAAGCTGAGATAATTAGTGCCACCTAGTGGAGAACAAAGCTGTTACACCAAGCCCTGCCCAACTGTGCTCTCCAAGCGCATCCCCTAGAAGACCAGCACAAGTCACTCCACCTGCTTAGTGTACTGACTATATAAGGCTCATAGTTTCACTTCTAGAAGAAACTGGATGTAACCTCATTCAGGTTTCATTTTTCTTCTTTTCACCTTTATTGGATACAGAATGAAAATTTTATTTTCTTTTTTTAACTTTATTTTTTATTTTTTTTAAATTATTTATTTCATTTTATTTTAGTCTTTTATCGTGTATATTTTTAATTTTTAAATGTTTTCTTACTTTTTTTTCCTTTTATTTCTCCTTTTTCTCAATACTATCAAGCTTGTTTCAACAAGCAGACAAAAACACACTAGGATCTAGCTTCTTTTATTTGATCTTTTGTTTTGTTTTTAATTTTAACTTTTTCTTCCTCCAAAATGACAAAATGAAGGAATTCACCCCAAAAGACAGAACAGGAAGAAATGACAACCAGAGGCTTAATCAATACAGATATAAGCAAGATGTCTGAACTAGAATATAGAACTGTGATAATAAGAATACTATTTGGGATTGGAAAAAAGCATGAAATCCCTTTCTACGGAGATAAAAGAAGTAAAATCTAGTCAGGATGAAATTAAAAATGCTATAACCGAGACGCAATCTTGAATGGATGCCATGATGGCAAGGATGGACAAAGCAGAGCAGTGAGCCAGTGATATAGAAGATATAATTCTGGAGAATAATGGAGCAGAAAGAAAGAGGGAAACAAGGGCAAAGGATCATGGTATAAGACTTAGAGAACTCAGTGACTTATTAAAAAGGAATAACATCTGAAACATAGGAGTCCCAGAAGATGAAAAGAGAGAAGAAGGGACGGAAAGTTTATGAAAGCAGATTATAGCAGAAAACATTCCTAATCTGGGGAAGAGCAGAGACATTAAAATCCAAGAAACACAGAGAGTTCCCATTAAATTCAACAAAAACTGACCTTCACCAAGGCATATCATAGGCAAACTAACAAAATACACAGACAAAGAAAGGTTTATGAAAACAGCAAGGCAAAATGTCCTTAACCTATAAGGGAAGACAGATCAAGATCATAGCAGATATACCACAGAAACTTGGAAGGCCAGAAAGGAGTGACAGGATATCACTTGCCGAAGTGATATCACTTGACAGGATTCAACGTGCCTAATCAGAAAAATATGCAGTTAAGAATTCTATATCTAGCAAGGCTGTCATTCAAAATAGAGGGAGAGATAAAGAGTTTCCCAGACAAACAAAAACCAAAGGAATTCGTAACCACTAAACCAGGCCTGAAAGAAATTTCAAGGAGGACTCTTTGGAGAAAAGACAAAGCATAAGAAGACCAAAAGCAACAAAGGCTAGAAAGGACCAGAGAACATCACCAGAAACACCAACTCTACAGGCAACACAAGGGCACTAAATTCATATCTTTCAGAACTAACTCTAAATGTCAATGGACTAAACACTTCAATGAAAAGACATATGGTTTCAGAATGGATAAAAAAACAAGACCCATCTATATGCTGCTTACAGCAGACTCACTTAGGACCTAAAGACACCAGCAGATTGAAAGTAAGGGGATGAGAACCATCTATCATGCTAATGGTTGTTAAAAGAAAGCTGAGGTAGGCATACTTGTATCAGACAAATTAAATTTTAAAATAAAGACTGTAACAAGAGATGAAGGGCATTATATCATAATTAAGGGGTCCATCCACCAAAAAGATCTAACAATTATGAATATTTATGCCCCCCAACCAACATGGAACACCCAAATATAAATTAGTTCATAACAAACATAAAGAAAATCATTAATAATAATACCATAATAGTAGGGGAATTCAACCCCCCACTTACAGCAATCGACAGGTGATCTAAGCAGCAAATCAACAAGGAAACAATGCATTTGAATGACACACTGGACTGGATGGACATAATAGATATATTCAGAACATTTTATCCTGAAGTAGCAGAATACACATTATTCTCAACTGTACATGGAAAATTCTCCAGAATAGATCACATACTGGGTCAAAAATCAGCACTCAACAAGTACAAAAAGATCAAGATCATACCTGGCATATTTTCAGAACACAATGCTATGAAACTTGAAATCAAACACAAGAAAAAATTTGGAAAGACCATGAATATTTGGAGATTAACATTCTACTAAAGAATGAATGGGTTAACCAAAAAATTAAAGAGGAAATTAGAAAGTACATGGGAGCCAGTGAAAATGAAAACACAACAGCCCAAAATCTCCAGAAGCTAAAATGGAAGCAATCCAGGCCTTCTTAAAGAAGGAAGAAAGGTCTCAAATACACAGCTTAACCTTACACCTAAAAGAACTGGAAAAAGAATAGCAAATAAAGCCCAAAACCAGCAGAAGAAGGGAAATAATAAAGATTAGAGCAGAAATCAGTGATACTGAAATTAAAAAAAAAAAAACCCAAAAAACAAAAACAACAAAACAAAACAAAAAGCACAGTAGAACAGATCAATGAAACAAGGAGCTGGTTCTTTGAAAGAATTAACAAAATTGTTAAACCTCTACCCAGATTGATTGAAAAGAAAAAGGAAAAGACCCAAATAAAATCACGAATGAAAGAGAGTACAATCAACACTGCAGTAATACAAACAATAAGAGACTATTATGAGAAAATATATGCCAACAAATTGGGCAATCTGGAAGAAATGGACAAATTCCTATAAACATATAAACTACCAAAACTGAAACAGGAAGAAATAGAAAATTTGAACAGACCCATAACCAATAAATAAATTGAATGAATAATCAAAAATCTCCCAACAAAAAGAGTCTAGGGCTGGGTGGCTTTCCAGAGGAATTCTATCAACATATAAAGAAGAGTTAACACCTATTCTTTGATGCTGTTTGAAAAAAATAGAAATGGAAAGAAAACTTCCAAACTCATTCTATGAGGCTAACATTACCTTGATTCTAAAACCGGACAAAGACCCCTGTAAAAATGAGAACTACAGATCAATTTCCCTGAAGAACACGGATGGAAAAGTTCTCAAGAAGATACTAACAAACCAGATCCAACAATACACTGAAAGAGATATTCACTGTGATCAAGTGGGATTTATATCTCGGATTCAGGGCTGGTTCAATATCTGCAAATCAATCAATGTGGTACATCATACTAATAAAAGAAAGAATAAGAAACACATGATTCTCTCAATAGATGCAGAGAAAGCATTTGACAAAATACAGCATCCTTTCTTGCTATAAACCCTCAAGAAACTAGGGATAGAAGGAGCATACCTCAAGATCATAAAAGCCATATATGAAAGACCCACTGCTAATATCATCCTCAATGGGGAAAAACTGAGAGCTTTCCCCCTAAGGTCAGGAAAAAACATAGGGATGTCTACTCATGCCACTGTTATTCAACATAGTATTGGAAATCCTAGCCTCAGCAATCAGACAACACAAAGAAATAAAAGGCATCCAAATTGGCAAGCTAGAATTCAAACATTCACTCTTTCAAAATGACATGATACTCTATGTGGAATACCCAAAGACTCCACCAAAAAATTGCTAGAACTGATACATGAATTCAGCAAAGTTGGAGGATATAAAGTCAATGCACAGAAATTGGTTGCATTTCTTTACACCAAAGATGAAGCAGCAGAAAGAGAAATCAAGGAATCAATCCCATTTACAATTATACCAAAGACCATAAAATACCTAGGAATTTAATTTAATTTTACTTGGATGAAAAAATCTATACACTGAAAACTATAGAAAGCTTATGAAAGAAATTGAGGAAAACACAAAAATATGGAAAAAGATTCCATGCTCATGCATTGGGAGAACAAATATTGTTAAAATGTTGATACTACTGAAAACAATCTACATATTCAATGCAATCCCTATCAAAATAACACTAGCATTCTTCACAGAACTAGAACAAGCAATCCTAAAATTTGTGTGGAACCAGAAAATACCCCAAATAGCCAAACCAATCCTGTAAAAGAAAACCAAAGCTGGAGGCATCACAATTCCAGACTTCAAGCTTATCACAAAGCTTTAATCATCAAGATAGTATGGTACTGGCACAAAAACAGACACATAGATCAATGGAACAGAATACAGCACCCAGAAATGTACCCACAAATGTATGGTCAATGAATCTTTGACAGAGCAGGAAAGAAAATCCAGTCAAAAAAAGACAGTCTCTTCAGCAAATGGTGTTGGGAAAACTGGACAGTGACATGCAGAAGAATGAACCTGGACCACTTTCTTACACTATACACAAAAATAAACTCAAACTTGATTACAGACCTAAACATAAGATAGGAAGCCATTGAAATCCTAGAGGAGAAAACAGGCAACAACCTCTTTGACTTTGGCCACAGCAACTTCTTACTTGACATATCTCCAGAGGCAAGGGAAGCAAAAGCAAAAATGAACTATTGGGACCTCATCAAGATAAAAAGTCTATAGAGTGAAGGAAACAATCAGCAAAGGCAACCTTTAAAATGGGAGAAGGTATTTGCGAATGACGTATCAGATAAAGGGTTAGTATCCAAATTCTATAAAGAACTTGACAAACTCAACACCCAAAAAACCAAATAATCGAGTGAAGAAATAGGAGAGGACATGAATAGACACTTCTCCAAAGAAGACATCCAGATGGCAAACAGACACATGAAGAGATGCTCATCACTCATCATTAGGGAAATACAAATCAAAACCACAATGAGATACCATCTCACACATGTGAGATATCACCTCACACCTAACAACTCAGGAAACAACGGATTTGGTGAGGATGTGGAGAAAGAGGAACACTTTTGCACTGCTAGTGGGAATGTAAACTGGTGCAGCCACTCTGGAAAACAGCGTGGAGGTTCCTCAAAAAATTAAAAATAGAACTACCCTACAACCCAGCAATTACACTACTAGGTATTTATCCATAGGATACAGGAGTGCTGATTCGAAGGGGCACATGCTCCCTAATAGCAGCACTATCAACAATAGCCAAAATATGGAAAGAGTCCAAATGTCCATCGACTGATGAATGAAGAGGATGTGATATATATATATATATATATATATATATATATATATATATATACACACACACACGCAATGGAATATTGGTGATAAAAAAGAATGAAATCTTGCCATTTACAACAATGGAGATGGAATTAGAGTGTATTATATCAAGTGAAATAAGTCATAGACAAATATCACATGATTTCACTCATATATAGAATTTTAAGATGCATAACATGAATATGGGAGAAGGGAAGGAAAAATAATATAAAAACAGGGAGGCAAACCATAAGAAACTCTTTTTTAAAATTTTTAATGTTTATTTATTTTTGAGAGAGAGAGAGACAGAGTATGAGCCAGGAAGGGGCAGAGAGAGAGGGAGACACAGAATCCGAAGCAGGCTCCAGGCTCTGAGCTGTAAGCACAGAGCCTGACATGGGGGTCGAACTCATGAACTACAAGATCATGACCTGAGCCGAAGTTGGATGCTTAACTGACTGAGCCACCCAGATACCCCACATAAGAGACTCTTAAATACAGAGAACAAACTGAGGGTTGCTGAAGGAGATGGGGTGGAGGAGGAATGGGCTAAATGGTGATAGGAATTAAGGAGGGCGTTTGTTGTGGTGAGCACTTGGTGTTATATGTAAGTCATGAATCACTCAATTCTATTCCTGAAATCATTATTACACTATATGTTAAGTAACTTGGATTTAAATTTTAAAAATACATTAAAAATAAACAAAAGGTAAAAAAAAAAGTATAATCTGATTCTAACGAAACATCAGACAATGTTGAGAGACATGCTGCAATGTCCTGTACCCTTCAAAAATATGGAGATCACAGAGGCAAAGAAAGTCTAAGGAAGTGTACCACATTACAGTAGACTGAAAAGATTTGATAACTACATGTAATATATGATCCTGAATGGAGTTCTCCGTTGGAGAAAAAAAAAGTGCCTGAAAGAACATTACTGGGACAATTGATCAGAAGTGAACGTGGACTTTGGAATAGATAATAGTAAAGTGTTGCTGTATTATGTGTTCCTATATTAAGTGTTCCTGATTATGATATCTATACACTAGTTATGTTAGAAATGTCAAACTTTTTGAGGAAAAGCACCCTAAGACATTTAGGGATAAAATTGCATGGTATCTACAAATTGGTCTCAAGGGTAAAAATAATAATATGCAGAAAGATAGAAATATAGAGAGAAAATAACAAAGCAACTGAGACAATATATAAAACCACTGCCAGTGTACTCCTTTACAGCTACTGGGAGCTTGTATTAGGTGATTTTTAAGGTGCCTGCCAAACTTGTAACTTTGGCTTTTGTGTGAGGTCCTGCTCCCAAGTCCAATGGGAAGAATTTCTGGCTGACCAGTTTGCCCTGTACAGAACCTCTATCCTGGTTGTCACTGATTGAATATATTGAAGACACCTGACCCATGCTAATCACTGTAATTTTTCCTCACCAGGTATTTGTGAATGATTTTTTTGAAAAGAAATGTTCTTTTGTTCTCAACAGTTGCTTTTTCCCAGAGTAATACTTTCAATCCCTCTCCCTTCACCTTATTCATAATTGATTTATCTAAATGGTTAGATATTGACACTGTGACCATTGTTCCTTAGTTTTTTGGGTGTTTTGTTTTTGATTTTGATTTTGATTTTTTAGTAGAATTAAAATCTTGCACACAAGTGGCGCCTCTCCGGAGGTTTTGTTTGCCCTGCCTTTTCCCTCCCTGGTGTAGATTTCCTGGAGAGACTCTGTCCCTGCAGGGGTAAGACTTGTATTTCCAAGAGGATTTAATTCAGGAGTGAAAGACGCAGGAAGCCCATTTGGCCTTAAATCCAACCCACATTCTCCAATCCAGTTGTACTAGGAATAAGGCTGATACTTTTGTCTTCATCTGTCTGATTCCTACATCTCTAAAATTGGTTCAGAGCCCATAGGGGGGAAGGGGTGTGATTAATTATCACCCTCCAACTGCAGTAACTGCCAAGCAATCTCTGCAGGGTAAATAGAAAAGCAGAGAAAAGCAACCTACAGGAAGAGAGATGACGCAGACCTGAAAAGATAAGCACTGATGAATAACATCTTAATTCCTTATTCTGGTTCCTTCTTCAAGTCCAGTTACATTTGTTTTTCCTCTTGGATTCCAAAAGACACAATAATTCTTTAGAATAAATCTTCCTTTGGGACTTAGACTAGGATCTAAAGAGTCTGAAATGATTTCAGGTTTCATTCTTCCTGCCACTATGGAATATTCTTAGATTTATATTTTTTTAAATTTGACAATAATGGATACTTTACTTACTGATTGCTAGAAAGCCTAGTCTCATATTCTTCTAAGAGACGTTTAGACTCCAGGACCACCGAAAAAGACACCATTTGGGGACAGACTGATCTTAAGCTTATACTTCAGTGTGTAAATTCCCAGTATCAGTCTCAGAAATGAAGAGAAGAAGAAACAGAAATACCAGCAAAGGAATGCTACAGACACAACCACCGCTGGTGAAATCAGGATGCTTTGTCTTGATCCCACTGTTCTGAGTTCTAAAAGTCAGGGTGGAAGGTATGTGCTTCACACAGGCTGCAAACAGCCCTCATACAATGATGGTACTGAGAATCATTTCAGCAAAAAGATGACAAGTGATTAAAATTAGTTAAGAATGTGAAATAGGGAAACTTGCTGACATTTAGTCCTATTTAATGTCCTCTTGAGTCAGTTTTGTGATTGCCTTGGCTGAGTTAAAGGGCATAAAATCACTTCAGCTGACTAGATTAGCCTCCCCTCCAGGCCTTCTTTACACCCCTTCTTAGACCTATCAGAAAAGTGAGGTCATAGGGCAAATTGCTGTCTCAAAAATTGGCAGGTATACAATTAGGCAGGTATATATAATCACAGCTTACTGAAGCAGAAACCTATGAATTGACACCTTCACTGGAATCAATGCTAAGGTAGGAAAACCCAAACTGTAATTGACAAGTTGCTGAGGGCTCTGTGTAGACAAGCCTAGGGATTAAAAACTCCAGGGGGACCCAATCAGACAAGGCTCCACACTTTTTGTGAGTTTTACTTCCAGGAAATATACCAGGTCCTCACAGTGAAAATCAGAGAAAAATCCTCTTGTGGTAATGTCAGGGGAAGGGGAAAAGAAACTATTACAAAGTATGTCAAAGCATTATGTTCTATTTGGAAGAAACCAAGATATCCCTCAGGAGATAAATGGATAAGTAAACTATGGCACATCCAGAAAATGAAATATTTTTCAGTGCTAAAAAGAAAAAAAAAAGAGAAAAAGGACGATTATTTGCTGCTAGAGAGAAAGGAGCTACTAAGTCATAAAAAGACATGGAGGAAATTTAAATGCGTATTATTAAGTGAAAGAAGTCAATCTGAAAAGGCTACATATGGTGTGATTTCAACTATATAACATTCTGGAGAAAGAGACAGTAAAAAGTTTACTGACTGCCATGGGTGAGAGGGGAGGGAGAGATGAATAGGCAAAGCACAGAGGATTTTTAAGGGAGTGAAACTATTTGGTATCATACTACAATAGTGGATACATGTCATTATACATTTTTCAATTCCCATAGAATGTACAGCACCAAGAGTGAACCCTAATGTCAACTGTGGACTTTGGGTAATGCTATACTGATGTAAATTCATCAATTATAATAAATGTACCACGGTGGTATGGGATGTCCACAGTAGTAGATCTTGTGGTATATGGGAATGGGGGTATATGGGAACTCTCTGTATTTTCCACTCAATTTGCTGTTAACCTAAAAGTGCTCTAAAAAAATAAAGTTTATTAGTTAAAACAAACAAAAACAATCAACAGAATTCAAGAATGTCAAAATGGTTAAACAGTCATTTGTTCAAGCAGGAATGATGGGTATTCATTTAACATGATCACAGAAAAGACAGCAGAGGATAATTTCCCAGGTTAGATTGCCTGATCTTGAGGATGAAACGTTTTATATTTGAGGTGTAACCAAATCTTCTTCCTGTTACATGTAAGAGAGCTGGTACAAATCCATGCAGAAATTTCTTACATGTGGCATGCCAATAATTGCTCCCGTTTTGTAATCTCTATAAAGATAAACTTGAGGTTTCTAGTTGAAGGCACACACTCTCAAAAACAAAATTATCGCCAAATAGTCAATTATCACACACACACACACACACACACACACACACACACACACACACAACCTTTTTTTTCATCTTCTTTTTCCTGGAAGAATGGAAAAGCTGTAAACTTAGAAAGAACCGCCCGTGGCTGCATCGCCACACTTGGCCCATTGATTACCTCTGCTGACCCTACTGCAGTTGATTCTGGGAGGTTTTTAAAACTCTGAAGAAAACTGTTACCCCATTACACAATCCCAGTTAAAAGAAGCCCTATTATGTATTTCTATAGTGTCCTTGCGGTGTTTTTATAGTCCTAGGGCAGTGAGTCCAGAGTCCAGATAAAGAACAAACCTATAAGCAAACACATTATGTTGAGAGGCCATAGGATATAAGGGAAATGTCACAAATAGATAGTTCATGGGTTTTTTTCCCTTTTATTTTATATCTCTCTTTCATGAACCAAGGGATCATTCCATTGAAGTGGCCCCTTTCTTCTTTTAAGACCCAAATCTCTAGGGTAAAATCACTGTCTTCATTTCATGCTTTTCCTTCAATCTGAAGCCACAGACACATATAAATCTAGACCTGTATAAATACCAGGCCCATACATGCCACAACTAGGTTGTCTCCAACATATTGACAGGATCAGGATAGGAAAGAAACTATTGTCTCTGATGCTTGAAATCCTCAAGGAGGCATTACTTTACATTCATGTATTGGGTTATTTAAACCTAATGAAGTTATTTATATTCCTGAAGACTCTTTGGTTGTAACTTGCCTGAAATTTTAACTTGAGGCAGGTGAAGTGAAGCAGAAAGGTATTTATTGATTAGCACATTTCCTATACCCAGCTCTCTGAATATCTCAGCAAGGAGGTTAGAAATGTAATGCTACTTACTATGGAATTTCCACAGGAAAGAGATAATCCTCTTAATGAATGTTGGGTAAAGGCTTGGTTTGAACAGATTGCCTAAGCAAGGATCAATCACTTCATTTTTCCTAAGACAAGCTTGGAGAGACCTGAAGGAAGACTGGCCTATTGCCCCCAGATCTGCAGAGCAATTGCTTCCTTCCCTCATTTCAGGCACCTTACTGCCAAGCCAGGTGGTCTCAATACTGAGCTAAGTAAAAACTCCTAATTCTCTCTCTGAAAGATTACACATAGATAGGATTCATTTGAATCTAAGACAGGAATTTATGACAGGAATAGGCCTTTACCAGATGTTGTAATTAGAACCAAATCTCCACTTTTTTTTTGTCTAAAACTTGGATAGTAAACTTTTTTAAAAGTTTCAAATTTTGTTTAAGTCAGAATCTGATAGTTCCATAGAAATGCTATGTGCATCTTGCAGAAATCTGATTCAAGTTTTTTTTTAAGTTAACCCAGATATATTTTTAAATTTAACACACACACACACACACATTCGCACACACACACACGCGCACACACACACAATGTGTGATGTAGCAAATTGAACCTATTAGAAGTTCGGGAATACTGGATAAACTCATGTTGGATCTGATTCAAATTAAGTATTTTTTTGTCAACTTATTTTAATTGATGGGTTTCCTGATAGTATACAATGAATTTTAGTTGTTTTTTTAATTTATTTATTCATTTTGAGTTAGAGAGCACAAGTAGGGGAGCGTCAGAGAGAAGGAGAGACAGACCCAATCAGACTCTGCAACATCAGTGCAGAGTCCAATGTGGGGCCTGAACTCACAAACTTTAAGATCATGACCTGAGCTGAGATCGAGTTGGACGCCTAACCAAATGCACCACCCAGGTGCCCTAAAATGAGTTTTAAATATTACCATTTATGATTTTGGATATAGATTATATAGATTTTTCTTCATATTTTGCGAACAAACAAGACATGAACACTTTGGAGACTCAAACTGAGATAAGATTGCAATTGTTCTCTATAATTTTTTTTAATTTTATTTTTTGTATTTATATCCAAATTAGTTAGCATATAGTGCAACAATGATTTCAGGAGTAGATTCCTTAATGCCCCTTACCCGTTTAGCCCACCCCCCTCCCACAATCCCTCCAGTAATCCTCTGTGTGTTCTCCATGTTTAAGAGTCTCTTATGTTTTGTCCCCCTCCCTGTTTTTATATTATTTTTGCTTCCCTTCCCTTATGTTCATCTGATCTGTGTCTTAAAGTCCTCATATGAGTGAAGTCACATGATATTTGTCTTTCTCTGACTAATTTCACTTAGCATAATACCCTCTAGTTCCATCCACATAGTTGCAAATGACAAGATTTCATTCTTTTTGATTGTCGAGTAATACTCCATTATATATATATATATATATATATATATATATATATATATATATACACATATACCACCTCTTCTTTATCCATTCATCCATCAATGGACATTTGGGCTCTTTCCATACTTTGGCTATTGTTAGTAGTGCTGCTATAAACATTGGGGTGCATGTGTCCCTTCAAAACAGCATAACTGTAACCCTTGGATAAATACCTAGCAGTGCAATTGCTGGGTCGTAGGGTAGTTCTGTTTTTAATTTTTTGAGGAACCTCCATAAAATGGAGTTTTCCAGAGTAGCTGCACCAGCTTGCATTCCCATCAACAATGCAAAAGAGATCCTCTTTCTCCGCATCCATGCCAACATCTGTTGTTGCCTGAGTTGCTAATATTAGTCATTCTGACAGGAGTAGGTGGTAACTCATTGTGGTTTTGATTTGTATTTCCCTGATGATGAGTGATGTTGAGCATTTTTTCATGTGTCGGTTAGCCATCTGGATGTCTTCTTTGGAGAAGTGTCTATTCATGTCTTTTGCCCATTTCTCCACTGGATTATTTGTTTTTTGGGTGTTGAGTTCTTTATAGATTTTGGATACTAACCCTTTATCTGATAAGTCATTTGCAAATATCTTCTCCCATTCCGTTGGTTGCCTTTTAGTTTTGTTGTTTCCTTTGCTATGCAGAAGCTTTTTATTTTGATGAGGTCCCAATAGTTCATTTTTGCTTTTGTTTCCCTCGACTCCGGAGATACATTAAGAAGTTGCTGCAGCCGAGATCAAAGAGGTTTTTGCCTGCTTTTTTCTCGAGGATTTTGATGGCTTCCTGTCTTACATTGAGGTCTTTCATCCATTTTGAGTTTATTTTTGTGTATGGTGTAAGAAAGCGGTCCAGGTTCATTCTTCTGCATGTCACTGTCCAGTTTTCCCAGCACCACATGCTGAAGAGACTGTCTTTATTCCATTGGATATTCTTTCCTGCTTTGTCAAAGATTAGTTGGCCATACATTTGTGGGTCCATTTGTGGGTTCTCTATTCTGTCCCATTGATCTGAGTGTCTGTTCTTGTGCCAGTACCATACTGTCCTGATGATTACAGCTTTGTAGTATAGCTTGAATTCTGGGATTGTGATGCCTCCTGCTTTGTTTTTCTTTTTCAAAATTGCTTTGGATACTCGGGGTCTTTTCTGGTACCATACAAATTTTAGGATTATTTGTTCTAGCTCTGTGAAGAATGCTCATGTTATTTTGATAGGGATTGCATTGAATATGGAGATTGCTTTGGGTAGTATGGACATTTTAACAATATTTGTTTTCCCTATCCAGGAGCATGGGATCTTTTTCCATTTTTTTGTGTCTTCAACTTATTTCATAAGCTTTCTATAATTTTCAGTGTATAGATTTTTCACCTCTTTGGTTAGATTTATTCCTAAGTATTTTATGGTTTTTGGTACAAGTGTAAATGGGATTGATTCTCTGATTTCTCTTTCTGTTGCTTCATTGTTGGTGTATAGGAATGCAACCGATTTCTGTGTGTTTATTTTATATCCTGCAACTTTGCTGAATTCATGAATCAGATCTAGCAGTTTTTTGGTGGAATCATTTGGGTTTTCCATATAGAGTATCATGTCATCTGCGAAAAGTGAAAGTTTGACCTCCTCCTGGCCAATTTGGATGCCTTTTATTTCTTTGGGTTGTCTGATTGCAGAGGCTAAGACATCCAATATTATATTGAATAACAGTGGTGAGAGTGGACATCCCTGTCTTGTTCCTGACCTTAGGGGGAAAGCTCTCAGTTTATCCCCACTGAGGATGATATTAGTGTTGGGTTGATCATATATGGCTTTTATGAACTTGAGGTATGATCCTTCTATCCCTAGTTTCTTGAGGGTTTATAGCAAGAAAGGATGCTGTATTTTGTCAAATGCTTTCTCTGCATCTATTGAGAGGATCATATGGTTCTTGTCCTTTCTTTGATTGATGTGATGAATCACATTAATTGATTTGCAGATATTGAACCAGCCATGCATCCCAGGAATAAATCCCATTTGGTCATAGTGAATAATCCTTTTAATGTATTGTTGGATCCTGTTGACTAATATCTTGTTGAAGATTTTTGCATCCATGTTCATCAGGGTAATTGGTCTATAGTTGTCCTTTTTAGTGGGGTCTCTGTCTGGTTTTGGAATCAAGGTAATGCTGGCTGCATATAAAGAGTTTGGAAGTTTTCCTTCCATTTCTAATTTTTGGAACAGCTTCAAGAGAATAGGTGTTAACTCTTCCTTAAATGTGTGGTAGAATTCCCCTGGAAAGCCATCTGACCCTGGACTCTTGGTTTTTGGGAGATTTTTGATTACTAATTCGATTTCCTACTGGTTATGGGTCTGTTCAAATTTTCTATTTCTTCTTGTTTCAGTTTTGGTAGTGTATATGTTTCTAGGAATTTGTCCATTTCTTCCAGATTGCCCATTTTATTGGCATATAATTGCTCATAATATTCTCTTATTATTGTTTTTATTTCTGCTGTGTTGGTTGTGCTCTCCTCTTTCATTCTTGATTTTACTTATTTGGGTTCATCCCTTTTTCTTTTTGATCAAACTGGCTAGTGGTTTATCAATTTTGTTAATTCTTTCAAAGAACCAGCTTCTGGTTTCATTGATATGTTCTACTGTTTTTTGGTTTTGATAGCATTAATTTGTGCCTAATCTTTATTATTTCCTGTCTTCTGCTTGTTTGGGGTTTTATTTGCTGTTCTTTTTCCAGCTCCTTAAGGCAAAAGGTCAGGTTGTGTATCTGAGATTTTTCTTCCTTCTTTAGGAAGGCCTGGATTGCTATATACTTTCCTCTTATGACCACCTTTCCTGCATCCTAGAGGTTTGGGGTTGTGGTGTTATCATTTTTATTGGCTTCCATGAACTTTTTAATTTCCTTTTTAACTTCTTAGTTAGCCCATTAATTCTTTCGTAGGATGTTCTTTAGTCTCCAAGTATTTGTTACTTTTCCAAATTTTTTCTTGTGGTTGATTTTGAGTTTCATAGTGTTGTGATCTGAAAATATGCACAGTATGATCTCAATCTTTTTGTACTGATTTGTATCCAAGGGTTGATTTGTATCCAAGTATGTGGTCTATTCTGGAGAACGTTCTATGTGCTTTGAAGAAAGTATAGTCTGCTGCTTTAGGATAAAATGTTCTGAATATATCTGTTAAGTCCATCTGGTCTGGTGTGTCATTCAAAGCCATTGTTTCCTTGTTGATTTTTTGATTAGATGATCTGTCCATTGCTGTGAGTGGGTGTTGAAGTCTCCTACTATAATGGTTACTATCTATGAGTTTCTTTATGTTTGTGATTAATTGATTTATATATTTGGGTGTCCCACATTTGGCTCATAAATGTTTACACTTGTTAGGTATTCTTGGTGGAGAGACCCCTTAATTATGATATAATGCCTTTCTTCATCTCTTGATATAGTCTTTATTTTAAAGTCTAGGTTTTCTGATATAAGTGGCTACTTCAGTTTTCTTTTGTTGGCCATTAGCATGATGGATGGTTCTCCATCCCCTTACTTTCAATCTGAAGATGTCTTTAGGTCTAAAGTGGGTCTCTTGTAAACAGCATATAGATGGATCTTGTTTTCTTATCCATTCTGTTACCCTATGTCTTTTGATTGGAGCATTGAGTCCATTGATGTTTAGAGTGAGTACTGAAAGATATGAATTTATTGCCATTATGTTGCTTGTAGAGTTGGAGTTTCTGGTGGTGTTCTCTGGTCCTTTTTAGTCTTTGTTGCTTTTGGTATTTTTGACTTGTTTGTTTGTTTGTTTGTTTGTTTAATCTTTCCTCCCCTCAGAGAGTCCCCCTTAAAATTTCCTGCAGGGCTGGTTTAGTGGTCACAAACTCCTCAATTTTTGTTGGCCTGGGAAACTTTTTCTCTCTCCTTCTATTTTGAATAACAGCCCTGCTGGATAAAGAATTCTTGGATGCATATTTTTCTGATTCTGCACACTGAATATGTCTTGCCATTCCTTTCTGGCCTGCCAAGTTTCTGTGGATCGGTCTGCTGCAAACCTGATCTGTCTTCCCTTGTAGGTTAGGGACTTTTTTCCCCTTGCTGCTTTCATGGATTCTCTCCTTGCCTGAGTATTTTGTGAGTTTGACTATGATATGCCTTCTTGATGGTCGGTTTTTTTGAATATAATGGGAGACCTCTGTGCTTCCCGAATTTTGATGTGTGTGTCTTTCCCCAGGTTAGGAAAGTCTTCCACTATGATTTGCTCTCATAACACTTCTACCCCTATTTCTCTCTCTTCCTCTTCTGGGACCCCTATGATTCTGATGTTGTTCCTTTTTAATGAGTGACTGATTTCTCTAATTCTTAAATCATGCTCTTTTGCCTTAATCTCCCTCTTTTTTTCTGCTTCATTATTCTCCCTAAGTTTGTCCTCTATATCACTGATTCTCTGTTCTGCCTCATCCATCCTTGCCGCCATGGCCTCCATTTGAGATTGCAGCTCAGAGCATTTTTTATTTCATCGTGTCTAGCTTTTACTTCTTTTTATCTCCGCAGAAAGGGATTCTAATCTATTTTCGACTCCAGCTAGTATTCTTATTGTCATGATTCTAAATTCTGGTTCAGACATCTTGTTTGTGTCTGTGTTGTTAAGTCCCTGGCTGTCGTTTCCTCCTGCTGTATTTGGGATGAATTCCTTTATTTCATCATTTTGAAGGTAGAAAGGGAACTAATGAGGTAAAAAAAATTAAAAGAAAAAGAAAATTAAAATTAAAAAGTATTAAAATTAAAAAATTAAAAACAAACACACACACTTACACACACACAAAATCAAATAAATGATGCTAGATCCTAGGTGTGTTTTGGTCTGGGTGTTGAAGGGGCTTGATAGATTAGAGAAAAAGAGGAAAGAATAAAAAAAGGAATTTTTTTGAAAATTTGAAAAAAATGAATACGCCGAAGCAGACTAAAATGAAATGATGGATGTAAAATAGAATTTGAAAAAAATTACACAAAAGTAAAACATATAGTAGAAAAAATTAAAGAAAAATATTTTTAATAAAAATTGAAAATAAAATGAATTTTTTCTCTTTATTCAAGAAAAAGAAAAGAAACGAAAAAGAGAAAAAAGAAAAAAGAAAAAAAAAGAAGGAAAGAAAATTGAATAGATGGACCAGTGAACAGAATGAAATACAAGTGAAATTATTCCGTTTTCCCCTAGAAGTCAAATTATGAAGCACTTTATAGTCCATAAACTAAACAGGTGGAGAGACTTGTGTTCCTGAAGAGCAACGTTGGCCAGTTGGGCGGAGCTCCATTCTCCACTAGATGGCACTGTGTAGCTTACTGGGGTAGATTTTTGTGGCACTTGTAGGTGCATATATACATGTGCGGGAGGGATGAAAATGGCATCACCCAGCTAACCAGTCTCTAGTATCAGAACTCTGTTCTCCCCATTCAGCAATTGCACGTCCATCCTTTGTCTCCAGCTTCCCTCCTCTCCCCGCTTTTACACAGTCCGTGACCAAGCCCCAGGTAGCACCTCCCTCCTGAGTTTTGTCTCAGATGTGGCTGTTTTTTCTAACCCCTTACTTCTGAGGGACTGAGGCTTTGACCTGTTCTGCCCCTCTGCAGGAGGGTCTCACTGAGCAGTGGGCAGGTGCCAGCCACACCCAGGAATGTTTGTGGGACCGTGCTGCTGCCAATGCCCAGAGACTGCAGCCAGGTGCCAGCCCACCCCCAGGAAAAGTTCACGAGACAGTGTAGCAGCAGCATTTCAGGGATTATGGAAAATCACAACACACATCTGGCACCAGGCTTCACCCTTAACGACCTTGTTTCAGCACCAGTGAATGTGATTGTTCTCCTGGGTCCACTGGGGCCTTGCCTTTGGGGGACCCACACAGCCTCTACCAGGTGTCCTCCCAGCAGGGGAACCACCACTCCCTGTGTGGCCTGAAGAACCCTGGACTCCACTCTTCTCCTGGGGATTCGCCCTTCCCACCAGAGCACTGCCAGGTATCAAGCTGCAGAATTGCAGACTGTGCTCCCTTTGTTTACAGTCTTAATGGAATTTAAATTCTCTCCTTTCTCCCTTTTTAGTTCAGTCCCTGTGGCTGTTTCCACTTTTCCACTTTCTCTCCAGCTGCTTTGGGTGGGGGTGTTTTCCTGTATTCTACCTGCCCCCTCCTGTCTCTCTGTGTACACAAAAGCAGCTTCCTGCCCTCTACAGCTTCTCTTTCCCCAAGTTCACCTCTCCATGTCACATATCTGCTGAATTCTATGGTTCATGTTGTGCAGATTGTTGTGTTAATCCTCCAATCAGTTTTCTAGGTGTTCAGGATGGTTTAGTGTTGGTCTGGCTGTATTTCATGGACACGAGACACACAAAAAACTTCCATGCTATTCTGCCCTCTTGGCTCCCTGTTCTCTATAATTTTTAGCATAAATGTTCCATTCATCCAAACAGTATTAAAAACTTAATTTTATATAAAATAAAATATCACACTAGTGCTTCATATTGTGGTTCTTTATATACATAAGATATGAGTATAGAGTGATATAAATATACATCCTAGAGTAGTTATAAAATGACAGTTGTATTGTCTGAAAACCTTACTTTTGGGGCAATTCCACGTCTGTCATCTTATTTATTTATTTAAAAAAAGGTAAGATTACCATTCTCATTTTACAGGTCATGGAAGTAACAAAAATCCAATGACTAGTACACTAATGGATTGAAGCCAAAGCATGGGGTTTCAAATACCTCCCCAGGGACAATTCCATCCAGTAATTAAAAAAAGTGACTTTTCAAAATAATTCAAAGGTAAGGAACTTAAAAAGAAATCCTCCCCCAAGGACTAAATTTTCTGAAACTAACCAGAGTTTTTTGACCTCTCCAGCAGCATTAACTTCCAACAGATAATGAAAGTCTTCCAGTTCATCAGCAAAAATGCCTCTGAAGAAGAGTTCATTACCCACATAATCAATATGTGAAACAGAGAAAGAGATGAGCTGAGGAGAAGAGAGAGAGGGTAAGAGAAATACTTTTAGTAAATAAGGTCATTTATCTTCTAATAACATCAGGATTTACAAAAAGGGATGAGCTTGGGGTGAGGGTGGCAAGAGAAGGGGGAAAGTGGAGGGAAGTGTGAGTTAGAATGGTTAGCGTAGACATCACAGCTGCCTGAGAAGAAAACACTAACATCTATAATAGTGTAGTAGAATTATTAACTGTACAGTGTTGTCACCGTAGGGTGTAAATCATCCTAAAATCTCAAATTGATGTTATCTCAGAGAGTAGAAGTGAGATTTGATGATGGGTCTAGGGTGAATATTAAAAACAGGGGTTCCTGTCTTCCAAATATTGGTCATACTGCATTATGTGTCTCATCCCTGAAGTATAATCAGAAATATTAATAAATATTGGGAAATGATAAGTATATTGTGTATGAAAGTAGTTTTATGTGCAAAATAAGACCAGCTTCTAAAAATTAAAGACATTCACCTTCAAAGAGAGACAAGTTTATTAAATACACCTGGGGACTTAGTGTACTTTATAAGTACTATAAGTACTCCGTGTACTCTAATAAGCCTCTATTATAGTATGTTTCTTCAGGTTTCTAGAGGGAAAAGAAGGAGCTAGATGTGTTTTAAAAATCGCATAGAGAATGACTGATATGAGAGATTCATGGCACTGTATTTACCAGTTAGGAGGAAATGCTCACAAATGATGCCCATTACTTTTTTTTTACTTTTGGTAGAAATGATATAATAATTCCAAAATAATAATTTATTTCAAAAAGCAGGGCAGTACTTGTTATTTCCAAGTGTATTAAGTTCAGATAACAATTACTAAGTCCAAGTACTCAGGCTCAAGTCTCCTCTTGAATAGCGAATTTTTCATTTCATAGAATTATAGTTTGGTTAGAGCTCCAGAGAATATCCAGTAGAGCCTTAAAAATTCCCTCATAACTGATCATCCCTATTGTCTCTAAACCTCCATTGAACTATAAGCAATGTCTTTATTCCCAGGATGACCCATTTTAATTTGTGACATCTATAAATATCACTTATTTTATATTGAGACAATTATCTACTTCTTTATATATACCCCTTATATATACCCATCAGTTTATTTTCAATCATTTATTTGAATGATTTAATACATATATATAAAAATAAGTTTGTTATACTTCCTATGCTTGCTCTTAAATCTGTGGTTGTGAACTCCCATATCAACACTTACAGAAATTCTTCACTCTTTGAAGTAAATCCAGAGTATCCCTTTATTTGAGTATGTGAAACTCCTCTTGATGGATATTTAGATCCTTTTTTTTTCTTTTGTTTTGTCTTGCATTATTTCTTTCTTTCTAGGCTCATGTAATTGTTTCTTTGCATCAGTGCTTCTGAGACTCTTTGGACAAGACTTCTGTACTAAAAGTTCTGTATTGAAAAAATAAATAATTGCCAGTGTATGGCTCTAAAGAATGCAATACAACTAATTACAGTTTGGTGTCACTGTCTTGATTAATGGTAAAGTGTTAGCTATTTTATGCCCTCTAGAGTTCTTCTCATTTGTCAAACAAGAACTTATAAATTATCCAGCAGAGACCCCTGTTTGAATGAAATGCCCAATAGGGGACATAGGATGTGGCAATTCTCTAGTGGGAGCTAGAACTCAAGTTACTAGGGTTTCTTAGGCATTGCTCCACTTCCTGTGATGTACCTTTGATCTGTCCTTTTCTTTCACCTCTAGAAGTTTGCCTTATATCTGGAAAATCGGGCATGCTTCCTAGACTCTTCCAAGCTAAAAGCTAATTGCTAAAAGATATTGCTGCTAGCCTATCTCTTGGCTGTTCTTGCCTTGGGCTTCATGCATTTACTCTGCTCTGGCTGGACTCTGAAAAAGGCACTTAATCTAGCACTGCAGCTTACATTTTCAAGTTGACTTCTCAGGTTAAATTGATCATTGGTCTGAGAACTAATTGGCATTGTAGAAATAATCTACAGAATGTTGACATGTGTGACAAACATTTTTACCTAAGTTCATTAAGATTACATATTTTATGGAAAATGTCTATTTTCCTTACAGTATTGTTCTTCCTTCTCCAGTTGAGTTCTTAAAATGTCTCTCATAGATCTTATATCTAGGCATTTAATAACATTTTCCCTCTTCTGTGAACCATCTCTCCATACCAAGTACTGCTCTAGTAAGAGCCAGATTTATTGAGAACCCCCAGGAACTGCTGACGTTTCTCTCATCTAGGTAAGCAGTTTCCCTTCCCAAACTTTGTTCATCACAGTTTCACTTACTTGCCCCTTTCCTGCTCTATGTAGGTGTAGAGGACATTTTCTGGGCTCAAGGCACCTTCCTAGAGCTTCTCACTCAGTTCTAGCAGTGACAGGGAAAAGATGGGCTCTACCTCACATATAGGATGTTGTAGGAAAATAAAATAAATAGGATGTGACATTCCAGAGCACAAATCATACATTCATGAATCCACCAAATATTAAATTTGTGCTCAATAAATATTAAGTATAAAACACTAAGCTACATTTTATAGGAAAAATTGAGGAAAGATATCTTCCCTTTCCTCAAGGACTTTGCAATTTATTGTCAGAAAAACACATACGCTCTCACAGATAAATATATTGATGTGTGCTTTTATAAGCCAAATTGAAAAAGCAAGGAGTACCTACAGAAATAAACACTTATGAGTAAATAAATAAAAATAAATTAGTCATTCATAACGCATAGGTTAGGGGTGATACAGAGGGGAAAACTTCCAGATGAAGTTACTGTTTGTTATTAACTTCCTTTGACCCCCAAATGCTCACAGAATCTCTCAAGCTGAGCCATATATAGTCAGACCTCTGTGGACCCTTCTTCCCAGCAATATCGCTGCTCTTGATCCTCGATATTTTACATCATGGAAGGCAGGAAGAGTCAAAGAATGGCAAACTCGAGAAAGACCTGGAAGGAAACATTTCTTCCTAAAGCCTAGCACAGAACTTTTCTACAAGGACCACATAGCCTTCTCAGGGCCAGAAGCCCCTCCAAAGTGAAGAGGGAGAAGGAGTGGTCTTAACTTCCCTTTAAAATTAGAATGTGCTACTTACATACGCAAGATAGTCTGTCAGAAATGTATATTATACAATATTGTTAAAACAGATATAATTTACACTAAAAGATAAAAAATTACATTCTAGTTATTCATGAAAAAAACATTGAAAGATTGTATCCTACCAATTATAAATACAAATTGTCAGTGATACTAATAACCAGTATTATACGACCATTTTTTTTTTAATTTAAAAAATAGCCAGGTCTTTTTTCTTTCAGTTTATTTATTTTTAAGTAATCTCTACACCCAATGTGGGCCTCAAACTCTTGACCCTGAGATCAAGAGTCACATGCTCTTCTGACTGAGCCAGTCAGGCGCCCCACTTTAGAAACTTTTATTCATATTGTTCTCTAACAAGGCAAGTCCAAATGAAATTGATAAATTACAGCTGGAGGGATATAGGATTAATATCAATAAGCTAAAATAACTTTCCTGTAGAGAAAATAAACAACGAAGGACTCTAGAAAACAATGGATGATATCGAGGCCCGTTTATAATTTAGAACCTTATTTATTGTTAGAGGTGAAAAGATCCAAGAAACTTCTTTCCAGCTCTATTCCTGATTGTTAGTTTAAGGAAGTTGATATCATTGACATATGGACATTATTTCTACAGGTGTTTCCCAGTTTCCTCTGTATGTCAAACTTTTATGTGATGAAGTAATTATGAAATAAATAACACTGGTATCATTATTATTTTTTTAAGCTTATTTATTTTGAAAGAGACATAAAGAATAGGGGAGGGGAAGAGAGAGAGGGAGAGAGAGGATCCCATGCAGTCTCAGTGCTGATGCGGACACAGGGTTCGAGCTCACAAGACTGAGATCATGACCTGAACTAAAATCAAAAGTCAGATGCTTACCCACTGAGCCATCCAGGCACCCCATCATTGGTATCTTTATATAGAGGTAGAATTACAAATAGAGAGATCATATTTAATTCATAGGATTTCAAGGGCCTCAGACAGATGTTTTGATTCACCAACAGAACTTTAGAGAATTTGCCAGTATTTGAAGTTCCACAATACAGAATCTAGAATCGTACAAATTGGATTTGTCAGACTGAAGTCTGTCACTGATAAACCAAATGACTTTGGCAAGTTACTTAATCTTCCTGAGCCCGTTTTATCATCTATAACAAGGAACTTATATTAATATCAACTAAACAGGTTGTATCAAA
This sequence comes from Lynx canadensis, assembly GCF_007474595.2. Classification (NCBI taxonomy): domain Eukaryota; kingdom Metazoa; phylum Chordata; class Mammalia; order Carnivora; family Felidae; genus Lynx; species Lynx canadensis. The sequence goes on from NC_044309.1 coordinate 65,439,353, forward strand.
TTAAGTAATATGTATGGTTCATGGCCCTAGGAACCACCTGAGGCAGAATTCTAAGATGATTTCCAATGCCTCTCACCCTTGTATGATCCTCTCCTCTTGAATGTGGTTTCCATAGCATTAATTTCTGCTCTAATCTTTATTATTTCCTGTCTTCTGCTGGTTTGGAGTTTTATTTGTTGTTCTTTTTCCAGCTCCTTAAGGCATAAGGTTAGGTTGTGTATCTGAGATTTTTCTTCCTTCTTTAGGAAGGCCTGGATTGCTATACGCTTTCTTCTTATGACTGCCTTTGCTGCATCCCAGAGGTTTTGGGTTGTGGTGTTATCATTTTCATTGACTTCCATATACTTTTTAATTTTCTCTTTAACTACTTGGTTAGCCCATTCATTCTTTAGTAGGATGTTCTTCAGTCTCCAAGTATTTGTTACCTTTCCAAATTTTTTCTTGTGGTTGATTTCGAGTTTCATAGGGTTGTGGTCTGAAAGTATGCATGGTATGATCTCGATCTTTTTGTACTTACTTAGGGCTGATTTTGTCCCAGTATATGGTCTATTCTGGAGAATGTTCCATGTGCACTGGAGAAGAATGTATATTTTGCTGCTTTAGGATGAAATGTTCTGAATATATCTGTTAAGTCCATCTGATCCAGTGTGTCATTCAAAGCCATTATTTCCTTGTTGATTTTTTGATTAGATGATCTGTCCGTTGTTGTGAGTGGGGTGTTGAAGTCTCCTACTATTATGGTATTACTGTCGATGAGTTTCTTTATGTTTGTGATTAATTGCTTTATATATTTGGGTGTCTCACATTTGGTGCATAAATGTTTACAATTGTTAGGTCTTCTTGGTGGATAGACCCCTTGATTATGATATAATGCCCTTCTGCATCTCTTGATACAGTCTTATTTTAAAGTCTAGGTTGTCTGATATAAGTATGGCTACTCCAGCTTTCTTTTGTTGAACATTAGCATGATGGATGGTTCTCCATCCCCTTACTTTCAATCTGAAGGTGTCTTTAGGTCTTACGTGGGTCCCTTGTAAACAGCATATAGATGGATCTTGTTTTCTTATCCATTCTGTTACCCTATGTCTTTTGATTGGAGCATTGAGTCCGTTGATGTTTAGAGTGAGTACTGAAAGATATGAATTTATTGCCATTATGTTGCTTGTAGAGTTGGAGTTTCTGGTGGTGTTCTCTGGTCCTTTCTAATCTCTGTTGCTTTTGGTATTTAGTTAGTTATTTTCATCTTTTCTCCCCTCAGAGATTCCCCCTTAAAATTTCTTGCAGGACTGGTTTAGTGGTCACAAACTCCTTTAATCTTTGTTTGTCTGGGAAACTTTTTCTCTCTCCTTCTATTTTGAATGACAGCCTTGCTGGATAAAGAATTCTTGGATGCATATTTTTCTGATTCAGTACACTGAATATATCTTGCCACTCCTTTCTGGCCTGCCAAGTTTCTGTGGATCGGTCTGCTGCAAACCTGATCTGACTTCCCTTGTAAATTAGGGACTTTTTTTCTCTTGCTGCTTTCATGATTTTCTCCTTGCCTGAGTGTTTTGTGAATTTGAGTATGATATGCCTTGCTGACGGTCAGTTTTTGTTCAATCTGATGGGGTTCCACTGTGCTTCCTGGATTTTGATGGGTGTGTCTTTCCCCAGGTTAAGAAAGTTTTCTGCTATGATTTGCTCTCATAACCCTTCTACCCCTATTTCTCTCTTTTCCACTTCTGGGACCCCTATGATTCTGATGTTGTTCCTTTTTAATGAGTGACTGATTTCTCTAATTCTTAAATCGTGCTCTTTTGCCTTAATCCCCCTCTTTTTTTTTTTTCTGCTTCATTATTCTCCCTAAGTTTGTCCTCTATATCACTGGTTCTCTGTTCTGCCTCATCCATCCTTGCCACCGCTGCATCCATCCATGATTGCATCTCAGTTACAGCATTTTTAATTTCATTCTGGCTATTTTTTACCTCTTTTATCTCTGCAGAAAGAGATTCTAATCTATTGTCTACTCCAGCTAGTATTCTTATTATCGTGATTCTAAACTCTGGTTCAGACATTTTGTTTGTATCTGTGTTGGTTCGATCCCTGGCTGTTGTTTCTTTGTGCTCATTCTTTTGGGGTGAATTCCTTTGTTTTGTCATTTTGAAGGGAGAAAAGGAATTAATGAGGTAGAAAAATTGAAATTAAAAAAATTAAAATAAAAAAATATTAAAATTAAAAATTAAAAACAGACACACACACACAAAAATTGAATAGATGATTCTAGATCCTAGGTGTGCTTTGGTCTGGGTGTTGAAAGTGGTTTGACAGATTAGAGAAAAAAAAGGGGGGGGAGAAAAAAAGTAAATCTTTTGTGAATTTGAAAAAACGAATACACTGAAGTAGACTAAAATCAGATGATGGGGGTAAAATAGAATTTGAAAAAATATACACAAAAGTAAAGAATATAGTAGAAAAAAATTAAAGAAAAATATTTAATAAAAGTTAAAAATAAATATGATTTTTTTCTGCATTCAAGAAAAAATGAAAAAGAGAAAAAAAGAAAAAAAAGGAAATTCAAAATTTGAAAAGGTGAATACACTGGAGTAGACTAAAATAAAATGATGGAAGTAAAATAGAATTTGAAAAAAAATTACACAAAGGTAAAAAATAGTAATAAAACTTAAGGAAAAATATTTTTAATAAAAATTGAAATAAATATGAGTTTTTCTTTCTCTATTCAAGAAACAGAAGTGTAAAAGAGAAAAAGAAAAAAAATTGAATAGATGGACCTGCTAACAGATTGAAGTAGGATGGAAATTACTTTATTTCCCCCCAGAAGTCAGTCTATGTAGCACTTTATAGTGCATAAACTAAACAGGCGGTGAGACTTGTGTTCTTGAAGAGCAAATTTGGCCCAGTTGGGTGGAGCTCAGTGTAACAGCTCCGCTCTCCACTAGGTGGCGCTGCTGGCCTACTTGGGTGGATTGTTGAGGCGCCTGTAGGTGCATATGCCCATGTGCAGGATTGGTGAAAATGGCACGACCCAGCTACCCAGTCTTTTCTCCCCGAAAAGCAATCGCAAACCCATCTTCTGTCTTCAGCTTTCATCCAGTCCCCGCTTTTTCACTGTCTGTGACCATGCCCCAGGCAGTACCTCTCTCCTGAGTTTTGTTTCAGATGCGGCTGTTTTCCCCGGCCCCTTACTTCTGAAGGATTGCGGCTTTGACCCGTTCCGCTGGTCAGTGGGAGGGTCTCACCGAGTAATGGCCAAATGAACAATGGCCAAATGTCGGCTGCACCCAGGAATGCTTGCTGGACCCTCTGCTGCCGGTGCCCCAAGACTGCGGCCAGGTGCCAGCCCACCCCAGAAAAAGTTCACAAGACAGTGTAGCAGCAGCATTTCAGGGATTATGGGAAATCACAACACACATCTGGCAGCAGACTTCAGCCTTAACGACATTGTTCCAGCACCAGCGAATGTGGCGGTTCTCTGGGGTCTGCAGGGACCAGGTGGCTTCAACAGTCTCCACCAAATGTCCTTCCAGCAGTGGAACCGCTTTTCCCCGTGTGGCCTGAGAATCTCCCGGACCCCACTCTGTTCCTGGAGATTCGCCCTTCCCACCAGAGCACCGCCAGGTATTGAGCTGTGGAGTTGCAGCCTTTGCGCTCCCCTTGTTTACAGTCTTAATGGAATTTAAACCCTCTCTCCTTTCTCCCTTTTTAGTTTAGTCCCTGCGGCTGTTTCCAATTTTCCACTTTCTCTTCAGCTGCTTTTGGGGAGGGGTGCTTTTCCTGTATTCTCCCCCCTTCCCCAGTGTCCGTCGTCTCTCCGCCCACAAAAGTGGTTCCCTACCCTCAGCGGCTTCTTGCTCCCCAAATTGACCTTTCCGCGCCGCATACCTGCTGAATTCTGTGGTTCAGGTTGTGCAGATTGTTGTGTTAATCCTCCAATCAGTTTTCTAGGTGTGTAGGATGGTTTAGTGATGGTCTGGCTGTATTTCATGGACGCAAGACACACAAAAAACTTCCATGCTGTTCCGCTATCTTGGCTCCTCCTCTGAAGTGTCTGTCCTCTTGAATGTGAATATATGGTGTGAATGTGATGAGATTTTGCCCCCAAGATTGTGTTGTTACATGGCAAAAGTAGTTTGCAGATGTCTTTCAAGTTACTTAAAACACTCTCTCCCAGCTTTAAGGTTATTTCTTGGTTAGTCAGTCATTCACTCTCAATACAGATTTGAATAGTCAAAGTTCTGTCCAACACAACCTGGACCCAAACATTCTTCCTGAGCTAAGTGAAGTGTCGATTTTTGCTAGGCATGCTCCAAGAGTCCCGTTTCTTCCTTTCCTTCTCCCTCCAGATTTGCTCCACTGACCAGCAGCCATTTCTCCAATGCCTCCTTCTCTCCCATTCCTTCCAAAGCACTGCATACTTGCTTTTTTCAATTGATTTGAGCTGTTAGGCTTCTCTCTTAGTACTTATTTCCCATCAGGTGCCACTGTGATTTTCTTAGAAACATATTGAAATCAGCTGATTCTGGAGAGACTCCATGGATGAAGTCATCTGTGGACAATTAGCTGCCATATCAGTATGAATGCAGCAGCCACATTGCAACTCTAATCATAATTCGGCTTTAGCTTGGCTAAGCCAGTACACAAAAAATCTAATTTTAGTTGAGATCAAAGAGAAGTGACACCAGGGAAGGTATAAAGATACATATTTTTTTTCTACCCAAATTTTCTCATCCTTCCCATGAAATAGGAAATGAGAACATTGTTTTGCATATATACCATTGAAATTTAAAATGAAATTAAAGTTTAATCAACTTAAATGTAAAATGAAATGGTTCATGTTTCTAAGAAGTTAAACATGTCTTTGTTCGCTGATCAATGCCATGAATTTAGGAATTTATCCCAAGAAAATAATCTGAAATATCCCCAAATATTTCCATAGCAAGTTGTTTATCACTTATAAGTGGCTTATAAGGAAAAACTGGGGAAATAACCTAAATGTCCTCAACTGAGTTATGGTTAATCATTATCAAAATCCATGCTCTAAAATATGTGCATGTAGTATGTCTTCATAAAAATATTTACAAATATGGGACTGACTATAATATGTGAAGTTTTAAAATATTGGTTATAGACCAGTAAATATAGTATTACCCCAATTTTATAAAACAAAACACAGACATATTTTTGACACACATATAAGAGAGAGAGAGAGAGAGTGGCAATGAGAGGAAAGAAATGAGAGAGAAGGAAAAAGAGTCTTTTAGCTATGAAAACCAAATAGCCAGCATTTTGTATCATACTTTGGGGAGTTGCAAAACCCTCCATGGAAATCAGTTGTTTAAGAGTTTGTATTTAAGCAAAGATTAAGAAATGTTCTTTGTGAAGAATAAGGCACTAAAGCAACAAGGAGTTATCCCAGTGGAAACTGCATAAACAATCGAGAACTAGCAAACTGAGAGAAGAAAAATTAAAACTGGACTTTTGTTATAGTAAGAGTTACCACAAATTCCTTACTGAGTAGAAACAATGCTAATATAAAAGCTGTACTGTATAATATCATAATTATTTCATAGATATTCATATATAGGTTAATAGCTTGCATGCAATTCTTCTCCAGAGATTGGATATAGTAATTTAAATAAAAACCTTTTTATTATTGTAAAGGCCTAAGATAGAGAATCATTATAATATGTAATGTCAATTCTCTAAGTTTATTATGCATCAGAACCACCTGGAAAGTTTACTAAAATACAGATAATATGTCTTCTCCCAGCATTTCTGATGCAGTAGGCCTGGCATGGGGCCCAAGAATTTTCATTTCAGACAAGTCCCACATGATATGGTTGCTGCTGATCTGGTGTATGGTGTTGTAGTACAGAGTTGAGCTGGGAAATACAGTTCTGACATGGTCACTACAATCTTGGGCCAATTACTGATCCATTACATTAAAGAATAAGATATCATACAAAGCCACTAAACTTGAAGTCAGAAGACCAAAATCTGAGTCCTGGTTTTGTTATCATCTACAAAATATAAAACAAAATCCCATAGTTACTTTGAACTTCATATTTATATTTTCACAGTAATAACATCGACCGTATTTATCTTTTAGGGTTGTTATAAAATAAACTATGAAAATATACATTAAATGGCTTTATAATAAGTTAATTGCTTTGGAAATATAAATTCTTATTTTATGCCTCAGTTTCAGTGGTTATAAAATCATACACTTTACTTGCATTGTAAATTCCTAACCTTAAGTCAGACCCACATGGTATTAAGAGTCCAGATAAGGCTAAGAAAGAAATGATCATATTAAAGTTATGCTCTCCAACTTGCTGGCTAAATACAGACAAATATATGGGTGGGTGTGGGAGTGGAGTTCAGGTGGCAATGAGATATGAGACATGAGACCAACTTCTCCGTGAACATAGAGTCAGTCATTCATAATTATGGTGCCATGGCTGCATTCCTTTTGGTGGCAGTATTTGCAGACACCAGGCTCTGGAACAATACTTTAGGATTTATGTATGCCATGGAAATTAATCTGCATCTGAATTAATCGGTTTGTATCTTAGTTTTTGGACACTGAAACTTGACCTACTTGGAGCTCATAAATTTGATGTGTTAATCTGCAATGTGACCCTGGTCATATCCTGACTCTTACTACAAAGGCTGGATTCTGGTTTTCCCAACCTCCAACCCCAGCTCACACTGCCCATTTGGGTTTTATTACATGGCTCAGGACTCATCATGGGCAGTGACTTCTGTCAAAGTACATCACAGCATGGGCAAAAAGGACCAACATCCCAAATGGTACTATTTTATTTTCCATTACAAAAAGTAGCTGCAATATCAGCAATTTTAGATCCTAAATGCATTCTCAGAGACTTCAGGGTACTAAGAAAAAGGTGAAAATTGAAATTGAATATATGGTCTGGAATAAGACAATAAAATAATACAATAATGGTAGAAATAACCATTTTCTAGGTCATTAGTGTGATATTAGATGTTAGTTAGTACTGCATCACTCTGGTCACCATGATCTCCATGATTTACTAGTATTTTATTATGAAAAACTATCTTAATGATTCTAACACCTTTAGGTAGTCATATTTCCTTAGCAATAATCCTGAAGACTGATCTACCTTTTAAAGTCCTTATATGTTGGCTTGAGAATTCTGCTTTTGTCATTGCCAGCATCCCACCCTTGTCCATCACCATCTTGGCAAGTTTTATCACCATTCCCAGGGTAAATTTGCAAGCATCTAACTCAACTAAAATCCCTTGTAAAAATTAAATCTCAATTTGTATATATGATATAACAAAATGCTAATAGTTTTTATTCCCTCCCCTCACCCTGCTTCCAAGTGTTTCATGAACATCACCTTCCCAAATGTCCACTCATCCTTGAAAGGCAAAGAGACTTTCATACTTTTCTCTGTGCACTAAAGCATCCCTATGTTGATAGTTCTGCTGCTTCCTGTAGGGCCTGTAATAGAAATGAATAAAGAGATTTGGGGTCACAGCCTTAGACATAGGCACCGAATCCCATCAGCAATGGTATCTCTCTCTCTCTCTCTCTCTGTCTCTCTCTCTCTCTGTCTCTCTCTCTCTCTCTGTCTTTTTTTAAGTGTATTTATTTTATTTTGAGAGAAACAGAGTGCAAGTTGGAGGGGGTAGGGAGAGAGGAAGAGAGAGAATCCCAAGCAGTCTCCACCCCATCAGTGCAGAGCCTGATGCAGTGCTCACACCCACGAACCATGAGATCATGACCTTAGTGAAACCAAGAGTGGGACATTTAACCAACTATAAGCCATCCAGGTGCCCCTCAGCGATGGTATCTTTAAGCAGTGGGCCAGTTCCGTTTTTATTCTCTTATTTAAATTTACTGAGCAACTTAAAGAATATATCTTTTTCCTTCCAAATTTGAACTAAAATTACCAGACCACTAGGCTACCCACTTTATTGGCAGAAAATTATTATTTAGTCTCAGGAAATACTCATATGAGCAACAGTGTTACAGATCACTATTAACCTACAACTCTCACCAATGTAACCTTACTGTAATAAAATTTCTTTCAGACTCCTATGATTTGAAGTAAGGAAAAAAAATTATGCTGTTAATTGTCGGTCACGTACTTTCTTTTGGGCCTGGAGGCATGGGTTCCTCCTTAGATCAGAAGAATTTTTACCCTCTAAGTACACACTTTTAAGGGTTGCCCTGGACAGTTCCCTTCTAGATTGGCAATTCCTAAAATGAGGGACTAGATCTGTATTAGCAGAAAGGTATAATGGTTGAGTTTAGGTTCCGGAATTTGATTCTGGAATACTGACTATAATTTATGAAATATTTGTTATATGGCAAGTAACTTGGTCTCTTTGGGCTTCTGTTTCCATTTCTTCGTCTGTAAAAGATCGATCATAATACCTGAAGACAAAATATGGTTATTTAGGTCAAGTGCTTGGTGAAGTGATTTGTATGTAGTAAGTCTGTAAGACTGAACAGTAAGACTGTTTCTCACAACAATTCCTCATTCTTATTTGTATGGTCAAGTCTTGCCCCCTCTTCCCTGGCACACAAGAAAGGATGGGAAAGTACACAGAATTTTAGACACAAACTAAAATGCTCCATAGTGAAATATAAATGAAGCCAAATGTCAATAATGCCTTTGAGTTATACCAACATCCATCATACTGAGAAAATGTCTGGAAGCAAAAATAAAATAATCAATCCTCGATTTCAAAAACTCCATGGGTCAAGAGATTTTTTATGTCTTATCTATCTATGTCTTATCTATCAAATGACATTATCTAGATGACAGCATTTGCAAAAGAGCTTTCAGTTCTACCTCTGCAACTGCAATCTTGCTTTGGCTTATTTATATTTTTATCAATATATGCTTCTGTATGTTTTCATGGCCCAAACCATGAGCCCTAGATTAATTTTCAATAATATGGTCACTGCACCTTTATAGCTAAAAGGACTGACAACAGCATTTTACTTTTGGTTTGTGCAAACTCTGGGTTTTGTGGACCATGATTTACAGAACCCAATCTTTCTTACTTGCCGACTGTCTTAACATTCTCTAATCCTACTATATGTAATATGAGCTATTAAAAAGAAACAAGCACATAAGCAAACTCTTCTAATACAGTCTAAAATATATAAGGTGACTTGTTACTTAGTGCCTGATTGATCAGGGCACAGAAGTAGGTATAGCAAACAAACAGAGGCATGAAGTTGACCATGCATTCAAAGAAAATGTGTGACTTCAAAGACTAATTACCCAAAGACCCATTTCTTTCTATTCACCCACCCCAGGAAAACCGGTCCAACTATAAGACTTAAGAAAAGATAAGTATAACCTGACAAGAAAAACTATGCCATAGAGAATATGATTTGGCTACAAACTCCCTACAGGTGATTAAATACACCTGAAGCTGAAAAGATGCAATATAATGATATTTAATTGCTTAGATCCTCCTCCTTCAATTAATCAAATTAACTAACATTTTGAATATCTGTTTAATAACAGTTTCAGCTTACCTCCTGCTTAAAGCCTTCACAAATGTCAACAAATTGACACATCATAAATACTGCAGGTGCAGATGTAAAACAAACATGTAAATTTAGGTGATGTTAATACTTACTTTACAAAAAATTAATGTGCATAGTCATGAGCAATACATGATGGTAATATATATATATTTCTAATAAGATTTCCTTACACACAGATGGCTAGGCTATATTTTTCTTATTTTTGTTCTGGTGTATCAAAGTTTTGCATCCAGTAGAGTACTATTTTCTAGACTCCATATTAGATAATATTATTATAGTACTTATGAGTGGTTTGAAGAAAAAATGAAACATAAAAAAGAATATTATTATAGATGATAAACAATTGCTTTCATGTTATTTCAGTGGAAAGAATTAGACCTGATTTTTGCCACTTTTGCTAGGTATGTACACTTAGGCTCTTTTAAAACTCTTTTGTAATCCTGGAGTTAGTTTAGGATTGTGTGTCTATAAGAACAGACAATTTAGAATAAAAGATGTTATATTCTTCCCTCTATGAGTTCAAACCTCAGATAATAAGGAAAGAAGATCAGGCTCCTTGAACCCTTGCAAGGACGCCGCGTGTGGTTTCCACATGATTCATGAGAACAGGGACAATCTTCACTAACAAAGTGAAGAGGCTCTTGGCTGAACCCAGTCTAGGTTGGAGAAGTCTGTTTTACCCATCCATGGGCATTCTGTCAGGATTATGATCATGACCCAAATGACAGAGTATTTCCTTCTATTATAATATCTCAAATAGTTACAGAAAATCATATGTTGTAGCCACAAGTGTACCTACAATAATTTATGCCTCACTGAATGTAGTTACAGAGGGGGCAGTGTTTTATAAGAGTGATATGGGGTTTGTTTCCTCTTAAGGAAAGAGGAGAAAGAACTGTTAAGTCTTGACCAGGACAAAAAAAAAAGTATTATTTCTTTTAAAATAAACTTTCTTTTGGCCTTTCAAATTTTATTCTGTTTTTCTCTAGGTGTATCTTTATTAATTTAACTGCCTTTCACTATCACCAAAAAATGCCTTCCCAGGTGCCTACCTTTTGAGAAGTAATTACTGTTGCCCTTTATGTCTAGCCATGGTAAGCAGCAGTGAAAGGAGGTGACAATGGGGCCCTGGCTGGTCTGAATATTGCCTGACACCAGGGCCCCTACCATCCTGACAAGGCTAGCTAGGTCACAGTGACTGCATGGACTTCTGGGGGCTATACCACAGTTAAGGAAGTTATTTACAAGGAACAAATGTCTTCCTATGAGGAGAAAACAGAAGCAAAAAAAAAAAATGAAGTAAATTTCCCCATCGTAGGCTCTCAGCCAGTTTCTAAAACCTCTTGTCAAGTTTATAAATGTAATTGTTAAATGTCTGGTAAGAGCGGCAAACAAAATACCAATGTCCAGTATCAAACAATCCTTCCTGAAAAATAGAAAAATTGAATTGTATTTACGGTACCAAGTGAAGGGCATGGAAACAAGTTACAAGTCTATTTTAGTAAAGTTTCTTCCTATGACCATAAGTAGCTAATGGCATCATCCTACAACAGGGATGTCTGACTTTGTTGCGTGAGGAAGTGTGTCTGCATGTGCTTACCATACAGAGGAATCCTACATTACCCAACGTGAGAAGAGTTGGAATTCATTTGTTTTGTGGAAGTTCAGCCCCAGGCAGGTGCATTTATTCATGATTTTCACTCATGATGCCCTATTTCAGGATATGAATAAAACTAAACTTGAACAACTTGACTTGTAATTAATTATTTTCAGCTTTCTTTACAATTAATAGAGGTTCTAGACCTGCTAATCTAACTTTTAGGAAGTTAGCCACACAACTATTCTTAAAGTCTGGCTTTCACACCATTGGACTAGGGTTCATTTGTACTAAGTAGGAATTTTAATTTTGTTTTAACTAAAACATGTCAGGTTGTGTGTTGGATGTTCACACATTAATAAAAACCTAGATGGCAGGCATTATTCACAATATCTTCTCCTCCCAAAAGTACGATGGAGGAGGCATAATCTAACAAGGGAATAGTAGATATATTAATGAGGTTGAGTTTATATATCTGTGTGCCACATTTCATATAGTCCCTTTTTCTTTTCCTGCAGAGATATTGGGGCACTATATTGTGATGTTGGGAAGGATTCTAAATTCTCTTCAATGTTTCCAATTTATGGTTCCCCTTTGACTGATTTTCCAGGGCAAGCGACATGTTTCTTTGCTCTTTTACTACACTTTCATGCCCGTGAAACATAGTACTTGACTGTGCATAGCACAGGCCCTCCTCCGTTGACAGTAATTGATGTACTCTCAGAGAGAGAGGGAGTTTTAACACAGTTCTCTTTTCCTTGAGGACTGAAAAAAAAGAAAAGAAAAGAGATGCTAATGTATTATGTGAGGGTGTAAACACTACCATTTTTCCCAGGAAACAAGAACATTACTAATGAGAGCGATTAACATTTCAGAACTGACTGCAGGCACTTAACTGTGTAGACAACATTTCTACTAAATTTTACATTTCATATATTTTAAGTAATTGTAAATTTGCCACCTAGATTTTTATTGCTAATTCTTTGAAAATACTCTAGCACAATGGGATTTTAATTTGACTTTATGGCCCCATAATGGTGATTTTTTTTAATTATTAAATTAGAGGGACGGTGAATAGAAAATGTGTTTTATGTTGGCTGAGGAGAAGTATTAAAAATAGAACAATACATTATCTCCCTCCTTATTTAAGTAAATCTGATCAGACAATAAAATATTTCTTCCTTAAAATCTCAGTTCCTACAATGTGATTAAGAACTTCGTATCTCAGGTTTTAGAGATACTGCCTGTTTTGAGTTGAATTTTAGCCCCTCAAAATGCATATTTTGAAGTCTTAACCCTCAGTATCTCAAAGTATGGCCTTATTTTGACAGAGGGTCTTTCTGAAAGGAATCAAGTTAAAGTGAGGTCAATAGGATGGATCCTAATCCAGTATGACTGGATGTCAGTCCCTAAATGACCCTAAAATGTCAGCACACAGAGATGTGCATAGAAAGAAAAAGTAAAGAGACATACTGAGAAGACAGTCATCTCTAAGCCAAGGAGAGAGGCCTGAAACATGCCCCTCACAGCCGCTAAGAAGGTACCACCCCTGCTGACCCCTTGATTTGGACTTCTAGCTTCTAGAACTGTGGGACAATCAATTTCTGTCATTTAGGTTACCCAATTTGTTGTACATTCTTATGGCTGTCCTAGCAAACTAATACATTGCTTAAAAACCTTTGTGTAGACAGAATGATGGCCCCCAATAGATGTTGCATCTTAATCCATATCCCAATCCTCATCCTAACCTATGAATATTTAAGAGTACATAGCAAATTTCAAAGGGAATTAAAATTGCAGATATAATTAAGTTTGCTAATCAGATGGCCTTACAATTGGGAGGTTATCCTGGATTATCCATATGATCCAATGCAAAAACAAGGTACTTACATGTGGAAAAGGGAGAAAGTGGAAATATAATGTAATGTGATAAAAACTCAACATGCTGTTTCCGACTTTGAAGATAGGAAAAGGAAGCCATGAGCCAAAAAAAGTCAGTGGTCTCTAGGAAAGAATTTTCACCTAGAACCTCCAGAGAGAGCACAGCCCTGGTAATGCCTTGGTTTTAGCCCAGAGAAAATGATTTAGAGACTCCTGACATCCAGAACAGTTAGAAAATAAATGTGTGTTATATTAAGGCACCAAGTTTTGACAATTCATTACAGCAGCAATAGAAAACTATTACAAGCTTTATCCCTCCCAGGTTGGTCTAATGTCAGAAATTCAACTCTGTATTCTATCACCCTAGTCATATTGCTGTTTACATGATTCATTTGCTAGAAAATGTTCTAGTAGACTGACAGAAAAGGAGCCCCATTACTAAAATTTTCATAATAATTTTGTAAAGCTTTTTTTCTAAATTTTTTGAAGACATCCCTAGGGAGCTATAAAAATCCAAGTTCTGGGCCACCTTCCCTGTGCCTACTTCAAACCACAATTAAATTTCTCCCCAGGTAATCTTCCCCCAGGTCACCCATGATTAAGATCATGAACAATTAGCAACCACTTTCTTCATAATCAAATATAAGCGGGTTTGGTAACTTAACATTTTCTTTGTCTTCAAGTCTTACCTCTACCTGTTTTTAAGGAAACAACAATAATAATTTTAGTCTTCCAAAAATTATATAATGAAGAAACACAAAAAAAGAAAAACCACATCATCAGTGATAACGTATTTGTTCTTTAAATCAAATTCCACTCATAGAAGAACTTATTAATGGCTTGAACCCCATTAGAGTATATGTAAACATTGGATGGATCACTGGACTTGACCAGTAGTCCCCTTCCCAACAAATGATTCAATAATTACGATTCTTTGTTGATGTGGTTCAAAGCTACAGTACAGAATCAATCTGCCTTCCTATGATAAAACTGCTTTTAAAAAATCATAAAAGCAAGACTTTATTGCATTTGAAGACTGAAAGTTAGGCTCAGCAGCACTTCATTTACCTGGCACACTTGCGGATTTGTTTTAAGGATAAAATAGAAAATATTTCCTAAAGTTGAGCACAGAGAAGCCCTTAATTAAGCTTTTTTAAATGCCTGGTTATTTCTTTATTTGCAAAATCTTTTTATTTCAAATATAAATTACAAAAAATTCCTCAGAATAAGAATTTGATGAAAGAATTAATAATTGCTTCACAATGCTGAGATAGTATTGTGGCTATTTGCTCATAAAAAAATATTGTATGACTCTCCAAGGAGGTGATTATAACATGAATATCTTTTGGAAATTACTCAACCAAAAGTTGAAGCAATCTTATTTAAAGTTGTTCTTGCCCTCAATAAAATCATTTGTATTCTTAGCAATGCCTATTGATTTTTTTTGACAACACTCAAAATACACTCTTTATTTCACATCAATACCTCTTTAAAACGCCAAAATAGTACTTTATATACTGATCCACAAAACCCTAAGAGCCTCAGGCTCTTTTGTGAGAGTGTGTTTATGGGGGAGCAGGAGGCAGGGGCATTTGAGTGACATCCCTGGCATTCCTGTGCCCTCCATTTTAATCAGACAGTTCATCCTTTTCTAGTTCATATGTTGGGTTTCACATCTGGTTGGAAGAAAGTTTTGGGTACCACTGTCTTACTGAATTCCATCCCAATAAAACTTATATTTATATAGAATATATTAATAAAAATATTTCAGTTGTGTGATAGACTGATGGTCAGCCACAGTTATATGGCTAGCCAGAATAAAGACTTCATGTCCTAGCTTCCTTTGCAAATAGGTATAGACACATGACCAAGTTGTCACTAAGAGAAGGCAACTGGAAGTGGCATATAACATGTCTGCACCATGTCCTTAACAAGAGGGGGTGTGTCCCTGACAACTTGTTTCACTATGCTTTTGGAACACAATGTGTGCTGCTGCTTGGAACAAGGATGTGATTCTTGGAGCCATCTCTACTTTGAAACTTTACAATGAAAGCCATACGTCCAAGGAAATCTAGGAGTAGCCTGGATACCCAGATACTCTTATGCAACCATAACAACATTTAATTATATAAATTCAGACTTTTATGAGAGAAAGAAAGAAACTTTCATCATGTCTGAACCACTGCCATTTTGGGTTTCTGTTACATACATCCAAACCTAAATAAAATACGATATTATGGGCTTTTATGACATTACTACTAAAAACCATTAAATCCAAGTGAATTCTCATAACTGGATACATAAATCAAATCTTATATCTCCTGCTTTTCATTTATTTATGGGTTTAGAAAGATAGCAGTTGTGCGAAAAGCCTAGGCATCTGCTTTTCCAACAATTATTTTCCTATTAATGCAAATAGACTAAAAGAATGTTGTGGCTTTCAAAATGTGCAGTATTTGGTAAAATTAAGAGCTATCATTTCAACTTACAGAAAAAGAAGGTGTGTATTCCATAATACTACTTTCAGCTTAACAGCAATCACAAGAATACTCAGAGATAAAACAAAATTAACTACCCTAAAGAAAAATGTCTAAAGTATAAGTGTATTTAGAGCCCAAGCTTCCAATCTGTTAAACAACACTAAACAAATGTTTCTAAAAGCTTTTGAAGTGAATAACATTTTATTCATTTAAGTCAAGAAACACCATTACCCTGAATAATCAGTTGAAATTCATAGACAATAATAGAGCGACTTGTCTTGCTAGATTAGTCAGTGAATAGGAATGTTCATGATTCACTATTCAAAGGGAAACAAAAACAAAAATGACTTTTAGAAAAACAGACTTTTAATAGTTATAAGGATGGAGTGTTAGTGCTATCATTTAAAAAAGGAATATTGAAGAAATTTAATCATGGACTATAGCAATATAATAAATTTCTGCTCCAAGGACTGAATACTGATAAGACACACCAGAGAATGAAAAGAGAGGGCTCTTCTGAACATGTCACCAAGGATAAGGTTTTGTTATCCTAGAGATGAATCTAAGGAAACCATAAACAAAGACCTTGAGGGAATACTAATACAAAAGATCTGAACTGAGATGAAAATCAAGCTGTGTAGCCACGTAGGGACAGAGCATGCGAATACCCAAGTCTAGGTGATAGGAAATCAGCAGAGGTCACTCTAGGTGGCTAGCTTATCATTAGCAGAGTTATAGCAGGATCTAGGTGGTCAGGGATGAGAATGAGGCGGTTGAGGTAAAGACTACCAGGCAGAATTGAGAGAGCAGGCAAAAATATTTTTAGTAGGAGTAAGAGAAATGAAGCAAAATCTCAGTCACTATAAATTTGGGATACAGGAAAAGAACCAAGTTCACCAAAACCCTGTCAATACTGCTAAGGGAAACAAAGCTGAGAGAAATGTAACTTAAATTAAATCTTACAGTTTGCAGCCCACTGACAGATACCTGAAACATGCACAGCATGACCTTCCTCAAGCAACTCATGGCTGCCTTACTTCCTTAATGTTTTTGTTTTCTTGAAGACTAAAAGTAACCTTATCTTAGCAGTAGCTAGCCCCTCAACGTCCTGAAAGTTTTGCTTTCAAATTCCTTAGAAACTTACTTTAACTCTATGTCTTTCCCTCCACAAGCCTAAAAATATATAATCAGCCACTCTTCACAACTCCAGTGCAGCTCCTCCTGCCCACAGGTCCTGTCCCTGTGCTTTGATAAAATCACCTTTTGGGGCGCCTGGGTGGCTTGGTCAGTTAAGCGTCCGACTTCGGCTCAGGTCATGATCTCACGGTCCGTGAGTTCGAGCCCCGCGTCGGGCTCTGTGCTGACTGCTCAGAGCCTGGAGCCTGCTTCGGATTCTGTGTCTCCCTCTCTGCCCCTCCCCTGTTCACGCTCTGTCTCTCTCTGTCTCAAAAATAAATAAAAACTTTAAAAAAATTAAAAAAAAAATAAATAAATAATAAAATCACCTTTTTGAACCAAGGACATCTCAAGAATTCTTTCTTAGCCATTTGCTCAAGAACCCCATCAATAATGTAGTCGAAGATATAGAGTGCTCATTATTTAGCCATGGCCTACTGTTAATATATACCTCCTAGCCTGGGACTAGTTGACCTTGGGGTAGGAGGCAAGCAGGCTTGGCCCAAAGAGATTTCAGGTGGGAAACCAAACAATATTGTTTTCTTGCCGTGTAATTATATGGCCCCATAAGATGGGAAACAAAGTGTAAGTGAAGGTTGTAATCAAGAGCAATTAGAGAGCACAGGTGAGGTGACAATGAGATTCAAATAAATATCCATGAGGGGAGAAATAGGGTGGATTGGATAGTGGTGATGGCACAGGCTGGGTGTCATAGTGGATTTTGGACAAAGTCAAGGGAATCAAGAGATCTGGAATCAAGAAAGCATGTCTTAAAGAACAGTAGAGTTTGAGACGGTGGGGATGCAAATGTAAAAACACATCATGATAACACAGAAACAGAATAAAGTTCAGAAAATAAGTTTTTAAAATTTCTGATATTTTAAAATATTTAGGTAAAATGTAAATGTAAAGGTAAAAATTTTGCTTAAAAGCAAATTGTTGTTGGTTGAGACCATAACTCACGGGCACCTGGATGGCTCCGTCGGTTGAGCATCTGACTTTCGCTCAGGTCATGATCTCACAGCTTGTGAATTCAAGCCACGTCAGTCCTTGTGCTGACAGCTCAGAGCCTGGAGCCTGCTTCAGATTCTGTGTCTCCTTCTCTCTCTCTCTGCCCCTGCCCTGCTCATGCTCTCTCTCTCTTTCTCTCAAAATAAACATTAAACAAAAAGACCATAATTCACATTAGCAGAGAATCAAATCTCTAGTATTCTGTTTACAAAGACTGGTTAAGGAGAGTAGGTGAGATCTAGAGAAACGGTCTATTCTTTAGACTCTGGGCATGCAGATGAAGGTTCTGAAAATTCTGAGGTAAAATGTAGGGAAGATTGGGGGGTATACTGCCAATTAAAAGGGGAACAATATGTATGTATTTGTTAGCATCATCATTATTATTTCAGTATCTGGGAGTTCATAATAGAAGATACAATTACTCAGGCCTCCTGGCTTTTCAACATACTAGAAACACTTTAGCTTCTAAGTATTTGCTCTTGCTGTCCTCTCTGTGAGGAAGACAAAAATATCCATCCACATGACTTAAATTTTATTCCCTTTCAGTCTCTAAACATTATCTTCTCATTGAGGCTCTGTCATGCTATTTAAAATTGACTCCTCCATAAGTTTAAGAGATAAAACAAAAACACGGGGGTGGGAAGTGGGGAGGGAGAGACAAACCAAAACAAAACAAAACAAAAAACACAAAAAACAAACACACGAAAAAACCCTGACTCAACTATAGAGAACAGATTGGTGGTTACCAGAGGAGAGGTAGGTGCAGGGATGGGTGAAACTTATCTTTTTTTAGAAGTTTATTTATTTGAGAGAGAGAGAGAGAGAGAGAGAGAGAGAGAGTGTGTGTGTGTGTGTGTGTGTGTGTGTGTGTTCACAAGTGGGGGAGGGGAAAGAGGGAGACAGAATCCTAAGTAGGTTCCATGTTGTCAGCACAGACCCCCAACATGGGGCTGGATCTCACAAACTGTAAGATCATGACCTGAGCTGAAATCCAGAGTCAGACGCTTAATCAACTGAGCCACCCAGGAACCCCAGGAGTATACTTATCTTAAGGAGCAGTGAGTAATGTATAGAATTGTTGAATTACCATATTGTACACCTGATACTAATATAACACTGTATGTTAACTATTATGTAATTAAAATTAAAAAAAAATGATTCCTCCATATACACACACTCTTGCCCTCTATAGTGGGTTTAAGGGTAGCCCTCCAAAAAGGTATGTCTGTCCAGAACCTGTGAATTTTGATCTTATTTAGGAAAGGGGACTTTGCAGTTGTAATTGAGTTAAGGATGTTGAGACGAGATCATCCTGGATTTAAGGGTGGGCCTGAAATGCCACATCAGTTCTTAGAAAAGAAAGGCAGAGGGAGAATTGAGACCGAGATGCAGGGAAGGAGACCATGAGAATAGGGAGGCAGACACCGGAGCTGTGCTGTCTCCTGCCGAGAAATGCCTGGTGCCAGCAGAAGCTGCAAGAAACAAGAAGGATTATCCCCTGTGAGCCTCCTGAAGGAGGCTTGATTTTGGACACTGGCTTCCAGAACTGTGAGAGAATAAAATTTTGTTGTGTTAAGCCATCCAGTTGGTTATAATTTGTTATGACAACCCTAGAAAACTAATACATAGTCCTTTTCAGTGCCTAATACCTTATGTGTATCACTTATGTTCTGTTATATCGCCTGTCTTTCCCCACTAGAATGTAAGCTCCAATGGCTCAGGGGGTTCTTTTTTTGCTAATGGCCATATTCCTAGTATCCTAGAACCAGTGTTTTCATAGGTTAGACATTGAGTAAATACTTGCTGGATGAGTAAATAAGTGATTTGGTATTTAAATAGATGAAGGCTGGAGTGAGTTCAACATTTGTATCTTTGTGGCAGAGAGAAGAGAGAATGCCCTAAAAGAAAAACATGAGTGACATGGAGAGACTCAGGCAGGTGGGAACTGAGATTTAGAACGACCAAGAGGATATAGAGCTCCTGCACCCCCAGATCCTAAAGACCTTAGGGGGGTGAACAGCATGCACTGGATTCTGAATTGTACAAGCTTTGCCCACACAAATTGCTGTAAAGCGTTTAAAAGCACATTTTCTGAATTGTGGCATCCGGTGTTTGAACAGAGTCCTTGCTCTATCTAGAGGGTAATATTTTAAATAAATTTCAGTCTTTCCAACTGAAGAGACAGAAGTTCATAAAACTCCCCACACCGCAGTGCAAGAGAAGAATGCCATGGCTGTGATCAGAACACTTAGATTAAAAACTCACGTTTCCAAAAATAACGCAGTTGCAGACGCTAATGGAAAGTAGTATTTGGCAGTGTTTTTAAACAACAGCTGACAATATAGTAATGCCTGTGAAATATGTCCTAAAACATGTTTTCCTTTTCATCCAGCAAATCCATTTCCCAGAAATCATTACATATGTGCTCAGATATTCAGCTGCAAAGATAATTACCACAGTGTTATTTATAATAGGGGAAAAAAGTAAACTAAATGTTCAAAAACAGTGGTTATTTAAATGACTTTCAATATGCGCATTACAGACGTCATAGAACTCTGGGACCCATGGGTGTCTCAGTTTGACTCTTGATTTTTGGCTCAGGTCAAGATCTCAGGGTCATGAGCTCAAGCCTGCTGTGGGCTGTGTGCTGAATGTGGAGGCTGCTTGATTCAATCTCGCTCTCCCTCTGTTCCTCCCCCCACCCACTTGCGCTCCCTCTCGCCCTAAATATTTTTTTTTCTAATTTTTTAAAAAAATGTTTAACTTCATTTATTTTTGAGAGAAAGAGACAGAGCGTGAGTGGGGGAGGGGCAGAGAGGGAGACACAGAACTGGAAACAGGCTCAAGACTGAGCTGTGAGCACAGAGCCCCAGGTGGGGCTTGAAGTCTTGAGCAGTGAGATCGTGACCTGCGGTGAGTTCGGACGCTCAACCAACTGAGCCACCCAGGCGCCCCTAAAAAAATTTTTTTTAATTAAAAAAATATCAAAGAACTCTGTATGTTGGAAAAGAAGGAGACTTGTGATATATTAAGTGAACAAGGGGTACAAAACAGAATATAGGGTGGCTTTAAGATTTTATGTACAAGAGGATGTATTAAAAATCTGAAAGATAGATACAATGTGGGTGGTTCTTATCTTCTCTTTACCTGAATTTTTGTAATGAATGTGTGCCACTCATTGTGAAGGGGGAAAGTAGATTTATTTTTTAAATGAATCCAGTTTATGAAATTCTGTGTTTAAAATTTTATATTTCATTTACATAAAAAGACTGATAACTTTGTAGTTGATAATATCAAAAAGGTGATCATTCTTAATGTCACCAGCAAAGCATTGGGGTAAACCATATATAAAAGAAAAAGTAGAACTTAGATGTTAAAAAAAAAAAAAGGAAAAGGAAAATTAAAGTGGACCAGAGTAGAATCACTTTCTTTAGTCATTCCTTGGCAAAGAAATTAGATAATTTGTAATGAAGAGAGATTACTATTCATATCACAACCCACATAAGGATTATGTAGTTTGTTGTATACAGTTACATCCCAGCTGACTGTGCAATAATATAGATTCCATCACCATTGCATGCATGTGTCCTTTACTGTCTTCATAAAGTCCTCAGTTATAAAACCCTTACTCATTTAAGTTTCAGCTAGATAACTAAGTTAAATAAACTCTAACCAACTTTGTAATCAAGATTCTTGTCCAGAGGAAATCAAGGTATGCTGTTTGCCTTACAGAATAAGAACCTATTAAATTAGTCTTATCCCCGTCTGAGCCTGAAGCCTAATATAAAAACAACTACTAACTCAGATAACTGCAGGCACATTTCAAAGTGGATTAGCAACAAGAAAAAAACTCAAATTTTAGGAAGCTTTTACTCAAACTCAGCAGCCTCCACTTTGCATTATTTTTATACATGGCAATAGAAACCAATTGACAGGAAGATCGACTTACAAAGAAATGGAGTGTTGATTACTGAGTATTGATAATATGTGCAGGAGAAAATGCAGTCCTTTCAATGAGAAAATTCCCTGACAGGTGAAGAAAATAACCTAGAAAAATAAGTGCACTCCTGTTCTGCCCTGTGAAGGAATATAAACCCATACATCATGTTTTCTTCCTGTGCTCTCCATGCAGCACTTCCAGTTCAAGATGTTTCCACTCCACTAAAAACGACGCTTCTTGGGGCACCTGGGTGGCTCAGTTGGTTAAGCATATGATTCTTGATTTTGGCTCAGGTCATGATCTCATAGTTCGTGAGTTTGAGCCCCACTTGGGGCTCTGCTCTGACAGCAAGGAACCTGCTTGGGATTCTCTCCTTCTCTCTCTGCTCCTCCCCTGTGTGTGTACAAGCGTTCTCTCTCTCTCTCTCTCTCTCTCTCTCTCTCTCTCTCTCTCTCTCTCAATAAATAAAAAGAAACAAACAAAAAACCTACCCTATTTGGTAAGGTATTTTTCTTTTGACTAAGGTGTATTTTTTGATAAACCTGAGATAAGTGATCAAAGAGTGCATGCCAAGTGATGAAAGTTTTAATGGGCTGCCTCTTGGGTCACAGTGTTGCCTCCTAAGGCAAGAAATTACTTACAATAAGAAACTAAATTACTGGTGATAGACCAGAATTATTACAATTTGTATGGGGAGAAGACTTTTATTCAAACTCAAAATATCCCATTAACCCATGAATTTATACCACTCTAGATAGGGTTGGCTGTGCTTGTGGGTCTGTCCTTTGTCCTTGTGAGAGGGCATTTTACTTTACCATTTAGGTTTTTGCTTTAGAGAAAACATACATATAAACAGGCTTTCTTGTAGATAAGTCTATAAACCCTGTTTAGCTTCCCTGAAAATAAATTGTAGAAATGAAAAAAATACATTTCTAAATTCTTATTTTTTAAAAAAATATTCAGTCTTTTCAATACAAATTGGAAAGATTAGAAGAGAGAATATAATATACATTTGAAAGCTTCAAATTATGAGACTAAAAACACTAAATGACTCTAAGGACATTTGAAGTAGAAAATGCCTTTAATAGGTTCTCATCATGCCATCAAAAGTGACTTCACATTTTTAACAGTGACTTTTTATACTCACTCTTTTAAACTTAAATCCAAATTTCTTGAAAGAAAAATCTTTGCTTCATTTCTAAATAGAAGACAATGATAAATAATGTGCTTTCCCCCTGCAAAGTCTTACAGTAATTACTACTAAAGAAGGGCACATTATATTTTTATTTACTAGAATATTAAAGTAGTAAATTAGGGGTGTCTGGGTGGCTCAGTCAGTTAAGTGTCCAATTTTGACTCAGGTTATGATCTTGCAGTCCATGAGTTCAAGCCCCACATCAGGCTCTGTGCTGACAGCTCAGAGCCTGGAACCTGCTTCACTTCTGTGTCTCCTTCTCATTCTGCCCTCCTCTCTCTCCTCAAAAATAAATAAACTAAAAATTTTTTTTAAAAAGTAAACCAGTTAACAGCAAATGAATATTTTTCCCACAAAAGCAAATTCTTTTCTCTCTCTTTTTACACCTGTTACAGTTTATCTTGGGAAATTAGATTTATTGCCAAACTAGAATACAGAGCTAGTAATAATGGAGTTCTTTGATCAATCCAGTGATCAGAACCCAGATCATCTGATTAAGAACCACCAAACTGATTTCTGATTTTACTATGGCAGCCATTGCCCTAGACCCCTTGATTTGCATGAATTGAAATATATTTGTAAGATAACCAAGTACATTGGAACATTCCTTACTTCTGAGAATGAGGATAATAGAAACCCTCATCTCTAGAGGATTAAATAAGAATAAATTTAAAAAGCACATGTGGGGTGCCGGGGTGGCTCAATCGCTTAGGCATCCTACTCTTGATTTTGGCTCAGGTCATGATCTCATGGTTTGGGGGATTGAGCCCCTCATGGGGCTTTGCGCTGACAGCACGGAGCCTGCTTGGGATTCTCTCTCTTCCTCTCTCTCTCTGCACCCTGCCGTCAAAGTAAATAAATAAAGCACATGTAACATCTCATTAGTTGTGTTATTATTATCATCATTATATAAAAGTAAATGGGGAGAAAGAAGGAATGAGTTGCTGATTGATGAAAATGACATATAAATCAGTTACAGAAAAGAAGACACATGCCCAAATGCAAAGTAATTGCTCAGTAATTGCAAAGAGCAACAAACAATGGAAAAAAGCAGTGTCACTTCATTACAGGAAATAATAAGAAGGACCAGACAGTCTTAATGTGTTCAAGTATTGAGGTCCTGGTTAATATTATAATAGACTGGCAGAAAAAGCATTTACATGCCACTCAAGAACATGTATATTCAGAGAAATCACGTAGTTTTTGGCAGATTGATTAGTAACAAATTTTCCAATTTCTAAAAGCAAAGAATGAGTAACTACTGAAATGACTAAGAGTCTATTTTTAGTAATTGTGGAATTAATTATTTAATAAATTATTTATAAGTAAATGAGAAAAAGAAGGTGAGCCTTAAGAGGCATAATCACTTATCCAAGGTAAATCATAGTAAAATGCTTTTTTGATAGTATTGCTTATTCACTGATTAGGAGAAAGTCAAAGAAAAATATATGATTACTTTAGTGAAATAGTAATTAAAAGCTTCATAGATATTTTTGGGGTGCCTGGGTGGCTCAGTTGGTTAAGCATTCAACTCTTGTTTTCAGCTCAGGTCATTATCTCACGGTTTGTGGGATGGAGCCCTGCATCAGGCTCTGGGCTGACAGTGTGGAGCTTGCTTGGGATTCTCTCTCCTTCTCTCTCTCTCTCTCTCTCTCTCTGTCCCTCCCCTAGGCATGTGTGTGCGTGCAATCTCTTTCTCTCAAATAAACATTACAAAAAAAACTTCATAGATATCTTTAATTTAAAATGTTATCAAACACTGAAGTTATTTTTTAATGGCTATGTACCAATCTTAGCAAGCTATTACCTGCCATTAGATTCTATCTTTAGCCATCTAGCTGTATAATAGTTTTACCAACGCCCCAATGAAAATATTAAGTGCACCAAATCAATCAATGAATTTAGTTAAAATATTTATTTGATACATATACATTCCAGGCATTGTCATAGGTGCTGGGGGTTGGATAACAGTGAACAAAATATATACTGTGCTCTCATGGAATATACATTCTGTTTGAGAGAGAGAGAGAGAGAGAGAGAGAGAGAGAGAGAGAGACAATAAACAAGAAAATCACATATAGAAGATCAAATATATTTTTTAAGATAAGAGTACGTTTATTTTTTTATTTTTATTATTTATTTATTTATTTATTTCTTAAATATGAAACCTATTGTCAAATTGGTTTCCATACAACACCTGGTGCTCATCCCAACAGGTGCCCTCCTCAATACCCATCACCCACCTTCTCCTCCCTCCCATCCCCCATCAACCCTTAGTTTGTTCTCAGTTTTTAAGAGTCTCTTATGTTTTGGCTCCCTCCCTGAGAGAGTGCAAGTGTAGAAAGTGTGATCAAAGATGAAACTTCTGATAAGAAGATAATCAGCAGAGACTGAAGTGCTATAAAGCCAAAATGGTACCAAACAGTAACAGATTCTAGATTCTAAATTATCCTGGAAGAGTCAAAAGCTATGAAATACGACCACAATAAATACTTTGTACTAGATTTTGGTTTTTAAAAAATTAATTTGCCTAAGTAAATGATGAGGAAAATTATGTTGTTAGCAACTCACATGATAATGATAGATGGTATTAGTTAACCACAAGAGTAATATAATTCAAAAACAGAATATAGGTAGTAAAAAAACTATCATGTTAGTTTGTTTCCAACAACAGGAAGAATGGCGTTCTTATCACAGGGATAAGTATTCTGCCATAGTCCATTCTAAATACCAATTCAGGGGTGCCTGGGTGGCTCAGTTAGTTAAGCATCCAACTCTTGATTTCGGCTCAGGTCATGATCTTGCAGTTAGTGAGTTCAAGCCCCACATTGGGCTCTGCACTGGTGGTGGAGACTACTTGAAATTCCCTCTCTCTCCCTCTCTCAAAATAAATAAATAAACTTAAAAAAATAATAAAAAAATAAAAATAAACTCAGCTAACTTCTCATTGATATATTCATTAAAAGGACATTAATAAAAATATAGTACTTGGCAAGAGGACATTTAGACTTGTTATGGAAAGGGAAAGAATGCATATATGAACAAACTAGAAGTGTTTAGAAAAACAAAGGGAAAAATAAAGAAAAATAGTAAGAACTATCCTTAAATATTTTAAATACTGTCATGGAGGTATGGATATACTATTTGTTGCTTTTAGAGGCAAAACTGAATACTGAATGGAGGTCTTGGATAAGTAGTTCCCATCTCAACATTAAAAAGAACATGAGTTCTTGTGAGGCTGTGAATTACATATTATTAAAGAAAATCATCTGTGGGGACACACACACACACACAAAATGCTTGCTCAGCTCAGGAAGGGAAGTCATCCAGCCCCAGGGGATGTTAGTAGATAGATCATAGAGGTTGAAAGATTTAGAGCCAGACTTCCTGGGTTCAATTTCTAGCTTTCCAATATGACCTTGGAAAACCACCTTATAACTCTTCAGTTCAATTTTCCTCATCTGTAAAATGGGAGTTATAAGGCATAATGCAAAATTATAATGCATAACTATAAAATCCAAAATTTTTCAAAACTGAAAACTTTAAGTTTGGAGCAAACTCATCTGGCAGCAAGAACAAAGCTGAGCTGATGTTGGTTATTTACAGCCACATTTTCCCATGTTGTTTGAACATTTATAAGTTTCTCTATTGGAATGTTAATAGGTTTGATTACAGAGTGCTGCCCTGTTCTGAGGATTGCATAATCTACAATATATGCACTGTATTATCCTCTTGAAACTTGAAAATCTCTAATTTTCAAAACACATTTGGCCCCAAGGATTTTACTCCCACAGGGTTATTTGAATTTATGAATGCAATATATAGCATAATGCTTAGCACATAGTAAGTACATAATATATGTTAGCTACTGTTGATACAAATATTCTTTTGTTTTCTGAGTCCCTTATATTAAGCAAAAAAGGAGTGAAAAAAGTTCTTATATATTTTTAAATTTTTATGTTTATTTGTTTTGTGAGAGACACAGAGAGACAGAAAGACAGAGAGAGAGAGTGAGCACAAGCTGAGGAATGGCAGAGAGAAGAAAAGACAGAATCCCAAGCAGGCTCTGTACCATCAGCGCAGAGCCTAATGCATGGCTTGAACTCACAAACTGGCTTTAACTCACAAAATCACAGATCATGACCTAACCTGAGATCAAGAGTCCGACGCTTAACCGGCTGTGTCCCCCAGGTACCCCTAAAAGTCCTTTTGCATTTTTAGTATACAGAAAATATGATACCTTACACACTTACATTTAAACTATTTTATAATCAAGAATTTTCACTGGTGCTTTTATAAAAAGGTCTAACTTATTACAGATCTTAATTTATAATGGTTGAGAACTGTTAAAGAAAATTATTTTCATGGAAAAAGTCTAAGCTATCTTTTGTGTATGGACAGAAGCAAATAGCAAGAGCTTATACTTAAAATGGATATATTTTGAAATACATTCTCACCCAAAATAAGAAGTAAAATAAGTGATAAAATCTAGTGCATTTCTGTGAAATATGTTGTGGTGTGCTTTGAAATTCTAAGGATATAATTCCTAGAGAACATGATTTTTTGCATGTGTAAGGAGGTCATATTAACCTCAGAGTATTTTCACATGCAGTTTACAATAGGAACCTGGTATTTAAAGTAGAAATGATGCTTGTAGTAAATCTTCTTTGTGTAGATCTATAAATCATTCATCCATTTCACAAAATTCATAGGAAACTACGCATCCTAAACATACTTTCTAGCATTCATGTATGTTGTAAACTATTTGGCATTAAGAAGGTTATTATTGGTTAGATGGAAAAATGGAATTCTACAAAATAAGCAGCCAGGATTGAGTCTTAGGGGGTAGAGGAACAAGTATCAGACATCCCAATACAAATTCGTGACTGCTCCCATAATCAAATGATCGATGACAACCAGGAGGTTCAACTGGCATCATGAAATAGCAGATCATCTACCGCAAAAGGGATATTCTTGCGAAGAAGAAGTTACATGTTTCCCTTTCTATTTTAAATACTTTAATACATGTCGAAGGGGCACCTGGGTGGTTCAGTCAGTTAATCTTCCAACTTCAGCTCAGGTTATGATCTCATGGTTGGTTAGTTCAAGCCTGGCATCAGGCTCGCTGCTGTCACGCAGAGCCTGCTTTGGATCCTGTCTCCATCTCTCTCTGCCCCTCCCTGCTCACACTCACTCTCTCAAAAATAAATAAACATTTGGATAAATAAATAAATACTTTAATACATGTTGCAGAATATGTATGAAAAAGAGAAACTGCATATTTCTGTCCTTTATTGGTTTGCAGTTACATAACTGGAGGGTGATTGTATTCACTAAGTCAGTGGCTCAAGCTGAGGTGAGACAATGAATGAAAGGCCGTAGCTGTGGCTGTTGAATTTGAATTTCCTTTAAAAAATCCAATTGGAGACTGCTGGTAGAAACCTAATTTCCTTTGTGTTTCCTGAGAGATAGATTAGTACCAGAATGATGCTATTCTATTCCCTCACTTCTCCTTCTTCAAATATTTCTCCATTCGTGTGAAAAAACAACTTAGCTGTTTGCCAAGTGAGAGAGGGTTTGACATCTCGGGTTAAATTCATCAGCTGGGGCAAAAATATCAGAATTTAATGAGTATTTATCCATTTCTCTCTTCTCCTGTGTTCCATGAAATATGAGACAAGTCATCTTTTTTTCCTAGCCTGAGGGCAGGAGTGTGTGTGTGTGTGTGCGCACACGCGCTCACACTGTCTGTGTGCATCTGTGTGTGTAAGAGGTAAGGTTACCAGAAGAAAAAATGAATGGGAGCTTTGCCATGTTCTCCATTTTAAAAAGTACCATAAAGCTTGAATCTAGAGTCAGTGTTGTATTTACATTTCCACATGGGTCCTTAAGGTTTTTTTCTCTTACTCACAACCCTCCACGTGAAAACAATAAAAGAGGAGGACAGTTATTAGATTACTCCAACATCAAAAAAATATATGCAATAGGGAACTGAAAATACAGATTTATAATATATGAGGGATATATGGTTCAGACTGGCAAATAAGCAGTTGTTCTACCCACAGGAGTGGATAGATCACTAGGGTAGTGTGGGTTAAGGGGTAGCAGACTTCTGAGGATAGAACTTTGGAAATCACAGGTGACAAAGGAAAGAACAAAGAATGGGCAGTCTGTTCATGATGATGAAATGAAACAGATTCCTAGGAGGAAAGCAAAAGGGTACTTTATTCTGGAAATAAAAAAGTATTTCAAGAAAGGGAGATGTCAAAGGCATCAAATGTTGCACAGCATAGGTGAGCACACTTACACACTTACTGGATGATTATCCAGCAACAAAGGCAGAATAATTCACACTGACTTGATCATGAGTGTTTTATTTATATATAGCACAGTTTCCAGCTTCAGAAGAAAATGGGGCACCCACTTAGCTAGTATGGCCAACTAAATAAAGAGAAAGTTTGTCTTAGAAATTTGTTACATAAGGGAAGCAATTTGGTTCCTGTGTAAATAAAGAAAGAACCAAGCAAGGAAAGCTTGACCCAGTAAACAATGGCCTTGAGTTTGGCTGAGGGTAAGGATAATTAAAAATGTCATCAAGCAGGAACTTCTAGGTAATTGATCTAACATTTAAACACCGAGAGAACAACAACACAATACTTTACAAGAATATAAGGACAAGAGACAAATAGGTATTGTTACTACTAGCATGATGCTCTTATGGTCAGGGTAATATGTAAAGAACTTTTGTTTTTCTTACTTACAACTGCATATATATTGAATTTGTTCAAGATACTTATATAAGAGCTATTTGTAGCCTTCTCTAATGGACCTAGATACAAAAAGAGATCTCTTTTGTACCCTCAACCATACAGAATTATCCTTGCAAATGAGACTGAATATACAAACAGACAAAGGCCAGATCATACGTAAAAATAGAACTCTCGCCCACAATATGCAGTAACCAGCCCAGGAAATCAACCTACTCTCAAATCGGATTGCTGGGAAGTCAGAGCACCATCTTTAAAATTTTTTTAAGGTTATTTATTTATTTTGAGAAAGACAGAAAGCAAGAGTTTGGGAGGAGCAGAGAGAGGGAGAGAGAGAGAATCCTACGCAGGCTCCACGCTGTCAGCACAGAGCCCCATGCCGGGCTCAAACCCATGAACCCTGAGATCATGACCTTAGTGGAAGTCAGATGCTCAACAGACTGAGCTACCCAGTCACCCCCCAGACCACCATCTTTAGCAAACAGTCTAGGAAACCTAAAAATAATCCCTCTAACATTTAGCCCAAATTACCAGGACTTGATTAATAACGACAGCTTCCCCAGTTTTTGCCCCCACTTCCAACTTAGGGCCAACTAGTAAAAGTTGAATATATTCCCCAAACCAACCACATAGGATGCTCCACTTTGAGGAACACTGCCTATAGCTTCCCAAAACCAATACGCTTCCATCAGGGAAAACCTGAAGCCTTCCCTTTTTTGTGCTATAAAGCTTTCTCTCCCCTCTCTCTGCCTTTGAATCTCTGCCAAAGATTCATGATGGTGGCTGACTCCCTTGCTGGAACAAGGTCAGAATAAAAAGCTTTGGCTGGTGGGGTGCTTGGATGGCCCAGTTGGTTGAGTGTCGGACCCCTGATTTTGGCTCAGGTCATGATTCAGTTCAGGTCAAGATCTGTGGTTCGTGAGTTGGAGCCACGAGTGGGGCTTTATGCTAATAGTGTGGAGCCTGGTTGGGATTCTCTCTCTCTCCCTCTCTTTCTCTGTCTCTGCCTCACTTATATTGTCTCTCTCAAAATAAGTAAAACCTAAAAAAAATAGCTTTGGCTTGCTCTCACTTGGGTGGTCTTTTTTTTTTTTTTTCTATACAGATAATACTAAAATACGTTGTTTGATCTGATGATCAATTGAATGCCATTTATTAGTAAACTTTTCTATAAAGGAGATGTTACAAAATGTTTAATCTTCTAGGCAAGAGAAAAGCAAATAATACAACTTGAAGCATCCTAACTATGTATGAAATATTTCATATTATCCTCATACTGCACTTTTATTCCCCTTCCTATTCCAGAAGCAGATGTTTTAAAGTATTTAACATGTATCTTTTTACTTGAATGTGTCCCTGTAAAATATTTTGCAAAACAAACAAACAAACAAAAAACAACAACAAGGTATTTTTTTTGCTTCAGTGAAATAATTATTTTTGTTAGAGTGAAAGCTGTTAAAATTTTTCTAATTTTTATTTTTTTACTTCATTTCCATTTATTTCTTCTGCACATCCTATGTAACCATAAAATTTTATTGAATCCTACTTTAGACTTCCATGTATAGTTTCTTTGGCCTTTTTCTACTTTCACAATTTCATTTGTGGTATCCCCAGTGCTAGAAATTACTTTCTCTCAATTTTACTATCTGGTAAAATCTCCATGCCTTTCAAGGTACAAGTCAAATGCTATCTCCTTCATGAAAATTTCTCAATCACTCATATTAGAAATGATCTCTAGTTCCCCTGATCTCCTGTAACACTTGTTCCTCTTACTAAATATTTCCTTGTGTTGAAATTAATATTATTCTTGATTTTCTCCTATTATATGGAGTCCCTTCAGGGCTATTAAGTGCTGAAAATATAAATTAGACAACCCATTAGTCTTTGATGAGCTCACACTTTTGAGAATACTTTTGTATGTGCTCTATAATTAACAACATTATGAGATGGTAAGCTTCATAAGATCACAAAGGGTAGTAATGAGTCTTAGCTGGCAGGAGTCTTAATATGCTTTAAAGAAAAGACAAATGTAGGCTTCTGCCCTACCTATACCCATCTCATCCCTGCATCCTTTCCTTTACATCAAGGAGACACTTTTGAGTAAAGAACCCTGCTTCTCCTAGACCTACAGGGGTAGAAACCTGGCCCATGCTCCAATAATTGTTTTATATTCCAAGAAATTTGTAATTTGGGAAAAGAAATGTAATTGTTATCAATTAAACTGAAAGAATATGTTGCCTGTGGTAGCTATTTTCCACCACATACATGAAAAAAAGAAAACAGCCCAGTCTCTGAGACTGGCAAAAATGAAGCAGAATGGAAGAAAGGAAAAGGACAGTTAGCTTCACAGAGAGAAGCAGAGAGGGGAAAGAGTTTCATTCCAGGCCATTTCCAGTTCTGACCCCAGTCTTTCTAAGGTCTGCCTACACCTCTTGCCTGTAGGTTCTGTTTGATAGTCCTGTGTTTCCTCCCATTAAATTAATAGTTTTCATGAAATATAGTTTAAGGGAGTCTCTATTACTGCACCCAAACAATCTCTGACTAGGTCAGTTATGTCTTAAAGAATAAATAGCAATTTGCCAGATATATAAAGGGACAGGGCAGGACATTCCAACAAAGGGAGAAACTAATGGAAGATATAGAGATGGAAGTTATGTTTGAGAATTATCAAGTACATCAGAGTAGTTCAAACACATGATGAGAGAAGGACATTGTTTAAGCCTCATTAAAAAAATAAACTAAACATTATGACAGCAGTAGAAAAAAGGACACAAACATTTCAACCCAGATGTTTATTTTTTTTTTAATTTTTTTTTCAACGTTTATTTATTTTTGGGACAGAGAGAGACAGAGCATGAAAGGGCGAGGGGCAGAGAGAGAGGGAGACACAGAATCAGAAACAGGCTCCAGGCTCTGAGCCATCAGCCCAGAGCCCGACGCGGGGCTCGAACTCACGGACCGCGAGATCGTGACCTGGCTGAAGTCGGACGCTTAACCGACTGCGCCACCCAGGCGCCCCTCAACCCAGATGTTTATAAGGGAGGCACAAATTAAAAGAGTTTGGACTCCCTGCCAAATCACATTGCAACCTTAGATGACTTTTTTCTTCTTTATCCTGTTCCCCTAATAATAATAATATAATAATAATATTATAGTAATATAAATAATAATAATCAGCACTATTGGTAGCTAACATTTATATAGTACTTATTCTGTGCCAGGCAATGTACTAAGCATGTTTTACCCATACTATCTGATTTCATCTCCATAGGAGTCCTGAACTAGGAACTATTATTTTCTTCATTGTATAAATAAGAACATTGAAACATAGAGATTGAAGAACTCACCCTATGCCACATACAAAGTAATGGGGAGACACAGGATTCAAATCCAGACATTAAGTCTACACATTAAACTACTTATAACATTGCTTTACCTCTCAGGGTTTCAGTTTCCTCATAGCTAGTGTTTGTTCAAAGATTTAAAATCAAGTTAAAAATAGAATTACCCTATGATCCAGCAATTGCATTACTATGTATTTACCCAAGAATACAAAAATACAGATTCAAAGGGGTATGTGCACCCTGATGTTTATAGCAGTATTATATACAACAGCAAACCATGGAAAGAGCCCAATGCCCATCATCTGATGAATGGATAAAGAAGATGTGGTGTATATATATATACAATGGAATATTACTCAGCCATCAAAAAGAATGAAATCTTGCTATTTGGAATGACATGGAAGGAACTAAAGTGTATTATGTAAGTGAAATAAGTCAGTCAGAGAAAGACAATACCATATGATTTCACTTATATGTGGAATTTAAGAACAAAACAGATGAACACATGGGAAGGGCAAAAGAGGGAAACAAACCATAGACTCTTAAGATAGAAAACAACGAGGGAAGAGGGTGGGGGATGGGCTAAATGGATGATGGGTATTAAGGAGGGCACTTGTTAAGATGAGCACTAGGTATTATATGTAATGATGAATTACTAAATTTTACTCCTGGCAACAATATTACACTATACGTTAACTAATTAGAATTTAAATAAACATTTGAAAAAGAAAAAAATACATTGCATTAGCTTTATCTCAATAAATAAATAAATAAATAAATAAATAAAATCATATATCAGAGTACCACATAAATGACTCAATAAACAGTAGCTGCTGGGGCACCTGGGTGGCTCTGTCGTTTGAGCGTCCAACTCTTGATTTGGGCTCAGGTCATGATCTCACCTGATTGTGGGATCGAGCCCCATATCAGACTCTGCACTACGTGTGAAGCCTGCGTGAGATTCTCTCTTTCCCTCTCTCTCTCTGTTCTGCCCCCAATAAATAAATAAACTTAATAATAAATAAATAAATAATAAATAAATAAATAAATAAATAAATAAATAAATAGTAAACAGAAGCTCCAAAGTGCTTCCAGATATGGAGATCTACTGCACTCAATCATTGTGCCTACATCTTTCCCTCAATTTAGCAACCTTAGTTTTTTATGTGACTACTGAATAGATGCAGACATATTTTAAAGCTATTTTTTATAATTACTTGCAAAAACTTAAACTTAAAACAAGACTTTTCTCTGTACAAGTACAATTCAAAGAGACCAGAACACAACTGGCAGCCTTAGGATTCTCTGCTGGTCACACAGTCCTTGCCCCATTTTCATTATTCTCTCCTAGCTAATTGCCACTTTTCACTCACCTTTTCTTTTCACCCTCCATGACCCACTTTATCTCCCCAAACACACTTTAATGGACCATCCTGTTCCATTCAATCTCCCATAATTTATTTACTCACCCACATTGTCTGTGTGTAGCCCTCCATAGCAGTTTCTGCTTAAATTCAGACTTTAAGTATTTTTCAGCCCTGTTTCTCCTATTTATTTTAATTTTATATCTTATTTGCTGTTATCAAACAGCAAAAACAGAAACACTAAATATAAAATGTTTCCA
Organism: Lynx canadensis; assembly: GCF_007474595.2. Taxonomy (NCBI): domain Eukaryota; kingdom Metazoa; phylum Chordata; class Mammalia; order Carnivora; family Felidae; genus Lynx; species Lynx canadensis. The sequence goes on from NC_044309.1 coordinate 65,473,927, forward strand.
CCGAATTATTGAAAATTATGACCTGTATTGAGAAAAACTTTTCAGCAAGGGTAGGGGACTGGGGTAAGAGATCACATGCCCACACAAACACACACATGCACATGCACACTTTGGTCCTCAAAGTCTTTGATAGGGGTTTACACATATGATGTAAGCCTCTGCCCATATGATGTTTAAAATGTAAGGCTCTATTTTAACTTGAATCAAATACTGCATCATCAAAGCCCCATTTCTCTTCTTGGGAAATTAGAGCGTTTCTACCAGTTTCTAGGCATCTCTGACAAATATCTCTGCATCCACTTCCCCAAATCTTAAAAAGATCATCACCTTGATTATGACTTGTATCATTCTTACAGTGAGATAGTAACTCATATTTGATGACTAATTACATATTTATTTACCACAATAGCCTCAAAACATTTTTTTAAAAATATAACTTCCCATTTGCCATAAATGTTATTTTTCTGACCTCAAATTGTTTTAACCCCTCTTAACCCAGAAATATAATTGACATCAATAGTGTCACAACCAATGAGTAATAGGTAAGGCATTGCATCCAAAGAGTCCTGCCTTCATACCATGCTGTACCTTACAGAAATATCATCAGAAGTTGATCTCTTATATCAACTGTGATTAATATTGCCTATGACACAGTCCTCTACTAAGTTCCATAGCTTGTGTAGACAAGAAGGAAGGCTAATTTGTTACAAATGTGGCTCCTTTTATAAGTCTTCCATGATGATTCACTATATCCATAGTGACATAATTGGTTAGCATTCACAATTGATGACAAGTTCTTTATCACATTAAGAGCCTTTCTGGCTCCATCATACCTTTCAGGGTAGCATACAGTGCTGCAGAAATTTGGATTCAATCCACAAGATGCAAATATTCCATAGTGGTATTGTAGATAATTACAGGAGACTTAGGTCGAGAGAGGTCCATATGACATCTGACCTAAAATTCACCTTATTATCAATGGGCCAGGAATGAAAAGATTTATATAGGATTTATAAGATTTATTTCAAGATTCACTGCCATATTATCTATACATTTCTGTCTCCCTGACTACTAAATCTGTCCACCAGAGACTTTCTTTAAAAGTTCCACATATTCAAATACCGTGAATATTTATCCAAATTGTGAGATAATCTTTTTATATTGTGGTAGTACTTATTTATAAGAAGAATAATTTGAGTAGTATGTTTTATTATTTATTATTTTATTAATACATTTAGCCATAGGTATTGGGTTGTATGTCAAAAATATTTAAGGTAATTCTTTTAGGTCCAGTTTTGCACCACTTTACTCTTGAAATGTGTATCCAAAAAAAAAAATGGATAGAACATCCAGATAGAAAATCAATAAAGAAATAGTGGGCTTGAAAATACCATAGACCAAAAGAACCCTTCAGATATATACAGGATATTCAGTTCAATAGCAGAAGAATATATATTCTTTCCAAGCATACGTGGAACATTTTCTAGGATAGACTGTGTTAGGTAACAAAACAGGTTTCAGCAAATTTAATATAAAAAAATCATACCAAGTATCTACTCTGACCACAATAGAATGACACTAGAAATCAACAGTAGAAAAAAAATTGGAAAATTCACAAATATGTGGAAATTAACACACTTTTGAACCAATGGGTCAAAATAGAAGTCAAAAGAGAAATTAGAAACTATCTCAAACAAATAAAAATGAAAACACCACATACCAAAACTTATAGAATATAATAAAAACAGTACTGAGGGAAGTTTATAGTGATGAACACCTACCTAAACTAAAAGAGAAGAAAACCCCCCCAAAAAACAACTTAAATTTAGACCTCAAAGAGCTAGAAAAAAAAGAATAAACCAAACCCAAAGGAAACAAAAAGAAGTGGAAAAAAACATATAGACCCATGGAACTGAATAGAGAACCCAAAAATAAATACATATATACAACTGACTGATCTTCAACAAGAGTGCCAAGAACATACACTAGTAAAAAGATAGTCTCTTTAAGAAATGGAGTTGGGCAAATGGATATCTATATGCAAAAGAGTGAAACTGGACTCTTGCTTTATACAAACACACAAAATAACTCAAAATGGGTTACAGACTTAAATGTAATACCTGAAACTGTAAAACTCCTAGAAGAAAATATAAGAGAAAAACTTCTTGACATTGGTCTTGGCATTGTTATTTTCTGGGTATTAAGCCAAAAGCACAGGGAACAAAATAAAAAATAGAAGAGGGATTATATCCAACTAAAAAGCATCTGGACAACAAAGGAAGCAATGAATAGAGTAAAAAGGCAACCCATGAAGTGGGAGAAAATATTTACAGACCATTTAGTTAATAAGGAGTTAACATCCGAAATACATAAACTACGGTGCCTGGGTGGCTCAGTCAGTTAAGCATCCAGCTCTTGATATCGGCTCAGAACTACATGAGGAAGATAATTTTGGGAAACTCATTTAGAGACGATCTTCACAGGAGAAGGAGGTGATGTTAATAAAAGACAATGCAATGTTCTATCATAACTGAGGGTTAAACAAATACCATGTCATCTCATTGTTATAAGCTGATGAGTCATAGGACATTCAGTTTACAGCTATAGGCTGAATGAAGGACAGGTGTTATGGTATTGGAAAGTCTGTCTCTTCCATTTTCTGAGTTAGCATCTGCCAATGAGAAGCCCTCTCATGAAGTTTCAAAAGTGGGACCAAAAGAGAGAGTTGCAGGCAGACAAGTAGACAGATGGCAGTTATGTGATTTGCAGCAGTTTCTGACAGTTTCCAGCGACCCACCAAATGCAGTGCAGTTGGGACAGATGGCAGAAAATTCTTGCTAATCACTTGAGTTGGTACTGCAAATTGAGATAGTCAGTAGGAGGCTCCCAGAGGTTCTTAGATTCCCAGCTGTTTCTAGGTGAACTCTTGAGAATCACTCAGCTTGATGCTCAAATTACGTTTGTCTTCTCTGACCTCTGATTTCTCACCCCAGCCAACACTTACATAAGCCTCCAATCTCCTGAATACATAGTGATTTGTTTTGTTTTGTTTTTTTTGAAGCCTGAACTGATACACACTGTCAAGTTCAATATCTTGAGTATCAGAAATTAATTTCATGTAAAATCTGGCTCAGTTATTTCTGGGAATACCTACAGCTGTACCTCCAGATCATTTATTGGATACAGTCACTGAAATGCATCATGTATGACACCCGTAATCCCACTTTTATGTTATTTAAAGCCACTTGAAAAGCTTAACCACTGTCACTGCACATGATGACCAAGAATATTCTCCATTTAAACAAAATTTAACATTTATTTATTTTTGAGAGAGAGTGTGTGAGCAGGGGAGGGGCAGAGAGAGAGGGAGACATAGAATCTGAAGCAGGCTCCAGACTCTGAGCTATTAGCACAGAGCCTGAGGTGGGGCTCGAACTCATGAACCATGAGATCATGACCTGAGCTGAAGTCAGACGCTTAACCAACTGAGCCACTGAGGCACCCCAAATATTCTCCATCTTAAGCGAGATTTTTATGTATGCTCCCAACACATTTGTTATTCCCACCCAGAAGCAAGTAGAATGACCTTTTCCCTAAGTCTTTTGCAACTTGGGCTTATATTGAACCTAGATTTTCATAAATCTCTCTGAATTAATGATGCAAGCATTTAACAAATGCAGGAGTGAACAATGCCTACAAAAATAATGGGGTTGACTGGTTACTGTTGTTGTGTTGACTCATTGGAGAAGATAATGACTGAGGGCTTTTAGCAAGCAGTTTTATGACTAACTATGAAGAACAGGGTATCTTGTGCAGGAGAACACACACACTTGAACAACAGACTGAAAACCTAATTGTTAGAGCTCTAGGGCTGCTAAGATGTTTGAATGCTCACCAAGTCAGGTATACTATGCAAAGTTCATATCACTTGTCAAGAAAGATTGGGATATTAGAACATGGGACAGATATATCTGCCTGCATATCTCAAGGACGTTGATTCTGCAACTACCCTGGGCCTCTAGGCTTGCAGAAGTATGTCACTCTTCTTTAGTTAACAGCTAGTGTTTCCACTGTGCTAGAAGATGCTGCAGAAGCCTCTTTACCACAAGGCAACAGATGTCCTCCCCCTCCCGCCCCCCACCGGCCAACCACACACACTCCTGCCCTCAGGAGCAGCTCTGACATCCTTCTTCTGACTGTCAGACTGGTAACAACATTAAATCTCAGCATCACCTGTCTAGAAATGTGCTAAGCCTGATAAGAAGGAAAGAGAATATACATCTAAAGAATTACAAGAATTAGCTTGCATTCACCAAAAATAATTAGGGAACACTCCTGGCATTTGATTTTGAAGGTTCTTTATCAAAGGGGGCCAGAATGTAAGACTGGATACACACGAATTCATTGATTTGGGGGCACTTGCTCAGGACATGGGACACAACACAGCAACGACCCAGGAAATGGAATAAACTCACTGCTGAGGTGGCTCTTAAAAGTATGAAAAAAAAACTTAACATCCATGGAAATGATAGGTTTCTAAATAATGGAAGCCGGGAGGCTGTGAGCACCATAATAGCCAGTAAACTTAATATGTATCCCCGTATTTGAGATCTGAGTAGACTGGTATCCCACTCCAGATTAAAAAAAAATGTAAGTGGCAAAAGAATGGCTGTTGAAATCTTGTGGGTGAGCTGAAGGAGAGGTGACTTAGTTTGACAGGCTGCACAGCTAGAACTTGTATAGCTTGTCATGCAATAAAACAGGAGTGTTTTCTGTGAACAAGATGGGACATCGTAAGAGACATAGCCTAAATGCAGTGGTCTTAGATCTTAGCCAACAGGGCCTCCTGGAGGGCATAGAGAACTCAGCAGAGAGAAGCTGAAGTGTATTTTCACTTGTCTAAAGGATGAGGAAGAAAGAAGTAACACTCCAGAAAAGAAATGCATTCACCCACGTGAAGAGACCTGCAGAAGAAAGCTTGCCAATAATAAACAGAAATCTCTATAATGCACGCAGTAGCGGCAATGAGATAAAGAATCAGGTCTCACACATTCCAGAATTCTCATCTCCAGGTGGCTTGGGCTGGAAAAGAGAAAAGTCCTCAAAGTTTAGACAATCACAAGATTGTATATTTTAATGATTAAATTGAGACTGTTTTTTGACCCCTCCAAAGCCTTATATAAAAGTCATGATGATCGCCTAAAGTTTTCTCTATGAGCAAGGAAATTACTAGCCCAAATGAGTAAAGTGGGAAACAAATAAACTTGCTTTGGGATTGCATCACATAAGTCATAACTGATTAATTTAATAGGTACGTAAACCAGGGAAATTATTGATGGAGGCCTTAGGTGGCTAAAGCAACTGACTCCCCAACGAGCTAACTAAAAGTATTTATTATATTATATTATATTATATTATATTATATTATATTACTAAGGTATGTAAACCCAGGTTAGACTGAGGTATCCACTGATTAATATTGCACTGTGAGAGTATCAAATGGTCATTTCTAGCTTAAACTTTTTATAACATTTTCATTCACTTTATTATCATACTTTATTTTTATAACCATAAATTCCATTAACATTTTGAATATTTTCTCATTCAGATCACTGGCTTTTTTTCTTTTTTTGAGTAAGTAGATGGGTTTCCAAAGCAAAAGAAGCTTGAGAAATGAAATCATTAAACAACTGTCACTTTTGTGTAACTCCTGTAAGTTTCACACCTCTTCAATCCCCTTATCTCCATATCAGAAATGGCAGAACTTGAGAGATGTAGCTTATGATTTCCATATCTTCAAAGATACTGTATTTCTTTGTTAAGTCCCGTGTGGAGCCCAACACAAGGCTTGAACTCACCATTCTGAGATCAAGACCTGAGCTGAGATCAAGAGTTGGACATTTAACTGACTGAGCCATCCAGGCTCCCCGAGATACTGTATTCTTATAGATCTTCTCCAAGGTCACCTATAAACCTACTTGACTGTTCATTTTTAACACACAGTGTGAAAGTGATTGACATGCAATTAGTGCTGGCCGTGAGTGGTTTGGCAGTTTCAAACAGGTAATAAACCATTTTGTTTACATAAGTTTAACAATTTTAAAATATAAACATAATTTTATTTTTAATAAAGTACATTGTTTTTTTCTAAGAAAATAGTCACACTTTAAAGACATGCCTGTATTGCAGAGATGTGTCAGTCTGTTGGTCTTGGCTACATAAATTTCCCAGGGTGTGGTTCATCTTACTTAATATTTCCACAGTATTTCATGTAATTTCTAAATTTTGTTATATTTGAATTTTAGTTATTTTTATTGGGTTATGTGATGTCTGCATATATATTATGAATTAAATAAAAATGAGTAGAACATATGTTTATTTAAGTGAAATTAGTTTTACATTGTACTTGTGTGTATGTAATTTTACATTTTACACATATATATTTTACATTATACACATCTATATTACACATAGATATTTAACAAAAACTGTATAAAATTTCTACATACATGTAAATGATGAACATAATTTCACCATTAATATAATATGCAGATCTGAATTTGGATGTTTAAGAACAAATGAACTTATAAATTTGATGATTTTGTATAAACAGTTAAAATGAAATGGTAAAGAGGAAGTACCATTATAGATACCTACATCTGAATGTTACTGAATTCATGATATATTTACACCCGGCTCCCTGTCTATTGTTTGTAGCTGGATAATGGCATGAAGCTTTTGAAGCTTTCATGTCATTTTCAAACACTGTGCAGTGACCTCCCTAATAAGCTAATTTATTTTCACAATAAAGCACAAGGTTAATTCTTTTCATTATAAAGTTGATAAATGCATCACCAGAAACAGAAAAAAGCCTAAAGTGTAGGACATCTTTCACGGTTGTTGGTCCTCAGTACAAAAATTAGTACTATCTCTGAGAAGCATGTTAAATCAGCCAAAAGAAGTTACAGGCAAATGTGCTCAGAAAAAAAGCAGATGAAGCATTTAGAAAAATTCCTTTAATGAGACACACTCTTTGTGACAGCAGAATACCTAAGACAAGCAGTGAGGAAAAGCACCTATTGCCATGTCTGTGCACCAGATGCACAATTTAATAAATGTGTTGAGTTTAGAACGTGACTCAGCTCTTGCTACATATGAGAAAGAAGCCCTAAAACACTTTGTTCTGTTGTTTATTGATGAAAACTCATGCCCATGACACAGTGGAAATATTTTATCTTGGTTAATACTATCTCTTGAGTTGTGTCCTTCGCAAAATTCCTTTATGTGGAAGCTCTACCCCTGCCAATGTGACTGTATGTGGAGAAAAGGTCCTTAGGAAAGAATTAAGGTTAAATGAGATCACAAGAGTGGGACCCTAATCTGATAAGACTGTGGTCTTATAAGAAGAGGTACAAGGCGATGTCTCTCTCTTTCTCTCCCCCATATGAGGATGCAGCGAGAAGGCAGCCATCTGCAAGACAAGAAGAAGCTCTCACCAGAACCCAATCATGCTGCACCCTGATCCAAGACCTCCAGCCCTCTGCAACTGGTGAAAACAATTTTTTTTTTCTGTTAGCCCACCCAGTCCATGGTATTGTGTATGACAACCCACGCCGATTAAGACAATTAACAATCCCTTTGAGATTCATGATGTAACTTGGAAGAGCTGGTATATGGAGCATTGGCTGTATGAACATGGATAGCAGTGAAGGTTTTGTTAAGAGAGTAAGAAATATAAGAGAGTAAGAGTATCTGAAAGCCAATGCAATAACAGTTTTAACTACAGAGAACAGATAGTAGCAAATACTATGCCTCTTAATTTTGATTCAGTACTGAACCAAAGATGCAAATTGGAGAAATGAAAGAATACAAATTAAGACTTTAAAAATCACAGCCATTAAACATACATCATTTCAATCTGGTGTGCTAAAAATGGACACCAGGCACAGGAGTTGTGTCTCCACACTAAATACATGACCAATGATGGGTTCAAAACCTTCAAAAACCATCATTTTAAAGTAAAATGAGACTTACAATGAGATATCTCTATGAAAATATGACTAAAGCTCATCCTATAATTCCAAGTGATTTCCTCAGTGACACTACTCAGCAATGTAGTCTACTACTTTAGGGTCAAAATATCCAAATTTTCAAGAAAATGAGAAATCACAGATTTGGAGAGGATATTTGCAAAACACATATCTGATAAGGAACTGTTATCTAAAACATAAAAGACACTTAAAACTCAGCAATAAGAAACCATACAACCTAAAGAACAATAGCAAAACACTGACAGATACCTCACCAAGAAGGTATATATACGGCAAGTAAGCATCTGAAAATATGCACATCACATGTCATTAGGGAACTGAAAATTAAAACAATGACATGCCACCGTATGCCTATTAAAATGGTAAAAATCTGAACAATGACCACAACAAATGCTGACAAATATGTACAGCAATAGGAACTTTTATTCATTGCTGGTGGGAATGCAAAATGGTACAGCTACTTTGGAAGACAGTTTGGCAGTTTCTTACAAAGCCAAACATGCTCATATCATGATCCAGCAATTGTGATCATTGGTATTTACTCAAAGGAGCTGAAAATATATGCCTACCCAAAATTTGCACATAGGTGGTTTATAGTAGCTTTATTCATAATGCTAAATCTGGAAGCAACCAAGATGTCCTCCAGTGAATGGATGAATAAACTACAGTGGTCCATCCAGACAATGGAATATAATATTGTACTGAAAAGAAATGAGCTATCAATCCATGAAAATACACGAAGGATTCTTGAATTCACATTACAAACTGAGAGAAACCAATCTGAAAAGGCTACATACTGTATAATTCCAACTACATGACATTCTGGAAAAACTATGGCAAAACTATGAAGACAGTAAAAAGATTAGAGAGAGGATTAGGTGGAAGAGAGATCAGAGCCCAGAAGACTTTTAGGACAAAATCTACTTTTACAATCAATTTCCCATTTTTGTGTGCCTGTGTCAGTCATTTTTAAAAATGTGTTTATCACACATTGAAATGAAAATTGTCACTACCTGACAGTGACTTTCATTTTAACAAACACTTAAACAAAGAAGATTTAAAAAAGCTTCTGAAATAGGGGCGCCAGGGTGGGTCAGTCAGTTAAGCATCCGTCTTCAGCTCTGGTCATGTTCTTGCGGTTTGTGGGTTTGAGCCCTGCGCCTGGTTCTGCACTATCAAAGCTTGGGATTCTCTTTCTCTCCCTCTCTCTCTGTCCCTCACCTCCTGCAGGTGTGTCCACTCTCTCTCTCTCAAATAAACTTTTAAAAAAGATCTGAAACAGACTCATTAAACAATATTTTTGCTTCATTTTAATGACTGAACTAGGGGTGCCTGGGTGGCTCAGTCAGTTGAGCATCTGACTCTTGATTTTGGCTCAGGTCATGATCTCACAGTTTGTGAGATGGAGCCCCACGTCCGGATCTGTGCTGACAGCATGGAGCCTGCTTGGGATTATCTGTCTCTCCCTCTCCCTATTCCCTTCCCCCATTCGCTCTCTCTCAAAAATAACATTTAATGACTGAAACTAAGATAGACTTTATTGCAATGAGACATTTTGTTAAGGAAAGTGACTAACTGTGTCGCTTGGTAGCCTGGCACTGAGGGATGGAACATACAGAAATGCAAAATAAAAAGAAGTTCCAGAGGCCTGGATTGGGCTTGCCCGTTTAATAAACAATTTCTTAGCCTGGAACATTGTTCTTATGGCAAACCATCTACAGGATAACGATGTTTGAATAAAATAAATTATCATGGATTATGTGGTCATGAAAGTGCTCATTTATAATTTAATGATATCTTACTATGTATAACATTTTTTCTTTTCTGTCAAAAGTAAAATCATTAGGTTAATCTTAAACACATAAATTTTATTTTTAAAATGTCACTACAAACAACGTCACCATAAACTTATGAGTCCACACTGAGTCAAAATTAGTGTTTTTTTAAACAAAAAATGAGAACAACTGAGGGTTGATGGGGGGGTGGGAGGGAGGGGAGGGTGGGTGATGGGCACTGAGGAGGGCGCCTGTTGGGATGAGCACTGAGTGTTGTATGGAAACCAATTTGACAATAAATTTCATATTAAAAAAATAAAAAATATTTTTAAAAATTTTAGTATAGTTGACACACAATGTTACATTACTTTCAGGTGTACAACACAGTGGTTTAACTTGTGTGTACATTATGCTATGCTCACTGCAAGTGTAGCTACCATTTATCGCCATACCACACTACTACAATATCATTGACTGTATTCCTTATGCTGTGCCTCTTATTCCCGTGATTTATTCATTTCCATAATTGGAAGCCTGTATCTCCCCCTTCCCTTCACCCATTATACCCATCCTCCAACTCCCTCCCTCTGGCACCACCAGTTTGTTCTCTGTATTTACAGGTATACTTCTGCTTTTTATTTGCTTCTTCATCATAAACAAAGCAGTCTTTAAATAGAACAGTGATTGAATTGCTTCTTGCATTTCCAATTTAAGTTTATAATATACCATCATCCAGATAGAACTCACTATGATTCAATGGGTTTAACTTTATGACATTCCTTCCTGTACATATTAAGGCTATATCAGATCACAAAGTTGGTAAATAACAAGGTTTTTTTAGTTGAGCATTCAATAATTAGAATTTACTTTAATCTTAACATTAACACCTAAAATAGTAATAATAATAACAATTCCAGAGTGAACCTTCACATAAATCCTAAGGATTGTAAAAGTTCATTGACTTTATACCAAATGTTATGAAGTAAAGACTTATTTAACTACCTGTTACTTCTCAAATTAAATCAATTTCAGAGAAACACGGAACATTCCTGAAACATCATTCTTCTTTGCTGCTATGTTCATTTTATTCATTTCAATGAAACAAATTTCATTTGAAAGGCCTTAAATAGAAAACTTTGACAAACTCTTCTCTATTCCATTATATTCTCTACCCCTCACTTTAAGAAATATTTAATTTATTTTGGCAGGCAATTCCAGTCATGCAGATGGCTAGAGTGGTAGGATATTGACATGGGCTAATTGGAGAAGTGATGAGGCAAGACATCCCTCTCAAAATACTTTTCACCTCCTAAAAGACTTACCTCTTTCACTGATAATATGATACTGCATCCTTAGCCATATAAAATGAGAAGATCAGAAAATGTCATATCTGAAGGAAAATATTTATTTCAACTCCATTCCCTTATTCAACAGATGGAGAAACTAAGTCTCAGAGATATTCAATTATTTGGCTGAAGTCATCCAGACACACAAATAATAACACAGGACTAAAGGCTGCCTTCTTATTCCCACCAGTATACATTTGCTTCATTAAGCTATTTTAGCAAGATCATCAAAAAATAATTGGCTCGACTAAGTAAATTTGGCTTTCTCTTTCAGTTTCTCATCCATCTAACCCAAGGCCTAAAGCCAGGTATAGCAGAATGTATTAACAATTTGCAAAGACTTCACCCTTGTCTGTAAGGTAAAAATCTTAAACAGCAAATTCCATTATCCAAACAATTAGGACCCATAAACTATAACTGCCCTGAATGCCTTCAGGCTGAGGCAGGCTCATTGTTACTTCAGCAAAAGTCAGGAATAAATTTCATACAACCTTTCTAATGGAATAATACCCACCATAGGCAAAATTCCCACAGCGTACATGTCTGAAGATTGTCTACTAAGTATTTTCCTTAGGCACTGGAATACTTCTGATAATAACACTGAGGTATAAATAATGGGGTTTTCAAGACTGGGGCAAGTTAATGCTTGCCTTTTACTCACACGGCAAGGCACCATCCCAGAGGGCACACGTGGAACTGTCAGAAACAGAAAGTTTACAATTGTTAGGGATCCCCAAGCAGTGTTCCATGTCCCCTCAACCCCTCCCCGCCCCCCCATATAGCTTCCATCAGGCCTTCCAGTTTAGTCCCAGTAATTCAAGTTCAGTTCAGCCATTGTTGTCAAGGGCATTGCCTCGGGAGCATTCAGTTTCAAGCAGTCCTGTTTGCTGATGCTTATTCATCTGTCCCACAAGGTACAGACATCTAGAAGTATCCTTTGGGGAAACAGCAGTAGCTGCGCCATCCCATGTTCTCTCACTGTGAAATCTTCAGGAAAGGATGATTTGCTTGAATTCAAAGTGCTTACAGCCACTTGGAAAAATTACATGAGGCAGCTAGCTAGAAGAGCTGCACAGGTAGTTTCCTCCTGGAGAAGTACTGGGAGACATTTCTGAAAGACAAATATCATTAAAGCCTCTACCTCTATCACCCCAGGAGTCTAAATTGTCCCCCCCGACCCTGGGTGCCCTGGGTTTTGCTTGCCCCTACTTTGTTACAAAATCTTTGTGTCCCATTTGGTAACTACAGCCTCACCTTTTTTCAATCATTCCTTACTGGACCTCTCAAAAAAAAAAAAAGGAAAGGAAAGAGGTTTTTCACAAAATCTCTTTCATACCATTTAAACATACTTAAATCCAACTGTCCTAAGCCCCCTTTCAGCCAAGCTGATCTGGGGCTACCCTTAGGAGAAAGACAGACATCATTATGCCCCAGAGACTTGTCAAAGAGAAATCCTGAAATGTACAGTTTTTCAGATTAATCTATATTTTCCCCACCCCTTTTGTTCTGATTATAACATAATAAGAATTCTAGTGAGATGAGCTCTATTATATGCCATTACTTTTTATGATTTATTCTAATCTTCTAAACAATCCTACACTGTTATACCTGCTTTATGGATGAAGAAGTTGAAATTCAAAAAGGTTTAGTGACTTTTCCAAAGACATGTAGTCTTTGGTACATTTGGTAGCAGGTAGTCCCAGAATGAACTCAGTTCTAGCCGCACCTGAACTTTTGTACATTATACTTCAAAAATCTTTAGACTGCTCCATAGTTGCTTTAGGGTGGAAGAGAGAAGAGGAATGAGTTTGTGAGGAAATGGGGGCTGGTTAGAAGGAGGTGAAGGGGCACATCATGAACTTTCCACCCCTATTTCAACTAGAACTCCTCTACTTTAATGATGGTAGATACATAGATGATAGGTAGGTAGATATAGAAAGATTCTGAATAACATTTAGTTTGAAAGGAATAGACTTTTAAAGGAAAAAAAATTTAAATCACTATGCTACACCATGCTGTATCTCCTTAAAAACAAAAAAGTTAAATAAGTCTCATGTTAATAAACTTCTTATACTTCAATAGTCGCAGACATTCTCTCGGTTTAGATGTGAATTTTTACTGGTGGTCCTGAATATTTGGTAGACGACCGAATTTCGAAAAATAAATCATCCTATAAGCATGTGCGTGTATTGTTTAGCCTAAACTCATCTTTAAGTACCAGTTAAGGAATGTGTTGAGAAAAGTAGCACTTAGACACACTGGAGGAATGGTTAAATGACTGGAGAGATCAAATGTAGAAAGAAAAAAACAAGGTTTGCCCATATTTACTATTAGTCTTAGTCCTTTATTAAGTACTGTTAAAAACAAACAGAAAAAATAGAAGCTATAGTTACATGTCTAAGTCTGGCCCTGTTGAAGGATGGCCCATTTTGACCTGGTTTGAAATAAGTCTATGATAAGAAGCCTACTTCATAAAGTACAAAAGAACACATAAGCTCAGATTTATTTTGAGGGTAATAGTGGTAAAAGAAGTAATGTTGGGGCATCCAGGTGGCTCCGTTGGTTAAGCATCCAACTTCAGTGAAAGTCATGATCTCATGGTTTGTGAGTTCGAGCCCCACATCGGACTCTGAGCCGACAGCAAGGAGCCTGCCTCAGACCCTCTGTCTCCCCCTCTCTCTGTCCTTCCCCCACTTGTAGGCACATGCACACACACATTCTCTCTCTTTCTCACTCTCTCAAAAATAAACATTTAAAAAAAGTTATGACAACAAAGGTAGTGACATTAGTACTATTAGTAATTATAGTAATAGTCAACACACTTGAGGGCTTTTGATGTGTTAGGCAATATAATAAAAAGTTTTATACATAAATTACCTCTTTTAATTTTCACTTCAATTCTCTGAGAAATAAAAGAGGTGAGTTCTTATTCAAGTCAAAAGGAAGTCTGGGAAAAAAATTATTTAAAAGAGGTCCAAGGGATTTATCTTGGGCTTTCCCTTCTGTCCAAGATGGAATAGCAAAATCTAGATTTATCCCCCTGTCTAAAACAATGAAAAAAATGAACATAATGGTTAGAACAATGGTTTTGAGACACTGAACACAGACAAAAATGACAGTGATTCTTGAGAGATGGAAAATATAAAAGGGGAGTCTATGATTTCCCCAAGCTTATTGCCATGAAAGCTATTATGCAACTCGTGGTGGGGGAACCCAGGCAGATCCCAGCAGACAGTCCAGGGAGAATAAAGTATCTAGACTATGAAATTCAAAGGGCCTAAAAGAGATTAAGCATATTTGAAAGAGAACAGAGTTGGAGGACTAATTCTATATGGTTTCAACAGTTAAGAGTTACAATAATCAATACAGTGTGGCATTGGCTTAAAGACCAATACATCAGTGGAACAGAATGGAGATTTCAGAAAACAACCCAACACATGGAAACAACTGTATTCAAAAAGGTACACCACCTGTTAACTGAAAAAGGGATAGTCTTTTCAACAAATAATGTGCGATTAAATATCCACATACCAAAAAAAAAAAAAAAAGAACTGCAATACATGTCTTACACCATAGTAAAAAATAATTAAAACTAAATGTACCTAAATGTAAAACCTAAAATTTAAAAACTTCTGGAAGAAAAAAATAAGAAAATATTTGTTAACTTGAATTAGACAAAGATTCTTAGATATGGCACAAAAAGCCTAGAAAAGGAAAGATTGATTGGTCTGTTCAGATTTTCTATTTCTTCCTATTGGTAGGAATATAAATTGGTTCAGCCACTGTGGAATATAGTATGGAGGTTCCTCAAAAAATTGAAAGTAGAACTACCAAATGATCCAATAATTCCACTACTGGGTATTTACCCAGGGAAAACAAAAACACTAAGAAAGATATATGCAACCCTATGTTCATTGTAGCATTATTTACAGTAGCCAAGACATGGGAGCCAGCCTAAGTGTCCTTCAATAAATGGATAGATAAGGAAAATGTGATGTGATGTCTGTGTGTGTGTGTGTGTGTGTGTGTGTGTATGATGTAATATTACACAGCCATAAAAAAGGACAAGATCATGCCATCTGAGACAAGGATGGACTTAGGGGATATTATGCTAAGCAAAAAAAATTAGACTGAGAAAACAAGTACCATATGATTCCACTCATAAATGGAACCTAAAAAAAATGAATAGACAAACAAAAAGCAGAATAAGAACTGTAAATGCAGAAAATAAACTGGTGGTTGCCAGAGGGGAAGCAGTGGGGAGACTGGGCAAAATGTGTGAAGGGGAGAGGGAGATACAGGCCTCCAGCTATGGAATTAGTAAGTCACAAAAATAAAACCAAAGTATAAGGAATACACTCAATGATATTATAATAGCAATGTAACAGGACAGAGGGTAGCTATACTTGAGGCAAACATAACATAATATATAAACTTTTCAAATCACTAAGTTGTCCACCTGAAATTAACATTGTGTATCAACTACACTTCCACATTAAAATTTTTTTTAAATAAAGAGACTGCTATTTTCCCATTTAAAAAGAAGGGGCGCCTGGATGGCTCAGTCAGTTGAGCATCCAACTTCGGCTCAGGTCATGATTTCATGGTTCATGTATTCAAGCCCCGTGTTGGGCTCTATGCTGACAGGTCAGAGCCTGGAGCCTGCTTCAGATTCTCTCTCTCCTTCTCTCTCTGTCCTTCCCCTGCTCATACTCTGTCTGTCTCTCAAAAATAAATAAACATTGGGGCGGCTGGGTGGCTCAGTCAGTTGAGCGACCGACTTCAGCTCAGGTCATGATCTCACGGTTTGTGAGTTCGAGCCCTGCATCAGGCTCTGTGCTGACAGCTCAGAGCCTGGAGTCTGCTTCAGTTTCTGTGTCTCCCTCTCTCTCTGCTCCTCCCCCACTCATGCTCTGTCTCTCTCTGTCTCAGAAATAAATAAACATTAAAAAAATAAAAAAAATTAAAAAGAAAAAAAGATTAATTCATTGAACTTGATCAAAATGAAAAGCTTTGACTCTTCAAAAGACACTATTATAAGAGAAAATACTTGCAAAGCATATATTTGATAAAGGATTATATCTAGAATATACAAAAAAACTTTTATATTCAATAATAAGAAAACAAGCAAAAGAATAAAAAAGTTCAAAAGATGTGAAAAAACACTTCATTGAAGATATATGAATGGTATATATACACATGAAAAGATGCTCAACACCATTACTCATTAGGTGAATGTATATTAAAACCATAACAGTGTACCAATACATACATACTTGAATGGCTAAAATTTAAAAGGCTGTTCACAGAAAGTAGTGGTGAGAATGTGGAGGAATTAAAATTTTTGTCCACTGCTGATTGGAATGTAAAACAATAGAACCACTTCGGAAAGCAATTTGGCAGTTTCTTAAAATGTTGAATGTATACTGAACATATAATCCAATCTATTCCTAGATATTTACCACCTCTCTGCACAAAATGAAAACATATGTCTGCACAAAGACTTGTACACAAATGTTCCTAGAAGTTTTATTAAAATATCCAATAACAATATGCCCATCAAGAGATGTGTGATAACAAATTGTGGCACTTCACCAATTCACTGGAATATGACTCAGCAATAAAATGGAATCAACCACTGACACACACAAAAAAGTGAATGGATCTCAAAATAATTACACTGAGTAAAAGAGGCTATGCAACAAGGCTGTATATTGCATGACTCTATTTTTATAAAATTAAAGGGAATGCAAACCAATCTCCATGACAGAAAGCAGAATAATAGATGCCTGCAGATGTGAGGAAAGATCAAGGAGGGGAAGGAAATATTTTAAAGGGACATCAGGGAACATTGGAAGATGATCGATATGTTTATTATCTTGATTGTGGTCATGGGTCATAAGACACATGTCAAAACTTATCAAATTGTACTTTTCATATATATGCACTGTATTTTATATCAGTTATATTCCATAAGGCAGTGGAAGGAAGGAAGGAAGGAAGGAAGGAAGGAAGGAAGGAAGGAAGAAAAACTCTAGCTTCAGATGCGTTCTGGTGAAACTAGGTTGAATTTAAAGTGTGAAAATGAAGCACAGAAAAAACTCAATATCTGTGTTGTAATATTATTTCAACATAGCTTCCCGGATTTTAATATATTCTTATTTTAGAAAATGCCTCCATTAGACTTATTTCTTCCTGTAAAAAAACTCTTTTGAAAATAATCCTTCTTGTTTATGTCTAGATAGGTCAAGTTAAATTGAATTGAAAGCAAAGGTTTCCATGTCTATCTTCAAACTCAGAACTGACCAGGCTATAATTGATCCCAACCATTCTGTTGCAAGGAAATCACTTAGACTTTCTTAAACCTACTGAGATGCAAATTAACCAGCTGTTTCCTAGAGTGCCAATCACACTGGCTTGGAAACCTCAAGTGCTTTATTAACCATTTTTGGGCTGACCCTTCTTAAACTTCCAAGATCTCAGAGGGAAAAAGTGTAGAATAGCAAAAGGATTTTAAATTTCTCATATCTCAGCATCAATTAAGGAAAATATCATAGTATGTAACTCTGGACATTTTGGGAACTCTTAAATAGATTTAGTATCAAAACAAATCATTAATTTGATAGTAAAGAAATTCATGGGTATGCTATTGTTGAGAATTGTATTATGCTGTTCCCACACTAAACTTGTGCTTCATTCCCTCTTCCTCCATCTGGCCCTTTCACACTATCCTCCACAACACTATCCCATTATATAATTCCCTGCTATGGTCACAAATCATATATAAAACAATATGAATTCCACTACCTCCAAGGCATAGATGGTCATACCTTGTTAAGAAGAAATTTTGGAGAAGATAGGTCAAATTGTTAAATGAAGGATATAAGAGAGTTGACTTTTTAAATTTTATTTGAGAGAGAGAGAGAGAGAGAGAGAGAGAGAGAGCATACCAGGGAGAGAGGCAGAGGGAGAAAGGGTGAATCCCAAGCAGGCTCCACACTCAATGCAGAGCCTGAAGAGTACTCCATCCCACAACCTCGGTATCGTGATCTGAGCAGAAATCAAGAGTCAAATGCTCAACTGAATAAGCCACCCAAGAACCCCTAGATAGGATGACTTTTGAAAATATTTACAAATATCTAGATAAAATATAATCTTTAAGATGTTATATAAAGCACTAATATTTGCAGGCAAATAGAAAATAGAGTATAATAATCTGTTCATGCATTCCTTAGTCAAATAATTCACTTTCAATAGACAAAGTCCTTTGCCTATATGACAAGTAGATTGACAGAAAAATCAATGCATATAATTCAGTATGTCTGTCCATGGGATTTTTATCTCATATTTGTCTATATTTTAAATCACTGTTTTTTTCTGTGCAGAGACTTAAAACATGTGATGTGTTTCTCAACATTTATATCTCTCACTGTACTGAAAGATATCTAGCTAGTTGAGATCCTTTTCCCTCAAGTTGAATTCACTAGGTAGCCTAAATATGTCAGACCATTTGAAACAAACCATCTAAGTCTGATGAAAAAATACCAGATATATTCAAACATTTTAGTACAAAACAGAGAAATGCAAAACTTCTATTTTATTAAACATATTAATCTGATAGCAAAATCTAAGGCATATTAGAAGGATGTATCAACTGGTCTTACACATGACTTCTCCTGCAACACTATGATGAGCAGGGCAAGAATAGAATACCATATAAACATAATCAACATCCCAGGAGATGCCAGGGTATACAGGTGCGTATTCTAGAAAAGAGAGCATTCTTAGAGAAAAAAGGGAGTGGGAGAATTTCAAGCTTCCAAGTGCTTTACCCCTTGTCTGAGCTTTCCTTACTCATTTATCCCATGTATAGTAAAGAGATTCTACCAAGTGCCTTAAACAATAGAAATTAATTTCTCACAGTTCTGGGGGCTAGAAGTTAGAGATCAAGATATTGGCAGAATTGATGTCTTCGAGGCTTCTCATACCCCTGGATGTAGATGGTCATCTTCTCTCTGTATCTTCACATGATCTTTCCTCTGTACCTGTCTGTGTCCTAATCTCTTCTTCTCATAAGGATATAAATAGTATTGGAGTAGGGCCCACTCTAATTGCCTCATTTACCTTAATTACCTCTTTAAAGCCCCTAGTACCAAATATAGTTACATTCTGAGATACTGAAGGTCAGGACTTCAACAATGAATTTAGTGGGGTATGATTCAGCCCATGACACCATTCAACATGATACTTCATCCTATACACACACACACACACACACACACACACACACACACACACTCCTTTTTAGCTCATTCAGCTAAATCCCACTCTAATCTGAGTCCTGGTGAAAGAAAGAATAAATCCAATGAAATGTTGATGTTGAATGGAAGGCTCCAAGCAGGTCAATAGTTTTCATTCTTCAACAATTTCATAATATTAAGCTATCCCCCAAGCTTCTGTAAAGTGAAAATGAATGACATTATTAGGATGTGATTGATAGGGAGGAAATGGTAATTTAGCTCTACGGGGAATATATTTGTCAGTAACAAACTCTGTGAGAATTCTGTCTCAGATACACATACTTCTCAGGGGAGAAGAGTGTTGGAGATTACTGTTGATGGAGAACATTTTATTAAGGTAGTACTAAACGTCCAAGTTTTCTTAAGCTATAGGATTATGTGAAAGCTTTGAATATATATCTTTATTTCTCTGCTACTTAGAACACGTTTCATTTTTTTTGTATTTCTGACAAATAGTATACAGCAAATATTAAATGAATGAAGGCCTCAGTAAATAGGTGCACTGAATGTTTTGAATTCTTTCAGTACACATTTATTAATGTTATTTATGTTGTGAATTTTCCCTTATCGGACCATCACAATGCAGAGAATTTATCAATTTAAAGAAGAAAGCAAGAGGAAGTACAGAATTTGGGAACATTAAGAAGTGGAACCTCTATATTTACAACAGTGCTCTCAACCTCAGAAACACTGACCTCACTCTCAAAACTAAATTAAATCTATTAGGAGTAGGACAGGTCAAAACGAAACTACTGATTTCCTCTAGTTCTGAAAACTTACCATACCTCTGTCTTCTCCTTAGATCCACCACTTTATTAAACCAATAATCTAGGAGTGATCCTAGAATCTTTTCATTTTCAAAGCAGCCACATTCATTTTACTAGTAAGTTTTGACAACTCTATGTCCAAAATATATCTCAAATCAATACATTTGATTCCATTGTATTTCTACTACTCTTGTCTAGGCCACCATCATCTATCACATAGATTACTCTAATAACTCTTCACCACCCCAAACACATTTTTCACCCAGGAGCCAAAGTAATTTGGCTAAATGTAAATCAGGTTACATCACTCCCCTATTTAAAGCTATCTAGTGTCTTAGAACAAAACCCAAATGTCTTATTCTCTCCTAAAGAGAATATAATGATCTGGTCTCTATTTCCTAGGACATCCCTTCCTATCATACACTTCCATCATACTGTTCTTTCTATTATCTATCACATAAGGTTTGCTCTCTCCTTGGGGTCTTAGTTTTTAATTAGAGAGAACAGTTCTACTAGCTGTCCTCTCTGATCAGAAACTCTCTGCCTAATCTTCGTATGTCAAGGTCTGCATGTCCTTTAAATCTTAGCTTAAACACCTCCTCCAAGAGTTCTTTGTGATCCTAATTTTAAGTAGCCTCAAAATCTCTATCACCCTATTTCAGTTATCTACACAGCACTTACAGTTGTCTAATATTTTTCTTGTTCATTTGTCTTTATTGTCTATTTCTTCTATTTGTCTATATACTCCATGAGAATTTGGACCTTGACTGTCTTGATTGATGCTATAGCCCCAGAATATAGAGCAGTGCATGATATAGACTGACACTCAATATTTATTGAATACATGAGTGGCTAACTGCTCTTCAGAAGGATTATGTAGGATTCTTGAACTTATAAGATGATCATCCAAAATCGCCCTACAACTCTGTCTTTGTAGCTGCCCTAAAGGTCTCCTAGATCACTCCAAGGAATGAACAAGGCCAATTGTGGATATATCTTTATTTCTTTTCACTCATGAGTCAGCGCTTTGCAACATACAAGTAGGCTATGTTTGATAATTGACCCTCAGGAGCATCTGATTAGATACACTATCATCTGATTAACTTAGTCACTAATGACTTTTGGCAGAGTCTGAAAAAATCAGGAAATCATCCCCATCACATTTAAATATTCATGAGCTGCTTATGGAAGTAACTATTAGCAGCTGAACACCAGAAGAACTTTATACACAAAAACATAGGCAACAAGAGTAACAATTCCAAAATGGAATAAAAAGATTTGACTACTCAGACTTCCTGCAGCCATTTTTCCTGAACTTTTTGACTATGGTATTGTATTAATAAGCTTGAGGTAAATAGAGTGTGTGGGGGGAAGCCCCAGGACCATCCAGTTAGGTTGAATTCTGCATAATTGCATAGATTTACTCCTTTAGAAAACTACAAATCTACAGGTTGTTCTCTTGAACATAAAATATGACAAACTTCAACAATGTGAGAGATAATAGTTGCACTACCCTCTCTGATAATCACAGAGTTCTCTCAGTGTATGTGGACCATAAGGAGCACCTCAAAAGCCAGGGAAGAATTAATCATTACTGTATTTGAGCAACAAGATCTAAGACCATTTCAATTAGCAGGATGTCTTTTGAGGAACAGCTGGTGGTTTTTAACTGGTGCTTAACTTAGAAATACAGAGTTGAATATACTTTAGTTTTACTGTTCTTTTCCAATTGATAAATTATTTTCTGTCTCTGGTCACTCCATTTTGCTTTGTCTTGACAAAGGACCTCATCGTGTATCTTATTACCAACTGAGCCACCAACCTTAAGTAATAAAAGATTCAAAGATCTTGGTTTTTTAGGCCCAAATAATGATCTTAAAGACTTTACTTTCTAAGGCAGTCAGTCATTTATTCACTACCCTGTTGATGTTTTGGGTCATGAATCACTATCCACTTTTGGCTTTTCTATTCTTAGTACTCTCTGCCTCTACCTTGAAGAGTGAATTCTTCCTTTATCTAGTTCTTCATTTCCCTCACCTATAGGTGTAGATCTCTTTTCACCAGAAAATGTATGTACCGAGAAGCGTTCTTTGTATATCACACAGCTTCCAAGAGAAGGATGGAGATTTATTGGCAAGAAAGAATGTTAATGTGTCAATTTATTAGAGGTTCTTGGATTGTTAAGTTTAAAATTTGGGTAAGGTGGGGAGTCTGAGTGGCTCAGTCAGTTAAGCATCCAACTCTTGTTTTCAGCTCAGGTCATGATCTCATAGTTGGTGAGATCAAGCCCAGCGTTGGGCTCTGTCCTGACAGCATGGAGACTGCTTAGGATGTTCTCTCTCCTCTCTCTCTGCCCCTCCCCCTGCTTGCTAGCACTCATATTCTCTCTCAAAGTAAATAAATAAACTTAAAACAAAATATTTGAGTAAGGAAAAAATAATTTGTCATTAATTACGGTTATTCATTTAACTTCCTTAGTCCAATCAAGCAGCACAAAATTTATGAATGACATTGAATTCTTCGGCCAGTTATCCAGTTTGAAATTCCTTCCCCAAAGAGGATGCTTGAGGTTGCATATACTAATTGCCTTTCAGTGAGTAACGGTGAGTATGCAGAGTTACATGTTTAAGGAAAGAAGTGAGGGGGCGCCTGGGTGGCGCAGTCGGTTAAGCGTCCGACTTCAGCCAGGTCACAATCTCGCGGCCCGTGAGTTCGAGCCCCGCGTCGGGCTCTGGGCTGATGGCTCAGAGCCTGGAGCCTGCTTCCGATTCTGTGTCTCCCTCTCTCTCTGCCCCTCCCCCGTTCATGCTCTGTCTCTCTCTGTCTCAAAAATAAATAAACGTTACACCAATTTGCATTCCCACCAACAGTGCAAGAGGGTTCCCGTTTCTCCACATCCTCTCCAGCATCTATAGTCTCCTGATTTGTTCATTTTGGCCACTCTGACTGGCGTGAGGTGATACCTGAGTGTGGTTTTGATTTGTATTTCCCTGATAAGGAGCGACGCTGAACATCTTTTCATGTGCCTGTTGGCCATCTGGATGTCTTCTTTAGAGAAGTGTCTATTCATGTTTTCTGCCCATTTCTTCACTGGGTTATTTGTTTTTCGGGTGTGGAGTTTGGTGAGCTCTTTATAGATTTTAGATACTAGCCCTTTGTCCGATATTGGTGCAGCCGCTCTGGAAAGCAGTCTGGAGGTTCCTCAGAAAATTAAAAATGGACCTACCCTATGACCCAGCAATAGCACTGCTAGGAATTTATCCAAGGGATACAGGAGTACTGATGCATAGGGGCACTTGTACCCCAATGTTCATAGCAGCACTCTCAACAATAGCCAAATTATGGAAAGAGCCTAAATGTCCATCAACTGATGAATGGATAAAGAAATTGTGGTATATATACACAATGGAGTACTATGTGGCAATGAGAAAAAATGAAATATGGCCCTTTGTAGCAACGTGGATGGAACTGGAGAGTGTAATGCTAAGTGAAATAAGCCATACAGAGAAAGACAGATACCATATGGTTTCACTCTTATGTGGATCCTGAGAAACTTAACAGGAACCCATGGGGGAGGGGAAGGAAAAAAAAAAAAGAGGTTAGAGTGGGAGAGAGCCAAAGCATAAGAGACTGTTAAAAACTGAGAACAAACTGAGGGTTGATGGGGGGTGGGAGGGAGGGGAGGGTGGGTGATGGGTATTGAGGAGGGCACCTTTTGGGATGAGCACTGGGTGTTGTATGGAAACCAATTTGTCAATAAATTTCATAAAAAAAATAAAATAAAATAAAATCTAAAATCAAAAAAAAAAATAAATAAATAAATAAACGTTAAAAAAAAAAAAAAAAAAAAAAAAAAAGAAGTGAGGCGGCTGGACTTCCTGCTACTCAGTAACAGCCAGGCCGTGTGTGTCTAACTCAAAAGCACTACTTGACAGGAAAGACCTTATTGCCACAATTTCTCATGGTTTGTGGTGTTTTTCTAACCGAGTTAGCTTTTCACCTGAGGGCATCTTATCTCACATGAAGGGAGATGACTCACAGGAACTTGGAAAAAAAGGAAAACTGACAAATTTCCTTGAATAACTCTGCCTATTGCTCATATAATTAGCATTTTTCAGGAGAGATTTTGAGCAGTATTATTTGGCCACTCATTTGGGTAGCCAAAAGAAGGGGTCCCTTAATCATGCTAAGTGTATAAGAGAGTGAAATACAAAGGCTCCAGAGTCCAACAGTTTGATTTGAAACCCAGTTTTGGCATTTATTAACTATATGACATTTGGAAAATTACATAATCTCTGAGTTTTAGTTTCTTCATTGGGAAAACATGAATATAGTAAGAATGCTTACTCTACTGGGTTCTTAACAGGATAAAATTAAGTAATACACTTAATCTTTGTGTGGCACTTTGCAGTTTTTTCACATATTGTATCAATAAAGTTTTTATTTCATTATTATTATTTCCAAGAAAGGTTACTAATAGTTCAGCAACTACTTCAAGCCAAAAAAAAAAAAAAAAAAAGAGAGAGAGAGAGAGAGAGAGAGAAAGACTGAGAGAGAAAGAAACTAAGACAGGGGATTAAAGAATTTTTCCAGATCACATCTAGTTAGTAACAGTTAAGACTAGAACCCACATTTCTAAATTTCTGAGCTATATTCTTTCCATACCTATAACTCCTTTCCTATCATTGTTTCAATAAAGACTATTTCACTTTACAGTTAGAATCATCAATTCATATCTCATGCAGCTGGTAGAGGGAGGTCATTCTCTGTAAGACAGAACATTTATGTATTGAAAAAAATAGACACAGATAATATGTTTTTCTGGTTAGAATTCAGAACCAAACTGAGGACCATCTCCACTATAAGCTGGGGCTTCCAAAGTGCTGTACCCTCAAGGTTAAGGAAAACTAAAGGTGAGGAAGCTGTTACATGGAATATGGGCCCAGATTCAACTTTCTTGGATCAAATAATCTCAAAGTTAAACTTGGTTTAAGTAGTTGCAGACTGGTAATGCATGATAAAATAATCATGCATAAGGAAATAAATATATTTGTTGGCAGTCTCAAATTCTAATTAATTCAGAACTATAATAAGAAATATTTTGTTTACCAAATTTAGGATAAAAGGAAGAAAAATCTGACAAATCAAAAAGAGAAAGTCATCCTTCCTATGATAATCATATATAAGTAGAATATCTCAATATAAGTGTTTCAATGATTAAAAAACACTTTTGTTCCTCTCAAATGAATTAGAAAAAATGCTTTGTACGATTAACAGGTTTCACTTAGTATATTTGCAGGGAGGAGCTTCAACTGTGTATTTGTACAGTTGAGTATACATAGCAATGAGACTGAAAAAACTATCTCTATTTCTTTTTTTTTTAATATTTATTCTTAAGAGAAAGAGAGAGAGTGCATGCATAAGTGGAGGACGGGCAGAGAGAGAGAATCCCAAGCAGGCTCCCCACTGCCAACACAGAGCCTGTCGCGGGGCTCCAATCCATGGACAGTGTCATCGTGACCTGAGCCAAAATCAAGAGTTGGATGCTTAACCAAATGAGCCACCCAGGTGCTCTGAACTAGCTCTATTTCTATTAGTAAAGGTTAATGATTCATCAGACCTATAGGCCAGAATGCCAGCAATGCCTCTCCCAGCCCATTTTAGTGAATTTTCTAAGGGTCACCTTTTTTAAAAAAAAATTTTTTAATGTTTATTTATTTCTGAGACAGAGAGAGACAGAGCATGAGTGGGGGAGGGGCAGAGAAAGAGGGAGACACAGAATCAGAAGCAGGCTCCAGGCTCTGAGCTGTCAACACAGAGCCTGACGTGGGGCTCAAACTCACAAACCATGAGATCATGACCTGAGCCGAAGTCGGTCGCTCAACCGACTGAGCCACCCAGGCGCCCCTCTAAGGGTCACCTTTAAAAACATACAGAAAAAAAAACTGATAATTACCAGAGGGGAGGTGGGTGGAGAGATTGGTTAAATAGGTGATGGGGATTAAGGAGGGCACTTGTTGTGATGAACACTGGTGTTGTATGTAAGTAGTAAATCATTAAATTGTACATCTGAAGTTAATATTACAGTGAATGTTAGCCAACTAGAATTTAAATACAAACTTAAAAAAATAAAAATAAAAAGTGCTTGAGTAGTAACTGTAGGTAGGTATGGTCAGTGTGGGGATAATCTTAGAATATTTAAGTAGAGTACAGATGTAAGCATTTAGAGTCCTTTTTATTATACTGTTGTGTAATAACCTGATTGTCTACATGTAGTAATGCTTCTCTCCGGATTCATGCATCTTTTAACCTTAATTTGCATATGAATCACTTGGGTATCCTGTCCAACTGTAAAATTTGCAGAGCTGCAGATTCGCCATGGCTGGGGTGGGCCTGAGATTTTTAACAGGCTCCAAGTGATGCTGACGCTGATGGGTGTAACTAAGAGGATGCAATGTAAAGGTTCTCAAACTTCAGTATGGATTAGAATCACCTGGAGGGCTCTGTAAAAAAAACAGATTCCTGGACTCAACAGCAATTACTGTGACTCAGTAATTCTAAGTTAGTGCCTGAGAGTTTTCATTACTAAAAAATTCCCAGGTAATGCTGATACTGCTAGCCCAGATGCCAGACTTGAGATCCACCAAACTAGTGTATAGGATTTGGAACAGGCAATAGACAATGCCAAAGAACACAACAGGAAACAAGTCTGTTCATCAACCAAGGCTCAAACCAATCAAGCTTCCCCTGAGAAGGCACCACAAGGAGCCTGGGCAAGTAAGCTCTTTCAGATATCTCATCCACTAATTAGTTCTTGTGATTGCAAAACATGTCACTGATATGATGGGACTCAGATGCTTCCAGAATCTGGCCAGTGAAAGGTTTCATCAGATGGATTTTGTTTGAACCTTACCATTTTGATAGTACACGCCAGAAACTGAAGGTAATTTTATTCATAGTATTTCAGATGGACAAATAATATAGTATGGTCATTTCATAGCCTTATTTTTAGAAAAGAAATTTGGAGCCAGGGAGGCTTCTTGAGAGTACTCAGTTGGTGGCCCAACTGAAATCAGAAAAGGCCTCTGACTGTTATAAAATGTTATAAAATGGAATATTATTCTCTACTACATTATTATTCCACCTAAATTATTCCTCCTTAAGAAGACATTGTTTGAGGTTTAGGGATATACTCTGTGTTTGGGGAAGGGGAATTTACTCAATTCTCTTCTGAAAGTAATCAAGCAGAAGATCAGTGACTATTTCCTGATAGGATTTTTAACTCACCTCAACTAACTAGAAAAAAAAGGTGATGTAGAAAACCAGCATTTATTGAACACTGGTTATTTTCAGACACTATTCCACACACTCTATCCCACATAGAGATGGTCCCCTATTCATGGTGTTTCAATTTATGATTTTTTGACTTTATGATGGTGTGAAAGTGATATGAATTTAGTAGAAACCGTACTTCAAGTTTTGAACTTGGACCTTTTCCCAGGCTAGCGATATGCAGTATGCTGTTCTCTCGTGATGCTTGCCAGGGTCAGCAGCTGCAGCTCATGGTCAGCCACAGGATCAAAAGGGTGTAAACAACTGATACATTTACAACCATTCTGCATCCATAAAACCATTCTGTTTTTCACTTTCAGTATAGTGCTCAATAAATTACATGAGATATTTAGCACTTTATTATTATTATAAAATAGGCTTTGTGCTATGGGATTTTCCCCAACTTTAGGCTAAGGCAAGTGTTCCGAGCATGTTTAAGGTAGGCTAGGCTAAGCTGTGATGTTCCATAGGTTGGGTGTATTACATGCACTTTCGACTTACGAGATTTTCATTTTACGTTAGGTTTATCAGGATGAAACCCCGTTATAAGTCAAAGAAGATCTGTATTTATTTTTGATTCTCATAATGCTCTTTGAAGATGAAGACACTGTACCTCAAAACTGAAATTACTATTCCAAAGTCAAATACCTAAGAAATAGTGGAGTTATTTGTTCTATCTTCAAGGGCCACATTTTACACATTCTGACATTAGAAGAGGTAGAACATTAGAAGGGGTAATGAAATGATGCTAGAATGGAGAAGTGGTCAAATAATTTAGGGGAAAGACTGAAGACTGCTTTAGGTCACTTGCTGTGTAGAATATACCACATAATCAGCTACATCTTTTTATTGCACCTGGATTCATCCATTCAATTATCCACTAGGCTGTCCTCTATGGATTTGTCATAGGTATGCTGAATCCAAATTCTGTAAAACTGAAACTATATTTCTTCCAAAACTTTTTCCTTCTCTCTTAGACCTTATTTTAATAAATGGCAACATCCTTTTATGCAAGGCTGAAACCTGGGAGTCAACTCTTCCTTCTCCCACACCATGCATCCACGCCTGTCACTAATACCTTTCAACTCACTCTTCTTATTGTGTCTTAAAACCTCCATTTCCCTCCATTGTACTTACTTCACCAGAGTTCAGGTGTAATTAGCTACATTTTACCTTGAATATTAAAATATTTTGCTAACTGACCTGGTTTCTAGTTTCACCTTCCTATAATCCTCCACAGTACTATCAGAATAGTTTCCAAAAAGATACATGACCCCCTGAACCACACCCTCTGCCACTGGGATCCTCCAAATTCCAGAAGTCCTACATAGTATATTCATCCTTTCATGGTCCTGTCTCTTCATTTTCCTTAACCTTGATTTTCTCTTCTCCATGAGGTTTATTGCATCCCACTAGTGTTTAAACACAACAGCCTACTTCATGCTTTTGTGCCTTGTCCAGGCTGTCCAGGAACATTAAGTGTAGTTTATAGCTCCTGGGTAAACGGCTTGTTACCTTCTGAAATAAAAGGCACTAAGCAGATGCAACAGAATCACTTGTAAGATTTCTTGTGAAAACTTTTAGTCTTCACATTGCCACAAATCCTAGTCATGAATCCAAGCAGAGGCTTCCTAAATGTTAGTTTTTCTCTTTTCTTTTCTTTCTTCTTTTTGTTTCTTTTCATTTCTCTTCATTTCTTTTCATTTCTTTTTGTTTCTTTTAGTTTCTTTCCTTCCCTTCCCTTCCCTTCCCTTCCCTTCCCTTCCCTTCCCTTCCCTTCCCTTCCCTTTCCTTTTTTCTTTCTTCCTAATTAGAAAGCAGCTAATGTCCCCAGCCCTGTCCTCTGCAGCTGTGTCCTCCCTCAGCCCTGGAACTGGTAGTAGGATTTCAAAAGTTTAGAAGGTGCTCAAACCTGTCAGGATAAAAAATAAACACATACCAAGTGCCTACTATAGACCAGATACTCAACTTTGCAAATTTTTATATGCATATGAATCATATATGCATGGGGCTGAGAAGGGGCTTTCTATCAGTTCTCAGATTATATTTTTGGTGCTTATCCACAAAGTGCAATTTGAGTATAGCAAGATTCTGATCTATTACAGCACATTTCCTGTTGATGCGGCATTGTGTCGGAAATTTACACAATTTTTATTCCTCTGTGAATATCCTATACAAGAGCTAGTCTATAGCTGATGACATATTATTTCATATTTAGAGATGAATCACTTACCTATTCAGGCACTGAGTAAGGATGAGAGTAGCCATTAATGAGGTATGCACACTTTGATTGGAGGGAGCAAGGTGATGGAATGGCAAAGCCCTCCCAGAGACAGCAGGAGCCTACAGATGTCTCACTGTGGGAGTCAAGGAATGCAAAGAAAAAAAGGGCAAGGAGCACCAAACAGCCATCATGACTATCACTTCATGAACATTTGTGACATGTCCACATAAGTACTTTACGTGCAGTTAATAAAGTGCATAGTGTTTCCGAAAATAATTACATTGTCTATTTTGCAATGAGCCCAAGATGCAATTTTACTAAGGCATATATAAATCATTTCCCTTTTCTGCTTCTTTTTGGCACAGAAAACATTTACAATGTTATGTCTGTATTTTAAAAAAAAAGCAAATAAAACTATTCCCATATACTGAGGCTGAGCCATAGGCATAGGATATCACTTTGCTTCAGGAACGACTTTCATCCACTGACCAGGGTTTAAGTCTGATATGCTGTTTCTCTGACTTTCTGGTTCAGGCCTCCCTATAGTAGATGGGTTGGCTATTTTTGCCCAAGGTCTAACACATTCTGATCCCAAGGAAACATGTATTGGATGGCATTTCATTTGTACTCAGAGTGGCCTGAGGCTGAGTTCTTTCTTCAGATGGCACTCTGAACTGATTTTCAGTGAAACAGATTAGCTACGATGTTTGTGCCCCAATCTAACCAAGATCACTATAGAGATGAATACATTCTAGGCCCTGCTATTTTTTTTATTTATTTTTGAGACAGAGAGAGACAGAGCATGAACGGGGAGGGGCAGAGAGAGAGGGAGACACAGAATCGGAAGCAGGCTCCAGGATCTGAGCCATCAGCCCAGAGCCTGACGCGAGGCTCGAACTCACAGACGGCGAGATCGTGACCTGAGCTGAAGTCGGACGCTTAACCGACTGAGCCACCCAGGCGCCCCTAGGCCCTGCTATTTTTAAAAGCATATGTACACATGCCAAGTATCTTTGTTAAGAGTTTCCAGAAAGCTTCTTGGAAAATCAAGAGACTGCTGTCAGGTACGGGACCCTAGAGGAAAGCAATAAGCTAACCCAGTAGCCAGAGTTTCTTCTAGATGTATTTCCTGTCGTTTCAGCTACTTGAACACATTTTTAGCAAGATCTTAAGGCTGTGTAGGACACAGAATCTTTATCTGCATGTTCATTTGTATATATGTGTACGTGTGCGCATGTAAGTGTGCATATATATATATATATATAGTCACAAAGTCTACGTTTATAACAATGCATGAGCCTCTGTGTATCATGTTTTGTATTAAAAGCCATAATACCCACTGAAACTGAATTATCTGAAGACGAGAAGATGAAAACCAGCATTCTTAGTCCATTGCAAGGCTCTTTGCAATCTAACTTGGTTGACATATCAGAACTCATTTTGTACACACTAACATAGGAATAGTGTTCCAGAAATATTGAACAATCCGTTTTTCCTTGAGTGTTGTAAGCAATTTTGCTCCTCTGTCCTTTTTGTTCAACCCATTTTCTCTTCCTGAAATATCTTTCTCCATAATTTTCTCCTAGTGAACTCCTACTCATCCTTCAAAATCCAGTTTAGCTATCACTTCTTCCTGGTACCTGCTTCTGCTCCAGAATTAATCACTTCATGTTTGATCATAATATTATACTTTGTATGAGTTTTTCTTATAATACTTATATATTACAGTATAGTTATTTGTTCCCATGTCTGTAAGCAACTATGGGTAGCTTATTTCTTTTTATCTTTTTGCTTTCATACCTAATGTAATGGGAAAATACTTTGCTGGCAAAATACTTTTAGGATGGAAAGAGATTTTAGCAAGCAGCAGTTTAATAGTCTAATTATACAGATAAAGAAACCAAGGACTGGGGAGGTTTGGTGACTTGCTAAAACTCATACATAGTCAGGGGCCTAAGCCAAATTGGAATTTAGTTCTGAGCCATTGGAATGCTGTCACGGTATTTTTTTAAGTGTGTAAACAATGCAGCAGTGTCTATCTATAAATCTGTATTATGAAATGCCTCATATTTTTATGGATTTGGTGCTGTAATTAGTACCTTTCCTTATGTAAGCAATGATGTCCAAGTTTTCCCCATGTAACAAGAAGGTGGTAGGATTGATTTTAGTTTTATCTTGAATAAATAATGTCAGAAGGATATTCTATTTTACACATCCCCCCCCCTTCTCCATTTAAGGTGGCAAAACTCATGAAGTCATGCATATACTCATTGTGGGCATTATTTTACCTCTTTTCCAGGGCTGTGTGGTTTGTCAATTCCATTTATCATAGGGTGACAGAAACTCCCTGCATGCTAATTCCTAAACCGGAGGGTCAGGGGGTCCACAGTAATGTCTTGCTCATAGTCACTGACTCAGCGTAGGCAGAACATGGAGAGATGGGTGATGCTGAAGGCCCAGAGTCGGCAAGGTTTTCCCTTTCTCCAAAGAACCAGGCACACAGGGTGCCTGGGGGCCTCAGTCACTTAAGCGTCCGACTTCAGCTCAGGTCATGATCTCCTGGTCTGTGAGTTCAAGCCCCGCGTTGGACTCTGTGATGACAGCTCGGATCCTGGAGCCTGCTTCAGATTCTGTGTCTCCCTCTCTCTCTGCCCCTTCCCTGCTTGTGTTCTGTCTCTCTCTGTCTCTCAAAAATGAATAAATGTTAAAAAAAAAAACAACAACAAAAAACAACCAAACTTCAAAGAACCAGGCACACAAAGACAGTAAAAAGAAAGTAAAGAACGTGGTGACACATTTCCATTTGCTCTATACCTCTCCTGAGAAGAGACAATGAGGGACGATGATAAGAAACAACAGGCTGATAATCTATAGAAATCAGAAAACTTGTGCCTAGACCTAGAATCTCTAGTCCTATGCATAAGGCAGCTCCCTAATTTTCAACTTTCCTCAAATATAGAATAGGAAAGTGGGACAATAATAATTCCAAAAGGCAGTAGAGCTCACGAGACACACTGAGGTAGGTACATCATGTATATCATTTTATTTAAAAGTGTAACAACCTTCAGGAGTTCATATTATTGTCCCCATTTTACCCACATATGGTAAAGAAGTGCTAGAGATGGGACTCAAGCCCAGCTCTGCCTTCAGTCCAAAACCTACAGTCTTAACCATTATGCTATTCTAGTTTCACAACTGAATGATATAATGGAACTTTACCATCAGTCTGAATGTATGCTGTGGGTGACTCAGCAGAGATATTCATTAGCATTGTTCTGGGGAGGTGGTCACCTTCCACTCAGCACCCTAGGTTTATGCAAAGAACATCAGGAAAACAATGTAAGTGCAATGCAGGCATATGTACAGACCACATTTCCATTCAACAGCATCCGACTTCTGAGACAAAGATGTAGGCTTCTGGGCTCTAGCACAAAGTCATGTACTGTGCAAGTGCAGTCTTCAAATGTCTATTTTATCTTCTGTAAATCTCAATTTTATTTCAGAAATCAAGAAAATCTACATTGTTCTACCCCATTACAAAGAGGGAAGAATAAGCACAAACATGAATAATCTCACGCAATCCCCATAAATAACACGTAAATGAGGCAGTATATATAGAGAGGCACACTAGCAATCATTGAGACAAAGCTTTAGAAAGAAAAAGAAAAGGATACAACCTGACCTTGGCTTGAATTTTTGATGTTTATATAACTAGAAATCTTCTTTAGCCAATATATAGCTGTTGCCCAGTTATGTCATAAGTAAAAAAGGAAGGCATTAAAACAAACAAAAACAAAAGAAATGGAAGGAAAAAACAAAAACAAAAACAAAAACAAACAAAGCCTGAATTGGGAACTGAGAATTATTTTCTCTATTTTTTCCTAGATTTCTGGCTTCTGTGTACCCATGATTAAACCATGTCCTTTCTCTGGACTACATTTTTATTTATAAAATGAGGAGATTAGGCTAGATTATTTCTACAGCCTTTTAGATTTGTTCTACATTCATGTGTTAAACAAATGCACTGCTATGCTTGTGATACTGGAGGATGCTCACATACAGTGATTTATTGATTCATTCATTCAACAAATACTTATTGGGAGTCTATAGTGTGCCAAAACTAAGCCATATGATCAGAATCCATCAGAGAACAAAACAGAACAACTTATGCTTCACTTTTTGTAACTGTGACCTTTCCTTTCAAGCCATGCACAGAAATAAGAATCCGTGTAAATTACTTTTGGGAATCAAAAGTATCAAGTAAATGAGAAGCCTTACAAAGTATCATTCTAACTCAGGAAACTAGTTTCAACCAACTGTTACTCAATCTCCTGTCAATGCCATGTTAAGACAGGCATTGACAATGCTTGTCAATGTCATGATGTAACGGGTACCTTCCTCCAGGGCCAAACTTTGTTTTCCAATTCCCCTATATCAGTAGTGCTTGAGCCAGTCTAACCTGGGCCACCATCTTATTTGGAGTGGTTTCCTTGTTCATTGGTTCACTCTGTGGCCATCTCTACCAGGGTCACCTTTGGTCCTTCCTTTGTCTACTGTCATGCCTTTGGTTAAAGTTCCCTTTAAAACACTGCTATCACCTGTTATTCTTATCACATGGAGAGATCATTCACATCAGTCACTAGCTATCACTTAGGGAGGGAACTTTTATAGAAAAGAAACAATACACACCTTCTCCAAAGGATCTTCTTTTACTTGATTTGCAGGGATCTATCATCAAAAGTCAATAACTCACCTCAAATGCAGTGGTAGACAATATTATGGTGGAAATTATGGCTGTGAGAAGGCCACTACCTTGTTGTACAAGCTCAGGCAGGGTATTCGATCTTCAAGTCTCAGATTCCAGTGGAAAAATATTATGTAACTCAAAGTGTTGTTATGAAGACTAAATAAAATAATATGAAAATGCCAACCACCTATTCCCAAGTATTACACAGATGATACACCCATCATCTTTGTAAGAAAGGACACCATAACATGCAAGTGAATAGACAGTCATAAGTTATAGAAGAGTGTTCAAACACAAGAAAATTTTCAATGATGGAGATAAAACCTAAGGAAGGTGAACTTATTAATTCACTAACTTTTTAAGATTTATATAGAAGTTTCAACATAACAAATGCTAGTTTCCTTCCCTAATATCCTACCCAAAGTTCCATAATGAAATCAACTGTTTCTCTAGATGGACAACTCTAGTTTTCTAGGTGTTAGGAGCTCTTATCTCATTTCTCTGTCTGGCTCATCAATGATCCAAAAAAGCAATCTTAGTGAAGGAAATGTCAAGAACTGGGCTTAAGTCATGGATTTACCACTTTGTCCTCTACATATCTTTAGCATGTTGACATATCTGGATCCAAATTGTTTCAGCTATAGATTACCATAGCTGCTTTTACCAATCTTTTCAGGTTTTATGTAAAGAGCAAAAACTCATCAGCTTTGTATTGGACACTTTTATCAATATAAGTGATATTGTTATTTCTCTATTTCAAATAGAGTTATTTGAACATATTTAAATAAAGTAAAATAGTTGTTTATTATATATATATTTATAATCAGTAAATCCAGATTTCCTTTCTATTCTTAAAAAAAACTATAAATTAGAAAGAAATTAAAACTTGGACATGAAAACACAGGAAATAGCACCATCATGAGACAAGCAGTGTGATTACACCATTTACTGAACTAAATGTATATGGTAGGAAGAAGATGCCACTCCCTCCGCAATAAAACATGAATTAGCAAATTTGATGTACAGAATATTATTGGGGGAGGGTATAAATGGTATTTTATTTTATTTTGTCAACCATTTTATATATGCAATTAAATCATTTTCTGATACTTGTACCAACATTAAAATTCTCCAGCACACTATGAAAATATGACTATTTTTATTGTATATTTCTAGGGTGTACAGTATGACGTTTTGATGTACATATACCAAATGTGAAATGATTAACACAATCAAGCTACTTAACACATCCATAACCTCCTAGAGATATGACTGTGTATGGTAAGAACATTTAAGATCAATGCTTTCAGCAAATTTCAAGTATAAAATACACTGTTAACTGTAATCACCATTCTATATATATTAGATCTCCAGAATTTATTTATTCTGTATACCTGAACCTTTGAATCAGTTGACCAGCTATTCTCATTTTCCCCACCCCTGATCCCTAGCACCAACATTCTACTTTTATAAATTGAATTGTTTTTTAGATTCCACATATAGGTGAGATCATGCATGTTTTTCTTTTGTCTCTGTTTCATTTCACTTAACATGATGTCCTCCAGATTCATTCGTGTTGTCACAAATGGCAGGACTTTTTCTGTATGAAGACTGCAAAATAGTCCATGTGTATATATACACTATATTTTCTTTATCCATTCATCTGTCAATGGACACTTATGTTGTTTCCATATCTTGGCTATTGTGAATAACGCTGCAATGATCATGTGAGTAGAGATATCTGGAGACCCTGATTTTATTTCCTTTGGATATATACCCAGAAGCTGGATTGCTGGATCATATGATTGTTCCATTTTAACTTTTTGAGGGACATGTCATGTTGTTTTCCACAGCAGCTGAAAACTTTTACATGTCTACCAATGGTGTATAAGGGTTCCTTTTTCCCCACATCTTACCAACACTTATCTTTTCTATTTTTGATAATAATCAATCTAACAAGTGTGAAGTGATATTTCACTGTAGTTTTGATATACTTTTCCCAGATGATTAGTGATGTTGAGCACCTTTTCATATACTTGCTGGCCATTTGTACATCTTTGCAACATCCTAAGTTTTCCAGCTTCTTTTCCAGACCAAATGTGTCTATTTAATTTTGTTCTGTTTTCTGATAGTGGATGTTGAGCCAGATTGTGATATGGTTAAGCTAAATGCTTTCAAAGGTGTATTCAATCTATAATTAATTAGCCATTAAACACCACTGGAAATATAATCATAGGGAGAAGAATGCATTTATCATAAGAAATTCTCTCTGAGAGTAGTCCTAAGTGTAGTTGAATGAGATTCCCCTTTATTACCATTTAAACTGAAAGCAAGGGGTTGGGCCAAGGGAGGAGGGACAAGGGATGTGAAAATGTAACCCTAAACTACCTTGGAAGGATGCTATTATCTGCAGGCATTGTTTGACTAAACTGGTTATACTGGTTTTCTAATGCTGCTGCAACAAATTATTACAAACTTAATTGGTTAACAACAAAAATGCATTATCCTACAGTTTTAGATGTCAGAAGTATGAAATGGGTTTCACTGGGCCAAAATCAAGTTGTTAGCAGGAATTAGTTCTTTCTGGAGACTTTAGGGAAGAATCTATTTCCTTGGCCTTCCCAGTTTCTGGCGTCCACTTGCATTCCCTGGCTCGAGGTCTCTTTCTCACATCACTCTCACGTCTGCTTCCATTGTCACATTTCCTTTTCTCACTTTGACTTTCTTCCCTCTACTTTATAAGGACCCTTGTGATTGCATTGCTAGCCACATGTAAATATTTACATTTTAATTTAAATTATTTTATTTTATTACTGTTTATTAATTTATTTTGAGAGAGAAAGAGACAGAGAGTACATGACCATGAGTGTGGGTGGGACAGAGAGAGAGGGAGACAGAGAGAATCCCAAGCAGGTTCCATGCTGTCGGCACAGAGCCTGATGCAGGGCTTGAACCCACAACTGTGAGATCATGACTTGAACCAAAACCAAGAGTTGGACACTTAACCAACTGAACTACCGAGGTGCCCCTAAATTATTTTAACTAAAAGTCTAAGTTCATTAGTCACACTAGTCCCATTTCAATACTTAATAGTTACATATAGCTAGCAGCTGCCATGTTGAACAGCATAAAACTGAACATTTTCATTACCATAGAAAGTCCTGGACAACACTTATTTAGAATATACTTACATGTATCTATTTATCTTTTTAGATTAAAATAAAATGCATAAATTTAAAATTCTTATGGGATATCCTGTATCTTTAGTAGACATCCACTAACCTTCAGGGATTGAAAGATACTATGACAGATGGTAGGCCATTAGTAAAAGAATTATTCCTATCTTGTTAACTGTTTTCCCCTTAATCTTACTGCTTAATAAATACTTGTTCAAAGACAAGGGTTCCCTATTTAAAAAGAAAGCTTTTTATATAATTCTCAAAACTAAGGAGTTTTGTAATGGAGTAAACACCTTGGAAATAGGAGTTTGGATATATATACCTTTTTTTCTTAGCAAACATTACATTAATATATTTTAGATAAATACTTTTCACAAAGCTCATTATGCTCCCAATATGTTTATTACAAATAATGATGAACTTGAAGTTAGAAAGTCTGCCCTCCAGCATAACTGAGTTAACTTTTCCAAGCCTTCTTATTTGTGACATTATACCCCACATTATGGTTAAAAGGGACTATAGAAGAAATTACTATGTAAATTTGAGAGCAAATCAAATTAGAATTATTGGTATGCTATGAATAATGACCATCAAGTATTAGGTTAAGATTACTTTTTCTTACTTAGTGGGCACTGTCATAATAAAAAACTTCATGGAATTTAGTATAGTACAAGGGTTCCAAACATGTTTTGGGTGTTTTTGTTTTGTTATGTTTTTTTAGAGACAGAGAGAACACAAGTGGGGGAGAGGGGCAGAGGGAGAGAAGAGAGAGAGAGAGAGAGAGAGAGAGAGAGAGAGGGAGGGAGAGAGAGAATCTTAAGCAGGCTGTACACTCAGCTTGGAGCTTGACTTGGGGCTTGATCCAACAACCCTGGAATCATGACCTGAGCAGATATAAAGAATTGGATACTCAACCTACTGAGCCACCCAGGTGCCCCCAAACATGTTTGTTTTCAACATCAATGTCTTTGCATATCTCATAGCTTCACCGAATAAATTTGTTTCTGCAGTTACATACAAATTGAAGTTTTATTTATGCAGGTATGTATTTATTTATTTTTTAATGATTATTTATTTGCAGAGAGAGAGAGGGGAGAGAGAGAGATAAAGTGAGCATGAGCCAGGAATGGGCAGAGAGAAAGGGAGACAGAGAACCTCAAGCAGGCTCTACACTATCAGCACAGAGCCCAGCATAGATCTCAAACCTATGAACCGTGAGATCATGGCCTGTACTGAAACCAAGAGTTGGACGCTTAACTGAATGAGCCACGCAGGCACCCCAACAAATTGAAATTTTAAAAGTTGAAACTTTCTTTAATGAAACTAGGTATTTGGTTGTAAAGGAACCCTAACTTTTTTCATTACTGTAGTTTTTTGTTTTCACACAATGAAATTATTATGTCATTTGAAAAATTATCCCTATGTTTTTTTTTGTAAATGTATGGCTTTAAGAAAACCAAAACTTCTATTCCTAAGACTATATTGACAAGAATCTAAACATTTCATCTGTATCTAATTGTATAAGCTTTACATGTTGGCATTTAAGAATCTTCCTGTAATAGAAATAGCTGTTATATATTATTGATGTATTTCTGAAAAACTGAGATAAACTTATCAATGATGAAACCGATGCATGTATCCTACTTTATGAAAAGTAAGATATTTCATTACTTGGATGTTTGATTTACCAAAATTACAGATTTTATTGAAAATTCTATACATAACGTTGGTAAAATATAATCGAAAACTTCTATTTCTCTCAAGAATACTCTGATATATTTATATTTCTCTGGATTTGAGGGGAATAGTCTAAAACTGTGTGTTATCAAAATGCAAATGTAACATCATATTGCCAGGAACCTACTCTCTCCAGCAGGAAATATAGAGCACAATAATTTAATTCATGCTGGAAAATGATGCTTTCCATTAGCACAGATTTACTTTCACAAACAAATCAAGTATTGACTTAGAAGTAATCTCAGTCCTCATCTTTTAAAAGATTCCATTTTTCTTAGAGTGCAAGTACGTCTAAAAAAGTATATAAGATATAGCTATATTTCTCTTAACCACATCAATTTTGGCCAAAGTTTGATTTGATTTATCTTGAAATATAGGTAAAGTGGGCAATACCATGGACAACAAAGCATGGAAAATACAAATACTTTTGAAAACCAGTAACTCTTAAAGAGCTGGTATGCTGTCTCTTATCCTGGAACCTAGAGTAATGTTGATGTCCTTGCACAAAATGATATATTAACACATATGACTGGCTGCCATTGGGATTTAAATGGCCTATTTTAAAACCGTGTGTGTGTGTGTGTGTGTGTGTGTGTGTGTGTGTATTTCTCTGTAGTTTTCTTCTGAAAATCAAATTTGAAAGAACTTCTTCAAACCTTTCACGTTTTTATACATCTTTACCTTTCCGCATGCTGCTCTTGTACATAGCTCTCCATCCTCCCTCACTTTTTTTTTCTTTTTTTGGCATTTAACTAAATTATATCATTCTTTACTATAAGCCTAAGCATCTTTAGGAAGTTTTCTCTAATGTTAGGAATAAACAAATCTGGTTTATGAGTATTTTTGCAGGTGTGTTAGTTTTCTCAAAAATTTGTCAAATATTTTTATCTTCTATAGTTAATATATTAATCACCTATTTTATTGAATGACTATGTATCTAAGTCTCTCGAAGATTCACACGAAGCTTTTTTTTCTTTAACCAAATTCTACAAATGGATTTTCTCTAGCAGTAAAATAGTTAAAGCTTAGATTCTATGTTTTGTACTTGCAGTAATTCATTGATTTAGTAAGCAAATACTGCAGTGTTTTAGAATTTTAATTAACAGGTCATCTAAAACTTAGAAGAACATAAAAAAGACCAAAATATAGTTATAGGTTCTCCTTATAGTAAAAGTAACTGGTCCAGTTGGGCTGACCAAATCTTTTAGGCTTGGAACAACTATAGTGCCTAGAAAAACCTTCTACGACACAAATAAAAGATGTTATGCTACATTTTGCTATTCTTCCAAAATTTCAGGTGTGAAATAAATGACAAATTACCTGCCTGCCACACTAAGAAAGGAGAAAAAGGTAGAAGTTCCAAGGAGGAGGATTTTCCAACAAGTTTAACTCTTCTGGATATAAGTGATTCATCATATACACATACTGTTTGAAGTTGCTAAAAGAGAAAGACAGTGATTTGGACTAAGCTGTTAGTGTTCCCATTTTCAGATTTATCTTTACACATTAATAATATCAATATCTCCCAAAGTAGAGATTTAATTACACTTTCCAAACAAAGCAATAAATTTGTGAGCATACTTAAAACTGTCATAAATAATTAAAGCTAAAATATATTCTTCAAATAAATGAACTAAGTAAATCTATGTTGCTATGTCCTTGGTATAGTAACATGGGAGTTTTTAATCACTCATTTGCTAATCAAAGAAACATTTTAATCCTGATGGGGTATCCCTGAGTTCTAGTTTATTACCTTATTTTAATAAAGCAGGATACATTTTTCATGAAATGTTATTTAAAATGGCATTATGATCGGGGCGCCTGGGTGGCGCAGTCGGTTAAGCGTCCGACTTCAGCCAGGTCACGATCTCGCGGTCCGTGAGTTCGAGCCCCGCGTCAGGCTCTGGGCTGATGGCTCAGAGCCTGGAGCCTGTTTCCGATTCTGTGTCTCCCTCTCTCTCTGCCCCTCCCCCGTTCATGCTCTGTCTCTCTCTGTCTCAAAAATAAATAAAACGTTGAAAAAAAAATTTAAAATGGCATTATGATCAAGTTGTTTAGTAAATATTTACTGGAAGCATGTCAAGCACAAGACTCATCACTCACTCAAGCTTCATCAAACTATTTTCTGGACTGAATCAGTACCAGATTCTTCGGCAAAAGGCATTTCACAGTTGGGCAAATGGCTTCATGGTGTTTCTGGTTTCCTAGAACACAATCTATTCCCATCTCCTCAAGTAATCCCCAAAGCCTTTATTTGTTTGTTTATGACTGGGTACAGTGTGCTTTATTGATGGTACATGACAAGGTAGGGCTTCCTAAGCCCCTCCACTTCTTCAGGGGGGTCTGGGATGAAACTGTGCAGGGGTCAGGAGATTCTCAGTGTGT
Source organism: Lynx canadensis (assembly GCF_007474595.2). Taxonomy (NCBI): domain Eukaryota; kingdom Metazoa; phylum Chordata; class Mammalia; order Carnivora; family Felidae; genus Lynx; species Lynx canadensis. The sequence continues at coordinate 65,515,770 of NC_044309.1, forward strand.
TGGGGGATGAGTTGGAGCAAGAATTTCCCAGCAGCTGAGGCCTTCTCTCTTCCTCTCTTTTTCTTGCTGGAGCTGGTAGTCCAGGGGCTCAAGGAGGCCATGTGGACCATAAAGTCCACCATCCTGTTGCTGTAGCCAAATTGATTGTCATATCAAGAAAGAAGCTTGACAAAGTGGTCATTGAGGGAAATATCAGCCCCAGCATCAAAGGTAGAATGGGTGTCACTGTTAAAGTTGCAAAAGACAATCTGGTCCTTGGTATAGCCCAGGATGTCTTTCAGATAATCCCCTAATGTTTGCTTCACCACCTTATTGATATCATCATATTTGACAGCTTTCTCTAAGACTGCAGAGCAAATCTACAACTGACATTTGGGGATGGGGACACAGAAAGCCATGCCAGTGTGCTCCTATTCAGATCAGAGATAAATTTGCCCATAATCTTGGCAGTGCTAATAGAAGCAAGGATGATATCTGGAGAAGCTTCATGGCCATCATGCCACAGCTTCCCAGAGGGGCCGTGAGGGACCATCCAGTGCCGGCACGGACTGTGTACATGAGTTCCTCTACCAGGCCAAGCTGTCATGGATGACCTTGGCCAAAAAGGCCAAGCACTTGGTAGTGCAGAAGGCATTTCTGACAATCCCAAGGGAGCTGTCAAACATCTCATGGTTCATACCCATCCTAAACATGTGGGAATCAGCAGATGGGGCAGAGATAATGACCCTTTTTGCTCCACCCTTCAGGTGAGCCATAGCCTTCTCCAAGTTAGTGAGGACACCAGGGGACTCAAAAACACCAGCATCACCCCATTTGATGTTGGGAGGATATTGCTCCTGGAAGATGGAGATGAGCTTTCCATTAATGACAAGCTACCAGGTTTCAGCCTTGATTGGGCCGTTGAACTCACCATGGGTGGAATCATACTGGAACATGTAGACCATGAAGTTGCAGTCAATAAAGGGGTCACTAACAGAGACAATATCCAGTGTCAGTGTCAAAAGCAGCCCTGATTACCAAGCACCCAATGCAATCAAATTAGTTTTCTCTAATATTTCCCATCATGTCTCAGGAATGCGACCTGCACTGCTCAAGAAGGTATGGCTGCTTGCATAATGGGGAGGAACAAAGAATCCCAGTGACTTTAACTACTTTTATTCTTCCCAGACATGGGTGATATTATATCCTATGATATCTCCTAGCTCTCTTTTATTTATATTTTTCTTCCATTTATTCATTCATTCAACAATTTTGGAGAGCTACTGTCTGACCCCTTGGAAGACACAGAACATGTTACTTATTATCAAGTGTGTACATAAATAATTTTTCACTGATAAATAATTTTGGCAAGATAACCACACTGTATTAGGTAGCTTTACAACAATAACAACCTCAAACAACATTTATTTTTCAATCATATTACATGTAGATAGCTGTGGGTGGGCTACTGTGACTCAACTCTTGGTTGCATTCCCATTTCAGAACTCAGGCTTAAGGAACAGTCCCTTTTTAGGACTTGACATTCTCATGGCAGAGGGAAGAATACAGGAAGATAATTGGGCAGTGGCTTTGAATACTTCTGCTTAAAGTGATACACAGTCAATTCTCTTTATTCCTAGTAGTTATGTTCAAACACTGAATGAGCAGAAATCGAACCATTGCTCTAAAAGGACCTGCGAGCCTCTGCTGACAGTGTTTTGTCAACCATTTGAGTTATATAAGTGTTTTTGCTGAAACCCTTGTAAAATGAGCCAGTGTCATCATTATTGAAAACCTGCTCTTCACATAACCTTCTCCTATATAATACTTAGCAGGTATTTAAAAAATTCCATCCACATCTTCCTGATCTGCAGAACCTGCCCCACTTGCGAGCTCATTTTTCATGCTGTTTCACCTTTTGAGACTTATGATCCAGACAGTATGAACTGATAGGGCTTAATATTTTCCTGACCCTTGTTACTGTGCCTTTCAACAAGGAATCCCCAGTAAGAGAAGTATTCCTACAGGTCAACAAGCCAGGAGGGGGGTCCAGAATCTCTTTCATAGAAGCAACAGCCCACGCTTTCTCAATGAGAAATATCCAGAGATTTGGTGACCTGGATAAGCTTCTTCTCTAGTGCAGAAGTGTAGGGGGAGATTTAATAAATCAGTGAATTATTGGTGGCCTTAAACTATTTCCCAATAGATTCAATGTCCTGAGTTAGCACATTTGTAGAGTTCTATCTGCAATGGAGGAAAGAATGTGTGTTTATGGTAACCCAGGTCATAAACAATAGCTAATTTTAGTTGAAATAACACTGTTGATATTCACAGGATCTCTATGGTTTTGAATGCTGCCCTCATTATTTGTTGTTTATATCACTGTTATACTTTTTTTTATATATCTTAGTAAGTAAATTGGAAACTAGTAGGTTTACTGGGGGTCTTGGCAAACTATAACCAGTGAGTCAAATCCTGCCTGCTACTTGTTTTTGTAAATACATTTTTATTGGAATACAGCCATGCTTTCTGTTTACATACTGCCTATGACTGTTTCACACTACAACAGCAGAGTTAAGTGTTGCAGCAGAGACCATATGGCCACAACACTGAAAACAGTTACTCTCTGGATCTTTACAAAAAAATGTCTATCAACCTTGGCCTTATACTAATGGCAGATGTGTCAAAAAAAAAAAAAAAGGCCAGTCAATAGTGAAACTATGAATAAACAGGTTGAAAAAAGAATATCCTTCCACAGAAAGTATATTTCCAGGGCTTCTTGCCTAGGTCAGTGACATTGAATGTAAGCTGATTACAAAGTTGTGCAAGCAAGGAATGCAAACACGTTTATGATGATTGAACATTCTGCATTAAGGAAAGCATGTAATATTTGGGAAAGCTGTTATATTTACATCAGATTGGGAAATAATATGTTTGTGAATAGGTTAAGTTGAATCGAAATATTTTGATCAACCATTTAGCATAGTAATTATCTTTGATTAAAATATTTGAGTTTGGCTAATTAGCACATGAAGAGACTATCTGGGAGACTTGTACTTATGCTAGTGAAAGATTATGCACAGAACTTTACACTGAAAAAGAGTGAATTTTATTTGTATAAATCATATCTCAATCAACCTAATTTGTTTATTTATTTTTTTAATTTATTCTTTTAAAGATCATATATCTGCATAGATATTTTAAATTATAGTAATTAACATAAGTTTTATAAAAAAGCTATTCGACTGCCAGTATTATTGCTGTTCAAGTTAAGTGATAACAGCACTGATGGCATTAGAAGTCCAGTAAGAACAATTCAGTTTTTCTCCACTTAAAAAAAAATTCTGGGGCATCTGGGTGGCTGGGTCAGTTGAGGATCTTGGCTCAGGTCATGATCTCACAGTTTTGTGAGTTTGAGCCCCTGTAGCTCTCTTCTATCAGCACAGAGCTCACTTCAGATCCTCTGTCCCTCTCTCTCTGCCCCTCCCTCTCTCCTGCTGGCACGATCTCTCTCACTCTCTCTCTCTCAAAAATAAATAAACTTAAAAAAATTTCTGCCTGAAGAGCTGGTTACAAGGTTTGTCGATTACACTGTAAGAAAGTCACCACATGTGCTTGGGAATAAGACACGCATGAAGAAGAGCTGCCCAGGAGAGCTACTAGATGGCATAGAGAAAGAGCTCCTTCCACCTACAAGCAGATTTTATGGCTGCCCCTGCCTTATTGGAGCTAGCACATGCCCATTTTCTGAGGAATTTGGTCAGGTCTTGCTTTCACCGCAAGGAACCATCTGACAAAGAGGCTGCGAAGATGGAGAACCAGAACCATCCCCAGGCTCTCCCTACAATTTCAGAGTACCCACGTTCATGAGAGAACAAATAAAATTTGCCATTTACCCACAAGCCACATTTGTTTAGGCTAGCTTGGTAAATAACTTTTCATTCACAGAGCACTGAGTTCTCAAAAATAAAAGAAAGGGCAAACTTAAATTTTTTTAAATGTTTTATTTATTCTTGAGAGAAAGACAGAGCATGAGCAGGGGAGGAACAGAGCAAGAGAGCAACACAGAATCTGAAGCAGGCTCCAGGCACAGAGCCTGATGCAGGACTTGAACTCACAATCCCTGAGATCAGGACCTGAGCTGAACTCGGCTGTTCAATCAACTGAGCCACCCAGGTGCCTCAAGAAAGTGCAAGCTTTAGATTGACTGTTGACCACTGTATTAAATGACGTGGGCCAAATGGAAACACTGTGCTTGGATATTTATTACATTACATTTTTCAGGTTGCCACTTTGAAAATAAGTTACATTATATATCTTTTGGACATAATACGGAGTTGTTTTTTTTTCTCTTTAACTTTGCTTTTTAAAAATGTTTTTTGATGTTTATTCATTTTTGATAGAGAGAGAGCGCGTGAGCAGGGGAGGGCAGAGAGAGGAAGAGACAGAATTCAAAGCAAGCTCCAGGCTCTGAGCTGTCAGCACAGAGCTTGACCCAGGGCTCGAACTCATGAACCACGAAATCATGACCTGAGCCAAAGTCGGACGCCCAACTGACTGAGCAACCCAGGAGTCTCTAATTTTGCTTTTTTAAGGTAAATTTGCATTTATCACAAGGTATGGAGTGTTTCTCAAACTACATATGGTAAAGAACATCAATACAAAAAAATAATGGTAATGCAGTATTAATATTGAAAATAATGAGCTTTAAAAACTAGAAAGAGCCAACCCGGTGGCAGTCTTGTTAGGCAGATTTTGAGTGCTGATTGATAAGCAAGGCTAGAACATTTGTTTAGGAAACAAGTCAGTTTAGGAAAGGAACAAACTGGTCCTGATTTTGCTAAAGTTGTCAGCACCCTCTAGTGGAAATAAGTTTTTGAAAAACCACTTCTTTAATACAGAGATCTATTTTAACTATTTTTGCACAAACATATCATCAGTCATCAAAACTTGGCTGTTATAAAAATTAAAACTTTGTGACAGTAATAAACAAGGTACTATTTCATTTCATTGTATTAAATAATTGTAAATCTTTTAATATGGTTTGTTGTCTCATTCAGAAAAGCAATACAAGACAAAACAAGACCAAAAACAGGGACCAGAGAATAGGAACTACTCCTACAACGTCTCTGCTTTGCCCAGTGAAAATAAAATCCAAATGAGGGTTTCTGCATTTAAATTTCATTAATGAAAATTCAGGTTATCTCTGTACTCACTAAATTAATATCATACAAATAATTCAAGAACAATATTTTGAATGTATGCCAAACTTTCAATTGGTGCAGGGCACCAAATGATCAGTGTAAGGGTGTTCTGTTTTCTTCTAGCTCTGCCTTTAAAATGAAAAGAGAAATAAGTAAATAGAAAGCCTCTTAAATATTTCACATTAACATGGATGAATGTTTCTTTAGTAATAACAGCGGTATGATAAATCTGAGTCCAAACTCTGAACATTTTAAATTAGTAAGATCATACTGCTGGTTTATTAAAAATGTAAAATTACAAATTAGGTCAGTGTCTTTCTTTTAACTTTTTACTTTGATTGATTTAATGGTACTGCAATTTCATCAATATAATATTTCAATCCATTTAACAATCATTCATCATTTCCTTAAATTTTACATAGTGTAAGGGCAAAGGTCTTTGTGAAGTTTCTTTTCTCTGGAATGCTTCTCATTTAACTGGACGCAGTAGCTATAGGACTATAGTTTCAGCTACTCTTTTTCAAAAAGAACAGTTCCTCTTTACATAGATTTTTTAAAAGAAAAATTAGATGTATTTAAGTATGAATTTATACAATAGAAAAATATTAACTTGTATTTAAATTCTCTTTTCCACCTGCTGAGGAGGAAGGAATCTCTATGTTGTTTGGAGATTAACTTTGTGTTTTTCAGTAGGGTAAAGCCTGGAGATGAAGAATTGGATAAGCCAAATTCGACTCCAGGAGGAAAAAAAAAAAGAGAGAGAAAACACACAAAAAATACCCTAGACAGGTGGCAAAGCAGTACATGTGACCAGAAGAGCAAAGGCAATGTAGAGGACTACAGTGTTCTCGAATTTAGACGTGCATCAGGTTCACCTAGGAATTTAGGAGAATCATAATTGATTATTAAATGAATGTTTACAACACAGATTTCTTGTCTCTGCCCCCAGAGTTTCTGTTTCAGTAAGTCCAAAACATTGCTTAATAACTTGCATTTCTAACAGGTTCCTGGGTGGTGCTAATGCTGCTGGTCCAGAGACCGCACTTTAAGAACCATTGTTATACAGGATATGTAGGAAGTTTTGCTTTGGTTTGTATGGTATAACTTTCCAGCTGACCAACCATCTCTGTTTATCTGGAACCAAAGGATTTCCTGAAACTTGCAAGGCTACAACTGGAAAGTCTCCAGCAAACCAAGAAGATTGGTCACCCTACATCATACCTTCAAGATACTTTCAGCAAAGAGCTAAAATACTGGTTAACACATTTATATCAAAATGTTGCATTGTTTTCTTTTTAATTCATTCATTCATTCATTCATTGGTTAATTATAAAAGTTTTTTCGTCAATATGTTGAAATTGAGCTCAAGGTTAGACTTGCTTTTTGAATGTCATCATGTATGATTTTGCCCAAGGTATAGTACCCTGCTGTAGTTAGAACTGTCACCTAGAACTGAGTAAGCCATCTCACGACTATCAGTATCAAGTGATCAGTGTTTTGGTTCAGTAGCAAGTGAAAAGCATTCAATAAGAGGAAGAATGGTACTTGGTCTATCACTTCAAAGTAAGAGGGTACTTAGACAAATTTCTCTTAGAATTACAGTCTTTAGGGAAACTCACTGTTTGGAAATTTATGTTCCACAGAATTCATATACACAATGTTACATGAGTTCATCAAATTAGGAATGTCAGAATTGATCAGGATGGGCTAAGTTTCATGGCAGTAATAAAGGCAAAATCTTAATGGCTTAAATCAACAAATATTTCTTTTTTTAATGTTTGTTTTTGAAAGAGAGAGAGAGAGACAGAGAGAGAGCATGCCCCAGTGGGGGAGTGGCAGAGAGTGAGGGAAAGAGAGAATCCGAAAGTAGGCTCTATACTGTCAGCACAGAACCCCAAGTGGGGCTTAAACTCACAAGCAGGGCTTGAATTCAAAAGCAGAGATGTGAGATCGAGATCATGATCTAAGTCAAAGTCGTATGCTTACCTGACTGAGCAACTCAGGCACCCCATAAATATTTACTTCTTGTGAACACTACCTATCCTTAGAACTCCAACAGAAATTGCTTATTTTTCTTGCCTAACTTTTTATATCATAATTCAAATAGCACAAAATAGAGAACTTAACAAATGTTCAATGATGATGGAATTACTCATCCTAGTGTTGACTCTTTTCCACAAAATAAACATCTGTGGGAAATTGGGGTTGAAATCCTGAACAGAGAATGCAAAGTGAATATGAATCATGATCCAGTTTTAAAAGATAAGCCTAATAAAATATAGCTTACTTCATTAAAATCCCCACAGGTAGCTATTTTATTAGGTCTTGATTTAGTGGCAGACTTTGGAAAAGCATTTATAGGTTACTGGAGATGTGGTAATCCCAAAGTGGATATATGACAAACCTTCACCAATTTGTAAATAGTAAAAATAATTCACCAACAAACTAGTAGAGTATTCTGTGAAGACCACTATTGAACCAATAGGATTTCTTAGCATTCATGTTTTGCACTGATGGTTTCCAAATCTGAAAATTATTATTCAGTGGTTTGAGATGGTACCCTAGAAACTAATTTTTTACAAGGCTCTCCAGCAGATTTTAATACAATTACTCTGCAATGTGGACATCTAAAAAAAAAGACACCTGTATTTTCAATTTGGTAGATAAAAACATAAAGGAGTAGAACGTAGATGTAAGGTTACTGAGACTAACAAACATTCATTTCAGTATAAATTGAAAATTGTTTTAAACAATAACAACATGGGGTCATTTTATTACTCTTGAGCTGATATCCTAATTTCTACCTTTGCCTCTGTCACTAATTTCCTATGTGATTTCAGGTAAAGCACTTATTTTAACTGCAGCTGCTTTTCAGAAATGAAATCAATTAAAGAAGATCCCTAGCAGTTCTAAAGCCCCATATTTCCTTGAAACATTCACGTAACCTTAAAGGATGTGTGTGATATCTATAGGGACAGGATGTATAATGTAAGCTCTTGATGGCAATTTTTATAGAAAGAAATTTGTAGCATAAATCTCTGGCCTTACTCTACTACCTTGAAAAATTTGCCACTATTTCAGGGATAAGTCAACAGACTGCAGGGTATTGATGGGGAGGGAGGTTTAAGACATGTTAGCCCCAAATATGATAACTTGTTATATTGAATATTTCAAGCCAAAGAAATTTGAGAAATGGCACGTGCAGGAAGGATTTTCTGGTCTTCCAATGAAGCAGATCATAAAACCTAGAGAGGACTTTCTGACCTCCTGAAGCAGATCATAAAACCTTTATGTGAGAGGTGGCCTTCCTACACACAGAGGAAAGAAGCATCCTTATTTTTGAAATTGAAGGAACATAGAGGAATCTGAATGAACAGGCCTTGCTAAGTTTCTTCCAGTTTACTATACTTACCTCATACTTTTTGTCTTATCATACCCTTTCACTACTTTCCACTCTTCATCAAACCTAGCATAAAAATGCTCAGATTGAACTATCTCTTCAAGTTTTCACTTCCATACGAAGGCTCCTATGTCACATAAAATTTATATTAAATATACTTGTATGCTTTCTCCTCATTAATCTGTCTTTTGTTACAGAGCTCCCAGTTGAGAACTTAGAAGGGTAGAGGAAACAGATACTTTTCCTCCCCTACAGTATATATGTCACCTTTGAGTAAATCATGGGATCTGGGGCCATTACTTGTAGACCATTACCTACTTTTTGAAGACTGAATCATCTGGACATGATTTTAAATAGGTAAGCACATTATTGACCCAGTAATAAAATGGGAGATAATAGAGAAAACAAAGCTAAGCATCACATCAAAACAGAATCCTGACATGATTTGATTCCAGTGGCTTAAATATGTTTCCATCCCACCCCTATTCACGTTGTGCCCTTTTATTAATGAAGAAATAGCAGAGACTGAATAGGGATGCAGTTTAATTTGTCTAAATTGGGACAGTGTGAATTAGCTTGGACTCAAAGAAAAATGAACTGAGAACCTTGAGGTTTGTAACACTAAACAAATCCTGACACTTTTCTAATGTATTCCCACCAAAGACAATCTAACTGAGAGTACCCAAGAGGGCATCCTTCAAAACATGCCAACTATGTTCAAGGCAAAATTACCAGACATAATTTATCTTCAGCATTCTTCAAATATTCTCTTTCACTTCCTGCCCCTAACTCCTAATATCAGAAATGTGCGAAATCTACACAACCTGTAAACAGTTTACCAATTTAAGTGCTTAGTATGTGAAAGCCGTTTGGGGGACTACAAATATTACTGATACACAGTGCCACCCATTAATACGTTCATGCTTATTATTTAGTAGTAAAAATAAAATACTGCAGCAGAGATATGAACGAGAACAAACTTGCCGACACAGAGAATCCTTTCTTATCTAAAACACCCCAAATCCTAAAAATTTCTTTCCCCAGCTCCTACAGAGTACTGCAATCTGGTTATCAGAGTGCACTATGAATGCCGACTTAACTAAATCCCCTTTGAGAGTGTCCACATTCTAAAAGAGGTCTTTTTTAACTTTAAAAAAAAATCCTCTAATTAAGTGAAGTTCATTCAGCAGTGAAAAGCCTCTTCAGACATTCAAGTTTTAATCTGGAAGTCGTAATCTTAGCTTCCATAACCAAAGTTCCCCTCCTACACTCCAAAATTGATAAAACCAAATATCTTGGAATCACAGGTTTCAATTCAGATCACATGAAAGAAAAATAATTAGGGGGAAAGGTGCAAAATGTCAGGGCTTGGGGATTGCAAACGTGGGGAAGCGATGCCACCTCCTGGTAAGAGATGAGAACGAGCAGGAAAAAAGCCAAATGCAACTAGAGGGATAAACAACTGCGGCTTTCCCTTCAAAGCCATCTAGCCGCGCAGCTACAGCCCCTGTAGACTCCGGGATCCGCCCCTCCCGGTGGCTCTGACCACTCCAGTGCGACCTGCGCAACGTGATTGACAGGGCAACAGCCCGGTCCGTTACCTAAACTCGTCACTCCGGAAACAGTGACCGGATCCCTCCGGAAGATCAGGGTCCGGGCTCTCCCAGCATCCTTTGCTTTCCGGCTATGCTCAGTCCTGTCCGGCCAGTCCCGCCTTGCGCGCCCATTTCGAGCCCGAGTTTCAAGCTCGGCTTTGCAGGCTCGAGAACCCGGAACAGATTTTCCAGGACTGGGTTCTTGGGCAGTGGCTATGGGGGCAGGAATGGCGCAGCTCGAGGGTTACTACTTCTCGGCTGCCCTGAGCTGTACCTTTTTAGTGTCCTGTCTCCTCTTCTCCGCCTTCAGCCGGGCGCTGCGAGAGCCCTACATGGACGAGATCTTCCACCTGCCGCAGGCGCAGCGCTACTGTGAGGGCCATTTCTCCCTCTCGCAGGTGGGGTCCCCAACCTACCCCCACCCTAGGGCAGGCCAGAGAGGGCTGACCCAGCCTCAACACTACTTTCTCCCCCCCTCAGCCCCCCCTTATCTTTTGTCCCTCCGCTCTACCCTTCCAGTTTCGAATTATGAAAGGAACTGGGTAATCTTTTGTTCCTGTTCCTGAGATCTGTGAAATGTTTGTTTAATGAATGAATATAAGCAGATCTGTGTCTCAGGAAGTAATGTTCTGAGAGATTAGCTAATGGAATACTATATTTGCTTTGTCACAAGGTACAACCCAGGCGCACGGTACATTTGTTTCCCTCTTGGTGGCTGGTATTAGCTATCCCAGCTTTTCTTCCCCAATCCCTAGATCAGAGGCATCGTACTGCCCCCTTGGAAATGTCAGGAAACCTCACTTTAGTTCACCTGTTAAGAGCTTCACCCAATATTTTGGGTGTGCGATACTGTGGGGAATGGGGGGAATGAGGGGAATCTTCAGCCACCAAGAAGTGACAAGTTACATTAATTCCATCCTTGGTGTTTTTAGGAACCTTCAGTTAACTGGAGAAACTAGCACCCAGTGAGGTGGCATCATGTTTGAAAATATAAAGGCCTATGTAAATATAAAGATACAAAATAAAGTAGATGTATTACCCTTACTTGTCTGAGGAAGCAATGTGGTTAGAAATATAAAGTCTGTAATTTTTGTGTGGTTATTTACTAGGAAAATTTTTGAGCCTCAGGTTACTTCTCTGACAATGACAATTTTAACAGGATCTACTATAAGATGTGTTGCAGGATTAAATAAAGAGGATTTGGCACAATTCTTGGCTCAGTACGTGTTAGCTACCATTATGGAGCCTGTAGTTTGATCTCTTTAAACACTTATTTCCCTCAAAACCATCAGAGTTCTAGTCAGTGTTTCCACACTTTAAAATGGGAACATTTGCAGTTTGATCACTAAAATACAGGGTTTCTGAAGGGTAGGTCTTGGAAAATGGAAACTGGTTTTAAGTTGTTGTTGTTTACTGGTTACAGATACCTCCTCACAGAACAGGTACAGAGGCAAAATATAAGCAAAACTTTTCTTTAGAGGAGATATTTTATCTGCTGAGGACTTACCTAACCACTGTGTCACAGACTAACTTCTCAACATACCTGATCATTGGTGGAGATGTTTTTGAGCTTGACTTCCTTGTGTAGGTCCTGTTAGTATTTCATCTTGTTTTTGCTTCATTGTTGGCCTTTCCTTTTTAAGTGGGATCCCATGATTACTACATTACCTGGCTTATACCTGCTGTCAGTTGGAGTGGTCAAACCTGCCAGTTGGATCTTTGGATGGTCTGAACATGTTGTGTGCTCCATTGGAATGCTCAGATTTGTTAATCTTCTCTTCAGTGTAGGCAACTTCTATTTACTATATTTGCTTTTCCGCAAGGTACAACCCAGACACAAGGTATGTTTCCAAAATAATTTATTGTAAGTTTCTACCTAGTCAGATCCACAATTTTGATAAATCGATTTTATGAGATTTGGTGAAAAGTATGTTGAACACTTAGTCTTTATGTATATTTTGTTAAGATAAAGCAAGTCTCCTACCCCCATTTTAGAAGAAGTTTGTATTTAAATACTTGAATGATTTGTAATACTTTGATTTGTGACACCTAAAATAAATATTTGTGAATCAAATGAGTTCAGTAAATGTTTATGGTGCTTATTATGTGTGGTAGGCACTGACACTACAGAAATAAATAAGGCATTTTTTTTTTTCTTTACCAAACTTTTATCTTCCTTAGGGAAGACAGACTTTGAGGAATTGTGAGGTGGATTGCCTAGCTTTGAATTCTGTCCATTTCCAAGTTGTGTTACTTTTAGCAGGTCACCTTTAGTGACCCCTTAGTGTATTCTTCTATTAAATGGAAATATAGAATCTACATCAGAGGACTGTTGGAGTACAGGAGATTAATAAAGGGAAGGCATTTGGAATAATGCCTGATAGAATAGTAAGGACTCAATAAATATTAATTATAATAATTAGGTTTAACTTAAATGATTTCAATAGTGTAAATGATGAGAGGGAGATAGGTATAAGACATTATAAGGACTCAGAAGGATTAGAGGAGCACTTATTTTGTAGCCTGAATGGCAGTAAGATGTATGGGTGGCATTGGGTAAGACTTCCCAGAAAAGATGGTATCTGAACTGAATCCCGATGAATAGACAGTACTGTAGGGTGGAGAATGAATCCTGGCAGGAGAAAAAGCATAAGCAAAGGTAGAAAGGAGGTGAGCAACAAGATCATAGAGAATTGCTCTTTGGAATCACAAGATGATAAAGTACAAGGATGTGAGGCTAGACAAGTGGGTAGGGGTGAAGTCATGAATGCCTTCATATGTCATGGAAAGGATTTTGAACTTGATCTAGTAAGTGATGGCATACAGCTTTTAATTTTAACCAAGAGAATGGCATGGTCGTATTTGGTGATTTAGATTAAGTGGAAGATAAAATTTCAGGAGATAAGAATACTTTCAAAATCTGAAATAGCTTTTGAGAAAGGCCAAAGTAAGATATTTAACTTTAGACTGAGACCACTATTTTCAGTAAAAAACCTGTAAATTCATCATGAAACAGTAAGACCATTGGGTATAGTGGTAAAAATGCTATATACATATTTACATTGCCTCTAAAGTTTTGAAGGGAGTATCTTTAAAAGAAATTAAGGATGATGGCTAAATGAATGCTTACTAGAAGCGCTAAGACTTAGTTCAGGGAAATGAAACTGTGTGCCCTGTGTCCCGTTCATCAACATGTTCCTCATAGAATTTAGTTCACACAATAACTCCTTCATTATTTGTTGAATCATTCAAAGTGTTTTAGAACATAGAGGCTTTGGCATACACATGTGTTGTCTTCATGACTTCCAAACTGATAAATAGAACTAAAAGGTACCAGAAAGCATCCTTACAAATGTATGTTATGTTTTTGCAAAGCTAGAAATAAGATTAATGTTGAATAATTTTATTTAAATAAGATTAAGGTAGTTTTTGTTTTTTTAATAAATCTCTGTTAGCCCAGCAGAAATAGCATATTTGTTTTATTGTGAAAATAATTGTAAATGTATTTTCTTTTCCTCTTAGGCTGCCTCAAGTATCCAGAGAATCTTGTCAACATTAACATTAGCAGTATTTCCCACACTCTATTTTTTTAACTTCCTTTATTATACAGAAGCAGGATCCATGTTTTTTACTCTTTTTGCCTATTTGATGTGTCTTTATGGAAATCATAAAACTTCAGCTTTGCTTGGATTTTGTGGCTTCATGTTTCGTCAAACTAATATCATCTGGGCTGTCTTCTGCGCAGGAAATGTCATTGCACAAAAATTAACAGAAGCTTGGAAAACTGAGCTACAAAAGAAGAAGGAAGAGAGGCTTCCCCCTATTAAAGGACCATTTTCAGAATTCAGGAAAATTCTTCAGTTTCTTTTGGCTTATTCCATGTCCTTTAAGAACTTGAGTGTGCTTTTCCTTTTGACTTGGCCGTACATCCTTCTGGTGTTTCTGTTTTGTGTTTTTGTAGTTGTTAATGGTGGAATTGTTATTGGCGATCGAAGTAGTCATGAAGCCTGTCTACATTTTCCTCAACTCTTCTACTTTTTCTCTTTTACTCTGTTTTTTTCCTTTCCTCACCTATTGTCTCCTGGCAAAATTAGAGCTTTTCTTTCCTTAGTTTGGAAACGTAGAATTCAGTTTTTTATGATCACCTTAGTCTCTCTGTTTTTAGTTTGGAAATTCACTTATGCTCATAAATACTTGCTAGCAGATAATAGACATTATACATTCTATGTATGGAAAAGAGTTTTTCAAAGATATGAAATTATGAAATACTTGTTAGTTCCAGTATATATATTTGCTGGTTGGAGTATAGCTGACTCCTTGAAATCTAAGTCAATTTTCTGGAATTTAATGTTTTTCATATGCTTGTTTACTGTTACAGTACCTCAGAAACTGCTAGAATTTCGTTATTTCATTTTACCTTATGTTATTTATAGGCTTAACATACCTCTACCACCTATATCTAGACTTGTTTGTGAACTGGGCTGCTATGCAGTTGTTAATTTCCTAACTTTTTATGTCTTCCTGAACAAGACTTTTCAGTGGCCAGATAGTCAGGACATTCAGAGATTTATGTGGTAATGTCAGAGATATCTTGAGTTCTAAAAATAGACTTATATAGACTATCTCCACAATGAACAATTGAAGAGGTAAAAATTACGGACTTTGTTTCAGGCACAGTGGTGATCCACAGATCACATCAGATTTTTTGTGTTTTAAACATACATAATAAATCCAAGGAACTGATAAAGAACTGAGAAAAGTTTAAGACTTGCTCCATAAGCCTGAATAGTGGAAAATGAAATTGTTTACAGTTATTTCATGATATCTTTTTGATACTGCTGACCACTCAAAAAGCTTGAAAACATTTTACAGGTACAAGTTTAAGAAAACTGAGCTTTGTAGTACTGAAACTTATTTATGAATTCTCTTCAGAAAGCAATAGCAGACAAGTATTTGAAACATATTGACAAATGATCAGGTAATGTTCTTGATTAAAATATTTCAGTGATTATAATTTGAATCATAAGGCAAAATAGACTCAGTAAATGTTATAAATTAGAGGCTCATCTATGTTTATCTTGGAATTAAGTTGTTAATTTTTGTTAAAAATCTAGAAATGATCAAGCCCTTTCACTAATTCTTTTTTTAAAAAAATATATTTATTTATTTAAGTAATCTTCATACCTGATGTGGGGCTCAAACTCACGACCCCAAGATCAAGTCACATGCTCTACTGACTATGCCAGCCAGGTGTCCCCCTTTCACTGATTATTAATATGAAATATATGATGGCCAAAGATAAATTGTGTTGATGATAATACCTTTTAAAAGGGATTTTCGTTCAGAGATACATTAGTGTATTCATTTCTTCTGGTTGCTGTAACAGATAACCACAAACTTGGTAGCTATAAAAATATCTAATTTCTAAAATTAAGGTGTGGCCAGGTTGATTTTTTCTAGAGGCTCTGGGAGAGAATCTGTTCCATGCTTCTAGCTTTTGGTGACTGTCTGCAGTCTTTGATTTACAGCTGTGTCACTCCAATCTCTGCCTCTGTCTTCACATGGTCCTCTCTCTCTTATAAGGACAATGTCATTGGGTTAGGGTTTACCTTAATCCAGGATGGTCTTATGCCAAGACCTTTAATTAAATCTACAATGACCCTTTTTCAAAAGTAAGGGCACATTTATAGGTTCCGTGTAGACATCTTTTTGTGGGATACTTTTCACCCACTGAAGTTACCAAAGGATATTTTAGGATAAACCTCATAAAATTTGTAGGAAATAATTTCTTTCTTTGCTGAGATATTTTAAATAAAATTACATCCTCACTAAGAGCTGATTCCAAGGTTACAGAATTACAAAAGTAAGGGTAATTTGGTATTTGATTCCATTATCCAAAATAGAAGTGAAAGGAAGTTTAGAGATCTATTGAGCTAGTCTTATTTTGTAGATTAGGAAGCAACTGTTCAGATATGAATTTTATATGAGTCTTTAAATTCTGTGTTTACTGTTTCATGTGAATTCACTTGGTTGTCATTCCTTTACAGAAAAGTAGTACTTGGACATGTTTACTTTGACATGCAAACTTAGAACTGTGAACAGAATTTATCTTTTAATATCATTTTACATTTGTAAACTTTTAAATAACTGTGAACAAATTACTTTATCTTCAATGTTAGATTATGGTTTCTCTGGGTTTTAAACAATGGGTGGAATTGGAAAATATTCTGCATTTGCAAATATAAAATTGTGTAGGTGAAAATTACAGGTATAGTCTTTAGTAATAAGTATAGGTCAGTCTTGTATTCTGTTCAGTACTTAGAAAGTATATTGATTCTCTAGTTGTAACAGTGATTGTTGAGAGATGTTTTTAACAACTCATTTTTTTTTGATAATTAGATAAGAAAACACGAATTATTATCTTATAATGGAGATCTGAGTTCCAGGAAGTCAAAATAAACAACTTTCTTATCTGATACTATTAATGCAAGGCTTTTGTGACTCGGAATATTGTTGAGATGAAAAAACTTCCCCTCTAACCCAGTCTGGCAACATGAGGAAACCATTCTACTCCATATTGGGGGAATCACTGTTCCAGTTTATTTGTAAGTGTTGAATTCCTGCTATTTTAAGAGATTTTTTTGGAGGAAATCCACACTCAAGAGGGAAACAGGGTAATCTTCCATGTTTTCCATACAGTATATAAAATACAGTACTTAATACTTTAGAAAAGAATACTGTGAATTAAAAGGTGCTATGGAGCATAGCTTTTAGAAACATCTTAGGTTGCATTTGTGTTTTGAAGATTTTTCAAGAATTATTGGATATGTATTTTGACATTTTTTGAAAATTAAATTGAATTTCTTGATTAAAAGGTAATTATTGAAAAAAAAAGAAGTATTGATAAGCTGGATAGCCTGTGGAGCCTTGTGATTATTGTTAAAGTCTTTAAGTAGGATTATTTTAAAGAATGTCCTAAAAAGATTTAGTGCATAAATTTTCTAAGCCTTATAATAAATCTTTTTGAACTGTTTTTAGCTTACATGAAATTCCATAGATACAGAGTATTCCCTTTATATGGTGTTAGTAAGCAGTGTGCTGTGTGTTTCCTCACACACTATTTGTGTTTTCTTTTGTTAGATATCTGGAAATCTTTTTAATGTGTCCAACTATGTTTTTAAATTATTTGGAAGTACAGTGTTCCTGAGTTTAAATATAGAATGTCATTTTGTCATAAGACAAATTATGTTAGCTGTCTGGCCTCTTCCTCTTCTTAAAGTTATTTCTGGAATGTGCTTAGTCTGTCATGAAGTACATTAATGTAAGTAGCTTAATGCAGTTTATTTCTAACAGATAAATAGCTTAATGTAGTGTACTTCTTGTTTGAATTTAACTGTCACTGTTCTTGATATTTTTTTTCTTCATAATCATCTGAAGGTAGGAGAGGAGAAGAAAAGAGATCCTTATTTTTATTATACTGCCTAAATAGTGGACAGTTATTTTAGATAAACATTTAAGTAAAATGTGGAAATAGAAAAATGAATTCGCATTGATCAGGTTAGAGAGCATTTATTATCTTTGAGCCAATTAGAATTTCCTTTAGTGAAACAAGAAAAATATCTGGCAAGTAATATGAGAAAGCCTTTTCTTTTTTTTTTTTTTTTAATTTTTTTTTTCACCGTTTATTTATTTTTGGGACAGAGAGAGACAGAGCATGAACGGGGGAGGGGCAGAGAGAGAGGGAGACACAGAATCGGAAACAGGCTCCAGGCTCTGAGCCATCAGCCCAGAGCCCGACGCGGGGCTCGAACTCTCGGACCGCGAGATCGTGACCTGGCTGAAGTCGGACGCTTAACCGACTGCGCCACCCAGGCGCCCCGAGAAAGCCTTTTCAAATGGAAATTTAAATATGACATAGAAACCATGGGCTTGTAGAAAAAGCATTTAACATGAAAGTTAGGATTTCTGTATTTGTGACTTTGGATTCAATAAAGCAGGTGGTTTTAAGCATTTGACCTCATTTCAAGTGGAAACAGTATTTGTCCTAACTCTAGTTATTCTAGCCTGTCATGTGTCTAGCCTAATTTCAAACTAATTCAACCTCCACCGTATATCCATAAAGTTCATAAATGTATAGTAAGTGTGAAGTGTATACTGAATGAAGTTTTTAGTATAGAATGAAGTGAATGTCCTAGAAAAGATATACTATATAACCATAAACCAACCTTAGGAAATAAATCACATGCTTCATAATGAAAACCGTCCTAAACTTTTTTCTGCCTAAATTTTCTGCCTTATTTAAAAATTTTTTTTATTTACTATACTGTTTAATACTTATATTATGTATCTATTTGTAAATATGTTATGTTGTGATAATAGGATGTGATTTCAAAATTATTGCTGTTTTATTTAAAATAAGTAACTCTCAAACATTAAAATATAATAGCAGTAAAACTTCTGATGCTTATTAAACTCTTAAGGGAAAAGAGATTTCAAGCAATTACCAATAATTTGTGTTATTTTAGTTAGGCTGCATTTTACTACTTTAGGAATAAATGTTATTTTTTCTTTAGGGTACTTTTTTATGATTTAAATGTTGACAATTAGACAAATATTTGCAATATATTAAAAGTTGTATTATAAGAAAGAAGAAAGAAAATTATAATAAAAGTAGATAGATGATATATTTTTTAACACATATCCATGAACCCAATACTAAATTCTTTAACATTTAAAAATTATTTCTAGAGTAAGAAATGTTGCCACAGAGAGAAATCTAATAATACTGTTACATTTTGCTTATAAAAAATGGGCATTTGGTGAATTTAATGTTAATATGAGCCCAGTACATCACCATCAGGCAAAAAGAAATACGGTATTTTTCTGAGGAGATAAATATTAAGCATTGTATTGATTTTTTGCACACTGACTGAAACTTTTCTGATGATTCAGTTCAGCTGAACTGTGTTGGGGGTGGGAAGGCACGTACAAAATGAGAAAGAGAGGGAGGAAAAGTAATGGTAACTAACAATTGCTGTCATTTATTGAGCACCTACAGTGTTCAGGGCATTATGTGGACTGATTTATAAATATCGTCTCATTTGATCCTCATATTTGTATGGGGCAGATACTGATTTCTCTTTAACCGCTGGAGAAGCTAAAATCATGCAGACCAGGCAAGTCGCCCAAAGTCCACATCGTCACTGAAGAACATTGATTGGCCTTACTCCCAAACCTGTGAGTTTTTAATTGATACTCTGCCTCACTGTGAAAGTTTTTCATTAAGAGAAGTAAAATATGGAGAGCTGGTCATCTGTCTTTACTGTGCATTAACCAGAACATTCATGGCATATTATTGTTTGTATTGGATTTTGTATTGTAATAGTCATTTTTTAAAATGCTAGCAGCTGTTTAAAAGAGCATGAACAGATAGTTATGTTGTAAGAGAAATGGCTAAAAGATTAGAGACAATGTTTAACTTGGAGAATTAGAGATTCTACAACTTGATAGGCTTTCATAATTGAAGAATAATTATTTGGAAGAAGGATTGGACTAGTCTTCATTCCCTGAAGTGTATATCAAGGGCCAACAGATTTCAACTGATAAAAAAATGTACATTTTCTGTTTAGTCTCCGTGGGGAATGGATCCAGAAAAAAGTAAGTTTCCCCTCTCGTTGGAGGCAAGATTTCTATTTATCAGGAATGCTTCAGAAGTGATTGAGATAGTAAGTAGAGTAAAATGTTTTTAAGATGCTTCATAACCCGGTGATTTGAAATTCATGTTTGTTACAACTGACCTTTTTTTCATGAACTGATAAGTCGTGGTGAAGTATTTCTGGTGACTTGCATGCTGTCTCTAATATATTTTAAATTTCTGAACAAAAATTGTACTTCTAATTCTGTTACCTTGTCTTAGAAATAAATTTGAGATACACAATTTAGTAGAGGTATTTTTATCTGTAATGTTTAAGAGTACTGCTAATATAGTATTAAATTTGTTTTCTATTTTTTTAAATCCCCTTTACATTCGTGAAGAGAATGTGCTTCTATTTGAAAAGGATGTTCCTCTTAATGATAAATAGGGCAAGCACTATCTATAAAATGTTTTTAAATGCAGTATCCACTAGGTGGTGATATTGTACTACATTTCTGAGTGTTCTAGTAATTAAACTTTCTTAATAGGCTGAATTTACTTTTCTTATAGTTTTAAGTTTTGAACTGCAAAGTAATTTATAGTTATCCATGTTTATTTATTATGTTGTTCAGGATATTTTCTAAATTCTGTGAAGATAAAGTAAATGTAAAAAACAATCATTTTTGTGTTTTGTAATCCTGTATTAAGTGATTTAGTCTAACATATCTTCCTGTATGACATTTTTTACTTCATATGGCATAGACAAGATCTTTTCCCATATCAGTGAAGGATGATGGTGAAAAATTTGGAAACTCCTCTATTTCATTGTATTGGCCAGCGTTATAAGTGCTTTACCCGCATTATTTATGCCTCATAACAACCCTGTGAGATCAGTACTGTTTTTAATATCTCCAATCTATACATGAAGAAACTGAGTGTAGGGAGATTAAATATTTTTCCCAAGATTGCAAAATAACTGGCTGAGCAGGGATTCACATCTAGGCAGGGTGACTCCAGAATCCACATTAACTGCTATCAACTGATTGGGGGAAGGGAGAAGACATGGATTCTACCCTCAAATTCATAGCATTTCAGAAAGAAAAATAAACCTGAGGAGTGTAGTTATACTCCCTGATTTTATAAGTCAGGATTGTGAGGCCCCCACTAATTTGGCTATCCCAGAGGCACATAATCTTCCATCTGCCATATTACCTTCCATTTTCTGGAGGGAAAAAACAAACCAAAAAACCCTCAGGATTGGAGTCTTAGCCATAGTTACACTGAAATAAAGACCTTTGTTTCAATTAGATAATTCCAGCTACCAAAGGCAGGAGCATAGTTGTTTGAAAATTATTACTTAGTTTCTCTGAAGAGACTTTTATTTGGAAGCAAATTGTTAGTCAAACATGATATACTTTGGGAATTTTAAAAAAATTTTGACTGGAAAACTTAATCTTTAAAAAAATTTATAAATATATGTTGTATATAGATGCTTTTAAGTTTTATATTTTGTTAGATAACTGTTCTGTAAAATTATATTGTGGTTTATGTCATTTAAAACTGATTTTTAAGTAAATCTATTTCTAAGAATAAAATACTTCTGTTTTCCGTTTTAAAAAGTTTGTTCAGATATCATGGTTTCACATTGCTTGTAAATAAATTCAGTTTTATAATATTTTATAATTTATTGTGTCTAACATACTCTCTAATTCTAACCTGGATGCTAGTGGCTCATTGTACTACTATCAGTTTTCCTTGTCTACCATCCACCAATCCTACCTTTGTTAGTCTTGAACTAGTAGAGCTGAATTACATATATGTGTGTGTATATATATATATATATATTAATTTTTTTAATGTTTATTTATTATTTGAGAGACAGAGACAGAGCGTGAGCAGGGGCGGAGCAGAGAGAGGGGAAGACACAGAATCTGAAACAGGCTCCAGGCTGTGAGCTGTCAGCACAGAGCCCAACGCGGGGTTCAAACTCACAGACTGTGAGATCATGACCTGAGCTGAAGTCGGATGCTAACCGACTGAGCCACCCAGGCGCCCCTCTTAATGTTTATTCTTGAGGGAGAGAGAGAGAGAGACAGAGTGTGAATAGGGGAGGAGCAGAGAGAGAGGGAGACACAGAATCTGAAGCAGGCTCTAGGCTCTGAGCTGTCAGCACAGAGTCCGATGTGGGGCTCGAACTCACAGACCGTGAGATCATGACCTGAGCCGAAGTTGGATACTTAACTGACTGAGCCACCCAGGCGCCCTTGAATACTATATATTTTTAAATGTTTTTTTTGAGAGAGGGAGACAAAGTGTGACTGGGGGAGGGGCAGAGGACGAGAGGGAGACAGAGAATCTGAAACAGGCTCCAGGCTCTGAGCTGTCAGGCCAGAGCCAACAGGGGCTTGAACTCAAGAAAGGTGAGATCTTGACCTAGGCTGAAGTTGGATGCTTAAACACCTGAGCCACCCAGCTGCCCCAGAACTGAATAATTGTAAGCATCTGTAATGAGTGCTTAAATAAGTATATAATCTTCCTTTTATTCTCATAGTAATGGAAGGCAGTTAAATGCTGGATGGTCACCTTGAACTTGTAGAGGTTTGGGTTTCATTGTTAGTCTAGGACTTTAGAAAGCCCAGAGTGTTTTCCAAGGACTTTTAACTTGGCAGGACTAAAACCCCAAATTTTGACCCCTTGTGGTAAAGAGAAGAGATCCCTGTTCTGTGTTTTAGATGCCCAGTTCTTGCTTTCCACTGGGCTTCTTAAGTTTGTCCCATTTATATATGTCAGCCAGACACACAGGTTTGGGGGTTCCTTCTTTATGTCCCCCTCCTTCTAGGATTTCCCTTCTTAATTTATAGCCACCTTAACACTATCCTCTCATGCCTCAAGCCAGTGCTGTTGCAGCTTCCTGGATTCAGAAAAAAGTCACACAAACATGGATCTCACCCAGTGAGATGTTCCAATTATCAAATCCTATCCAGTTCCTGCCTGCTTTTGTTTGCTCTTTAGTGCTTGTATAAATACATTTTTTTTTTTTTCCGTTTTCAGTTTATCAATCTGCAGAAGAGTCAATAAGATAAAGTTCCTCTGCTATTACCTACCTGCCCAGGAGTTTTGTCTTGATTATAGTTGTCATGTATTATGTATATAGTCTTTCTGTTTATGGACAAAGAAATTGGGGTGTTACTTTTGCTTTGAAGAACTTAAAAAGAGTTTCTAAAAATTGGTGGGGGTATTGTCTGAGCTGTCAGCCCAGAGCCTGACATGGGGCTGGAATTCACAAACTGTGAGATCATGACCTGAGCAGAAGTCAGACACTTAACCGACTGAGCTACCCAGATTTGTAAAAATTTGTAATTAAATCCAACAGCTATTTGAAGGTCCCTTATATAAGAATGATATCAAAAACCTGAAAGTGACTAATCTATTCCAGATAAGAGTAACTCACCTTTTAATTGGGTATAGTATAATGCAAAGTATAGGATAATCACTAAGGAGGAGTCTAAAGCTAGGGAGTTTACTTGGAAATAGAAATTATACCTGACTGAAAGGACAAAGAAAAATTTCATGGGAAAATTAGCCTTTGAGACTATACTTGCTGGGGACGGATAAAGACATTGTGAAAAACATTCCAGGCAGCATAAAGGGGCATGGATAGAAATTGCATAGTAAAACTTTGGCACTTGAGTAGTAGGTAATGATAACTGACCAGTATTAATGGAATGCTTGCTATGTACTAGGCACTGGTCTAAGTCTTAAATATGGATTAATTTATTTAAGTCTCATAACTGTGAGGCAAATGCAATTATCCCCATTTTATTGATGAGGAAAGTGAGGTACAGGAAGTTGAAACCTTGCAAACTTAGGAAGAGTGGCTCCAGGACCACTTGCCCTTTTATGCAAAGTGCTACACTAATTCCAAACTTGTATAATCTGACAACCTATACTTCAGAGGAGTTGAGATTATTTTTATATAAAAAATAGGTAGAAAATGTTCTGCTATATGCAATGAGGAGCAAAGAGAACACACATCCTATAAGCAGACCCTATGATAAGTGGGGCTGAAGAAAAATAGCTATTATTTGAGAAAGGATGTCCAGAAGATGAAGAGGAAGGGAATTGCTCTGTAGTCCCTCCTCAGATCCTGTTATACATGGTACAGAGACTAGGGAGAAGGACATTCTTAATAAGCAGCATGAAAGGTTGAAGGGGGCACCCTAAAACTAGCCTGAAAGATTTTGAAGCCGAGAGATGTAGCCTTGTTGGGAGAAACGTTTCATGAGAGGAAATAGGTATCTATTAGTGTTTTTCAGTAAGTACTGTTCAGTGCAATTTTTTTTTTTTTTTTTTTTTTTTTTTTAATTTTACAATCTGTCAGTCTCTAAACGTATGGTGAAAGAACCAAATGTAGGTTAAGAAACCTGGCCTGACTTGGAATGTTAACTTTAAGTAATACCTGTGTACTGGGTTGGTCTTATGACTGGTTGACCAAATATACTGCAAAGTCGCAGAGGTGTAAGGAGGCCCTTGGATTAGGGAGATCCATAAGCAGAGGAGATCTTTCTGATCTAGGATATCAATTTTTAATTAATCCACCTAGAAATCTATGCCTTCATCATAAGACTTTGTCCCTTTTTGAAACAATGCAGGGGAAAATAACACATTAAGGCTAATCAGGCATTTACGTTTTAGTATCATATGAGAATATGTGTGTCTCCTCCAAGCCTCCAGCCATCACCGTCCTCACCCCTACCCCCCTGACTACCCACCTACATATGTGCAAGTACTTCTGGGGATGGTGAGCATGAGCACTTCAGGAATATTGCCAGGAAAAAAAGGAAAGTGAAGTAGGAAGACTGAAGAAAGAGTAAGGGCCAACAAGAAATGGTAGCCCAGAGAGGAAACATTTCTTCATATGTTATTGACTCTCAGAATTTCTTTATTAAAATAATTTATTTAGGGGGCACCTGAGTGGCTCAGTCAGTTAAGCATCCAACTTTGACTCAGGTCATGATCTTGTGATTCATGAGTTCCAGCCCCACGTCTGGCTCCGTGCAGACAGTGCAGAGCCTGCTTGGGATTCTCTCTCTGTCCCTCGGCCCCTTCCCCACTTGTGCTGCATCTCTCTCAAAATAAATATACTTTGAAACAAATACTTTATTCAGGTGGCTCATTTCTTATGGAAGGCATACAAAATACTGATGTGAAAAGAAAGAAGAATGTAATAGGATCTGGGTTGAAAGACCATACTGATCTCTGCTTGCACAATTGAAATCCAGAGTAATGTTAATTTTTTAGTGGGGATAACTGGGCAACTTTTAATCCCCTTTTTGCTAATCTTGTTTTCAAAATGCATTATTCTCAATTGCACTGAAGGTGGCAATCTTGGACATCTTTTCCAGTTAGTGTTACGGGAACTTTATACCATTTTATTTACCTATATAATGTTACAAATACTAATGATTTTTTCATTATCTTTTGAAGGACATTCTTTAAATACGCTTAGCTTTAGGTAAATGTTACTTATTTTTTGTCAGGGAGCATTTTGGAAACGTGACCAGTACAAACTTGAATCAGATAATTAACAACTGCATTCCATTCCTCATTATTAAGTATATGTGAAAAACTTTATATTTTCTACTTATATTTTCACTTAGAATACCAGTAAAACCTGGAATTTATAAATACAGTTTTAATTCCTATGGAATTTATTTTATATGTGTAATATATGTGTTCCCCAAAAGGTTTGTCAGTGGGAAATTCTTGTTTTCCTTCTATCTGGCCATTACACAAGAAGTCAGCCATTCTCTGACAGCTGAGCTATGGAGCTGGTTACTTGATAAGGGAAGAAAGCGAAGTAATTGTATTTGTAATGCTGTATGAGTAACATGGGAAGTGAATGTTTTAAATAATCATTCATTTTAGCTGAAATAAGTGCAATTTAAAGTTTCTGCAAGTCTCCCAATAGTTTTCAGTGATATTTTATGTGACCTGACAGACTATTTATGGGTCTTTTGTGATTTATAATGTTTGATATTATAGTGGCTCTTTCTTTATGTTAGTTTTTCCATATATATGTATGTATGAAAACTTCCATGGACTATTTATCATCTAATGGTATTTTCTCAGTCTCAAGAGATAAATAATTCAGTTTGGAAGTTCATAAATTTATTATCATGAGATCTTTGAATCTCTGGATGTACTCTCTTATTTTCTTTTTTTCTTTTTAATGTTTATTTTTGGGAGAGAGGGAGACAGAGTATGAGCAAGGAGGGGCAGAAAGAGAGGACACAAAATCCCAAGCAGGGTCCAGGCTCTGAACTGTCAGCACAGAGCTCGACATGGGGCTCAAACTCCTGAACTACAAGATCATGACCTGAGCTGAAGTCACATGCTTAACCAACTTTCCACCCAGGTGCCCTATCTGTTATTTTGTTAGTAAATTCCCAGCTAAATGTTTATCATTAAAATTTAAGGGATTAGTATAATTTTACTTTCTTCCTAGTCCAGTTTTCCTCCATTTGCAAATTCTTATCAATTTGAAAGAATGGTAGTTTTTGGAAGAAAAGTATCTCATTATGACAAATAATTGGCAAGCATCTAAGAAGAAAACACTGATCCATATGGCCTTCATGTTATTAATGGTTTGGTAGTTTGGGTTTACTAGCTGATGAGGATAAATTAATCATGGTAAAAATTAGAATTAAAAATATTCTAATTTATAACTTTTATAATTATTAAAATAACCAACACGAGAAAATGATTGAATAAAATAAAAATAAACCAGTTTCCTATTTACTGTACACTAAGTTCTGATCAGTTGTCTTTTCATCTAGAGCAGTAACACTGTAAAATATAGGACATTCAGCTGGCATCAGAAGACCTGGATTCAAGTCCTGACTGCCTTCAACATGTGGGATACTAGGTAGATGAGCCTGCCAAGATCAAACGAGAAAAGGAAATACAAATGAAAATGATCTGATAGCTGTAATCACACACCATGTAAGGGATATGTATTAGTTATTAAATGTGACTCAGGCTGTGTTCCAAATAGTTTAATTAACTTTTACTATATGTTTTGTATAATGTTAAATAGTATTAGATAGTTAAATCATTACCATCTGCAGGAGTGTTGTGGAATGGTTTTTGACATTATTTAAAATGGAATTTTTTTCTTTAAAAAGCCATGGATTTGGGTAACTGTTTTGTGACCTCTTGGATACTTGCTAATTATTACAGTTAATGAACTTGTTTTCTTTTAAAAAGACAGCAGTTTGATGTTCTAAAAAATGTTACATTCTTTAGAATTACATTAGTCGAGCTTTTTAATGATGCAAGGAAGAGATAAGGGGAATCATTGAGAGTGGACAAAGAAACATAAACTAGGAGACGATACTGTCTCCCCATCTATGTCGTCTGTCCCCGTGAGTCCCAGTGCTTATAAATCTGGAATGTATAGCAAACATTGTGGATAAGTTTGGACAACAGCTCAGCATCACTGGAGATAAACCAAGTTCAAAATATTCGCCATCTCTTTTGGTCCTCTATTTCCTTCTTCACACCAAACCCCACAGCAGTTCTAATTGGATCAGCCTACACAGCAGGATTGATTACATTAACAACATAAGTTACACATTGCACCAACTTTATTCAGCAACAGTCCTTTTAGACCTGCTGTCTTAAGAATATCCATGGATTGATCCAATTTAGGAATATATCATTCTTTATAACAAACAAATGTTTTATTCTAATATTTTATACTATAACATTTTATAGTAAATTTAGATGTGTATGTGTGACTTTACTTTCCAAGTTTTTTTTTTTCCTGAGAGCCCCATGAAAAACATAATTACAGGATTAATCAACAGTTATTTGCTAAGTGTCTGAGATTCTTCATTGCTGTAAAAGTATCCATCATTTAATATCAAATGAGAAGATAGGATAGAAGAAGATATATTCAGGAAGCCTTCTGTGAATTCCTCTCTTCATTACTGAATGTTTATCTATTTTTCTCATAGTCATCATCACACCATGGAAATTGACAGCTTCCTTGTCTTTATTCCTTACTAGACTAGTATGAGCTTCATGTAGTCAAAGACTGTGTCTGTTGTACTCACAAATGTCAGGCACTTAAACAACAAATATGCAATAAATTGTTTTTGACTGACTGCTTGAATAAATATGAATAACTAGATGCCTCAGGATGCTAACTTTTAAATATAGAACTCTAGTCAGATTTAAATTTGGCAACATTCTATGGAATTTTCATATCCTTATCTTTTATCTGATATTCAACTAGATACTTAAAGGCCAATATAGCTTTTTAGTAGAATGCCTCCCTACCTTAAAATAAAAGTAATATATAAGATCCTCTAGCAGAAATTTAATTTATAGCAATATTCATATTATTAACACCTAGAATATTCTCTTTGTGTAAATGTTGAAGTATTTATTTTGAAATATATATATCTATATATGGATTATTTAGAAACATTTACCACTTATTTGGAAATAACTAATGTTCTAAATAAACTACTTAGAAATATGTGTTGTGTGAGTAGTAGCTATAAAAAGAAAATCCTGTATTTTTGGTGATTAGAATTAGTTTTAGTATCAGTTTGGTGATATACAATGATATAAAGCATTTGACACATATCACCAGTGAATGTCTTCCCAATACTATTTCAAATTAAAATATTCTTGTGTGTAAATGTATGGTGGGAAATCACGGCACAATTTATAGAAAGGACATTGAGACTGCAGATAAGTCACTGCTCTTTGCAGCATCAACAGTTGTATTTGCAACCCATGTGTCTCTTGTCATTTACTCCATTTTAAAACAGAATCTTTTGTCATTCAGTTACATTGATAAATTTTTCAGGTAGCCAATTTCACAGCTCTCTCTGAAGATGTGTTGGAGTTCTGAGTCACTGAGGTTTGGTTTGAATATTACATATTTGCTGTTACATTAATACTTTTTAAATAGTGGGCCATCATACCTAATTTTTTTTTTTGTTTTCAAATCAAGTCGTGTCAAATAATGGTAACAATGCAGCATTAATTTTGTTCTCACTTGTATGCATAGTGATCTTCTATTGCTTAAATGTGAATGTAATATTCTTGCCGTTACATTTACTGGTGTTGAGGGAGGAAAGTTTTGTTTTTTGTTTTTACATAGATAAATAGGGCTGTTATTAGATGCCGTCTTCTCATCATGGTGTTCCAACAAAAAATAACAGTTCACTCATCTTTGGGTACACAGTTTTTCATTTTTGTTAACCACCTTGCCAATTAAAATAGACAATTCTTATACTTAATGAGAAAGTTCTTGTGCTTCTCAAAAGGTGACTTAAACCACAATAATTTAACCCATGCATAATAGGAAGTTATAATCTTTATTAAGCAATTCTATAAAATTCTACATTCATAATCAAGACCTTTTTATTCACTTTTATAGATCAAAACATAAAGTAATATCCAAGAAAGTCATAATAGTTAAAACAACTATTTATATAGCTCATGATTCTGATTAAGTCAGCAGTGTGGAGTGGACTCAAATGGGTGATTGCCTACTGGTCTCAGCTAGACTCACAACTTCAGTTATACCATTCTGACAAGGAAGATAGTTAACTGTTCACTGGGGTTGCCAGCAGGACTGGGCCACATGTCTCCAGCAGGCTGGCTTGTGCTCCTTCACATGGCAGCATTATGAGAGCTCCCAGGAGCAGCAAGAAAGGGCAAGTCACAATGCACAGGCAATTTTCAGTTTCTGGCTTTTTTTTTCTAATTTTTAAAAAGTGTTTACTTATTATTTTTTTGAAAGAGAAAGAGAGCAAGCGCAAGCAGGAGAGGGGCAGAGAGAGAGGGAGACACAGAATCTGAAGCAGTCTCCAATGTTGTGCTCAGGCTGTGCTTAGGCTGTTAACACAGAGCCTGATGTGGGGCTCAAACCCACAAACCATGAGATCACGACCTGAGCCTAAGTCAGACGCTTAACCAGTGAAGCCACTCAGGTCCCCCAAGTCTCTGCTTGTTTTATATTTGCTACTGTTTTCATTGGACAGAGCAAAAATCAGAGCTAAGCCAGAGTCACTATGGAAGAGTACTGCTAAAGGGCTTAGACAAAGGGAAGGGAAGAATTTGCAATCTCTTTGGATGGATTTTGGGGAAACTGATTTATATACTCCTATGTAACTGTCTTTTTAAAAGTATCAATTTATTTGTAATTACAACTGGTATCAAACACCAAGTTATTGATAGGTTAAACAGCAAATGTTTGTACTGTCTTTTTTTTTTTTAAGTTTATTTATTTATTTTGAGAGAGGGAGAGTGAGAGAGAGAGGAGAGAATGTGAGCAGGGGAGGGGCAGAGAGAGAGAAGAGAGCGATCCCAAGCAGGCTCCACAGTGACAGCTGGTAGAGCCAGATAGATGCAGGGTTTGAACTCACAAACTCAGATCATGACTTGAGCCAAAATCAAGAGTCAGATGCTTAACCAACTGAGCCTCCCAGGTGCCCCTCCACTCTCTTATGTTGCCAAATCTGGCAATTTTTAGCTTACCCCCTTGATATTAAATACTTAATTTTTATAATATATAAACTTATGTATTCTAAACCTTTCATTATCAGTTCACGTTTTTTGGTTAATGGATTGAGAACTCATTGGACATTTTTAGACATTTGGCTAAGATGGTATATATAACATTCAATATAACATTGAATTATGTGATCCTAAATCTCTCAAGTATTAAAAATATATAAAATCAGCAATAAGTCTTGAATTTTGTTCTAAAAGAGTAAAAACTTACTACACTGACCTTAATAAGTAACTGATGTTATATACATATATATGTGTATATATATATATATATATAATATACATATATATGTGTGTATATATATATATATATATATATATATATATATATAATAGTTCCCTTGTGGGTCTACCTTTATTGACATGATTAATCTGCATTCTAAATATTCTGGACTCCCCTTCCTTAGAATTATTTTCAGAATTCTGAAGCCACATATTTGGAAAACAAAAACAGAACATTTCTTTATCATAGAGCCACAGACTACCAATTTATTTTTCTCTGTTTTTTTTTCTCTTCCTACTTCACTGAGTTCATTCAATGTTGTCCTTCTGCCCCTGAAGCCAATGGCAAAGGATCCTCAAGAAAAGGCTTTGTGGAGGGGTGCCTGGTGGCTCAGTCGGTTAAGCATGGGACTTTGGCTGAAGTCATGATCTTGCAGTTTGTAGGTTTGAGCCCTGCATTGGGCTCTGTGCTGACAGCTCAGAGCCTGCTTCAGATTCGGTGTGTGTCTCTCTCTCTCTGGCCCTTCCCTGCTTGTGCTCTCTCTCTCATAAATAGACATTAATTTTTTTTTCTTTTAAAGAAAAGGCCTGGTGGAAATGAATGCTGGAGCTAAACTGAAGCCTAAGAGACTGGCAAGCCTAAATGAGTAGGTGATCTTTCTGCCCACTTCATCCATCACATTACTTACCACCATGTTCCAGTGAGAATCTATCAGTGTAGGTAACAAAAACAACCACGATTTAAGCAAAAACAAAGTAAAACAAAAAGGAATTTATTGGAAGATCAAAGAAAGAACTTTAAGAATCTGAGCCCTCCCTAGAACCTCAGGGTTAGAACTGGGCCTCATAATTTCTTTTCCCCCATCTCTGTCTCATCTCTGTTTCTCTTTGCCTGTTAATTTACTCTCTCCTACTGCAGCCAGATTTCTCCACTCAGGCGGGAAGAATGACCAGCAGGAGTCCTTTGTTCATATCATGTCAGCTTGGCAATCACAGAGGAAGGAAGTATTTAGAATGAGGTTTCTTCCATCCATTACTTTTGATTATTCTGGCTCCAGCACTGGAGAAGCTTATTACCATCATTAAATACAAATTATTGGATTTTACTGCATGCCAGGTACTGTTCTGTGAGCTCTCCATGATTAACTAATTTAATTCTCACAGGAACTATTGGAGACAATCATATGAAGTAGATGCAATTCCATATTATGTGCATTTTACAGATGAAAAAATTGAAGAACAAAAAAATTAAGTAACTTACAAAGTCACACAGCTAGAAAGCTGCAGAGCCATGATTCAATATGAGGTAGGCTGCTCCAGGGCGATGCTCTGGTCAGTCTGCCATGGTTTGGATGTTTTGGGAAAATAGTGGTTGCATTTTCCCTACATTTCTACTGGACCCCTCCCAGGAAATGGCAATTCATGTTCTAAAACAGTTCTATATAATCAACAATGGTTCCTCTTTGAAAAAACTGAATTTGAAATACATTTATAGGTTTTTTTGTTTTGTTTTGTTTTGTTTTTGGAAACATGCAATTTAGGGCTCTTAGAATTAGAAAACAATTAGCCTCAAGTTTATCCGGATAGCTGGGAATAAAAGGACTAAATATAATTGTGACTGGAGAGTAAATGATCATGTAGGGCAAAGATCTGTCAAAAATTCTTACCCCGGGTTCATCCCACCTTCATAATCAAAATTACCCCTAGTTGAGCTTTGTGTAATTTCTTGTTCCTAGTGTGGACATTAGTTATCAATTTTATATATATATATATATATATATATATATATATATATATATTTTTTTTTTTTTTTTTTTTATAGAAACGGTTTATTTTCCGTCAACCTTATTTCCATTTTGCTTCTCCGCAGAGCAGCAGCTCAAGACCACTCGGTGGTGGTTCCCACCCATTCGGTGGCCTGAGCAGTGGGGGCTGCAGACCAGTCTTCCGTGGCGGGCTGAGCGCTCCAGTCCTCGGTGGGGAACTGCTGGATAGGCACGGAGGGCACCTGCACGCCTTCGGACCAGTCTGCGACCTCAGGCTGCGCAGCAGTGAACTCAGGAGCTGGAGCAGTCCACTCTCCCTGAAATTCCTCCTTGGTCACAGCCTTCTCGGCAGCAGCCTGCTCTTCCTTTTCGATCTCTTCAGGATCCCTGTAGAAGTAGAGGTCAGGCATGACCTCCCAGGGGTGTTCACGGGAGATGGTGCCACGCATGCGCAGAACTTCCCGGGCCAGCATCCACCACATCAGACCCACTCTTAAAGAGTATTGATTTTACTGTGATTCTCTGAAGAAGCATCACAAGTACTTTGCACTACCAGATATAAATAAAATATTCATAAGTAGTGAAATGACTTCTAGCAATTTATAAAGAAAAGTTCCATATTGCAGGGCAAATTCTGAATTATAGGTCTGCAGGACCTGCACTTTTGAAGCATGGTGTTGTGGAGCAAGCTACACCTCCATAAACAAGGAAACTCCTTTCCACCTTTGATTTTTTGTCTACTGATACATGGCTTCTCTATTATATTTGAGCTGCAAAGAACCTCCTGAGCTCCTCATTATGAAAACTTCTGTTACCGGTGAAGAGGCTAGAAAGAGGTTGTGTGGGTTAACGATGCTGTCTCTCTCACTTCACTTCTTGGGCTGTTTCATCAAGTCCAGGAACAAGGCATCTTATTTTATTTTATTTAACTTTTTTATCACTGTCCTTAGCAAAAGAGAAAAAGAAAATCCCTTTAGAAACTAGCCATTGCTCTTAAGACACCATCGATAATGATGAAGAAGCAAACTCTAATCTTTCTGAAGTGAATTTTTGGCTGAAGACATTACATGTCTATAACCTCAAGAGACATTATTATCCAACTTTATATAGAGATGGTGTTGGGAAGGCCATATGGGTTCACATTCAGAAGAGAACATTTGTGTGTGTATGTGAACTAAAAAGACATCTATACAAGTTTGTGCAAATCAGAATTGATACAGGATACCAAAGGACATATTTTTAGGCATGTGTCTAGAGATTTTTCCTCCCCAAATTATTTATTGATCATGTGTCATATGCTGAACCATGACAAAATATTGACCCTGCCATCAGGAAAAGGGACAAAACTAACATTTTTAAAAAAATTATATCTGTGGTCTAGAAATTGCCATTTAATCATCTGATGCATTTATTTTCAGAGCAGGGAACTGAATAATGAACTAGGTAGACAAGGTCCCTGGTATCAGGGAAATTATGTTCTAATAGAAAAGGAAAAAAAACCCAGTCAATGAATAAGATAATTTCAGGTAACACTAAGTGCTATGAAGAAAACTTTAGAAGTGTGATATGACAGAGGGGTAAAGAAGAGGACACTTGAAATATATAAGGGCATTTTGGAGACAAATATTTGCGTTGAATGCTGAATATGAAGAAGGAAATAGCTAAAGTGAATTGGTAAAGGAAGACTATTCCAATGACAGCAAGGCAAAGACTCTGAAACTTATACACACATTATCTCCTTTAATCCTCACTAGGTTTCTGTGAACCATGTAGTACTAGACTAATTTTATAGACAGAAGAAAACATAGACATAACTTATAAAGGTCGCTGACTCAGTAAACATGACGTCATGACATGAGCTCAGGATTATCTCGTTCTTTCTGCTACACATGCCGCTTCATTGGGACTAAAGCACAGATTAAACATATGTAACAGAAAGGAATTCCAAAGAAAAAAAAAGATTCCTGTTATAAACACTGGGTTAAAAATGTCCTAGGTGAGGGGCGCCTGGGTGGCTCAGTTGGTTGAGCGCCCAACTTCGGCTCAGGTCATGATCTCCCCGTTTGTGAGTTCCAGCCCCACGTTGGGCTCTGGGCTGACAGCTCAGAGCCTGGAGCCTGCTTTGGATTCGGTGTCTCCCTCTCTCTCTCTCTGCTCCTCCCCTGTTCACGCTCTGTCTCTGTCTCAAAAATAAATAAAGATTAAAAAAAAAATCCTAGGCGATCCTGATTCATCCTTTTCTTTCTGCTAAGAAATACACAGCAAAGACTTACACTTGTCCATTTATTGATTCATGCAGTCAATAGATACTTTTGGGTGTCTACAGTTTGACTACAACATGTTTTAAGAGTTTGGAATAAAGATGTGATGAATAGTATGAAGTACTTTCCTTCAAGAATTTGAAAGTGTTTTTTTTCATATATTGTTTGAATGTTAGCAGTGTAATTTGTTCTGTCGAAAGTTACACCGAAGGAAATAAATCATTTTATTTATCACTTTATTATATATTATATATTGTATTACTGAGACTGCCTCTGAATTCTGAGAAATGCCAAAGGAAAGACTTGAACATCCTTAATTCAGCCTTGTCTAGGTCTATTGTTTTCAATTAATTCTTTTTCCTTTGTGATTTCTAGCTTATTCTCTTACTGGCTAATGGCTAGATAGGACAATGGTTCAGCAAAAATAACAAAAGCATTTATTCATACTCATTTCCCTTAAATATAAATATGCACTTGTGAAAGGAAATCTATGGTTATTTAAGCCAATGCCTGTATTTAGTGTTTGCATAACTGTTCTCCTACCTGAAGTTTAAACAGTAATCTATCTGCAGATACTAAGTACTTAATATTGCTCACTGGAAGGATAAACACTGCCATATATTACTCTTTAACTTTTTTTAATAGTCTTTACTATCATTATACTATATTTTAATGTATTATTATGTGGCTTTACTAAGAAGTAAAGGAGACAGATCATGTAGGCCTTGTGGTATTGTAACGACTTTGGTTTTTACTCAAAGGAGAAGAGAAACTATTAGAGAATCTCGAGCATGAATGCCCTGAGCTGATCTATATTTTTAACAGAACAAGTCTGGATGCTATTTTGAGTACAGGCTGAAGGGTGGATGAGTAGAAGCAAGGACATGAGATAGCAGGCAAAGCAATAATCTGGATGCGGTTATTTGATATGTGTTTGGGGTGACAGAATGTGCCAGGGACTGGAATATAGGCATCAAACTGGAATGAACTTGGTTTTTTCATTGCTATATCCCCAGGGCATGATATCATTGCTGGAGAATTATAGCAGAAGCTATTTGACTGAAGCTTGTTGACTGAAAGGATAGATGGAAAAACAGACAATCATTTTTATAGCTTCTGTCTTCTCCCCAGCTGTTTATTACTTAGTTTTAAGATCTAAGCTACTTATTCTCTCATTAAAGAAAAAAAAATAAGTAAAAGAGAAACAAGCAAAGTAGCCAGTTTCTTCTTAAATTTAATTGAATTCAACAAAAAACTTTTGAAGTACTTTTATGTGATGAATCCTTTTGGGATATTAAGGACATCAAATGCCAACAGAATGTTCCAACACAGTGAGATGAGATTATTGCTTAGGGTCAGGGCTATGCCATAGTACCAAAATTTACTTTAAAATTAAAATTGCTACATAGGATTTAATTTCCTCCTCAGAAGGGAATAACCTTTTCGTTGAATCAGACTTCCCTTTTTCTGGGTACTATAAATGGAATCACAACCTGAACGTTACAGAGTGCCTACATAGCAGACTATATTAGAAAAGTTTGGGGAACAAAGGGCACCCAAGTGCATTTAGTTTGCAACATTTTCTGTAGGGAAGTGGAGAAATGAGACACATACTCACACACTGTTTAGATACAAAGAAACACTGGATAGATACAGAAGTAACTAACGCCTGGTTGTCTATAGGGTGCAGGAGATAGAGTAAACTTTTTAATAGTTTTTTTTAAATGTCATTTTGATAATTGATCATGAGAATTATTACCTAGTCAATGAGTAAATAAATAAATAAAACCAATCTTTTATTTTTATTTATTTGTTTAATTCTTGTATAATTAACACAGTGTTACATTAGTTTCAGGTGTACAATATAGTTCAACAATTGTATACATTATTCAGTGCTCATTACAATAAGTGTACTCAACCCCTTCACTTACTTTTATCCATTCCTCCCACCCACCTACCCTCTGGTTACCACCAGTTTTTTCTCTACAGTTAAGAGTCTGGTTTTTTGTTTCTTTTTTTCTTTGGTTCTTAAATTATACATATAAGTGAAATCATATGGTGTTTGTCTTTCTCTGACTGACTTATTTCACTTAGCATTATACTCTCTTGATCCATCCATGTTTTTGCAAATGGCGAGATTTCATTCTTTTTTTATAGCTGAGTAATATTCCATTTATCTTTATTTCTTTATCCATTCATCTATCGATGGACACTTGGGTTGTTTCCACAATTTAGCTATTGTAAATAATGCTGCATTAAACATAAGGTGCATATATCTTTTTGAATTAGTGTTTTGGTATTCTTTGAGTATATGCCCCATAGAGGAATTACAAGATCATATGGTAATTCTGTTTTTATTTTTTTGAGGAACCTCCACATTCTTTTTCACAGTGGCTGCACAAGTTTGCATTCCCACCAAGAGTGCATGAGGGTTCTTATTTTCCACAATCTTGTGGTTTTTTTTTTTTTTTAGCCATTATAACAGGTGTGAGGTAACATTGTGTTTTGATTTGCATTTCTCTGATGATTAGTGATGTTGAACATTTTTTCTGTCTGCTTTAGAGAAATGTCTATTTATGTCTTCTGTCCATTTTTCATTAGATTATTTGTTTTTTGCTGTTGAGTTGTATAAGTTCTTTATATATTTTGGATATTAACCCCTTTTTGGATACTAACCCCTTTTTGGATACATCACTTGGAAATATCCTCTCCCATTCAGTAGGTTGTCTTTTTATTTTGTTGAGTTTCCTTCCTTGTGCAGAGGCTTTTTATTTTGATGTAGTCCTAGTAATTATTTTTGCTTTGTTTCCCTTGCCTCATGAGACATATCTAGAAAAATGTTGCTACAGCTGATGTCAAAGTAATTGCTGCCTGTGCTTGCTTCTAGGATTTTTATGGTCCTTGATTCATTTTGAGTTTATTTTTGTGTATGGTATAAGAAAGTGGTCCAGTCTCATTCTTTTGCATGTGGCTGTCCAGTTTTCCCAGCACCATTTGTTGAAGAGACTGACTTTTCCCCATTGCATGTTTTTACCTCCTTTGTCAAAGATTAATTGACCATATGATTATGGGTTTATTTCTGGGCTCTCTAGTCTGTTCTATTGATCTATGTGTCTATTTTTGTGCCAGTACCCTCCTATTTTCATTACTACAACTTTGTAGTGTATCTTGAAATCTGAGATTGTGATACCTCCAGTTCTTTTCTTTTTTCTTTTTTCTTTTTCCCAAGATTGATTTGGCTATTTGGAGTCCTTTGTGGCTCCATACAAATGTTAGGATTATTTATTCCAATTCTGTGAAAAATGCTGTTGGTATTTTGATATAGATTGCATTAAATCTGTAAATTGCTTTGCGTGGTTTCAACATTTTAGCAATATTTATTCTTCCAGTTATGAGAAAGGAATATCTTTCCATTTGTTTGTGTTTCATCAATTTCTTTCATCAATGTTTTATAGTTTTCAGTGCATAGGTCTTTTACCTCTTTGGTTAAATTTATTCCTAGGTACTTTATTATTTTGATGCAATTGTAAATGGAATGGTTTCCTTAATTTCTCTAGTAGTAGTTTTCTATAGAGTCTTGAGGGTTTTCTATATATACTATTATGTCATCTGCAAATAGTGAAAGTTTTACTTCTTCTTTACCAATATGGGTGCCTTTTATTTGTTTTTCTTGTTTGATTGCTGTGGCTAGGGCTTCCATTACTGTGTTGAATAAAAGTGGTGAAAGTGGATATCCTTGTCTTATTCCTGATCTTAGGAGAAAAGCTCTCAGTTTTTCATCTTTAAGTATGACATTAGCTGTGGGTTCTTCATCTATAGCCTTTATTATGTTGAGACATGTTACCTCTAAACCTTTGTTGTCATTATGAATGGATGTTGTACTTTGTCAAATGCTTTTCCTGCATTTATTGAAATAATTATATGGGGGCACCTGGGTGACTCAGTTGGTTAAGCATATGTTCTTAATCTCAGCTCAGGTCTTGATCTCAGGGTCATGAGTTCAAGCCCCACATTGGGTTCCACACTGGGCATGAAGCCTACTTTAAAAAAAGAGAAAAAGAAAGAAAGAAAGAAAGAAAGAAAGAAAGAAAGAAAGAAAAGAAAAGAAAAGAAATCATATGGTTTTTATCCTCTCTCTTGTTGATGTGATAGATCATGTTGTTTGGTTTACCAGTATTGAAACACCCTTGCATCCTGGGAATAAATCCCACTTGATCTTGGTGAACTATTTTTTTAATGTATTGTTGTATTTGGCTTGATAATATTTTGTTGAGGATTTTTTCATCTATTTCATCAAAGGTGTTGGCCTGTGGTTCTCTTTTTTGTGGTAACTTTATCTGGTTTGGGCATCAGGCTCATTCTGGCCTCATAGAATACATCTGGAAGCCTTCCTTCCTGTTCTATTTTTGGAATGGTTTAAGAAGAATAGGTATTAACTCTTCTTTTAATGTTTGGTAGAATTCACCTGTGAAGCTATCAAGTCTTGAATTTTTGTTTGTTAGGAGCTTTGTGATTACTGATTCAATTCATTGCTGGTTATTGGTCTGTTTAAATTGTCTATTTCTTCCTGATTCATTTTTGGGGGTTATGTTTCTAGGAATTTATCTATTTCTTCTAGGTTGTTTAGTTTGCTGGCATATAAATTTTTATAATATTTTTTTACAATCCTTTGTCTTTTGTGGTGTCAGTTAATATTTCTCCTCTTTCATTTCTGATTTTGTTTGAGTTCTCTCCCTTTGATTGATTGGTTGATTGATGAGTAAGGCTAAAGGTTTATCAGTATTGATCTTTTCAAAGAACCAGCTCCTGGGTTTATTGACCTATTCTATTGCTTTTTACTTAAAAAATTTTTTTGTTTGAAGTTTATTTATTTTAAGAGAAACAGAGACAGCACAAGTGGAGGGAGGGGTAGAGAGAGAGTGAGAGAGAGAATCCCAACCAGGCTCTACACTGTTAGTGGAGAGCCCAAAATGGGACTCAAACTCACAAACCATGAGATCATGACATCAGCCAAAACCAAGAGTTGGACTCTCAACTGACTGAGCCACCCAGGTACTCCTATTGGTTTTTAGTTTCTAATTTGTTTATTTCTGCTTTATTCCTTATTATTTCCTTCCTTCTACTGTTTTTGGGTTTTGCTTGTTCTTTTTTCTTTTTTGTTTGTTGTTTTTTTCTTTTTTCTAGCTCCTTTAGGTGTGAGGTTAGAGTGTTTATTTGATATTTTTCTTGCTTCTAGGGTAGGCCTGTATTGCTATAAACTTCCCTCTTAGAACTACTTTTGCTGCATATACCAAAGATTTTGGACCATTGTGTTTTCATTTTCATTTCTCTCCATGTATTTTTTTTTTACTTCCTTTTGATTTTTTGGTTTATCCATTCATTGTTGAAGTCTCCTACTATTATGGTATTACTATCGATGAGTTTCTTTATGTTTGTGATTAATTGATTTATAAATTTGGGTGCAGCCACATTTGGCACATAAATGTTTACAATTCTTAGGTCTTCTTGGTGGATAGACCCCTTGATTATGATATAATGCCCTTCTGCATCTCTTGATACAGTCTTTATTTATTTATTTTTTTTTTAATTTTTTTTTCAACGTTTATTTATTTTTGGGACAGAGAGAGACAGAGCATGAACGGGGGAGGGGCAGAGAGAGAGGGAGTCACAGTATCAGAAACAGGCTCCAGGCTCTGAGCCATCAGCCCAGAGCCCGACGCGGGGCTCGAACTCACGGAGTGCGAGATCGTGACCTGGCTGAAGTCGGACGCTTAACCGACTGCGCCACCCAGGCGCCCCTACAGTCTTTATTTTAAAGTCTAGATTGTCTGATATAAGTATGGCTACTCCAGCTTTCTATTATTGACCATTAGCATGATAGATGGTTCTCCATCCCCTTATTTTCAATCTGAAGGTGTCTTTAGGTCTAAAGTGGGTCCCTTGTAAGCAGCATATAGATGGATCTTGTTTTCTTATCCATTCTGTTACCCTATATCTTTTGATTGGAGCACTGAGTCCACTGATGTTTACAGTGAGTACTGAAAGATATGAATTTATTGCCATTATGATGCTTGTAGAGTTGGAGTTTCTGGTGGTGTACTCTGGTCCTTTCTAATCTTTGTTGCTTTATCTATATCTATATCTATATCTAGATATCTAGATATAGATATAGGTATATAGATATCTAGATATATATCTATAGATATAGATATAGATTTTTTTTTTCAACTTTCCTCCGCTCAGAGAGTCCCCCTTAAATTTTCTTGTAGGGCTGGTTTAGTGGTCACAAACTCCTTTAATCTTTGTTTGTCTGGGAAACTTTTTCTCTCTCCCTCTATTTTGAATGACAGTCTTGCTGGATAAAGAATTCTTGGCTGCATATTTTTCTGATTCAGCACACTGAATATATCCTGCCACTCCTTTCTGGCCTGCCAAGTTTCTGTGGATAGGTCTGCTGCTAACCTGATCTGTCTTCCCTTGTAGGTTAGGGACTTTTTTCCCCTTTTTTCTGTCATGATTCTCTCCTTGCATGAGTATTTTGTGAATTTGACTATGATATGCCTTGTTGATGGTCGGTTTTTGTTGAATCTAATGGGGGTCCTCTGTGCCTCCTGGATTTTGATGTGTGTGTCTTTCCCTGGTTAAGAAAATTTTCTGCTATGATTTGGTCACATAACCCTTCTAGCCCTATTTCTCTCTCTTCCTCCTCTGAGACCCCTATGATTCTGATGCTGTTCCTTTTTAATGAGTGACTGATTTCTCTAATTCTTAAATTGTGCTCTTTTGCCTTAATCTCCCTCTTTTTTTCTGCTTCATTATTCTCCCTAAGTTTGTCCTCTATATCGCTGATTCTCTGTTCTGCCTCATCCATCCTTGCCACCACAGCATCCATCTGTGCTTGCAGCTCAGTTATAGCATTTTTAATTTCATTCTATTTTTTACTTCTTTTATGTCTGCAGAAAGGGATTCTAATCTATTTTCGACTCCAGCTAGTATTCTTATTATCGTGATTCTAAATTCTGGTTCAAACATCTTGCTTGTATCTGTGTTGGTTAAATCCCTGGCTGTCATTTCTTCATGCTCTTTCTTTTGGGGTGAATTTCTTTGTTTTGTCATTTTGAAGGGAGAAAAGGAATTAATGAGGTAGAAAACTTAAAATTAAAAAAATTTAATTAAAAAAATTAAAATTAAAAAATTAAAACACACACACACAAAATCGAATAAATGATGCTAGATCCTAGGTGTGTTTTGGTCTGGGTGTTGAAAGTGGTTTGACAGATTAGAGGAAAAAAAGGGAGGAAAAAGAAGAAAAAAGGGAAATTGAGAATTTGAAAAAAATGAATACAGTGAAGTAGACTAAAATGAGATAATGGGAGTAAAATAGAATTTGAAAAAAT
The DNA here is from genome assembly GCF_007474595.2 of Lynx canadensis. Lineage (NCBI taxonomy): Eukaryota > Metazoa > Chordata > Mammalia > Carnivora > Felidae > Lynx > Lynx canadensis. Next base: position 65,557,827 of record NC_044309.1, read on the forward strand.
TTACACAAAAGTAAAAAAATATAGTAAAATAATTAAAGAAAAATATTTTTAATAGAAATTGAAAGTAAAAATGAAGTTTTTCTCTTTCTGCATTCAAGAAAAATAAAAGAAACGAAAAAGAGAAAAAAAAAAGAAAATCGTTTGAAAATTTCAAAAAGTGAATACGTTGAAGTAGACTAAAATAAAATGATGAAAGTAAAATAGAATTTGAAAAAATTTACACAAAAGTAAAAAATAGCAATAAAATTAAAGAAAAATATTTTTAATAAAAATTGAAAATAAAAATGATTTTTTTCTCTTTCTGTATTCAAGAAAAAGAAAAGTGAAAAAGAGGGAAAAAAAGAAAGAAAGGAAATTGAATAGACGAACCTGCTAACAGATTGAAGTAGGACTGAAATTGCTTCGTTTTCCCCTAGAAGTCAGTCTATGTAGCATTATATAGTCCATAAACTAAGCAGGCGGTGGGACTTGTGTTCTTGAAGAGCAAAGTTGACCCAGTTGGACGGGGCTCAGTGTAACAGCTCCGCTCTCCATTAGATGGCGCTGCTAGCCTACTGGGGTGGATTGTTGCAGTGTTGTAGGTGCGTATGCGCATGCGCAAGAGTGGTGATGATGGCACCACCCACCTACGCAGTCTGTTCTTCCGGATTAGCAATCAAGCACCTGACCCCTGTCTTCAGCTCTCGTCCACTCCCCGCTTTTTCACTCTCCGTGACCAAGCCCCAGGCAGTACCTCTTTCCTGAGTTTTGTGTCAGATGTGGCTGTTTTCCTCTGCCCCTTACTTCTGAAGGAATGCGGCTTTGACCCGTTCAGCCCCTCTGTGGGAGGGCCTCACCGAGCAATGGCCGAATGAACAATGGCCGAATGTCGGCTGCACCCAGGAACGCTGGCTGCACCCTGCTGCTGCCGGTGCCCGAGACTGCAGCCAGGTGCCAGCCCATCCCAGAAAAAGTTCACGAGACAGTGTAGCAGCAGCGTTTCAGGGATTATGGAAAATCACAACACACATCTGGCACCAGGCTTCACCCTTAACGATCTTGTTCTAGCACCAGTGAATGTGGCCGTTTTCTGGGGTCTGCTGGGACCAGGTGGCTTCAACAGTCTCCACCGAATGTCCTTCCAGCAGTGGAACCGCTTTTCCCCGTGTGGCCTGAGAACGTCCCGGACCCCACTCTGCTCCTGCGGATTTGCCCTTCCCACCAGAGCACCGCCAGGTATCGAGCTGTGGAGTTGCAGACTCTGCACTCCCCCTGTTTACAGTCTTAATGGAATTTAAACCCTCTCCTTTTTCCTTTCTCCCTTTTTATTTTAGTCACTGCGGCTGGGTTTCCAATTTTCCACTTTCTCCAGCTGCTTTTGGGGAAGGGTGCTTTTCCTGTATTCTCCCCCTCCCCCCTGTGTCTGTCCTCTTTCCACCTGCAAAAGCACCTCCCTTCCTGCGGCTTCTCGCTCCCCAAGTTCACCTCTCCGCGCTGTGTAACTGCTGAATTCTGTGGTCCAGGTTGTGCAGATTGTTGTGTTAATCCTCCAGTCAGTTTTCTAGGTGTGCTGGATGGTTTTGTGTCGGTCTGGCTGTATTTCATGGACGCGAGACACACAAAAAACTTCCATGCTGTTCTGCCATCTTGGCTCCTCCCCTATCCATTCATTGTTTAGTAGCATATTATTTATCCTCCATGTGTTTGTGCTCTGTCTAGATTTTTTCCCTTGGACAATTTCTGGTGTCATTGTGTGTGTTGTGGTCAGAAAAGGTGCATGCTAACACTTTGATCTTTTTGAATTTGTTGAGATTTGTTTTGTGGCTTAACATGTGCTCTATTCTGGAGAATTTTCCATGTGCACTTGAAAAGAATATGTATTCTGCTGTTTAGGATGAAATGTTCTGAATATATCTATTAGGTATATCTGCTCCAATGTGTCCTTCAGAAGCACTGTTTCCTGTTTGATTTCGTGTTTAAATGATTTGTCTATTGATGTTAGTGAGATGTTAAAGTCTTCTACTATTATTGTACTACTAACTATTTCTTCCTTTATATTTCTTGTTAGCTGTGTTATGTATTTGAGTGCTTCATATTTGGTGCATAAATATTTACAATTGTTGTATCTTATTGTTAGATTGTCTCCGTTATGATTATATGTCAGTCTTTTTTATTTTATTTTATTTTATTTTATTTTATTTTATTTTATTTTATTTTATTTTTTTCAATATATGAAATTTATTGTCAAATTGGTTTCCATACAACACCCAGTGCTGCAGTCTTTATTTTAAAGTCTACTCTGTCTAAGTATTGCTACCCAGCTTTCTTTTCACTTCTATTTGTATAATAAATGTTTTTCCATCCCTTCACTTTCAATCTTCATGTGTCTTTAGGTCTTAAATGAACCTCTTGTAGGCAATATATAGAAAGGTCTTATTCATTCTGTTACCCTGCACATTTTAATTGGAGCATTTAGTCCATTTACATTCAAGGTAATTATAAGTATGCACTTACGGCATTTTGTTACTTGTTTTATTGTTGTTCTTATAGTTCTTCTCTGTTCCTTTCTTCTCTTGCTCTGTTCTCTCATGGTTTTCTGGTTTTCTTTAGTGATATACTTGGATTACTTAAAAATTTTTTTTTTTTTGCATATCACCAGTTTTTTGATTTATGATTACAATTAGGTTTATATGTAATATCTTGTGCATATAGCAGCCTATATTAAGTTGATGGTGATTTAAGTTTGAATTTATTCTAAAAGCCCCTAAACTTTTACTCCTCTCTTTCCCCTGCAATGTTTTAGGTATATAGTGTCATACTTTACATCCTTTTCTGGGTTATTTACACGAATGTGGGTTTTATGTAGTTGTATCCATGTGGCAAGGTAAGTTTAGGATCCTCCCACTCCACCGTCTTCCCCTAGAAGTCCTTAAAAACTATCTTTTAAAAAGTCATAGGGGAAAAAAGAAGAGCTTAGGGAAATGAAGTGAAACAGAAAATTGCCTCAAAAGTATTTATTTTGTCACGTTTCCAACCTTCCTAAACTGCATCATGAGCTCAGCATTCTCAGATAATGAAGGGAATGTATGTGAACACTGGGAAATGACAACTGATTGTGTCATGTTCATTGTTTTTCCTTATAGAATGAGGTCCTACTCTATGGGCTGCTGATGCAAAGGCTACAAAAGCTGGTTGAAAAGAGCCAATCTATGAGGACACCTGGAAGCTCTTTGGTCCTTTCAGAGGCTAAAGAAAGTAAAATTCTGCTAAGGAGATGGTCTGCTTTCAAGAAGGGGTTACAAGAATCAAGGTTTGCAACATGTCTGTCCTCACCCTGTGTGCAATGCTGAGAAGGCTTCTGGGCATCCAGCCGTTGCTGGCACCATCGCTGTAGCAGCGCTCGAGTGTGAAGCTCCTTACGCTGTTGGGCTCAGCCTGGAGCAAGGTGTGCACATGCTACAGCCACACACAGACTCTCCACGCTTGTCAGTAACAGCTGTGAAATCTGCCCCTCGTCTCCTCTCTAGGTAAGAAATTTCCTCAGTCAGAATAACACCTGGCCCTTGAACAGAGTTGTGTATTTATAAAAATGTTTTCACCTATGTTATTCCTTCTTATGAATTCATAGAAGCCGAAAGCGGAAGAAATCTCAGATGTTGTGACCCCCATGGAGCAAAAGGAGAAATTGAATCCAGTAGAACTGATCACTTTGCCTAAAATCAAATAGCTATATAGCTGCAGAACGGAAACCAGTATTTAGTTCTGCTGACTCTCAGCCCAGTAACTTTTCCACTATCATCACATGACATTCACACTTGTTTCCATGGGTTTCCTCCACCTTTTTCTTCTGTCTGTCTTATTAAATATGTCCTATTTGTCTTCTTTTTTTCATTTATGCATTAAGGGTGACCTACTCATATCAACATCTAATAATATCTAATTTTGTTGATTCTTTCAAAAATTGCCTAAAAACTGATTATTTTGCCAGTAAGCAGTTACATTTTCATCTTTAGGTTTCCTGTCTCTCATACTGAAAAATTAAGTATGAGTATAAATGTTAATTGGAGTTGTTTTCCTTGTCATTGCAATGATTTATACTTGAGTTGTTTCCTATCAGCTTTACCGCAAGATGGAATCTTCTAAGTAAGTACTCCTTTACAAATATTCTCTCTCAGTGGGCAGACACTAATGAAGCTTCTGTCAAAAACCTGGCAAGAAAATGTTTCTTAAAGTCATAGCTGATGCCAGACATTAACTGCATCAGATTTTCTATTCTGTGGTGGGAAAAGAAAAACAAAAGCATTTGTATCTAACTTCAATTTTGCTAAAAGGGAAAAAATTATACCCAGGTCAAGGTCCAATCCAGTGAGGTTTGAATAAATGGAGCTATTGTATCTTCAAAATTCAGTGCTTGGTATGCTTAACACTCAAAATTGTGCTAATAGTTAAAGCAGCATTGTACAGAGTTGGAATGATATCCCTTTGCAAAGGTGTGCATTCTCAAAGGATACTGATTCTATACTGACTGTCTTCCCCACTCAACATTTATAGGCTCCACAGTTACCAAAATGTTGCTTTGGTACCACAGCACCAAAAGGCATATGCTCTGGCTACTAAGAGGAGGTTGCTGAAAATTGTCATTTGAGAACCTTCAGAGACATCCTCTTGATTGGTCAAAGATATTACCTTTCTCTTCTGTTGTCCATAATCCTACTCCATGCTGCTAATTTCATAGCAATTTTCTGCATGATTTCCTATTTGAAAATGCTGTGGTAGCAGTTAGAAATCTTAAAATTTTCCTAATTCACTCTAAATTGACTGCCAACACCTGTTTTGTTTTCTCCTAAAATGGGGAGAAAATTACGTTCCAACCACCAACTACCTTGTGTATATTCAGTGAAACATTTTTTTCTAGTTATAAATTTGTGTAACTTAATTGACACGGGGAATCCTTTTTTTAAAAAAGTAAAAATAAAATCTTAAGTAAATCTAAAAAGGTTTTTTTGTCATTAATACTGACTTCAAAATAATTATGATCAATAAATTATTTTATTACAATTGAAATAATTATAGTATTGGTTCATAATTATATGTTATTTGACTCAAGGAAACATCTTTCTAAACAAGATACAGGATATTTCAGAGGTCCTTCTCATCTTCTGCAAGACTCCTCTTTTTAGGGACAGAAAGCCAGAAATTTCCTACAAAATTCAAGACACAGATTTTAAGGGTCTAGTGCTTCTAAATTTTAACAAAGAAATTTGCATTGGAAAAGAGTGTTACATCCAAGAAAATGCTTTCATGCTAAAGGTTAAATTACAGAGAGAAAAACTCAACCTCCAAACTTTCCCACTGCTTAAAGAAATTGAGAAGAATTCAGTGCTGCAACATGAGCCAGCCACACAAGCAAATTTTTCAAAAATAGTATGTATAGACCATGCACCTTTCACAAAAGTTAGTGCAAAATGACGCAGTTACTTAAAAACTCTAAAATTTTCAGAAGAAAACACATAGGAGCAAATCTGCTCGACCTTGGGTTTGTCAATGGGTTTTTAGATACAATACCAAAGGCAAAGAAAAAATGTTAAGTTGAACTTTATTAAAATTATAACTTCTGGCTCTTCTCGGAGCCACTCACTGCATGGTAGAGTCTGGTGCCCCTGCCGCCACCCCGTGATGACCACCGCTACCCCCTGCTTTGTGTCGCCGCCACCTCAGGAGCAGCTGTATGATTAGGCCACAATCTTCAGTGAGTACACATATTCCTCAGTTCTGTGGTGTTCTTGGTCACACATTTATGGAGTTTCTGAAGGACAGTGGAGATTACTTCCAGGCACAGCACGACCCCTATGTAGACAAGTGAACTGTAGAAATTCATGACTACTCCACCAAGAAGCCCCCATAAGAAATCTTAAATGAATGAAATCACTCATCATTAACCTGGACACAGAGTGTTGGCTTGAAATCCACAGAGCATTTTACAAGAGTTCTGACCTGGATGGGATAAACCTCAGTGCACTTTTTTTCTATTGCCTCAGTATTACTGGATTGAAGAATTGCTCCTTCTTGTTAGGAGGTTCATTTCATTTCCCACCACACTCCCAACTTCATATTCAGAGCACTGAGAATTTCAGGTGGAGTATGTTGAAGTAGACTCAGTTTCTTTGCATCATTTCTGCTTTCAATTTTAAAATTCTTTCATAACCTTATTGAGAGTTTTTTAACAAGAGTAACATGGCTCGAGTGAACTGCCCAGCTCCTGTGAAAGTCACATGCAAGAACCTGAGATTTCTCATTTCGCACAATCCAACCAATGCGACCTTAAACAAATTTAGAGAGGAACTTAAGAAGTATGGATTTACCACAATATTAAGAGTGTGTGAAGCAACTTATGACACTACTCTTATAGAGAAAGAAGGCATCCATATTCTCGATTGGCCTTTTGATGATGGTGTACCACCATCCAGCCAGATTGGTGATGACTGGTTAAGTTTTGTAAAAATCAAGTTTTGTGAAGAACCTGGTTGTTGTATGGCTGTTCGTTGTGTTGCAGGCCTTGGGAGAACTCCAGTGCTTGTTGTCCTAGCATTAATTGAAGGTGAAATGAAATACGAAGATGCAGTACACTCCATGAGACAAAAGCGGTGTGGAGCTTTTAACAGCCAGCAACTTTTGTATTTGGAGAAGTATTGTCCTAAAATGCAGCTGTGCTTCAAAGGCTCCACTGATCATAGAAACAACTGTGGCATTCAATAAAACTGGGGTGCCTGATGTCATTACATTGGAAGTGAAACTTGAAACAGGACCTAATTTGTTGTACACATTAGCCAACATGTTGGCTTAGTGAATAAGTATAATGAAGCTTCCATAGGAGTAGTGGAAAGCAGCTTTATTAGGCCACAAATTTGACAGAATTGCAACCTCTATGCTTGGGTTACCATCAACCTGTTTGGACACTTAGCAAAAGATTCTGGCTGTTCAGCATTTAAAATGTGTTTATCACTTATACCAGTTGACCTTTCCTGAAATCATGCAGTATTGAGTTATGTCTTTAAATCTATTCCCATGCCAAAATCTTATCAATATATAAGAAATTTACAAAGATTAGGTGCCAAAATACCCAGCACAATATTGTATATTTTTAGTGTTATACAGAACTAAAATCCCAGGAACTATGAACACTCTGGACCTTATGTGGTTTACTCCTTCAGTCATTTCTAACATAGAAATTAGGGCCTATATGGTTATTTGCCTGCTCACTTTATGTTTACATCTCCCACATTTGTACCAGTATACATCAGGTTTGCTCAACCTTTTTTTTTTTATTTTTACCAAGTCTTACAATAATTGTTTCATGTCTTTCTACAAATTTTACTTTGTGCTGTTATGGAAAACCTCCATTTTGAAAATCTACATTGTACAGAAGCACATGTCTTTACTGTCTCCAGACAAAAAAGCCTTACAGTTAATTTTAATGTTTGCACTTTCAGGTGCAACTTACAGGGAGGGCCTGAGAAAAGAACAGGAGGGGGCTATTAAGTATTTTTAGTAAAACATTGCCTTTGTCTTGCGCAGAACATGTAGAATATGCTCTTTAATTTAGTAAAGATTTTTTAAAAGGTAGAGGTGCTTTGTTATTGTAGCTAAAACAATTCTTAATCATAAAATTTCTGAAATACTTGTATTTTGTTTTCTTATCTGAAGTTGTTTACCAACTTATTTTTGTTTGAAGTGTGATTTTTTTTCTTCCTTCTCTTCCCAACCTCTCTTGCAAAAAAAAAAAAAAAAGAAGAAGAAGAAGAAGAAGTGGGTTTCTGCTAATTAATTGAGCAGACATCTAATATTTTATATGCCTTTTGACCTGTATAACTTAATATTTGGATACTTGATAATTTGTCTTATTAGGTAATTGATAAAATGGTGATGTGTATTAATGTTAGTTCAACCATATATTTATAGTGTCTGGGAATGTGTGGTTATAGTTCTGTCGGAGAAATAATTTGTCAGTGTTCACCAGCTTGTAAAAATCTAGTGCAAGAACTTAAACATCTAAATAAATAATGAAATGCATTTATCATCAAAAAATAATTAAAACTTCTGCCAAAGACACTGTAAAAGAATGAAAATGAAAACCACTGACTGGAAGAAAATATTTGCAAATCACACATCTGATAAAGGACTTGTATCCAGAATATACAGATAACTCTTCAAGGTCAACAGAAAGCAAAGAGCCCAATTTAAAAATGGACAAAAATAGGAGCAGAGTTGTCATCAAAGATGGTAAACAGATGGCAAATAAGCATAAAAATGGGTGCTCAACATCATCTATCAGTAGTCAAATACAAATTAAAACAGCAATGAAATCTCATAACATACTTATTGGAATATCTAGAATACAATGACATGCAGAAGAATGAAACTGGGTCACTTTCTTACACCATGCACAAAAATGAATTCAAAATGGATGAAAGACCTGGAGACTGGAAATCACCAGAATCCTACAGGAGAAAACAGGCAGCAATCTTTTTTACCTCAGCTGTAAAAACTTCTTATAAGAGATGTCTCTGGAGGCAAGGGAAATAAAAGCAAAAATGAACTATAGGAACCCTATCAAGATAAAAAGCTTCTGCACTGCAAAGAAAACGATCAACAAAACTAAAAGGCAACCGACAGAATGGGAGATGTTTGCAAATGACATATTGGATAAAAAAAATCAATACCCAAAATCTATGAAGAACTTACCAGACTCAACACCCAAAACCAAACAATCCAGTGAAGAAATGGGGAGAAGACATGAATAGACACTTTTCCAAAGAAGACATCCAGATGGCTAACAGACACATGAAAAGATGCTTAACATCACTCATCATCAGGGAAATACAAGTCAAAGCCACAATGAGATACCACCTCACACCTGTCAGAATGGCTAAAATTTTCTTCACTGTTGGTGAGAAAGCAAAGTGGTGCAGCCACTCTGGAAAACAGTATGAAGATTCCTCAAAAAATTAAAAATAGAGCTACCCTATGATCCAGCAATTGCACTACTAGATATTTATCCAAAGTATACAAAAAAAATTATGGAAAGAGCCCAAATGTCCATTCACTGATAAATGGATAAGAAGATGTGGTGTTTTCCATTGTCTGTACACACACACACACAAACACACACACACACACACACACACACACACACACACAATGGAATGCTACTCAGCAATCAAAAACAATGAAATCTTGCCATTTGCAACAACATGGATGGAACTAGAGTATATTATGCTAAGCAAAATAAGTCAGTCAGGGAAAGACAGATATAAGACAGATATCATATGATTTCACTCATATGTGGAATTTGGGGAACACAACAGATTAACATAGTAGAACAGAAGGAAAAATAAGGCAAAAACAGATACGGAGGCAAACCATAAGAAACTCTTAAATATGGAGAACAAACTGAGGGTGCTGGAGGGAAGGGTGGTGGGAGGATGGGCTAAAAGTGTGATGGGCATTAAGGAGGACACTTTTTGAGATGAATACTGGGTGTCATATGTAAGAGACGAATCACTGGGTTCTACTCCTGAAGCCAGGACTACACTGTATGTTAACTAACTTGAATTAAAAAAAGAACATCTAGAAAATTAAAATCTGAGAGTACAAACTGATGATAAGGATGTGTAGCCTTGGAAAACATCATTCATTGTTGGTAGGAATACAAAATTGTAGAGCCACATTGGAAGACTGGAAATTCCTTATAAAGTTCAACATAATCTTACCATACAATTTAGCAATTGCACTACTATTTACCCAACTAGTTTTAAAACATATGTCCATGCAAAATCCTGCACACAAATATTTATAGCAGATTTATTTATAATTGCCCCAAACTGGAAACAACCAAGATGTCCTTCCATAAATGAATGGAAAACAAACTAAAATATATCTATATAATGTAATACTATTCAATAATAAAAAAGGAGTTCTCTATAAAGGCATGAAAAAACATGAATGCAACATAAATATATATTGGCAGGTGAAAAAGTCTGTCTGGAAAAACTCCATGTTGTATGATTCCAATTAGATGACATTTTGGAAACAGCAAAATATGGACATACAAAATCAACCACTGGTTGCCATGTGTTTGAAAGAAGGAGGAGGCTTGAATAGGTGAAGCAGAGGGTTTTCTTAGGGTGGTTAAACTCTTGTGTATGATACTGTAATGGTGGAAAGTGACCATATGTGTTTCTCAAAGCCCACAGGCTTCTACAGCACAAAGAGTGAACCTTAATGTATGTAGATTATAAAAAGTCAGTTGGTAGGTCAGGAATATCAGGATGGAATACAGAATGTAACAGAAACGTCTAACTGTATTATAAGTGTATGAAACAACCTCACCAAAGGGAGTTGGGGAAAATGGTTCTGAATGGAAATAACTATTGTCTGTAAGACTCAGAAAAACATGAGCATATATTCTACTTGATAAAGTTCCCCACAGGGTGATATGGGTTGATTCTGAAACCACTATGAATGGATACTAGAATTGAGGTGTTAAGTAAATAGGGGCACCGGGGTGGCTCAGTCAGTTCAGCATCTAACTCTTGATTCTGGCTCAGGTCATGATCTCATGGTTTGTGAGATGGAGCCCCACATCTGGCTCTGCTGACAGTGCACAGCCTGCTTAGAATTCTCTCTCCCCTTCTTGCTCTGCTCCTCCCCCTCTTGCACTCTCTTGATCTCTCTCTCAAAAATAAATAAATAAACATTAAAAAAGAGATTAAGTAAATAGATGGTGAATGGTGGGAACATTCTTACTGTTGGTATGGAGGGTTCAAATAAGCAAATAATGGAGGTTAGAAAGATCCATGTCATAATAAATCAGAGGTATCACACTGGAGATAACAGCATTAACTCATGGTTAGTTTAATATAAGCACAGATGGCTCCATATAGAGCATAACCTGTACACACAGATTTGTATATACACACATATAGTACTTCCTTGCTCTGTCAGCTAAGAAAACCTAGAAGCAACGAGACCCAGTAGCAGCAAGCAGTCCTTGGTTTCTAATAACATTTGCCAATGAAAAGAACCCAGCCTCCTTGGAGAAATGACTGATTTTATGACTGGGATAGGAAATATACAAGAAGTTCCTGGTGTATCTTGTAGTGTGTAAAAATAAGACAATGTTAAAAAAAATGTTAAATGTAAAAAAACCCAAAAACCCCTCAATGATGGACATTGTGTGTCTGTGTCAAAGGGGGTTGCAGGAGCCAACTGAAAGAGCTCTCAATGGCTGAAGTTGAAACAATTTGAGTAACAAAGTAATATTAGATTATAACCCAAAGGGTAAAGTAAATGTCCATGAGTCTATACTGATAGTGACTGAAAATGACTGAATATATGTAAATGGAGGCAAGTAGATGAATCTCCTATCTAGAGGAAGTCTAAATAACTTATGTAGAGACTCCACCCTCAAGGAAGTGAACTATAACTTACCACTCCTTGTTTGTTTTAAACTCCCTACTCTTTAAGTGTGGACTGAAAATAGTGGATCCCTTCTAAAGAGTACAGTACAGAAAGGGGGAAAAAGTAAATTTACCATGGAGAAAACTGACAAACACTAGCTCAACCATGTGATCGACGTGAATGTCAACAGTGATTAGTCATGTTGATAGTATGTACCCTTGCTATGCTGTGATGAAAATGACACTTACCTGTTTGGACTTTCTCCTCAAAATCCATAACCCCAATCTAATCATGAGAAAAATATCAGACACATCCCAATTGAGAGGCATTCTACAAAATATCTGACCAGCACTCCTCTAAATTGTCAAGATCATCATAAAAAATAAATATCTGCCAAATTGTTATAGCCAGGAAGAATCTAAGGAGACATGAAAATTAAATGTAATGTGGTAGCCTGGATGGGGTCCTGGAAAAGAAAAAGGATATGAAGTGAAAGCTAAACAAAATCTGAATAAAGTGTGGACTTAAGAATAAATGTATCAATGGGACACCTAGGTGGCTCAGTCAGCTAAGCGTCAAACTTTGGCTCAGGTCATGATCTCAAGGTTCGTGAGTTTGAGCCCTGAGTCAGGCTTTGTGCTGACAGTGTGAAGCCTGGAACCTGCTTTGGGTTCTGTGTCTCTCTGTCTCTCTGCCCCTCCCCTGCTTGTACTCTGTCTCTCTCTTAAAACAAATAATAAAACATTAAAAAAAGAATAAGTGTATCAATATTGATTTATTAATTGTGACAAATTTACCATACTAATAGATAATAATAGGGAAACGGTATGTGTTTCAGAAGTTTCCTATACTATTTTCACAATTTTCTATAAATCCAAAGCTGTTTTAAAATTTAAAAAAAAGTTTACATAAATAATTATGTTATGTTTTTATCAGATTAATACTAAGTGGTGCACGGGATGCCAGATGGTGAGCCATGGTTCAACAACAGACCTCATGAGTTGATGAACTAGAAGTACTGACGGGGCCTGGAAGAAATACCTGGCATGCCTCCAGGGGCCACATGGGAGGTAAAGGCAGAGTGCAGATAGAAAGTCAGGACCTGGGGCACTGCCTTTAATAGGGTCTGTAGGTGGAATGCTTAATTCAAACCGAAAGAGCGGAGTATTAGTACGCCAAAAGGGGAAGACAGTGGGGAAACAGAAGAGACTATTGATCACAACGGCTGTTAGCTTATATTTGCTTGTGACTGTGCACTGCTACGGAGAGTTTAACAAAATTACTCCATAATATTTTTGTCTTAGCATCTGTTCCCTGTTGCCAAGATGCCTGTGGGGGGCCTTGAACTGATACTACCACTCCCTTGAGCCCACTTCCTAGATAACAGCCCACAGACTCACAAGTCAACTGCCCTATCCTTGTGAGAAACATTCTCCTCTGCCCCCTCAGCCTTTTCTTGTGCACCCCTTAGACAAGACCCCCTTGGTGCTTACCAAAGTCTTGCTCCTTTGGTTTGAATTGACCAATCTGGGCTTAATCTGCAAACTTCAAAGCAGTCCACCCACTGATCCTAATAAAGGCAGTGGACCTGGTCCTGACTCTGTCTATCTGCACTCTGCCTTGACTTCCAGTTTGGCCACTGGTGGTGTACTGGGTACTTCCTTGAGGTCCTGTGAGTAATAATCTATAATTCCAGTACTTCCTTCAGGACCTATGAATAATAATCTATCTTTCAATCCCTCATGTGGTCTGTTGTTGCACTGCAATGCTCAGAGGCTCTATTTAATGAATATTAATTTAACAAAGTCACAACAACTGCCATGTTGGGGCACACAGTTGCATGAGGGGGCTAATGTCAGCTTAAAGTCACTGAAGGCAGTTTGGCCAAATACAATGGATGGTAAAGCAACAATGCTATGGAGTAGCTTAGCTAAACTCTCAACATATGTACCCAAAACACCCCACATGGCCATTAATGAGAATGTAATTAATGTGCTTGACTATCCAAAGTAATTTAGGGAAAGAATTAGCGAAAGACATGAACCAAACTAAACAGATTAAAAAGGGGCAATTGCAAATTCTAGCTCTGAAAAATAATTACGTATAAACAGGAAATACTAGTAGTAACAAAAATTATGACATAAAAGTATGGAAAAGATAGGGACTTAAGGAATGCATGTATATTGTAAGGCAAAATTCCACAGACCATGTATCTAGTTGAAGAATCAAGGACAAGCACTTATATTCATTTAGAGCCAGAAATAGGAAAGAGCTTGTGCAGTTAAGAGCGGTTGCTTCTGAGTATCAACGTTCAATGTTGAGACTGTTGTCAACTTTAGGAAGAATGAGACTCGCAGAAACTTTTGAATTTTGAAACTATATTTTTCTTTAAAATATATTAAGAATAAAAAATAAAAAGTAGTGTGTTTAATGGAAAAAACATTAGGCCTAAATTTAGGAACCTTAAGCTCATGTGCTAAAAAGTGATAAACTTTGAGCACAGCACCATTTCAGGTCTTCATTTTTTCACTTGTAAACTGAAATATTGGACTAAATGATTCATGAGGATCTTACACTCTAAGATTCTAAGGTAGTAAAAAAATATACACCAATTATTTTATAAAGGGACTTGCCATGAAAAACCTTTTTGTTTTTTAAGGAAAAAGTAAAATTTGAATGACAGGCACACACACACACACACACACAATTCCAGCATTAATGGTTTAAGTAACTACAGTTTACATCAGAGAGATGCCATATAATTATTTAAAATTGCAAGGGATGGCGAGTAACCATTTTAGGGATACAGTGTGAGCTAAGACACTATTCTAACACATTGTATATTACACGGGTGGGGAAGAGTATGTGATCGCATCAGCTTTACCAGAACACATGATTAATGAAAGTTTGAAGAAATGGGTGGAAGTCATAACACAGACGGCTGTGCAGATCAGTTAAAGAGCTTTTATGACTTTATCTCATGGTCAAAGAATGATGTAGAAGAGGCAAAATATGAAAAAAGTTTTAGGACTATTAATGTGGTAGTTGTGTGGAGGAAGACAATGATACAAGTTAACAGATGACTTCAGATTCCCATGTATGTAGGTTGGAACCCTGGTTCTGTATGACCATCAGCAAGTCACTTAAACACCTTAAGCCCCCAGTTTCCTCATGGGATTATATGAAATTAAAGGGTATATTTATATAATACACTTGGCATAGTGCGTGGCTCAATAATCAAAAACTAAAAAAAAAAAATGCTTTGCAAACAAAAAGTGGGTACAAAGGGCAAAGTTTAGTGAGACCATTAAAATAGTTTAAGGAGATGTCAATGAAAGTAAGATTAAGGAATGAAAGAAGTAATAGGCCTTAATGACTAGCCAAAGGGGTGAAGAAGTATGAGGGGTCACCATTGACTCTGAAGCTTGGTGTCTGAGTGACTGTAAGACCCAAGGGTCAACCCGTCAGAAATATGAACTCCAATAAAGGGGAGGAACGGGCTCAGGAATAGAGGGAGTATGATGAGTTCTGTTCTAACTGTCTTGGGTGTGAGGTGACAAAGAGATTTCTAGGTAAAAACGTCTAACAGGCAACTAGAGATATAGATTTGTGATATCCTCCTCCAACTACTACCTGGACATATATATTAAGGTTCTGTTCCCATTCATGTTCTTGTATCTATAGTCTCCCTCTCAGTAATTTCAACCAATTCCACCCTTTCAACAATCACGCTCTTCCTGAAAATCTGAGGCCTACTGGAAATTTCTATTTCAATGTCTCATAAATACCTCAAACTCATTGTATCCCAAATCAAAAACTGTCTTTATCCCTAACCAGGCATTTATTACTGACTTGTCTCATTCTGTTAATAGTACCTCAAGATCACCCAGAGTGGGCAACTTGGAGAAATCATTTATGTCTTCTCCTTTCCTGGTAAAGTCTTGTTAAATGAGTGCTGTATGAAAGGAGAGGTTAGTACTCTTGAAAAAGATGAGAAGAACCTAGTTACTAATGTAACACATTCATGGTTAAGGGATTGCTACGCACTTCATGGCCTCTCATTATGATGTTGCACAAATTGTCGGAGATACAAGTGGTATATCGAACTGCATTAACATTAACGTTTTTTTCTTCATTAAAACACAAAATTAAGAGAATCAAAAGGCAATGCAGTGAGTGGGAGAACTTATTTGCCACACATATCTGACAAAGGAATTCTATCAAGAATACTTAAGAAACTCATCACTTCACAAAAGAGGACTTTGAAATGGCAAAAAAGAAAAGAACATATGGTAACTCTACTATTTATTTTAAGGAAATACAAAATGAAACCCATGAGAACAAACTACTGTATACTCACCAGAATGACTGGAATGTTAAAGACAGAAAATGCCAAGCACTGGGAAGGATATGGAAAAACTCGAATTCATATATTGGTACGTGAAGCATTAATCGCTACAACTATCAGAAAAGGAGTTGGTATGATCTACTACAGCAACATGTGTGTGACCCAGGAATTAAATTCCTACATGTATATCCAACCAAAAATCATTCACACAAAAGTCGTGGCAGCATTATATGTTATTACTCCAGACTGAAAACCACCCAAATGCCCACCAACAGTTGAATGGGTAAATAACTATGGTCCATCTATGTGGTATAATGCCATACAGCCATGAGAACAAGCTAACATACTTGGATAAATATCACAAGCATGGTGTTGAGTTAAAGAAGCCAAACAGGAGGGAATATCATGGAAAATTGCATTTATGTAAAATATGAAAGCAATTGAAAGTAATGTGTGGTGTGAAAGAGCAGTAGAATGGAGAGAGGTAGAGATAGAAAGTGGGGTTTTCTGGGGATGGTCTCTTCCTTGATATAGGTGCTGGTTTGTGATAATTAAGGTAGTTTATATACACCTGAGAGTAAACAAAGATATGTACTTTTTTAATATGTGTATTATATTTCAATTTAAAGTCCTATAAATTTGGCGACTTCATTATTTTTCAACTGTTACCTCCTTAGCATCCAGTGTTCACCTTTTTATCTCAGACCCTTACTACCTTCATCTAAACAATTGTTGATTTTCCACAACTTTCTCCCTTTTAATTTATTTTAATTACACTTGGTCTATTAGTCTTTCAGAAGCAGAGCTTGGATCATGCAGCTCCTTACCGACTATGACATTAAGTTTAAATACCCAAGGTGGCTTTCTAGGCCTCCATACATTACTTCCAAAAAGCTTTCTCACCCATTTTGGCTTAAAACTGAATAAACAGAAAGATTTCCTATCAATGTAAGTGTGATTTTGTTCCCTGCTGGTCTCATGCTAGTCTTCTTAAAAATTTTTTCACCACCTTTTATGTTGAAACTGTGTTTTCTTCCAGTCCCAATTCAAACATCCAGTCTGTATTCTTGGCTACTGCCTTTTACCCAGTTTTAGAATACCTTCTCTCCTTCTTTAAAGAGTCCCTTGACAATTATTGCATGCTTCCTCTTACAGTTTGCATTATCTCTGCCATGATTTTTTTTCTTTCTTATCCTACCCTTTTAATTCTAACCACCAGTGAGATAATAGAAAGTTTGTCTCACTTCTCTTTCCACCATTTAATTCACTTAGTTGTAGTTTGTACACACTGATCAATAAACATTCTAAAACTTTAAAAAATTAATTTACTCTAATAACTTACAATATTTGCTGTTCTATGTTTATCAACCATGAGATTATTTTTGATTAAGTGATCGAATTTTACTAGGCAATCTGCTTTATATAAGCGGTGTTCCTCTGCATTCTTCCAGAAATTAAAACTGCAGAGAAATTTATGACTTATGCTGTGAAAGATAAATAAAGGAAAAACAGAAACAAAAACAACTATATATAGTTGGTTTTGGCTCAGGTCATGATTTTGGCTATATGTATGTGTGTAAACATTAATATAATATAATATAATATAATATAATATAATAATATAATTATATGTATTTATATTATATATAATTATAATTATAATATAATATTATATTATATTATATATATACATATATATATATGTGTATATATATATAGTTGATCTTGATTTTTGGCTCAGGTCATGATATCACAGTCCTGAGATAGAGCCCAGCATGGAGCCCAATGCTGGGCATGGAACTTGCCTAAGAGTCTCTCTCTCCTTCTGCCTCCCTCTGCCCTGCCCCTGCTTGCACTTATGCCAGTTCTCTCTCTCTTTCTCTCTCTCTCTTATGAAAGAAATAGTTAACCTTATGCCAAAGCTGCAGCTGCCTTTTTATTTCTACATTACTCTAAATTTGAGGCTGCTGTTAGCTAGTTATAAGACACTGCCGTTTGTTTTGTCTTACAGTGTTGAGTTGATGTCTTCAATAATATTGAGTTAATGTTTTTGAAAAATTTCCTATATGTCTGAAAGTTGCACTATTTCAAATGACTGGTAGAAGAGGATAAAGAAAAAGGAAAAGCTGATGTATTCCTGTCATTTGCTCTTTTGGGATTAAAATGAAAGACTAAGATTGGGGTGGACTGATTAGAGAAAGAAATGAAAGAAAAAGATGCTCTTGATAGCTTACATTTTTTAAGTGTTTTCTCTGTCACATCCTGTGATATCACATTATATCCTTACAAATATCTGGAAAGGTTAACCCCCTCTGTGACTTGCCCAAAGCGAAACAGTACGCAGGTGGCAAAGTTGTCATGCACCTAAGCAAAATTTACAAAAGGAGCAGCTTCCTTTCAGAAGAGTAGTAGGCAACAGGAGAGCCAATAAGGATTATCTTTCAAGTCTTGTAGCTGATTAGTGCATACAGTCCACTGAGTCTCTATCAAATTAGAAACTTTCAAAAAGAGAAAAAAAATGAAAAAGCATAAGCTAAACATAAAAAAATCCTCTATGTTTCTGTCTATGTACACAAGAATTATAGGGCCCCTAAAGAACTCCAAGATTGGAGGGCACCTGCATGGCTCAGTTGGTTAAGCCTTGCACTCTTGATTTTGGCTCAGGTTGTGATCTCTCAGTTCATGGGATCGACCCCGCATCGGGCTCTGCACAGTCTGTGTGGAGCCTGCTTGGGATTCTCTCTCTGTACCCACCCCCCAAATAAATAAACATGAAAAAAATTTAAAGAACTCTGAAATTGGAATCTGAAGACAAAATTTATTTTTTACTCTGACAGCTTCTACCTACATATTGGTGTTTTGCCTTTATGAGTTGATGTTTTCTGATTTGTAAAATGGAGACAATATCTATCCTACATATCGTACCTAATTATTTTAAGAAGGATGTTATTAATGCACACTGTTTTTGTAACCTATAAAAAGCAGTTCATGTATGCATTATTGTAATTATATATTTTGAGACTGCATAAGGTGGTATTTCTAGGTAATAAAACTGAAAAACAATGCATTTAGATTTCACAGAAATAACAAAAAGACTAAGCATCGTGCTTCTGAATGTTAACAATTGCGACAGCAATCAAACAACTGGTCTGGAACATTATCATCATTGTAACTCAAAATGACACTAGAGCTATTTGATGCCCAAGCCTGTCCTGGTGTCACATTCAAAGTAATTATCAATCCAGCATCAAAAAATAATTGAGAGCTATTTTATATTTTTATTGCTTTCTCTTAAAAAATCATAGTGGTTGCATTCATAGCATACAAATAAACTTTGAGAATTTCTCTCTCACCCCTTATCTTCAATATTTCATAGGCATGTTATCAAAAGATTAATATTTTCCTTTCTCCACTTCAATTTTCTAAAAGTTGTCTCACTTTCAGTCCACAGATGTTCTTTATCTTCCTCAACCTTCCTAGTTTCCTCTTTTTACTTGGTGACTAGTTGGATCTCTTGCAGATGAATTCAAATAGCCTCTATAGGACTTCTTTCTTCTCTTTCACTATCTACTTTACTGTGCATGGTTTAAACCTAGTAGTCAACACAGGATCCTCCCTCCTGAGTGCAGAACAGCAAGAGGCTGTGGATACTAATCGATTAATCTTTTTTTCCACAATGCAACTACTATAACCAAAGCACTGTCTAGCTATTGTGGGAGATAAAAAAAAAAAGAGAGAGAGAGAAGGACAACAATCAATTGTAAGTCATGGCCCCATTCCTAAGGAATATCCCAATTGGAAAATCAGTGTCCATTAGGGTAGTCAAGTGAGTGTTGTCCTGCCCTGTGTTTTCTACGTTATTTATTTATGCATTCTACTACAATTTCATTTCACCAGAGGATTTATAAGCTAAAGAAATGTGCTAAATATGGTTGTGGCACAGGTTTTGATGTGAAAAACTAAGAAAGAGATTGGATGGATTTGGATTGCTTTAACCATGCATAAAACCTGAAGCTGGGATAACTAGGTTCAGGATGAAATGTTAGAGGAGGCATAGTAAATACAAACATGCAATATATTTGGCAGTTAGATGCGCTGGACAACTAGGGGAGAATAGCTCAAAAACTGGTTCCAGGTAGCACCACTGAAAAAGTGGGAAAGTTATAGGAGGGAGCAAATCCTGGAGGCAAAGATGATGATAGGTTTGTTTTGTTAGACCAAGTGCATCTCCACTGTGGCCACGTCAGCTCTGGAAAGATAGGAGGACCACTAGGGCATATTTGGAAGCCAGGCACTTAGCAATGACAGCAGAAAGAGAATGGATAGATGAACCAAGTTATGGTGCATAATGTCCCACAGATTTTTGTAATGAGATTTTGAGTGGCTTTCACACTGAAGTGTTTTTTTGTAAATGTTCATTGGTGCTAAAAGTGGATGCCTTCATTTCTCTGAACTCCTAACTCTTCATACAAGATACTTTTTGCATCCTAAATTATTTTAGAGTAAATACTGAAACATTTTAATAAGCATTTTAAGGTTCTTATTAAAAAATAGTAATTCCTATTTTATTTAGATCTTTTCAAGTACTTTAATTTCAAGTACTGTGCTTATGGAACCCTAGCCACAACATCTGACGTGACCTTATATAGACTTTTTAAAAATATCCTTCTGGCTACTGTGTGAAAAATAAATGGGTGGATATAAGATGATGTGCAAGAAATGTATTGCAACCATACAGGTATAGGTGATGGCAGTCGAGTCTGAGATGGCATCAGTGGGGATGGAGAGAAATAGATGAGTTTTAGGGTAAACTTTGTGCCACCAAAATTCACATGTTGAAATCCTAACCACCAGTGTCTCAGGATGACTACATTTGGAGCTAGAGCCTTTAAAGACGTAATTGAGTTATAATGAGGTAATATGGATGAGCCCTAATCTAATGCATCTGATGTCCTTATAGAAAGAGTAGACTCAATCTCAGAGGTGTGAGAGAAAGAATGAAGACAAAGAAAGAAGGTGGCCACCTGCAAACCAAGAAGAGAGACAGAATGAAACTAACCATGATGATACCTTGATCTTGGGATATTTAGCTTCCAGAATTGTGAGAAAATCAGCTTCTCTTGTGTAAGTCACCTTGTCAGTGGTACTTTGCTATGGCAGCCCCAGCAAACCAATACAGAATACATGCAAGATATATGTTACATTTGGAATTGCTAGGACTTGGGGATGGGTTAAATGGTGAGGAGGGTAAGTTTAAGGGATATATATTAAGAATAATTTTCCCGGTTTGAGCAATTGCCTAAATGGTGTGGCGATTATTTTACCTCTAAACTGAGGTATACAGGCATACCTCAGAGATATTGTGGGTTTGGTTCCAGACCACCTCAGTAAAGCAACTCTCGAAATAAAGCAAGTCAAATGAATTGTTTGGCTTCCCAATGCATATGAAATTTATGTTTGCCCTGTACTATAGTCTATGAAGTGTACAATATCATTATGTCTAAAAAAACACATAGCCTTACTTTAAAAATACCTGATTACTAAAAATGCTAGCAATTATCTGAGGTTTCAGTGAGTCATAATCACTGATCACAGATCACCATAACAAACACAATAATAATGAAAAAGTTTGAAATACTGTGAGAATTACCAAAATGGGATACAGGGACATGAAGTGAGCAAATGCTGTTGGAAAAATGACACCTATAGGCTTACTCAAGGCAGCGTTGCCTCAAACCTTCAATTTGTGAACAATGCAATACCCGCAAAGTTCAATAAAGTGAAGTGCAAGAAAAGAGGTATGCCTATAACTTCTCTAATTCCCTCAGTTTGGAAGGGGTAGCACTGGGACTGTCTGACTCTAAAGCTATAGTCTTGACCTCTATGTTGCTATCCTCCTCAGATTTAAAAAATAATGTGTTTAGAGCTATATAAGCTTACAAGCAAAAATGAGCCACAAACATCATTTAACTTGGCTCCTTCATTCTATAGTTAGAAAACTATAATTATATAGTTATATAGAAAACTATAGTTATATAGTTAGGGCCAACGAGAAGTGATAGACCTCTTTACTTTAAAAGAATAATTTCAGCTTATATTTATATAATAAGAGGAACTGCAATAAGCATTCTACCTGCTATTTACAGGGACAGAACAAATTTTCTTGGCTGATTAGAGGTACCCCTTTGAATACTGAAAATCAAAATCATTAGCATTTCAAATAATAGATTTAGTCAAACTTCTCTTCATCTGGTGATTTTGTTTAATAAAACACTATAAGGCATGAAACCATTCATGACTGGCATTAGCTGAATTTAAGTCTTACTTTTTCATTGTAGAACACTGTAACTTAGACTTGTGGTTCCCAAATGTCTGCTCTTTTCTTCCTTGTGTAATCTCACTCTCTTTCTCCCCTTTTCTCCCTTTTCCGTAGTTGTACACCTACAGAGAATATATATATACTCACAAACAAACATCTCAAACAGTACATACTGGAAATGACTACCAATATCAAAGTCTCCTGTGGAACTCAGTCAACTAAGGTGAAGATCAGAGAAAATCTTAAATCCTGGGAAAACAGGGGCTACATTGAGAGGAGCAACGAGTAACACCTCCCCAACCCTCCTCTTCCCAACACCAATAGCATTATCAACACTATCATCACTGCCTCTTCTACCACACACACACAAAAAAAAATCCACACCATATCTCAGTCTTATAACTCCAGTCTCCAGGCGCTATTATAAGGTATGATGCTAGGATGTGAGACAAAGCATGTAGAGTTAGTGAGAAACATTATTCTCATGTTATTTCCAGTGGAAATCCCATTGGGCTGTTAATCTGGTAATCAGACTTTTAGTAATGAACAGCATTAATCAGCCATCTGGCTTTAGTTAGCCCATAAGTATCTCTAATCTTCAATTCTTTTGTCTATAAAATGAGAGAATTATTTCACAAGGATACAATACAGTATAAAGTCCAGTGTTTAGAGTTAAACAGATTGACTCAGACCCCAGTTATGCTAGTGTTACCTATTTAAGCTTTTCTGAACCTGTTTCATCATCTATAAAATGAGCCTTGCATTATTTAAATAAGATTGTATGGAAGGATTAAGTGGGATAATACAATTAAAGCACGGCTGCTAGGTAGACTCTCAATAAATATTCATTCTTTCAAGGTCTTTCCAGGCTCCATGACTTTAAATCTGATTTGAATGAACAAATAGGAAATGTTCTGGAAGGTAAAAGAAAAGAGAAAGGCAGTACCACCTCTTTTGCTTTAGTAGCAGTGATGATGGTGATTCTGGTAAAACTTCATAGTTGATTAATTGAGAAAATATTTTTGGAATGCTGGACATTTTGCTTGTCATCAGGATACAAAGATGCTTATTATATAGTTTGTGCTCTCAAGGAATTCACAGTCTCCTCAAAGAGATGAACACATAACAAACATAAAGCCCTGTAATTAGGGCAGTGATAAAGCTCCATACACGATATTCCAGTCACGTCCAGGAAACATGTTGCCCAATCTGGGGTAGATTCCAGGCACATGAATGAGTCTCTGGTCTCTTCTTACCATCCTCTGATATAATGACTTCCTCTCTTGGAAGCCATGATAAGCTTTACATCTGAAAACTTAAGGAATCTAGGAGCAATCATCTCGATTTGCAAAGGATATTTTTTCGAATGTTGGAACAATTCTTGGGATGTTTGGGTGCTTAGCTCTGTTTTTGAAACCCTGATTTAGAGAATTTTATTATTTGTAATAGTCAAATATTTTGTTTTCATTTTTTATGAGGTCTTCTTAAAGACCACATGACAACATCAGTTTACAAATTATCTTAACAGATACAAGGCTCTATTGCATGTGGGGAAAAATGGTTTTAATTATATACATACTACACTGAAAGGGGGTCATATGCTGATTAAAGGAAAGGGTAAAAATGCTGGAAGGCTTTGACTTGTACATGATATTGAAAGTGTTATTGTTATACAGGGGCCCAATGCTGAGAGTCATTCAGACTGTGAGATGCATGGTTCTTTCTCCAGAGGTCCTTCCATTTTTAAATTTTTCTGTGCATTTTGCAGCAGTTCATCTCTGGTATGGTAACTTTTTGCTTTCTCCTTGATCTTCCTCATTTTGGAAAGGGAGGGACTGAAAAGAAAAAAAAAATTTCCTGGCCTGTGCTACAAGGTGTGGGAATTGCACTCTGTTTTCAGAAAAAAATAAATATCTGGACTGGTTAATTAGGCAAGTTGATACCATGAGATTCTTGGGACTGTTACAGTGAAAACCTGAAAGTTATAAAATGTGTCTTGGCAAACAAAGTAATGAAACATTTGAATGGATGCATTCATGTAGAAAAACCCTGTCATAAAATATTCTGCGGACATTTTTATTTAAAGTGACATAAAATTCCTAAGGAGATGAGACTCTCATAACAGAAAAATCTGTGAATGTGTATAACAGAAATTTACTAAAGTTTTCTTGTCATAATACTTTCCAATCCAATTATACAAAAATAGGCATCCTTATATAGTGTAAGAGTGTGTGTGTGTGTGTGTGTGTGTGTGTACATGTGTGCACATGTCTATGGAGAGAGAGGACCTGGGAAAGAAGAAATTCATCAGTTCTTGGTTATTGAGTGCCAACCACAGGGGCTCTACAGTAGAGAGAAAATCAATGGGAGATGCCCACCATCGGGGGGCTAATTCCCAGTGAATTGATTTTTGGTGTGAGGTGATAAGAGATAAAACCTAAGCTTTTAGCATCCAGTATCTGCAGCTTTGCCAGAGGCTTCATAGAGTACCTATTTCAGCTGACATTAAGCAGAGCCCATGGAACTATAAGGGTCAAATGCAGCACAGAGCCTGGAGTAGTGGGTTCTGCCACTCCATTTACATTAAGATGCAACATATGATAACAAGAGACATAACAATTTGTCTCTCAAAACTATTATTCCCTCCACTTTGATGTCAACTATATTCACTATTGAAATGAATGGAAAATAGGTCCCAGTTTTTAAGTGTATGCTAAAGGATATTAATAGATCTTATTAAAAATCATAATTATAAAGTTTGGGAAACCATATATTTAAAAAAGGCAAGCAGGCTCTCGGGTGGCTCAGATGGTTACGTGTCCGACTCTAGATTTCAGCTCAGGTCATGATCTCACGGTATGGTTTGGGAGTTTGAGCCCTGCATCAGTCTCCCCACTGACAGCGTGGAACCTGCTTGGGATTCTCTCTCTCCCTTTCTCTTCCCCTCCCCTACTCATGCTCTCTGTCTCTCTCAAAAATAAATAAAAAATAAAACTTGAACAAAACAAAACAAAAACAATTAAAAAGAAGGCAGGAATTTCCAAAGCTATTACCATACATCAGCAGACTATTCTCGGCAGGGCAGAGAATACAGTGCTTTCCATTTTGAGTCGACTATAGAATCAGTAGCAAAAGAAGGGAAAATATAGAGTAGTATCAAGCAACTAGCCCTCCATTCCCTTTAAGACAAAAAGCACTTTGTTTGCCTTTCTCTTCGGGAGCAGTTTGAGTAGGTTTGGCTAAGGAAGGTTTAGACGGTTGAGTGCAAGAATGTTTTAAGACCTTTATAGCCTTGGCACTATTTCTTTTGGAGGTCCGTTCCACGATTTATCAAAATTTTTAAATGTCATATTAAATAAAATGTTTGCTGTAAAAATAATCTTAAAGCATTTTAGAAGGTTGCTTCTTTCTGACAGCACCATGATAAAGTTAATAAACAATGGTGGGGGCACTTGGGTGGCTCAGTCGATTGAGCTTCAGACTTTGGCTCAGGCCATGATGTCACAGTTCGTGAGGTCAAGCCCCACATAGAGCTCGCTGCTGTCAGACTGTCATTGCAGAGACAGTATCAGATCGTCTGTCCACATCTCTCTGCCCCCTCCTGCTTGTGCTCTCCCCCCCAAAAAATTTTTTTTAAATAAAAATAATAAACAAAGACAATGTAATGCAAAATCTGAAATATGAAGGAAGTTGGCCATCAGTGGAAGCATCAAGAAAAATGTCAAGGAAAAATAGATCAGCAGTACACATTAAAATCTCATGTAGGAAAAAGGGTTTCTACCATCGCCAGTGTTGCACAAATCCAGGGGGCATCATTTATGTAGACTGTCATGAAAATGGTACTTGCTAAAATTGTGCTACATGGCAGTTCTGTCACTGCCTGGTGCAGGAACAAACCCATCCTGTTTAGAAGGCAGGTGCATTTGTGGAAATGAGCACATGCACTTGTCAAACCTGGAGGCCATTAGGCGCTGCAATCAAAGCCCCAGCAAACTCTGCTCTGATTCCAAGATCACTAAGAGCTCTTGTGATTATAATTTGATTTCCCATTCAGCTTCTTACAGAGAAAGAATACAATGGTCAAAGAAATGAGTATCTGTTCCCCTTGGCAATTGTTTTTCTCAATGTAAATGAAATCAGCATTATCCATTAGTCCACTGTAATCTTTATTACAGTGAATAAATATCCCCAAGTTTGATCCAGTCTAAGAAGCAGATAAGACCAAATTTTGAGTTTGAAAATATGAAGATCAAACCCTGGCCTGGAACTGGAGAGTGTAATGCTAAGTGAAATAAGCCATATAGAGAAAGACAGATACCATATGGTTTCACTCTTATGTGGATCCTGAGAAACTTAACAGGAACCCATGGGGGAGGGGAAGGAAAAAAAAAAAAAAGAGAGGTTAGAGTGGGAGAGAGCCAAAACATAAGAGACTGTTAAAAACTGAGAACAAACTGAGGGTTGATGGGGGGTGGGAGGGAGGGGAGGGTGGGTGATGGGTATTGAGGAGGGCACCTTTTGGGATGAGCACTGGGTGTTGTATGGAAACCAATTTGTCAATAAATTTCATATATATATAAAAAAATAAATAAAATAAAACAAATTTGACATTCAAAAAAAAAAAAAAACCCTGGCCTGGTATAATTTTGTAATACTTCTTAAGGACAGTCAGTGGATCTAAACTGTCATTGCAGTGGCTCAAACACCTATACATTTGAACTTAAAAAGGGTGAGATCCTGAGTAATAATTAATAGCTCCTTTGAAGTAGAATTTGAGAAATAAAGACAGTTGGTAAAGGAAAGAAAATATCAATTGTATGTATGAAAATGCTTTTATTTACATAATTTCATTTACATTTCAAGGACTTATGAGGTAAATTAATGTTATCTTCAATTTAGTGAAGAGGGAATGGGTGCTCAGTGAGATTCCCACACAGTGGGAAGGCCACACAGCAGCCAGGAGGAGTCAAAATGAATCACAGGGTTACTGGGCTTTAATTGTATATGCATACTATGGTTTCACGTAAGTAAAGTGAATGAAATTGATGAATCTGTCTCACTGGAGAATGGTGAAATATCTGAGAGGAAAGAGAACTGGAGAATATTCACAAGACCAGGACTTGCTGAGGAGGATATTAATATAATTAGTGAGCTTACAATATGCTAAAGAAAAGCAATAAGGGGTGAACACTGTAATAAAAATAATATCCTCCATCAAGATGTCAAGATATAGGGAATGACTAACTTATTTGATGTATATTGGTTACAATTTGAGTTAGCTTGTATATTTAGTTACACCTGTGGGCTGATCTGTTTCTTTATAAATAATCCTTTAGTTGCAAATAGCTAAAGACATATCCATATAAAAGAACGGAATGAAATTTGTGGATAAGTGAATTTTGGAAACTGTGGAGTTATACACATTAAAAAGAATTTTTTAACTAACATAAAATAATTTGTAATAGGTGATTTGAGATATACAACTTCAAAAAATTCTTGAAATTGCATAATTACTGCAAGAGATAGCTAGTCAGGCATATGTTGATTTCCAAAGAAATGTATGGCATTCTCAATGTCAGAGGATCAGATATAAAGGACTCTACACCAGCTGGTTCTGCGTTGCCATCTGATAATCAGAAACTTGGCAAAAGTGTGTTCACACAGATCACAGTATGGTTGCTTTTGAGTAGAAACACCACTGTGGTAGTTTTAATTAGAGACGTGTCAAGTAATTCAGTGTTAACGGTGGTCCGGATGAACTGGAGCTCTTTACAGTCTGAAAAACTCTTTGGATGTCTACTCCATGTATGGGAATCACTTGGCAACATCTCTGTGAGCTGAAAATAATTCATATTATGTCTGCTGGTCATTAAGTCATGTCCCATTGTGTATCATGCCATGACTAAATGAAAAAAAAAAAAACACAGGTGTGACAATTAAAAACTAAAAGTGATACCCATTTATTTTTGGCCAGAGAATTACTACACAGACTGCATTTTTTCTTTTCTTAGCCAAAGTGATGGCTTATATAGAGTAACTATTATTTTACTACTGTTTATGAATAGTTCATGAATCATAAGCAACACCAAACCACCTGCGTGTTTCTATTTTAAAACCATTTTAAAATATGCTTATATTCATTTATTGAAATTTCTCTAAAGTCCTGAAAAAAATGTGGTATGTGTGTTGCCCCTCACCTTTTTTTGTAGCCAGTTTGGCTAGCAAGTTAAAAAAAGTTAAATAGCTGATATAAAAGAGCAGTTTGAACAAGGCTTGGACTTAAATTTATATGCATAGATACAGAGCATAAAGAATGATATTTCCCACGTCTGCAGCATACGTATTGCAAAAACAAATTGGCTATACTCTTGTTTGAATGTAACTGACCAAATTCGCTATTGATCTATACAAGTATGCTTTTAAGATGACTGAAAATATCATATTAAGTAGGATTTTGAAGATTTATACAGGTTAAATATTTGGAAATATATGCTTTTGCAAAGATATTCAAAAACTTTCAAGACATTTAAAAATAAAAGATATCTTCTACTGTTATGGGGCTGACCATCTAGTAAGGGGATAACACAACTAGCTATAGTTGTGTAACTATACTTCATAAGTAACTAGACTCTAAAACAAAGTATGTTAAATATGTTAAGGTTGAATATGCTATGTAGGATCATGGTAATAAGCTATGACTGAATACAATTCCTATAAAAATTCCAGATGAATTACTTGAATAAATTGGCAGGTGGACCCTAAAACTCATATGAAAATGTATGGGGCCTGGAAGGGCCAAAACAATCTTTGAAAAAGAAGAAAAAATTGAAGGACTAACTTTTCATTTTAATATTTACTACAAAGCTACTGTAATCAGGATGGTGTGGTACTGGCATAAAGGGAGACATATTGCTCAATGCAATAGAATTGAGAGTTTAGAAATATACCTTCACATTTATGATCAATTGTCTTTGATAAAGATGTCAAGACAAATCAATGGAAAAAGAAAGGTCTTTTCAAAAATCTGTGCTGAGACAACTGAGAGCAACATGCCAGAGAAAGAACTTGAAACCCTACATTGCATTACATGCAAAATTAATCCAAAATGTATCAAAGACCTAAATGTAGGGGCTAAAACTATTAGACTCTTACAGAAATATATAGGCATCAATCTTTGTGACCCTGGAGTAGGCAATGGTTGCTTAGATATGACACAAGTACAAACAACAAAAGATTTAAACTAGAAAAAATGGGCATCATCAAACGTAAACATTTGTGCTTCAAAGGACATCATCAAGAAAGTGAAAAGACAATGGAGTGTTATTATCAAATGGTAACAAAAGTCATTACTGATTTCAGTCTCCCTTACAAGAAGACCAACTAGCAACTGTCTCTAAATAAGACACCATTGTGAAATCCCAGAACCTAGGACATGGCTGAAGTACCACCCTGGACCACTGAGACCAAAAAGGACTGCATTAGAAGGGTAAGAGCAGCTACATTCTGACTGCCTTGGGCCTTCCCCAGATTAGCATAGCACTGCACCAAGAGGGTCCTCTTGGACCTACATTTCTTCCTGTGGAGAAATGAGAGCCCAAGATGGACATTCAGATCCCCCCAAATTGCAGAACACTTCCAATTCAAAAGAATGAAACAGGTATCCTATCTTGCAACATTCATATAAATGAACTCAAAATGATTAAAGATTTAATGTAAGATCTGTAACCATAAACCTCTTAGAGGAAAACATAGGGAAAAGTCTCCTTAACAGTTGGCTTGTCAATGATTTCATGGCTGTGACACCAACAAAAGCAAACATGAACAAAAGCAAAAATGAACAAGTGGGAATACATCAAATTAAGAGCCTTCTGCATAGCAAAAGAAATATTATCAACAATATGAAAAAGCAACATATGGAATTGGAGAAAATATTTACAAACCACATATTTCATAAGGGATTAATATCCAACTATATATATGATTCATTATATATATATAACTCATTATACATATATATGTATGTATATATATATGTATATACATTTGTATACAAATGTATTTGTATACAAATGTATATACATATAAATGTGTATATATATATATATATATATATAAATGTGTATATATAAACTCATACAGCTAAAGAGCAAAAAAAGCAAATAATCTGAGTAGGAAGTGGGCAAAAAATTATTGTAATGTTATTCCCCATAGCCAAAATACAGAAACAACTGAAGTGTCTGACAGTGGACAAATGAATGGATAAAAAAGATGTGGTATGTATAAATATAATAGAATACTATTCAGCTATGAAGAAAATAAAATTTTGCATTTGCAACAACATGGATGGGCATTATGCTAAGTGAGATAACTCAGACAGGGAAACACAAATACTGTACATTATCTCCTATATGTAGAATGTAAAAGAAGTTGTAAATGTGGACAGTAAAATTGTAGTTACCAGGGCCCAGAGGATGGAGAATGAGCAAGTTGCAAGGGTGCATACTTGCAACTAACAGATAAATCATTCCTGGAAACCTGATACACAGAACAGCATTTA
Source organism: Lynx canadensis (assembly GCF_007474595.2). Lineage (NCBI taxonomy): Eukaryota > Metazoa > Chordata > Mammalia > Carnivora > Felidae > Lynx > Lynx canadensis. The sequence goes on from NC_044309.1 coordinate 65,588,490, forward strand.
TAGACAGCAAAATGATTATTATAGATAATAAACTTGCTAAGAGAGTAAATTCCAATTGTTTCCAACACTAGAGGATATGATAATAATTTGATATGATAGAGGTGTTAGCTAACACTACAATGACCATCATGTTGCAATATAAATATATCAAATAAATATGTTGTGCACTTTAAATTTACACAATGTTATATGCTAAATATATCTCAATTAAAGATAAGAAGGAAATTAGCAAGGAAAGAAGGGAACAAAGGCAGGAAGGAAAGGAGGAAGGGAAAAAGAGAGGAAGGGAAAAAGGAAGGAGACAAAACTATTATGTTGTCTTGTAATGCAATGATCTTTCTAGAAAATTAAGAAGAAACAATTAAACAAATAATTAAAAATATTAATACAAAGATTCTTGTTTAAAATGGTACAAAACTAATAGCTGTATTATATAGCACCTGAAGCAAGCTAGAAAATATAATGGAATACAAAATATTCCATTCTTCATAATCCCCCAAAAGTTAAATATCTAGAAATTGACTCATGAGAAAATATGTGGAACCTATATGAATTAAGTATAAAATCTTACCAGAGTGTGAAAAATACTTGATTTCCTGGATACAAAGACTGACCACTAAAAATTTGAACTCTTCTCACTGATTGGGTTGGTTTAATGCAATACCAAACATACTTCTAATGAGTTGTTTTTTTTTTGTTTGTTTGTTTTTGTTTGTTTTGTTTTTTTTTTTTGCAACTTAAGTGTTTTAAAGTTCACTGGAAAGAATACATTTATGATAATGTAAAAATAATTTCTTCTGGGGCACCTGGGTGGATCAATCAGCTAAGTGTCCGACTTTAGTTGAGGTCATGATCTCATGATTCATAAGTTTGAGTCCCATTAGGCTCTGCACGGACAGCACAGAGCCTGGAGCCTGCTTCACATTCTCTGCTTCAGATTCTCTCTCTCTCTCTCTCTCTCTCTCTCTCTCTCTCTGCTCCTCCTCCACTTGTGCTCTCTCCCTCAAAAATAAATAAAATAAATGTTTAAAAAAATAATAATTTCTATTGAGAAACTTAACAGATGAAAATAGGGGAAGAAAAGGAAAAATAAGATAAAAACAGAGAGGAGGCAAACCATAAAAGATTCTTAAATAGACAGAACAAACTGAGGGTTGATGGGGGTGATGGGTGGGAGATGGGCTAAATGGGTGATGGACATTAAGGAGGGCACTCTTTGGGGTGAACACTGGGTGTCATATATAACAGATGAATCACTGGGTTCTACTCCTGAAGCCAACACTATACTGTATGTTAACTAATTTGAGAACTAAAAACATAACAAATCATAATAATTTCTATCAGGAAGAGATATTAAAGGATCCTACTAATAATAATAAAATATCATTTTATAATATTTTAAATATTCCTGTAATAAGAATAGAGAATTATATTAATGGGTCAAATTGGAAAGCCACCAAATGAATCTTAGAATGTAAGAGATTTTACATTCTGATTTTTGTAAAGATGACATTTCAAAGGAGTAGAGTAATTAAATAAATGATACTTGTCAATTTACTTATTAATTTAAAAAACTGAGAAAAATAAGTCAACATTATACTGCTAGGAAGAAAAAAAAATTACTTGATAAACTAAAACCAAATGCTTTCCTATCACATGGACTTGTTACTCTTGTTACCAGGACAAACTTGGCCCACTACCTATTTTTGTAAAAAAAAAAAAAAAAATTGAACCCAGCCATATCCATTCATTTACATATTGCCCAGGCTGCTTTTGCACTATGATGGCTGTACTAAATATTGTGGCAGAACCTGTTGGTCCACAAAAACAAAAAAAAAATCTGTGAATCTTTAAGGAAAGTTTGTTGACTCCTTCTCTATAGTGTTTGAGCTATTTTAGACTTACTTAGGTATAGACTTTTAATTGTATACACTTCTTGTCTGTAAATATAAAAATTGAATAGAGGTGCAATAAAGCAATTCAGATATGAATAAACCTACTTCCCAAAGTCTAGCTCTTTTAATTCACTATTTTTTTATTTTTTACTCAGGGTTATTCATGTCTATGTTTTCTCCCCTATACAGTAGTATCCTCTGTTTCAATCTAGAACTTTGGTGATGTGGCATTTCTTAAACGCATGTTCTAACTAGTGTTTCTCATGTTTGCTTCCAAACCTCTGACATTCATCCTTAAGGGTGATTTTGACACTGTCTTGATATTATCAGACAGAACCAGGCAAGACTGCAGCCTGGCAACGATGGTAAGGCCTCCAGGAATTCTGCTTTCACAGATGTTAAAATTTGACAGGTGTATATCTTAGAATTAATGAAAGACAGTTGATACTTTCCTCACACCATCTGAGAATAAATTCTAGGTGAAGTGAAGAGTTAAATGTAATAATGAAAACATAAAAGATGTAGAGGAAACAGAGGTGTATATAATCTGGCAGTGAATGCATCTTTTCTAAAAAAAAAGTAGCATAAGAAGAAACCATGATGGAAAACATTGAGAAACTTACCTGCCTTGTGACCTTGGGCTGGACTTTTTATCTGTGCCTCACTCTTTCGGTCTTTAAGAGAAGGATAACAATATTGCATACTTCATAGAGTGTTTTGAGGATTAAATTAGTTGATATGCATAATGCATTTAGAATAATGCTTGGTACTTAATAAGTGCTATATAAGTATAGCTCCTTTTAGTATTTGATAAATGAAAGTGGGAGACTAGCGTTTAAAAAAAAATTTATCATATATATCTCTGTTCTGTGTAGATATTTTTTCCTCCATGAGTGTGTACGTTGGACTCTGTCTTAAATAAAGATGTCTTCACTCTTTGGGTTCAAACACATTTTAATTACAATGAATTGTATGTTATAAAACCTAAAAGACATCAACTGGTCAGTGTTTAACATATTCTGTTAATCTCTATTCATTTAAAAACCCAAATGATATTAGATATCCCTACATTGCTTTTGCTGTTTACTTGAATGCAGAAAATTTTAATCTTCTGCATATTTGGAGTGACTGAAGGCTCAAGGAAGGTGTGGTGTGGTGTGTAGGTCTGTGTTATTTGAGTGTGTATGGGCATATGTGGATTCAAACAGCAGTTTATAACTAAGCTGCTTCTCACACGACTGCAGAGTGTCTTAATCCCTTTCTTAGACATTTCACATAGTGGAAGAGCAGAGCTGTGACTGATAATAAAATCCACTCACAGCTTTCACAGGGATTAATCCCATTATATTATGCCAAGTTCCCATCTAGGAAATCCTATTAGAAAGTAAACAAATCCTCTCTAAACAAATCATCTCTCCAAACAGATCTAAACAAAGGCATGGAATTTACATATTTTGCTCATGATTCTCAATGCAAACATGTAACTAGTTAACATGGGGAGCAATGTGTTTTGGCAAACATTACCTAGAAAAAATAATTATAATATTCACTATTCCCATAACTAGTGAAAAGTTTTCATGTTCTAGCACAAAGATAATTTTAGTCTTTATGTGGAGGGTTTCTGTAAGAATCTACTCTGGCACCATGCATTTAAACAAAAATAACAGATAAAAGTAACCTTAGAATGGAATAAAAGACAAATTACAAATATAAAAAAACCTAACCTATGTATGACATATCTAATAATTTCTTATCATGTCTTATTATACTGTTTTAATTTATTATTTAATCATTGTATTTTAATTATTAAAAAGATTATTATTATCTTTTATATATGAAGAGATCATAGAGTGAAAGAATGAACATCACATCTAGGACAAGATGAACACATAAATCTAGGGCATTTGGAAAAAAGAAATAAACAGTCTAATAAATTATTTGAAAAGATATGTATCCATCCTAGTAATCACAGAAATTAAGTTTAAAATGTGATGCTATGCTTCATCTATTATATTTGTGGTTTTTAAATTTTTTTAATGTTTGTTTATTAATTAATTAATTTATTTATTTGGAGAGCAGGGAGGGGCAGAGAGAGAAGGAAAGAGAATCCTGAGCAGGTTTTGTGTTGTCAGTGCAGAGCCTGATGCCAGGCTTGATCACATGTGCCATGACATCAAGACCTGAGCCAAAACCAAGAGTCAGGTGCTTAACGAACTGAGCAACCCAGGTACCTTACAAATTTATACCCTGAATTTGTAAACTTTTTAAAAAAAATTATTGTTTTTTTAAATTTATATACAAATTAGTTAGCATATAGTGCAACAATGATTTCAGGAGTAGATTCCATATGCCCCATACGCATTTAGCCCATCCCCCATCCCACAACCCCTCCAGTAACCCTCTGTTTGTTCTCCATATTTAAGAGTCTCTTCTGTGTTGTCCCCCTCCCTGTTTTTATATTATTTTTGTTTCCCTTCCCTCATGTTCATCTGTTCTGTGTCTTAAAATCCTCACATGAGTGAAGCCATATATTTGTCTTTCTCTGACTCATTTCACTTAGCAAATACCCTCTAGTTCCATCCACATGGTTGTAAATGGCAAGATGTTCAAATGTTCAAATGTTCATTCTTTTTGAGTGCCAAGTAATACTCCATTGTATATGTATACCACATCTTCTTTATCCATTCATCCATTGATGGACATTTGGGCTCTTTCCATACTTTGGCTATTGTTGATAGTGCTGCTATAAACATGGGGTTGCATGTGTCCCTTTGAAACAACACACCTGTATCCCTTGGACAAATACCTAGCAGTGCAATTGCTGGGTCATAGGGTAGTTCTATTTTTAGTTTTTTGGGGAACCTCCATACTGTTTTCCAGAGTGGCTGCACCAGCTTGCATTCCCACCAACAATGCAAAAGAGATCCTCTTTCTCTGCATCCTCGCCAACATCTGTTGTTGCCTGAGTTGTTAGTGTTAGCCATTCTGATAGGTGTGAGGTGATATCTCCTTGTAGTTTTGATTTGTATTTCCCTGATGATGAGTGATGTTGAGCATTTTTTCATGTGTCGGTTGGCCATCTGGATGTCTTCTTTGGAGAAGTGTCTATTCATGTCTTTTGCCCATTTCTTCACTGGACTATTTGTTTTTTGGGTGTTGAGTATGATAAATTCTTTGTAAATGTTGGATACTAACCCTTTATCTGATATGTCATTTGCAAATATCTTCTCCCATTCTGTCAGTTGCCTTTTAGTTTTTCTGATTGTTTCCTTCGCTGTGCAGAAGATTTTATTTTGATGAGGTCCCAGTAGTTCATTTTTGCTTTTGTTTCCTTTGCCTCTGGAGACGTGTTGAGTAAGAAGTTGCTGCAGCCAAGATCATAGAGGTTTTTGCATGCTTTCTCCTCGAGGATGTTGATGGCTTCCTGTCTTACATTTCGGTCTTCCATCCATTTTGAGTTTATTTTTGTATATGGTATAAGAAAGTGGTCCAGGTTCATTTTTCTGCATGTCGCTGTCCAGTTTTCCCAGCACCATTTGCTGAAGAGACTGTCTTTATTCCATTGGATATTCTTTCCTGCTTTCTCAAAGATTATTTGGCCATATGTTTGTGGGTCTATTTGTGGGTTCTCTATTCTGTACCATTGATCTGAGTGTCTGTTCTTGTGCCAGTACCATACTGTCTTGATGATTACAGCTTTGTAGTATAGCTTGAAGTCCAGGATTGTGATGCCTCCTGCTTTGGTTTTCTTTTTCAAGGTCGCTCTGGCTATTGGGGGTCTTTTCTGGTTCCATACAAATTTTAGGATTATTTGTTCTAGCTCTGTGAAGAATGCTGGTGTTATTTTGAGAGGAATTGCATTGAATATGTAGATTGCTTTGGGTTGTATCGAGATTTTAACAATATTTGTTCTTCCTATCCAGGAGCATGGAATCTTTTCCCAGTTTTTTGTGTCTTCTTCAATTTCTTTCATAAGCTTTCTATAGTTTTCAGTGTATAGATTTTTCACCTCTTTGGTTAGATTTATTCCTAGGTATTTGATAGGTTTTGGTGCAATTGTAAATGGGATCAATTCCTTGATTTCTCTTTCTGTTGCTTCATTGTTGGTGTATAGGAAAGCAACTGATTTCTGTGCATTGATTCTATATCCTGCCACTTTGCTGAATTCATGAATCAGTTCTAGCAGTTTTTTGGTGGAATCTTCTGGGTTTTCCATGTAGAATATCATGTCATCTGTGAAGAGTGAATGTTTGAACTCCTCCTGGCCAATTTGGATGCCTTTTATTTCTTTGTGTTGTCTGATTGAGAAGCTAAGACTTCCAATACTATGTTGAATAACAGTGGTGAGAGTGGACATCCCTGTCTCGTTCCTGACCTTAGAAGGAAAGCTCTCAGTTTTTCCACATTGAGGATATTAGCATTGGGTCATTCATATATGGCTTTTATGATCTTGAGGTATGCTCCTTCTAGCTGTACTTTCTTGAGGGTTTTTATCAAGAAAGGATGCTGTATTTTGTAAATGCTTTATATGCATCTATTGAGAGGATCATATGGTTCTTGTCCTTTCTTTTATTGATGTTATGAATCATGTTAATTGTTTTGTGGATATTGAACCAGCCCTGCATCCCAGGTAAAATCCCACTTGGTTGTGGTGAATAATTCTTTTAATGTATTGTTGGATCCGATTGGCTAATATCTTGTTGAGGATTTTTGCATCCATGTTCATCAGGGTAATTGGTCTATAGTTGTCCTTTTTAGTGGGGTCTCTGTCTGGTTTTGGAATCAAGGTAATGCTGTCTTCATAGAAAGAGTTTGGAAGTTTTCCTTCCATTTCAATTTTTTGGAACAGCTTCAAGAGAATAGGTGTTAACTCTTCCTTAAATGTGTGGTAGAATTCCGCTGGAAAGCCATCTGGCCCTGGACTCTTGTTTTTTGTGAGATTTTTGATTGCTAATTCGATTTCCTACTGGTTATGGGTCTGTTCAAATTTTCTATTTCTTCTTGTTTCAGTTTCATTAGTGTATATGTTTCTAGGAATTTGTCCATTTCTTCAAGATCGACCAATTTATTGGCATATAATTGCTCATAATATTCTCTTATTATGGTTTTTATTTCTGCTGTCTTGGTTGCGATCTCTCCTCTTTCATTCTTGATTTTATTTATTTAAGTCCTTTCTTTTTGTTTTTGTTCAAACTGGCTAGTGGCTTATTCATTTTGTTAATTCTTTCAGAGAACCAGCTTCTGGTTTCATTGGTCTGTTCTAATGTTTTTTTGGTTTCGATAGCATTAATTTCTCCTCTAATATTTGTTATTTCCTGTCTTCTGCTGGCTTTGGATTTTATTTGCTGTTCTTTTTCCAGCTCCTTAAGGCATAAGGTTATGTTGTGTATCTGAGATCTTTCTTCCTTCTTTAGGAAGTTATGGATTGCTATATACTTTCCTCTTATGACCACCTTTCCTGAGTCTGAGAGGTTATGGGTTGTGGTGTTATCATTTTCATTGACTTCCATATACTTTTTAATTTCTCTTTAACTGCTTGGTTAGCCCACTCATTCTTTAGTAGGATGTTCTTTAGTCTCCAAGTATTTGTTACCTTTCCAATTTTTTTCTTGTGGTTGATTTCGAGTTTCATAGTGTTGTGGTCTGAAAATATGCACGGTATGATCTTGATCGTTTTGTACTTATTTAGGGTGATTTGTGTCCCAGTATATGGTCTATTCTGGAGAACGTTCCATGTGCACTGGAGAAGAATGTATATTCTGCTGCTTTAGGATGAAATTTTCTGAATATATTTGATAAGTCCATCTGGTCCAGTGTGTCATTCAAAGCCATTGTTTCCTTGTTGATTTTTTGCTTAGATGATCTGTCCATTGCTGTGAGTGGGGTGTTGAAGTCTCCTACTATTGTGGTATTACTATCGATGAGTTTCTTTATGTTTGTGATTAATTGATTTATATATTTGGGTGTTTAAATATATATATATATATATATATATATATATATATATTTGGGCACATAAATATTTACAATTATTAGGTCTTCTTGGTGGATAGACCCCTTGATTATGATATAATGCCCTTCTGCATCTCTGGATACAGTCTTTATTTTAAAGTCTAGATAATCTGATATAAGTAAGGTACTCCGGCTTTCTTTTGTTGACCATTAGCATGATAGATGGTTCTCCATCCACTTATTTTCAATCTGAAGGTGTGTTTAGGTCTAAAGTGGGTCTCTTGTATACAATATATAGATGGATCTTGTTTTCTTATCCATTCTGTTACCCTATGTCTTTTGATTGGAGCATTGAGTCCGTTGGTGTTTAGAGTGAGTACTGAAAGATATGAATTTATTGCCATTTGTTGCTTGTAGAGTTGGAGTTTCTGGTGGTGTTCTCTGGTCCTTTCTAATCTGTGTTGCTTTTGGTATTTATTTATATATAAATATGTAAATACATAAAAATAATATATAATATTTATATATTATATATACATGAAATATATATGTGTGTATATATGTGTGTGTATATATATTTATATATATGTATTTTTTTTCATCATTTTTCCCCTCAGAGAGTCCCCCTTAAAATTTCTTGCAGGGCTGGTTTAGTGGTCACAAACTCCTTTATTTTTTGTTTGTCTGGGAAACTTTTTCTCTCTCCCTCTATTTTGAATGACAGCCTTGCTGGATAAAGAATTCTTGCCTGCATATTTTTCTGATTCAGCACACTGATTATATCTTGCCACTCCTTTCTGGCCTGCCAAGTTTCTGTGGCTAGGTCTGCTGCTAACCTGATCTCTCTTTCTTGTAGGTTAGGGACTTTTTTCCCCTTGCTGCTTTCATGATTCTCTCCTTGCCTGAGTATTTTTTGAATTTGACTATGATATGCCTTCTTGATGGTCGGTTTTTGTTGAATCTAATGGGGATCTTCTGTGCTTCCTGGATTTTGATGTGTGTGTCTTTCTCCAGGGTTAGGATAGTTTCCACTTTGATTTGCTCACATTACCCTTCTACCCCTATTTTTCTCTCTTCCTCTCTGAGACCCTTATGACTCTGATGTTGTTCCTTTTTAATGAGTCACTGATTTCTCTAATTCTTAAATTGTGCTTTTTTGCTTTAATCTCCCTCTTTTTTTCCTGCTTCATTATTCTGTATAATTTGTCCTCTATATCGCTTATTCTCTGTTCTGCCTTATCCATTCTTGCCGCTGCTGTATCCATCTGTGATTGCAGCTCAGTTGTAGCATTTTAAATTTCATTCTGGCTATTTTTTTACTTCTTTTATCTCTGCAGAAAGGGATTTTAATCTATTTTCAACTCCAGCTAGTATTCTTTTTTTTTTTCCAGCTAGTATTCTTATTATCGTGATTCTAAATTCTGGTTTAGACATCTTGCTTGTGTCTGTGTTGGTTAAATCCCTGGGTGTCGTTTCTTCGTGCTCTTTCTTTTGCGTTGAATTCCTTCATTTTCTCATTTTGAAGGGAGAAAAGGAATAAATGAGGTAGAAAAATTAAAATTAAAAAATATTAAAATTAAAAAATTAAACACACGCACACAAAATCGGATAAATGATGCTAGATCCTAGGTGTGTTTTGGTCTGGGTGTTGAAAGTGGTTTGACAAATTAGAGGGAAAAAGGGGGGAGGACAAAAGTTAATAATTTGAGAATTTGAAAAAATGAATATACTGAAGTAGACTAAAATGAAATGATGGGAGTAAAATAGAATTTGAAAATTTTACACAAAAGTAAATAATATATACGAAAAAATTAAAGAAAAATATTTTTAATAGAAATTGAAAGTAAAAATGAAGTTTTTCACTTTCTGCATTCAAGAAAAAGAAAAAGAAAAAAGAAAAAAACAAAATCGTTTGGAATTTTAAAAAAAGTGAATACACTGTAGTAGACTAAAATAAAATGATGGAAGTAAATGGAATTTGCAAAAATTTACACAAAAGTAAAAAATATAGTAATAAAAGTTAAAGAAAAATATTTTTAATAAAAATTGAAAATAAATGAGTTTTTTCTCTTTCTCTATAAAAGAAAAAGAAGTGTAAAAGAGAAAAGAAAGAAAGAAAGAAAGAAAGAAAGAAAGAAAATTGAATAGATGGACCTGCTAACAGATTGAAGTAGGACTGAAATTACTTCGTTTTCCCCCTGGAAATCAGTCTATGTAGCACCCTATAGTCCTTAAACTAAGCCAGCAGTGAGACTTGTGTTCTTGAGAGCGAAGTTGGCCCAGTTGGGCGAGACTCAGTATAACAGCTCCGTTCTCCACTAGATGGTGCTGCTAGCCTACTAGGGTGGATTGTTGCGGCGCTCCTAGGTGCATATGCGCATGCGCGGCATGGGTGAAAATGGCACCATCCAACTACCCGGTCTGTTCTCCTCGACTAGTAGTCGCGCACCCATCCTCTGTCTTCAGCTTTCGTCCATTCCCCGCTTTTTCACTGTCCGTGACCATGCCCCAGGCAGTACCTCTCTCCTGAGTTTTGTTTCAGATGCGGCTGTTTTCCCCGGCCCCTTACTTCTGAAGGACTGCGGCTTTGACCCGTTCCGCCCCTCTGTGGGTGGGTCTCACGGAGCAATAGCCGAATGAACAATGGCCGAATTTCAGCTGCACCCAGGAAAGCTTCCTGGACTCTGCTGCTGCCGGTGCCCCAAGACTGCGGCCAGGTGCCAGCCCGCCCCAGAAAAACTTCGTGAGATAGTGTAGCAGCAGCGTTTCAGGGATTATGGAAAGTCACAACGCACATCTGGCGCCAGTCTTCACCCTTAACGAACTTGTTCCAGCACCAGCGAATGTGGCCATTTTCTGTGGTCTGCTGGGACCAGGTGGCTTCAACAGTCTCCACCAAATGTCCTTCCAGCAGTGGAACCACTTTTCCCTGTGTGTCCTGAGAATGTCCCGGACCCCACTCTGTTCCTGGGGATTTGCCCTTCCCACCAGAGCACTGCCAGGTATGGAGCTGCGGAGTTGCAGCCTTTGAGCTCCCCTTGTTTACAGTCTTAATGGAATTTAAACCCTCTCCTTTCTCCCTTTTCAGTTTAGTCCCTGCAGCTGTTTCCAATTTTCCACTTTCTCTCCAGCTGCTTTTGGGGAAGGGTGCTTTTCCTGTATTCTCCCCCCATGCCCCTGTCTCTGTCCTCTCTCCGCTCACAAAAGCACCTCCCTTTCTGCACCTTCTCTCTCCCCAAGTTCACTTCTCTGTGCCGTGTACCTCCTCAATTCCGTGGTGCAGGTTGTGCAGATTGTTGCGTTAATTCTCCAGTTTTCTAGGTGTGTAGGATGGTTTAGTGTTGTTCTGGGTGTATTTCACGGATGCGAGACACACAAAAAACTTCCATGCTGTTCTGCCATCTTGGCTCCTTCATCTATTGTATTTGTAAAGATTATAAATAATAATAATTAACAATATGGCATTAAATTCTGGAAAACATAATTTCATACACTATTATTGGTATTCTTTCCATTTGGTGTCCTATTCTTTAGGCCTGCTTCCATCAAAAGCTTTAAAACATATGAATATCCTTTGAATAATTCCATATCTGAAAACATACCTTTGAAAAATAATAGGAAAATTGAACACTATGTGTATACAAGAAAATTTATTTCAGCATTATCTATAATGTTGAATTATTTGAGATAAACTAAATTCCTCCAAATGGGGACTTGTTAAAATGTGTCACCTATTCTGAGGACTCTGCTCCTTTTCTTCTCAGGAGGCTTAGGCTCTAGGGATGGGATTGGGCAAGATCAAAGGAATATGAAATAATTGCCAATATACTTAAAATCACATTCATAGCACTATTATAATAACACTTCTTCATCTGGCCCAGGCTGATAGACTTCTTGTCTCATGGTAATTTCCTTCATTTTAGTATTATCCCCCTTTCCACACTGCTTTCTTTGACCATTTAAAATAGATAAATAAAAATAAAAAAAATAAGTATAATATATAATATATTGTTATAGTATAAAATAAATATAATATAAAGAATATAATTTCCAGGGGATCTAGAAGACTGCACATATGAGTAGGGCTACGCACTTGCCAGGAAAGTCCTATGAGAGTCTTAATCACTTGCTTCTTGTTAAACTTTTGTTCCTGTAAAAACAGGAAGTGAAGATCTGAGCTTTGACAGTATACTCCAACACACAGAGTTTTTCAGCAAAGGTAGGAAAACTGATTTGTTGAAAGAATATAAGGAAATTATCAACAATTATGAGCTGACCAATAAGCTAGCTGAAAAGAGACTTCATCATCATCATCAAATTGTCAAAAGTCAAGGACAAAGAACTTTACAGTAGCAAGACAAAAAGGGTTTACCATGTGCTATGCATTCTCAAGAAGATTGACAGTTGAATTCTCATCAGAAGCCAGGGAGAGCAGAATGCAGTGAGATGACATTCAATAATTCAAGAATTCTGCATCCAGCAAAACCATTCTTCAAAAAGGAAGAGTCAAGACTGCTCAGATAAGCAAAACAACCTGAGATGGTTTCACTGTAGATCTGTCCTACAAGAACTTGTAAAAGTGAGCCCTTCAGGCTGAAATGAAAGGACACTAGACAGTAACTCAAGTCCACACAAAGAAATAAAGAGCACAAGTAATGAAACTATGATGTTAACTATAAAGACACTGTAAATGTATACTTTCTTTTTAACTCCTCTCCTATCTGATTTTAAAGACTGCTGCATAAGGCAATAATTATAAAATTACGTTCATGGGCTTTTAATGTATAAAGATGTAATTTGTATGACAATACTCTTACAAAGGAGGGTGGAGAAAATGAAGCTTTATTGGAGCAAAGTTTGTGGGCACTATTAAAATAGTGTAATGGATGTCACAAAAAAGTATTAGAACTCATAATTAAGTTGTAGGATACAAAATCAACATAAAAATCACTAACAAGAAAACACTAACAATAGTTAAAATGAACTATGTTAAAAAGAAATTAGGAAAACATCCCATTTACAATAGCATTAAAAAGAATAAAATCCTTAGGACTAAACCTAACTAAGGAGAGAAAAGACAGGTACACTGAGAACTACAAAGCATTGATGAAAGAAATTAAAGAAGACACAAAGAAATAGAAAACATCCCCTGGTCACAGATTGGAATAATTAATACTGCTTAAATGTCCATACTATCCAAAACAATCTACAGATTGAAAGCAATTCCTAGCAAAATTCCAATGGCATTCTTTACAGAAATAGAAAAAAAAATAATTCTAAAGTTCATATGGAACCACAAAAACCTCAAGTAGCCAGAACAATTCTGAGAAAGAACAAAACGGAAGGCATCACACATCCTGATTTCAAAACATATTAAAAAACCACTGCAATTAAAAAAGTAGGGTACTGGCATGAAGACAGACATATAGACCAATAGAACAGAATAGAAACCTCAGTAACACAGCTATGCACATATGGCCAACTGATTTTTGACAAGGGCACCAAGATATATGGTGAAACGATAATCTCTTCAATAAATGCTGCTGGGAAAACTGGTTATCCACATGCAAAAGAATGAAATGGGTCTCTTATTTTTTTTTTAGTGTTTATTTATTTTTGAGACAGAGAGCACCAGCGGGGAAGGGGCAGAGACAGAGAAGGGGAGAGAGGATCCAAAGCAGGCTCTGAGCTGACAGCAGCGACGCTGATGCAGTCTCTCAGAAACTGTGAGATCATGACCTGAGCTGAAGTCAGACATTCAACTGACTCAGCCACCCAGGTGTCCCAAAATTGGACTGTTATTTTAAGCCAAACATAAAAATAACTCAAAATTCTTTGAAAACTTATGTACAAGACCTGAAACTATAAGACCCCTAGTAGAAAACAAAGAAAAGCTTCAAAACATTGATTTGCATAATGATTTCTTGGATATGACACCAAAAGCACAGCCAACAAAAGCAAAAAGTGGGACTACATCAAACTAACACGTTTCTGCAAAGTAAACAATCAACCTATGGAATGAGAGACAGGAAAAGACAACCTATAGAATGAGAGAAAATATTTGCAAACCATATATCTGATGAGAGGCTAATTTACAAAATATATAAGGAACTTCTCTAACTCAATAGCATTATCATCATTATCAACAACAGTATAGTTCAATTCACAAATGGACAAAAGATTAGAATAGACATTTCTCCAAAAAAAGACCTACAAATCGCTAATGGGTATATGAAAAGTTGTTCGATGTCACTAAGCAGGGAAATGCAAATCAAAATCACATGGGATATCATCTCACACCTGTTAGAATGACTATTAGGGAAAGACAAGTGGCAAGGGTTGGCAAAGATATGGAGAAATTGGAATAATTGTATACTGCTGGTGAGAATGTAAAATAGTGCAACTGCTATATTAAACAGTATGGTGGCTCCTGAAAAAACTACAAATAGAACCACCATATGACCCAGCAATCTCACTTCTGGGAACGTATCCAATGGAATTGAAATTCAGATCTTGAAGTGATATTAGTATTCCTGTGTTCATTGCAGCACTACTGTCTATACAAGATGTGAAAGCAGCTTACATGTCCACTGATGGATAAAGAAAATGTGACATATACACACAAGGGGCTATCAGTCAGTTTTAAAAAAGAAGGAAATCCTGTAGTATAAGATAACATGGATGAACTTTGAGGACATTATGCTAAGTGAAATAACCCAGTAATACTAGGACTAATATTGCATGAGTCTACCTATATGAGATATTTCAAACAAAGCCATAGAAGCATAGAATAGAATGGTGGTTGCCAGGAGCTTGGATGATGGGGAAATGGAGAGTCACTATTCAAAGTTTCAGCTATGCAAGTTGAATAAGTTCTAGACATCTGCTGTACAACATTTTGCCTATTGTTAACAATACTGTATCATGCACTTAAAAATTTAAGAGGGTAGGGGCACCTGGGTAGCTCAGTCGGTTGAGTGTCTGACTTTGGTTCAGGTATGGTTTCGTAATTTGTGAGTTTGAGCCCCGCATCAGGCTCTGTGGTGACAGCTCGGAGCCTGGAACCTGCTTCGCATTCTGTGTCTCTCTCTCTGCTCCTCCCCTGTTCACATGCTGTCTCTCTCAAAAATAAATAAGGATAAATTTTTTTTTTTTAATTTAAGAGGGTAGATCTTAACATTATGTTTTTACCAAACACAAAAATAAAATAAAAAGAAAGTGAAGAAAATTGGCCTGAGCATGTTCATTGTAGGTACCATTTTATCAGTCCTTAATCATCTGTTATTAGTAGTAGTATTTTAATTTAACAAAATATTGAAATTATATTTAATTTTTCATTTCCTTTTCTCCCATTTATTCCTCAAACTAGAACTGCCTAACTTCTCTCATCACCCCTCCAACAAAAAATGAACAAAAAACCCTTCCAACCAAAAATAATCAACAGGCAATTTTTTTCCTATCTTAACCTTTCAACAGCATAGGGCAGGTTAATTCTTTTCTTCTAAAAAATTCCTTTTTTTGCCCTGGATTCATTGGCTTCACACAACTAGGTTTATTTTTATTTCTATAACAGTTTTTTGTTGCTGTTGATTATTTTGTGAGTTACACATTTTCTACCTCTGTGTTAGTAATATTTCCCCAAAGATTTGTCCTTGATCTATTGCCTAAGTTCCTCAAATGATTTCATGAACTCTCATCCTTTTAGTTACGACTGATACAGCATAGACTTGTGGTTAAGAGTTTAGGCCCTGAAGGAGTACCTAGGAGTCTCAGTCTGTTGAGCATCCCACTCTGCACTGGATCAGGTCCTGATCCCAGAGTTGTTGGTTCGGGCCCTGTACTACGTGTGGAGCCTGCGTGGGATTCATTCTCTCTCTCTCTCTCTCTTTCTCTGTCCACTGGCACTCCCTCTCTCTCTTAAAAAAAAAATTAAGGTTCTGGAACAAGATATTCTTGTTTCAAATTCCAACTCTAAGCAATTTTCTTAATCTTTTCATGCCTCAACTTCCTTTTCTGTGTAAGAGGAAACAAAGTACCTATTTCAGGTTTGCTGTGAGGATTAAATATATGTAGGCAAATTGTTTCGAAAAGAGTGATACACCATAAAGCACTGTGAATATCAGATCTTATTGGTACTAGTACCCTTATGCTTATAAAATTCATATATATATATATATACACACACACATATATAAAATTCTGTCTTCTGAGATTTTTATTTTTTTGTATCACTCTACTTATAATGTACAAATATAGTCTTTATACTAGAAAACATTTAAAATGCAATTTTAAAAAAAATTTCAAAAGAATAATCTACCTCATCATTCAATACTTATGTGATTTTTATGGTACGTATTTCCAATCACAAGTTAGAAATCAATAATCTTATTTTTAAATGAGTGGACAGCTTTATTTTAATGGCATGGTTTATTTAATTTTCTACAGTCAAACATTTATGTTATTTCCCGAATATTTCTATAGTGATAAATTATTTATTAGAAACGCATTTATTGTAAATTCATGGCTGTAAAAATGGTAGACTAGAAAGCTATTCAGTTGCTTCCATTTGAAGCATGTGGTTCACAGTTTAAAAGAGTAGGCTGTAAAACATGAATGTTTTACATTCAGCTATAGCAGACTCCTTGCAAGGACATTCCCTGTCTTCAGAGATGAACTGGTTAATTAGGTAGGTAGAGAAATACAAAGAGTGTATTTAATATAACTTTTTGAATTTTATTTTGAGAGTTTCAAAGACATGGCAGAGGCCTGCAGTATTGGACTAAGCCAGGTCTCACAAGGCAGACACTGATATTTTTAAGGTTAGAAGCCTATTCTGACTCATTTCTTAGAAAATACAAGGCAGATACTTAAGTAGACTGCCCTGGGTGACTGCAGAAGTCCCAATGGCAGTGACAAGACAGCAGCAAGGTTTTTTGGTTTCTAGATATGAGTCATTAAGCTAATTCCCAAGTAATATAATTACTTTTCTTCTTTATAGATTGACTACTTGCCAGGCATCATTTGGCACTAGAGATTAAAACGTAAATATGGCATAGATTCTGATGTCCCAGGGCTTGTGATTGAGCAGAAAATGGGGACATTTAAACATCCTAAGTGTGGCCACACTAAAGAACATCATAGGAGAATAGTACTGCCTTGACTGAAAGCTTCACACAACATGAGCTTAGTCTTAAAAAAATCAATAGGAGTTTCCAACTAGAAAAGTAGAGAAACGGCATTTCTGACAATACCAATAGTATGCACAGAAGAACACTGGCATGTTGTGATGTATTTGGTAAGAGGACAGACATTTTAGCACTCTGGAAGTGAAAGACAATCAAATGAAACAAATCTGAAAAGAAAACAAAAACAAAACCAAAACACCACATCTGATATTCTGTCCTTCACAATCTCCTCTCCTACTGTCCACACACTCTTCAAGCAAGAGTTGGTATTTTATAAGAATCCAGTAATCAAGGACTTCTTCCTCTTTCTGGAAGTCTATTAGTAAAGTTCCTGGCCGTTCTCATATTTCAACAAATATGTATTACTATTTTCAGACTTTTAAAAAAGTTTACGATATAAATTATCACTAAATTACCCAAACTATGGTAAACTTGCTGGTAGTGTAGTATTTGATTGGTGCCATAGACTGAATATTTGTGTCTCCTGCCCTGCCCAGATTCAGATGTTGAAACCTAATCTTCGGCATGGTGGTATCTGGAGATGGGGCCTCTGGGAGGTGATTATGTCACAAGGGTGGGACCCTCAGGAATAGGATTCGTACCCTCATAAAAAAGGCCCCAGAGAGTTCCCTCACTTTTTTTCTGCCACATGAGGGTACAGCAAAAAGATGAGATCTGTGAACCAGAAAGGGGGATGACACCGGACATAGAATCTTCCAGCACCTTTATCTTGAACTTCTCAGCCTCCAGAACTGTAACAAATAAGTTTCTGTATAGACACCTAGTTAATGATATTTTGTTATAGCAGCCCAAATGGACCAAGACAATTAGATGTCTGGGGCAATATTAAAAAGACCTAAGTGCTCCAAAGGATACAAAAATACTAATTTGAAGGGATGCGTGCACCCTGATGTTTAGAGCAGCATTATCTACAATAGGCAAATTATGGAAAGAGCCCAAATGTACATTGACTGATAGAATGGATGGATGAATAAGATGTGATATATGTATATATACAAATATATTTGTATTTTTATTTATATATATTCATATTTGTATATATAAATAAATAATAGCATAATACACTCTAGTTCCATCCATGTCATTGCAAATGGCAAGATTTAATTATGTGTGTGTGTGTATATATATATATATATATATATATATGACGCTAAGCGTAATAAGTCAGAGAAAGACAGATATGGTATGATTTCACTCACATGTGAAATGTAAGAAACAAAACAAATGATAATAGGAGGGAAAAAGAGAGGAAAACCAAGTCTTAGTCTTAGTAATATGATTATATTCATTAGTGAACTATCCTTAGATTCATGGTATAAATTCCACTTGGTCATGGTGTTTTTGCTTAATGTGATATTGAAGTCAAGTAGTTAATATTTTACTTAGGAGTTTTGACTCCATATTCCTACATGATTTTGGTCTATAATTTTATTTTAATTTTGTGCTATTTTTGTTAGATTTAGATGTCAACAGTGTATTTGCTACATAAAAATGATTGGAAAGATTTCTCTTTTTTCTATGCTCTAAAATAATTTACCTAGCAGTAGAAATACCTTGCCTCGAGGTTAGAATTTACCTTGAATCCATCTGGGTCTATTTTTTTTTTTCTATTAGTTGGATCCTTGATATAATTGTCTACCTCATCTGCGGAATTTGTCTTTATGAAGCTTTCAAATTAAAAATATATATTTTCCTCAGATACTAGGCATTTCTTTTGGGATTTAAATTTTACTTCTTTGAGAGTGCACAAAATAGTCTCATAATATCTTTTAGTTCTCTCTGTATCAATATAGAAATTAGGACATGAATATCTTGGTGGAAGATGGTGTCCTTATTCAGCTTACCACTGTCTCCTCTCTATAACTACTCTTGGAACCAAAATCTGTATCAGTCAGTGTTCCACCAGGGAAACAAACAGTGGGAGATACATATTTAGAGATTTACTGAAAGGGTTAGTTTACACAGTTGTGTAGGCTAGCTGGGCAAGGTCTAGCTGGGTCTTTTGTTTGTTTCTCTCTTTCTTTTTAAAACTCTTGCTCACATAATTTAAAGAGCATTTTTATTTAAATAGCTACATCCCCACTGTGCATAGAATTTTTTCTATTTTATTATTTACTCCCCTGCCTTCTCTGTTTTGAATTCTGTATGCACTTTTGTATAGATTTTGGAACTTTTGATTCTGCCTTTCATATTTATAATATTTTGTTTTACACCAGCAACCTATACATGTGCATCTTGTACTGAGAAAAACGTTCATGTTCATTTCCAGCTAACTACTTCTTTCTTTAGCTGTATGCCTATTTGTGATTAAGGACAACTAATGAGACTTTAAAAATATTTTAATTTCTTTACTTTTAGTTATTTCTCTTTTATAAATTTAATATCTACTCAAAATCTCATTAGGCAATCTGGTATGCTTAATTTAACTTCTTTTTTGTCTGTTCTTCTACACTTTCTGCAGTATTAGTTCATTGATTGATTAGTTTCTTTTCCTGGGACCCAGATCTTTGGTGACACTTGCTCTCTCTGCTCATCTGAGGATTTGATCGTCACTGTTCACAGCCCTTGGCTGCTAGTTCTGATGAAAGGAGCTTGTCTGCAGTGTGAGGAGAAAGTAGGAGCAGTATATGCTGTCAGAGAGGGTTTTCCAGTTTCAAGTGATCTCTGTTCTCTTTTCATTGTCTAAATATTAGTAGATAAGGAGCATACGTTGTATTACTCTCAAAAGAACATGTGTAAATAAAATTGAAAATAAAGTTTGAAAAGAACAGTAGAAATGGCTTAACTGTTAAATATGTGGGTCTTGAGGCTTAATTAGAACAAATTAAAACTCCTAATGTCTGTTACGTGTTTAGAAACAAATGAGGTGATATTTGTAGAGTTCTTTTGGAGCCAGTTCATTATTACCACTTCAAGGGTTTCTCACTAAAGTTAAATGTCCCCCCAGATAAGACATTATGTAGGAGAATTTATGCAGAGAATAGAACCACCCATCTTAATACATCATTATATTATTATTATGAATATAATGAATATACTATTCTTAAAATGCTGGAAATAATATTAATTTTAGAAATTTTTATGTAGTAAAATGAGGTCAGTGTTGCCTCATAAAATTGTTTGGCTTATGTTCTTTGTGTTTTTGTGTCAATGGTACAATTTTATAATTCTAAGGTTAAGAATATACTTTATAACAATGCTGACTCAAAGGGGCAGTTGCACCCCAATATTTATGGCAGTGTTACCAACAATTATGGAAAGAGCCCAAATGTCCATCGACTGACAAATGGATAAAGAAGATGTGGTATGTATATACAACAGAATATTACTTGGTGATCAAAAAGAATGAAATTTTGCCATTTGTAACAACGTGGATGGAACTAGGACATATTATGCTAAGTGAAATAGGTCAGTCAGAAAAAGACAAATACCATATGATTTCATTCATATGTGGAATTTAAGAAACACAATAGATGAACATAGGGGAAGGGAAGGAAAAAAATAAGATAAAAAAAGAGAAGGAGGCAAACCATAAGAGACTTTTTTTTCAATGTTTATTTTTGAGAGAGAGACAGAGTGCGAGTGAGGGAGGGGCGGAGAGAGAGGGAGACAGAGAATCCAAAGCTGGCTCCAGGCTCTGAATTGTCAGCACAGAGCCCAATGCAGGGCTCTAACCCATGAACCCGTGAAATCATTACCTGAGCTGAAGTCAGCGCTTAACCAAGCCACCCAGGCACCCCAAACCATAAAAGACTCTTAAATAAAGAGAATAAACTGAGAGTTGCTAGGAGGTGTTGGGTTGGGGGGGTGGGCTAAATGGGTGATGGGCATTAAGGAGGGCACTTGTTGGGATGAGCATGGGGTGTTACATGTAAGTGATGAATCATTAAATTCTACTCTTGAAACCATTATTATACTATATGATAACTAAATTAGATTTAAATAAAAAATTTTAAAAAGAATATACTTTAAAACTGTTATGAATTACAAAAGTAATTGGCATACCCAGATACTGAAATCATAATCCTGATTAATTAACCATGATCATATGATGCAACTAATGTTTATCTACTATGCATGAATTTGCTAATATTATACTATATGATACACCTAGTTGCTTTTATTATTATGAAGACTATGTGGAAAAACTTAAGTTGCCACATGTGGCTAGTAGTTCCCTATGAGATAGGGTAGTTCTAGAGGGAGTGGACAGCTATGTAATTTAACAAATAAACATATGCTATATTAGTTGGTAAAAAAAAACATGGATAAAATAAAACAGGTAACTAGATCAAGAGTTATGACTGGAGGAGTTAAGGTGAAGAACATAGAGCTTTCTGGGTGATATTTAGGCAGAAACCTGAAATTTAAAAAAATGTGCCTAATATAGTATGCAGCATGTTGCAAGTACCAAATAAATGTCCATGCTTATTATTAGCTAACAAGAACTTTTTATTCACTGTACCCTTGAACAATAGACTTATTTTAGAAGCACATTGTTCTGCATTTTTAAACAAACAAAACATACTGTTACTTTAAAATATTAAATTCTGGTCATGACTTCATAAGAAGAAATGGTCTCCTTGCAGTATCAGGAGAGAGAAAATAGCTAGCTATGTACTGTAACAATAACTCAGTAGAGAACAGAGCACAATTTACTGATCTCCCAATTTCTTTTTAAATAAAAAACAGTGAAGTTCAATCTTAAACAAAGTTTTCCTGCCAACTTGTCAGATGAATGACAAGGGAAGTTGTTGCTCAGCAATGCAGTAAGACTGAGCTCCCGTGGTGACTTCTTACATAATTTCAAAACAGTACATTGGATAACAGTGCTATTCATGTAAGTAGTGAGATTGTTTGAACTGAGTCACTGAGTGTTTTTGAAATCGTTCTTAATTAAAAGTTGAGCACTAATTTTTTTTACAGTAAAGCTTATATGATGCCACCATGTCTCTACTAATGTTTTATGATTTAAAGTGCACTTTGCCTCATGCTAGAAAAATCCATTGTGATATTTCTATGGGAATTTAGCATTCTATTTCTAACAAAGGCTCTTCTTTATGCTTCTGTCAGGACAAGAATAAGATGGTATCAGTTAATGACTTTAACTTGGGTGACCAGCAGACCTTCTTTCTCTTCTGATTTAAGCCTTTGACCAACTGCAGATATATTTGGTCTGAGTCCTGCCTAATCATAGTTTTGGGTGTGCATTGTTTGGTTAGTCTTGAAAATAAAATGATCAAAAAAAAAAAAGCTAAACAAGCCCCATATCTGAAGGCATTTAAGAAATATCTTGAAGATCATCATACTTTACAACGTATCTACCTAATTAAATTGTGACTCTACTTTGATCCCTAACTCGAGTTCTGACTCCTACCTATGCCCTTTCCAAGGACCTCACATCTTAAAATTTTAAGCATATATTGCCTTTATGCCTCTTTGCTGCCCTTAATTGGATACTGATTTGCACTGTTACCCAATCATTTGTCCTGGCTCCTTTGAGAACAGGGAACACATTTATCCTACCTTTACTTTCTTTCATCACTTACTGTCACACTGTGCCCAGAGTATGTAATGAAATAACAAGAATAATCTATACCACCTTTATTTGGGGGTCTATGCTCTTCAAAATATTTTCACAAATCTTATATTTATATGGAACTGGAATTTACATATGTTGAACGACTGCATTTCAATTATAGGTGAATTATTACAAATATTTAATTTGATCCTCACAGGTGGAAAAAATTTTGCCTTTAATACAGTATAGATGAAGAAACCAAGCTTCAGATTAAACTATTTTAAAGAAATTTATAAGTAGTCAGGAGTCAGTACTCAGTCTTTGCCATCTTACTCTAATCCTTTGCTTTTTGTAGTAATCTAAAATTTCTTAGTTAATTAAGGATTAGAGAAATAGAGAAATAAGTGATTCAATGAAAGAAGGAAGAAATGATTGAATGAACTTCTCTGACTTTTATCACCATATATCCTTCACCATCCAGTCTTGTAGGTCCTTCTTCAACAAATAAAGATACAATGCTCTCCATGTTTTTTCTATCAGTTTCCAAGTTCATTTCTAATAGTTGTTTTACATTTGTGACAGACATTTGATATCCACCACCTAATGTTTCACTTTCTTAACTTCTAACTTATCATTTTTTCAATGCATTCTGTTC
The DNA here is from genome assembly GCF_007474595.2 of Lynx canadensis. NCBI lineage: Eukaryota > Metazoa > Chordata > Mammalia > Carnivora > Felidae > Lynx > Lynx canadensis. The sequence continues at coordinate 65,611,719 of NC_044309.1, forward strand.
TTAAAGTGAGAATTCTTTTCCTCAAATTCTATTTGGGTCACTCCTATATGTGTGTTAGACAATACCAACATATTCTCATTGTCCAGTCTATCTGGTATATACATGCTTAACTACCCCCCTTACTTTATTTTCTGGAGTTACCATATCACCTGCTATAACATCAAATAAAGCAAATCTATTCTCTCTCCTTTGCTCATTATTCTTGCTTCTTTGTTTCTCTTTGTCACTTACTCTCTTGTCAATTTGTACTTTTCTTCAGTTGCTACCTTATTCAAACTTCACATTCTTAAATTCTAACTACTACTTTGGGGATACTCCAAGAACTTGTTTACATAGCCTCTAAAATGTCTTTTGTACATGTTCTTGTATAGATGAACTAATTTTTATAGCCTCTTTTCCCTTTAGATTATTATATGCAAACAAAAGTTACAGTGTTATATTTCTTTTTTATCTTCCTTAGCTGCCTCTGTGAAGTCACCATCAAAATATGTTGTTAAAAAGTGGTTTCTTGCCTAGGAAGGCACAGGTCTTCACAGGGATTTTCTGGCCTTCAAATAGTAGTAGCTTATCACGGTATATCAGCAGACAAAAAGTAATGTTCTCTGTTTCAAAAACTTTACTTAGTTTTCAATGCATAGTACGACTTGGCAAGATAACCAGAGTAATTTCTGTATGTTTTTAATATGTCTGTTAAAATGATCATCTCCTTTGAACTCCCTCAAGCTTCCTCTTTTTCTAGAAACATCATCTAGGTGTAGGTAACCTCAGACTAAAAACCTTATGCTTGTCTTGAGAGCAAAATGTACAGAATAACACAGAGAACAGAATCTCCTTCAAACACAGCTGTAACATATCTACTGATTGACTAGAGAATAATTGCTATAAGCAAAGCAGCAACCCCCCACCCTCCAAAAAAGATAGATATTTCATAATCTACTAGGAAAATAAAAGCAAGATTTAAAGATTGCAGGAGGAAAAAAATTTGACGCTTTTGGAGGAGATATAATAGTGATGCTTAAATAAAGCTCAGAGAACACACATAACATTTCTGAAATGAAGGCAGAGAAGAATTTAGGGAGAGGCTTTTCAACTAGAAAATAGCTGTCACATGTATATGGGTCAGAGCATTTGATATGTGAAGTTGCCCTAACGATTATACAAACGAGTTTTCTATCTTACACGCTCTTCTTTTCTCAGACTGAGGAAAGAAGACCAAGGGTCTTAGCTAAGCCACTCTTTTCAAGTGGCAAAAGATACTCTGGTAATTTTGACCTCCAACATTTGTGATTCCTTCTCTGTCTTGGTTTTACTTGCTACACGATATAGACAATGGAGGCTGCCACGTGAGAGTTTCTTAAGTTTCCTGTATATTGGAACATATTTCTTTCTATTCACCCGTCTCTCCTTCCTCCCCATCTCAATACAAAGATATTCTATTTTTTTCAAGATAATCATTTCAACTCAGCTCAGATCCCATCCCCTTCCACCAACTTAAATTTCCTTATTAGTTATACCGTTTTACACCTCCACCTGAATATTTTTTCTTATATCAAGTTCCTCCCAATTTAAGCAACAGCAACAACACCAAAAACAAAAACAAAAACCTGAAAACAAACTAAAAAGCCCAAATAGTCCTTATATTACCTTAAACTCCTCCACACTTCTCAGCCAAGTTAATTAATAACATCTCTAATGCTCATGGAGTAGTTACAATATACCAGGTGTTTAAATATTCTATGTGTATCAGTACATTTACCTCTTTTAATTAGGTACTTATGATATTAATTTTCACAGATGAAGAAGGTGAGATGCAGCAGGGTTACATAAATTGTTCAGAGTTACAGAGTTGGCTAAAGCAGAGCTGAGGTACAAGCATAAGCAAGCTGCCTCCAGAGACAGGCTTCCAGCTCCCCGATTTAATACTACACTGTATTTCAGTTTTGGTAGAGAAGTTTGCATTCACTGTATCAACTTCCTCACTTCAAACTTCAGCCCTCTGCAATATCTGGTGAAACTGTCCCTACTAATAGGAAAATATCAACTTTATCTTATTTGAAACCAATGGGACAAAATCAAGTTTATCTTATTTGACCTATGTGTAGCATTGGCCCATTACGTACCCAATTTTCTTTCATTATGTCTTCTTTCTACTCTTTTCACTTTACATCCTCTTGTTGGATAATTTCATTCATTCCGTTCACATTTCCCAACTACATATATGTTAATGGTTATTAAGTCTAAATCTCCACCACAGATTTTTTTCCTTAGGTCCAACTCTACTGGATATCTCTATAGTCCAGGCACTGTGAATTTTATGTTTTCATAATAAAAATCAACATCTTTCTCGACAATGACCACCCACCCAATTCCTCAAGCAAGACATTAGAGTCATTCTAGTTTTCTCAGTTTCTTTTTAACTCTGTCAACCAATTAATCACAAATCCTGTGGATTGCATGTTATCAACTATTCTGTGCATCACTTTTCCTACATCTCTTACTACTCTCTTAGTTTAAGACCTTATAACCAATAAACATATTTATTGCAAAAATTTCCAACTAATTTGCCTCTTTCAGTTTCATTTCCTCTGATCTATTCTATTACTGGAATGATTTTTCTAAAACTCATATAAGTCATAGTGCCTCCTCTCTCTTCAAAGACTTTCATTTTTTTTTTTTCTGTCCAAGACCAAATCCACTCATGTTATCATGATATGTAAAGGTCCTACAAGGTTCCTCTATATGGGAGCAACCCTGATTTTATTCTTAGTGGGACCTCTTCTTGCAGCCTATCCTCTACATCAAATAGTTCATAGTTTTCTCACCATACCATGAACCTTATTCGCTATTATGCCCTTGTACATGCTATTCTCTTTGCACAGAATATTTAACAGTAAACTAAATGTTCTTTTATTCAATATTTCTTTTTTTTATTTTGTTTTTTAAATTTACATCAGAATTAGTTAGCATATAGTGCAACAATGATTTCAGGAGTAGATTCCATATGCCCCATACGCATTTAGCCCATCCCCCCTCCAGTAACCCTCTGTTTGTTCTCCATATTTAAGAGTCTCTTCTGTTTTGTCCCCCTCCCTGTTTTTATATTATTTTTGTTTCCCTTCCCTCATGTTCATCTGTTCTGTGTCTTAAAATCCTCACATGAGTGAAGCCATATATTTGTCTTTCTCTGACTGACTAATTTCACTTAGCAAATACCCTCTTGTTCCATCCACATGGTTGCAAATGGCAGGATTTCATTCTTTTTGATTGCCAAGTAATACTCCATTGTATATATATACCACATCTTCTTTATCCATTCATCCATTGATGGACATTTGGGCTCTTTCCACACTTTGGCTATTGTTGATAGTGCTGCTATAAACATGGGGTTGCATGTGTCCCTTCGAAAGAACACACCTGTATCCCTTGGATAAATACCTAGCAGTGCAATTGCTGGGTCTAGGGTAGTTCTATTTTTAGTTTTTTGGGGAACCTCCATACTGTTTTCCAGAGTGGCTGCACCAGCTTGCATTCCCACCAACAATGCAAAAGAGATCCTCTTTCTCTGCATCCTTGCCAGCATCTGTTGTTGCCTGAGTTGTTAATGTTAGCCATTCTGACAGCGGTGAGGTGGTATCTCATTGTGGTTTTGATTTGTATTTCCCTGAAGATAAGTGATGTTGAGCTTTTTTCATGTGTCGGTTGGCCATCTGGATGTCTTCTTTGGAGAAGTGTCTATTCATGTCTTTTGCCCATTCCATCACTGGACTATTTGTTTCTTGGGTGTTGAGTTTGATAAGTTCATTATAGATTATGGATACCAGCCCTTTGTCTGATATGTCATTTGCAAATGTCTTCTCCCATACTGTGGGTGCCTTTTAGTTTTGCTGATTGTTTCCTTCTCTGTGCAGAAGCTTTTAATTTTGATGAGGTCCCAGTAGTTCATTTTTGCTTTTGTTTCCCTTGTCTCCGGAGATGTGTTGAGTAAGAAGTTGCTGCAGCCAAGATCAAAGAGGTTTTTGCCTGCTTTCTCCTCGAGGATGTTGATGGCTTCCTGTCTTACATTGAGGTCTTTCATCCATTTTGAGTTTATTTTTGTGTATGGTGTAAGAAAGTGGTCCAGGTTTATTCTTTTGCATGTTGCTGTCCAGTTTTCCCAGCACCAATTGCTGAAGAGACTGTCTTTATTCCATTGGATATTCTTTCCTGCTTTTTCAAAGATTATTTGGCCATGTTTGTGGGTCCATTTGTGGGTTCTCTATTCTGTTCCATTGATCTGAGTGTTCTTGTGCCAGTACCATACTGTCTTGATGATTACAGCTTTGTAGTATAGCTTGAAGTCCAGGATTGTGATGCCTCCTGCTTTGGTTTTCTTTTCCAAGATTGCTTCTGCTACTCAGGGTCTTTTCTGGTTCCATACAAATTTTAGGATTATTTGTTCTAGCTCTGTGAAGAATGCTGGTGTTATTTTGAGAGGGATTGCATTGAATATGTAGATTGCTTTGGGTCATATCGACATTTTTAACAATATTTATTCTTCCTAACCAGGAGCATGGAATTTTTTCCCAGTTTTTTGTGTCTTCTTCAATTTCTTCCATAAGCTTTCTATAGTTTTCAGTGTATAGATTTTTCACCTCTTTGGTTAGATTTATTCCTAGGTATTTGATAGGTTTTGGTGCAATTGTAAATGGGATCGATTCCTTGATTTCTCTTTCTGTTGCTTCATTGTTGGTGTATAGGAATGCAACCGATTTCTGTGCATTGATTTCTATATCCTGCCACTTTGCTGAATTCATGAATCAGTTATAGCAGTTTTTTGGTGGAATCTTTTGGGTTTTCCATATAGAGTATCATGTCATCTGCGACGAATGAAAGTTTGACCTCCTTCTGGCCGATTTGGATGCCTTCTGTTTCTTTGTGTTGTCTGATTGCAGAGGCTAAGACTTCCAATACTATGTTGAATAACAGTGGTGAGAGTGGACATCCCTGTCTTGTTCCTGACCTTAGGGGGAAAGCTCTCAGTTTATCCTCATTGACGATGTTATTAGCGTTACATCTTTCATATGTGGCCTTTATGATCTTGAGGTATGCTCCTTCTATCCCTACTTTCTTGAGGGTTTTTATCAAGAAAGGATGTTGTATTTTGTAAATGCTTTATATGCATCTATTGAGAGGATCATATGGTTCTTGTCCGTTCTTTTATTGATGTGATTGTTTTGTGGATATTGAACCAGCCCTGCATCCCAGGTAAAATCCCACTTGGTTGTGGTGAGTAATTTTTTTAATGTATTGTTGGATCCAGTTGGCTAATATCTTGTTGAGGACTTTTGCATCCATGTTTATCAGGGTAATTGGTCTATAGTTCTCCTTTTTAGTGGGGTCTCTGTTTTTTGGAACAGTTTGAGAACGATAGGCATTGTCTCTGCTTTAAATGTCTGGTAGAGTTCCCCAGGGAATATATCTGGTCCTGGACTCTTATTTGTTGGGAGATTTTTGATAACTGATTCAATTTCTTTGCTGGTTATGGGTCTGTTCAAGTTTTCTATTTCTTCCTGTTTGAGTTTTGGAAGTTTGTGGGTACTTAGGAATTTGTCCACTTCTTCCAGGCTGTCCAGTTTGTTGACAAGTAATTTTTCATAGTATACCCTGTTAATTGCTTGTATTTCTGAGGGATTGGTTGTAATAATTCCACTTCCATTTTCATTCATGGTTTTATCTATTTGGGTCATCTTCCTTTTCTTTTTGAGAAGCCTGGCTAGAAGTTTATCAATTTTGTTTATTTTTCCAAAAAACCAACTCTTGGTTTTGTTGATCTGCTCTACAGTTTTTTTAGATTCTATATTGTTTATTTCTGCTCTGATATTTATTATTTCTCTTCTTCTGCTGGGTTTGAGATGTCTTTGCTGTTCTGCTTCTATTTCCTTTAGGTGTGCTGTTAGATTTTTGTATTTGGGATTTTTCTTGTTTCTTGAGATAGGCCTGGATTGCGATGTATTTTCCTCTCAGGACTGCCTTCGCTGCATCCCAAAGTATTTGGATTGTTGTATTTTCATTTTCATTTGTTTGCATATATTTTTTAATTTCTTCTCTAATTGCCTGGTTGACCCATTCATTCTTTAGTAGGGTGTTCTTTAACCTCCATGCTTTTGGAGGTTTTCCAGACTTTTTCCTGTGGTTGATTTCAAGTTTCATAGCATTGTGGTCTTAAAGTGTGCATGGTATGATCTCAATTCTTTTATACTTATGAAGGGCTGTTTTGTGACCCAGTATGTGATCTATCTTGGAGAATGTTCCATGTGCACTCAAGAAGAAAGTATATTCTGTTGCTTTGGGATGCAGAGTTCGAAATATATCTGTCAAGTCAATCTGATCTAATGTATAATTCAGGGCCCTTGTTTCTTTAGTGATCTTGTGTCTAGATGATCTATCCATTGTTGCAAGTGGGGTATTAAAGTTCCCTGCAATTACCACATTCTTATCAATAAGGTTGCTTATGTTTGTGATTAATTATTTTATATATTTTGGGACTCCCGTATTTGGTGCATAGACATTTATAATTGTTAGCTCTTCCTAATGGATAGACCCCGTAATTATTATATAATGCCCTTCTTCATCTCTTGTTACAACCTTTAATTTAAAGTCTAGTTCATCTGGGGCGCCTGGGTGGCGCAGTTGGTTAGGCGTCCGACTTCAGCCAGGTCACGATCTCGCGGTCCGTGAGTTCGAGCCCCGCATCGGGCTCTGGGCTGATGGCTCAGAGCCTGGAGCCTGTTTCCGATTCTGTGTCTCCCTCTCTCTCTGCCCCTCCCCCGTTCATGCTCTGTCTCTCTCTGTCCCAAAAATAAATAAACGTTGAAAAAAAAATTTTAAAAATAAAATAAAAAAATAAAGTCTAGTTCATCTGATATAAGTATGGCTACTCCAGCTTTCTTTTGACTTCCAGTAGCATGACAGATAATTCTCCATCCTCTCACTTTCAATCTGAAGGTGTCCTCAGGTCTAAAATGAGTTTCTTGTAGACAGCAAACAGATTAGTCTTGTTTTGTGTGGTTTTTTTTTTTTTTTTTTTTTTTTTTTTTTTTTTATCCATTCTGATACCCTAATGTCTTTTGGTTAGAACATTTAGTCCATTTACATTCAGTGTTCTTATTGAAAGTTGTGGGTTTAGAGTCACTGTGATGTCTGTAGGTTTCATGCTTTAGTGATGTCTCTGGTACTTTGTGATCCTTGAACATTTCACTCACACAGTCCCCCTTAGGATCTCTTGTAGGGCTGGTTTAGTGGTGATGAATTCCTTCAGTTTTTGTTTGTTTGGGAAAACCTTTATATCTCATTCTACTCCGAATGACAGACTTGCTGGGTAAAGGATTCTCGGCTGCATATTTTTTCTGTTCATCATATTGAAGATTTCCTGCCAGTCCTTTTTGGCCTGCCAAGTTTCAGTAGATAGGTCTGCCACTACACTTATATGTCTACCTTTGTAAGTTATCACCTGTTTATCCCTAGCTGCTTTCAGAATTTTCTCTTTATCCTTGTATTTTGTCAGTTTCACTATGATATGTTGTGCAGAAGATCGATTCAAGTTACATCTGAAGGGAGTTCTCTGTGCCTCTTGGATTTTAATGTCTGTTTCCTTCTCCAGATCAGGAAGTTCTCAGCTATGATTTGTTCAAGTACACCATCAGCCCAATTCTCTCTCTCTTCTTCTTCTGGAATTCCTATGATATGGATATTATTCTGTTTTTTTTTTTTTTAAATTTTTTTTTTCAACGTTTATTTATTTTTGGGACAGAGAGAGACAGAGCATGAACAGGGGAGGGGCAGAGAGAGAGGGAGACACAGAATCGGAAACAGGCTCCAGGCTCCGAGCCATCAGCCCAGAGCCCGACGCGGGGCTCGAACTCACGGACCGCGAGATCGTGACCTGGCTGAAGTCGGACGCTTAACCGACTGCGCCACCCAGGCGCCCCGGATATTATTCTGTTTGATTGCATCACTTAGTTCCCTAATTCTCCCCTCGTACTCCTGGATTTTTTTTATCTCTCTTTTTCTCAGCTTCGTATTTTTCCATAATTTTATTTTCTATTTCACCTATTCTCTCCTCTGCCTCTTCAATCCATGCTATGGTCGCCTCCATTTTATTTTGCACCTCATTTATAGCATTTTTTAGCTCCTCGTGACTATTTCTTAGTCCCTTGATCTCTGTAGCAATAGATTCTCTGCTGTCCTCTATACTTTTTTCAAGCCCAGCAATTAATTTTATGACTATTATTCTAAATTCTTCTTCCATTATATTGCTTATATCATTTTTTATCAATATGTTAGCTGTCGCTACTTCCTAGAGTTTCTTTTGAGGGTAATTCTTCCGTTTTATCATCTTGGGTAGTCCTGTGGTGGCTCCAAACTTCAGGGCATTTCCCTTATGGGGTCTGGAGTAACTTATGTTGGTGGGCAGGGCTGCAGTCAGACCTGATGTCTGCCCCCAGCCCACTGCCGGGGCCATAGTCAGCCTGGTGTGTACCTTATCTTCCCCTCTCCCAGGGGCAGGACTTCTGTGGAGTGGTGTGGCCCCTGTCTGGGCTACTTGCACACTGCCAGGCTTGTGGTGTTGCTTCAATGTGATCTGGCCAATGGCATATTAACCGGGGTGGATCTGCAAGGTGCACATGGGTGGGAGGGGCAGGCTTAGCTTGCTTTGCCTTCAGTGGTCCCCTGTAGGAGGAGCCCTGCAGCACCGGGAGGGAGGCAGGCCCATCGGAGGGATGGATCCACAGAAGCACAGCATTGGGCGTTTGCATGGTGCAAGCAAATTCGGTGAGGGGAACTCGTTCCCTTTGGAATTTCAGCTGGGGGATGGGAGAGGTAGATGGCACTTGCCAGCGCCTTGGCTCCCCCACCAAGCTGAGCTCTGTGTTCCAGGGCTCAACAACTCTCCCTCCCGGTGTTCTCTCTCCCTCCCCGCTCTCTGAGAGCAGAATTGTTGACTTTTAACATTCCAGATGTTAAGTCCTGCTGGCTATCAGAACTCACAGATTCTGGCCCCTCTGCTTTTGCAAGTGGCTCTGCCTTGCCAGGTGGGCTGCCCCTCCACCACCCGGCTCCCTCCCACCAGTCTGTGTAGCACGCACTGCTTCTCTGCCTTTCCTACCCTCTTCTGTGGGCCTCTTGTCTATGCTTGGCTCCAGTGAGTCCATTCTGGTAGTCTTCTGGTGGTTTTCTGGGTTATTTAGGCAGATGTGGGTGGAGTCTAAGTGATCAGCAGGATGAGGTGAGCCCAGCATCCTCCTGTGCAGCCATCTTCCTCCTCTTTCATTCTTGATTTTATTTATTTGGGGCAGTTCCTTTTTCTTTTTGATCAAACTTGCTAGTGGTTTATCAAGTTATCAATTTTGTTAATTCTTTCAAAGAACTAGCTTCTGGTTTCATTGATCTGTTCTACTGTTTTTTGTTTTTGGTTTTTGGTTTTGATAATATTGATTTCTGCTCTGATCTTTATTATTTCCTGTCTTCTGCTGGTTTTTGGTTTTATTTGCTGTTCTTTTTCCAGTTCTTTAAGGTGTAAGGTTAGGTTGTGTATCTGAGATCTTTCTTGCTTCTTTAGGAAGGTCTGGATTGGTATATACTTTCCTCTTATGGTTGCCTTTCCTGCGTCTCAGAGGTTTTGGGCGTCGGAGGGATGGATCATTTTCGCTGGCATCCGTGAACTTTTTACTTTTTAACTTCTTGGTTAGCCCATTCATTCTTTAGTAGGATATTCTTTAGTCTCCAAGCATTTGCCTTTCTAAATTTTTTCTTGTGGTTGATTTGAGTTTCATAGTGTTGTAGTTTGAAAATATGCACAGTATGATCTCGATCTTTTTGTACTTGTTGAGGGCTGATTTGTGTTCCAGTATGTGGTCTATTCAGGAGAATGTTCCATGTGCACTGGAGAGAAATGTATATTTTGCTGCTTTAGGATGAAATGTTCTGAATATATCTGTTAAGTCCATCTGATCCAGTGTGTCATTCAAAGCCATTGTTTCCTTTTTGATTTTTTGATTAGATGATCTGTCCATTGCTGTGAGTGGGTGTTGAAGTCCCCTACTACTATGGTATTACTATCATGAGTTTCTTTAGGTTTGTGATTAATTAATTGGTTTATATATTTGGGTGTCCCAAATTTGGCACATAAATGTTTATAATGGTTAGGTTCTTGGTGGATAGACCCTTAATTATGTATAATGCCCTTCTTCATCTCTTGATACAATCTTTAGTCTAGATTGCCGGGTATAAGTATGGCTACTCAGGCTTTCTTTTGTTGACTATTAGCATGATATGTGGTTCTCCATCCCCCTACTTTCAATCTGAAGGTGTCTTTAGGTCGAAAGTGGTCCCTTGTAAACAGCATATAGATGGATATTGTTTTCTTATTCATTCTGTTACCCTATGCCTTTTGATTTTAGCATTTATCCCATTGACATTTACAGTGGGTACTGAAAGATATGAATTTATTTCCATTTTGTTGCTTGTAGAGTTGGAGTTTCTGGTGGTGTTCTCTGGTCCCTCTGGTCTTTTCTAGTCTTTGTTGCTTTTGGCATTGATTGATTGATCTATTTATTTATTCAATCAATCAATCAATCTTCTCCACTCAGAGAGTACCCCTTAAAATTTCTTGTAGGGCTAGTTTAGTGGTCACAAACTCCTTAATTTTTGTTTGTCTGGGAAACGTTTTCTCTCTCCTTCTATTTTGAATGACACCCTTGCTGGATAAAGAATTCTTGGCTGCATATTTTTCTGGTTCAGCACATTGAATATATCCTGCCACTCCTTTCTGGCCTGCCAAGTTTCTGTGGATAGGGCTGCTGGTAACCTGATCCGTCTTCCCTTGTAAGTTAGGGACTTTTTTCCCCTTGCTGCTTTCATGATTCTCTCCTTGCATGAGTATTTTGTGAATTTGACTATGATATGCCTTGTTGATGGTCGGTTTTTGTTGACTCTAATGGGGGTCCTCTGTGCTTCCTTGATTTTGATGTCTGTGTCTTTCCCCTTAGGAAAGTTTTCTACTATGATTTGCTCACATAGCCCTTACTCCTATTTCTCTTTCTTCCTCTTCTGGGACCCCTATGATTCTGATGTTGTTCCTTTTTAATGAGTCACTGATTTCTCTAATTCTTAAATCATGCTCTTTTGCTTTAATCTCCCTCTTTTTTCCTGCTTCATTATTTTGTATAACTTGTCCTCTATATCACTGATTCTTTGTTCTGCTTCATCCATCCTTGCCACCGTGGCATCCATTCGAGATTGCAGCTCAGTTATAGCATTTTATATTTCATCCTGACTAGCTGTTACTTCTTTTATCTCCACAGAAAGGGATCCTAATCTATTTTCGACTCCAGTTAGTATTCTTATTATCGTGATTCTAAATTCTGGTTCACATAACTTGCTTGTATCTGTTTGGGTTAAGTCCCTGGTTGTCGCCTCTTCCTGCTCTTTCTTTTGTGGTGAATTCCTTCATTTTGTAATTTTGAAGGGAGAAAAGGAATTAATCAGGTAAAAAAATTAAAATTAAAAAAAATTAAAGTAAAAAAATATTAAAATTTAAAAAATTAAAACACACACACACACACACACACACACACAAGATCAAATACATGATGCTAGATCCTAGGTGTGTTTGGTCTGGGTGTTGAAAGGGGCTTGGTAGATTAGAGAAAAAAGGGAAAGAAAGAAAGAAATGGTTTGAAAATTTGAAAAATGAATACACTGAAGTAGACTAAAATGAAATGATGGAAGTAAAATAGAATTTGAAAAAATTACACAAAAGTAAAAAATATAGTAGAAAAATGAAAGAAAAATATAGTTAATAAAAATTGGAAATACAAATGAATTTTTCTTTCTGTATTCAAGAAAAAGAAAAAAAATGAATAAGAGAAAAACAAAAAAAGAAAAAAGAAATAAAATTGAATAGATGGACCAGTGAACAGATTGAGATATGATGGAAATTACTTTGTTTTCCCCTAGAAGTCAAACTATTAAGCTCTTTATAGTCCATAAACTAAGCAGGCAGAGAGACTTGTGTTCCTGAAGAGGGAGGTTGGCCCAGTTGGGCGGGGCTTAGTGTAATGGCTCCGTTCTTCACTAGATGGCGCTGCTTAGCTTACTGGGGTGGATTGTTGTGGTGTTTGTAGGTGCCTTTGCGCATGCACGGGAGCGGTGAAAATGGCATCACCCAGCTACCCAGTCTCTAGTATCAGAACTCTGTTGTTCCCGATCAGCAATCACACACCCGTCCTTTGTCTTCGGCTTCCGTCCACTCTCCGCTTTTACAGAGTCCATGACCAAGTCCCAGGCAGCACCTCCCTCCTGAGTTTTGTCTCAGATGCGGCTGTTTTTCCTGTCCCCTTACTTCTGAGGGTCTGCGGTTTTGACCCATTCTGCCTCTCTGCAGGAGGGTCTCACTGAGGAATGACTGGGTGCTGACTGCACCCAGGAACATTCACGAGACCGTGCTGCTACCGATGCCCAGAGACTGCAGCCAGGTAACAGCACTCCCCCCAAAAAGTTTGCGAGATAGTGTGGTAGCAGCGTTTCAGGGATTATGGAAAATCACAACACACATCTGGCACCAGGCTTCACCCTTAACGACCTTGTTCCAGCACCAGCGAATGTGGCCGTTCTCTGTGGTCTGCTGGGACCAGGTGGCTTCAACAGTCTCTCTACCAAATGTCCTTCCACCAGTGTAACCGCTTTTACCCATGTGGCCTGAGAACCTCCCGGACCCCACTCTGTTCCTGGGGATTTGCCCTTCCTACCAGAGCACTACCAGGTATTGAGCTGCAGAGTTTCAGACTCTGTGCTCCCCCTGTTTATACCCTTAATGGAATTTAAACCCTCTCCTTTCTCCTTTCTCCCTTTTTAGTTCAGTCCCTGTCGCTGTTTCCAATTTTCCACTTTCTTTCTAGCTGCTTTTGGGGGTGTGTGTGCTTTTCCTGTATCCCCCACCCCCACGGTCTCTGTCCTCTCTCTGCATGCAAAAGCAGCTCCCTACTCTCTGCAGCTCCTTTCTCCCCCAGTTCACCTCTCCACCCCGCATACCTGCTGAATATGTGTGGTCCAGTTTGTGTGGATTGTTGTGTTAATCCTCAGATAAGTTTTCTAGGTGTGCAGGATGGTTTAGTGTTGGTCTGGCTGTATTTCATGGATGGGAGACACGCAAAAAACTTCCATGTTGTTCCGTCATCTTGCCCCTCCCATATTCGATATTTCTATTACCGATTTTGAATCAAATATTTCCATAATATACTATTATCTCTTCTTGAACTGCTTTATGTATTCATACATTTAATTATGGGTGATAATGAGGTCATGCATATCTAGATAAGCGTTCTTTCTTCTTTTTCCTACTTGTAAAGTCATTTGAAGTATTTTTGAGTGTGAATTTCTCTTTCCAAATACTTTTTTTTAACAATGATGAGAAATTTCAGATGTAAGGATCTTAATAATTGTGCAATTCAATAGGTCAAAATACCTCTGTAGTATTATCCTCTTTTGTTACAGAAGGGTGAAAACACTGTCTCAAGTGGGGGTAATCTTTATGAAAGTCTGAAGCATGTGTAGCCTGCATGCTAACCTGGATTTTCTACATTTATTTAATCAATCTGCCATCAAAACTGATAGCACCTCCCAAGGCTGGTTGGATCATTTGGCATCTAGAGTAGGCCATGCTCACAGCAGACACTTGGCTTATGAGCAATGGATTTCACATAACGTATCTGTCTCCAACATGGTTACCACAGGAGCCCTTTGGTCCTTTCAGATCATCCTGTGCACCTAAAGAACTGTAAATCAGGCAATACCATCTCAGTCTTTTGCTCAATATCCCTCAGTCCTGGGAAGTAAGCCCTAAAAAAATTACAGTTCTTAGATGTATTCAAGCACATTGGAACACTGGCATACAAAACTGATTTTTTTTTCCCTCCAAGATGGATGCTTTAAGACTGCAGTGAGAAAAGAGAGGTGAAAAATAGCTACTTCGTAGATGAATAAGAATGTTTTTAAAAGTTCATTCTGTGCACAAAAGTATAAAAGAAACCATAGAAGTTGATTTTTTTTTTCCTTTTAAGTAGTCAGTGAAGTGTTCCATTTATCTGGACTGAAAAGAGCTAAGTTTTGAGCAGCATATTCTGGTGATTGCCAATGAGTTTCTATTAATTCTTTCTTTTTTTTTTCTTTTCTGAATATGATTCCTGACTCCAAGTTCAGTTTATTTATCTTCTCCTCCTATCAAGTTAGTATATTTGAGTTTGGTATTTTGGAGACTTCCACAATATATAGCATATTAATATGGCACAGAACTATATAGCACATTAATGAAGATAAATTTTTGGGAAACAGATTTTCAACATGTGTTCTGTCTTATCTCCTCAAGAAGGAACATACCTCTACCATCCTACTCTGTAACTCTCCACCTCCCTTTAGGAATAGGTCTAATTCTAGCGTATTAATGATTAAATAATGTATTTACTTATTTTTTAAATGATCTCTGTTCCCCTTTTCTCTTTTTTGTTTATCTATATCCTTAACAAATTTTATTTGATATTATTTCTTTGGGATAATGCTAGACTTCTTAGGGAGACATGGCAACAGGAGAGACAATGTTACAATTCAATCATTATGGAAAGGCTAACATCACTCTAAAAATTTCCATAGTATGCATTTTGAAGGAGCTCAAAATGTTTCTATTATGACATTACTAGTTTTTCATCACCGATTTCATTTAGTAAATAGCTTTGAATGCGCTGTCTTGTAAACACTAGGCATTGGACCTAAATTGGCGTAGTTATTATTCTCAGGGGCTCACATTTCTTCCTGTCAACTCTCTGATGTTGATAGGATGTTTTCACTACATCCATTCTCCATTCTTCATTGAAAAGGAGGTTAAGAGAGAGTGCTGCTTTGTCTCAGTATATAAAAAAATGTCACACACAAACAAAGCTGATGAAGGAAACATGGGCAGAGGACCTCGATAGATATTTTTGCAAAGCAGATAGTGCTTAACATCACTAATCATCTGGGAAATGAAAATCAAAACCCCTATGAGATATTACCTCATACCTGTTAAAAGAGCTATTATCAAAAAGACAGATAATAACAAATGCTGGTGAGGATATAGAGAAAAAGGAACCCCTGTATACTACTGTGAAAATGTAAATTGGTACAGCTATTACAGAAAATAGTAGTGAGATTTCTCAAAAATTTAAAATAGAACTACCATATGATCCAGCAATCCCATTTATGGGTCTGTATCCAAAGGAAATGAACAGGAGCCTGATGAGATATTTGCCCTCCATGTCCATTGCAGCAGTATTCACAACAGCCAAGATATGGGAACAAGCTAAGTTTTAATCATTGGATGAATGGATAAAGAACATTTAAAAGTGGAATATTGGGGCGCCTGGGTGGCGCAGTCGGTTAAGCGCCCGACTTCAGCCAGGTCACGATCTCGCGGTCCGTGAGTTCCAGCCCCGCGTCGGGCTCTGTGCTGACAGCTCAGAGCCTGGAGCCTGCTTCCGATTCTGTGTCTCCCTCTCTCACTGACCCTCCCCCGTTCATGCTCTGTCTCTCTCTGTCCCAAAAATAAAATAAACGTTGAAAAAAAAATTTAAAATAAAAATAAAAATAAAAATAAAAGTGGAATATTATTTAGCTACAACAAAAATGAAAGAAATCTTGGCATTTGCAACACGGATGGACCCTGAGGGCCTCATGCTAAGTGAGATCAGTCAGACAGAGAAATACTGTATGATCTCACTTATATATGAAATCTAAAAAATCTAAAAACCAAATGAACAACAAATTGAGCTCATGGATACTGGTAACAGGTTGGTAGTTGCCAGAGATTTTGGGTGGTAAAAATGGATAAATGAAGTTAAAAGGTACAAACTGGTTATAAAACAAATAAATAAGTCCTGGGGATGTAATATACAGTACAGTGACTATACTAATACTGTAGTGCAAATTTGAAAGTTACTAAGACAGTAGATCTTAAAAGTTCTCATCACAAGAAAAATATTTTTGTAACTATGTATGGTGATGGATGTTAACTAGGCTTATTTAGGTAATCATTTCACAATATATATACATATTGAATCATTAGGTTATACACTTGAAGCTAATATAATGTTATATGCCACTTAAATCTCAATAAAAAAATAAAATGTGTCAATACTAATATATTTTTGTTAGCATTATTTCTAAGTAAGTTCTCTATATGCTTGATGCCTGGTTGCAAAAAATTTCAAATCCCCCCACATTTTATTGGCCATCAAAATCTTTGTGGCACAACACAAAGGCAAAATGAACATGTTTTATATTATTGGGCCAAATGTAGACACAGTTAAAAGAAATGGTTAATGAGAATCCTTTCATCTGTTTATCACTAAAAGAAAGAGCCCAAATTTCTGAAACTTCCAGGCCACTGGGAAATTTTCCAATAGGTTAAGCAGGTGTTGATTACACATATTCACCCATGGCTTCCTCCATGTTTTATCTCTCAGATAGTTTTTAATGTCCAGTCAATTCTCAATCACCCTTTAATTCCTTTACTATGAAATAAAAACTCTCTATTAGATTATCTCCAAATGTTTCCAAATTTGGAGTTCTATACTTTTATATTTCCTGAGTGTGTTACTACTGAAAAAAATATTTTTTCAGTTTCTTACCAAGAGTCAATTAGCCTGTTTCATGTAGTACTTCAATAAATACAAGTTGCTCTCAAGCTAATACAGTCACTTCACCAAATTGGCAAGGAGAAAGAAAGCTTGTGTCTGTCTTATACATTGATTCTTTACACTCATCTCAGAGATGGCACAGTGCATTTCTGAAGGAGATAATAGATAGTTAAGGCAGGGTCAGGGTGATACACCTAGACAGTATAAATTTTAAAAGAATGAAAAATTAATATTTTTCAAAAGTTAGAGTTCTAATCTTGATAGATTTTAAACTCCATTTAAAACTATACTAGTGGGGCACCTGGGTGACTCATTAGGTTAAACATTGATTCCCGATCTGGCTCAGGTCAGGATCTCACAGTTCATTACATTGAGCTCTGCGGTGGCAGCATGGAGCCTGCTTGGAATTCTCACTCTCCCTCTCTCTCTCTGCTCCCCCACCCCCAGTCACTCTCTCTATCTCTCAAAATAAATACACTTAAAAAAATTTAAGGTCAGCTGGGTGGCTCAGTCAGTTAAGCGTCCGACTTCAGCTCAGGTCAAGATTTCATGGCTTGTGAGTTTGAGCCCCACATTGGGCTCTGTACTGACAGCTCAGAGCTTGAGTTTTGGATTCTGTGTCTTCCTCTCTCTCTGTCCCTCCCTGCTCACATTCTGTCTCTCTCTCTCTCAAAAAGAAAACAACTTAAAAAAGAACTTCAACATTAAAAAAATTAAAATATATTAGCAAACACCTGAAAGCCTAAGATAAATACTTAAAAATCATTTCACTTATTTATTCTTAACCATTTGTTCTTTTTTTATTAATATAATTAGTCAAGACCCACTATAGAAATAATCATCTAACAATTGAAAAGTATTTCTAATTTTTACAAACTACTAATAAATAAATACTAATAAATAAATGCCCTGAGTCACAAAAGAGACATCTGATGAGAATTTATCTGATTTTATTCCTGAACAAATTTCAAGATTACATAACATTATATGTGGGGTGCTGGAAACTCTTTTCTTTCTATTCAATGGAAATGTGAAAGTCCAATAATTAGATATTCGTATGTTGTTATATTCATTCATATGCATACTCAAAATATATTTGTTGAGTTTTTACTAAACACAAAGACAAAAGCCTTAAAGATATTTTGTTTCCTGTCATATTGAAGTCTACCATAATCAACCTCAATACCACTTAGTTATCAGGTCTTTTAAGAGCAGGTTTTCAAATAGAAAGTGAAGAAAATATGAAGACAAAGGTAAGTTAAAGGACACAAGAAGAGATCATGAGTTCCAGAAAACAAAATTGAACCATATCAAAATTTCATTGAGTACAATTCCTGCTGGGAAGAATGAGCATTACCTGTTAATAACATTTGAGAGTTATATTGTGGATACTAGAATTTTACAAATACGGCAAGACCAATGGAAAAAGATGCCACATCAGAGTATAACATGAAGGAAAGAATAAACAAACTTTTAGCAAAACATGCTTTTATTGTAGTCTAATTGGAATTCTGGAAATATAGAATTATAGATATTCAAGAAGAAGCCATTCACTGCCATTGAACCACAGCTCCTGACACACATACTGACTTTGATTTCTAAAGGGTAGATTTTTAAATTTTATTTTGTTGTTGACATTGTTTTGTTTGTGTTGGTGGGTTTTTTTGGGGTATAATCCAAAATAAACATCTGACATTAAAACTTAAGTAGAACCCAACAACGTAAGTCAGAGTGATAAAAATACATCTCAGCTACTCTTTCTCTCCCTACCTTTGGTCTGATTATTTCTAGGATGGGCAAGGATGGTGTGTGTTTGGTGTCTGAAAGTTATTTTCAAAACCTAATGTCTGTTTTAAGGTACCTATAAGGTTGTTCAATCATATGTTGGGATGATCAGGGCCTCGAGAGGAAAATATTGTGGACATAAACAAAAACAATTCAAATAAAATATAGAGGCTATCTACTCAAGAGTTTGCTATAGCAAGGGAGTCAGATGCCATCATTTGAATTTGGTATAGACTCCGAGGCAGGCTAGGGAGTAGGAAAGCTTTATAATGAAAAAGGGGAAGATTTCAAGTAGGCCTTAATTGGAGGTTGTTGTCCTGAGAAAGCTAACTATTTCCAGTTAGTGGTAACTGGAAATAGGGTGTACAACCTGATTGACTAGGGAAGCATATTCGACTTTCTCTGGTTGGTTCTGAGTTAGAAGTAGGAGCAAAAATGAAGAAAGTTGGCAGTTACTGACCAAGTCCTAACTGTTCTGGATAGGTTCCTGCACAGCTTGTGGGTCAGAGTTCTGTTGTCACGTAGCCTGGCCATATTCCATTTGTGTATTCAGTCTGTCAGCAGTTAATAGGATAGATCAATAAATGCATATTTCATGGTATCATGTATTATCTGAGTCTCCATGTCATACTCTTTTATCATTTCTGTAAAAGGAAGGAAAAGAGTGAAATGTCAGTTCAATAAATAATCCTAAAAAGGACTTTTGCCACATTTATTTTGACAGCAACAATGTTGAATGCCTCACAGGGTGACACTTTTAAATTTTTTATGCTGAGGAAAAAAAGCAAGAAAGGGCAGAAGTGCATGATTCTCCAATTCAAAAACATACTTCGACATGGTCACAAATAGGAGTCTGATCTTTGGGCTGGAGACTAGGATATTTCAAAGGCCTAAGTCAATAAATGTCAATAGAAGAAAGGAATGTGAGGCATGGGGTCATATGTCCCCTGAATATCCTGCTGATTACACACACTGATGATTAAGAGTGCCCATCTAGGATTCTGAAATGTGCTTTGTAAGATCAGGTGAGTACATAATGCCAGTGTTGTGAATGACTCCCTGGTAAACCTGGCCTAGCTTCCTGTGCCAAGATAAGCAGAAATCTAAAGTAAAACTTACCCTCCACAAAGAAAAATAGTTTTATGGTTGTTTTGTTCTTGTAAGCACAGTTCACCTCCGCTCTGGTCCACACCACCCAATGCACACCCAGGTAATCCCATTAACAGAGAAAACAGGCAAGAGTTGTGCATCTGTGGCTCCTGACTTCCACTCTCATGTTTTGACATCTGCTGGGTGCAATAGTACCTCTCAGTTTGCTTCCAGAAAGCCATGATTACCTCAAGCCCTCCTGAACTGACCCCCATTTCTAAGTATTGCAACATGAGAAGCAAAAAGAAAGTATTCTGCAAGCAACTGTTTCACAAAACCATAAGCTAAAAAAAGAGTTGCATGCTACTGATACCAAAATACAATGGTGCCATTAGGAAAAAGTTATTTGTTTTTCTTTTTTTGGAAACATTTTTATTTTTAGTATGCAGGCAGATCTCCAAAATCTAATTATAGACACGAGAAGATGAATGGATAATGTAGTATAGTATAAAATTCAAAAGTCATTTGTGGTCAGTTTTGGAAAGGGTTAGGCACTTTTTTTTATTATTATTATTCTCCAAATACACTTTTATTATACAACGTCCACTACGTGAATTCAAAGATGTGGAAATTACAGTAATCATCCAAGGGATCTGATTAGAGTATCTGTGTATCTAGGTGACGTGGGTGAACATAACTCTTTTTTCCTGAAAAGAATTTTAAATGCCTGTACTAGCAGTGTAATTCTTTTTTTTAATCTTTTTTTTTAAATTTAAATTCCGATTAGTTAAGATACAGTGTAATATGTTTTAAGTGTACCTTTTAAGTGTACAATATAGTGATTCAGCACTTCCATACAACACCTTGTGCTCATCACATGTGCACTCCTTAATCCCCATCACATATTTCACCCGACTCTCACCCACCTCACCTATAGTAACCATCACTTTGTTCTCTGTAGTTAAGAGTCTGTTTCTTGGCTTGCCTCTTTCTCTCTTTTTTCCCCCTTTGATTATTTGTTTTGTTTCTTAAATTCCATATATGGGTGAGATCATATGATATTTTTCTTTCTCTGACTCACTTATTTCACTTAGTATAATAGTCTCTAACTTCCATACATATTGTTGCAAATGGCAAGATTTCATTCTTTTTTATGGCTGAGTAATATTCCATTGTCCTTTTTATAGTTTAGCTAACTTTCTGGTGTTTTGTTTATCCTAATACAAAAATTACCTTAAATTTCTTGGTCCTAGACCAAGGACAATTGAGAGGAAAAAAGCTGAAGATGTCTGCTGGACAGCAGATTTAATCCCAATTGGGATAAAAGTGCACACCAACCTCTTTCTATTTTCTTCTGTTGCTCTCAAGAATGTTCTTGCTGCTCTATTCAAAGCGTCCTTCAAACACGTCTTGCTTCTTCCAATCTTACTGCATGATTTTGCTTATGCACATCCTTCTTCTAAGGTTCAATTCAAAACCCATTTCTTCCATGAAAGACTCTCTCATGGCCATAGACTCTTCTGAGCTTCTATCCCACCTCAGTTGCAAAACAGAAATGTTTCTAAAGGTATAGCTTACCCTTTCAATCAATTTTAAAATTCTTTGACTAAAGGGACTCTTCCCATATGCAGAATATTATTCAATGTGCCTTATACATTATGTTTTTAAAATTTGTTGATTGGTAACCTCCTTTTGGAAAAACACTGATAATATTTAAATTTTTACTGCTAAAAATGATTTCAGCATGAATAGAGAAGCTTCAAACTTCTATTTAAGTGCCTAGTTGTATGATGTGCTTTGCTAGGCCCCAAACAAATGGAGTTTCACATAAATTCTGGAAACTTTTATTTTATCTAGTTCTTTTTCTTCCTATGTTTTTTGTTTTATTTTGTTTTGTTTTAAGATATGGAGTTCTTTGAGCACATCTTATATATTTGAAAACTTTTTTCTAACATGGAGCTCATTTTTATCTTCTCCAATCCAAATAAGTATGGGTTTTAAGAGCCAAATGAACCAAAGTGCAAACTTGATTTTACCACTTACTAATGCATCAATAACATCTCTAAGATGTTATTTACTTCTTCAGTAAAAGAGAGCTGAGAACAGTAAAGCCCGTCTCATAGAGTGGGTATTAATATAAAACACTTAGGGTGAACGTGAGGGTTAAATAAAATTATAAAATGACATTCAAGAATGCCTCCTTTACTGTTGCTATTATTTGTACACACCCTTTTTTATAGTCTCAAAAACTCCTTACTGAAATTCCCTTACTAAATTCCCTTAAAGTTATACAGACTAAAGAATGAAGTTGTTAAATCCTTAGTCCCAATTCTAGTTGGAGAAATTTCCTGGGATTAATATGGATCTAAAATAATAGCCCTGTGGATATAAAGCATGGGATGGACAGGCTGTATACACCTCCCATATGTATGCACAATTTGTTTCAAATGTATATAGATCTTATGATTAATAAAATGCAATTGTATTAGGTTCATTGATACCTTAACAATTTTAACATTTTCTATATTAATAGTTATCTTTAAAATAAAAAGAAGAGTGGCACCTGGGTGGCTCAGTCATATGAGCATCCGACTTCTGCTCAGGTCATGATCTCACGGCTCTTGAGTTCGAGCCCTGCTTCAGGGTCTGTGCTGACAGCTAGAGCCTGGAGCCTGCTTCGGATTCTGTGTCTCCCTCTCTCTCTGCTCCTAACCCACTCGTATTCTTTCTCTGTCTCTCTCAAAAATAAATAAACATTTAAAAAATTTTTTTAAAATACAAGAAAATGTGGGGAAACACTATATTAAGGAATTTAGATATTCTTCCTGAAGAAAATGAGTACCTATTACATTCTCTGTATGACAAGAAATACAAAAATGCATAAGATCTGGATCTTACCCTTAAAAAAAGATCTTTGTTTATTCTGATACTGGGAAGGCTGGGATTGAAATAGCGTGATGACGGGATCTTTCTAGTTCTAATATTTTTATAGTTTCAGAGAAGGTTTGAGAGATTAAAGGAGGTATTTGGAAAAGATAATTGGAGGAGATAAATTAATACATACAATACGGTAAGAAAAATGAAGTTGTGTAGGGAAGGATCATGGCCTGCCTATAATTGCTGGAAAGGATATATTTACAAAACCAGATTGGGCCTTGCTGTGGTTTAATATATCAGTGATGATTTAGATTGTGAACACTCAAAATGTTTCATGAGATGAGGGAATGGATGTTTTATCCAGTAAGTCAATTAACTGGAGCCCATCATGTATTAATGATACACTATGATATTATGTGACTATAGGAAATTATCAAGGTAGATTTATACGGACTGCTATGGAAAGCTCTCCAAGATACAGTATTCAGTGTAAAATCATAAGGATGAACAGAATAATGTGACCCTAGTGATCTTACTTGTATAAAATAAGCGATATACATATAAATGTGTGTATATACATATATGGATTTTTTTTGGAAATCAATACAAGTACATGTTTACCTTTAACTCAGAAATAAAACTCATGTTTGGGACTGGGTAGGTTATTATCATTGTCGAGTCTCCAAAGAGATTTCTAATGTATAGTAGATTTCTTCCCCACCAAAGCCGTTAGTAATTTGAGAAACAAAATAATGAAGGGGAAAACTCACTCTCATACATATTTGGGTCAGAATGGAGTAAGTCTCAGTGTGAAACTCAAATAGATCTGCTAACTGAATCTTAGAAAGAGACCAATGTACCCACATCTTCCCATTCCAATTTTTTACCACCTGCAGAAGTGCCAACTTTGGATAACCAGTGGACAGCTTGTTCCTTGAGGATGGAGAGATCCAAAAAGAAAGGAGAGTGTAAGTAACCCATACATGCCTATTCATTCCTGTCAAATTTACCAAGATGATGATTTGCCAATATTACCAAATTTACCAGTATCGTATTTTTTTGGGAGTAGAGTGAGTAAAGAAGAAAATAGAATCATAATTTGCTCATAGACAAAATCTCATATATGCCAAGAGTGAGGAGAAGTCCATGGTATCTAACAGTTGTTTGATACCTTCCTGTAACATTTTAATTTTTTACCATGTGCAGATTATACTTTTATAATAAAGCTAGTTGAATATTGTTTAAAGTATATTCTTACTCTGTAATTTTATAACCTTGAATAACAATGAGAACACTCTAGAAATGAAAAATACTGCCTTATAATTCATTCTTTCATTTAATGGCTATATGCCAGAAATTGCTCTCATTACTGGAGATACAGGGCTCTCTGAAAACTTTGAATGGATTAGGCTGTGGGGAGAGAATGGAAGCAAAGAGGCCACAACTGTGTCTCCTGTCATTGCAGCTGTCATAGAACTAGAGGTCTTTTGACCCATTGGTAGAGGATTTTGGTAGACTAGGATATTAGAACTGAAAATTATCTCCCCTTTGAGGACTGGATTAAAGTGAAGCTTGTAAGTATAACATGTAATCTGGGTCAGAGCACAGAAGGTAATGAGATACAGACCAAGTGTGCTGAAGAAATAAGGGCGGAGTCCCCCATATAGTAGTTATTCCTACTAGGAGTATAGCCACAGAATCATAATGATATTTTTAAAATATGCTTTTTATGTAGTTCAACATATTAGAAAAGATGTTTCATGTTGAAAAATATCAATGAATTCAGTTTAATTAAGGATAGAATTAGATCTTCAATGCCTACTGAATATCTACCATTTGTCAGAGACTATACTAACCACTCTCAGGTACCAATTGAACAGGCAGAATCCTGCCCTCAGGAGCTTATACTCTCTTGGGAGAAATAATATGGTTATATAAATAATTATAATATAGGGATGTATTTAATAACTACATTTAAAATATGCTTCAAGTAGTTGTTTGCTTATTGACCTTCCTAACAGACTAAGACCTCCTTGAGGGAGGATCTGTGTTATCTTCCTCTCCAAACCCCTAGTCCTTAATAAGTGTTTGGCCCGTACGAGGTGGTGAATGTTTATTTAATACATGATTCAATGATTAATAGAGACCCAAGCAAACAGAGTAGCTCAAAGAAAAGGGAGAATATATGAGACAATGTGAAAAGCAAAGTCTTAAATTAGTTGGGAGAATTTGATCTAACTCTTGGAAAAAGGATGGGGGGTTTGATAGATAGAGATACATAGGAAAATGAAATGCAATCAATACATGTGTGAGTGTTAGACCTGACCTCTTTCAGTGCTATAGTTCACTATTAATAATTCTGAAATGGCAGTGAGGGAGATGACAAACACAATGAAAAGGACAGAAAATATCAGTGACAAACTTGCTTTCAGCTTCTCTACAGAGAATGTCAGAAAAAATGTGCCTAAATAGATCCATGGCATGAGAGAATAATATGATGTTATACATTTTAAAGAGTTGGGTGTAATTTTCAGATGAAAAGTGAATCAATGAGCATTATTTTGCGTAAATAAAAATGGCATTCTCCTTAATCGCAAGTAAAAAAGCTAATAAAGTACAAATGATGACTCTGTAGGCATCACAGTCATAGAGCTGGTCTAGAAAATGTCCCTTGAGATTTACACTAATGACTGGGGGGACTAGAAGCTGTAGTACCATGTAAGGAATACCTAATGATACAGAGAAGTTATGATAAGTGGAAAGTAGCTTCTTACAGATGAATAAAGATTAGAATTTCCAGATGTGTGCTGTATTGTTTCCATCAGCCAAGAATAAGGGATTTCTATGTTTGACTTGGAAAACAGCACTTTCTACACTTCTGTTTCTGAAAAGAAAATAGAGGAAATTAGATAAAGAAGAAAATTCAGTATTTGGCTATTCATTTATTTAGGTTCTAAAATAAATCTGGCCTACAGTGAAAAAAAAAAAGTTTTTAAATACCAAAGGAAGTCCATCATCCTGAGTCAATATCCATGTGGTGAACGTATCCTAAGTACTCTGGTTTCTATGCTTTTTAGCCTCTAAATTCCAGTAACTTTTTGATAGTTTTTCCATTTTAAATGCCCAATTCTATCTATATGTTAATTAGTGTCACCTTAAAAATATTAAACTATAATTCACATTCTGGCCACCAACTTTTTTTTTCTGGACCTCTCCCTTCTTCATTCTGGCCATACCTAGTCTTCTACCTCGTGGAATTTTCCAGCTCCTAGTTGCCTACATCTTCTTAGCCCATGTTTTCCACATGTCTTGATTTCCATTCCTATCTACTAAAACTAAGCCAAGTCACAGGGGGCTCCTCTGGGTTTGAATATTGGCAAAAATGACAACTCAGATTTGGTTTGAAATCATATTCAATTCAGCTTAATACAAAATCAATTAATAAACAACAGACTATTCATGAAATAAGAATGTAAGGTGACAGAATGGTCACAGCTCCTAGAACATCTCTGGTTCCTCATGAATTGCATGCAAAGTTAATAGATTTGTTAAAATTTAGAAAACCTCCAGATCAGAATAGCCACACTGTAGATACAATAATGTATCATAGGTTTCATTCCTTTGCAAATTCTAAATGCCTTCTATGAATTATCTTTTGTGCAAGCCCATTTCTTTAAACATATGGAGGGGTACGATCACTGTCATATGTTTTCCAAAATCATCTGGGTGGCAGTCCTTTTTTCAATTTTTGGGTAGATCCTGGTACCCTCCTCCCTGAATTCTCAACAACAGCTATTCCAAAATCTTAACACACCTTTAAAGCTTCTTATCCTACCTCTATCCCTCTTTTATTTGGCAAATGACTTAGACTCATGGTCCTTCAAGATAAACAATGCTAGCAGGTGTGGATTTATTCAAATTCCAGGCCCTACACTTAAAAAAGAATCTGTATCAGAAGAAAATCTGACCACTTTCTTGTTCACTAAAAATTATGCCAATTTCTTCTTTGCTAATTTAGGCTCTTTCTTCATCTACACTTTTGTTGTTGTTGTTTGTTTGTTTGCCTGTATTTTTAAGATCTCTCTCCAATGGTTTCTTCCCTATAGTCAATAATGTCTTAAAATAATAATTTTTACCAGCTATCTCCACTTCTGTGCTGTCCATTTCCCATGAGCACAAAATATATTTCCATTTATTTGTGTCTTTCTCAATTTCTTCCATCAATGTCTTAGAGGTTTCAATGTACAGATATTTCACCTCCTTGGTTAAATGTATTTGTAGATATTTTATTCTTTTTGATGTAATTATAAATGGGATTGTTTTCCTAATTTCTCTACTAATAGTTATCAGTGTATAGAAAAACAATTGGTTAATTTTGTATTTTACAACTTTACTGAATTAGTTTATTCTGTTTTTTGGTAGATTCTTAAGACTTTTCTATATAGAGTATCATATCATCTACAAATACCATCTTACTTCTTCCTTTCTGAGTTGAATCCCTTTATATCTTTTTCTATACCTAATTGCTTTGGCTAGGTCTACCAGTAGTATGCTGATTAAGTGAGAGAATGGGCATTCCTGTCTTATTCCTAATCTTATGAGAAAAGCTTTCAGAATTTCCCCATGGAGTATGATGTTAGCTGTAGGCTTGTCATACATGGTCTTTGTTCTTTTGAGGTACATTCCCTCTATAACCACTTTGTTGAGAGTTTTTATCATGAATGGATGTTGAATTTTGTCAAATGCTTTTCTGCATCTTTTGAGATAATGATAGATTTTTACACTTTTGTTAAGGTGGTGTATCACCTTTATTGATTTGCAGATGTTGAATCATCCTTTCATCACTGGAATTAATCCCACTTGATCATGCTGTATGATCCTTTTAATGTATTATTAAATTCCATTTACTAATATTTTGTTGAGGATTTTTGCATCAATGTTCCTCAGGATAATGGTTCTGCAATTTTCTTTTCCTATAGTGTCCTTAACTGGTTTTGGTATCAGGGTTGTGATGGTCTCATAAAATAATTGTGGAAGTATTTATTCCTCTTCTATATTTTGGAAGAATTTGAAAAGGATTAGTATTAATTCTCCTTTAAATGTTTGTTAGAATTCACCAGTGAAACTGTCTGGTCCTGAGCTTTTCTTTTTGGGAGGTTTTTGATTACTAATTTAATCTCCTTACTGGTAATTGGTCTGTTCAGATTTTGTACTTTATGATTTGGTTTTGGTAGGCTTTTATGTTTCTAGGGGCATATCCATTTCTTCTAGGTTGTCCAATTTGTTGGCATATAATTATTCACAGTAGTCTCTTATGATCCTTTGTATTGCTATGTCAGTTGTAATATCTTCTTTTTCATTTATAATTTTATTTATTTTAGTCCTTTCTTTTTCTTGGTAAATCTAGCTAAATGTTTGTCAATTTTGCTTATCTTTTTAAAAAGCCAATTTTAAGTTTCAATGATAGTTTCTATTATCTTTTTGTCTCCATTTCATTTATTTTGGCTCAGATCTTTTTTTCTTCCTTCTACAAAATTCGAGCTTAGTTTCTTCTTCTTTCTTTAGTTCCTTGAGGTGCAGAGTTAGATTGTTTATTTGAAAACCTTTTTTCTTCATGTAGGCATTTATCACTATGAAATTCCCTCTTATAATTGCTTTTGCTGTATCTCATTAATTTTGGCATGTTGTATTTCTATTTTCCTTTGTGTCAAGATATGCTTTTATTTCCTTTTTATTTTTTCTTTGACTCTGGTTGTTCATAAGCATGTTGTTTAACCTCCACATATGTGTGAATTTTCCAATTTTCATTTTGTAATTGATTTTTTTTTTCATATCATTGTGGTTGGAAAAGATATATGTCATGATTTCAAACTTACCAGATTTATTAAGATTTGTTCTGTGACCCAATATATGATGTATTCCTGAGAATGTCCCATGTGCATTTCAGACGAATGCATATTCTGTTGCTGGATAGAATGTTCTATAAATGTCTGTTAAGTCCATCTGATCTAATGTGTAGTTTAAGTTCAATGTTTCCCTATTGCTTTTCTGTCTGGATGACCTATCCATTGTTGGAACTTATTTTTAGATAAAAGAGACTTATGGGCATTTTGGGAAAGAGAAAACAGAATCATTCAGAAGTAAAATATAAGCATTATTATACTATTTCTTATTCATTTATTATGTACCAAGCACTGTTTAGTATACTATCTGCATTATCTTATTCAGTCTTTACACCAGCCATAATTATTAATTCATCTTACAAATGAATACAATAAGGCAAAAATAAAGGATTAAAATACTTTCTCAGGATCATGGAATAAGTATGTAGTGAAACCAGAATTTGGTTTGTTGATTTAGATTGATATCTTGTGCTTATTATTACCATAGTATAGTTTTTGGGAGCATGGTAGATGTATAGCACAAATTAATGCTTATCAAATTTTGAAATGAAAATAAATCCCCTGGGGATCTATAAAAATACATAATCTTATCCAGTACATCTGTTACAGTACCCAAAGTTCTTCATTTCTAGTAACTCCTATGTTATCTTATGCTGCTGGTCTATGGCATTAATGACAAGCTTCATTGTTCAAATAGATTAGAGAGGCAAAAGAAACCAAAAGGTGTTTAGTTAACCCTCAAAAGAGTTAAAAAAATAAGATTATCAATCGGGATATTTTATATAAATTAATTGCAAAATCTATACAAGCCAAATTCAAAAAGGATGTGTCTAAAAACTAGTAAAAAATGATTTTGCCACTGGAAATATCGGAGGAGTGAAAAGAGATGAGATTTAGTTCCTTCATATAAATAGAGAAATAGGTGAGCCATATGCTGAAGGCTTAGAAAAAGGTGGAAGAATGACATCTCTCAAATAGGTAGATAAAGTTGACAAGGATGGAGATTATAGTAAAAAGAAAAATTTTTACTATGTTTGTAATTTCTACTAGTCTTTTACACATATTTTTATAAAGTCAAAATATTAATATCAAATTTAAAATATAAAAGCTTAACAAGTGGCAACATTTTATAACAAGCTTTTCTAGAAAGGCTTTAAACAAACAAACAAACAAAAAGATTATTTTTTTAGAGTAGTATTAGGGTCTCAGCCAGTTTGAGAAGAATGTATAGAGATTTCCAATATATTTCTTTCCCTAGCACATGAAATATCCTCCCCCATTAGCAAAATCCCCCACAAGAGCGGTACATCTGTTACAACTAACAGACCTACATTGACACATCATAATCATCCAACATCCATAGTTAACTTAATCTTGGTGTTGTACTTTCTCTGGTTTGGGCAAATGTGTAATGAGATATATTCATTATTATAGTATCATACAGTCTATTTCTATTGCCCTCCAAATCCCATGCACTCTGCTTATTTTTGTCTCCCCTTCTTCTCTCAACCCTGGCAACCACCGATCTTTTTTACTATCTCCATAGTTTTGCCTTTTCCAGAATGACATATGCTTGGAATCATAACAATATACAGCCTTTTCAGATTTTTTTTTCATTAGTTATATGCATTTAAGATTTTTCCATGTCTTCTCATGGATTAATAGCTCACTTCTTTTTAGAATGAAATAATGGTCCATTGTCCAGATGTATCACATTTTAGTTATCCATTCACCTACTGAGGAACATCTTGATTGTTTCCAAGTTTTGGCAATTATGATAAAGTTGCTGTAAATATCTGTGTGCAAGTTTTTTTTTTTTAAGTTTATTTATTTATTTTGAGAGAAAGTGTGAGCAGGGGAGGAGGAGAGAGCGAGGGAGAGAGAGAGAACCTCAAGCAGGCTTCACACTGTCATATCAGAGCCCAACCCAGGGCTTGATCCCACGACCATGAGATTGTGACCTAAGCTGATGCTTAACCGACTGAGCCACCCAGGAGCCCCCTGTGTGCAAGGTTTTGAGAGGACATAGATTTTTAGCTCCTTTGGGTAAATACCAAGGAGCATAGTTGTTGAATCTTCTGGAACCCATTCTTTGTAGGATATATTTTTCTTAGTCTTTAAAATTTTACTTCTCAGTGCCTCTGAGAAGTGGTGGTAAAATCAATTAAGTTAAATATTTAAGTTATTTGTTAAGTTAATATTAAGTTACATATTTAAGAAGTCAAGTGGCAGGTACCTAATCTTAACTTTCAAGTGTTGATTATCTTGCATAAAATACCAGTAGGAAAATAGTGTTTCTCCTTGCAAAAGTATTTTCCATACACATATATTTACAAGCACTGCTTACTATTCATGCTAAATAAAAGATTACAAAACCACCAAATTGCCAATTTACTATGATAACCTGTATCTATTTAAAGATATGCATCTTTAATACCTGATAAGTTTGGAATTAGGCACTTGTAGCTTTCTTTCCCCCAACATCACACAATTATTGAAACCAGTGTTTATAATTCCATAGAATGCCTGATAACCACACAGAGACAACAGTCTTTGTTCAGTTAGTTCTTGGTTATCTATGGTGACTGAGGGATGATAGCATAGAAAAGTGAAATCATTTTAGCAGATGGGTATAACCACCTTTACCCTAGTTCATCCTATTAGCTGACATGTTTAGTAGGTAGCCAACAGACTCATTTGAATTTCATTTACTTTAATATTCAAATTCCAGACACTTGCTACTAAATAAATGTTAATGAGCAAGGAAGCAGCCAAATGACAGAAAGCAAAAGAAGAGAGAGAAGCAATGGGTGTGGATAGCTCCCAAACTAGAGAATCAGTTCCCGAATAATCACAGGTTGTGATGGTCTCATTGCTAAAGGAATATAAATGACCATCATCCTCATACTGGAAAGAAATGCAGGTTTTAGTTTTTCAAATATGTAAATGTGCTGAAAGAAATGTTTCACCCAATTATTCCCTGTCCATTTTTAGGCTGTAATTGAACATATGTTCCATTTCTAAATACTTTTTATTTTTACTCCAAGATGTTATACACTGTCTTCTTTTTCAGTATTTTCCCCCAATTTTTGCCTTTTATTCCGTTGATTATGATGGACACATCCAATTTGTTCCAGTCCTGCCAAATCTGTTTTCTACCCAGAAAAAGGTGAACTATTAAAATGTGCCTGCTTTGATTATTAAGCTTTGGGGAAGAGATGTCACTAGATTTTTTTTTTTTTTTTTTTTTTTTTTTTTTTTTTTTTAAACCCTGTCAAATTTCCCGAGTATATTGTGCTGGTATTTAGGTTGAAACTCCTGCCAATCCTCCTTAGTGCCCACAATAAGATAACAACATGTAATAAATCTTTCTTACTGAAAAGCGAATATAATTTTGTTGTCGAAATTAATGACCATAATTTTGTTATTAATAAACTATGTCCAGCTAGAAAGATTAACTTTAGTAGGCAATATGATTATTCATCGTAAAGTATAATGAATGATATTTGATCTCAACATAAACTTCAACCATAAATTTAAGAGCAAAAATATCTACATTATATTTATATTTAGTGAACACTCCTATCCCCCCATTAAATACCCATAACTTACCTGCTTTCTTTTTCAAATATTATTTTAATAAACAAGTGTAATAAAGAGTCTGACTCCAGTTTTTGAGGTTTGAATGCTGACAGATTTTAAGTCTCATGCTCCTCTTCTTTTCCTGCTCCACATCTGATAAGCTGATAATAAAGTCCCAGTGTTTCTTCCTTTGGTGCCCCCAGAAAGTTCAAACCATGCCCGGGAGCATTCACTCCAGCCCCTCCCCTAATCATGTAAAAACCCCAAGTCAGTCTCTTCTCCCTATTCTCTCAAGACATTTTTGGACCAGCTTGGGAGGCTTGCTCTGCTCTGTCCAGAAAAGTTCATTATGTGAATAATAAACCTTTCAAACCCTCATGATGTGAGTGTCATATCATCAGTCTTGATGTCTGCACCAAATCTGGAGGTGGGGATCCATCATCCTGCTTCTTTGGAGTTTTCACAAGAGAATAAAATCCACTGACTATGAATGCTTCATGTCTTCAACCATTCATGTATTAATTCATTTACTAGATGGGACATAAAGATGTAAAATACTTCATTTTGGCCACCAGAAAGCCAAAAAATCTATACAAATTGGCTCCAACCTGGAATAGTTCTCCATAATGGGGTCTGTAATAACATTTTTACAATCACACCGTTGCAGATCCCACGTGTTAGTGTGACTTAGCCTCCCTCACAGTTTACTGCTTCTGTTCAGTAGTAAACTGCAAAATTGGGAAGGAAATGGAAAAGTGAAAATAGACCCAACTTTTTTTTAAGCCTGGAAGTAGGAGGTTAAAGCTGGAAGACAGCTCTGAGCATCACTTTTCTCCATCTCCACTGCCATCACCCTTGGCAAACAGCTCACCTAGCAGCTCCTATGTGGTTTCTCCCAGTATTTTCCACTCCTGTGCATCCCACAGGGAGCATAAACTTCTTTTAATATGTAAATCAGATGACTAGACTCCTCAGTTAAACCCTTCAGTGGCTTTCCTCTTGCTCTCCAAGTATCTATCATTCAGCCGCATCTCCCACTTTTATTCCGTCTCTCACACATTCTAACCAGACTGGCTGTTTTAATCTCTGAATTCTCTGAAGTCTACACTTTCAAAGGTGCTATTTTAAAATACTATCCCCTCAGCTCTGCTTGCCTTACTTTCATATCTCAGGTGAAAATTTCCTTGCTCAGATAGGCCTGTCTGAGCCCCCTCAATCATCATGCACTCCTCTATGTCTAATATCACACTGTTCTCCGCCCCCCTCAATTCTTATCAGGATTTATAATTGTATATTTGATTTTGTATTCGTTTACAGAGCCAGACAGCAAAAACTCCAGGAGGGTGGGGAGCATGTCTTTTTGGTCACTCTTGGAGTACAAGTTTGCATGAGTGTCTCAAGTTTCTGAACATCTTGATGGCAGAAACACTGACTGCCTTTGCTCCTGCCAGCCTCAGGAGATAGATATAGTCTCCCCCAAGCAGGAATTCTGACCTTCTTACTGTCCACTACGATACAGATTCAGAGCGGAGGTTAGAGATGCATACTGAGCAATTAAAGATTGGGGTTCCCAAATCTCAGGGTTCCTCTCCTGTGACACACTTCGCTGTGTCTGTAACTGCCATCTGGTACTCTCTGTAGCACCCAGGGGGAAGGTGGGCTTGTGAAACCAACACACATGCTTATATGTTGGCTAATGTTATTGTTGTGGGTAATCAATCGCCTTTTTTTCTCTGACTAAAGATTTTCATACCTTCTGTAAGCATCCGTGAATCTGTGGCAGGCTAACTTGTGAGCTAGTAAGTAGAGTACAATCTCAGACCCTATATTGTTCTTAAAAGTCAATGCTATAGGGGCACCTGGATGGCTCAGTCCATTAAATGTCTGACTCTTGGTTTCAGCTCAGGTCATGGTCTCCTGTTTTGTGAGTTCAAGCCCCATGTTGGACTGTGTGCTGACAGCATGGAGCCTGCTTGCAATTCTTTCTCTCCCTCTATCTCTACCCCTCCTCTGCTCTCTTTCTCTCTCTCAAAATAAATAAATAAACTTTAAAGAAAAGGTCAGCATTAAAAATCTGGAACTAGTACAGTGCTTAGCTCATATTAAGTGTCTATTCATAAAATGTGTCAATTCAGTGAATTAAGAATTGTGTCCTTTTGAGAATCTCATTATATTTGGCTCCTCACCTGCAGTGTAACCCCTGACAGTTGATATTTTGTTTTGGGTTTTTACTTATTTTATTTTATTTTTCTTGTAATGGAAGTACTTGACTTAAGCTGTGATTGCTGAAGCATTCACTTCAAAGATGACCATCTAGAATAAACACATTGCCAACCACACAACTAGATAAAAGGCCAGGCAGACTCCCATTTGGAGGCTCTTTGTTTCAGAGATTTGGGTTGATTTTTATAACTAAGCATGTGAGCCACTTGTCTTTTCTCTCTTGGTGCTTTAAATTCCCACTCGTATGCTTTAAATTGACCAACAAAGAATGAGCCTGGGAAACCCTGGACCCCTATTCTCCACTGCAATAAAAGCAGAACCCTGCACCTGAGTGCTCTCTTTTTTCACCCACGGCCTTGCTATGTGGTCCCAGGTGTGCTATGTAATTTCTTCGTCCTATAAGTAATAAATATTTTTTTCTCCCAAGTTTCCTCACGGTTATTGCTGAAAGGCATCTTTCAATCATAATAAGAACCAGGTGAGTCCAGATACAACATTGATTATTGATAGTCTGAGACTGGCCCAAAACATCACCCTAAAAAAAAAAACTTCATATGTGTAACTGCACACATAATCTTTCCTATGTCATGAGGATTGCAAACCTTCTATTGAATAAATAAATCTCCATGGACTCCAACTTGGGAATAGTTTAGTTGTACACTATTTTCTTATATGCATAATAGGACTAAATCCTGGAGAGAACCCTTATCACCTGAATCTCATTATTCTTTTCTTGTCCTACTTGCCACCCTACCTTCATACCAGCACCTTAAAATAATTTTTAGAACCAAAAATAAAACATTTGTTTTCATAGTGACTTTAAAGCATTAAAAATTCTGGAATGTATCAACTAATAAATGGATAAAGAAGATGTGGTATATGTATACAACGGAATATTACTCAGCCATCAAAAAATGAAATCCTGCCATTTGCAATGACATGGATGGAGTTAGAATGTATTATGCTAATTGAAATAAGTCAGAGAAAGACAAGTACCATATGATTTCACTCATATATGGAATGTAAGAAACAAAATAAATGAACATATGGTTGGGGGGGGAAGGAAGAGAGATTGGGAAACAAACCATAAGAGATTTTTTACAATAGAAAGTAAACTGAGGGTTGATGGAGGGAGGTGGTTGGGAGATGGGGTAGATGGGTGATGGGTCCTAAGGAGGGCACTTATTATAATGAGCACTAGGTGTTGTATGTAAGTCATGAATCACTGAATTCTACTTGTGAAACCAATATTGCACTGTTAGCTAATTGGAATTTAAGTGAAAATTTGAAAAGAAAAAAAATTCTGGAATGTGCTACTATTCAGAAAATATGCAGGTAAAACTAAATTCAAGAATAGTTAGATCAACCTCTGGTCAGAAGCATAAAGGTGATTGAAGATGAGTTCAAAGTAAGTAGAGATTTTCTTGCTATATAATTGAAGTGGCTTCAGAAAATGCCAGACAATTGCTAGGCTCTTCCAAAAGCTAGCCCCTGGTGCTAGTGACAAAGACTGTAGCTAGTCCTGGGCTGAAATAAACCATAATTCTTATCCAGTACCTAATGGCTTAATGCCAAGAACCTGGTCCACTTTCTGACCACTCTCTGACCTTGGGAAAGTTACCTTTGACTCTAGGTTTTCTTACCTCTAAAATGGGATGATTTTATTTAAATCCTAGGTTGTTTTAAAGATAAAATAAGATTTTGTGCAAAGAACCAGCATGAGGAAGGGCAGAGACAATGGTGGCACAAGTTCTTTGCTAGCAACCACTGCATCTGTGTGTGAAGCCCCATTTAGTCTCTTTTTGCCTTTGTTTAAATTACAATCCTGCATAATTTGTATACCCTGACATGAGAAACTCTAGGTCCCATAGGTCCTCTTTTGTTGCTACAAAGTTTTATTTGGTGGAAACACAGTCCTATTACCTGCCTCTAAACACTGTCAGTTTGGACGTATTATTAATGCCCTTGGAATTGAGATCCAGTGGTCTTAATCTCTTTATGTAGTTCAAAGCACAGTCCATTTCAACTTCTTTCCACTGGGAATTA
Source organism: Lynx canadensis (assembly GCF_007474595.2). Taxonomy (NCBI): domain Eukaryota; kingdom Metazoa; phylum Chordata; class Mammalia; order Carnivora; family Felidae; genus Lynx; species Lynx canadensis. The sequence goes on from NC_044309.1 coordinate 65,647,930, forward strand.
CAGCCCAAACATAGGGCACTGTATACAGCTCCCAACTTCAATGACTTCTTGTTCACTGATTGATGGCAAGTTCCTTATTCTCTGCATTTGGTTTTCTTCTTTGTAAAATGGAGTATTATGAATGTCATGGGTATTAAATAAGATTTTATGGACAGGCACCTGGGTTGCTCAGTCGGTTAAGCGTCCAGTTTTGGCTCAGGTGATCTTATGGTTTGTGGGTTCAAGCCCCGCGTCTGGCTCTGTGTTGATGGCTCAGAGCCTGGAGCCTCCTTTGTATTCTGTGTCCCCTCCTCTCTCTGCCCCTCCCCCACTCGTGCTGTGTCTCACTCTGTCTCTCAAAAATAACTGAATATTAAAAATGTTTAAAGAAGATTTTATGGACATGCTCACAAATAGCTACACAATTCTTGTAACTATTACCATGCCCCCCTCCACACATACATACAGACACAACGAAAAGTATGTATTGACATAATTTTTTTCAGAATTAGAAAGTGGCCCAGAAAGACCAAGAAGGTTATCCAAATTACACAGCTAGTCAGATGTGGGAATGAGATAAAATTTACCTCTGTCCAGTTGCACTACCTTTTTCAGTCCATTTTGTTGGGCTCTCAGAGACTGTCCAAATGCAGAAGAATGGCAGGTGTTTGGGACCCTTTGAAAAATTTGCTATTTATCTTGTCTTTAAGAATATTATTTCGGGGGCACCTGGGTGGATCAGTCGGTTAAGTGTCTGACTTCAGCTCAGGTCATGATCTCGCGGTTTGTGAGTTAGGGCCTGCATCCGGCTCTGTGCTGACAGTTCAGAGCATGGAGTCTGCTTCTGACTCTGTCTCTGTCTCTGTCTCTGTCTCTGTCTCTCTCTCTGCCCCTCTCCCACTCGTGCTGTGTCTCTCAAAAATAAATAAACATTAAAAAAAGTAAAAAAAGAATGTTATTTTGGATCTGACACCATGTAGGCTTACAGAATTTTCCCAAGTCTTCTGAGAAGAAATGCCTGGAGGTATCAGCAATGTTTCTCTCTCAAAAGGCTGGTATTAAAGAAGCACTTTGAGTGAACAGAATATGTGCTCACTGAACTGAAGACTGGTTTAAAATGGAGCAGATGAACAATTTAGTAAGCATCTCTTAACAAAAGACAAAGTACTTGTCTTTCATTGTAGTCTTGAACCTTTAACAGACCTCCATGAGAAAGGTTGAATAAGTAGTAATAGATACCAGGAATGCCACTACATAAAAGTTAAGTGTCTATTGCATTTTTTTAAGTCAGGTTTTGTGAGTGTGTTACAAAATCTCTAGGTCTAAATGCAGTTGGATGAATAGTGATAATGATGTGGTAAAGGCAGATTTTCTTTAAGGGTATAGGTTGATGAATAGACTAGCCAGTATAAGCACCAGTTTCAAATGGCGGGTATATCCATACTTGGTGGTAAAAATATTTTGTATTTTGGGTTTCCTTGGTGAATTCTAGTTTCTGAATTGTGTGTTATGATTGTCCCTTAGAATCCCATATGGAAATTCAAGGTTACTTTTATGTCCCAAATGACTTTATACTAATTTATGTTCCACTTAAATTTGATGAGATATATTTCCCTCTATCCTCCATGATGAATAATTCCTGGTGAAGGGAAAATGCTTATTGCAACAAGAATATACATAGTTGCCTCCCAAAAGTAGGTTTTGGGGCTTAATATAGCTCTGAAACTGAAGGAATCTTGTGATGCTTAACTATACCCATGTGATGTTGACCCGTAAGAGCAGTGCTACTCAGAGCACGTGACCTGAAAGTATATGAAGTAGGAAGAAGCCAATGCAAATGTGTGAATTGTAGATGACCCTGGTAAGCTCTGATGAAATGTCTTTTTAAAATTTTTTTAATGTTTATTTATTATTTGAGAGAGAGACTGCGAGGAGGGGATGGGCAGAGAGAGAGGGAGACTCAGAATCCGAAGCAGGCTCCAGGCTATGAGCTGTCAGCACAGAGCCCCACACGGGGCTCTAACTCACAAACCCACGAGATCATGACCTGAGCCAAAGTCAGATGCTCAACCAACCAAGCCACCCAGGTGCTCCTCTGATGAAATTTCTTAAATGAGAATTAAATTTTTAAAATTTCAATAATCTGATATTATGTACTGTTTGCATCATGTTTCTAGTAAAACATGTTTTGTGTCCAGTTTTTATAGTTTATTAGCAAATGAAAATATTGATAGGCTATGTAAACTCAGTTAATAAATCCAAGAAAATGTGTTGATTTTTTAAAGGATTGCTTTAGGGACAATTAATTATAAATGTCTCATTTTTGTATTGGCAACTCAATGCATCAGTTTGGCAGTTGCCTTTAGAATCCTGGCTCAATAATTAATGCAATGCTCTTTGGTAATGAAAAATGTACAATATGCCTTCACATAACTCATTGAATCAGATCTATTTCTGCCCTTTTAAATACTCTCTTTAGCCTACTATCTCTGGCTATTATTATAAGGGGCTCTAATATTGCATAATGCATTGTTTCCCGTTATTAGATTTCTAAAGGACAATGTACTTTACTTTACTGGAGAGCTACTGACTACACATAAATGATACAGAACTGATTATTAGCCAAGTATTATAACTGGTGTTTTCACACTACCCACAACTGTCAACTCAGGGGAATGTAATATTTTTTTCACTTGACCTCCATACCATCTGTGCAAATTGGCCTGCTTTGTGCTTTTCACACCTGCTTTGATTCAGAAGCTGATGTGCAGGCAAGGCAGATTTATCAAGAGCAATAAGAGTATTTTCCGTTTGCTTTGAGATGTTTGTCAAAACAGTACCAAAATGAACCCAATGTCAGGAGAGCAGCGATGTGCAATTTCAACTCAAATCATGTGGTAAAGGGCAGTGTTGTAAAAAATCTAGATCTGGGGACATGACCTCAGGGGTCTGAATGTTGTATATGAGAGTTTTGGTTTTTTTTTCATTTTGATGGCAGTCTGCAAAATAAGTAGGATGGTGAAATGGTCACATGATGTAATCTCCCCCTTTCTCTACAAAAGATCAGAGTGGCTCAAAAACAAGAGGAAGGAGGATTTGCAGGAACTTGAACCTGTAGAGTTCTTGAAATACTGAAAACAGACATTATTACATGAAAGAGGAAAATGCCAGAATATGCAAGAAAAGCATTGTCACAGAGATGGTGGGTACAAGGTGCAGGAGAAAACTCTGGGGAAATCAAAGGGGATTTATTGGTATTCTGCCGTGAAGATACACAAGGCTTCCAAGTGTTGTGCGTCTCTGTCTTGACACATCCTTACCTCCAAGTGGACCAGGCAGTAAGAGGTTAGCTGTCTACACACAGGAATGAGAAATGTGGGAGCTTAGGGATAAAAGACAGGGCAGAGATCCAGATGGTTGATGATATCTGAGAAGAATATAAAGAACCAAAAATCAGAAGACAAGCCATGGAAAGTAAGCCACCCAGAAGTCTTTCATGTCCATTAGTCACTATCCTGAAGTAGTATGGGGTTGATGTGAGGCTGGAGCCCCTCTCCTTACTATGTAAGTAAGTTGCATAAACACAGCAACAAACAGACTCATTTACAACATCAATTAAAATGATTTGCATAATGGGGCATCTGGGTGGCTCAGTTGGTTAAGCATCCGACTTCAGCTCACATCATGATCTCACAGTTCGTGAGTTCAAGCCCTGTGTTGGGGTCTGTGCTGACAGCTCAGAGCCTGGAGTCTGCTTCAGATTCTGCGTCTTAGTCTCTCTCTGTCCCTTCCCCACTAGCACTGGGTCTCTCTCTCTCAAAAATAAATAAACATTTAAAAAAATGATGAGCATATCACCAAATATATGAAGAATACTAAGATAAGGAATGAAAGAGACTTCAAACTTAACTAGTATAAGAACTTACACCTGAAGGGAGAGAGTTAATTAAACAATAAGTGCAGAGTTTATACCCATTATAATTTTTTAGGAACAGGAAGAATGTGCCATTCATGACAAAAAGGCTGTTGTGCATAAAATGGACTCATTAGAGATTGGGAGTTAAATCTATAAATTTTCATGGCTGAATAGCAAAATTGACACAGTCGAATAGCATGTTATTGAGCTGAAATAAAATATGCATTTTTTAAAAAAGATAAGATCTATGGAAAACAGATATGAAAATTATAAAGTTCATCTTACAGGTTACAGGAAGAATCCAGATGGAGGAGATGGAAACAAGGGAGGGAATCACTACTTAAAGAAGATGGAATTCTGGGAAAAATACTATGCATAGTCACTTCTTGATTACTTGAACGAATAGGGAGCTGACATATGGATAACACACAGTAATGGCCATTCCAAATTAAATAGTATTTTACTTCAGGTGTGTTTTATGCTTAATCCTGAGTGAGAATATATTGTTTTTAAGTCCAATAAAATCAAAGAGTAAACTATCACAGTGAAAACTTTTAACAGAAGTGAACACCCAACTATTATTTTATTCTCTTAGCTGCTGAATTATACCAGGGCAGAGACTGGTATAACTCAGACTAAACCAAGCAAATCAATTTATGAAAAAATACTTTCTAGAGCATGGATAGTATTTAAAGATTTTGATTTCAAAGCATTTGTCTGCTAGAAATAAAGAGGGTTTAGAATCAGCAGAAAAGAGAGCCAGATTTTCACAACAGGAATAATTAAGCCAAGAAATTGTTCATTGTCAAAATGAAAGAAGTCAAAAAAGTAGGTAAACAAAATATCATAGGTACTTTCACATGTCCATACGTGATAAAAAAAAATAAAAACCCACAAACAAGCACAACAACTTTTGCTACAGACTAGCTACAATACAGCTAGTGGTATTTGAGAACTATCTGTATCTACAGCAGTATAAAGCATCTAACTACAAACCATATATTTCTATGTCAGCTTCATTTCAAGAGAGATCAATAAGTTTTGTTACAAAGTCTATTGTGAGCCTGAGCCAAGAAATATGTCAGTCTTGCCCAGGTTGGCAGAAGAACAGGGGCATTTATTTTTGACAGCAATTAGCAGAATAGAATTAGTCAGCACCAGTGAGCTCACAGATAAAAGCTGAAGAAAGAGGCTATTCTCCTTTAGCACATTCTATGGCAATTACCTTTGTGACTCAGATCAGCTTTTCTTTGAGTTTAGAGAAGGCAAAATTTCAAGTTCAATGCCAATCCAAGAGTAAAGGTGTGAACTTTCTGACATAACTTTAAAACTGTCATATATAAAACTGCTTTTCCCCTAGTGAACCGTTTATAGTTGTGAGTCCATTAGCTAGTTATAAAATGGTCGAGTCAGACACTTGGTAAGTAAACTACCCTGAAAATTTCTTAAAGTGGAAATACCCTTTAAACAAGGTAGTCACTACTAAGATTTGTGGCTTTAATTTTTTTTTAATTCTATATAAAAGAAATAAAAACTAGTTTATAGGAACATTATCTTTTACTATTTATACAATAAATACATTAATGAGATGAATTGTAAGTTTGATTTTATAAAAATTCACTAAGAATTTACCACTTACCCAAAAGCCAAAACCACCATGAAAGTAAATAAATAAGTGTTTAAAAATTAAAAAAATAAATAAATAAAGGGAGTTATATCAATGAGTTTAGGTTAAGTAATCCTTCAGTGACAAATGGACCAAACAAGGAAGGTTGATTACTCGTTCATATTACATGTCAGCCGAGACATTGTTTCATGGCTTCTTTTCTCCTGAATTGTACAGATTTCACTTTTAAATACATTTCCTGGAGGCAGTCTTGTTAGGTGCAAATTTCAGATCGACCACTTACTAGCTATATAAGTTGTAGGTGACATGGTACAATGGCAAGTTACCTCTTATTCATTTTTAACAAACATGTAGTAGCCTTAGAGACAAGGGAGTGTGGAAATTAAAAACCAGGTGCCAGGTAGGAGTGAGGAGTACTTACCTTACAGGCATTCACAGCACAGGAAAAAGTCAAACAATTATAGAAAACATGATGCAAGATAGATGATGATCATTGTCGTTAATAATGACACATATTATGGGAGTGTGGAAAGGATCTATAAAGACTTTGTGGGGAATAAGCTTAGAAATTCCCTGGGCTTCCACCAATGGTTAAAGGCATAAAGAATTACAAAGCCATAGGGTGCTCTCACCCAAGTTTGGGTAAACAAGATAAGACCCCCAGAATAAAATAGGGAGGGGCCAGGGCCTCTAGAATAGAGAGGGAGGGACAAAGGCCCCAGAATAGAGAGGGGGGCAAAGGCCCCCAATACAAAGGTATATGAGGTAAGCAAGATTAGGCATCCAGGGTACCATAGCAGAAATCTGCTTTCACAGGAGGAAAGGAGCAAGTTGGGTAAACAGGTAAATAGGACTAGAGACCACTGTGCTGCAGGTGACGCTGCCCAGAGGGGAGCAGATTAGCAAAAGAAAATGTGCCTTGTTAACCCTGAGGTTATTTCCCCTATCTGTCTTATCCCCTAGCCTAGCTAAGATAAACTGACATGGTGCCTCCTGTCTGCTGTTAACAACCATCTGCCCATCTGCCCTGTCAGGATTTTGCTTTATATTGACCCAAACCCCAAATACCATATATCTTCAAAACCCCCTTTCCCTCATGCCCATGAGTTACTGTTCACAGATTCTTTGTCCCTCTGTGCATACCCATCACATTCATAAGCCTTCTGATCTTAATAAATATAGAACAAGGACACTTATTCAGGGCTCTTGTCTTTTCCTGGACATTAGCCATCTCTCACTTTTCATCCTGCATCCCGCTCTTTTGCTGGCCAAAGGAGAACTTTAGACTTAGAGTCTACGACACTTCTTGAAGAAGTTGAAATGGGATATAAACCTAAAGGGAATATTGACTCTTTGAGAATTTGGAGAACATAAAATGGAAAGGCATAGTTTGATTTATAAAATCCTCATGAACCATGTTGGGGGGATCTGAAGATATCCTGAGGATAATGGGGAGTATTAAGGTATTTTAACTAAAAAATATATAAAGAGGTTTAGTACTGTAGTAAAATAATTCTTTCAGTAAGTTGTAGTTTAATTGGAGGGGACAAATAATTAAGCTACGAAGATTAGTTTGGGGTCTTTTTCAGGAGCCCAGGCATAGTGTATGGCAAGAAGAAATAAGGATCTACTAATTTTACCTGCAGAGGGTCATACTAAGAGGACTCAACAACTGAATCCATGTGGTTATTGAGAAAGAGAAAATAAAGCAGTGGTTCTCAAACAGCTGCACATTAGAATTGACAAAGTAACTTAATGTCCCCCTCAGCTTGATTAAATTTTAGACGGGTTTTGTCCTGATGGCAGGCCCCTGACCTTCAATTTTTCGAGAGCAGTTACTTCAGAAAACTTGCAATTGTAAATTCTTTCCGCCACTTTGAGATGTAAATCTTCTACAATCTAGTAATATCTTTTTAAGGTCCTGGGATCTATCCCTTTGAAATGTCATCATGAAGCCAGCACCCCATCTCTTGGTCTCTGGGAGAGTAGGAACCTAATTTCAATAAGCAACACTTAGCAAGCCCAGATGACCTAATCTATTGTCCAACTGGCCCACTAGATACCTACTCCAGTAGTCTTTCATTAGCTCATTTTAGTGCTTTAAAATTCCCTAGTTTTTGCTTTAGCAGAGTTGAGTTCAGTATCTCTCACCTATTACAAATGAGTTGAATAAAGTCTTCCTTGTCTGTTTAACTCATCCCATTCAATTTTTCAGAATTATCTGGGGAGCTTTAAAAATGTCTGTCTCACCACTCCAGATCCTAATTTAATTGGTCTGAGGTATAGCTGAGGCAGTTTTGAAAACTTGGCAGATGATTGTAACATGTAGCCAAGGTTGAGAAGCACTGAAATCACAAATAATCCCAAGGTTATTTGTTTAAAGGACGATACCAAAAATCAGAAATATGAGAGGAGGAACTATTAAGTATCCCTATCAGAGGCATACTGGGCAAAGTTGGTTACCTCACTGGTATCAATTCTTCTTCCTAAAAAAAAATCTAAATTTTGTACAGGTATTCATTTCTTTCTCACAAAGCTCATGTGGCTTAGTTTAGATGCATTTAACCCATCACCAAACTGCAGATTAATTTAAACCAATCTAGGGGCGCCTGGGTGGCACAGTCGGTTACGCGTCCGACTTCGGCCAGGTCACGATCTCGCGGTCCGGGAGTTCGAGCCCCGCGTCGGGCTCTGGGCTGATGGCTCAGAGCCTGGAGCCTGTTTCCGATTCTGTGTCTCCCTCTCTCTCTGCCCCTCCCCCGTTCATGCTCTGTCTCTCTCTGTCCCAAAAGTAAATAAACGTTGAAAAAAAAAAAAATTAAAAAAAAAAAAAAAAAAACAATCTCAATAATCTCATTTTCCTTGAATGGGAGTAGTTCTGGAAAGGGTATGTGATCTAATTTTTAGCCAATGAAATTTAGCTTGAGTCTTGTTTGTTCTAAGATAGAACCTTTCTTATTCTAAAGACACTTGTTTTAAAAAGCTCCCATGGGTTTGTGGGTTCGAGCCCCACATCTGTGCTATAGCACAGAGCCCACAGAGCCTGCCTTGGATCCTGTCTCCCTTTCTCTCTGCCCCTCCCCTGTTTGTACTCTCTCTCAAAAATAAACACTTAATTAAAAAATGCAAAGCTCCCTTGTCCTCTTCAGAGCAAGAGAAGCCACTTTATTTTCATCCTATAAATAAACAAAAAGTTTCATAGACCTTATTACTACAGATAGCCATTTTATAAACATTCACTCAACAATATTCAACTAATATTTAATTGAGTACCTACTGTTTCCTAAGGACTGCTCTAGGTGCTTGCAATATACTAATGAATAAGCCAAAATGTATTGCCCTTCTGGAGCTTATATTCACTCAGAAGAGACAGACAGTACTCAATTGATATAATAAATAGGTAAACTATACAATAAATTAGAAAGTGATGTGACCATGCAAAATAAAAGTAAAAGAGAGTGGGAGCTGAGAGTGATCAGAGGCTGGTTGCCCTAATTAAATAAAGTGGTCAAAATAAGTCTTAAGACTTGTGCAAAGACTTTAAGGATATTGATGGAATTAGCCAAGTGGATATGTTATGTGAGGAAAGAGCATTCTGGGCTGAGGAAAACTGCCAGAGTGAAGGCCTGAGGCAAAGGTGAGGCATAAAGATCAGTGTGACTGGAACAGGAACAGAATAGTGGAGGAGGAGGAGGATAAAGGGAGACAAGGTCAGGGAGGCAAGGCCCTGGCAGAGCCTTTTAAAGTCAGTGCATATGTTGTAAAGTCTGTAGCTTTAATTTTGGTTATCAGAGGAGCTCTTGATTAGAATTGAGTTTGGGCTGAGGCCAACATAGCAGACAGACAAAAACAAGCGAACAAACATGTCCCAAAAACAAGAAACAAAACAAACCTGGGTTTTTGATGAAATACTGACCTGCTGAATCAACCAAACTGCAAGCCTGCCTTCCCTCTGGTTCCCTCTCCCATGAAATAATGAATTTCCTCATTGTTTAAGCCAGAGTTTAATTTCTATTTCTTGAAGTTGAACCTAGCCTAACTACAAAAATAATTTAGTCTGATTTAGAGAAGTAAAAATGATTTTTACCAAGCAATCTTCATTTTAACAAAGAGCAACAAAATCAAATGGCTTAAACCACTTGAAGAAAAGCTATGTTATATATAAGGAAAAGCACTCTGATTAGCAAAAGCTACTGTAAGGAGTGCTGAATTTATTCCATGAATAATATTTTTCATATATTCAATAAAATATACATTCACTTGCCCCAAGAATGACTATGGGGTCATAGAATGAGTTATGGTGCCTTTGATAATAATAGTGTTATTTAAAATCATAGTTACCTAGGTTAGTAGAGGGGAATAAAACCTACTTAAAAAAATATGATCTTCTGATAATTAAAATAAAAATGATGTCGATTTCTTATGGGCAATACTTAAAATATTTTTGTAATTCATGTTCATTTATAAATTCTTTCAACAAATATTCACCCAGTACTTAAAAGTAGAGGCTTGCTTGATGGATTAAATGATAGGGTGAAAGTCAACATAGTCTGCTTGTCAAGTTTATAGCTATTATTTCATTAATCCTTCATGAATATATTCAAAACACATATATTCATCTTTTATTATGTAGCTGAGGTGTTTGATTGTGGATGACAGGGACAAGGCAGAAAGGTGAGGACAAGGAAAAACTCACATATCCAACAATTTGGCATTAAGTATGTTAATGTGGTTAGATGAGATAATGCATACAAAGCATTCAATGTGAAGGTTTAATGAAAAGCTGCTTTATTAGAAATGCTGATCATTCTTAATGTCACTTGTGGTAGGTAACACGTAATATGACAGTTACTCTGGAATTTTGGCAAATGTAGTGAAGAACAAGGTAGCACTAGCCTTTTTCAGCAATAGACTAGTATTTTAGGGAAGTGCTGTGGGATAATTAACCCATTAAACCTGGTGCAGCAGAAAAAAAGCTTGTGATTGGAGAAGATTTAGTCCTAGATCTGTAACTTTAGGACCTTAGGCAAATCATTTAATCATTGAGACAATTTGCCTGTTTTAAAAGAGGGGGGAGGTATAAATAACATTTTATGGGATTCTTGTGAGATATAATTGAAGATACTATGTATACTGGAAAGGAGCCTATATAGGTAAGGTGCTATTTAGTCTAGCATATATTATCTTTTACCTTGTGTAATTAGCTTATTAAGAATTCCCAACTCAAAATGTAAACATTACATTGGTTTAGTGTTCTCTAAAACTTGATTTCAACTCTGCTTTGTTGAAAGTATAGACATCATGGATAGAGTCTAAACTTTCCAATTCTTTTTCATTATTGAAATATACCAGTCTTCTTTAAAACTGATAATAATTCTTCCCAAACCCTTGGTTGGAGCTATGATAGTGGCTGCTTACATGGAGAAAATGAAGAGCAGGAAGATATATCTTCCCTACTCCGTTTTCAAGGCTTAACTCCTTAGTGGATGAAGCCAGGATAAGACTGAGCATAAGAGTCATCTCTGATGTGAGCCAGTCTTAGATTACTGCTAGGAGATGGCTCTGCTCTTCCCTAGCTCATTGTCTCTGTGTGGTGCTGGTGACCTTTATGCTATATGTGTGTTTGGTTAGGGCTGTGCTTACATTGACCTGGAACTCTTGATGAAGGAAGAAGATTTCAGAAATATATGTTAGACTTTAGTCTTGACCAAATCCTCTCCTCTCCCCCCTACTGGGGAGACCTTCTCCTGGATATCTTCTCAGGTGACTTGTGTAATAGTTACTTCATCTGTCAACTTGATTATAACACAGGGCACCCACATTCAATATCACGTCTGTGGATGGGTGTTTCAGAATGAGACTAACACTTGAATCAGTAGATTCAATCAGTAGATCACTGAAGTAGATGGCCTTCCTTGATATGGGTAGGCATCAATCAATCTGTTGAGGGCCTGGATAGAAGAAAAAGTCGAAGAAGGAGAAACTTGTCCTTTTTCCCTGACTTACTGTTGAACTGGGTCATCTCCCTCATCTTCTCCAGCTTTCAGGCTGGGTTTCTCTGATTCTCTGCACTTCAGACTTTGGCTGAATTATACCACCAGCTTTCATGGGTCTCCAGCTTGCAGACAACAGATCCTGAGACTTCTCGACCTTCACAACCACGTGGTCCAGTTCCTCAAAATCAATTTCTCTGTTTTTTTCTCTAGATACATAGATTAGAGATATACATATCTATATCTATTATATATCCCAAGCATATAATATAATATAATTAATATAATATATAATATAGATCTAGATCTAGATATAGATGATATATAATATCCTACTCTTTCTGTTTCTCTGGAGAACTCTGTCTAATATAATCTGTCACCCATCTTGGCAGCACTATGGTTTCATTCCTTTTTCTAATCCCCTTTCTCCTGTATGTAAAACCACAAGAATTGTTTTTGCACCCTCTCCAAGAGCCATAGGGACTACCCTATCCTTCTCTAACCATCCATGTATGGCCTTCAGGTAGTCTACACTACACCCTTTGTCATCTTGATTGTGTGGGCCATTCTGAAAAGTTGTTTACCTTAGTAATCTCAAGATGAGAAGCAAATATCAATCTCTATGTGTAGGTAAAACTACCTAGTTTCTGCAAACACTTGTTATGCTCTCCCACACCATCCTCATATAGAAGACAATAAGTACTGGGGTGCCTGGGTGGCTCAGTCCGTTAAGCATCCGGTCTTTGATCTCGGCTCAGGTCATTATCTCATGGTCCGTGAGTTCAAGAACCATGTCAGGCTCTGCCCTGGAAGGGTGGAGCCTGCTTGGGATTCTCTCTCTCCTCTCTCTCTCTCTCTCTCTCTCTCTCTCTCTCTCTCTCTGCTTCTCTCTCTCTCAAAAATAATAAATAAACTTAAAAAAAAAAAAGAAAGTGATAAGTACAAAGGCTGCCAACAGCCTTGAGTATTTCCTTTTTGCATGTACCTCCAATTTCTTCAATTAACTTTTTGAAGTCCCCAGCTCTCTTTACATGGCCTGTAGATAGTGTTGATGGTCATAGGATTGGTTCTGTTACTTTTCAATATATCCTAAGGAAAGATGTGTGGAGAGAGAGAGAGAGGAAGAGAGATTGGTTTTAAAGAATTTGCACAGACAGGGTTTGGTAAGTCTAAAACCTGTAGGACAGGTGGGAAGGCAGGCTAGAAACTCAAGTAAGAGGTGATATTGTACTCTTGGATGTAATATCTGTATGGCTGGCCGGCAGGCTGAATATTCAGGCAAGATTTTTATGTTATAGATTTGAGACAGAATTCCTTCCCTAGGAAACCTCAGTTTTTGTTCTTAAGACCTTCAAAGAGATTAGATGAGACTCACATTAAAGAGACTAATCTACTTTACTGTAAAGTTTGCTGACTATAAATGTTAATCACATCCACAAAATACCTATGTAGCAATGTGTAGGCTAGGGTCTGACCAATTAGGCACCATAGCCTAGCCAAATGGAAACATAAAATTATAATTTATAAAATGCATCATAGATCTTAATTACTTAGTTTAATATTTTAAATGTATTCTTATGCTCTTTAGAAATTTCACATTAACCATAAGAAGCAGAATTTCTTACCTTCACTGTTGTACAGATGAGAAATTTAAAAAGAAACTAAGTGCCTAAGGGACACCTGGGTGGCTCAGTTGGTTAAGACTTCAACTCTTGATTTCAACTCAGGTCATGATCTCACTGTTAGTGAGTTTGAGTTCCATGTTGGGCTCTGTGCTGGCATTGCAGAGCTTGCTTGGAATTCTCTCTCTTTCCCCCTCTCTGCCCTTCTCTCTCTCTCAAAATAAATAAATAAACTTAGAAAGAGAGAGAAAGAGAGAGAGAGAGAGAGACACTAAGAGCCTGAAATCATACAAGCAGATAATGGTAAGGTGGGATTTTATTCCACTTCCACTTCCAAAGACCATATTTTCTCCCCTATCATCAGTGCCTATCAATAAATATTTGACAATGATTGATTCATTTATTGATTTCCAATGTATGTCACTGGGAACAATGAAAAATACAAAACAAAAGAAAAAGAAAGTGGGTAAATTAGTAGAAAACCTACCAACACCATTGAGGGGAAGGGGAAAAGAGGAATTTCACTGGATGGAGGAATGCTTGGCTTTAGCTCAAAATTCCAAAGATAAAATTTCAAGATTAACATATTCTTAAATTGTGAAAATTGAAAGATTTTATCTTTAGATGTCTTAATTACTTTAAACTGGGTGCCCCTCCCTCTCACTTGAGCTTTATACTCAAGACTCTTTATTGATAAAAGAGAGAATACTTTCTCAAAGGGTGCTTCTCATGGCCCAGTTGAGTTGAAATTGCTGAAGTACCCATCTCCCCATACAGAGGAAATCTAATCTTAAACAACTTTGTTTCCCCTAGGAAAAATCTTATTGAAATTAACTTTCTCTCTTATCCTTATAAATGCCTATTGCTTGAAGATGTCAAATATGACATGTCTTTTAGCTTTTTGCTTTATTTTAGATTAATGCTTGTCCCCATTCCTATTTCATCCATTTTTGTTGGTGGTGGAAGTGATATTGTAGGAGTTTTAGTTTGCATTGCCCTCTTTTCCCTGGACAGGTCAGGAGGAAGGGGAGCTGGTAATGACTGTTCTGTTAGTTAAAATGATGCAAGGCAGGAATGCCAAATAAGATATCAGCTGGGGAAGATGACTAATGCATGCCCACATTATTACTGCACTAGAACAAAAATGTCTGCACTGGGAGAGCTACAATCACTGTTATTGTCTCGGTGCTCCAAAAACTGGAAACAAATGACCCATTAGGCAGACTCCTGGATTCTGGACTCCTCAGCTGTCCCTAAATCACTGCTCATTTCAAGAGGAGAGCAAAGAAAATGTCCTGCAGTTGCTCATTTGTAAAAGAAAAACACCAATGTTTTCAGTTTCAGATGATTGTTTCAATGTCTTCACAAATGAATCTCTTGACAGTCCTGGTGAAAAAATAAATAAATAAAAACATGATAAAGGATGATCACTGCTTAAGGACTAATGAGGACTAACATTTCTCAGTGGTTCAAACACTGTAATGAGATAACCTGATACTCTGTGTTGAGTCCTCAGGATACAGTCTGAACCTTAACTCTTCCAAGGACTTTCTTAATAAGAACCCAGGTGATTTTGTGTCTAGCCTTTGTGAAGGCAGAACTTCCTCACCTCAGTTTATAGGAAATGGGTTTCCTGGTTTATAAAACAAATTGTTAGAGAAATAAAATACTTAAGATATCTAGGATTTTTGGCCAAATATTTTAAGTATTAAAATATTTCTCAAGATCTTTGTTAAACGAACTAGAATTTTCTTATGTCAAATTATCTTTCACATAATTGGAGCTCATGGAGATCCTCATAAAAAGAATTTGTTACCAAAGACAGGACATTGCTGGCAACACTTGACTGAGTTTCTAGAACTTTAGGTTCTAATATCAGCTCTACTGTAGGTTATGTGTAATCTTGTACAGATCTTATTATTCAAGAATGTCAGTTTTCTCACTTGCAAATGAAAAAATTCCATATACCTCTAGAGTTCTGTAGTTGTTAAGGTATAATATTTAACACAAATTCTGTGTAATAATTTTGACCTAGAGTTTACCTAATTTTTTTTCTATTGTTCAGTCAATTGAACATTCTTCAATTTAACAATTATTTTTCTAAACAACGGAGATAATGCAACTAAATACACACTTTATTAAATAAATCTGATTCTTTCATTAATGAATTCAAATCTTGAGAAGACTTTGTAAACTTTGGCATGATAGAATTAGTAGTAGATCTAACTAGACATGACTTTCTCATGTCTCAGCTGTGGGATCTTTAGCAAATTATTAATAGTTATGATCCTTAGTTTCATAACTTTTCAAAGTGGTAGTTAACCCGTGTCATGAGATTGCTGTGACAGTTGTAAAATCTTGAATCTAAAGCATAAACAGTAAGAATACTTGCTGCTATCAGTCATCTTTTCATCCCTCTCACCTACAAATTCTTCCTTCACTACTATAAGTGTTTGAATTTACCTTACTTACACATGTTTAATTTAATCTTCACAACAATCCCAAGTCTGTGCAAATTACCCACTTCAGTATCATGGGTCTATCATCTCCCCAGGTCCTCACGAGCAGTGAATCTGAACCAACATTGTAACACTTAGTCCTTGAATAGAGGCCTGGAGAACAGGAAAGTAACAATAAAACCAAGATTACCTGAGAAAGGAAAATCTATGCCCACCCAGAGACTTGTATGAAAAGATTCATACTAACAGCCTAAATGCTCATCAACTGGTGAATGGACAAACAAAATGCAGTATGATCATCAAGTGGAATATGATGGAAAAAATAACCAGCCACTGATACATGAAACAACATGGATAAACCTGAAAGACTTCTTGCTAAGTGAAAGAAGCCAGACAAAAAAGACTTTGGAGTATATTATTCCACTTATATAAAATATCCAGAGAAGGAACATTTATAGAGACCCCAAGCAGATCAGAAGTTACCTATGGCCACTGGGACAGAAGTGGACATTGACTGCAAATGGCTCAAAGGAATTTTTGAGGTCATAGAAAATTCTAAGACTTGAAAATGAGGCGTTGGGATGGAGAGTTCTGCAACATGTCTGGTTCACTAAGGAAAGCAAAATACAGGATATGCAATGAGCAATGTAGGAAAATGGGTATGTACACAAATGCATATATATGTGTGCATGCATGCATAATGTATATAATTAAGGTATCTTAAGAACAATGCTTAAGAAATCAATAGTAGTATTGTTTCATGGAAAAGGAATGGACTTGTGGGTTTTGAAAGATTTTATTTCCAATGTATATCCTTCTGTAGTTTTTTTTTTTTTAATTTTTTTTTAACGTTTATTTACTTTTGAGACAGAGACAGAGCATGAACTGGGGAGAGGCAGAGAGAGAGGGAGACACAGAATCTGAAACAGGCTCCAGACTCTGAGCTGTCAGCACAGAGCCCGACACGGGGCTGGAACTCACGGACCATGAGATCATGACCTGAGCCGAAGTCGGATGCTTAACCAACCGAGCCACCCAGGCGCCCTCTTCTGTAGTTTTTTAAAAAAATTTATATCACATTGATTTAACACATTACTCAATAAACTTTAAAAACTGACTTTTTCTGGATAGTAGGTCATGACAGAGCAATACTCCTGTTGAAAACAGCTAGAAAAATGGAATAAGTTATAAAAAGCTTATTTTTAAAAAGTGTCAGAGAGCTGTGACAACAGCAAAGACCAGTGGACTAAAATCTCAGAGGGAATAAACATTAAGGATGACTTAAAGATTCAGGAAAGCTCTTTTACTCCTTAAGGACTTTTGCCAATTATGAAAGTGGGCTAGATGTGACCATGGCAGAATGAAGCTTTTCAGGAAAAGAGAAAGGAGCAAAACTTTAAGCAATTCAACAGAACTAGAATGACAACATCGGAGAGGAAGAGTTTCAAAAACACATTGGTTTCGGGTAGCCTGGGTGGCTGTCAGTCGGTTGGGTGTCTGACTTCAGCTCAGGTCATGATCTCCTGGTTCTTAAGTTCAAGCCCTGCTTTGGGCTCTGTGCTGACAGCTCAGAGCTTGGAATCTGCTTCAGATTCTGTGTCTCCCTCTCTCTCTCTGCCCCTCCCCCGCTCACACTCTCTCTGTCTCTCTGTGTTTCTCTCTCTCTCTCTCTCTCTCTCAAAAATAAATAAAAATTAAAAAAAAATACTTCGGTTTCTTTCTAATGCCACTGCTGAATTTTAAGGCTGTACAAAAGCATAAAGACTAGACCAAAATCTGAAAGGCAGAATAAAATCTCATTCCATCTAACCAACAAAGACCAGCTTGGGGAAAGAGTCTGAAAATAAATCAGACAAGCTTTGAAATTCTATTGCAGTGTTTCTCAAAGTTTGATTTATAGACCAGCAGTATCAACATCATCCAAATGCTTGCTACAGGCTTGAATTCTGGGGCCCCACCTAGATGTACTTAGTTAGAAACTTTGAAAACCTGTGGAATACATAAGAGACACATGGAAGGCTTTTTAAAATACGGATTGCTGAACCCCAAGCCCAGAGTTTGTGATTTGGTAAGTTTGAGATGTCACCTGGGAATTTGCATTTCTGGCAAGTTCCCAGGTGATAGTTTTGTTGCTGGTCTGGTCATCCCACTTTAGAACCATTGACCTACATGGGATGGTGAATTATGATGGGGAGTGACATCATCATTCATCTATGGGCACTTACTAATTATCAGCACTACTGAGGGCTAACAGCTCAGGCCAAGTACATAGCAGAAGTCTCTGCCATGGAGTATAAAAACCAGAAGAGACTTTGTTATTAGTGCAGGACTAGGATGAGAATATTAGAAACTCATGAGATCTCAAAATATATGCCTGATCTTTTCCCTAACATTTTGCCTAATATTTTGCCAAATATTGAAGCTGCTTAAGGAGTGGAGCTACAGAGTTCAGCTACAAATGTCCGAGGAGCAGAGCTGCATATCTGTTAGGCTCCCAGATAGAAATACGAAGCACTATGGCCTAGGAACAGGGGTAATCTTGAGGTAATTTTAGTAGTCTTGCCAAAATTTCAACTCAACATCAACCCTTGATTAGACTGACCGCTTCAGTTCTCTCTGCCTGCCTGTCAAAAAAAAAAAAAAAAAAAATGGAGATATCTTCTCAGATGCAATGTATCATCTAGAGCCTTTACACTTGTTTTATACACAATGGCTGGCACATAATAAAGAATTAGAAGACCTGAGGACAAGTAACATGTCCTTGGGGAAATATCCACAAGAAAACAAATAATAGGTGCAAACTCACTCATATGAAATAATTATAATTATAATTAATTAAAACAATTTTTTTAAATGTTTATTTGTTTTTGAGGGAGAGAGAGATAGAGTGCGAACAGGGGAGGGGCAGAGAGAGAGGGAGACACAGAACCCAAAGCAGACCACAGGCTCTGAGCTGTCAGCACAGAGCCTGACTTGGTGCTTGAACCCATGAGCCTTGAGATCATGACCTCAGCCGAAATCGGACGCTTAACCAACTGAGCCACCCAGGCACCCCATGAAATAATTATAATAAAGTTTATAAAGGGAGGGGCAAAAGGCAGGTAGCTATGGTTATAATGAGGTGACACAAGGAATCCTTGTGGTTATGGGATTATTCAGTGGTGAATACATGAACTTGTTCATGTGCTAAAATTGTATAGAACTTAATATGCACATGCCAACAAGTATAAGTAAAATGAGAAATTTTAATAAGATCAGTGGATTGCTATCAACTGGTGCATCATGTTAATCAATATGCTACTTGTGATATACTATTTGTGACATTATACAATATGTTATCATTGGGGATAACTTAAAATTGTACAAGAGATGGCTCTATTTTTTTTTCATAACTATATGTGAATCTATAATTATCTCAATAAGATTTTCAATTAATAAAACATACCCTAATTTTCAAGGGATTGAGGAAGATAAAATGCTTTTTAAACAGAGCATAAACAATACCAACCAAAAAAATCTGTTACACCATAGTTAAATTAAGAACTATTGCTCATCCAAAAAATTAAGATAGCAAAAAGGCAAGACACAGTGTGGGAGAAGATATTTGCAATACTTGACCAAGGTTCCTATCCAGAATAAAATGAAGTCTTATATGAAAAAGGCAAATAAATAATAGATTAAATGGGCAAAATATATGAATAAATGAAATATGTTTGAATAAATGAAATATATGAAAAAATAATATCCAAGTATAAAGCATTCTCAATATCATTAGTCATCAGGAAAATACAAATTCAACTAGAATATGATACCACAAAATAGCCACTAAAAGAGCTAAAATGAAAACTATAGAAAATACTTACTTTTGATGAAAATGGGGCACAAAAAGAACTCGCACACGTTACTCATGAGAATGTAAATTAGCAAAACCACTATTTATTAAAACTGAAAATATGCACTGTGTGATCCAGCAATTCTACACCTACCTATATGTACCAAAAATATGTACAAGAAATATCTATAGAAATACTATCTAGATGAGCCCAAACTAGAAATGACTCAAGAGTCCATTGGTAGAATGGATAAATATGGAATACTATACAGTAAAGACAACAAAGAAACTACAAATTCACAACAGTATGAACCTCATAGTGGAGGCAAAGAAGACAAAGACAAGAGAATATATGCTATAGTATTGCATTTGCATAAGCTCAAAAGTATGCAAAACAAACAAACAAACAAACAAATGAACAAACAAAACCCTGAAGTGTTAGAGGTCAGTCTTGGGAGATAATGACTGACAATAGACAAAAAAGAATTCCTGGGCATCTGATAATGTTCTATTTCTTGATTTGAGTGGGTGCTGATTTCTTTGTAAACATTCATTAAGATGTACACTTATGAGTTTTGTATGTATGTTATATTTTAAATAAAAGTTCACTTTGGGACACCTGTGTGGTTCAGTTGGTTACGTGCCTGACTCTTGATTTCGGCTCAGGTCATGATCTCACCATTCATGAGATGGAGCCCCACTTAAAATTATGCACTGAAAACGTGGAGCCTGCTTGGGATTCTCTCTCTCCATGTCTCTCTGCCCTTCCCCCTTAAAAACAAATAAATATTTTTTAAAAGTTGAATTTAAATATATCTATTTACAGTAACAAGAGATGAAGAAGTGCATTATATAATAATTACAGGGTCTATCCATCAGGAAGAGCTAACAATTATAAATGTCTATGTGCCGAATATGGGAGCCCCCAAATATATAAAACAATTACTCATAAACATAAGCAAACTTATTGATAAGAATGTGGTAATTGCAGGGGACTTTAACACTCCACTTACAGAAATGGATAGATCATTAGACACACGGTCAATAAAGAAACAAGGGCCCCGAATGATACATTGGATCAGATGGACTTGACAGATATATTTAGAACTCTGCATCCCAAAGCACAGAACATACTTTCTTCTCGAGTGCACATGGAACATTCTCCAAGATAGATCATATACAGGGTCACAAAACAGCCCTTCATAAGTATACAAGAATTGAAATTATACCATGTGTAATTTCAGACCACAATGCTATGAAGCTTGAAATCAACCACAGGAAAAAATCTGGAAAACCTCCAAAAGCATGGAGGTTAAAGAACACCCTACTAAAGAATGAGTGGGTCAACCAGGCAATTAGAGAAGAAATTAAAAAATATATGGAAACAAACGCAAATGAAAATACAACAATCCAAACGCTTTGGGATGCAGGGAAGGCAGTCCTGAGAGGAAAATACATCGCAATCCAGGCCTATCTCAAGAAACAAGAAAAATCCCAAATACAAAATCTAACAGCACACCTAAAGGAAATAGAAGCAGAACAGCAAAGACACCCCAAACCCAGGAGAAGAAGAGAAATAATAAAGATCAGAGCAGAAATCAACAATATAGAATCTAAAAAAACTGTAGAGCAGATCAACAAAACCAAGAGTTGGTTTTTTGAAAAAATAAACAAACTTGACAAACCTCTAACCAGGCTTCTCAAAAAGAAAAGGGAGATGACCCAAATAGATAAAATCATGAATGAAAATGGAATTATTACAACCAATCCCTCAGAGATACAAGCAATCATCAGGGAATACTATGAAAAATTATATGCCAACAAATTGGACAACCTGGAAGAAATGGACAAATTCCTAAACACCCACACTCTTCCCAAACTCAATCAGGAGGAAATAGAAAGCTTGAACAGACCCATAACCAGCGAAGAAATGGAATCAGTTATCAAAAATCTCCCAACACAGAAGAGTCCAGGACCAGATGGCCTCCCAGGGGAGTTCTACCAGACGTTTAAAGCAGAGATAATACCTATCCTTCTCAAGCTATTCCAAGAAATAGAAAGGGAAGGAAAACTTCCAGACTCATTCTATGAAGCCAGTATTACTTTGATTTCTAAACCAGACAGAGACCCAGTAAAAAAAGAGAACTAGAGGCCAATATCCCTGATGAATATGGATGCAAATATTCTCAATAAGATACTAGCAAATCAAATTCAACAGCATATAAAAAGAATTATTCACCATGATCAAGTGGGATTTATTCCTGAGATGCAGGGCTGGTTCAACATTCGCAAATCAATCATTGTGAAAATCACATTAATAAAAGAAAAGATAAGAACCATATGATCCTGTCAATCGATGCAGAAAAGGCCTTTGACAAAATCCAGCACCCTTTCTTAATAAAAACCCTCAAGAAAGTCGGGATAGAAGGAACATACTTAAACATCATCAAAGCCATTTATGAAAAGCCCACAGCTAATATCATCCTCAATGGGGAAAAACTGAGAGCTTTTTCCCTGAGATCAGGAACACGACAGGGATGCCCACTCTCACCGCTGTTGTTTAACATAGTGTTGGAAGTTCTAGCATCAGCAATCAGACAACAAAAGGAAATCAAAGGCATCCAAATTGGCAAAGATGAAGTCAAGCTTTCACTTTTTGCAGATGACATGATACTATACATGGAAAATCCGATAGACTCCACCAAAAGTCTGCTAGAACTGATACATGAATTCAGCTAAGTTGCAGGATACAAAATCAATGTACAGAAATCAGTTGCATTCTTATACACTAACAATGAAGCAACAAGAAGACAAATAAAGAAACTGATCCCATTCACAATTGCACCAAGAAGCATAAAATACCTAGGGATAAATCTAACCAAAGATGTAAAAGATCTGTATGCTGAAAACTATAGAAAGCTTATGAAGAAAATTGAAGAAGATATAAAGAAATGGAAAGACATTCCCTGCTCATGGATTGGAAGAATAAATATTCTCAAAATATCAATACTACCCAAAGCTATCTACACATTCAGTGCAATCCCAATCAAAATTGCACCAGCATTCTTCTCGAAACTAGAACAAGCAATCCTAAAATTCATATGGAACCACAAAAGGCCCCGAATAGCCAAAGTAATTTTGAAGAAGAAGACCAAAGCAGGAGGCATCACAATGCCAGACTTTAGCCTCTACTACAAAGCTGTAATCATCAAGACAGCATGGTATTGGCACAAAAACAGACACATAGACCAATGGAATAGAATAGAAACCCCAGAACTAGACCCACAAACGTATGGCCAACTAATCTTTGACAAAGCAGGAAAGAACATCCAATGGAAAAAAGACAGCCTCTTTAACAAATGGTGCTGGGAGAACTGGACAGCAACATGCAGAGGGTTGAAACTAGACCACTTTCTCACACCATTCACAAAAATAAACTCAAAATGGATAAAGGACTTGAATGTGAGAGAGGAAACCATCAAAACCCTAGAGGAGAAAGCAGGAAAAGACCTCTCTGACCTCAGCCGTAGCAATCTCTTACTTGACACATCCCCAAAGACAAGGGAATTAAAAGCAAAAATGAACTACTGGGACCTTATGAAGATAAAAAGCTTCTGCACAGCAAAGGAAACAACCAACAAAACTAAAAGGCAACCAACGGAATGGGAAAAGATATTTGCAAATGACATATCAGACAAAGGGCTAGTATCCAAAATCTATAAAGAGCTCACCAAACTCCACACCCGAAAAACAAATAACCCAGTGAAGAAATGGGCAGAAAACATGAATAGACACTTCTCTAAAGAAGACATCCGGATGGCCAACAGGCACATGAAAAGATGCTCAACGTCGCTCTTCATCAGGGAAATACAAATCAAAACCACACTGAGATATCACCTCATGCCAGTCAGAGTGGCCAAAATGAACAAATCAGGAGACTATAGATGCTGGAGAGGATGTGGAGAAACGGGAACTCTCTTGCACTGTTGGTGAGAATGCAAATTGGTGCAGCCGCTCTGGAAAACAGTGTGGAGGTTCCTCAAAAAATTAAAAATAGACCTACCCTATGACCCAGCAATAGCACTGCTAGGAATTTACCCAAGGGATACAGGAGTACTGATGCATAGGGGCACTTGTACCCCAGTGTTTATAGCAGCACTCTCAACAATAGGCAAATTGTGGAAAAAGCCTAAATGTCCATCAACTGATGAATGGATAAAGAAATTGTGGTTTATATACACAATGGAGTACTACGTGGCAATGAGAAAGAATGAAATATGGCCCTTTGTAGCAACGTGGATGGAACTGGAGAGTGTGAAGCTAAGTGAAATAAGCCATACAGAGAAAGACAGATACCATATGTTTTCACTCTTATGTGGATCCTGATAAACTTAACAGAAACCCATGGAGGAGGGGAAGGAAAAAAAAAAAAAAGAGGTTAGAGTGGAAGAGAGCCAAAGCATAAGAGACTCTTAAAAACTGAGAACAAACTGATGGTTGATGGGGGGTGGGAGGGAGGGGAAGGTGGGTGATGGGTATTGAGGAGGGTACCTTTTGGGATGAGCACTGGGTATTGTATGGAAACCAATTTGACAATAAATTTCATATAGTGAAAAAAATATCTGTTTACAAATTATATATATATGTGTGTATGTGTGTGTGTATGAAACAGAAAAAGACTTTGAAATAATAGAAAAATTTACCTGTAAATTAGAATCTATAGAAATAATCAAATCGATACTCTAGAAAGGAAAAATATAGTATCTAAAATTAAGAACAAAATACATAATGTAAACTAAATGGAAAGACATATAAAGGCATAGGTGACATGTGAAAAACCCTCCAAACCCTTAGTTACATGCAACCAGATTACAGAGGGGAGAAAAGAGGAAGAAAATGACAAAAGTTTTATTACAACAAATAATGGCTGAAAATTTTCAACTTTTATGTAATTACAGACTTAACATTAAAGACTTATGAAACATACATAATCTTTAATATAATAAAGATGAAGAAAATCATACCTAGATTCATCATTGTATTGAAAACCAAAGATAAATAGGACATCTTAAAAGTAGAGAAAAAAATTACCTTTACAAAATAATGTTATCACTGGCACTTGATTTCTCAGAATGGAAGAAAGTGAAATGACTTCTTTAAAAGGCTGAAAGAAAATAAATAACAATTCAGAATTCTATACATTGTAAAAGTGTTCTTAAAAATGAAAATAAAATAAAAAGATCTTCAGACAAAAGAAAAACAAAACAAGAATATCCAAATGGCCAATAACCAAGAGAAGATTTATCATTAGTCTTCAGTCTTCAATGACATGTCACTACATACTCACTGAAATGGATTAAATAAAAGCCATAGAAAATTCTGTATGTTGCAAGGATACAGAGAAACTGGAATTCAAATACACTTTTGATGAGTATATAAACTGGCCAAAAATTTCGGAAACAACTTTGGAAGTACCTATTAAAACTATAAATTCGCATACTGTGAACTGTCAATTCTACTTCTAGGTGTATATGAGTAGAATTTATCGTGGCAGTACTATATACCTGTACTGAAAACACCTAACTGTTCATAAATAGTAGAAAGAAAGAACAAGTTAGATACATTTGCATAAAGGAACACTATTTAGCAACATTAACCAGCAAAGCACAACTGCACATTAAAGTATGAATGAATCTCAAATACAATGTTGAACAAAAGTAGCCAGACACAAGAATACCTACTGTGTGATTTCATTGGTACAATGCACATACATCTGTAAAACCAATCTATGCAATTTGAAGTCAGGACACAGGTTTTACCTGAGGGTGGGTGATTATAAGGGTCTTTAGGAAATGCTGGTAATATTCTGTTTCTTGATCTGGGTGCTGACTATGGGGAAGGTTAAAGAAGGCCATCCCAGAATATGCCACCTTGGCATGTGGATTATTTTGAACTGAAGGCAATCAAGGCCCAGCAGACTCAGGAAGAGCTTTTTACCTCCCGCTTAATTGCCTCAAAGACTTTAGAGAGGGAAACTGTACCAGAAAGTGAGCTGTTCCCAGAGATAACTTTTTGTATATGAAAGACTTACCTGCATGGCATGTCCAACATCTGATTACCAAACATCTCCTCTTTTCATCTTCCTGTAAATGGTCTTCCTCCCCTTTGAAGCCCCAGGCTCCTATCTCTTCCCTTATATAAGCATCAATTGTCTGTCTTTGAATGTATTTTTGTGGGGCTCCTGTATGAACAAAATTAAATTTATTTTTCTCTTTTAATCTATTATGTCAATTTAATTATTAGAGCAGCCAATGAGCCTAAAAGGAAGGAAAATTATCCCTCCCCTTCTGCTAAAGGTATATGTTAAGTTCCTGAAAATGTATTGAATAGCACAATTATATGAATTTTTCAGTATGCATATAGTACTTAAAGTTAAAAAATAATTGCATTTGATGTAAAAACGTCTACTCCACAGAGATCATACCAGAAAACACAAAAATATCCAGCAACGGCAGAACAAATACTAAACTAAAAAGAAGCAACTGAAGTTTCTGATCAAGTGTTGGATTTATCTGAGTAATCTTCAACATAGAGCATTTGAGTGATTATTGTAGCCTGGGGTTTCTTTCACTAGTTGTTAAGTCAACTACATAGATATCAGATGATATGTAATATCATTTTGGAGTTTTGTAATATTTTGTGGTTGGAAACTGCAAAACTGAAGGATCTTTGTAGAGGAGAGATCAGAAGAGAATAATCATTAAAAGAATTGGGACTTATCTATATTCCATAAATTGGCAGAAAGCACAATATTTAGGTCCTTATATGAAGAAGGATAACTGCATGTTATTTGCATAAGAAATAATCATGTGAAATTGCCAATATTATACTAGTTTTGACCCAAATGAGGTAATTTTATGTAATTGTTAGCTGTTTAACCCAATAGCCAAATCCTGTAGGTTGGTTTAGTATGTTTTACAGGGACTCAACATGCTCATAGAAGTATTCTCATTACCTTTGAGTTGAGAAAAGATAGAGAAAAAGTCTTCCTAAGATTGGATGCATATAGTCAGATCATTTTCTTTTGAGACACTGAAGCTTATTATCTGAAAATGAGGACATTACTCTTTTATTGAAAGGATGTAAGATCCAATCAAGTCTCAGTTGACTTGTCTTGACAAGTCTTGACTAATGTCATTCCTCTTTTTTGTATGTTGGAGTAACTCATCAATACTGGACTATTTCTACTTATTTGGTCTAAAACCCATGGGATCATAATCCCAGTCTGCAAACCTTTGCTTTTTTTAAGAAAAAAGAAAAATAGATAGAAACAATGTAGACCTCTGGGTAAGCCTTCTGATTCTCTTTGGGCAGAACGTGAGTATAGCCAACTCCAAGAGGAATTTCAATAAGTTGGTGACTTAGGCTCTGTTGCACCTTGGAGTCTCTTTGGAGTTGTTAAATATTTGTAATTAGGCACTACACTAGTCCCTGAGGATTCTCTGTGTTTCTGTCACACCTAGTAGGGTCTGAAGAGTTGTAGAGATTTTAAATCATTTGTTTTATTTTTAAGAGACCACACTATTTGAGCTCTAAGGAAATAATATCCTTCAGTAATTCAACTGAGCTTGTTATCCTGAGGGGAAATGTGGCCTCTGGGTCCTCTGAATTATTTGGTTTATTTGTTTTTTCAGTAATGTTGTCAGCTTTTCCTTAAGGGATAGTTTATGTATCAAGGACTTTGCTAGGAATAGAATAGGAAAATTTTGCATAAGGTCCTGGGGGTTGGGAGCAGTAAGGTTTAGAGGAAAATGTATGTACTCCCAGGGCTTAAGGGATAGGTTGTCTTGACACATATATTTCTTCTGAGTTTAGTTTTTGCCATTTTAAAGTAAAAAGTAAAACACGTGATATCTTCATTTTTTTTTTCAAATGTAAGCCACAAAAATGTAGTAAAATAAGGAGTAAGAAATGAGTTCAAAATCCAGTGGCAAAGTCCACTGTGACATGGAGGTAATTGGTGAACAACCAGATGTAACAGCAGATGATCAGCAGGTGACCAGCACAGCTGTACTCTCAGCACTGGGATTCAGAGCAGGAGAGACCTAAAAGGTTAGAAATTGAATTTCCTGATCAAATGACCACAGCAAGAAAATCGTAGCCAAAGAACCCTTTGGGGAAAAGCCTCTGGACTCTACTTGAATAGTTAATGCTTGATGAGGAGATTTTAATCAAATTTAAACAGATACAGCTGGGCTCTCTTGCATCTCGGAGAGACAACCATTATGCCTATTATTCTTGCCAAGAGAAATTGTCAGTGCTTTCTTTGATTAACCATTGGCTTGGACTATCTGTATACTAACTCCCTCCATTAGAGTGACTGGTTAACAGTTTATTATTTTGTAAATAAATAAAAGTCATTATTATACTAAAAAAATGCATCCCTAGAGATGAGAAAGCTTCCTATAAATGAGAAATCACTTTATTTTCAGAAGTATCACTTTTTTTATATCCTAAAATGTATAGATATATATCTCTATCCCTTTTTCTAGGCATAACATCAAGTGACCACAAACTTAAGCCATACACATTTTACATAGTAAAGAATCTACTTCTCCAGCTTTTCTGCCCAAGACTAACCCTGAACCCTCCCACATCAAAGCAAATTTGAGTGTTTATTTCTTCAGTAGTGAAGGGGTTCAGAATATGCCACCACAAAATATGCCACTGAGGCATGAAAATTATTTTCAGCAGAAGGCAAACAAGACCAGTAGAGATTACCAGAGGTAACTTTCTCACCCAAGACACTCATCTGCATGGCAGGGAAACTTTTGCTTAACAAATATTTTCTCCTCTCACCGTTCCTTAAATTGCTGCCCTTTCCCACCCCTCAGAA
This sequence comes from Lynx canadensis, assembly GCF_007474595.2. Lineage (NCBI taxonomy): Eukaryota > Metazoa > Chordata > Mammalia > Carnivora > Felidae > Lynx > Lynx canadensis. The sequence goes on from NC_044309.1 coordinate 65,676,254, forward strand.
GCCCCAAATTCCTATCCCCCCCCCCTTTTTTTTTTCCTATCTTAGGTTGGTACGTAAGTCTCAGTTATCAGGCCATCTCTGAGACTCATACCTTTAAGAAGTACCATGCACATGTACGTAATTTAAGGTTTTTTTTTTCTCCTGTTAATGTGTTTTATGCCGCTTGAATTCTTAGAGCAGTCACAGAATCTAGAAAAGTATAAGAAAAAAATTTTTCTCCCTTACTGTTCAAAAAGAGGACTTCTACTCACCATAGTCATACCAATCCCTGTACATGTAGAACCAGAGAAACTTGAGGCATTTGAATAAAAACATATTTGAAAAACAGTGTTTGAATATAGTAAGTATCCTTTTGGTATTTTAGTAGCTGTTGAAAAGGCAAACAAACCAACCGAATAAGAGGTCATCCACTCCTGTTTACAGATCAATTTATCAAAATGTAACTCTCCTTTTTTTTTAACATTGTTACATATACCCCTTTATTCTTTTCTTGGAATATTGCCTAAATTAAATTCATGCAGCTTAGAATTGAAAATATTTCTTCTTTTTGATTTTCTCTCGTTTCTTCCCTCTCTGCCCCTCCCCTGATTGTCCACACACTCTCTTTCTCTCTCTCTCAAAATAAATAAACTTAAAAAAATATTTCTTGTTTTAGTTACCTAAAGCCTTTTTTCCACCACTTATCACTGTGACTTGTATTAGTTTCCTAGGGCTATTGCAACAAATCACCACAAACTAGGTGATTTACAATAACAGAAATGTATTCTGTCACAGTTCTAGAGGTTGGAAGTCTGAGACCAAGGTACCAGTAGAGCCGTGCTCCTTCCAAAGACTCTAGAAGTGTCCTTCCTTGCTTCTTCAACCTGTGATAGCTCCAGGATTCCTTTATTTATGCCTACATAACTCCAATCTCTGCCTTCATCTTCATATGGCCTTCTCTTCTGTGTCTGTCTTCTCTTCTGTCTCTTAAAACACTCACCATAGGATCAGGGCCCAACTTGTATAATCCAGGATGATCTCTTCCAAAGATCCTTAATTTTACATCTTCAATGACTCTTTTTCCAAATAAGTGACATTCACAAGGTTTGGGTATTAGGACATGGACATACGTTTTTGGGGGACACCACTCAACACACTACATAGTATAATGACTGGAGATATTTAATAGTACCTACAGAAGTACAGAGGAAAGAAAAGGAAGCTGAGGAAATTTAAGGAGAACATGACAAAACTGATTAAGCAGCATAGTTCCACTAAGGAAGCATCATCCTGATCGTAAGTGGAAGTCATTGGGAATCGAGGATATACACAGTCATATTTTTTTAAGTTTAATTATTTATTTTGAGAGAGACAGAGAGAGAATGAATGAGTAGGATAGGGGCAGAGAGAGGGAGCTTTAATTCCAAGCAGGTTCCATGCTGTCAGTGCAGAACCCAATGCAGGGCTCGAACTCATGAACCGTGAGATCATGCCCTGAGTCGAAATCAAGTTGGATGCTTAATCAACTGAGCTACCCAGGTGCTCCTACATGGTCGTATATTAGGTGCCATTTCATAGGTCAGTATAATTCTTGCCCTCAAGAAGCTGACAACTTAAGGGACAGAAGCTCAGAATGCCATAGTTTACTCAAAGAATGACTTTCTTCCAAGTTTATTCTTTTGTGTTTCGGTTTTCCTTTTGGCAAGTATGAATGTCAAGTATTTCCCTCTCAGAAAACTATAAACATTAATTAAAATAGTGGGCAGCCTTATGAGCTCAAATTCATCCCATCTTCATTTGAAGATCTCCTTTACAGAAGTACATCAGTGGTCTGAGAGTCTTTTCAGAGGTCCCAGAGAAATAATTGCACTCAAAGTGGTTAATCTTTGATTTTGTAGTCAACAACATTAATATTTCAACCTAAACCATCTTGAAGATAAATTATCTGTAGTGATATTAATTATAGTAAGGTTTCTTGAGAGTATAAATTGAGTGCTTCATAAAATCATTCAGGTCTACTTATTTCAAAATCTCAGTGCAAAATGTCATGGAAATACAGCATGCTATAACTAATCTTTCAAAGAATAAATAATTGGTCAGTACAATAACTATAGTACAATATTATACAATAGCTACAAGTAAAAAGAAATTCAGTGGCAAAGCCTAGAGAGAACAGGAAAAATATACAACATGTGCATATATTTGTTAAAATCATTTTTAAAAAACTAATGCTCACTTTACTTCTCTCCTGGGGCTATTACGTAAAAGGAGATAATATGAGAAAAAGATTTGTTTTTGGTATGATAATGCCAAACGTGCAGTATTTGTAACACTTTTATTATTACTAGAAAAAAAGTCTTCATTTTTGTGAATCTTTGATTTTTTTAATAATGTGTATTTTTTGAAGTTGATAACAGTTCTCAGAGAAAGAATTATATGGGTTGCTCTATTTCTGTGGGCAGGTGTTTCTTCACATTTTCCCTTGTTATTCAACATTCGCACACATAATCCCACACATACACAATTTCCATGCTGACTTAAGGAGATAATGTTTGTGGTAGCTATTCTTGGAATAAAAAAAAAAAAGAAAGAATGGGGAGGCAGTTATCAGTGGAAAGAAGCAGTAATGGAGTTAATCACTGTGTGAAAAATACACTGAGAGCAGTAAGTAAATGCCAGTTGTTAGTCAACCAAAATGGTAGGCAACAGTTATCTTGCTTAGAGAAATATATAGGAAAGTAGCCAATTTTGGAGATTTAAAAAAATCCTAGATATATGGCTAGCTGAAATGCTGAATCAGTCCCAAAATTACCGAATGCCAATATTTTAAAGCATAAATAAGCATTATTGCAAAAATACCAAATTAAAAAAAACAAAAAACAAATTGAAAATCATCCTGAGCAGCACCATCTAAAACAAAGATAACCATTTATTTTAATTTTCTTCCTTTCCATTCCTATGATTTTATAGGCTAGGTGAAAATTTTTCATTATAGTCGTTTCTGTTTACAATACAGTATGTACACATTTCCATTTAGCCACATAAGACTTTATCTTAACACCTCAAAGCATCAAAACATTCAATCAAGTTGATACTGTAAATTTAATTAACTGTATTTGAAATATACAGTTGGCCAATGCATGATAAATCAATGCGTTAGTTTGTAAGAACCCGACACCAGGATCCTAAAACATCATTTTTCTTTAAAACTGAGGACTGAGATTATTTGCAACTATTAGCCTCATTTGTGACATAATTTTTCTCTTGGATGCATTAAATATTCATGTGTGGTTTTTTTTTTCACTCAATACATTTTTTGATCTTCCACTCTGGGTATTATTAAAAAACAATGGTGAAAAAAATGAAAAACTCATGACTCTCAAGGATCACATTTTCAAGTGAGCAGAGAGAAAAGGTAACACGTAAACAAATCATTATAATTTCAGATAGTTTTGAAGACAGTAAATTATAGACTTGTGATTCAGAATGAGAGCATGAGAGAGATAAACTTTTAGATGAAGTATTGATAAGGAGAAAATCAAGTTGTTGATGCTTCTAAGAGCAATCTCCTACCTCCCGCATCTATCTTCACCATTTAAAAACTGTATACATTACCTGTTTTTTTTTTTGTTCCCTTTTGCTGTGTGGAAGAATAGAAGGTCATGAATAACCCAAGTAGAACTATTTATTGAGAGTTCAGAAGTGAATCAATGTTGATGACTCTCGTTCCTTGGCAAAATATTTTAAGAATAAGAAGCCAGAATTCCCCCAGTACCAATGGTGACTAAGAGGAAAATTGTTCTACTGTCTCTTCTACATTTTATTAGAAGCTGTTTCCTCGGAGCCACCAGATATAGATGAGTTGGGTAGAGAGTGACTTATTCTTTGAATGTGTCTTGCCATTATTAAACCACCATGCTTGTAGGAATCTAAAATTGTTTGAAGTACAGAAGAAGCAGTAACTCTTCTTCACATTTAAGTGATGAGATTGTTAAGGAGTGCCATATCTAAATGGATCTTACTGTCAGAACTGGAATTAGATATTCCAGTCTTTTATGACTTGTAATAAGTGCCTATCCCCATCATGACTTTTCAAATCAAAGTAATTTCATTTCCCATCTTGATGGTATCATTACTGTAAAACTAAATTGCTTTAGGTTTTTAGCTCCCTGAGACCAGCTTTCACTTTGCATCCTTCAATGTAGTACTAACATTTATTCTTAAGGCCACTGTGGAAATCAGGTTGTTATGATATATGTCTTTTTCTTTTTAATTTTAAGCCAACAATCTAACTTCTATTTGTAACTGAAAAATGAGAATGGTTTGTTGTTTTGTTTTTGTTTTTGTTTTTGTTTTGCTTACTTGGGCTCCAGTTTTCTGGCTGGAAGGTTTTGGGGAGTGACAGTGTGTTACTCTGTTGTTTGGCAATAGGTAGGAGCTGCAAACAAAAGCAAATAATTTCACAGTATGAGAGTAAGAGGAGAGAGTTTGTACCACTGACATAAGTGTCACAGTGCTAGTAAAGGCCTTAAAGTCACTCCTAACCTCTTATTAATCATGGATGGATGGATAGATAGATAGATAGATAGATAGATACTTTTTTTTTATTTGAGAGAGAGGGGCCTGGGTGGCTGAGTTGGTTAAGCATCTGACTTGGGCTCAGGACATGATCTCACAGTTCATGAGTTTGAGCCCTACATTGGTCTCTGTCCTACTAGCACAGAACCCGCTTCAGATCCTCTGTCTCCCTCTCTCTCTCTGTCCCTCACCCACTCATGCTCTCTGACTCTCTCTTTCTCAAGAATAATAAAGAAACATTTAAAAAATAAAATTTTTTGAGAGAGAGAGGGACCATGTGAGTGGGGGAGAGGGGCAGAGGGAGAGAGAGAGAGAGTTCCAAGTGGGTTCCAAACTCAGCACAGAGCTCAACATGGGGCTCAATCCAATGACCCCAGGATCATGTACTGAGCTGAAATCAAGAGTTGGATGCTCAACTGACTAAGCCACCCAGGTACCAATAGTTAGATAGAAAGCTAGATGATAGAAAGCTAGAAAGATGATAGATAATAGATAGATAGATGATAGATAGATAGATAGATAGATAGATAATTGATGGGTAGATAGATAGATGATGATGGAAAGAGAAAGAAAGAAAGAAAGAAAGAAAGAAAGAAAGAAAGAAAGAAAGAAAGAAAGAAAGAAAGAAAAAAGAAAACAAGGCCTGTGGGCTGGATAAGACTCTGATAGGCCCACCCTCCCCTGGTGCCTTCTGTATGCCCTGGGCAGAATATCCTTCTCTCTTAGAACATGTCACACATTTTGTCTTCAGTACCAGAGTATGTGCTTGGATGCAGAGAACAACTCTTGTGATATGTAGGGGCCCAAGAAAGAAAGAGCTTACATCTCATTCAGGCCTGTGAGACTTGGGGTTGTACAGAATGTGGGCATTTGGATCCATGAGACAAAAAATAATTACTCTGAATCAACAAGAGTCTGATGCAGCGGGCCAGAGTGAGCAGCACAACCCAGATGTAGAGAAATCATGATCTCTAAGTATGCCGCAAGGTTGTTCTTGATTAGAAGGTCAGCTCGGCTCCTTGCCATTCCACAGACAACCTGCTCAGAGGGCCTTCAGTGATTGAGGAATGGGAAGGGTGCTGACATTGAAGAATGGTTGGGGTCACCATGGGCTGAAGCGAAGAAATCTCCTGGGGAAACTCCATCAAAACTACTCACCAGAAGGGAATCCTAGACTGAAGAAGAATCCAAAGATCCCGAGAAAATGAACAGAATGAGAGTGATAAAGGGCACAATCCTGGGCTAATAAAAGGAGTGGGCAGTGGTGGGCAGCAAGCCCCTGAGGACAACAGAAGAGAAGGATGATGACAACACAAGAGTTGCAGCTCTGATCATGTGTGAGAGCAGACTCCCACTCACCTTGCACCTCCTTGCCATACATGAGTGATTTCTCATGTGCTTGTGTCCTTACCTGAGACTCCTGAGCTCATGGAGAATAGAGAACATGTGTTTTTCAACGTGGAAAGCAGGATTAAAGTTTATTTATTTACTTTTGAGAGAGAGAGAGAGAGAAAATCAGCGGGGGGTGGGGGGGGGGGTGCAGAGAAAGAAGGAGACAGAGAATCCCAAGCAGGTTCCTTACTGTAAGCACCAAGCCTGACATGGAGCTCGAACTCAGGAACCATGAGATCATGACCTGGGACAAAATCAAAGTTGGATGCTTAAGTGACTGAGTCACCCAGGTGCCCCAGAAATTTTTATTTTTATTATATATATATATATTTTTTTATTTATATTTTTATTTTATTATATATATTTTTTATTTTATATATTCTATATATTTTATTATATATGTATATAATACATTCCTACTTATCAAAGGGAATAGGTGCACAGAGCAGTGAAATTTGGAGTCAAAATATGCTGTGTTCTATAAAATCGGACACAATTTTTTCTTCATTGGTTTGCAAAGCTGGACACACTAAACCAGATTGCACATGGGTAACATTACAAAGACTTTTGCAACTATTATATTTTTTTCTCTGACAACTCTGTAAGCTGAGTAGGGCTGATATTTTCATCATGTTTTAATGGGGAAATTGCTGTCCAGAGAAGGTGAGTGAGGTTCATTGTCTGAGATGATACCCTAGGAAATTATTTCTATAATTGCCTATATTGCCTACTATGAATTTTCTGCTTAGTTTAAATTTTATATTTGTTTGTTCATTTGTCAAGATTTCTGGTGTTTATATGAATTTATATTGTCTGTCTTATTGATACAAATTTTTTAATTTGAAAAATAGATAATAGTAATAAAGCTTACCATCCTCTCTTCTAAAATAATCTGGGGTGAAATTTTCATGAGAACTTTTTATTCTTATTTTTTTTTCTCCTAGAAGAGAAGACATGTTGAGATTCATAGGATGATATCATAGTTGCTTTTCTTCTCTAAATTTGAAATGAATCATAGGGGTCATCTTTCCTAACCTCTTAGACAAGTGAGGAATCTTTCTGGTGAATACAAAGCAATAATCTAGCATTTAATTCAGTCAGTTTATAATATTTGCCCTCCCTAGTCTACAGACTAAATGTTTTATCTATTTCAAAAGGCTTTATTTTTTTTTGTATTTTAGAGAGAGCACATTCATGAGCAGGGCAGAGGAGAAGAGGGAGAGAGAGAGAATCTCAAGCAGGCTCTACTCAGCACAGATCCTGATGCAGGGCTTGATCCCACAACCCTGGGATCATGACCTGAGCCAAAATCAAGAATCAGATGCTCAACTTACTGAGCCATCCAGTTGCCCTTCAAAGGACTTTTTAAAATGTTAGCACAGTACTTAGAAGTTCCCCTTATTCCATTTGACAAGACAAGTGAATGAACTACCTGTGTGATTTCTGAAACAATGGAAAAGTAATCAGGATGTTAAATGAAGAGAGCAAAAAGTAAGACACTAACAATTACTGATTATTTAGTAAAAAAGAATTAGTTTAAATGAAAATCTCTCAAACCAGTTTCATATCACATATGAAGGCTCATGCCATCATTTATCTGAATGTGATTTTAGTTGTCTCCAGATTATCCCTTAGTCCCTCGGCCAGGAAATTGAGAACTATATTTAATTCCCATGCAACTGCCAGATGTCACTTTCACACTGAACACCAAACTGCTCTCAATCCCTGTGAGACAGCAGAGTCAACATTTTGCTTCACAATTTGGGGCTTGCGGTCCCTACTGAATAGGTAACATTTATAGAGTAGTTTTCATGTACCAGGCATCATTCCAAGTACTTTACAAGGATTATTTCCCTAACTCCTATAACCACCCCACGAAATACATACCATTAACATCTTCATTCTACAGGTGAGGAAATTGCCACAGAGGCTTTAAATAACTCCCCCAAAGCCACACAGCTCAGAATGGCAAGTCGGGATTTGAATCCAGGCCCTCAAGCCCCTAAAACTCACACTCCTCACTTCTCTGCTATTTAGTTTCTAAATGCTGGAGACTCATATTGGATGTAGTTTTCCAGTGTAACTTTTTAGCAAGGCAACCATATTTATTCATTCATTTGTTCCATATCATTTATTAGGAGTGTATGGAGAGCCAGAACCACACTCATCCCTGGGTAAACACAAAGACCTTTCTCAAGGTGTGCAGGTTCTAGTGAGAAAGGCTGAGAAGCCAAGCCAGGATTATAGTGCTACAGGCCAGTTGTACAAACACAGCAAATGCTGAGAAACAAAGAAGGAACAGCTAGAGCTAAATCCCTCGGGGGGACTGCCTAGTGGAGGGACATTTGAGCTAAGGTTTGAAGGACAATAAGAGTGAGTTAGGGAAAGGGAGAGCGGAGGGAATCCTAGACAGTGATAACAAAATAAATGGAGGAAAGGAAGCCCAGAAGAATAGGAACATGTGGGGGAACTTCAGTGGTTGGTTTGGGCAGGCCAATGCCATCTTCAGGGTGTGGCAGGAGACGAAATGACAAAGGAGACAGGAGTAGCTAGCTTCAGTATAGATAAAGGTATTCAGTGCTTCCTGAATTCCAGGCATGGAGGCAAGGGCTTTGCACTGATTACTTCATTTAATCCTTATGACTGTCAAACAACAGAGATTCTTGCTCTTCCATTTTGCATATGAGAAAACTGAGGCCCACAGATGGTAAATCCCCTAGCCAAAGACCATACAGACAGGATTTGAGCCAAGCAGGACTCCAGAAGTCATGCTCTTTATCCTGCATTATACTGACACTTTCATGAAGAGTTTCATATCCTAGGCTAGTGAGATGGAACTTTCTAAAAACGCTTCTGTAGCACATATACCCAGAGACGGGCCTATGTTCAAGAAGATTCCCGGTGCTAATTTCTTTTATGCTTTAACTTGATTTGTCTAATGATAATCGTTATAATTCATGGCTTACTATTTGCCAACTGTTATACATAATCATGCATGTTATTTCATTTAATTTGTGCCTACAAAATGATGTATATACTGATCAACTCATTGATGTCAGAGAACAAAACTGTCCAATATTATATAGCTACTAGTGTTAAAGTCAAAATTCAAACTCACTTTGGCTCTGAAGCAGGCACTCTTAATTCTTTGGCTATATTCCTTTTGTAAAAGCATTGCAGTTCTCCCATAAGCTCATGTTGCAAAAAACGTCTTTGGGACTAACGTCTCAGGATTTAATATGACCGATTCCAGCCACATTTCTAGGTGCTGTTTAGTTGACATTGCTCAAATAGAGAAGTTTGGAAAGCCCAACTATTAATACATGGTTTAGTGTTCTTTACACATTTATGATCTTGTTTCCTTGGAATTAGTTCTTATCATCTTATGATGTGATTCCCTTGCAGCTAAGTAAGCAAAATCTTTGTAAAGTGACCTGCAAAGGTAAAGTGCTCAACTTCAGAGATTTCTTACAGAGAACCTCTTCAGTGGTAATTAGATGTTCTGACCCACTAGTTAGGAGTAAAGCAGTTGTAGGTAGTTCATATATTTAGAGTGAAACCTTCAAATATTCTGTTAGAGTGATCTTCTTCCTATCAAGACCCTGGTGTAGAAGTCTTCGTACTATGACAGAAGTCTTCATACTATGAAATTAATCTTGGTTTCAATTTTGGATAAACTACCTACGTATTTTAGTTTCCTTCTTTATGAAATGGATACAAGAATCATAGCTACTTCATTGGATAATTGGGAATATTAAAAGCAATAATGCCTATCTTAAAAACAAAAACAAGGGGCACCTGTGTGGCTCAGTCGGTTGAGCATTTGACTCTTGATCAGTTAAGGTCATGATCCCAGAGTTGTGGGATCAAGCCCTGCATCCAGTTCCATGCTGAATGTGGAGACTGCTTGAGATTCTCTCTCTGTTTCTGCCCCTCCCCACTTTCTCTAATAAACAAACAAACAAACAAACAAAACAAAATAAAAAAACAACTCGGTGGAGCCTGGCGCAGAGTAAGCATTCTTCAAAAAAATTTCCCATGAACGCTGTTGTGTGCATCTCACCTTCCCTCTCATTTCCCCAGCATGACACTACAGCTTGCTGTAGCTCCTGATTGACAGCTGCAGCTGTATTGTCATAATGCTTTGTAAATAGTACTTGTAAGTCCTCACCACCTATGTTGTTCTTTCCGTTCCTTCCGCTCACTCATAACTATTCTACATTTCAATGCTCACTTCAAAAGCTGCTTCTTCCACGAAGGGTTTCTTACACAATAATTTCCTCTTTGAGTATTTCCCTTTCTTATGTGTGTTCCATATTTAATCCCAAGTGCCCAGTAGGATATCAGTAGATATATGTTTTAAATTGTTTTATGAAAGAGCACTGATTTGACATTGGCCCAATCTTATGAAAGAGCCCAACTTGACATTGGCCCAATGTGACATTGGCCTAATTATAGGTTTAACACTGATTGGCTGGGTGAATTTGGGCAAGTCAGTCCATCAAGACCTCCTTTTCAGTATCTGACAAATGTAGAAGCCATTTCACTGGTTTCACTGACTTTGGAAATTGGAGAATGAAACTTCAAGATGTAGTAGTTCCTTCTCTTAAAGTATTTTATTCTCACAGATTCACCATATGGAGTCTTGCCTCCCTACCCTAATACCGAAGGAGGCTCCAACAATTACTTAATGATCAGTTACCCAATTTTATGTGCTTTGGAAGGAGCTGCTTGTAGTGTTTATAGGGAAATGATGAAGAGTGTAGCTTCCCTGCCTTGATTCTGGCACCAGAAAAAGAACCCAAATATTGACTTGCTTTTGTTCTGAGCAATATCCTAGAAGCCTAGAGATAAGCAATCTGCAGTGCTCACCGGACACATGTCCTTCCCTATGGGATGCAGGTTAGTCCTGGGAAAAAACTGTGAAGAAAAACTTGGTTTCCATTTTTTGTATTCTTCATAAGCCAATTGTCTATGGCTACTTATTAATATTTGGTGCCAAAATAAAAGAGACTGCAAAAGATTTAAGCAAAACAAGGTTAAGAGTGGAGCCAGACCTTCTATGTGTGAAAACTTGGCTCCATCATTCAGTGGCTCTGTTATAATCTAGGACAAGGTGATTAGCTTCTCTCTGCCTTAGTTACCTCATTTGTTAAGTGAATGATAATACCTACCATTAAGGTTATTTTAAGAATTAAATAGGATAATATTTGCATAACACTTAGAAGGTAGGAAACAATTACTCTTAGTTAGTAGTAGTAATAGTAGTAGTCATAGTGGTAGTAGTAAGAATAGTAATTTTCATTCATGGCCTTCTTTTCAACTGCCTTTCTCCTCAAAAACTTGCCATAGATGCTGATCTATCTCCAAAAGACTTAGTTAAATGATGAAACTTTCATTTCATCACAACCAATAAGAAAACATTTATCATGTGACAATAGCCTTTTAGGTACACTAGGCAGACAATGCAGGCATTCTGATCTCACATCTAACTATTGGATCTGTCAAACTGGCCAGTGGAGAGATCTTGCATTACCTGGGTACATGGGGATAGCTAAAATGTATTTATATGTATAAGTAAGGAGTTTATTTGTTTAAGCCAACGGACTAACTATATATGTAGGTAGTAAGGATGGAGAACATGGAGAACTCAATGACTTACATTTAATGCCAGCTGGAAGTGAGTAGGAAACTGAATTTGACAATCTTTTTAACCTGGGCTTTTGAAAATAACTAAGCAGGTAAATACACAACGTGTTCAAATCTCAACTTACATGAATATGTGGACTGCTAAATTCATAGCTGAATTCCTTAGCAGATGCAACAGTATGAAAAATAGACATTATAAGTTCAAATTTGACTTCCTCTTGGATTCAGTGAAAAACTTAGAAAGATAGGGAGCATGATACTTCAGGTTACACCTCTCACAAGGGTACAGTGATGACTAACAACCTTGACTTTGTTAAGATCAGCTTTCTTTCTCTGACTTATTTCACTAAGCATAATACCTTCCAGTTCCATCCATGTTGCTGCAAATGGCCCGATTTCATTCTTTCTCATTGCTAAGTAGTATTCCATTGTATACACAAACCACATCTTCTTTATCCATTCATCAGTTGATGGACATTTAGTCTCTTTACATAATTTGGCTATTGTTGAAAGTGCTGCTATAAACATTGGGGTACATGTGCCCCTATGAATCAGCACTCCTGTATCCCTTACCTAGTGGGTCATAGGGTAGTTCTATTTTTAATTTTTTGAGGAGGGTACTTGTTGGAATGAGCACTGGGTGTTGTATGTAAGTGATGAACTATGAGAATCTACCCCAAAAACTAAGAGGACACTTTACACACTCTGTGTTAACCAATTTGATGATAAATTATATTTAAAAAAATTAACTCAAAAATGGATCATATATCTCAGTGTAAAAAGTAAAACTATAAAACTTTCAAAATAAAACCGGAGAAAATTCTTGTGACCTATGATTAGGGTAAGAATTCTTAGACATGATACCAAAGCACAGTCTATTAAAAATAAAGATTAATAATCTTTAAAAAAAAAAAAGATCAGCTTTCTTTAACTGCACCACCTCCAAAATGTTTTCTGCCCTGCAGTGTGTTTATTGGTCCTACCCTATTTATCAATGTCATTTCTGCTAGTACCAAGAGAAATAGTAACTTATGTATATACCTTTATTCAATCAGAAAGTAGTTATCACTTTTTTTTTTTGACAAAGCATTAATAAGGAATCAATATAAGTAAAGTCTATGGTCTAGAAGTGTTTTGTTGACTCTAAAATTGTTTATTGTAAAAAAAAAATTGTTTGTTGAGAGTCCTTGACCTATTTACCATTAAATACCAAATCCCATGATTAAAAGGAATTTTTGACTGGGTTTTCTTATTTTGGCTCTTTCAGCTCCTGAGTCATTTTTCTTAAATGCATTCTTCATGCCTTTTTCTCTCCTGGTGGGAAAGCAATAATTGGAAAGTTGGAGTGACGGGCTTTGCCTTAGTCAAAACAACAAATAACCTTATACACAAGCTACTCAGATTTTAATTTTTTCTCTTTTTATAAAACATAAATGCATTTCTTTCAAGAGATATATTCTTAAGGGCCAGGACCTGGTCTAACTCAACTGTGTTTGCTGCATCTAAAAATTAAATAACATTTTGTCAGTGCTTAATTTAAATATAATGAATGAAGATACTTTACCATTTTCTTGTGCTTGTCATTTTGTTTGAATATTGATATCCTTAGCAAATACGATTTAAAATTTTCCACGATCTTTCTCTTATTTGGAGATATTTAAATTTTGTGATGCTTTTTGAAATAAGCATGATAAAACAAATATTTCAAAATATCTCTCTACTGTGGAATCCAGAAGCTTTCACTTTCACAGCCCCCCACAAAAGCATGCAACACTCCCATCATTACAGCTGATGTTGGAGCAGAAGAATTATAATGGCTGCAAAAAGTAGCATAAATAATTTCCATCAATGATACACATGTTAGCCTGACAATGAGCTGGCTTTTGTGTGGGAGTGCTGAAGTGTGAGGAGCATGAGAGTCAAGGGAGCATTAATCCAAAAGCACAACGAAATGCACTCCTTTACATCGTTTCTATTTTTCCCCCATTTTTCTCCATTTGTTCAGAGAACCAATGATAATAACTTAACATTTATATGACCCTTTTCATCTGAAAGAATCCCTAGCATTTTGCAAATCAAACATTTGTATATACCTCATTTATGTTTAATCTTTTTTTTTTTTTTTGCTTCAATTAAATAGGAACTTCATGCAACCAATTCTTTTCTTCTCTCATGCACTTGGACGTTTGAGGACTGACAACTTTAATCATGCTTCTCATAAAGCAAGTGCAGTATCTTCCCTGGCACCAAAATAGACCCAGAGACCTGTAATTAAAATGAAGTGGTTGATAGGTTGCTTTTGATGACAGCAAGGCGATAACACAAAAGGCAGCGCTCACATTGGTGTCATTATTTCACCATCTATTTGGGTTAGATTGGTGTTCTTTCTTTACCACCTGACTGGTTATACAAATAAAACTGAAATATTAGATGTCAAAAAGGGTGGGAGGAAGAAGAAGGGAAAAGAAGAGTAAATTCCTGTGTTGACTTTGCATTTCTCTTCTTTTCTATGACTTCAGAGAAAGACACATTCCTAGTTCTATTTATGATATTGATGGGTAGTATTGATTTGTGCTTAGGGTCATCCAGGTTGGTTATTTAAGCCAATATTCTGAATCCTTTGCACATAGAAAATTTGAAAAATAAACTGTGATGTTCAAACTTGTTACAAGACCATGTTATTTGTAAACTCAGTCATAGTCAAATACTTTGAAACATGAAATTATCAAATCCGCAGAGAAGTAAGAGAATCAAGAGCTCTTCTGAGCTCAGATTAATCATTACACCTGTGGAAACCACTTTACCCCCACTGGGATTCCAGCATGTTGGTCAAGGATCATTTTTCTTTCTCTTCCTACGCATGTCAATAGAAGTCAAAACTCCAGCTGTTATCTTTAATTACCTGAACAAAAATCTACTATGCAGGTAGTTCAAGTTTTAATTTACCCCCTGTCATGATACTAAAATGTCAAGAGAAAAATATGTTATTTAGGGTATAATATACAGTCTGGAGAAGCTGCCTAGGAGGGAGGTAGGCTAAATCTATCACTGGAAAACTAGAGAGTGCTTGGGGTTTCTTCTGCAACTTAATAATGTTCCATTTCTATTGTGGGATGAATTTTAGCTGGCTATTGATTTGAAACTCTTTTTCCATATTGGTCAAATTGGGGTCAATTTCTTACTTCTGATTTAATAATAATTTAAAGAAAGTACACACCAGTTTCTGGCTATTGCTTGTAAAAGCGTTCTAGTCTGTCCCGATCCTTTCTGCTAACTTCGAGTTAGTGTTTATCTAGCCAACACCATGGTGTGAAGTTTCCAAGCATTATGTCACTTTGTCAAGTTATTTCACAGTGTTCCCGTGTGATTTTAAAACAGCTGCCTATATCTAGGTATGGGAAAAATATGGTTTCATTTGAAATTATACATTAAACACAAATATGCATATTTGAAGGATACAGGTGAGACCCCAAATGACCGTGTGAGCTGTCTGTGATTAGGATTTGACATTTTTATCAGCTCATTTGGATCCTCAAATTTTGAGTTTTGACTTAATGTCATGTCACTCTCTCAATCTGCTGTTCAAGTGAAAGGCTGCAAGACTTCTTCCAGCTCCAGTTTAATCTTGTGGTTCATGTCAGGGTCTCCTTTCTGAATGGAATAACCCCATATTCTCTCCTAATCCTTTGTGATGTTGACAGTGAAACTCTGGCTCTGCAGATGAAGCAGCCTATGAGCTATTATCTGGAAGGCACCTGTATTTTCTCTCGGAAAGTGGATTTTTGCTCTTTCCAGGATATTTGCCATGAAATAAAGCTTAAAGAAAAGTTTTTCTTTTCCACTCATGAGGTTGGATTTGTAGGTCACATGGTAACTTTGGTCTGACCTAGAAGCTATTCATGAGTCAAAGTCCCACAAGAAAATAACTAACTTGGCCCTAAAGAGACATGTATAGTTAGGCACACATGAATAGAAATGGCTAGTATTTATTGGATACTTGCTATATGTCAAGCACTATTTTAAGTATTTTACCTGTACCAATATTGCTGTTGCAATAACCTATGAGTAGGGAGTAGATCACACATATATAAATATGTATGTATATCTAGAAAAATTATATAATGTATATACATATGTAACATATATTTGAGTAGATATGTGCATGTGTGCACACACATGTATACACAACAACTATATTCCTCCAGTTGCTTAGGTCAAAAACTTAGATTAATTTTTGATTGTTGTGTTTCTTTCCAAATCCATATCCATAAAGAAATACTACTGGCTCTGTCTTTGACATACACCTAGAACCTGTCCACTCATCATCTCCACCACTATCACCTTGGTCCAAGTCACCAGATCTCTTGCCTGGATTACTGGAATAGCCTGGTAATGAGTTCTCCTTTTTCTACTTTGCTTGTTCCCCAAAATTCTACCTCCTGTTTTCAACACAATGATCCTTTAAAATCTTAAGTCAGATTTTGTCTCTCTCATGCTTAATATTCTGCACTGGCTCCCCATTTCACTCAGAGTAAACATCAAAGTCCTTACAATGGTCTATCAGGCCCTATGTGATCTGTGTTCTGTTACCTCTCTTACCTCATTTCTCGCTACTATTCCCCTGATCACTGGCCCCAGCCACATTAGTGTTTTACCATGCACACACGGCACTTACAGTCTTGGTTGCAGTATTCCCTCTTTCTGGAATATTCTTCCCTCAAACATCCATTTGTCAAATGACTTACCTTTTTTAAGTCCTCGCTCAAATTTCACTTTCTTAATAAGGCAGAGTATGTTTCAGAGTTTAATCATCATTTTAATTAGGATTAAAACATAGGCCTAGAGAGGTTAAATATCAAGACTCTGATCTGAACCTATGCCATTTTCTTTGCAGATAGTTCATTTAGCTGACAGACTAAAACTATGGAAGCGTCATAATCTTAGTCCTTTATCTTTGTTTTGCATGTGGATGTAAATTAGGGGCATACACATAGAATTTGGAGCTCTATACAGCTGGAATGCATGAATCGTCTTACCCGAGACTGATTTTCATGACAGTGGCTTTGCTTTTCAGACCCTTCCTCTACTTGAAATGAGCTGTTTCTCCCCTCTCCCACCCTTCACACCAGATTGAGTGCCATCTCCTCCACCAGGCTTCCTGCATCACCAGATGTTTGGTTTATTTTCTATGTCCTCCCCTCATGGCATTCATGTTTCAACCACTATACTTGTGAGTTATACTGTATCTCATCCACTTACATATTTTATTCTTTCTTTGCAAAATAATAAGTACTCAGTAATTACTCGTTTGAACATTGGATAAATGAACAGATCATTATTATAAATAATGATGTATAAATTAAATTTTGCATACACCAAGATCTCTACCTTTTAAAAGCTAATATAAGTGAAATGGCATTTGTATGCTTTTGTATGTGTGTACATATATACACACACACCCACACCCACACATGATTTTGGAGATATGCGGAGCTTATTCCTAACATATTTCATCTTCCCTGACAAACCATAATTTTAGACATTTGAATCTTTTAATGTGGCTTGTATCTAATAAGTGAGGGACTTTTTTAATGTATTCTACTGAAACTGAAGAGGAGTTATTACTAAAGAAAGGTTTTCAAATAAATCAAAATTTTCTGGAAAAAACCCCACAAACTTATAATGAAAATAATATTTTGAAATTAACTCACCCTTAATAGCCCAAATTAAGACCATCCCTTCCACACAAAAATTTCTCTAGCTCTTATAGCCTGTTTTGCTTGCTCTAGATGTATTTTTTTTAATCACCAATCTATTATGGACTCAATCTATTCACCTCAAATTCATATGTTGAAACCTTAACCCTCCAGTGTGGGTATTTTGGAGAGGGGACTTATCAGGAAATAACTAAGGTTAAATGAGGGCATAAGAGTGGCCCTGGTCTGATAGGATTGTGACCTCATGAGGAGAGGCACCAGGGAGCTTGCTTTCTCCACATGCACCAAAGAAAGGCTATGTAAAAATACTGCTGTAGGCATGCCAGGAAGAAAAGCCTCAGCAGCAACCACATAGTCCAGAACCTTGATCACAGACTTCCAATCTCCAGAACGGTGAGAAATGTATTTCTGTTTAAGCCTCCTGGTCTATGGTACTTTGGGTTGCCATAAGCAACCCAAGCAGGCTGACACAGATTCTGTGTTATATTTGCAGTTAATGTTTTACAACACTGATTCTTGTTTTTTAAATTGAGGTATGATCGACGTCTAACATTATATTAGTTTCAGGTGTATAACATAATGTTTCCATATTTGTATATGCTGTGAAATGATTACCACAATAGGTCTAGTTAGCATCCACCACTGTATGCAGTCACAGATTTTTTTGTTCTCTTGTGGTGACCCCAACACTCATTCTTGCTTCCTTGAATACATAATGAATTTGGGGAAATAGCAAAGGATTCATTTTTTCTTGTTCACTCACTTAAGCCTGTATTCCTTAGAAAGAGCAAGCATTTACATTTCTTGAATAACATGCCTTTTTCTTATAAGTGAATGGAAGTTTCTTTTCTTTTTTCTCTTTTTCCCTGTCTTGGCAGATTTAAATTGTATTCCTCATCTATTTTGGCTATAAAAAAAAAAAAGAGGAAATGTCTAGGGCAGAATGAGAACATCTGCTTTTGTTCTTCACTAATACTTGGCTATTTCCCTCATCCCTAATTGTCTAGAATAAGAAGTTAGAAATCCATATTGCTCAAATCATAGAGTGTAGACAGTGATTTTAACATGTTTGGAGTCACAGTCCCCTTTCAGATTTCACTTTAAGCTGTAGATCTCACAAAATTGGACATGGGCAAATACATGCAAAATTTCAGGTGCTCCTAGACCTTTTGATGTCCATTCTAGGATTCTCCGAGGTGTTCTTGAATCCCAGGGTAAGAACCTCTCTTCTAGGCCATGTAAGTCTGTTCATCCCAGTAGGTGGGTTTACCCTGAGCTTTCTATAAAGATTTGGGGAGAAAGAGAGATATTGGAGGTCATATAATCCAAAGTAATATTTCCAGTTTCCCACACCAGTACTTCTTATGAGATACTCTGAATTAGGGAAATATGAGCTTCTGATCTTGGAAAATTTATACTACTGAGTAAACTAGGAATTCTGAAAGCTTCTTAAAATGGCCCACTGCTTTCCTGATGAAATCCACAAAGTAGGTTGCCTGTGATATTTTTAAAATCATGTGGAAAATATTTCAAGGCCTGATCACAGACTACACATTAAAATGAGTCATCATGGTGACCTATACTTTGAGCCATAGAGACAAACAGCCTTAAGGGAAATCAGAGCTTCTGAAAAGCAGCTTGTACATTCTGATATATGTCATGTTATCCTAATAGAAGTGAGGGATGAGCAGGGAGGAGAGGGACTCTTTGAGTTGCCGCACCACAGACTGCCTCTGGATCTCAGGCTGAGGAGGGACCACCCCAAATCCTGTTGGGGAGGGATCCACTCTCATTTCCACAGGCACAATTGAACGCTCATGCAAGCTAAGACCCCCGTGATAATATGCCTTCCTCCATAACTCCACAGGGAAAGGAAAATGGAAGCTTATGGCATTTATTCTTTCTTTTTTTCAACTAACCTTATAAACTCTAATTTGCCAAGGTTTTCATGTGAATGGAACAAATGAATCCATATGTTACAGAATAATAAGGATTTTTTAATGGTACTTTATCTTGAAATATCTTAGGAAAGTCTCTCATAAACCCTCTTTATTACATTAGATGTTAAAAAGCAAACACATACAAAGTGATACGGTTCTTTTGTTATCTAGGGGATGCTCTCATGGATGAAAAAAATGCATAATGCACAGTATGGATAATAATGCCGCATATGTCTTGATCAAGATGTTATTATCCCTCCTTTTGGAAGTTTATTTCATGCTATTGCTTTGTAAGTGTGGGGTCAGAGGTACAATACTTTGATGATGACAGTGTGCAAATGACACCTTAAATATAGAGGACAGAAATGTTTAATGCATTCAGTATTCTGAAGAAATACATTTTTTTTTTTTTTTTTTACAGAGAGCAAGTTCCTTTCCCAGGTGTTCTGAAATAACAACTTTGATGCTGCACAAGCAGTATTTTCTTATATGACTGCAGCAGAAATCTCAGTTCCTCCTGAGTCCTGTGCTATTTATGAATGCAAATAAGAAACAGAACTTCTCTTCCCTAATTGCACCTGGCTAATAGTCAGAATGACAGATTGGGAATGTTCTTAGTCAGTAAATTCCTTAGACAGAGCCAAACACCCTGACACACAACAATTAAACCTTCACTTGTACCTCTCCCCACACCGTCACCGTCACTGTCATCCCCTCCTCCATTGAGAAAAATACCTGAGCTACCTAGATCTTCTCCCCTTGCATGGGCTTCACTTCCTGGATTCATTCTTTCAGTAAATATGTGTTGATATATATATATGCTTTGGGATTTGAAAGTCATACCAGTTTTAAGATATTCCACTTAGAACTTTTGGCAGGAAACACAATTATATGATTTGGACTATTTTCTAAGAGTCTTGATAAGCTTGATTTGTGGAAAGAACACTGATTTTGAATCCTGATTCTGCTACTTGTGTGATCTTAGAAAAACAATGTAAGTTTTTGAAACTGTGCTTTCATATCTGTAAAATGGGAGTGAAAATGTCTGTACTACCTTTCTCACAGACATACTATAAGGACAAACATTAGATGCCACATATGAAGGTATTTGGTAAACTGGAAACTACTTTTTAGGTAATAATAATAATAATAATAATAATATTGTTATTATTTCTATAGTTCATAACTCCTTACTTCTACTGACAAATTAAAGATTGAATTTATATCTGCCAGTTGAAACATTTTGTATTTGGGGCGCCTGGGTGGCTCAGTCGGTTAAGCGACCGACTTCAGCTCAGGTCAGGATCTCGCGGTCCGTGAGTTCGAGCCCCGCGTCGGGCTCTGGGCTGATGGCTCGGAGCCTGGAGCCTGCTTCCGATTCTGTGTCTCCCTCTCTCTCTGCCCCTCCCCCATTCATGCTCTGTCTCTCTCTGTCTCAAAAATAAATAAAGGTTAAAAAAAAAACATTAAAAAAAGAAACATTTTGTATTTGTAAAATAGCATGAAAAACTTCCTTTTTATTTTACACTCTGTCTTTATCTTCATGTAAGTTAGCAGAAAGGAGATGGCTATAGAAGTCCTTGGTCAAGTCTATGGAACAAGCAGATGATCTAGATTTAGAATAAGGCTACTCTTTATATACAGTAATTGTTAACTTCCAATATTTTTAAATTACTGTTGTATTTAATCAATCAAAGTAGATCATTTAAGTGAACACTTTTCTGACCCACGACGCAGAAATATAAAAACATTGGCTGATAATTATCTTTTCTTCTTTCTTTGTTCCTGTGATCAACATTCTAGGCATAAACTCAGTTAATTTTAATTGGTAAACATTTGTGCCTATCTGTGACTCAGTTTTATTATCAATGAACTAAGAGTAATGCTAATACTTCATGGGTTTGCTGTGAAAATTTAAAGAAGTAACAGAATTAAAATGCTAAGAACTCTTCCAAGAACAAGTAAACATTAATAAATACTTTTATATTTGTATCATTTATTCATTCAACAAACTGATTTATCACCCAACAAATTGATTTATAACCCACTATGTGCAAGGTGCTGTTCTAAGGGTTTGGAATATAAGTTAGTGGACAAAATTTCCAGCTCTCATGGAGTTTATATTCTAGTTTGAGGAGGAGAGAGACAGGTAATAATCAAGCATAATAAAGAAGAGAGCATGATTATTGCTGTGGGAAATGAGTAGAGAAGGGTGAAGGTAATCAGGAGTGCTGAGGTTCAGAAATGGGAAGGATTAACCAATTATACAGACAAGTTAGGATAAGTCTAATGGAGAAGATATGTATAAGGAACAGTTTGAAAGAACGTGTTAGCCATGCACATATGTGGCAGAAAAAGATTCCAGACAGAGGAAACAGCCAGGGCCAAGGCCCTAAAGCAGAAATGTGCTTATCATATATGGGAGTAATCAAGAGCTCAATGTGACTAGAGCAGAGAGAACAGGGATAGGAGATGAAGTCAGGGAGAGAATTGAAGACAAGGCCACGCAAGACCTTGGAAAGACTCACACTTGGGAGAAACTGGAGGGTTTGGAAAGCAGGGCTGATGCCATCAGGCTGATGTTTTTAACAGGATCACACTGACTGTTGTGTTAAGGATGTGCCCCCCACACATGAGGGCAGACACAGCAAGACCAGCTGGAAAGCAATCAGAGCATCCCAGGGGAGACGAAATGGAGGCTTGGACCAGGGATAACAGTGGGAGTGGTGATAAATGTCTGGGTTGTGGATATATTTTGAAAGTAGAGTCAGTGGGATCACCTGATAGAAAGTAATTTTTACCACACCTTACTTCAATTTCTATATAGCAGGTAGCTCCCAGGAGTAATCAGAATTGCAAACATTTAGAAGCTTTCAAAAGAAAGGTGTGAATTACCTATAAAGATTGATATGAACTCTATGCCCACAGCTTCCATAATGAAAAAGATAACCAAAAAAAAAGAGGGGTTGATTATTTTGTGAAGGACAGAGGAAACTATTATCAAATATTGATTTGGTGTGCCACAACTTATGCTACTCCCAGAGAGACAAAGCAGAACATACATGCAGGACCCGCAAAAAGAGGGAGAGTTCTACAGAGCTGTGTGTTGTTCTGTATAAGTGAGTAGATGGATTGCTTAGTGCAGACTGTGCAAGCAGACTACGCAGATGTGAATTCTGTTCTGCTACATACTGGCCTCTGTTTCTTCATGTGTATGGTGGGAATGATGATATAGTTAGTAAGGAACTTAGAGGGTTGGTTACAGTTTAAATGAATTATTTTAAGAAAAGGACGTAGAGTAGTACCTAGCAATTAGTGTTATATAAGTGTTAGGGGTTATTTTGTGTGTGTGTGTGTGTGTGTGTGTGTGTGTGTGTGTGTGTGTATGTGGGGGGGGGGGGTTGAGTTGCAGAGGTGGGTTATCTGTTCTATGTTGATCTTTCCTTGCCATTTTGAATGTTCATTACTCAGCACTAGCTTATTAAGATGTGGGTGATTGGACTCTGAAAGACTAATTCATGTTCAGCAAACCCAAATGAATTTTATTATAAGTCAAAATAACAACTTGGGTATTTTCTCTGAAATAAATGTTGCCAAAGGGACCAAAAGTGCATGTCTGCAAGTATAAAATTCTTCTCCATGACACTCCCCAATAATGGAGGAAAAGTATCAGAAAGGCAAAGATACTCCGATGACTTTATGAAATGTTTTTACAAAATTGTGGTACGCTGCTGGGCCACCAATTCCTGGAGGGCTGCTTAACAAAGAAACAGGAATCCTACTGTCAGCCAGCCACTCAGTGAAGACAATCTCTAGACAGCAACGGGAGGATACAAAATTACTGTCTTTTCCCCTCAAGATTCCCAATTAAATTTTTTTTTAATGTTTATTTATTTTTGAGAGAGAGACAGAGACAGGGTGTGAGCTGGGGAGGGGCAGAGAGAGAGGGAGACACAGAATCCGAAGCAGGCTCCAGGCTCTGAGCTGTCAGCACAGAGCCCGACGCAGGGATTGAAACCATGAACTGTGGATCATGATCTGAGCTGAAGTCGGACGCTTAACTGACTGACCCACCCAGGAACCCCAAGATTCCCAATTTTAGCATCTCTTGAAAATGACAGTCTGTATCTCTTCTCTGATTACAAAATCCTCTCCATCACTTTAATATCCTTCCAGGATGTGTTGTCATTTCCAGGATTTCAACTTACTCTATACGAATTCTACTCATTATATTTGAATTGACAGTTTCCTGATTGCCTGGTGATATTGAGGCGTACACACTCACCTCATTAATCATACACACATAAATCATTTTTTTAAGTTTTTTAAAATTCATTTTGAGAGAGAGAGAAAATGCCCACGTGCAAGAGAGGGGCAGAGAGAGAGAGAGAGAGAGGATCCCAAGCAGGTTCCGTGCTATCAGTGCAAAGCCCGAGGAGGGACTTGATTCCACACACCATGAGATGATGCCCTGAGCCGAAATCAAGAGTCAGATGCTTAACTCACTGAACCACCCAGACGCTCCCCCCCACATAAATCATATTTTAAGTGTGTTATTTCTTGAGAGATATGTGTGGTCAGAAAATCAGTTTCATGCATGAATGAATTCTAATATTTAGCTTCATTTTAAGAAATTATTTTTCCCAATTGTGAGTCTCTAACTCTTGTATCTTAAGAGTGCTTTATTTTGAGACTCATTCTTTATTTTCAGTAATTAGGAAGTAATTAAGAAGAAAGGAGTGGAAACAAAAAGAAAAAAGTTATCGAGAGAAAGAACATGTTTCTACTTGATATCACTTAATGACATGGAATTCAGAAACTATTCCAAGTTTGCAGCTGTCACTATTAAATCCATCAGATTCACCACGGGAGCCATATTCCAACGGACTGCGATTTCAAGATGACACTGCGAAGTCCCAAAGTGATCAAAAGAGCACAGTTAGCTTCTTTTAATCCTTAATCATTCTTTCTATAATTCTATTTTTCTCCTCATTTGTTTTAAACCCACCCAGAAATTTTTGTTTTTCTTTGGAGTACTCCCAAGCATTTATTTTAATGAACACAATTAAAATTTTATTATGTGACCCACAGCGTTCATCTAAACTTGGCACTGCTTTGGAACTTTCAATCATTTTCCTGGGCCAAGAGGGACTCTGTTGAGAAGATAAAATATGGATTTTAGCAATAATGATGTTGCCTTGGCTTGTGTAAGTACTGAATTAGTGTTGCGAGAAAACACATCATTAACTTTCAATAATATTTTCTGGAACAGAAAATCTGGCAGACCATATTTGTGTTTTTAAAGATTTAAAAGGAAGGTATGTGCATATTTACACAGTAATAAAATTAAAGGAGTCATTACTATTACAAAAAAAAGAGTACCCTAAAGTAAAATTGATTCTATTTACTAGATAATTATTTTAGATTATTATTAGATATGATTAGACTATTTTATTAGAACGATTTGAAATAATGTTCATTGGATCTGATGTTCTCATTCCATAAGTTACTCATACGTGTGATGTTTGCTTTAAAGGCATATCTTATCTATTGTTGGGAATATAAGACAATATTGCTAAATAAACAAACAAAAACAAACAAAAAACCCTCTCTATTCCTATATAGCAGAAAAAGCATTGTCAGATTTATACACATGTAAGTTAGCATGAAAGTGAGTACAAACCCTGGACAGAATTTGACACAAATTTACAAGGTAAAGCAGAAGAAAGAACAATATAAACTTATTTTTTCCTTTCTTTTCTTTTTTAATGTTTATTTTTGAGAGAGAGAGACAGAGAGACAGAATGTGAGCAGGAGAGGGGCAGAGAAACAGGGAGACACAGAATCAGAAACAGGTTTCAGTCTCTGAGCTGTCAGCACAGAGCCCAACGCAGGGCTTAAACCCGTGGATATTGGACCAGGAGATCATGACCTGAGCTGAAGCAGGATGCTTAACGGACTGAGCCACCCAGGTGCCCCCTCTCCCCCGACTTTTTTTTAATGTTTATTGATTGATTGAGAGAGAGAGAGAGAGAGTGACAAGGGGAGGGGAAGAAAGAGAGAGAGACGGAGAATCTGAAGTAGTCTTCAGGCTCCGAGCTGTCAGTACAGAGCCTGATGTGGGGCTTGAACTCACGAGTTATGAGATGGTGACCTGACCGGAAGTTGGGCGCTCAACCGACTGAACCACCCCAGGTGCCCCAACAGAAGCTTCTCTTATCTCCTTCAGAGATAAGTAGATGTACCTTGTATTGTCTCCTGTGAGACCCACGATAAAATCATAAATTAATTTTGGAAGTATGTGTTCACAGTTCCAAAGATCTGAAAGGCCCATGAACTTGCACAGTAAAACCGCAAGTTCAAACCTCTTTTGGGGCTTATTATTTTCACAACTAGACACTCTAGGGAGGAGAAAACAGGGAGGCAGCTGTCTACTTCCTTTTTATTAAACAAAGGTAATTTTATCATTTTACTCTTACATGACTGAGAAGAGCAATTTGAATGATATTTCTGAAGAAACTGAGTACCAAGGGAACTCAGTATGTATATATGTATGTGTGTATGTATGTATTTATGTATGTATGTGTAAGAATATGTCTGTCTTTTCTTTCTTTCTGTCATTCTTTCTTTTCTAAATTAATAACTTTAATTACTGGATCATAAATGATAAATATAATTAACATTACAAAATTTTAATGTAAATAGTCAACATGAGTGAAATCCCTTTCTATATATTTGGAAGTCATTTGTATGGTTATATATCAATTACAACATCTGTTGATTCACTTAGGCTCAAAAAAGAATATGTATGTGAAACCATTTAATTTGTGCAAGCATGATTTAAAATGAAGATTCAGAACAAGGTGTTTAACAGTTCTCTCCTAAAAAATACAAGCATAAAATTAAAGTTTTAAATATAGTAGAATGGAGCATAATTATAATTATATCCATATGGTATGATATTATTGAATACCAGGAAAATCTAGGATAGTTTAATAAGGTAATGAATAACCCAATTAATATTCAAAAATATGTTACTTTCTTTTTATCTGAAAATATTCAGTAAAACATTTTAATGGAAATTGTAAAAAAAATGCCATTTAAAAAAAACAAAATAACGCACCCAGAAAATGCATATAAAAACATAGACAAACCTTATAAAGAAAATGACTAAAATCTATCAAGAGGCATAAATATTTCTATAATGGAGAAATATAACTTATTCTTGGCAAGGAAGATTCAACAGTGTAAAGGTATGATTTTTTGAATTAATCTGTTAAGTGAAAATACTAAAGGAACCTTTTTTCCCTGAAGAAAGTGTTTCTGTAGTTCACCTACAAGTATACCTTTGTGAGAAGTCAGGAGATTTTGAAAAAGTGAAAAATGTTTAGTTCTCTCTGTCTTTACTTATAAACTTAGCAATGAAAATTGTGTGGTACTGCAAGAGATATGAATTAGATAAGCAACAGAGCAGAGTTTAAATATAAAAAGCAATGAATTTAAATGTAAAAACTAAAATAAGAATTGTAGGAAAAGTATATGTTTTAGAAACAAGACTTTAGATGAAAAAGGTCTTTCTAATATATCATTAAAGTCATAAAGCACAAGAACTTTGGTGGACTTAATTACAAAGTAAATAAATAAGATTTAAACTTCTTTATGGCAAAAATACATCTTTAACAAAATAGACAAATTCTAAATTAGGAGAAAATAATATTTGCAGCACATCTGACAAAGAATTGATTGAACTAATAAGCAAAGAGCTTTTATAAATCAATAGAAAAGAGAGCTCAGAAGACACAGGCAATTCACAAGAAATGTAATTTTAATATTATATTAAAAAATCAACTTCACGGGCGCCTGGGTGGCTCAGTCGGTTAAGCATCTGACTTCGGCTCAGGTCATGATCTCACAGTCCGTGAGTTCGAGCCGTGCGTCAGGCTCTGTGCTGACAGCTTGGAGCCTGGAGCCTGCTTCAGATTCTGTGTCTCCCTCTCTCTGACCCTCCCCCGTTCATGCTCTGTCTCTCTCTGTCTCAAAAATGAATAAACATTAAAAAAATTTTTTTTAAATCAACTTCACTAATAGAGAAAAAGAAACACAAAATTGATTATCAAGTTCCATCTACCAGATAGACCCCCCAAAAAAAAAAAAAGATAAAACTGCAAATGGGAAGTATACCCTACCCTGTTATTAGCAGGGCTAATACAAATTTTGAAAAATATTTGGCAATATTCATGAAAATCAAATATGTGAACACAATGACTGAAGACAAAATTCTGAAGAGATAATTGCCAAGTGATTAAATATGTATGGCATATGGATGTTCATTGTTGAGTTGTTTTTAATAATAAACTGTTGCAAGCAAGTGTAATGTCCAGAGTGACTGCTTAAATAAAGAGCTATTTTTATATTTTTAAATTAAATTAAATTTTATATTAACTTAATTAATTTTATTCATCCTCAAATTCTATGAAGCTCATTAAGGGGTGCCAGGGTGGCTCAGTCGGTTCAGCATCTGACTCTTGATTTTGGCTCAGGTCATGATCTCTCAGTTTATGAGTTCAAGCCCTGCATCGGGCTCTGTGCTGGCAGTGAAGAACCTGTTAGGGATTCTTTCTCTCCCTCTCCCTCTGCCCCTCCCCTTCTCAAACTCTTTCTCTCTCTCTCTCAAAATAAATAAATAAACATTAAAAAATTTAATAAGGTATATCTAATTTAGAAGTGATGGAAAAATAACTCTCTGACATATTGTTAAGTGAAAGAAACAGGTAACAAATAGTATTTACAAAATGATCTACTTTATATAAAATGTTGTGTGTCCATCTGAAGAGAGCTATTTGGAAGGATGAGAGATTTTAATGTTTCCTCATCTAATTTCCTATATTTCAATGATTATTCTTTTACATATGTCTTATATTTATAACTAGAAATAATGATGCATTTAATTTTAAAGTTAATAAGTTTATTGAAAAATGTATGCCCAATTATATCCAGTATTGTTCAAAGTATAGAGAGTCGTTACCCTATATGCTGCTTGTACGATTATATATTCTTTCACAATTTCTGAAGCATTATTACACTAAACCTCAAAAGTATTAAAACATGCAAACTTCGACCCAACAATTTTAAGTCTAGAAATTTCTCTTGCAAAGAGCCATGTGAAGCAGGTGCTGTCCCTATCATGAATGAGGTCCAGAACATAGAAGTTGGAGCAGTCAGTAATTGTAGGTCCACAGATGTGCTTGCTTTGACTGAGAAAGTGTTTTTGTTTTATTTTAAATTTAAGCCAACAGTTAAAATTTGAATGTTTCACAAAAAAGTTGTGAGTTCCTGATTTCCCTCTAAATTCAGAAGCTCTGGCATACTGGAGCCAGAGATAGCCTTAATGTTGACCTGCTAGAACTAAGTAATGGCTGCCCCTTGGAGACAAAGTTTGTGCTATAAGGTCCATCTCAGACCCTATCACTTCTATACTTGGCCCATCACATTTGCTTATATCAATTTGGCCTTTGAATTTGCGGTTCCTGAGTTAAAGTATTTGCTAATCACCGGAAGAGAGACAGTTCAATTCTCTTCTACCTACAAGTCTGAGATACACTTTATTTTTGAATAGAAACAGGCAATTTTTTCACTTATGTTTCTATCTTCATCCCAGTTCATGGGTCATGACTTCTCCAGTGGTTTTATGATCTTCTATTTCCTAAATCCAACGTTTACTTTTTTGGTTTGGGGCCTGGAACTCTGAAGAAGATAAATATGTGGTCTTAACTGTTGAGTACAATTTTCAGTTTATCATTGAATTGCCTCTGAATGTCAGAGCAGTTCTTGGTTCTCCTCATCAGATACTTTTGTAAATACTCTCATCCAATGCATTGTAGATTTGCTTTGGATGGAAACCCGATCTATTAACTCTCAGTTTCATCAGGAGCTCCAGCAAAATTTTCAGTCTCCCGCTGCTTCTTCTCAAGCTATGAGTTTCTGTGCTAGAGATTTTCTCCCCCCCTCCCCCCCCCCTGCCCAGTAGTAACATAGCCCGATTTATATTGGAAATCTGTCAAATTGCATTAAACAGTTCTTGATTGAATTAGCAGTTTCCAAGCCTCTTTCTCGCAGCTGTCACAGAGTAGAATTGCACAATCTGTTCAGCTAGTTTCAGGGCAGGTGTTTTTGTCTTGACAAAAGTTCTTTCTTTATACCCGTCTGTCTGGAGATTGAAATTTTTCTTAGGAGGATTATGAGAGGAAATCAAGGAGAAACAGTTTTTTGCTTGTTTTTTTCCACACCAGCAACTTTATTTTGTGCTTATCAGTTAGCCCAAGCCCTGTAAGTCACCTGCTTATTAGCCAGGCAAAAGTAAAACTATGGTCCTTTAACCACAACGTGCAAGGGGGAACTAATCATGAGTTCAGAAAATGAGATCCTCTTAAAAGAAACATTTAAATAATAGAAAAGTCTAATATGTAACCACCATCTTTGTGAGTTGGTAGTTAAACCTTCCACTTTGATGATGTTCATAAAGGTCTTTTGGCAAGACAGTTTTATGGTAAAGGATCGGGCTTTCCTGCTGGAGGGAAATTAGGGGGAATAACACCTTATACACATAAGGAAACATGCCAAAGAAAGTTTAGGGACATACTAACAAACACATAGCTGCTTAATAGTAGAGCAATGGTAATAATACTAATACTGTGCTTTTGGATTATCCTATTAGTTATGCACCATTTAAAGCACAGAAGTCCTGTTTTCTAGCTTACAATCAAGAAGGGAACATGAGACATGTGCGGTACACGCGCACACACACACACACTGAGACAAACCACATGAAGACAACAGCCTTCTCCCCGGTTAACAAACCCTAGTGGAAATGTGTTAACCAACAAACCCTAATGTGTTCATCAGAACCACATGAAGGAAAAAAAGACCAGGCCATTCAAAAGTAAGTGAGAAGTCAACAGCTAGCGATGAAAACAATCATTAAATGTGAGAAAATATAAGTAAAACAGTGCATTTTGCATTTGAGAAGTGCCAGTTTCTGCTTGGGGATTTGGGTGAGTTTGAATACATAACGTTCTTACACGTCAGTCTCTGTGGGCTGAGAGGGCATTGGAAAAAGCCAAAATTAAGTGGAGGATGTGGGACAGATCAAAAGAAAGGAGCCCAGGTACAGAAGTTAGATCTAAAAAATAGTATCTGGGTGTTAGTATTAGACAAATATTAAATAAGATATTAAAGGTAAAATGCCTCATGTAGTTCCTGGTCCACAATAGATCTTCAGTAAAAGTTAGTCTGCTCTGAAATAAGGGAACAAATTATTTTCCATTAGTCCTAAATATTTATCAGCATGTGCACATTTATCTCAAATAGTCTGTTCTGTATACATAACCCCATGTGGTGATTATTTATGATATGATGGAATGAAGGGTTTTAGTTCATTGAGGTAAAGACATGAAACAATTTTATATAGTTTAACAACTATGCACAAATCCCTCTTTATGGCTATTTGCTTTCTTACTTAAGAACAGTTACACGTGCTTGTCCTAAGGAAGCAAGTTAGGGGGTAGGAAGGGAGACTGGGGGTTAAAAAGGCTCTGTGGAAGATTATTTCTTTTCTTTGCAACCTACTCTAAAAAAGATTTAAGGGGTTACCAGTGTGCATAGAAGAAAAGAAGGTGGCATGATAGAGGCTCAGCCACCCTACTCTGGGTATGGCTAAGCACAGGGGGTATTAAAAATATTTAGCAAATCTTATGGTTCTACAAGTTAACATATAAATCAATACAAACTAAAAAATGTTTAAATTCCAATTTATTTTCTATTTTTTCTAAGTTTATTTATCCATTTTGAGAGAAAGAGAGAGAGAGAGAGACAGAGAAAGAGAGAGACAGAATCCCAAGCAGGATCCATGCTGTCAGTGCAGAGCCCAATGTGGGACTTGAACCCACACACCAGGAGATCATGACCTAAGTTGAGATCAAGAGTCAGATGATCAACCGACTTAGCCACTCCGCGCCCCTCAAATTTATTTTCTAATAAGCTAAATCCTTTATTATAAACTCTACATAAATTACATATATATAATATGTGATATATATGCTTGCCAGTTGGAAGTGTTTCAGTGTTTTGACATACCATAGTTCTTCAAGACTATATAGAACTGCATGATCTGGCCCTCATTTAGTTCCTTTGCCTCTTTTCTTGTCAACTGCCTCTGCCACTGCTCTCCAGCTTCATCAGACTGATTTCATTTCCTTCATTGTGTCAGGCTGTTTCTTACCTCCCTGCTTTTCTTCTTCATTTTTTAAATCTTCTTTTTAGGTTTATTTACTTATATTTGAGATAGATAGCACAAGCTTGAGCCAGGAAGATGCAGGGAGAGGGAGAAAGAAAGAATCTCAAGCAGGCTATGCGTGTCCAGTGTGGAGTCTGACATGGGGCTGGAACTGATGAACCGTGATATCATGACCTGAACCAAAAATCAAGAGTAGGATGCTTAACCAACTGAGCTACCCAGGCTCCCCCACTCCCTGCTTTTGTCACACCACTTCCTTGGCCCAGGATAGACACAGCCTATGCTTTCTGCCTGGCAAATGTCTCATCATCTTTCAAATGCTATTTCACGCCATTTTCTCAATGGATACTTCCCTGACTTTCCAGCATTGAGATCCTGGTTCATTTCTGTTCTTTCTTCTTGATAACTGAGTCTGTGATATAGGACAGCATAAAACTCTTAGAATAGTATTCATAAAGCTAGGGTCCATCATTTAAGCAACGGGATACCTTCAGTATGGATAAGCTGGGGCCACTGCATGAGTGCTCATATCAAACATAGAGAAAACACTTGCTCCTGGTGTACTTTGAAGTTAATAGATCTTCTGTAAAATATTTGGAAAAGGACATGTACTGATCTCTAATGAAATGCAGCTGATGCTAAGCCATTAGGCAGCCAACAGTACTTGTCTCCTTCTGCTATCTCTGCTGCATGCTCTCCCTCAAGCTAAAAGAATGAATAAACAGAATAACTAAAGAACACGTGCAAAAGAGCACGTAAGACAAGAGGAGAGGACCACTACTGTGGAAACCCAAAGAGCTTCCTCTTTCCAGGAAAAAGCAAAAGGAAAAAAAAAATTTTTGCAGAATGAGACTTGTTTTCTGAACAAGATTCAAGTATTTGTGAAGCTAGAATAAAGACTTATAAAGAAGGAGAAAACTGAGACCTCATGACAAGCTTCAGGAGATGTGTGACATGATGCTCACTGCTCTGATGGATAATAATTTAGTAATTATACTACCAAGGCTTCTTTGTGATGACTTTTGTAACACTTCTCTCTGGGTTTTGTTTCTACTGAAC
This sequence comes from Lynx canadensis, assembly GCF_007474595.2. Classification (NCBI taxonomy): domain Eukaryota; kingdom Metazoa; phylum Chordata; class Mammalia; order Carnivora; family Felidae; genus Lynx; species Lynx canadensis. Next base: position 65,708,860 of record NC_044309.1, read on the forward strand.
AACAAGATACTTTCAACAGTTCTACAAATGCGACCACTTCTAAATGTTTGTTTGGGGGGTGCCTGCATGACTCAGTTGGTTAAACATCCAATTCTCTATGTCAGCTCAGGTCTTGATTTCAGCTCAGGTCTTAATCTCAGTGTCGTGAGTTCAGGCCCATGTTGGGATCCCGGCTAGCATGAACTGTACTTAAAAACAAACAAACAAACAAACAAACAAACAAACAAACAAACATTTGCTTGGAATTACACATTAACAGTCTCAGATTTGTATTCACTATGAAATGGAGGGCAAGACAGATGGGGTTCTGATGCAAAATATATAATTCTTCTATTTTGAATTACCTGTGGTAGAAGAGAACTACTAAACAAGTTAGGTTTCCTTAGTCCAACTCACCACGGTCCTTCCTCTATGCCCTGCTCCCCTTCTCATCCTTCACAGGATGGAAGTCACCCAAGGGAAGGGTCTAGAAGCAGAGTGATAGAGTGGCTATCAGGATAAAGCACTCAAGTTGTGATATCAAATCATAAGCATAAGAGGAAAATGAGTGAATAAATTTTGTTTTCTTTAACCTTCAATATTACTTATTACTGTACAGTTTCCAGTGCATTCTTTAGAATCATTTTACATTTTCTCAGGAAATGAAGTTTTACCATTTCCCTGAGAAATTTTGCTTGTTATCTTCAGAACAAATATGTACTGTTCAGTGTTCTTTTGACCTTCCTAATTATTCCCCTGTAAGAATATATCTATTTATGTTTATTCTCTTTGGCCCTGTCATGAATAGATGAAAAAAATCTTACTATCTTCCTTTTCCAAAAACCCACCTGCTCAGTATTTGTATTTCTAGAATACTTGGCCTAAAGGGCCAGCTCATTTCCAGTCTTTAATGGGTTAATTTTTTGAAATTCATTTTCTGAAATCTTCTCTCCAAGAAGTTTATGGATATGTGATGTTAAGAGGGGGAACAATTTCAAATACATTTTGAAAAGCATTTTTCTAAAAGACCAGTTCTGAAATGTGCTATCAGCATGGGCAAGACTGGCTCCTTTCTGCCTCAAAGATCACTGTGGAAAGTTTATGTCTCCATGTATCATCAGTCTCCCATGTAGGCAAAGGAAGCACCACATTACCCAAGATGATGTCAGGGACCTGAGGGGACCCCATACTCTTCCAAATGTTCATCTCACCAGTTCCCTAAATGTTTCTAATTCCTCAGCTAACAGCTGAGCCTTTAGTTCCAGAAGAAGCATTAAATGTTAAAGTATAACTAACCTAAAATAAGTGGGCAAACCAAAATTGGAAGGTACAGGAGATTAATCTCTCTTTCATGAGGTAAAGTTTTGAGGAGGAAAAGGAAGGTGTAGGAGTATCACACAACTATAATCAATGGCAGGACTTACAAGGAGAAATGACATGAAGGGCATCTTGGAAAAAATTTTGTTCACTATAATTTTTTGTGTGTGCATAATCTTCAGGATTCATGGCTGGCAGAGTTTATTTAACATTTTTATTTTCTATCAGTTTTAAAGCTCTTTTCTAAACAGAAAGAAATGATGCTGGCTACCTGAGCCCATATGTCCTTTGTTTTTATTTTTTCTCTTTATTATTTTTTCTTTCCTCTAAGGAGAACTCTTTTATTTGTGTCAGAGATAAACATTTACCAGGCACTGTGCTAGGTGGTTGAGTTTCTAGAAATAAGACACCATCTCTGACCTCATGGAACCTAAACAATATTCATTCATTCAATGCACACAGAGCTTCTCATCAGGATTGTCATTTCTTAGTCCTAAATATGAAATGCAGCCCAAGGCCAGCATACATTTGAGGAAAGTTTCCACCATTGAAGAGATAGAATAAAACAGTTACAACCAAATAACCAAAAAGAAAGAGTAAATAACAGAAGAAAGAGTCGATATGATAACTAATGCTGCTTGGTAAGTATGCTATTGCATTTATAAAAAGGAAAGAAGAGAGTGATACAGAAAAATCATAGCAAAAACAGGAAGAGAGCACTTGGATTAAAATCACTATGGCAAAATTTTTGAAAGTAAATAAAAGTTTGGCAAGTGAGTTGAGGAACACAATTAAAATGGCAGAGAGAAAATAAGAAACTTAGAGCACGATCCATGACATCCTACATCTGAATAGCAGCAATTCCAAAGAACAAGAAAAATAGAAATAGAGGGGTGAAAACACAAGATTATTTCCTAGAACTGAAGAGGTATGTATTTGCAGAATAAAAGAACACTATGTGCTCAGGTATTGAATGAGAAAACCACCCATTCCAAGGCATAAGTTTGTGAAATATTGAAACAAATTGAACAGAATAAGAATAGAACCAGTTCTCCTGAGAGCTACAATATATCTAGAAGATACTAGAGCAATGCCTTAAAATTATTAAAGAAAGTGATTTTAAAACCTAGACATCTATATTCAGCTAAACTATCAATCAAATATAAGGATAGATTAATTATTGCCTTCAGAAGTACAAGGTCTCAGTTGGGAATTTAATGGAGAATGGGCTCCATCAAGTAGAAGTGTAAATAAATATAGAGAAAGTCATGGGACCCAGGAAATGAAAAACCCAACAGAGGAAATAGGTAAAGGGAATTTCTAGGTATTCTGCAAAGAGAAGTCCCAGAATGACAGTAGTATAGCAGCCTGAAGAGTCATCAGCCAAAAAAATATGGCAGAAAGATGGGGGCCTCCAGGAGGAATGGATCAGAACAAAAAAGAATAATAAGGGAAGAAGTAAAATGAGAAGGAGGGGGAAAGAAATACATAAATGGGATGCTTAGATTACCTGGCGAGTTTGACCAGGTGGAAAGTTAAGAATTAAAAGTGAAGGTTTGAGAAGATTTAGTCAGATATGCAAAGAAAGCTAAGCAAATGAAAGAAAGGAGGAGGAGAAGGGGGGAAAAGAAAATGAAGGAGCAGTAGCAGCAACAATGAACTGTAGGTGACAACAACAGCAAAAGCACAAGAAAGGGAATCACTCACATTCTACTACTTAGCTCAGCAATGAGCAGTACTTGCATTCTCCTAATGAATATAAATTTAATAAAATGAGTTAAATCTTTAATGGAATTATTGGGGCAGGCAAATAAGTGTATGTGTGAAGAGTAATAGAAGAGAGTTAAATCCTCATTCTCAATAGAAAGAAGTCAAAAACTAGTATCTAAACTTGAGCAATTGTGGAAGAACTGTTTACGGTATTTTAAAGTATGGAAATGGGGTACCTGGCTGGTTCAGTCAGTTAAGCTTCTGCCTCCTGATTTCGGCTCAGGTCATGATCTCACTGTGTGAGTTCGAGCCCTGCATCAGGGTCTGCGCTAACAGTGTGCGGAGCCTGCTTGGGATTCTCTCTTTCCCTCTCTCTCTCTGCCCCTCCCCTGCTGTCTCTCTCCTTCTCAAAATAAGCAAATTAGTTAAATAACTTAAAAATAAATAAATTACTTAAATAAAATATGGAAGTAAATACTAAACTTTGAGTGTTGGAAGTGCTAGTCTCTGTAAGGGAATATTGTGAAAGCCTTTGTAATAGACCAAAAATAACCAGGGGAGTTCAACAGAGAATTCTTGACTGTTTGCAACATATTATTCTGGGTTATAAGATCCTGTAGGGTTTGTGTCTTTCATTGTCTTTTACGTATCATACCACTTTGTAGAGATGGAAGTAATTTGCAGGAAACATAGTAATGCAAATTATTTCTGAGGTCTTGTGTATTTGTCTGGTTTGGGAGACTGTTCTTTACACTGGCTTCTTCATTAGTTAATGAGTTTTAAAGTTTTATTTATTTAAATAATTTCTACCCCCCTACGGTGGGGCTCAAACTGAGGATCAAGAGTTGCATGCTCTTCCAACTGAGCCAGCCAGGCGCCCCCCCCCCAACCTTAATGAGTTAAATAATATTTTTGATATATGTTCATTTTATATCTGGATGAGCGTTGTGATTTTATTGCTTTCAAAAATTATTCTTTACCATATCTGGGGGTGGCCATTAGTGATGGGACTTCTGATTTTCAAGGCCGGCCTTTCTTCTTTTGACTTTCTAACTAAGCACACATTGTTTTAATCAAAATAACTAAATTTTTAAAACAATTTTTCAACATCCATCATGGAAATTAAAGTATTAAAAAATTATGAGAACTGTGTAAAATGCGTAGCACTCTTGAATGGAGATATTTTATGCAATGGGCAAAAGTAATTAAGTTGAGAATGAGGCAGCTGAATGCATGTAAGGAAATCTGAAGCATATGGCTGTTCAGTGTTGCTTAGGAAAAGTACAAGCTTTAGGACACAGTGTTTAACCAACTGCATCTGAAGTTCTGCCAAAGTCAAAACTTCCAAACACTTTCACATGTTTTGCCATTTGGTTTTCTCAAAACTAAACATCTTCTGAATTAGATTTTTCTTGCCTCATCATCCTGTAAGAAAACTACCTTTTTTTCTCCCCCTCCAAACCCACTTTGTTCCTTCCTTTTCACTTTGGTCAATTGTTTTTTTTCACATATTCTTGGTTGTATCACCTGTGACCTAGTATCTTCCCATGTGAAGTTCAGACACTGTCTTTTTACTCTTCCATACTCTCCACACAATGTATGTCTCCAGAACACCACCCACTATTTGTTTAGCAAAGGAAACTATGGGCATAAACCACATCAAATGACAATCTCATACCACACTGTCGTATAAAAATACCATCAGGACCTGTACAAAGTGTATTGTCATTTTGTCTAACACAGAGTAAAATGTATCCAGGACGAGAACTGTATCTCCTCAATGAAGTCATGTACATCACAGAATATGCCAACAGTACTTGAACAATAATAATTAATTCCACTTACTGCACAAATATCCAGCATGTTCTCAGCCAAAGGAAAGAAAGAGCATGAACTTCATGTTTCAAATAAAGAATATATTTTATAAGCCTCTGACTTTGGATCACGGTATTTGGCAAATGATACAAATAAAAAGAGGTCTTAAGCAATTTTGTCTATGTAAAGTAGTTGGAGTTTTAGAGAGCTATTTTATTAAAGGAGTTCACTTATCTGATAAGTTTGCCAAGGTCCTAGTTAAAAATGTGCATTTCACATTCACTCTCAGTGACATCAAGAGATCCAAATCTTCTTTTCTCTTTCTTTTCCTTTCAGTGTTCAGTGGCAGTCATTTCGAGGTCAGTACTTTCCATTCCAGATAAGCCAGAGAAAGAGAATTGTTAAGTGAGAGCAGTCTCCAGCATGCTAGCTTTGTCTATAAACAGAAATTAAAGAACCTCCTTGAGAATATTTTACATGGTAAATGGCTGACCTCAAAGTCTTTCCAAGATTCTGATTTCGGTTATATCTAACTCCTCTGTCAACTGCACATCATCAGTATGAAGTAATGCATCAGTAAATGAAGACACTGGAGAAATTCCTGTGGGAAGCAGTGAAATGGGAGCGAGGGGTGGTGCTTCTTCAAAGCCAGTGCTTCCTAACATGAAAAGAACAAGATTCCTGCAGTTCAAATTCTGCTTTCTTTCTTCATGTACAAAAGACTGACTAGCTAAAGAATCCTTTTAACATTTTCCTCTAAAGAAAATGATTTTTGCATTGTCTAATTATTCTTTAAGTGCTTATGCATCCACAGAATCTAACGAGCAATCTTCAGTTCCTGAGAACCTTGACGTGCTTAGTCAGAAGAATACCTAACTAAAGAGGGTTGTTGTAAGATTGAGTTTCACTACATGAAAGAGATTTACACCTAATAAGTCTTCCATTAGTTTTGGCCATCATCATCATAATTGTGATTGTTGGGTTAAACTCGCTTAACCTATGAGAGAGTAGATGTTATATTTAACATTTTATAATTGTTGCGTATATGGCAAGTTGTATATGAACATACTTATTGTTTTAGTGCGGCTGTGTTTTACATGATTAAGAAAGCTAATTATGACTCCATTTTTCAAAAACTAATTGCTTGCTACAATTAAAATTTTATAATTTGGAAAAATATCACACAAGGATTAATGTAAATGGGGCACGCAAGTTGTTAAAAATAATGCTAATGCTAAAGTTACAATAGATAATCTGAGATAAATCAAGCTTACAAGAGGAAACTTAATAAGCTATATTTCACATAAGCATATAAATATAACTAAAACAATGGGTTAATATCTAAAATTACTAAAACATATTTTAACAATATACCTGAGATTGGTAAAGTTATAGTCAACTTGGGATACTACGAGAATATAATGTGTACAAATGGGTATGCTACAATGAATATATATTGTCATGACAGTTTAGAAAATAATCTGGTAATTCCATGAACACTTTTATAAGTCCTAAGTACTTGCACCATGGGAAATATATGTTAAATAAAATCATTCCAGGGAATTTTTATTTTTTTAAAATGTTTTTATTTATTTTTGAGACAGAGAGAGACAGAGCATGAGCAGGGGAGGGGCAGAGAGAGAGGGAGACACAGAACCGAAGCAGGCTCCAGGCTCTGAGCTGTCAGCACAGAGTCTGACGCAGGGCTCGAACTCATGGACTGTGAGATCATGACCTGAGCTGAAGTCAGACACCCAACCGACTGAGTCACCCAGGCGCCCCTCCAGGGAATTTTTAAAGTAACTGCCTGAATGTGTGTATGTAACATTGTTTTTAATGTTAGAGAAAAATGATAGTCCACAGAAATATCTAACAGGAAAACTATTAGTTCTTCCAATGTTTACTTGATTTAAGGTTATATTGTATTAAAAATAATGATTAAGAGGATTAGGTCACATTTTATGTTCATTTTATATGAACATGGAATGGAGATGGTCGCAATTTGGGACATTTTGAAATAAATGTGAATTTCCTAACTGATCCAACATTCTGCTATTCTCTGATGCTTTTTTCTATTCAAAAAATTTCCATCACTGTAGTCAAAATACCTTGAGGCAAAATTTCCCAAACTGCTGAGTGTTAGCAAGTTTACTTAAGAACTATATAAAAGAAAGATGTAGATAATACTGTTGGTCATTTCCTAGACCTTGCCCTTTCTGGGGACTGGTAATCCGTGCAAAGATATGGATCATATAGTATATGAACAGATTCAACCCAAGAACTTTGTTATTAATGCTGACCTGACAGGACTGCTTTGATTACCTTGAGATAACAGTCTCATACAGTCAAGTGACTACCTGGATGTTCAATAGGCATCTCAAACCTGCTGTGTCCAAGGCTTCACCCTCCATCTTTCTCACACCTGAAACCTTCTCTGGAGCTTTTCCCAATTTAGTAAACGCTGGTTACAGTCTTCCACTTTCGGACCCCAAACTCTTGACTACTCCCTTTCTTTCATACTTCACACCACCATACCCTGTTGATTTTTCTTTTAAAAATATATTCAGAATCCAACCAATTTCCATTTACCCCACCAGTATCATTCTGGTGTAAGTCACCATCATAATTAATTCACTCCCTGCTTCTGATCCCCCAATATATTCTCAGTCCAATAGCCAGGGGAATACTTTTTACTTTTTGAGGAGAAATTTATATATTAGTAAATTTCAAATACAGTGACACCTTGGATTGCAAGTAACTTGTTTTGCAAGCGTTCCAAAAGATGAGCAAACATTTCTAATAAAGGTTAACTTAATAAATGAATGATGTCTTGCAATACGAGTAGTACATGATGCCGAAAGTCACATGATCACAACTGAGCCGATGGTTGTTCTCTCTCTCTCTCTCTCTTTCTCTCTCTCATTCTCCCTCTCTTTCATTCTCTCTCTCTCTCTCTCTCTGCAGGATTGTGGGTAATGCTTGGATATTTGGTCTCAGGCCATGTGTTTGGCAGAAATCAGTGATTTTTCAGAACATTGGAAGGTGTCCCCAACTGCCACTAGTGTATTTTTTGTCACTTCAAAGCACCTATGGACACTCCTCTGCTTTTTCATGCAAGAGTAAGCTCAGGAATGCTTTGCTTCATTCTAGGTCAGGCTGCCTGCAGATATAGACCCCTTCTTCTGCTGCCTTATTGCCAGTTGCATTAAATACAGTATATGACAAGAGTTTATTAATATTGTACTATAGTCAACATCCATTAGTGATAAGTGAAAGTGAAACCCTTCCCTCTTTTGTCTCCCTCCCACCAGCCATGAAGGTTTTCAAAGGTAGATGCATGTTAATGCACTTTATATTTCTTTATATTTTGTATTTTCGTTATTATTTTGTATTATATTACAGAATTGTAATCATTTTTATATGAATATTTTGGGTTTGTGGAACGAATCACCTGAGTTTCCATTATTTCTTATGGAGAAATTCATCTTGATATACAAGTGCTTTGAATTACAAGCATGTTTCTGGAATGAATTATGCTCACAAACCAAGATTTTACTGTACTCTATACCAAAAATGGAATAGTTTGATAAACCTCCAAATGCCCATCATCCAACTACAGCAGTCATCAATGAGGACCACGTGTATTTCATATATATGCCTACCCTTTTCTTCACTCCTGCACCCCTGGATTATTTTATAGCAAATTCCTCACTTCATATCATTTCATCTATAAAGATTTTAGCATATTTCACTCATGGTTGAGGAGTGTTTTTAAAAGCTTAACCACAATATCAGAGTCGCACTTAAAATGATAACAATTTCTTGAGGTCATTAAATAACCAAACAATACTCAAATTTTCTCAATTTTCTCAATTGTCTTATATTGTATATATGTGTGTGTATCTTATATGTCTATCATATGTACATATATATTGTATGTATATATAACATATATATTACACACAACATACACAAAGAATTTATATATCCATATACAAATATATGTGACTAACAATTCAAATCAAGATCCATACAATGTCTACTTACTGCATTGAGTTAACATGCCTTTTCAGTTTCTTCTAGTGTATTGATTCTCTTCTCTCCTTTTTACATTTTCTCACAATTTTTGTTTCCCACATTTTGGAGTTTTTCATTTGCATTCCTGTGGTGGGATTTAACATGCTCTTCTGTCCAGAATTTTCCTTAAATTGGTAGTTGGATCTAGAGGCATGAAATAATAAAGATTTGATATTTTGGCAAGAATACTTCATAGGTGGTGGTTTGTACCTCCAATAAGAGGTATAAAATCTTCACTTACCTCTTTTGCTGTGACATTAGAAACGATTAGTAATCATAGCCTAGACCCATATTTTATTAGGGGTCTACAAAATGGTAATATTTGAATTATATCTACTCCTTGTTTATTTTTCAGCAGGAATGCTTCTATAAAGAAACACTGTTTCCTCAACTGTGTCCTGACGTACAAAAGGACAAGATAGTTAAACAGTGTTCTTTCATTTATTTACAAATGTTTGGTAACAATTAATATGTTTCCTAATAATCTCTGGATTCCTAACAACTTCTAAGTAGCCAATGAGGGTTTTTTAATTGATATGAATTCAATATGCTCATCAGTATGAACATAACATATTTGTTGTGTTTCAGTTTATTGAAGTTATTATTCTTATGGATATCAAGATTGTCACATAGTTGTCAGTAGGAACCTCCTGAAGTTGGTTGCTGAGCCATTTTGACATAAGCCTAATAGATTTTAACTTCTTCAGTTTCTGGAAAGACAAAGTTTCCATGCTTAACTTGTACATGTCCTTTTCCACACCCAGAATCAGCCATTTCTTCGAAGGGTCCTGCTCCCTTTAGTGGACATGTACTGCAGAGATTATAATTTGGGCACTAGCAGTGGACTTTGCTAGCAAATCAGTTATCATTTCTAGTACCTTTCAGGGGACACAACTAACTTGAGATGTGATGTTATTGTCTGAAAATGTATTATTCTGGGGAGCCTGGGTAGCTCAGTCGGTCAAGCGTCCGACTCTTGATTTCAGCTCAGGTCATGATCTCCTGGTTCGTGGATTCAAGCCCCGCGTTGGACTCCGTGCTGACAGCTCAGAGCCTAGAGCCTGCTTCAGCTTCTGTGTCTCCCTTTCTCTCTGACCCTCCCCTGCTCTCTCTCTCAACATAAATTAAAACTTTTAAAAATCTCTTGAAAAGATGTTATTCTACTCAATATTCCTCTCTCCTTTCTATCTAAAGTCTTTTGTGTGGAACTCTATTATGTCTTTTTAGCCTCAAATTCTAGAGATCCCTCTTCACTTATCTCAAACTATTCAAAAATATCTTGGAAGTTACTAACCCTGTCCTCTCTCCACTTTTATCTGGACTATTTAATAGCTGTATGGATCTCTCTCCCTCAAGTCTTAGTCCAAATGTCATCTTCATGGTGAAATTTTTCTCATTTAAAATTGTAATTCTCCAACCTTTGACATGTATTTTAATCATTTCTTTCCATTGCCTATATTCTCCCAACATAGACTTTTTTCTATTTTTTTCCTCTGCTCCTACCTTTTTAGTGCACTTAACACTTTCTGGCCCATAGTGGTCAGTAATTTTTGTGGGACTAAATACATTTTGTGTTATATTATTTTAATAATTCTGAGTCAGTCCCTAAGTTTTAGCACTCTCCAGGTTAGAAAGAAAATGATAGGTAAACAAATAATTTCATTAAATGTAATGAATAGTATGATCAGAGTACATGGTAAGTGCCATAACAGAGAGCAAATACTCAGAAACCATTTAATCTCACTTTAACCTTTCCAGGTGTATTCGCTACTATGCTACTTTATATATCCTTTAATCTGATGAAGAACTATGTTATTATTTGTGCATATACAGTAATTTACAGTTCTGTTTGTTTTGCTGGTAATCTCCCTGCCTGGAAGTCATCTTTCTCAGTTTTACAAATCTAAATCGTTTCTAAGATCTGGAGCAAAATGACACCGTCTGAAGACAATCTTTTCTTATTTCCCAGCTGCAAGCAATCCTCTCATCTTCTTGACTTGGTAACACCTTTCTGAAATCTCTTGCTTCATTAATCATGGTTTGGGGTGTTTTGTTTTGTTTTGTTTTGGTGGGGAAGGCTGATAATTTTTTATTTTGATTTTGACCTATACAAACCCATTCCTTACCTCGCTTCCCAAAAAATAATTTGTAGCTCCTGCCAAGATTCATTAGGTTTTTGCAATATTATGCAATGGAAGCTAATCTGTAATTCACTACAAATGACTTAACATGTTAATTGTCCAAGTGAACATTTTTCGAAAACCCTCTCTTTTAAAATCCTAATGTACCACATACACACACCTGGTTTACCACTGATCCAATTTTGCTACATATACTTATTTACATGTCTCACCCTCTTTGTATTCTGACTTGAATGCAGGGGCTTTCTATGTTTTCCTATCCCCATTTCTAAGCAAAGGTCTGACCTACAGCAAATGCTTAAAAAACATTTGTAGATAGAAATAAAAGAAGAAAAAAGGGGGCAAGGAAAGACAGAAGACAAAATTTTACCAGAAGATTTCTGAAAGCAAAATTTCTTCGATTATTGACAATACTAATTACAGATATTCCAGGGCCTTAACCTGAAGGGACACTGAAGGAAGGGCCTTTGCCTTGCCTCAAATCACAACCTAAAATGATACCATAGGGACACATATGCAGGGGAGAGATTGACCTGTTTAGATCTCCTACCAGTTTTCTTTTCATAGCATCGTCACAGGGACAGATGTATATATATTTTTTTTTAATTTTTTTTTTTCAACGTTTATTTATTTTTGGGACAGAGAGAGACAGAGCATGAACGCGGGAGGGGCAGAGAGAGAGGGAGACACAGAATCGGAAACAGGCTCCAGGCTCTGAGCCATCAGCCCAGAGCCCGACGCGGGGCTCGAACCCACAGACCGCGAGATCGTGACCTGGCTGAAGTCGGACGCTTAACCGACTGCGCCACCCAGGCGCCCCAGGGACAGATGTATATTTTAAGCAGCCTTTCCATGCATGCTTAATGCATTCTTCTTTTGACCACATTTTTACACACAATCTAGAAAATTAAATAATGAATTTCTGTTGTTTTTTTTTTAAATTAATTTGTGTTTAGAAAATGTTTGATTTTTTTGTTGTTGCTCCTTTATAAGATGGCTTTTCATATTCTTCTTCTGTTTCTGAGACTTGGAAAAGAATTAGCAATATGAAGTAAGTACCAATATGACAAATGGCTGATAGGCTTTTGGCACATAGCTAAACACTCTTACAACAAAGGAATGCAATATAAAATAATGAGTTACTGGGTGCCTGGGTGGCTCAGCCTGTTAAGCATCCGACTCTTGACTTCAGCTCAGGTCATGATCTCGTAGTTTGTGAGTTTGAGCCCGACATTGGGCTCTGCACTGACAGTGTGGAGCCTGCCTGGGATTTTCTCTTTTTCCCTCTCTCTCTGCTTCTGCCCCCTTCTTGTTCGCTCTCTCTTAAAATAAATAAACTTTAAAAAATAATAAAATAGTGAGTTAGTATTATAATCATTATTAGTATTATTTCAGTCCCCTTAAGTTAACTATCCTTTTTTTCTCCTCCCTTCCACATACTTTAAAACTCTAAACTGTCTTTTTCATTTGTAGAATTTGACTTTCAATTTTTTTAATCTTTTATTCCACGAAATGTGAGGTGAAAGAGAAAAAAGAAGACAAGTCTGATTTCCCCCTTAATCCCACAGCACCTAACTTAATACATTTGGTTCGTTATTCAGACTGAAATTTAATGTAATATTTTTTCATGGTTCTTATAAATTCAGAATATGTTGGGGGAAATGTCGCTCTATTTTATCAGAGAAGAACAAAGGTACGGTTTGTTTAAAGAGAACTATAGTCAATATATTTTTTACATTCATCTAGGTGAGATAGAAAAATATATGAAAATATACAAAAAAAAGGGAAAAAAAGGCATCCTTCATTTCAGGAGGAAATTATCCTAGTGAGAATAGTCATACTGTTGGGAAGTAATTAGGTTAGTTTTTAGTTTCTAGCTAATGAGACCAAGTCATTTGTGAAAATCTGTGAGAACTGGTTTACTTTGCAATGTTCCATAGGCACAGGTGCAATCCCTAATCCCAGCCAGCCAACAGATCTATCATGGGTCTTGGGGAGAAGCCAAAATACAGTGGAAACTAATCACCAATACCAAGAAAACAATGTACACATATTTACTCATTGTAGTTCTGTAAACTCTTTGTGCTGGAAGGAAAACATGTGGAGCTAACGCTTATGAAATAATCACTGGTTCTGTTGTGCAAATGAAAAAGAAAGCATTATAGGAATCAAATGCTTCATTCATGACTCAATATTCAATGTCTTCTCAAATATTTGTACCTGAACTTGAGGCTACTGGGTGAATATAAATTGACTGTTCCTTTTCTATCATTTGGTTCTATCCAGAGACTGAAACATGTTCTTCATTTAAATTTTCCAAATCTAATATTGGAAAATCCTCTAGAGCCTTGTGTTTGCCTTAATTTATGTTTTTAATATTTCTTTATTGCTCTTCTACAGCAATGCACATGTTTAAAATAGAAAAGAAAAACCCAAATACCACACATTGCAACTAGGTGTAGGTAAGATAAACAGTTTAGAATCTAATTTATTACTGAAGCATGATATGAGAATGAACAGACCTAAACGTAATAGCTTAGAAAAATTAAAGCATTAATTCTAAGTCTCTTTATTTATCTAAGAATATCAGAAATATTCAATGTAATTCTAAAGCTTGTACATTTAATTTACTGTTGAAACCACAGGTTAAAAGTACAAAGTTTCAGAGAAAAAAACCAACGGCAGTTCAGTCCTGTGTAGATGTAACTTTTGGTCTTTTTATGATATTATTAAAATAGAGCAAAATTGTGCCACTCTAAAAGATCTTCATTTCATCATGTCGTATAGAATATGACAAGCAAAATAGGGTAAACATTGCTGATGCGCTTTTCAAGTCATAAGCTACAGACATTTATTTAGCTTTTCTGTATATGTAGGAACACAATTTTGTATAAGATATGGGTTTGGTCCCCAATCAACTTTAAAACTAGAACAACCCAGAGGCAGGACTTTGGAAAAGAAAAAGAATTCTGACATGTGACCCTTGCCCTGTTCTGCCACATACCTGCTGTGGGACTTTGGGCAAGTTATTTATCCTCTCCAAGCCCCTATGGCCTCATCTATAAACAAGGATGACAATTGTCCCAGAGTGGTTTTGAAGATTAAATGAATAATACATATACATTCAGTGGCAAAGTGCCTTACAAAAACAAAAACTTGACTAATCCTAATAATAATATTATAATAATTATGTATAATAACATTACTGATACAATGTAATTATTGTCATAAAATTTTTATCACTCATTACAAAACATTCTCATGGCAGAGAATTTGCTTGGTTTTATTTTTAATCTTAAGATTAAAATCTGCCACACCAGAAAGTCTGGAAAGTCTCCATTGAAGAAAAGTCAGACAACACAGAAAAAGATGTGCAAGTAGTAAATTGTAGAAGTTTTCCTACACCTCTCATCCCTTCATTTCTCTGTACCCTTTCACTGTCCTCTCAAATAACCACTTAACAGTTTGGTCTTTGCGCTTCCTAATTTTTTTCATCCACTTATATTTCTTTATATGAACATATCTAGATATGTGACTTTGTTTCGTTTTATGTAAATGGCTCATTTAAAAATGCTCTTGAGTGGTATATAAATTAGATATATCAATGTTTATTTAGTTCTTTCCTTTTTATGAACATTTGGAATATATTTAACTTTTAGCCACTACAAAGAATACTGCAGGGAAAAGAGCAAGTCTTTCTTGTACAAGTCTTTCTGTGTATGTGCCATGTTTTATAGGACAGATACGTAGAAACAGAAAACTTTAATGGGGGCACCTGGCTGGCTCAGTCAGTGGAGTGTGTGACTCTTGACCTTGGGGTTGTGAGTTTGAGCCCCGCGTTGGGTGTAGAGATTACATAAAAACAAAATCTTTAAAACAAAGAAAAATAAAAGCTTAATAGGAAATTATGAGAAATCAAAATTTTAATCTATATTATCCAGTTTCCCCTTGAAGGTTATACAATGTATAATTTACACACCCACCAGCCATGTGTGAGGGTCCTCATTTTCCATATTCTTCTCATCATCATGTGTTTATTTATTATTTTAATGACAAATTGCTGCATACCTATGAATGCCAGGTACTAGGCATATTGTACCTTACCCCAAAATCTTACATTATAGTGGAGTGAAAAGGACAGAAAGCAATGCACACATAAATAGGTGAATAATATCATATATTAGAAGATAAGTAGTATGGAAGGGGTAGAATGAGAAATTCTGAGTAGTGGAAGGACTGCAATTTTAAATAAGGGGGTCAGAATAGATCTCATTGAAAATATGGCATTGGAGCCAAGCCCTGAAAGATATAATGAATTTAATGATTCTACAATCTAGAGAAAGTGTTCCACTGTTCTCTGGCTTCCAAAATTATTGACAATAACACTCTAATCCACTACATACTGCCCCCCTCACACACTTCATACTTTATAAATGACCACCTCCTTCTTCTTACTCAGTCTTTCTTGAATTTGTAATTCAATAATGTCACTAAGATATATCTTGAGATTTTAAGAATTTTAAATTATTTTTTCCAGTGTTTCTATGGGGTCTGTGAATCTGCAGGTTTGTATCTTCATCCATTTATGAAAAACTTTGTGCCATTAAGTCTTTGGTCATTGTTTTCTTTGCAGTTGGTTCTATATTTTTCTTTGAGACAACTGGTCATATTTTGCCTCTCCATTTTAGACACTCCATATGTATCATCCTTCCTTCAATGTCATTTTTGTTCTTTTTTTCCAGAATTTGATTTTTTGTCTCCTGTCTTTGGAAATATCAACCTTGAGTTTGTCGCTTTAGTGCATCCTACATATCCCACATCTTTTTCTCTTTTGGATTCATTTTTTATTTTGATGTCATTAATAAGTATGGAATTATGTCAGATAGAGTCTGTGAGTGCTGAACTATTTGAGTGCTGGAAGCTGAGCTATCCCAGCCTGAGTGGCAGGGCCCGGGCTGTGGACGGATTGGTGACTGCAGGGGGGCCGCCTACAGTGAAGCTTCTTGTACTCCCGCTTTTAGGTAATTTGGCTTTAAAACTACCTGGGGTATTGTCTTTTGGGGAATTGCCCTCTGCAGGCCTTCTGGGAAAAGAACCATTAGGAAAGAAAATAAGGCTCCACAAGAAATTGTGCGGCCTTACATTTAGCCCTCGCCATCCCCTACGGAGACTCCTCTACTTACGGGAAGGATAACCTCATACCTTTGCCAGAAAAGAGGGCCTGTATAGGAGAGACATATGGATTTGAAAGCCCCACTCCGGCAACTAAGGTGTGTCTCTGGGCACAGGTGACTTCAACCCCTAGGCCCAACTGGTCCCCCGGAGGCATTCCAGATGATGACTGAACCTAGTCGATTAAGCTACAGAATGGTTCATTGGTTCCTAGGTGCATTGTCTCTCTGAGAATGTATGAGGCACAGGTTTCTAAGGCTTTTTTCAGCCCCTTTCTGGCACCTTGGACCGAGGCAAACACATTGTTCTGGCCTCATGTGGTTAGGAGGTCATGTCCCTGTAACTGTTCCACTTGAGATGTTGAGAAATGGAGGGCCTTTCACGAGAACAGCAAAGCAAATGCTTTGTAGATGATAAACACAGATGCATAGTGGAATAATGTAAGAAATTAATCTATAATCAAAGGGTATGCGGGAAAGTTAGGGGAAAATCACCATGTTATTTCTTTTTTTTTTTTTTTTTCAACGTTTATTTAGTTTTGGGACAGAGAGAGACAGAGCATGAACGGGGGAGGGGCAGAGAGAGAGGGAGACACAGAATCAGAAACAGGCTCCAGGCTCTGAGCCATCAGCCCAGAGCCTGACGCAGGGATCGAACTCACGGACCGGGAGATCGTGACCTGGCTGAAGTCGGACGCTTAACCGACTGCGCCACCCAGGCGCCCCACCATGTTATTTCTTAAAGGTCGTTTATACATAGGAACATTTTCAAAATTAGGTAATGTTAGAAAAACATAGTTGACATATGCTACAAGGAAATCACTAGTATATATAATGCCATGTTTACTGTAATAAATCGGCCAGTTCAACACACTGCTGTTGTCATTATCTTTCATGTTTGAATAATAATTTGGCTGCTTATTAAATTTAAGCTTGAAAATAATTTCCTTGTTTTGTTTTTGTTTGTTTTTATTATTGAGATATACCAGATATACTTGATATAAAACATTGTATTAACCCAGGGTGTACAATATAATGATTTGATATATATATATATATATATATATATATATATATATATCATATATATATGATATATAATTTATATATATATATGTTGTTAAATGATTACCACAATAAGTTTAGTTAACATTAATCACCTCACATAGTTACAAAATTATTTTTCTTGTCATGAGAATTTTTAAGATCTACTTTCTTAGCAACTTTCAAATATACAATACAGTATTATTCCCTCAGTTTTTTTTTAATTCCCACTGACTTATCCATAAGAATGACAAAATGTATTGGAAGTTTACAAAGTGCCAGCTTGCTATACATAGTTCTTTTTTTTTTTTTTTTTTAACTTTTAACGTTTATTTTATTGAGAGACTGAAAGAGAGAGCATGAGCAGGGGAGGGGCAGAGAGAGAGGGGGACACAGATTCGGAAGCAGGCTCCAGGCTCCAAGCTGTCAGCACAGAGCCTGATGCGGGGCTTGAACTCACGAATGGTGAGATCATGACCTGAGCCAAAGTCGGACCCTTAACCGACTGAGCCACCCAGGCGCCCCTATACATAGTTCCTTAATTAATGATATCACTTACTATTTAAAACAAACCAATAAAGTATGTTCTATTACTATCCACTTTACAATTAAGGATAATCGGACTTATAAAAGATAAGTAGGTGTTTTTTTATTTTTGAGAGAGAGAGAGACAGTGAGGCAGAGAGAGAGCGCGCGTGCGCGCGCGGACAAGTGGGGGAGGGGCAGAGAGAGATGGAGACAGAATCTGGAGCAGGCTCCAGGCTCTGAGCTGTCAGCACAGAGCCTGATATGGGGCTCAAACTCATGAAACATGTGATCATGACCTGAGCTGAAGTTGGATGCTTAACCAGCTGAGCCACTCAAGTACCCAAAAGATAAGTGGTTTTTAATTGTTTTATGATAAGGAAGTGATACAATTAGAACTGAAATCAGTGTAGTTTGATTTTAGAAGTGACATTGATAATAATGTGATTTTGGCCCTATTGTGAGTGAGATGCCCCCCTCGACTGCCAAGAACTTTAAGATTTTCTTTGTATCATTAAAGTTTTGAAATTTCAACATAGTGGGTAGTTGTGAGTCTTACAATTAATGGAAATTTCATTCTAAGTTTTATTCTTTTCTTTAACTCCTGGAAATTTCCCAGTATTAGTATTTTTCTAATATATTTTCTTAAACTGTTTTATTCTTTTAAAATTATTGGATAGCTGTTGACTTCCTGAATTAATCTTTTACATTTCTTTTTAAAAAATCTTTTTGAAATGTTTTTATTTAGTTTTGAGACAGAGAGAGACAGAGCATGAGCAGGGGAGGGGCAGGAGAGAGAGAGAAAGGGAGACACAGAATCAGAAGCAGGCTCCAGGCTCCGAGCTGTCAGCACAGAGCCTGACGCAGGGCTCAAGCTCACAGACTGCGAGATCATGACCTGAGCCGAAGTCGGACGCTTAACTGACTGAGCCACCAAGGCGCCCCCCCCTTTTTTTTTAAGTTATTCATTTTGAGTGAGAGAGAGAGAGAGAGGAGAGAGAGCAGGGAGGGACAGAGAGAGGGAGAGAGAATAATCCCAAGCAGGCCTCTGTGCTGTCAACACACAGGCTGATACGGGGCTGGAACTCATGAACCTTGAGATCATGACCTGAGCTGAAACCAAGAATCAGATGCTTAACCGACTGAGCCACCCAGACACCACAATCTTTTGCATTTCTTAACAGTTTCTTATATTTTCTACTTTTTCTTAGACCTCCTGCTCTTTAAGATTTTCAAACTGTAACTTAAATTTGAATTATGGTCATACTACTCATTAGACTTATTTTTAATTTAGGAAAGTATATTTTTAATAAACCTTGTCAGTCACTTGTCAGTTCACTTAGTCCTGCTCTTTTGTTTATTTGTTTGTTTTTACTTTTCCTGGAGTTGGCTATAATTTGTATATATTTATGTTAATAAATAGGTGGATGATTTTACATAGCTTGAAAAGGTTTCTTCTATATTTATGTAGATCTATTTCTCAAATAGTCCTCTTGTTTAAATAGAAACTGACTGGAATTATATTTTAAAAAGTGGATTATGTGGAAAAGTAGATTTCCCTTTTGTAAACACGAGATTGAAACAGACAAGCCAGATCAGACATTTCCTTCTCTGCCTCCTTGCTAACATGAAGAAAGCTTTTTTATGCTAATTTATTTGGCATACAACTATGTTTCTGTTAGTTTATTGTTGTTTCTTATTTACCTGTATTTTCTTTTGTGGCCGTTCGAGTTACCTCAGGTTTCCCCACTGTTATGCTCTGTGTCTTTCCTAGGATACCCTATACCCAAATAGAAATCATTCCCCATCAGGCAGTTGGGTTCATTTTTTTCATTTCCTTTTTTGTTTCTTGTTTTGTGTTTATAGTATGTGTGCCATTCCTGGGTTCTCTCTGGCCAAATGATGTCTTCAACTTAGTGTATGTGTGCATGTGTGTTTTGGGAGTTGATGAAAAGAAAGGAAGAGAAGAACTAAAGATATGTTTGTCTAGAGTCAATCTATCAAGTATGTTTTTTTTAATCATGAAAATTTGAATTATTTCCCTTAACATGTCTACTGTTCTCTTATATAAAGCAATGTCTCAAATTATTTGATTACCCCCTAAAAATCCTACAGTGAAAGTCACACTCTCAGAATTCCTACCTTCTTGAAACAATATGTCACTGCAACTTAGGGTATGATAATCAGCTTGAGGACAAATGAGAGGGGAAAAGAGAGAACTACACTGTTGCAAAATCTGTATTCTGGGCCTGGCTTTGCTCTTTTTAGTATGACCAGGATAAAGCATAAGTTCTCTGAGCCTCAGTAGCCAGTGTAAAAAGGAAAGAATATATCTGTCCTAGCCCCAGAATGTAGGATTGCCATCAGTATCAAAATACAGTTATGTATAAGATCACTTTGTAAAGTGCCATATGTGTTTATAATTTCATTAAGAAAATAGTTTTTAAGTGTGAAGTTCTCCTCTTGGTACAATGTTGGGGTTTCTAAAGAGAGAGAGATCACTGAAGGGACAGAATGATGTGATTAGCAGCAGCTGGATATTTTTTTTTTTTTTTACTGAAATCAGAAGCCTGGAGAAATTTGAATGGAAGAAGAATGGGACAGGGAATCCAGGAGTGAAAAACAGAGCTAGCATCGCTGGGGAGTGGACAAGAGTCTTGTGAATAGTACCATGTGGCTGGAGCTAGAGCTTATTCCCTGCTCTCTGTCCACTAATCACTATGTTGGACACATTTTGTACTGTTTAACTACACATATCTATTATAATTTACATGCTTTTCAAACTCCAGGAAAGCAGGATTGCATATCCTTTTCCTTACCTAGCCACTTGTGCATTTAAATCAAATTGATTGTTGCACTTTTTTTTTCCATTTAGAAACTGATTTTGTAATTCAGTGTCCTGTAGTTTGCCACTCTCATCATTAAATCCTCCATGTGTTTGTGGTCAGGGCTGGTAACTGGTTAAACCCCCAAAGATGCCTCAATAACACCTTCAGAGTTGAAGTCAGCCAAACCTCTGGCCATCATACCCGAATTGGATTCCCGCAATACTGTCAGTGGAGTAGTATTTTCCTAAGGAGGATTCTATCTCCAGAACTAACCTCCACTTTATTTTGACAAAACTCAACACCCATCTGTTTATGCACTCATTTGTCTGATTGTGTGGGAAGGTTGACAAATTCAGGCCCAGATAACAGAACTGAGAATCCTTTTTATATTCTCAAATGTCTTGAAATCGACAATCTGAGCATTCCAAAATAATGAAATGGTTAGCATAATTATTTTTATGAGTTGGACAAGTAAAGAAGGGTTTAGAAATCAAGACCTACTTTGTATGAGTTGAAGATCAGCTTTAGCTTCTTTTGAATTATAAAAATTGAAAACAGAGAGGCAGATTCAAGGGTTGCTAATACATAAAAGTGCATAAAACTAAAAAAAAAAAAAAAATGGCTTGGCTCTGAAACCTGTCTACATGGTGGTAATATCTCTCTGGGTTCAAGTCAGAATTTCCCTAGTGTGGGCCCAAATTCTATTTAGTTTATGTGTTGTGGAGTTGGCAAAGCAGTCTTCCTCTGTCCCCTCTCTAGAACTCTCCACTTGTCAGGAGTTGAGAAAATGGGTACTGAAAGGATACGACTGAGAATGAATGGTGGGCCAAACTCAAGAGCAAACTGGGAGAGGTTATAAAAATATGATCACCTTTAAAGTACCGAAACATTTAACTCAGTGGTGAGCTGCTGAGAGAAATTTATCATGAATTAGCAATGGACTATTAATGTTGAATAGGAAGATCACTTAGCTTCTTTGGTTCCCTTCTTGCTATGCAGAAAAATCATTATCTTTCAGAAGACAATTTATTCATTCAAAATATTGCTTGTGATGAAATTTGCAATTGACAATCCTGGAATTATAATGAACCAAATCTATATCTGTATTTGTTAATCCATGGACTATATTAATGTTTCAAATTGATTATATGGCTCTGTTTTGTTATTATATATATTTCTATAAGCAGGAGTCACTGGAGTGTAAAAAGTCTCTATCTTTGCAACAAAATATTTAAGTAATATACATGCTCAGTTGAGCAACTAAAATAAACCTGTCTTTAACAATCCGCAAATACTCAATTCAATGGCCCATTTTCTACCTTGTTTTTGCTTATTTCTTACATCTTCATTTCTTTCAAATAGTTTATATCCATATTTTAACAAGGGGCATGTAGATCACAACTCTGGTAACAATTTCCAATGTTATAATGCGTTTCTCCTGACATTTACTAAAGGGTGAGCTGTTGTTTTTATATTTTATGTGTTTTATTCACTTTTATATAAACATTTTCTTTTCAACTTAAAAGAAGACAGTATTTGATTTAAAGTAATCCCAGGTCGGGGTGCCTGATGGCTCAGTCAGTTGAGCGTTCGACTTCGGCTCATGTCATTTTCTTGCGGTTTGTGAGTCTGAGCCCCACGCTGGGCTCTGTGTTGACAGCTCAGAGCTTGGAACTTGCTTCGGATTCTGTGTCTTCCTCTCTGCTTCTCCCCTCCTCACACCACTGCATCTCTCTCAAAATAAATAAACATAAAAAAAATTAAAGTAATCCCAGATATCAGCAGCAATTGCTTTTAAAAATATGCTTTAAATTTTTAATGTTGAAAATAGTGACTTTTTTAGCAGTGTCAATAAATGTGAAAATAATAATATCTTTTGAACTCATATGCTAGGTATGTGTGATTATCATATTACTGCAGAATATGTCTTTTTATAGATTTCTTCTGAACTGCTTTTGCCATGCCTAATTCTGTCATGAAGCTCTATTACTTTTTTTGGTCAACATAGCCAGTTAATAAAAATCAACACATTTTTTTTCAACGTTTTTATTTATTTTTGGGACAGAGAGAGACAGAGCATGAACGGGGGAGGGGCAGAGAGAGAGGGAGACACAGAATCGGAAGCAGGCTCCAGGCTCTGAGCCATCAGCCCAGAGCCCGACGCGGGGGCTCGAACTCACGGACCGCGAGATCGCGACCTGGCTGAAGTCGGACGCTTAACCGACTGCGCCACCCAGGCGCCCCAATCAACACATTTTTATTCACAAAGGGAAATCTCTAACATAAATTGAGGTCTTCTGTAGTCCTGCCCTATTAACTCCATTCTTCTTTAAGGTATATATTATGGTTGTTTGTCTGAAAAATTCTGTGCTATGGC
Source organism: Lynx canadensis (assembly GCF_007474595.2). NCBI lineage: Eukaryota > Metazoa > Chordata > Mammalia > Carnivora > Felidae > Lynx > Lynx canadensis. Next base: position 65,731,844 of record NC_044309.1, read on the forward strand.
TTCAAGAAATTGCTGTAGTTAATTTCCCAGAGACCTGTAGAACAAGTGCAGGAAAAAAGTGGTGCCTCTCGATTTGATATCAGCTTGTTTTTCTAAAATGTCTAATGTCCCTTGCTCTTAGTCATTAAGGAAATAGAAAAAAAAAAAAAAGACCATGCACAGTAATTTTTAAAAATGAAGCTAGCTTTCTAAAGCTTTAAAATGTGTTAGCTATATTAGCTCAAACATTTGAACAACAAACCATCAGTACTCTTTTTAATCTTGGAACTAATTAATTAGTAATTTCATTTGTGCTTCTCGAAAGAGAGTAAACCTACTCCTTCAGGTGAGGTGCTCTGGGGGCTGGTGTGTCCTTTAATCAACCTCTGGCCTGAATTGTGTGTTCTTTGTTCCACTCGTTCCTGGACACAGTGGTTTCTTGGCTTATTCAGAGGTATATGCCTACTAAAGACTTGGAAAATGATGTATTCCTTTCTTAAAATGTTTAAAATTCAAGAAACAAAACAAACAAACAAAGGGGGAGAGGGGAAGAGAGAGAGAGGAGCAAACCAAGAACAGACTCTTAACTATAGAGAACAACTGATAGTTACCAGAAGGGAAGGTGGGTGCAGGGATGGGTTAAATAGGTGATGGTGGATGCATGAGTGTACTTGCAATGAGCACTAGGTGTTGTACAGAAGTGTTGAATCACTATATTGTACATCTAAAAGTAAATTACATCAGATGTTAACTAAGTGGAATTCAAATAAAAACTTGAAAAAAGAAAACCCAGGCGCCTCAGTCAGTTGAGCATCGGACTCTTCATTTAGGTTCAGGTCATGATCCCAGGGTTGTGGGAATATGCTGAACATGGAGCCTGCTTCAGATTCTTCCTCTCTACTCCCCGCCTCCCCCTTTTCTCCTCTTCCCCTCTCCCCAACTTATGCTGGCATGCCCTCTCTCTAAAAAAAGAATGTCTAGCCTTCCTCTATGGACATAAATAAAAGAACCTCACGCCCCCCCCAAGAGACATTTTGCTTCAGTTTTCTAAATCTGTTAAGAAGAGTATCACAAATTAAAGAAAATAAGTTCTAAAAGTCATATTGTGAAAAATTTTGTAAATGAAATAATTTCAGATAGATAGATATGCACATGTGTTTCCAGAAAATCTTATTTCACTCTAATTTTTCTATTACCAATGTGATTGTTGACTGGAATTGAGGATTTAAAGTAGGCAGATGTTGATATCTGGATAGTCAATTAGAAAGTTTTTGATAGAAAAAAAAGGTCTGCAAAACTAATAACTTTTATCATTTGGGAGAACTAGTTATTCCATTTGAATGGTATTACAGGCAAAAGTTCCAAATCAGTCTGTCCATGTCGTCTCAGAAATGCCATCTTCTAGCAGTGAGTAAATTACACTTAGCACATGCTTTATACATAGCTAGTACCTGATATGCTACTATTCCAGAAATTGTATTGCACTCAAAACATATTTGACTTATCTATAGCTATACTTATTTAAGAAAACAGAAAGCTAATATCCCTGTAGACTGAGCACAAGAAATCTGTTAGATTGGGGCAGCGCTAAGGAAAGGATGCCTTGTAAAGAAAAACAGTCCAGCTGATTTGCTACAGAATTTGAAAACTCCGCCTATAGGATTAATTCCTTTATGTTGACATGTCATCTATGGGAGTCTTTTGGTAAAAGTAAATATCCCTTTGAGATAAAACACATTAAGATAAATTAATTTTCCATTAAAAAGGGCTGGCTAGCACCTATCAAGCCCCTTGCAGGATTGAGAAATGAAATAGGGAAATCAGTTGGGGAAAGAGTTTGCAACTGAACTGCTAAAATTTTTTAGTTAGAAGCTTCTAGATTGTTCCAATAAAGTAATCAAAAAGAATGTTTTGCTTGTAGAAATACAGACTAGAAACATGGAAGTGAAAAGTATAAACAGAAGAAGGGGGAAGAGGAAGAGGAGGAGAGAAGAAAGGGAAGGAGAAGGAAGAAGATGAAGAAGAAGGGGGGAAGGGAAGGATGGAGGAGGGGGGAGGGAAGGAGAAGGGGAAAGAAAAGGAGAAGGAAGAAGAAAATACTGGGAGGAAAAGGTACGTGGAGATTAAGTAAGACTGAAAAACCGTAGCCAAGATTCATAGATCCGTATGAACAAAAGTATGTTTCTGTGTTTTGTCTGTTTCAGATTCAGGTGAGAGTAGCTAGATGGATTGTCAGTATATTTAGAAAGCATGCTTGATCAAGCATGCTTGATCTACCTTAAAATATAGACTATGTGATGTATGAAGCAATCACTGTGGGGAGCCTTAGGTGTTATGTCAAAAAGATAAGACAATCGTTCATATTCTAGAGTAGCAGAGCCAAGGTATGTGAGTCCCATGAGCCACTATGGGCAAAAGCAAAACAAACAACAAACAAAACCAAACAAAATAATTTCAGGTATGACTCCCCAGTGACAAGACACAAGGAGAGATGAAATCATAGGCATTGATTTATAGATGAGTTGCTTTTCACATGAACAAATCTTTGAATCATTTAGTTAATGGTAGTTAATGATCTCCCTAATAATAAAAAAACAGATCAGGAATTATATCAATAGTCTATAATAGGTATATAATTTAATTATATAATGCATTATGCCCAACATATATCACTAATATAAATATAGTACTTATTTATTTCTGGCCCTATTGCAAAACTAGTTTATAAAAATATCTAAAATGTAACAAATTGAGAATAATTAAGATTGTATTAATATTGCACATAAGAATGATTAATACAAAGAAGGAAGAGAATGTTCTTATAACTTACTAAGACAAGGATCTTTATTACAATATTATACTATAATTTATATTGCATTTTCCTAAAACTTTAAAGAGAAATAAGAAAAGCAAATTCACATGAAAATGAAAAATATCAAACCTAAAAATTTAACGACCTACTTTTGAAATAACACTTCCGTGGAAAAAGATTGTGTTCCAGGCTACATCTAAGCAAAACCTCTCTGACCTTGAAATGCTTACAGAGGACAGAGAATCTGTCTTGTCTCTCTCTCCTACTAAGTTTGGGAGAGGGGACCCCCCTGCTTTCTAAGGCATTGCAGAGCTCACCTGCAAAGGACCAAGCAGAGTTAAACCTTGGGGAAGGGGAAGACTTTAATACTAGTGGGAGAGTCTTTATGGAAGGGTAGGATGAAGAAGAATGGTGCACTATCAGTGAGAAAGAATTGGTGAGAGCTGAATAAAGAGATTAGTTCCAAAATTCACTGGGTTAGGGGAAACCAGTGAGAAATGCCAAAATACACTGGGACTACCAAAAGTGGAAAAGGATCCCTCTTGTCCCACCCAGTGAATATTTCCAAAGTAATCAGTATTTTGACCTCTAATGTCATAGATTAAATAATACCAATATTAAAGGAGCACCTGGGTAGCTCAGTTGGTTAAGTGTCTCACTCTTGATTTTGTCTTAGGTCATAATCTTGCATTTCATGAGTTCAAGCCTCATATTGGGCTCTGCACTGGTGGTGTGCAGCCTGCTTGGGATTCTCTCCCTCTGTGTGTGTGTCTCTCTCAGCCCATCCCCCCTCAAAATAAATAAGTTAACTTAAAAATATTAAAACTTCCTATCTATGAAATAGTATTTCTCATCCATTTAGCTTTTCTCTAAATTCTGTTGATAATATTTTGTTTCCCATCTTTTGCTCAATTGATTCCTAAAGATTTTATGTATTTGGTGCTATTGTGAGTGGTTTTACAGTTAACTTTCTAATTTCTGGTTGCTAGAATATAAGAACATAACTGATTTTTGTATATTAATCTTACATCCAAATATCTTACTAAATTAAATTATTAATTCCAATAGTTTATAGATTAGTTTGGATTTTCTGTGTATAAAATCATGACATCTGATAATAATTAGAGTTTACATCTTCTGTTGGTACTCTATGGTTTTATTTATCTTTGTTTATAAAATTACTAGTGATGTCTGCTTTATCATTTCTCATACTAGTAATTTGTGTTTCTCTTTTTTCTGATGTCAGGTTGTTTGTGTGTGTGTGGTGTGTGTGGTGTGTGTGTGTGTGTGTGTGTGTTTAATCAGTCTGTTTTTTTCTTGATGTCTCTTACTACTTGTTCATCAGTCTGGCAAAATACCAACAATTTAGACTGATGATGTAAAAACAGTATAAGTAACAAAAGCAGGAGGGGAAAAGGGAGAGAAGGAATATGCTTGTTTATATGCTCACGTTTAATATAAGAATCACCAGATATGATGCTGGCAGAATAAGTATTAGATATTTAAACTACTTAATAGTTAAACATATGAAGAAATAAACATTATTAAACTTAAGTTGGGTTGTGGAGGAGAGAGAAGAAAGCAAATTTTATTGTTGCTCATAGTGAAGCAACAAATAAATAACGAAGTTATTATAGAAAAGTATAAACATATAGTTACTGGAAAAATTATAAATTTTCTTAAATATTATAAAATGTAATAAAGGAGAGAAAATAAAGACCACATACTTAATTTATTAGGTCTTTATTTTTTCAACAAATATATGTTGAATAACTTTTGGTGTGTCAGGCAATTTTCCAACCTCTGAAGTATATGAGAAAAAAGATGCATACCTTCCACCAGGGGGAGATAAAAAAGTACAAAGACAGTTATTCTGTCTCCTGTAATCCTCAGGGTTTCAAAACCTTCCCGGGTCCTGAAAGTATACACGTTTGTTTTTTTTTTCTACTAGAGACAGATGATCTTTGTTGAAAGAAGATTCTGTGCTTCCTCTTATGGAAACTGATATAAAATTTGTCTCCTGATTGTATCCCCTTGAGGTTCAACCATTCTCCTGCTGGGGTTTAAGTAGCATATCTTAGCAAATGTCCAACACATAGAAGGCACTCATAATTTGTTGCTGTCATTATTATTGTTCAAGGACCTAGAACTAGTAAATGTTTCAAACTAGACATTTCTGGTAGTGAAATCCCTGGTATTTCCCTCTCTGCCACACTGTCTTTTATAAGAGGCAACATTAACAGCTGATGTATTCCAATTTTTATGCCAGGTGTGTGGGAGTGATGGAAGGCAGATTTGTGGAAGTCAGTCTCAGGAGGACCAGAAAAAAAAATAGTAGGGGCAAATGTTTGGAGCAAACATGGAAGTAGTCAAAATCTGAGAAATGCCAGGGGATTGGCAATACAGGCAAGGCAGTGAGTTAGAACCCAGACAGGCGTTCATGTACCTGATACACACAGATATTGAAATTCAAGTTAAGGTGGAGAGTCTGCTATCAAGCAAGCCAGCAGAACCTAGAGTTGATGACATTAAACTTCCCTTTTGTCTCTACCAGAAGCCAACTTGTTGCCTTCTGCTAAAGCTGGAATGGATCCCAAGATATAGTAAGTCCAGTGTCTGTTGTAACCTTGTGAAAAGGAGAGTAGAGCTTAGGCATAGAATCAGCAGAATCCCCAAGCACTTTTTAAAATTTGAACTTTCCTGGGGGTCTCTGAGAAAGCTTTTTTTCACTCAGATTTGAAACAAATTGAGGAATAAAACAAACAGCAAATGGGAAATTGAAGCATAATCTTGGTAAAGACCAAGTTTAAAGACAGCTTATCATGACATCCAAATGACCTCAGAATTTCACAGACATCCTCACCCAAGCCAGCTCCCCAACTATTACTTCAAAGACAGACCGTGACCGTCTAAACAGCAAAGCAAATATTCCCTAAGAGCATTTTGCTTCTTGTGAGCAATTTACACTCAAAAGGAAAACACCTAATGTGGAACTAAGTATGTTGGCCATTCTCTCTGTTCTCCTGACAACAGACCTTTGTATCTGTTGCCTCTTTTGTTTGGTAAGTCAATGTCCCTCTTTCCCTTATGTTCAAAAAATAACTACTTGCTCTTTAAAATCTCCTCAGAAATCCTTTATTGTATTCCCCAAATTAGATAAAGTGGTCTTCCTGCTCTCACAGCACCTATATTTATCTGTCTCATAATGTAGTAAAACCATGGATTGCGAGTAACTTGTTCTGCAAGTTTTCTGCAAGACGAGCAAACATTTCTAATAAATTTTAACTTGATAAAGGAACAATATCTTGTAATACGAGTAGTACATAATGCCAAATGTCACATGATCACAACTGAGCCAATGGTTCTTGAAATTCGCTTGATATACAAGTGCGTTGGATTACAAGCATGTTTCTGGAATGAATTATGCTCACAAACCAAGGTTTTACTGTACTTCCATTTCATTGTAATTGGCTGATTACTTGTCCATTTCTCTCATACTACTATAAGCTTCCACTATAAGCTTGGATATGTTGGTAAGAGGAAGTCCAGAGCTTTGCCTACCTTACATGAAGATGGGTATAGTGCTGGTTACTTTTCCTTTTATTTTAAAAAAAAAATTATGTTTATTTTAAGAGTGAAAGAGCGTGAGCAGGGAAGGGGCAGAGAGAGAGGGAGACACAGAATCCAAGGCAGGCTCCAGGCTCCAAGCTGTCAGCACAGAGCCCAACGTGGGGCTCAACTCGTGGAACGTGATCTCATGACCCGAGCCGAAGTCAGATGCTCAACTGACTGAGGCGCCCCAGTGCTGGTTATTTTTCTAAACTTGATATCTAGTTCTGCTGAGTTATCCCAAAACTCCTGTCAGTGTTTCAGGGAACTTTTATTTGTCAGAAATTTGACCATATCATGAACACACTTTTCTGAATAAAGTTAACTGAAATACCCTCTTCAAGTGTGCCTTTCTTAAATAGACCTACTAGATAAATCTGTTAGGGAAGAAAGCCTCTTTTCCTCTTCTGAAGGCTGTTTTTTGGAAATACTTCTTGCCTTTCTTTGTGCTTTTACTCATGCCACTCCTGAAGAGCTGGGGTGAATGGAATGTGTGTGGTGTGTGTGTGTGTGTGTGTGTGTGTGTGTATGTGTGTGTGTATAAAACCAAGTTAAACCAACATTTTACTACATACATAGTAAAACCTGGTTTGTGAGCATAATCTATTCTGGAAGCAGGTTTGTAATCCAAAGCACTTGTATATCAAAGCGAATTTCCCCATAAGAAATAATGGAAACTCAGATGATTAATTCCACAACCCAAAAATATTCATATAAAAATGATCACAATATTGTAATATAATGCAAAATAATAACCCCCCTTTTCTTTACATTGTTCTTAAGTTTTAGATGTCAGTCCAAACAAGCTAATCCAGGAGATGACCCATGTGACTGACATCATCTTTCTCTCAAAACCACCCCTCCACTGTTGAACATTATCCTTTCTTTGACCCACTCTGGTGCAACTCAACTCACTTTTCAGGTTTCAGTATGTGAGAAGTAAGGGGATGATTCATTTTCAGAAATACCAAATAAAAGTTATGCTGTCTCGTTGATAGTAGGTTTACACCTATTGTAAATATATATGAAGTCTCCTGCCACAATGGAACCCCAAAACCCTTAGACACTTCACTTCCTGGTTCTTCTTCCCCTCTCCATTTGCAGCCTTATTTTCAAGGGCTTTGCAATGAGCATGGTGCCAAAGAACAAAGGGAGGAGGGACTGAAAGTCTCAGGGAACGTACGTTTGTTCAACTCAGACTATTTTTTTGCCTTACATGGGCATAGGCAACATCCAGGTAAGGCTGTAACCTCTGTAGTACTCAGCCAATGAGGAATCAGCAGAGGGACTTGAATGTTAGAAAATAAATTGCCTGCTGTAACTGCCCTGAGTGTGCCTGTCCATCAGACACCTGCTCTTATGAGAACATTGTTTAAAGCCTCACTTCACTGTCCTGAGTCTCTGTGTCCCTCCTTTGATTGGGTCTATGGGTTAATTCCTCACAAGTATAAATTTAATTGTCCTAGGAAAGTATTCTCTCATTTACTTCTCTAAACTAGGTTAGGCCCTCCTGTAAAATGCTTCCATTATATTCTTTGAAATTTTTACTTCATTTGCTCATTGTCCATTTCCTCTGGGGGTAGAGATCATGGCCTTCTGAGCCTAGCAGAAAGCCTGGAGCACTGCCCACAATTGGTACTTGATAAATATTTGTTGAATGAATAAACTCTATGATCAGAAAGACTTGATTTCTCATGTAAGTAGATCCTTCCTGTAACATCTCTCAAACAGTCCTTCTGACACTCCCAGACCTGTCTGAAATCTAGCATGAGCACATCATAAACTCAAGGCTTTTGCTATGTGAGGTTTTGTTAAGTAGATCGTGAATCCATGTTTCATACCCCACAGGAGACTTCCTTTCTAAAAGATCATGGAAGGTAGGCAAAAATCCTATAAACACATAACCTCTGTACAGTTGGACTTCTTGTTTGATGTCTTTGATTGGAGTCAATGGAGGAACTTTCAGGTAAACAAACCTGGAGGACCTGAGCAAATAAGAAAGAGATGAGAACAGGAAAACTACCACAAATGACTCAATCAACTACGCAGGTGTTGTCAAGGGCCCAGGTGGGTGCTGGCTCCTGAGGCAGAACAGGTGACTCACACCCCTCAGGAGGTCACAGTTTATAACCTGTAGATCCACGGACCTATTTTCAGAAAATGCAGCTGTATGCACCTCTGCTGTGGCAGCTGCTGCCATCAGGACACCTGCTGAAGCAAGAGGAAGATGTTTCTTTTATTAAGGCAACAGACACATGGCATCACTTGTCCACTTACCCTCTGTGCTATTGTTTTGCTCACTAACTTCCGCACCAACATTTATTAAACATTCACTGGGGGCCAGTCTCTGTGCTACGCCAAATGAAGTAACAAGATACAACTTCTTTTTCTGTTTCTTGTTCTTTTTCCTTTTCTATAGAAAAAGCAACGTTAATGTAAATTCACATTGGAATAATATTGGTGTCCTCTATTTTGCTTATCTTCTATTTACAGCTAATCTGCCAAGCAGAACTTAAAGTCAAACCCCTACCCCATCAGGCCTCTTACAGACACGGCAGAATAGAAGGAAATTTATGGACCCCTGTTCACTGGGAACTTACAGCACAGTTGAAACAACAGGATGCAATCATTAAAAAAAAAAAGTCCTTTATCCTTTTTTCTATTTCTCATTTCTGCAAATCTAGTCTTAAAAATCCATTTTTTTTTCTCTAAGAAGCTGAGCAGGCAAGTAACATCATAAAAAGCTACTTAATATTCTTTGTTCTTTCCTGGTGGCAATTTTTATTTCATTGGGAATTTGTGCAGTGTCAGGTTTTACCCCCTACTATCCTGAACAATTGACTCTTTCACTCTTCATCTGTGCCTCCTTCAACTCTCTTACTTTATTGATTGCTGGTTTGCAAGCTTAGAGAACATCTTGCTAGCAAGCTGCCTACACTGATCATACCGGTTCTGATCTTTTGAGAGCAACTGGGTTTTCACAAATGTTCATTAATAATGGTCTCAATCTAAAGGGCAGAGCTCCTGGCTCTTATTTCTTCCAATCTGGGGTTTCCATTTCTCATTTGGTTGCAGTCAACTGAATAAACAAGGCTTGTTCATATTTATTGTTTGCTAAGATAAGCAGGATGTTCAGTCATGAGTGTTGCTGGTATTGTAGGGAATTACACGTTTCACTTTAAGGCAGGATGGCTTTGTGATGGATGGTTCCCTGAGCTCTTTCAACTCTGCTTTCTGCTGTTTCTCTTTCTCCATTCAGTTGCACACTGCTGTTCATCTTGCAAGATGTCTAACATTTTGAGAGCTGGGACAAAACACTAAAAGATAGACGGAGCTGCTGAAAGAGAGAACTAGTTCAAGTGGATTGGCATGTTCCTGGAGATGTGACAAGCTAGTTACTCATTCATGTGTCAGATACTGTACCTATCTGACCTTGTTTAGTCCGCACAAAGCTATATGAAATAGATGCATTTCACCGACATGAAGCTGAGGCTTGAGGCATTTAAATATCCTCATCAAAGTGCCAAAATTACTGGAAAGTAGAGCTCAAGTGAGCCTGGAATTGTTGCTTATCCTCAAGCTCATACATGTTGCTGCACACCCCATGGAGCCTTTGCCACAGTGCATTATTGTTACCTCTTCCCTTTACTTTCTCTCAGTGGATCTCTGAATTCTTAAAGAATGCAGACTCCGTCCTTTCTATCCCAAGAAACTACTTGAATTCCTGACACATTGTGGGCACTCAATAATACGCATGGAGAGCATAGATGAATGAATGCATCTGTTTGCCCCACCTACCACAGCTTGTAACAATCAAATCGACCTAATATAAAGCAGGCACTTTTAGTAATGAAGTACTATACAATGTAAGTTGACGATGACATTGGTAACATTTTAGTTTCATTACTAGCTTATATCTTTTGAAATAAAATACTGTATTCTACTAACTTTTTATGTCCTCCATGCCACCCAGCTGGATCCTAAGGGTTGGAAGCCTTTTTATAAGTATTAGTTCATTGAATGAATTTAGGATGATCTGTTATAGTAAGACATGAAAAGCCCATAACAAGCATTTGTTTTTAAAGATCACTTCTGGCAAAAAGGGTGGCTATTTTGGGAGGGGATGGGTATAAACATAATGAGACTAGATCAGAAGCCATAGAGGATAAATTATGAAGTCCTGACTCTCAAAGATGTCAAGATGTTGAAGCAACGTCTTTTTACATATATGCCTAATCTCCCAAGGTATACAATAAAATGTATAGAAATCAGAACAATAATTATTAACATGTCTGGAGGGACTGAATCCTTTTCAGGTGGTCATAAGTGAATTTAGTAATATTAAAAAAACAATGTCCTAAAAAGACATGCAAACATATTTTTAACATAGGTATTTTTGTTTGAAAGCTTTTGCAAAAAAATAGACTGTCCAATTAGCGTTCAATTGTTCAACAGTAAGTGGGAATGGCAGGTTGTTTGTACCTTTCCCTTTAGGATAAAGCTCCTCTGGGCCCTTCCCATCTGCTTCTGCTTTGGTTTGAGGCAATTTCTCTATTTCAATCTGTATATGGGTTCTACTTTCATTTCATGTTTCACTTGCCTTGTGTACGAAGAAAATGCCAAATCTTAGAACTGAGAAATGAGATGCCGTAATGCTAGTTCTGCTTCTTGTGTTGTCATAGTGTTTTAAATATTGAAGAGGAGGATCCAGCTAAAAAATCATTTTCTAGGTATTGATGTTAATATTGCTATTAAATAAAGCAACAGAGTGCTTGCCTATCATTCCACAGTTGGCAAACTAATCCACCATACGGTTTCAGAATATCTTTTTGATTATATCACAAGGAATATAAATCTTTTTGAATACAAAAATGGCCTTCATATTAAAAATTATCAATTAAATGGACCCATAAAAATGAAAACGATGCCCAAATGTTCCAATTATTGCTTATAATTCAGGAAATCTGTCTTAAAGAAAAAGGTGCCAGAATGATGTAAAAAGAGATTGAAATAATAAAGAGCATAGAAAATAAAGGAGGGAATGACATTTGACTGTACTCAGCATATACTTATATATATGTACCCACATGCTTTCATATATAATGTTAATCTGCCAGAAAAACACTGGGCAAATAGGTGTTAGATGTGAGTTGATCTTTTTTTAATTTTTTTTTTCAACGTTTTATTTATTTTTGGGACAGAGAGAGACAGAGCATGAACGGGGGAGGGGCAGAGAGAGAGAGGGAGACACAGAATCGGAAACAGGCTCAGGCTCTGAGCCATCAGCCCAGAGCCTGACGCGGGGCTCGAACTCACGGACTGAGAGATGGTGACCTGGCTGAAGTCGGACGCTTAACCGACTGCGCCACCCAGGCACCCCCGAGTTGATCTTTTTTTAAGTGGATGGCTAGCAGAGCAGGAACAAAACAAAATGGAACAAAATATAACTGAGAAAGAGACAGAGAGACCTAATTAGAAAGCTCATTAAGAGGAATCTCAGGTGAGAAGCAAGGAAGATGGCGGCGTAGGAGGACGCTGGGCTCACCGCGCGTCCTGCTGATCACTTAGATTCCACCTACACCTGCCTAAATAACCAGAAAACCGCCAGAGGATTAGCAGAACGGAGTCACCGACCCAAGTGCCGACGAGAGGCCCACGGAAGAGGGTAGGAAGGGCGGCGAGGCGGTGCGCGCTCCACGGACTGGCGGGAGGGAGCCGGGCGGAGGGGCGGCTCGCCAGCCAAGCAGAGCCCTCAAGTCCGGCTTGCAAAAGCGGAGGGGCCTGACGACTGTGTTCCAACAGCAGGCGAGACTTAGCGTCTGGGAGGTCATAAGTTAACAGCTCTGCTCGGAAAGCGGGAAGGCTGGAGGACAAAGGGAGGGTGAGCTGCGGAGCCCCCAGACGACAGAGCTCAGTTTGGCGGGGAACAAAGGCGCTCGCCAGCGCCATCTCCCCCGCCCATCCCCCAGCCAAAATCCCAAAGGGAACCGGTTCCGGCCAGGGAAATTGCTCGCTCCGCGCAAACACCCAACTCTGTGCTTCTGCGGAGCCAAACCTCGGCAGCGGATCTGACTCCCTCCGGCTGCCACAGGGCCCCTCCTGAAGTGGATCACCTAAGGAGAAGCGAGCTAAGCCCTGCCCCCCCTCCCGCCGTGCACCTTGCCTTCCCACCCCAGCTAATACGCCAGATCCCCAGCATCACAAGCCTGGCAGTGTGCAAGTAGCCCAGACGGGCCACGCCACCCCACAGTGAATCCCGCCCCTAGGAGAGGGGAAGAGAAGGCACACACCAGTCTGACTGTGGCCCCAGCGGTGGGCTGGGGGCAGACATCAGGACGGACTGCGGCCCCCGCCCACCAACTCCAGTTATACACCACAGCACAGGGGAAGTGCCCTGCAGGTCCTCACCACACCAGGGACTATCCAAAATGACCAAGCGGAAGAATTCCCCTCAGAAGAATCTCCAGGAAATAACAACAGCTAATGACCTGATCAAAAGGATTTAAATAATATAACAGAAGTGAATTTAGAATAATAGTCATAAAATTAATCACTGGGCTGGAAAACAGTATACAGGACAGCAGAGATCTCTTGCTACAGAGATCAAGGGACTAAGGAACAGTCACGAGGAGCTGAAAGCGCTTTAAACGAAATGCAAAACAAATGGAAACGACGACAGCTCGGATTGAAGAGGCAGAGGAGAGAATAGGTGAACTAGAAGATAAAGTTATGGAAAAAGAGGAAGCTGAGAGAAAGAGAGATAAAAAATCCAGGAGTATGAGGGGAAATTAGAGAACTAAGGGATACACTAAAAGAAATAATATACGCATAATTGGTATCCCAGAGGAGGAAGAGAGAGGGAAAGGTGCTGAGGGGTACTTGAAGAAATTATAGCTGAGAACTTCCCTGAACTGGGGAAGGAAAAAGGCATTGAATCCAAGAGGCACAGAGAACTCCCTTCAGACGTAACTTGAATCGATCTTTCTGCACGACATATCATAGTGAAACTGGCAAAATACAAGGATAAAGAGAAAATTCTGAAGCAGCAAGGGGTAAACGTGCCCTCATATATAAAGGGAGACCTAAAAGACTCGTGACTGATCTCTCTTTTGAAACTTGGCAGGCCAGAAAGGATTGGCACGAGACCTTTAATGTGCTGACACAGGAAAAATATGCAGCCGAGAATCCTTTATCCAGCAAGTCTGGTCATTTAGAATAGAAGGAGAGATAAAGGTCTTCCCAAACAAACAAAAACTGAAGGAATTTGTCACCACTAAACGAGCCCTACAAGAGATCCTAAGGGGGACCCTGTGAGACAAAGTACCAGAGACATCACTACAAGCATAAAACTACAGACATCACAATGGATTCTAAACCCGTATCTTTCTATAATAACACTGAATGTAACGGATTAAATGCGCCAACCAAAGACATAGGGTATCAGAATGGATAAAAAAACAAGACCCATCTATTTGCTGTCTACAAGAGACTCATTTTAGACCTGAGGGCACCTTTAGATTCAGAGTGAGGGATGGAGAACTATTTATCATGCTACTGGAAGCCAAAAGAAAGCTGGAGTAGCCATACTTATATCAGACAAACTAGACTTTAAATTAAAGGCTGTACAAGAGATGAAGAAGGACATTATATAATAGTTACAGGGTCTATCCATCAGGAAGAGCTAACAATTATAAATGTCTATGCGCCGAATACCGGAGCCCCCAAGTATATAAAACAATTACTCATAACAGAAGCAACCTTATTGATAAGAATGTGGTAATTGCAGGGGACTTTAACACCCCACTTACAGAAATGGATAGATCATCTAGACACACAGTCAATAAAGAAACAAGGGCCCTGAATGAGACATTGGATCAGATGGACTTGACAGATATTTAGAACTCTGCATCCCAAAGCAACAGAATTACTTTCTTCTCGAGTGCACATGGAACATTCTCCAAGATAGATCATATACTGGGTCACAAAACAGCCCTTCATAAGTTTACAAGAATTGAAATTATACCATGCATACTTTCAGACCACAATGCTATGAAGCTTGAAATCAACCACAGGAAAAAGTCTGGAAAACCTCCAAAAAGCGTGGAGGTTAAAAAACATCCCACTAACGAATAAATGGGTCAACCAGGCAATTTGAGAAGAAGTTAAAAGATATAAGGAAACAAATGAAAATGAAATACAACAATGCAAACCCTTCGGGATGCAGCAAGGGCAGTCCTGACAGGGAAATACCTTGCAATCCAGGCCTATCTCCAGAAACAAGAAAATCCCAAATACAAAATCTAACAGCACACCTAAAGGAACTAGAAGCAGAACAGCAAAGGCAGCCTAAACCCAGCAGAAGAAGAGAAATAATAAAGATCAGAGCAGAAATAAAACAATATGAATCTAAAAAAACTGTAGAGCAGATCAACGAAACCAAGAGTTGGTTTTTTGAAAAAATAAACAAATTGACAACCTCTAGCCAGGCTTCTCAAAAAGAAAAGGGAGATGACCCAAATAGATAAATCATGAATGAAAATGGAATTATTACAACCATCCCTCAGAGATACAAACAATTATCAGGGAATACTATGAAAAATTATATGCCAACAAATTGGACAACCTGGAGAAATGGACACATTCCTGACACCCACACTCTTCCAAAACTCAATCAGGAGGAAATAGAAAGCTTGAACAGACCCATAACCAGCGAAGAAATGGAATCGGTTATCAAAATCTCCCAACAAATAAGAGTCCAGGACCAGATGGCTTCCCAGGGGAGTTCTACCAGACATTTAAAGCAGAGATAATACCTATCCTTCTCAAGCTATTCCAAGAAATAGAAAGGGAAGGAAAACTTCCAGACTCATTCTATGAAGCCAGTATTACTTTGATTCCTAAACCAGACAGAGACCCAGTAAAAAAAGAGAACTACAGGCCATATCCCTGATGAATATGGATGCAAAAATTCTCAATAAGATACTAGCAAATCGAATTCAACAGCATATAAAAAGAATTATTCACCATGATCAAGTGGGATTCATTCCTGGGATGCAGGGCTGGTTCAACATTCGCAAATCAATCAACGTGATACATCACATTAACAAAAAAAAAGAGAAGAACCATATGATCCTGTCAATCGATGCAGAAAAGGCCTTTGACAAAATCCAGCACCCTTTCTTAATAAAAACCCTTGAGAAAGTCGGGATAGAAGGAACATACTTAAAGATCATAAAAGCCATTTATGAAAAGCCCACAGCTAACATCATCCTCAACGGGGAAAAACTGAGAGCTTTTTCCCTGAGATCAGAACACGACAGGGATGCCCACTCTCACCGCTGTTGTTTAACATAGTGCTGGAAGTTCTAGCATCAGCAATCAGACAACAAAAGGAAATCAAAGGCATCAAAATTGGCAAAGATGAAGTCAAGCTTTCGCTTTTTGCAGATGACATGATATTATACATGGAAAATCCGATAGACTCCACCAAAAGTCTGCTAGAACTGATACATGAATTCAGCAAAGTTGCAGGATACAAATCAATGTCCAGAAATCAGTTGCATTCCTTATACACTAATAGGAAGCAACAGAAAGACAAATAAAGAAAATGATCCCATTCACAATTGCACCAAGAAGCATAAAATACCTAGGAATAAATCTAACCAAAGATGTAAAGGATCTGTATGCTGAAAACTATAGAAAGCTTATGAAGGTAATTGAAGAAGACTTAAAGAAATGGAAAGACATTCCCTGCTCATGGATTGGAAAAATAAATATTGTCAAAATGTCAATACTACCCAAAGCTATCTACACATTCAATGCAATCCCAATCAAAATTGCACCAGCATTCTTCTCGAAATTAGAACAAGCAATCCTAAAACTCATATGGAACCACACAAGGCCCCGAATAGCCAAAGGAATTTTGAAGAAGAAGACCAAAGCAGGAGGCATCACAATCCCAGACTTTAGCCTCTACTACAAAGCGTCATCATCAAGACAGCATGGTATTGGCACAAAAACAGACACACAGACCAATGGAATAGAATAGAAACCCCAGAACTAGACCCACAACGTATGGCCAACTCATCTTTGACAAAGCAGGAAGAACATCCAATGGAAAAAAGACGCCTCTTTAACAATGGTGCTGGGAGAACTGGACAGCAACATGCAGAAGGTTGAAACTAGACCACTTTCTCACACCATTTACAAAAATAAACTCAAAATGGATAAAGGACCTAAATGTGAGACAGGAAACCATCAAAACCTTAGAGGAGAAAGCAGGAAAAGACCTCTCTGACCTCAGCCGTAGCAATCTCTTCCTCGACACATCCCCAAAGGCAAGGGAATTAAAAGCAAAAGTGAATTACTGGGACCTTATGAAGATAAAAAGCTTCTGCACAGCAAAGGAAACAACCAACAAACTAAAAGGCAACCAACGGAATGGGAAAAGATATTTGCAAATGACATATCGGACAAAGGGCTAGTATCTAAAATCTATAAAGAGCTCACCAAACTCCACACCCGAAAAACAAATAACCCAGTGAAGAAATGGGCAGAAAACATGAATAGACACTTCTCTAAAGAAGACATCCAGATGGCCAACAGGCACATGAAAAGATGTTCAGCGTCGCTCCTTATCAGGGAAATACAAATCAAAACCACACTCAGGTATCACCTCACGCCAGTCAGAGTGGCCAAAATGAACAAATCAGGAGACTATAGATGCTGGAGAGGATGTGGAGAAACGGGAACCCTCTGCACTGTTGGTGGGAATGCAAATTGGTGCAGCCGCTCTGGAAAGCAGTGTGGAGGTTCCTCAGAAAATTAAAAATAGACCTACCCTATGACCCAGCAATAGCACTGCTAGGAATTTATCCAAGGGATACAGGAGTACTGATGCATAGGGCACTTGTACCCCAATGTTCATAGCAGCACTCTCAACAATAGCCAAATTATGGAAGAGCCTAAATGTCCATCAACTGATGAATGGATAAAGAAATTGTGGTATATATACACAATGGAATACTATGTGGCAATGAGAAAAATGAAATATGGCCCTTTGTAGCAACGTGGATGGAACTGGAGAGTGTAATGCTAAGTGAAATAAGCCATACAGAGAAAGACAGATACCATATGGTTTCACTCTTTTGTGGATCCTGAGAAACTTAACAGGAACCCATGGGGGAGGGGAAAGGAAAAAAAAAAAAAAAAGAGGTTTAGAGTGGGAGAGAGCCAAAGCATAAGAGACTGTTAAAAACTGAGAACAAACTGAGGGTTGATGGGGGGTGGAGGGAGGGGAGGGTGGTGATGGGTATGAGGAGGGCACCTTTTGGGATGAGCACTGGGTGTTGTATGGAAACCAATTTGTCAATAAATTTCATAAAAAAATAAATAAATAAAAAAAAAGAGGATCTCAAAGTTCCTTGTCAATATTGATTGAGTAAATATTCTCATTTCATTGGAAGAAAACTGATGCTTGGTGTGTTTGAGGCAGTTGCCAAGAGTCACACATTACCAGAGCTGGGCAGTAATGCATATGTTGTACTATCTCAGTTATGGCCTCTTGACCCAATGTATTTTGCCTTTTGAGGGAAGCAGAGTGCCATACTGGGAAAATCACTAGTCTAAGATTACAACAAAAAATACAAAACAACTTGTACTGAGGCTTAGTTCTCCCCCTGACTAAATGGAGAACATTGAGAAAGTCTTTAGAATTTTCAGGACTTCAGCTTCTTGCATAAGTAGAATACCTACAGTGACAAAGTACTAGACTAGATATGAGATCAGTTTTTAAATGGTGATTTGCTGCAGAAGGAACTTCAAATTTTCAAAACTGCAAGCTGACATCTTGTAATCCTCAATGCATCACTATATATAGATGTAAAGAAATCCACCCTAAGTGATAAAGTGCATGAGACTCCACAGGAATGAAAAATCACTTCTTTCTGTTTCATTTACACCCGTTCACTCTTATGCTGAATAAAGCCTCCCTCATTTTAGTTGAAACTTGCTAATCAAAACATATTGAGAATGCAAGGGAGAAATCACTGGAAAATCCTCAGTACCTCAAACTTAACCTCTTCCTAAATAAACTGTTATCTTTATGCCTGATTAAGCCTTTTCTGCCTGTCTTCTCCTAAAAAAATGTTTATCCAGGGGCGTCTGGGTGGCTCAGTCGACTAAGTGACTTCAGCTCAGGCCATGATCTCACATTTTGTGGGTTCAAGCCCTGCATCAGGCTCTCTGCTGATAGCTCAGAGTCTGGAGCCTGCTTCGGATTCTGTGTCTCCCCCTCTTTCTGCCACTTCCCTGCTCATGCTCTGTCTCTCTCTTAAAATTAAATAAACATTTTTAAAAAAATTAAAAAATGTTTATCCAATGGTTGTAGTTAGAAACCTCAGTCACCTTTTATTTCTTCCTCTCTATTCTCCAAGTCAAACCTTTTACTTTGGTTTCGTGAATTGGGGTTTAGCTACTCCTTCTCATGGAATATGGGCATATGTTTTAACCACATCTTCTGTTGTGCCTTTACCTCCACAGCCATCCAAACTCCCTTTATTTCATCAGTGAAACTTTAAAGTGGTTCTGACCTGTCTTCTTGCCCA
Organism: Lynx canadensis; assembly: GCF_007474595.2. Classification (NCBI taxonomy): domain Eukaryota; kingdom Metazoa; phylum Chordata; class Mammalia; order Carnivora; family Felidae; genus Lynx; species Lynx canadensis. Next base: position 65,750,849 of record NC_044309.1, read on the forward strand.
CAGCCATTCTCATCATTGTATATTTCCCCGCTGTGCTCTATGCCCAATAAATTCAAATCCAAACCCTTCTCGTGATCTAAGAAGACTTTGACAGGTATTAAATATTTTTTAGAACTTAACTCAGAAATTCTAACTTCATTTGCTCATGTTCATCTTTTCCATCATCCACAAACTTTGCAAGTATAGCCATTGCTATACTTCTCACGATTCTTGAACATGGGATTTTTCCATGACTCTGTGCCCTTGTCCATGTTATTGTATACGCAATTCTCTTCCAACTTTCTAGAAAGTTTCCTTTTACTTTCCTTACCCATTATTTACTGTTTAAACTTGGACTATCATTATTCTTTAACCTTCCTTTTCTCTACACATTTATTTTTTTTTCCTGCAATATAATTCACATAACAGAAATTCACCACCTTAATGTGCATACTTCAGTGACTTTTAGTATATTAATTAGTTTGTGCAACCATCATCTCTATCTCATTCCAGAACATTTTCATCATCCCCAAAAGAAACCCCAATCCCATTAGCAGTTATTCTCCATTTACCTGTCCTGTTCACTCCCTGGTCTATTTCTACCTCTACAGATTTGTCTATTGGTGAACATTTTATGTAAATGGAGTCATACAATGTGTGACCTTTTGTATCTAGCTTCTTTTCCTTAGCGTGATATTTTCAAGGTTCATCCGTGCTATAGGAGGTATCAGTGCTCCTTCTTTTTAGGGCTGAATAATATGCATTATATGGATACACCCACATTTTGTTTATTCATCGATTTAATTTGCTTTATTAATATTACTACAAGTTTCTAATAAGCATCTTCTCTATTCTTGAGCCCCACTATCCAGAGGAAACCATTTTCACTCTTTTTATTCTCTTGATATTTACATTCATTTCCAAAACAAGCTATTACTTTTTATTTAAATTTTAGACACAATCTATTGGTAGAGAAATACTCAGCACTAGTTCCATCCTATCCACACTTTTCTCCCTCTCCATTTCAGATTATTTTACAAGTTTTTGTTATTTCAATATCCAGTGTGCAAATCACTATGTTGTGTAAATATTTTCCAGAGCTGACCCATCTGAGTTAGCACATTATTTATGACCACATAATACTAATTATAATATATCTAACTATTATACATGAATGTGTGTATCTGTGCATGTGTAGTATTCATGGCTGATCCCTGGGTTTGCAGTATTGTCTATTCAGAAGTCTGAGAACATTGTGATTCCCCGTTTGTTGGTTTTTACTTGTTTTGGCTTGTTGTTTTTTGTTTGTTTTGTTTTGGTTTTTTTTTTCTTGTTTTAGTTTAGTTTGTTGTTGTTGTTGTTGTTGTTGTTATTCTGGTTGAATATTTTTAGAAACTTCTCTATACCCTCCAGGTTCTAGGTAAAAAGTATATGTGTATATTTTGTTTACTGTGTGGGCCACTTTGTGATCTAGAAACTCATGTCCTTCACTTACACAAATTTTTATTGTATTATTCTTTGGTAATTTTTTTAGCTTTGTTATTCTGATTTGGATTGCTTGGAATTACTCCCTGGTTATTTTTTTTTTTCTATAATAAATGTCTTGGTCTTTTTTCTACTATTTTCTGTGAAAACTCTTAAGCAGATTTATCAATTTTTTCTTTAGATTTAAAAAAATTAGTTCCCCTATTTAAAATCTCTAAGAACTCTGTATTTTAAAAAAAAAGTTTTATTTAAACTTCAGGTAGTTAACACACAGTATATATTAGTTTCAGGGTACAATATCATGATTCAACACTTCTGTACAACACCTGGTGCTCATCATAACAAGTGCCCTTCTTAATCTCTGTCACCTACTAAATCCATGCCCCCACCCATCTCCCCTTTGGTACCGATCAGTTTGTTCTTTATAGCTAAGAGTCTGTTTCTTGATTAGACTCTCTCCCTTTTTTTCTCCCTTTTTACACTTGTTGTGTTTCTTAAATTCCACATGAGTGGAATCATGTGGTATTTCTCCTTCTCTGACTGACTTATTTTGCTTAGAATAATACTCCTTAGCTCCACCCATGGCATTGCAAATGACAAGATTTCATTCTTTTTTATGGCTAAGTAATAGTCCATTGTGTGTGTGTGTATGTGTGTGTGTGTGTGTAGTCATCAGTGAATGACACTTGAGCATTTTCCATAATTTGGCTATTGTAAATAAACTACTATAACACTAGGGTGCATGTATCCCTTTGAATTAGCATTTTGTATTCTTTGGGTAAATACCTAGTAGTGCAATTGCTGGATTATAGGGTAGTTCTATTTTAACTTCTTGAGGAAACTGCATACTGTTTTCTAAAATGGCTGCACCAGTTTGCATTCCCACCAACACTGCAAAGGGGTTGCCTTTAGCCATTCTGACAGGTGTGAGGTGATATCTCATTGAAGTTTTGATTTATACTTCCCTGATGACCATTGATATTGGAATCTCTTTTCATGTTCCTGTTGGCCATTTGGATATCTTCTTTGGAAAGATGTCTATTCATCTTCTGTCCATTTCTTAACTGGATTATTTGCTTTATGGGTGTTGAGTTTGAAAGTTCATTGGATTATTCACTAAGAACCTTGTCTTATCCTTGTCTTTTCTCTTAATGTTTTTCTTAGAGAATAAAATGTTGTCTGGTTTCATGGATGCATTCTCTTTCTGAGGTTTTTTTCCTATTTGTTACTTTTGGTTTCTATATTTCTGAACTTTTCTCAGATCTTCAGTAATCCTTAGTTATCCATTTATGACTCAATAAAATAGAAGGCATAAGATAATATTATCACTTCTATTTTTTGGGGGGTGGATGGGCAAGGGACATTTCTCTTGAATAATGCCATAGTCCAACTATAATCTTGACTAGTTATTCTTTCAATCTAATGTTTAGCCAGCATCCTGGGGTTTTACCATTTTTCAATTACATCACCTTTGTGATGGATATTCTGTTTGCCACGTTTTTCCCATTTTTGGTATCTTCTCTCATTTTATATAGGAGGCCTGAAAAAAGATTTGTAAGAAGTCATCCTTTTTGTAATATTGTATATATGAAAATAGGCTTTTTCTGCATTCACACTTGATGGGTGATTTGCCTGCATATAAAATACTAGATTATTTTTTTTCTGAATTAAAAAAGCAATAATTAATTTTCGATTAGCTTCTACTATTAAGAATTCCAAACTCACCCTGATTCCAAATTACCCTTTATGTTAATTACCCTCTCCCAACTTTGGAAACCTACACCATCATCTATTTGTCCCCAGCATTGTGAAGTTTACTTTTCCTTCTCTGGAGGAGAGCATATGCTAATTTTGATACTGTTTGAGAACAAGGCACTATTACCTCTAATCTTTCATAGTGATTCTTTCCATGTCCTCAGGTAATTTTCTGACATATAAGCTGCTTAGAACTTGGCTGAAGACTTGAGATAGACCGTCTACTGATCTCTGGAGTTCTCTCACCACACAGCTCTCTTCTCTCTGGTACCCTGTCTTACTAATTCTAGCCAACTTTGTATCCAGACTCTCAGCTTTGCCTGCAAACCTCAGGGAATCCACTGCATTGCACTTGGGTTCCCCCTCCTTGCCCCATTTCCAAGAAAACTCTTTCAATCAGTAAACAGGGGCAATCACGGGTCTCATTTCTTTTTTCCCTCCATTAATCAGGGATTGCTGTCTTTTGCTTTCTGTTGGTACTTTGAAAACCATTGTTTCATATATTTTATCTGGTTATTTCAGATGGGAGGGTGAATACAGTTCCCATTATGCCATCTTGATTGGAAATAGCCATCTCCTCAAGTATTTATTTCATTTGTTGTTTTATATGGGTTTCTTACCAGTAACCTGTGGTACATAAAGAAGGTAATCGATGCTAATGACATAATAGAAGCCAACAGGTATTACATTGTTAACCTATGTCAAGAACAGTTCCTTTTTTTTTAATCTAAAAATTTTTTTTAATGTTTACTTATTTTGAGACAGAGTGCAAGTGGGGGAGGGGCAGAAGAGAGGGAGACACAGAATTTGAAACAGGTTCCAGGCTCTGAGCTGTCAGCACAGAGCCCTATGTGAGGCTGGAACACACGAAACGTGAGGTCATGACCTGAGCCGAAGTTGACGCTTAACTGAATGAGCTACCCAGGTGCCCCACGTCAGGAACAGTTCTAAGAACATTACATACATTTAATGTACTTAATCCTCACAACCACCCTATAAGATGTATACTAGCATTTGTACTAGTGTGTATGCCCATTTTAGAGACAGAAATACCAAAACACAGAGTGGAAAGGTAGAACATGGTAAATCTGGAATATGAATCCAAGTGCTCTTATTTTTTTTTTTCAACGTTTATTTATTTTTGGGACAGAGAGAGACAGAGCATGAACGGGGGAGGGGCAGAGAGAGAGGGAGACACAGAATCGGAAACAGGCTCCAGGCTCTGAGCCATCAGCCCAGAGCCTGACGCGGGGCTCGAACTCAGGGACCGCGAGATCGTGACCTGGCTGAAGTCGGACGCTTAACCGACTGCGCCACCCAGGCGCCCCCCAAGTGCTCTTAACATTCATGTAATATCTCCACTTCAGAGCAGAGGTTCTCAAGTGACCATGTTCCAATTTACCTTGGAAACTTTTAAATAGACAAATTCTCTGGGCACCTTTACAAAGTTATTGAATTGGGAGTCTGCAGGGGTCAGACTCAGAAATCTGTAATTTTAAGGAGCACCCACAAGAGAATTCTAATGTATACCCAGTTTTGTAAACAGCTTACTGTCCTAGAGATGGCTTTTAAAGTTTAAAGTTTAAAGAAAAAAGTTGAAAGTGTTATTTACACACATTGTTTTCCTTGAAGATGGTTTTGCCTTCTATCCACAGCACAAATTTAATTAGGAGTTTTAAAACATTTTATCATTCTTGTACTTCTGGTTTTATTTATTTTTTCCATTCCCCTCACTGTAGGGAAGTCTCTTTTATTTACTAGGGGATGATGTTTCAGAACACATAGGTCTGAGTTTGAATGATGGCTTTATTACGTTTTTAGATATAGAACAATCAGCAAGCCATCAGTCTCTGAGTCTTAGTTGACTTATCAGTAAAATGGAGGAAATAATACGCATGGGTGTTATTTTGAGGACACAATAAAATGATACGTGTAGAGTCCTTAGCACATTATAGATGTTTATTAAATGGTAGCTGATGTGTTTATTTAGCACTCAGATACAAACTTAAAGCTGTAAATTATTTATTGACATGTAGTGTTGGAAATATTACTAAGCATATTTTATCAAATTTAAGGTATGCTTGATTGTGCAATTCACCATTATTTCAGTACCACTGAGAAATTAAAAATAATTCACTGCCAACTAACCTTTCACACAAGGTTTCTCACCACTGAGAGTTGTTATTTTATGTTTTTTTAAAAGAACTCTTCTAGACTTTTAAAATTATGTCTTATGTACTATATAAGCCAAAAAAAAAAAAGGTTTCATGTATTTCTAAAATTCCCATACATTTAGAGTCTAAATTTTATGAAATACTTTTAGACTGACAGCTATTGGTACCCACAATTTTCAAAACATCGTCCTCTGTGCAAAAGTATATTCATGGGGTGCCTGGGTGGCTCTGTCGGTTAAGCATCTGACTTCTGCTCGGGTCATGATCTCACTGCTCATGAGTTCCAGCCCCGCATCAGGCTCTGTGCTGACAGCTCAGAGCTTGGAGCCTGCTTTAGATTCTGTGACTCCCTCTCTCTCTCTGCCCCTCCCCTGCTCATGCTCTGTCTCTCTCTGTCTCTCAAAAGATAAACGTGAAAAATTTTTTAAAAATTATATTCATTAAAAATATGTATTTAATTAAACTGTTCAATTTAATTAATAAGTTCAATTTAATTATTTAATTAAATAGGTTTCCCCAAAGCATTTATTATCCAAAAATTGAAACATACAGAGACATTCAAAGAATACCACAATGAACACTTATGAATATTCTCCACCTGGACTCAATCATTGAGGTGTTGTACCTGCTGACTAACAGCAACTTCATAACACCATCAGTCTTAAGTATGTCCCAATTTCAGAACTATTTGAAACATTTGAGAAAATGGGTGCATTGTAGAATAAAGATATATTTTTACTCTATTGCATGTATGTAATATGAGCACCTTACATTTCTAGGCTATTTACAGAGTAAGTTCATTTTTATACCCTTGAGCAGCAAGTTCAGAGATTTTCAACAGTATTATAAATACTGACTGACTTACTGACTCAATAGATTGTTGGCACATTGACCATGATAGAAGAATATGGAAAAAGTAAGTCTCAAGTGTCAAAATTCTAACACTGTTTCTCTTTTATTCAGATTAACTGAAGGCCAAATATACGATTAAGTGGAAGTTCAAAGGCAAAAATGAAAAACCTAAGCTGTGCCCAGATTTTGCTATTGAACCTTAGGCATTGTATTCAATCTCCTTCTGCAGCAGTTTTTACCATCTGTTAGGAAAGGACTGTTGGTATCTTGTGGGTATTGCTTAAAAAATGTCATTGAAACTTTCCTCTACCTCGAGGATACCTGACAACCAACCTACAAACTGGTAACATCGGTTAGAAAAGACATTGGAAAAGTTGAAAACACAAGGTATTACTATCCCAGTTCAACAGTGAGGTACAGATGACTTGAGAGCTCATGAAAGAAACTATTCTATTGAAGTTCCAGGCTACCTGAATGGAACCAAATATGCTTGGGCACTTGTAGAATCAACTGAAAAGTAAGGATTAGATTACTTTCACACAGAATAAAATTAGATACAGCATCTCTCATGTAGGGAAATTAATCTGTCAGGATGGGGAGCCTTGCAGACCTATTTACTCTGAAGGGTGTTTGCTTTTACAAACTGTGAACTAAAACCACTTTTCAGTATATATTTTCAAAATAACATATGTGGCACTCTCACATCCGTGGGAGAAAATCAATGTGCACTCATGGTCAGAAAAATTCAATTAGCAAATATCAGCAGGAGAATACCAATTGGTTTTTCTTACGTGATCCAAAGGTTGATTTTCAGTTTTGATTGTATTCTTTATGCCTTTAACCGCTTTTCATCCTCAGAGTTCCTTCCCAGTTTTGATTGGGGAATTAGCATAATAATAATCATTTGCTTCTCATGGAGATGATCCCATTTCTACACTATTGGCAATTTTTCTTCACAGTTGGTGGATGGGGAAAAGCTCAGTTGATCTGTAAAGGGAAGACTAATAGGCCTTCAGTGGAGAACTGGAGTCACTCCCTCATGGATGCTTCCTAAGAGTGTGCCTGAGAACTCTTACTTCTCAAAAGTACTTTTGAGTATAATTAGCTGCTAGTTCCACCTGAGAATTTTTCTTCTGCTTTTCCCCCTTTGAATGTAACCAATAGTTTATCTACTCTGACTAAAATTTCTTTGTGTTTTATTCTTTAAACTACAGGATTTTAGGGACAACTTAGGACTTAGACATCATCTAGCTCTTGTTCTAATGGCTCCATGGGGGGCTCTTTGTGATAACAGAGAGGATCTGCCTCTGCCCCATCCCCCTCTCCTCCATCTGCCTAATATTTCAGTTTATCCTTATAATTAGATTTGAATAAAAATTTTTCAGTAAGAGAGTTTTTAAAGCATCATCCAAACCTTTTTACCAGATAAGGCAATTGAGGAGGTTAATGGTGGATCAAAGCTTACTTAGTCAGTGCAGACTGAGGGCCGTGACCTAGGCTTTTCACTTTCAGTCAGCAGTCTTTCCACAACAGTACACTGTCTCTACTTGTGTATGTGACACATATTGGACCAGCTTTGTCTTTTTTTTCATACTTTATGTTAGAACTCTTCCTGTTGTGAATTTCAGAAACCCCACATGAACTAGTTTTAGTGAAAAGTGAAATTGATTGGCAGACGGTGGAGAGAGGAAGTATTTTACAAAATTCAGGGAATAATTGAACTACCAAACTAAGGGAGGAAGAGGGAACTTGTTGCAATCCAACCTCTGGAACGATTAGAACTTGGAACCTGAGTGCTGAGGGCTATTGTCCACCTATGGTCCTTGCTTCTCTGTGTTTCTTTCATTCTTCTCTTTGCTGTTCCTGTTGATGATGGAAAACATAGCCTGGCTCAGCTTTTGGTTTCCCAATTCCAACTTCAACTAATGTGAGATCGTCTAATTTAGCTCTTTTATTCCAAACACCAACATTTCCAGGAAGAAATATGCTTGGTAAGCATGGATTGGATGGTAATTGCTAGATGGATTCAACCTGGCCAGATAAAATACCACCTTAAAAAAATGGCTGCTCCCATTAAATTATATAGATGCAGGCAAAAGTGAAGTAGAATGGCAATTCCAAGAAAAATAATGTTTGGACTAAAAATCATAATGAACAAAAGGACCAGTACATGAATGCTCTTAGCTTCACAAGAAAATAATTTTTAAAATCTGTCATGTACTTAAAAATTGATTTATGTAACAAGTTTCATAGAATTAAGAAGTACAGTAATTTCTTTTCTAACTATTTCTATATGTAAGTTCCAGCTCTCTAACAAAAAACTGCAAGCACTTGAATGTGTCCTCCCCTGACCCCCAGTACTGAGAATAATGTTTGGTCACAAAATTGGTTCTGATTTAATACATATTGAATTTGGTTAAATTAATAAGGAATTAATTTTGAATGAATGGATTATTTATTATGTTTTGCTCCATCATAGTCTATCCAAATAAGAACTTTGATCTTTATAAAGATGAAAGGAATAACGATGCTGCAGGAACACATTCACCTAGATTTGAAATCATACGTCAGTATACAGAGCCAGCTCCACTGCTAAATTGATGTGCGAATGTGATCAAGTCACAGAACCTGTTTTATCATTTATAAAATGTACTAAGCAATTTTAAATTTTTTTTAACGTTTTTATTTATTTTTGGGACAGAGAGAGACAGAGCATGAACGGGGGAGGGGCAGAGAGAGAGGGAGACACAGAATCGGAAACAGGCTCCAGGCTCTGAGCCATCAGCCCAGAGCCTGATGCGGGGCTCGAACTCACGGACCGCGAGATTGTGACCTGGCTGAAGTCGGACGCTTAACCGACTGCGCCACCCAGGCGCCCCAGCAATTTTAAAATCTGTTCCAGAAAAGTGCTATAAAAACACAAAAGGCTTATATTCCAATAGTAATGGGTGTATGTGAACTGTTCACACAATCAAGAAAAGTTTTAGTTCTATGGTTCTTAGTGCATTCAATTTTTCAAAGCTCCCCTTCTATTACGAAAATTTCCTAAGATTACAGTGCACCAAATAGGAAAACTCCAGTAATGCCTTGTGATTCCCTGTACATTTAAACTGAGAAATCATAAAGTTTCGGGGTAGCAATGGAACTTACAGACCATACCCAGTCTTTTCCAAATGCCAAGTATCAAGTCTGGAGCATCCCTGGTCATCCAGCCAGTGACGGGGAGCTTAGTATTTAACTGAAGTGTTTATTCAAAGGTTGGATAACTCTATTTGTTATAGAGATTCTTTTTTTACTGAACTGTAATCTGCCTTCCTGTAATTACCTCTCATTGTTATTATTCTGCTCCTTGAAGCAAACAAAACAAGTTTCTCTTCTATGAGACAGCCTTCAAATATTTGAAGGTATTTTTTATACTAACTAAATATTCAACTTTCTTTAGCTGTTTTTTTTTTTTGACAAAATTTCCACGTTGTTCTCCTCCTGTATATAGTCCAGCTGTCACTCAGAACTTATCACAAACCAGTGATGGGATCTCAAGAGTCTGAGGAACAATAGGGCTATTATTGTTTGGGAACTGGATGCAGTATTTCAACAAGTGCAGGGTAAGGTGCCAATGCCATCTAAGGTAGCTACTTTCTCTTATTGTTTCACTAGGGAACACATGAGGAGTTAAAATTCTCAGATCTTCCTGTATATGTTTCTGTCACAACTCTGTGACCTAATAATAATAGAATTGACTTTTTAATCCAAATTTAAGACTTTATATTTACCACAGTTAACTATCACTTGCTTACACTTGGTGCATGTGGCAGTCATGAAAATATGCCATGTTGATACTCTGGTGTCGGGATCAAAGCTGATTGACAGCTCCAGCCTCGCCATCTGGATCCACCAATGCATTTGCACACTGGTTATGTTATCTCTGGCTGCTCTGTGTAAATGACTGAATGCAATTGGGGTACTGGTGCAAAGAAGTACAGCTTAAGGAGTCCCCGTTCTCTGGCCAAAATTTTCTTAGAACCTTGCTATAGTCTGAGATACTTCCTATCTAATCTTTCCTTCCCCTCTCCTTTTGTATGGGTCATATTTGCCTTGCAATCAGAAGGCTCTCCCTGCCTACTCCTGTTTCTTCCCTTTTATTGTCACTAGCTGTTTCCCCCAAAGAAAGCTCTTGCAACCCAATTCCACTTTGGCATCTGCTTCTCAGAGGACTTGAAAGAGGCAGTCAGATGGGATTTAGAAGCTGGGCTTACTCCAGTGAGCAAAGAGGAACCCATCCTCAGTAGTAGGGGAGCGTGGCTACTTCCTGGCTCAGAGTCACAACCTAGTTCCTGAAGATTTCATGGGTGGATGACCTGGTAAAACATCCCAGCAGAGCAGAAAAAACACAAAGAGTGGAAGAGGGACTATAGCCAAGAAACACACTCAGGATTCGATAGAGATGAAGAACTCCAAGTTTTCTCAGCCAAGATAAGTCTGTTATGCTAAGATCAGAGCCCTGATCTGAGGTTCTGACCTCTCAATGAATACCTCCTAGGGTTATTGACTCCAAAAACTCCAATGGGCTTGCAGAAATGGCCTGCAAATTCTCCATGGCTTGCAAAGGTGAATCGCTCTTACTAGGTAAGAGCATTTCTCCGAGCTACCATTTCTACAGAGCTTCCACCCACCCTGACAAGGCAACAGTTTGGCAATCCCCCAAGAGTTTTATCTACTCTGTTGGTTTCTAGACCTATAACTAAGAACAATTTCAGCATAAACCCTGCTGAATATGTGCTTGCCCTGGTTAGGAAGGAAAGACATCATACACTGAAGTAACTGCAAGATTTAGCTGGAATGTACCAGGGGAGTTTACAAATCTGAGGTTTGAGTTTTGAGGGTGTTGACCAAGAGGAATGCAAGCTTGAATAAATAAGAATTTATTGAGTACAAGTCACTTATTCACTGTATGAGAATTAACACCCTAGCAAAGACCCCAGAGAATCCCAGAGGGCAAATTACTGCTAGGTCATGCTTAGAAATCCAGACAACGGATTAGCTCAAGTTGAGTGGAGTGGAAATGTCTGAATTGCTGTTATAAATGGAGAAAGGAGTAATGAAGCTGACAGCAGTACACATGTTGGAATGAATACATTATGTGATGTCAGGACACCATCCAGAGTATCATCTTCCAGAGAACATACGTTAACCAAAGCTATCAGGAATGTATATGTCAGAGGAGAACCAGCACCACTCAAAATTTCAGTAGTGACTCTCATCTGCGAGCCAAGGGAAGTGGTCATAGAGTTCATTAATATCCATGTGGATAATGGGACTCCCAGGTAATACCAGCCAAAGTAGAAGAGGTCAATCTTAACTGCCAGAAGTCAGTATACCACAATTACCATAATGACCAGTAACTAGGAGGAACAGTCTAGGAGGCTTGACCTGCAAGGAGTTATGGAGTTGGTTAATAGAGGGCAGACAGCCAAGAAGACTGCTGATTAATATCTACAACTGGAAAAAGACAAGGATGGAGGAATAGAAGAGTAAGCATGTTTACCATAATAAAAAAGTCTCAATAGCTTTCTCAGTTCCAAGACCTGAACCAAGTTTCAGACCCAGAAGTCATTGAGAGAAGAGGAAGGTTGTTTGTTAGCAGGAAGGACCTTGTAACACTGTGTATATATGGTAATAAAATATATACTAATGACCTCTTTGGTCCTTCCTCCATATGAATCTATAGGCATTTATTTGGATAACTGCATCCAGTAGTAAGGGGAATACCCAAACATTTAGAGGATTACTGTATACAAGGCCTGAGTTGACACTGATATCAAGAGTCCAAAACCATCATTGTGACCGATTATTTCCAGTTCATATTAGGTCCACTGTGACTACGGACCTACACAGTATCATTTTTCCAGTATCTGAGCATACAATTGAGATTGATATACCAGGGAGTTGGAACGACACATTGGGTCCTTGGCCTGTGGGACAAGTGCTATCATAGTGGAGATAAACAAGAGGAAATCTCTAAATTCTCTCCAACACCTATAGCCTACTAGTAAATTGAAAACAATATTACAACTTATGGGGAAATGGCAGATATTAATGCCATAATTAAAAAAGACAAAAATATAGAGATGTTCATCCTATAATGTCTCTGTTAATTCACCAACCTGGCCTCTGCAGCAACCAGATCCACTTTAGAGAAAACTATAGGCTACTGCAAATTCAACCAAGTAATAAACTGATGAAACTGTATAGTCAGTGTGGCATCACTGCAGAAGCAGATTAATAAGGCCCCAGTTACTAACAGGTGAATTCACTTGGTGAACATTTTATTTTCTATTGTGATTACCAAAATTGCAATAAACAAAAATATTAATTCAAAGTTCAACATTAAGGTATATTCACTCTCCTTGTTTTCTGTATAATACAATCCAAGTATATCTTGGACTACTTGAGCATCTTACGAAACATCACATCAATTCATTACATTGATGACCCCATGCTGACTAGACAGGAGAATCAAGGGGAGGTTAATATAATTGAAGCCTTGGTAAGACACATGTACTGAAGCAGGTGGGGGAGAAACCCTACAAAGATTTTGGTAATTACCAATTTAGTGAAGATTTAGGAATCCAGTAATCAGGAACATGCTAGGTTATCTTTTCCAAAGTAAAAGACAAAATGCTGCTCTTGTATTCTCTATCATAAACAATGGAAGCCTAGCTCTTGGTAGGCCTCTTTGGGTTCTAGAGGCAACGTATACACACTTGAGAATATTACTCTGGCCAATATACCAGGTGGTATAGAATGTTGTCAGCTTCAAGTGGGGCTTAAAGCAGAAAAGTGCTCTGAAATAAGTCTATACTGTAATGCAAGCAGCCCTGCCACTTGGGGCATACAATTTGGCAGAGCCTGTGGTGTTAGAGGTGCCAGTGGTGAGATGTGGTATCGAGGTTATGGCAAGCCCACAGTGAAAGAATCACAGGGCTGGTCTCTGGACTCCTGCAGTGAGAATTATACAATTTTGAGAAATAGCTCCTGGCGTATTTTGGGCCCTGGTGAAGATGAAACATTTGACTATGGTATACCAAGGGCCATGAATTTAGATAGCTCATTATCAGTTGGTTTCTTTAGACTTGCTAAATTATAAATTCACATAATCCCAGTAGCAATCCTTTACAAGTTGGTATTGTACATCCAGAATTTAGCTCAAACTAGATAGTCCAGACCCTCATATCAAACAATACTTTTTCACCGGAACTCATCCCTTAGTTCACATCTACGGCTATATGATGTGTCTTATATGACTGGATGAAGAGGAAAAAAGATCATTCTTGACATATAGATATGAATGAAAAATTAGTTGCAGGGTGCCTGGGTGGCTCAGTCAGTTAAGCCTCTGACTTCGGCTCAAGTCGTGATCTCACCACTCATGAGTTTGAGCACTGCCTGGGGCCCAATGCTGAAAGCTGGGAGCCTGGAGCCTGCTTTGGATTCTGTCTCCATCTCTTTCTGCTTCCCTCCTCTCTCAAATACAATAAACATTAAAAAAAATTTTTAACTAATTGCAGCCGCATCACAATCACATTTACGGATGCATTTAAAAACAGTGGAGAGAGAAACTCAGAGCTACAAGCAATGTACTTGGTCATCCATTTTGCTTGGAAGAAGTGACGTAAAGTGGGAATAAAAATTCCCAGGCAGCGGCCAATGGTATGATTCTCTGATGAAGGGCCTGAAAGGAATGGGATTGAAACATTGTAGACAAAGGAGGTCTGGTTAAAGGCATATGAATGGGCGTAGTGGAGTGGGTATAAAGTGTGAACATGTTTGCATCACATGTTAATGCTCACAGAAAGCATTCCTCATCGAAGAGGCTTAGAAAAACCAAGAAGACATATGAATCAGGCCACTGATATTAAACAGCTTTTATCCGTGGTCACCCACTCCTGATACAATAGGTACTGAAGTGAAATGGCCATAGTGATAGAGAAAAAAGCCTCATATTGTCCCCATATTTTGGACTCTCACTATGGATCTAACTACTGCTGTCTTTGAGTTTCCAACTTGTCAATAACAGAGACCAATGCTAAACCTCTAAAATGACACAGTCACTTAAGAGCTAGACATTTGGTGGCAATCTGACCCTATTGGGCCCCTCATGACCTGGAAGGACCAGCCGTTTATCTTCACAGGAAGATATTTCTTCCACATATGGATTTGCATTTCTTCGCCAAAGCGCATCACCCAATGCTACTACGAATGGGGTTAAGGAATGCCTAACTACAGGCATGAAATCCCACACAATACAGCATCAGAACAGAAGACTCACTTCACAGTGAAGGAGGTGGGGGGGTGGGCCCATGACCATGGAATCTGATCATCTCACATCCATCTAGAAGCAGCCTGGCTGAAAAGCTGTTGAATGGCCTTAAAACAAGACAAAGTGCCAACTTTGAGAAAAACACTAAGGAGTGGGTTTCTCTCCTTCAGGATGAAGTGTATGCAATAAACTAGAAACCTATGTAAGGCTCTGTGCCCCTGGTAGGCAGAAACATGGGTCTAGGCACCAAAGGGTGGAGGTGGGAGTGGCCCATTGAGCCCAGTGATCCACTGGATGATTTGTGTTTCCCATTTCTACAGTTCTGGGCTATGCAGGCAGGCAAGTCTTGTCACTTGTGAAGTGACACAGAAAGGTCCTTATTGAACCATAATCTATTTCTGCTGCTAGGACACTTTGGATGCCTTGCCAGTGACCATCATGTCAGAAGGGATGCCATCATCTTATGGGGATATTTGATTTAGATCAATAGGCAGAGAAAAGGCCATATTTTCACAATGGGTGCAGGAGAGAATACAAATAGAACCCAGGTGATCCCTGGGATAGTTTTTTTAATGTTTATTTATTTTTGAGAGAGAAAGAAGGAGACACAGAATCCGAAGTAGGCTCCAGGCTCTGAGCTGTCAGCACAGAGCCCAATGCGGGGCTCCAACCCACAAACCGTGAGATCATGACCTGAGCCAAAGTCGGATGCTTAACCGACTGAGCCACCCAGGTAAGGCAATTTGAACTATAAAGCCACATGCAGAAATCTCATTCTGAAAATGGTATGATCATCAATGCTTTAGATCTCTTAGGAATGGAGGTTGAGGCCATACCACTGGATAGGCCATCAAGGCCTGCTCTGGTCAAAGCTGAGGGTGAGAGAACAAGTGCAGTGTCAGAACTGTGATGCATCCCACTTATCTGCTTTGAAGTCTGCCTCACAAACAAAGGTGCCCAGGAATCATGGAGGTTCTGTCTTTAAATGTGCCCAAAGAACTAATTTTGTTCAGGGAGTGGGTTGCAATGGCAATGAAAATGCACTGATTGATTCTTTTTGTTGTGAGAAGTAAACCCAACTTCTCTGAACCCAACACCACATCTCAAAAAGGCTGTACTCCCTCCAGGCTGCTTCCACCCAAGAACTGAACAGAGTGAGAACACTGGTACAAGCCCTTTTCTGTGTAATACAGCACTGTCTAACACAGGACTTTGGTTTGAGGGCCACAGTCCTTGCTGAAGCTTTTTGGAATCACACTGCTGTCTGAGACTTCCTGCCCCGTCCCCTCTCTTTCCCCTTCTCTGCTCACAGTTGTCAGACCTGCATCAAGTTCGAAAGTCACCAACTGCTGATTCTTGCATTCCCCTCTTTACCTTTCATAGGCCTGCCCCACTAAAAATGTCTTGTACATCAAGGCCCTTCCTTCTTGGTGTCTACTTCCTGAACACCCAAACTTAGACATTACACTATTACAATCTGATAAGATTATTTTGACTGACTCATGTCAGCCATCTTCATATTAACTCAAGCTGTTGGGGAAAGGGATCTTCACAACCCTCTTGCAGTTCATATCACCACAGGGGTGAAATTCTTTGTCATTTGCTGTGGGGTTTCCAGCCTGTTATGAATCTACTCAAGTGCCATGTACTGCCCTGCATATGTTTAATTTATGTCTAAATATGTCACAAGTGATAAGAAATAAATATAAAAGATATGGTGTCTTAATACAACCTATCTATAAAAGTCCCAATAAAATGTCAATGAATTTATTAAAGAAATGTGGTTAGTCTGGTATGAATTCTCCTTAAGGTGCTAATAAGTCCTTGTTATCATTGCCTTCTTTTCTAAATCATTTAATTATAAATTGTGAATTGTTTTATAATATTGAGGGGAGGGTGGTATCAGCATATACCTGCACATGATTCAAACTTCAGAAAAGATAAAGGATATATACAGCCAATTATTTCCCTCCTCATGAAAAACCAATGTTACTAATTTTTGTGTGTTCTTCCTAGTCTTCTATAGAAATTAAACACACACACTCACATCTTGCTTTTTTACTGAATTATATCTAGCAGGACTTTGTATATCATTATTTGAAGATTTTTTTCCGACTCATTTTTACTCCTAAATACTGTTATTGGTTAAATGTACCATATTTTATGTAACAACTCTTTTATGTTATGACATTTCTGCTTTGTCTAATATTTTATCATCATAACAATGCTTAAGAAAAAAGCATTGCATAAACACCAGTCTGCATATGCACATCTGTAGACATTTGAAATAGAATTGCTTTGTCCTAAGTTATATGTTTGTCATGTTGATAGACAGAGCCAAATTTCCTTCCATAACCATTGGGCCAATCTAGAATTCCACCAGCAATGTAAGATAGTTTCTATTTCCTCACACCCTCATCAATACAAGAACTTATTACATTTTTGAATCCTTCTCATTATTATAGGTAAAGTGTTGAGTGTCTGTGTAGGTTATTTGCATGTTTATTTTAAAAAATTGTTAAATACTTCTAGATGTGTTTAGGAACCATTTGTGTATCTTTCTCTGGGGTCTTTATGTCCATAGTCCTTAGTCAGTCTTTATTTTCTTAGTAAGTTGCATTATTTTTTGTACTTTTTAAAATTAGACATTTATCAGTTGTATGATCTGCAAATATTTTCCCAGATTTCACATAAAATTTTTTGTTTGTAGGTATTCAAATTCATCACACATATCTTTCAAAGCTTCAAAGTTTTATGTCATAGAAAGAGATTCTCGGGGCACCTGGGTGGCGCAGTCGGTTAAGCGTCCGACTTCAGCCAGGTCACGATCTCGCGG
Source organism: Lynx canadensis (assembly GCF_007474595.2). Lineage (NCBI taxonomy): Eukaryota > Metazoa > Chordata > Mammalia > Carnivora > Felidae > Lynx > Lynx canadensis. Next base: position 65,768,250 of record NC_044309.1, read on the forward strand.
TCCGTGAGTTCGAGCCCCGCGTCAGGCTCTGGGCTGATGGCTCAGAGCCTGGAGCCTGTTTCCGATTCTGTGTCTCCCTCTCTCTCTGCCCCTCCCCCATTCATGCTCTGTCTCTCTCTGTCCCAAAAAAAAAATAAACGTTGAAAAAAAAAATTAAAAAAAAAAAAAAAAGAGATTCTCTACTTCAAGATTATAAAAGAATTATCCTATGGGTTCTCCTAGTATTATATTAGTTATATTTTGTACAGTTAAATCACAGGCCCATTTGAATATTCCTCAAGTACGGAACTGGGTATAGATCTAACTTTCCTGCTTTTTTTCTAGTGGTGATCTATTTGTCCCAACATCATTCACTGAGTAACCCATTTTCCTCTTATGCTTTAACACACTACTATTTTCATATACTATATTCAGTGTATATACACTCTATTATCTTTCCTACTGTTCCATTGTTGTATCAGTTTGCACACAAGTACTACATTGTTTCAGTTTTTCAGAATTTAAAATAGTATTTAATACTTAGACTGAAGTCCTTCATTCCTTTATTATTTTTGTCAGAATTTTTCTAGCTATTATCATTTATTTATTTTTTTCCACATTAAATCAAGATCTTATCTACCACAATTGAAGACATATTTGGTATTGAAACAGAATTATATCAAATGTACATTTAACAGATATAATTATATGCTTAAAGTGTCCATCTACCTATCCAAGAACCATGGTGCTTTTCCATTTTTTCATCTTCTTTTAGGAGCTTATTAATTTTTGTATGGAAAATAAGTATAATCCTTATTATATTTAAGTATTTTATCTTTTAGTTGCTATTGTGTGAGATCATTTCTATCAATATTCTTTTAACTAGCTAGTAATTTTATATATGTGAACTTTTAATTCATTTATATTATTCACTAATTTCTTAATTCTCTTACATTTTTGTAATTGGTTAATTTTTTAAGACAAAGTTGAAAGTTGTTTTGATTCACTTGTGGTTTTCCTGTAATATAAATAAATCATTTGGAGATTAGGAAAAATATTACATTCATTTTTCCAAATTTAATAACAATAACTTTATCTTTCTAACCCTTTGATTAACACTGCCAGTACAATGATAAGAAACAATGGTGATAAAAAATACTCTATGGATGTTGGATTTTATCAAATGCTTTTTCTGCAACTATTGAGAGCACTGTGTCATTTTTAACCTTTATTCCATTAGCATGTTGTATTTCATTGACTGATTTTTAAATATTTTTTATATAAAAAGAAATACTCTACTTTCCCCCTGATGTTAATTGGAATGTTTCTAGTGTTTTCACATTAAGAATGATATTGGCTCTTGATCTGAGATGAAATGTACTGTATCATGTTAAGTAAGTTTGTCTACTCTATTTTATTTAATTAAAAAAATAAATATTGAATTTTTGAATCCCCTTATAGCATCTTGAAACATATTTTAGTTCACTAATATTTTAGTGAGATCAAGATCAAAAATGATCTTTTTTAATTTAAATTTGACATTTACATTTCATTTAAATTTTTAACATTTTCCTTATAAAATGTATTTGCATAGAATGAGAGCATAGCAATCTCCTGACTCCTGACATGGGTATAGTTATCCTTATCATTTCTTTTGTTTATGTATTACTTCAACATTTAGAATTTATATTGCTTTATTTTATTTGTTTCTTTAAGAAACAGTTTTGGATTCATTTGTTGTATAATTTTCTCTTTGGTAATTTATTAAGTCATTCCTTTATTTTATGTTTTGTCTTAATTTCATTTTTTCAATTTTTCATCTCTGGCCCCCATTTTTTAATGTTTTATTTTAATTATTTTCATTTTAATTATTTATTTTTTAATGTTTATTTATTTTTGAGAGAGAGAGACAGGGAGAGACAGTGTGAGAGGAGAGGGGTAGAGAGAGAGGGAGACACAGAAACTGAACCAGGCTCCAGGCTCTGAGCTGTCAGCACAGAGCCTGACGTGGGGCTCGAACTCACAAACTGCAAAATCATGATCTGAACCAAAGTTGGATGCTTAACCTACTGAGCCAACCAGGCACCCCAGTTTTAATTTATTTTCAGAGAGAAAGAGAGAGATCAAGTCGGAGAAGAGGCAGAGAAAGGGAGACAGAGGTTCCAAAGCAGGCTCTGAGCTAAAAGCAGAGAGCTCCATGCAGGGCTTGAACTCATGACAGTGATATGACTTGAGTGGAAGTCAGAAGCTTAACCAACTGAGCAACTCAGGTGCCCCCCAACAAATTCTTAAGTTGGTTGCATACTTCATTTATTTTCTTTCCTTTTGTCATTATTGAAAGATACACTTAAATAAAGTATTTTAAACTACAAATTTACTTGAGCACAGCCTTACTAGATTCCATATATTAGATATATAGTATTTTCATTATTATTATAATAGTCTGGATATTCTAAAATTTCAGTTTAGATTCTCAAAAAATAATTGTATAAGAGAAAGGTTTTAAAAAACTTTCAGGTTTCAATGTCCTTTATTTCCTAGTTTTTAAATTAATCTCAAACTTCCTTGAACAGTGGAATTGTCAGGGTTCAGAGTTCAATATATATCAATTATGCTGACTCTTTTATTCATGTAATTTAAGTCACATATATCTGCATTCATTTTCCCTTGTTTTCTTTGTCTACCTGGACTGTCATGAACTAAAATAGGTATCAAAAATTTCCATTATTATATATATTAATAGAATTATATATTGATAGAATAATACATTATATATTAATTTATATTATTAATATTTCTCATTATATCTCAGAGATTTTTCCTTTATGAATGTTGATGGCATGCTATTTGACGAAAATATTAAAAACATTTTTATCTTTACTGTCCACATTATAAAGCTTTCTACTTTGCCTCATGCAATGCATTTTGCTCTCACTTACATTTTATTTGATATGAAAAACTATGATTCCTTCTCTTCAGTTTTCTAGTACACGTCTGTCAACCTTTTTTAATTTTAATCATTTTGAGACACTTTACCTTAGAATGTCTTTTGTTTATTAGAGTTAGGTTTTATTTGTGATGCATCTAAATTTTTTTTCTTTCAATAAGTAAGCGTAGACTGTCAAATAATATGACAAAAGTGTCTCGTCTCCATTCTCTTGTACTTTTTCAAAATTTATACTATATTCATATAACACAAAATTAACCATTTTATCGGGTTTATTTTTTATTTTTGAGACAGAGAGAGACAGAGCATGAACAGGGGAGGGTCAGAGAGAGGGAGACACAGAATCTGAAACAGGCTCCAGGCTCTGAGCTGTCAGCACAGAGCCCGACGCGGGGCTCGAACTCACGGACCGTGAGATCATGACCTAAGCCGAAGTCGGATGCTTAACCGACCGAGCCACCCAGGCGCCCCCAAAATTAACCATTTTAAAATGAACAATTCAATAACATTTAGTATACTCACAATGTTGTGCTACTCTGTTTACTTGTACATGTTCTTTAACCTCCATGTATTTGGGGGCTTTCCAAATTTTTTTTTGTGGTTGATTTCAAGTTTCATAGTGTTGTGATCTGAAAATATGCATGGTATGATCTCAATCCTTTTATATTTGTTGAGGGTTGTTTTGTGACCAAGTATGTGATCCATTTTGGAGAATGTTCCATGTGCACTCGAGAAGAATGTATATTCTACTTTTGCATGAAAAGTTCTGAATATATCTGTTAAGTCCATCTGGTCCAATGTGTCACTCAGAGCTGTTGTTTCCTTATTGATTTTCTGCCTAGATGATCTTTCCATTGTTGTTAGTGGAGTATTAAAGTCACCTACAATTACAGTATTATTATCAATAAGTTTGCTTATGTTTGTGATTAATTGATTTATATATTTGGATGCTTTCACACTGGGGGCATAAACATTTACAATTGTTAATTCTTCTTGATGGATAGACCCCTTAATTATGACATTATGCCCTTCTTCATCTCTTGTTATAGTCTTTGTTTTGAAATCTAGTTTGTCTGATGTAATTATGTCTACTCCAGCTTTCTTTTGACTTCCAGTAGCATGATAGATGGTTCTCTATCCCCTCACTTTCAATCTGAAGGTGTCCTCAAGTCTAAAATGAGTTTCTTGAAGGCAGAATATAGATACATCTTGTTTTTTTATCCCTTCTGATACCCTATGGCTTGTGATTGGGGCATTTAGTCCATTTTGATTCAGAGTGATTATTGAAAGATATGGATTTAGTGTATTGTGTTATCTGTAGGTTTCATGCTTGTGACAATGGCTCTGGTCTTTTGTAGTCTTTCCTGCTTTCCACTCACAAGTCCCTCATAGATCTCTGCAGCGCTGGTTTAGTGGTCATGAACTCCTTTAGTTTTTGTTTATCTGGAAAAGCCTTTATCTCTGCTTCTATTTTGAATGACAGCCTTGCTGGATAAACAATTCTTGGCTGCATATTTTTCCTATTCAGCACATTGCATATTTCCTGCCACTCCCTTCTGCATTGCCAAGTTTCAGTGGACAGGTCTGCTACTACCCTTATGTGTCCACCTTTGTGGTTAAGGCCTGTTTATCCCTAGCTGCTTTCAGAATTCTCTCTTTATCTTTGTATTTTGCCAGTTTCACTATGATATGTCCTGGTATTTACCTGCTTTTTGTTCATCTTGAAGGGAGTTCTCTGTGCTTCCTGGACTTGAATGTCTGTTTCCTTCTCCAGATTCAGGAAGTTCTCAGCTATAATTTGTTCAATAAACCTTCTTTACCTATCTCTCTCTTCTTCTTCTGGAACTCCTATGATGCAGATATTATTTCATTTCACTGAATCACTTAGGTCCCTAATTCTCCCCCTGTCATCTATTAATTTCCTTTCCCTCTTTTTTCCAGCTTCATCATTTTCTATAATTTTATCTTCTATTTCACCTATTCTCTCCTCTCCTTCTTCCATCCTTGCTGTCACTGCATCTCATTTATTTGCATCTCATTTACAACATTTCTTAAGTCATCGTGACTATTTCTTAGGCCTTTGATCTCTGCAGCAGTAGATTCTTTGCTGTCTTTTTTGCTTTTTTCCAGCCCAGCTATTGCCCTTATGACTATAATTCTAAGTTCTTGTTCAGATATATTGTTTATGTATGTTTTAAGCAATTCTCTGGCTCTCATTTCTTTTTTTTCAACGTTTTTTTTTTTTTTATTTTTTTATTTTGGGACAGAGAGAGACAGAGCATGAACGGGGAGGGGCAGAGAGAGAGGGAGACACAGAATCGGAAACAGGCTCCAGGCTCTGAGCCATCAGCCCAGAGCCTGATGTGGGGCTCGAACTCACGGACTGTGAGATCGTGACCTGGCTGAAGTCGGATGCTTAACCGACTGCGCCACCCAGGCGCCCTCTGGCTCTCATTTCTTCCTGGAATTTCTTTGAGGAGAATTCTTCTATTTCTTCTTTCTATTTTGGCTAGGCTTCTGTCCTTTTACATGTTTTAAAAGCTTGTTATGTGTCCTGCATCTGCATGTACTACTATATTAAAAAGGGGTCATACACTTTGAGGGCCTGGCACTTCAGAAAGAGTTTTGGTGGCTGCATGCGCTCTGTTGTTGCATTTGGCTACTCTACCCTCTGTTCATCGTGGTGGGTTGTTTGGACCTTCCACCAGGTGCACTTTAATTCGTTCATTGAAGTAACTCTGAAAAAAGGAAAAAAGGGGGAGAGAAGAAATCTTATCCCATACAAAGAGAGAAATGAAAGGGAGGAGAAAGAAAGAAAGAAAGAAAGAAAGAAAGAAAGAAAGAAAGAAAGAAAGAAGAAAAGAAAGAAAGAAGAAAAGAAAGAAAGAAAAAGAAAAGACTAGGCTGAAAATCAAATAAACTATAAGGCTTAGTCCAGAGAGAGAGAGAGGAAAATAAAGAAGAATGAGATATAGAAAAGGTGTAAAAATAATAGATTAAAAATGCCTGATTAAACAAATATACAACCAGAAGATATATCTATATCTATATCTATATCTATATCATCTATATCTATATCTATATCATCTATATATCATCTATATCTATATCATCTATATCTATATCTATATCTACCTATATCTATCTATATCTATATCTACAGAGAGAGAGAGAGAGAGAGAGAGATGCCAAAAATGAAATCAGAAACTATGAGCCTGATTCCAAAGGGAAGAAATAAGAAAGGGGGGAAAAAAGGAGGGTAGAAAGAAAAAGAGAAGAGAGAAGAGAAGAGAAAAAAAATAATAAAAATTCTAAAAACCAGGCTAACATACAAGACCACAGGACAGTTGTCTGTTGGTGCCTGGGACCAGTGGCTGTGCTGATCTGGAGGAGAGGCCTTCTGGTTAGATCATGTCAGTCCTACTCCAGTAGATTAGCAGGCACAGAGGGGCAGGTTTGGTGTAAGCAGGTCCTGCCTCCACTGGGGGCCAGTGTCCTATTCCCTGAAGCCCCACCATTTAGTGATGGGGAGAAAAATGGCAACACCCCAGTCTCTCCTCCCCAGAGTTGGTGTCTCAAACCACACTTGTTTGGGCAGCCCTCACAGAGTGGTGCAGGCAGCAGGCTTGTCCTGCTCCATAGTCTGCCATGCCTCCTAGGTACATCGCTGGGAATCAAAACCTGATGTCTTAAAAGATCTCGCATTTCCTAGTCCTGTTCTGGGGTAGCGCCACTCTGCCCAGCCGACAAGGGCCTCTGACTGGTGCTTGCAAGGTCTTTTGTCCTTGGGTGGGGGGGTGGCAAATAAACTCCCTTCCCACAGTACTTGAGGGAGGGGATTGCTCTCTTCCAGTATGCCCCAGAGATTGCTACTGCGTGCCCTGGGGCTAGTTCCCTCCCCCACAGAGGCTCACACCAGCAGCAGCTCTAGTCTGGAGAAAGTTGTGCACCCCTGGAAATTCCAATCTTTGGCTCCTAAGGCTGTTTGCAAAGTAGAAATCGGCACTCTCCATATTTTTTGTTCCCCTGTCTATGGTCCTGAGAGGTTTTTCTCTTGTCCAAATACAATCCCATACTTCCACAGTCTCTTTTTCTCTTCCTTTTATCTCTCCACAGGAGGGGTTCTCTCCCCTCAGAGCCTAGGCCGCCTGTTTTATCTCTCCCAATTCACAAACACGCACCTCTGTCCTGCCAAGCTGTTTCTGTACACCTGTGATTTTTCTGTCACTCCACAGACAGTGTTCCTGGGTGTTCTAAATGTTCTGACCTCAATATAGCTGTATCTGAGGGATGAGGGAAGTCCCAGTCCCCCTACTTCTCTGCCATCATGGATAGTCCACTCTTACTTGTAAATATTCTTTGTAGCATATTTTAAAATATTTTGAGTGTTATTTATTCATTTACTTATTTTGTTTCAAGTTTTATTTAAATTCTAGTTAGCTGGGGCGGCTGGGTGGCTCAGTCGGTTAAGCGGCCAACTTCGGCTCAGGTCATGATCTCACGGTCCGTGAGTTCAAGCCCCGCCTCGGGCTCTGTGCTGACAGCTCAGAGCCTGGAGCCTGTTTCGGATTCTGTGTCTTCCTCTCTCTCTGCCCTTCCCCTGTTCATGCTCTGTCTCTCTCTGTCTCAAAAATAATAAACGTTAAAAAAAAATTTAAAAAAAATTCTAGTTAGCTAACATACAGTATAATGTTGGTTTCAGGAGTAAACCTTAGTGATTCATAGCACCCAGTACTCAACACAAGTGCCATCCTCAATACCAACCACCCATTTAGCCCAAACCCCCATCCACCTCCCCTACATCAACCCTGTTTGCTCTCTATAGTTAAGAGTTTCTTAAAGTTTGCTTCCCTCCCTTTTTTTCCCTACCCTGTGTTCATCTGTTTTGTTTCTTAAATTCTGACCGACTTATTTTTTTGCTTAGTATAATATACTCTAGCTCCATCCACATCATTACAAAACTTCATCTTTTTATGGCTGAGTAATGTTCCATTGTATATAGAACCACCTCTTCTTTATCCATCCATCAGTCGATGGACATTTGGACTCTTTCCATAATTTGCCTATTGTTGATAATGCTGCTATAACATTGGGATGCATGTACCCCTTTGAATCAGTATTTTGTATCCTTTGAGTAAATACCTAGTAGTGCAATTGCTGAGTCATAGGGTAGTTCTATTTTGAACTTTTGAGGTACCTCCTATAGTGGTTGCATTCCACCAACAGTGTAAGAAGGTTCCCTTCTCACATCCTCACCAATATCTGTTGTTTCCTTGTATTGTTAATTGTAGTCATTCTGGTGTGAGGTGGTATCTCATCATGGTTTTGTGTATAGACTTAATAAAATCCTTGACTGTGTTCCCCTTGCTTGTGTGAGTATGTATATATCTTAAGGTTTTTATTTTTATTCCAATATTACCTTCATAACTAAAGCTTTATATAATGCATTTAATTCTCTGTTTCCTACCATTAGCAATATTTTGTACCACTACCCCACTACTATTTTGTACCACTACCCCAAAATAGATGTATTTATATCTTAATCGTAGACAAAGTGACTCAATCACCTCTTGATTGGATGAAACTCATTCTTTTAAGAAAGGCCCATAAGAGCAATTTTTTACCTAGTTGATCCATAACATTTCTAACTTGAAAAACAATTAGATTTTGTATAAAAACATTGGCTCCTGCCTTCTTTCTAAGAAATTTCAAAGGCATTAGTACTCTACTTGCCTTCATGTTTAAATTTTTTTTTTTTCAACGTTTATTTATTTTTGGGACAGAGAGAGACAGAGCATGAACGGGGGAGGGGCAGAGAGAGAGGGAGACACAGAATCGGAAACAGGCTCCAGGCTCCGAGCCATCAGCCCAGAGCCTGACGCGGGCTCGAACTCACGGACCGCGAGATCGTGACCTGGCTGAAGTCGGACGCTTAACCGACTGCGCCACCCAGGCGCCCCACCTTCATGTTTAATGGTGCCATGGAGAAGAACAAAACTGGCCCAGCCTTTTTCTACTTATAAGTCACTTAATCTATCTATCTGACTGCTTAAAGGATGACATCATTATCTTTAAAGTGTACTATAGGGGCGCCTGGGTGGCACAGTCGGTTAAGCGTCCGACTTCAGCCAGGTCACGATCTCGCGGTCTGTGAGTTCGAGCCCCGCGTCAGGCTCTGGGCTGATGGCTCTGTGCTGACAGCTCGGAGCCTGGAGCCTGTTTCCGATTCTGTGTCTCCCTCTCTCTGCCCCTCCCCTGTTCATGCTCTGTCTCTCTCTCTGTCCCAAAAATAAATAAATGTTGAAAAAAAAAAAATTTAAAAAAAAAATAAATAAAATAAAGTGTACTATATTTACTAGGATTGCCTTTGTTAATTTCAGGTCAATTTTTATGGGACACTGTACTTCCAGTATGTGATTCATGTCCTTTTATTTTAAAAATTATGTCTTTAAATATTTGTTCTTTTCAGTCATTTTCATCAGTTTATTGATAATTAATCATGAATACTTTTTAATCTCATTTTTGATCTTCATATCTATTGTTTTTCTCTAATTCTTTTAAACTCTTATTATTTTCATTTTATTTCATCAGCTGTCTTCTATTTCTGAAATGTATATTCTCATTGTGATCCTCAAAATTTGTCCTATAATTTGGAATGGTTTCATCGTTGTTCTTTACTTTTTTCCTGAGTTATGACAACTGCTTTTAGCTTCTGCTGTTACATTATTTTTTTTCCTTGAGTACTTACACTTTTGCTTTACACACTGATATCACAGAGGTGATTGCTTGACTCAGCTTATTTGTGTATTTTACTAATAAATAAGTCCTGGCAATTTTTACATCTGTTCCATAAGAACATTTTTTTTGTTGTGAATTTTTTTCTAGTTGCATGTATCAGGAAAACACAAAATGACAGTGGCCTCAAAAAAAGTTTTTTTTCTCACTATGTGAAAAAATGTTTGGTGACAAATAGCCTGTAGATGGTGAGGATACACAAAACTATTCGGTACCCAGGGTCCTTCTAACTCACTATACTTCATCCTGACCAGACAACATCAACCAGGAAGATAAGAGGAGAAAATACCACTTTCCCTTTAATTAAAGTTTTTAAAAGTCCCAGCTAATACCTTTGCTGATATCTCTTTGATCAAACTTAGTCAAGGAGCCATGTGTATTAGAAAAGTAAACTGGGAAATGTAGTTCTTCAGCTGAGTAGCCATGTGTCATTATAAATTAGAGTTCTTTTGCTAAAATGTAGGTGAGATTAGATTTTTTGGTCAGGGGGGTAGGGCAAGGATTTAGGGGCAACCACTGTCAAATGTCAGCCTGCCAAATGTCAGATGAAGGCATCTGACATTTTCTTTTTCTGTTCTGCACCTCCCAGCCTGTCTTTCCTTATTATTCTTCATTTAAGGAATTTCTTTCTTTTTTTTTCCCCCTTCTATGAGCTATTTTCAGAAGCTTCATGTGAGGAACGGGCCACATATTATGATCATGGTTTGCATAAGAATTAGTTATTCTTCTACATAGCCAGCAAGGATAAGTAGACATGGGTTCTTCCTTTTTAATTCATTATATTTTTAATATAAAGACTCCTCTCTGTCACTCTTGTTCTTGACTTCATATACTATGGATTTGGGTTTCATACCTCACAGTATGCTCCTTCAGTAAGAGTTTTTGTTGAAATCTATAGCCATCATCTCCTCCCAATCAGGTCTTTTTTCTCTACATTCTTTCATGTGCCCACCTGTTCCATTTCTTTTATGTGGGACATCATTCCAGTATAGGGGACGAAAAATAATTTCTCTTTATCCTTCTAGATTCTTGGATGATATGCCCTTCCCAATAATAAAAGACTGATTAATAGGAAAGAAATAAATACAAGTTTCATAATATGTATACTTCCTCTATACATGGGAGAGACATAGGAAAGCTGAGTAACTGTCCATAATGGCCCAAACCACTACTTAAACATCATCTCCAACTAAAGACAAAAGAAGGATGTTGGGGAGTGGAAGGGAAGCTAGTTATGGGAGATTATCAGAAAAAACACAGTAAACAAAGGTATGGTTGTTACATAGATTTAGGTAGGTTTCTTTTCAATTGATATCAGTTTTTAGAGATTTGGATATCCTCCTCTTCCTGGTACAGACACCTTAAGGAGACACCCTTAACAAATGGAGATTTCACTTACAAATGTGTGTCTCTTACAAAAGGGTAACTTTTACTCAGTTTTCAGAGCTTCTTCTGTGTCTGCAGTTTCTTAAAAATAACCAGCACAAAATAATCGTTAGGTCAACGAGACATATTTTAGGGTGGTAAATTTTGTTTCTGTCACCAACTGTTTGTGAGTCCAGAGTTTTAGTTGATTCCTAGTTTTTCCCCCCAAATAGATTTTTATATATTTTTTCACATCTCTTTGTTGCTTATGAATAATTTCCAGGAAGACAATGATAAAATGTTGACATTTTGTCACATATTCATTCATACTGGAGAAAAAAATAACCCACCCTATAATGGTATTGTTACAATGATATCACGCATTTTCTTGGCTTTGACAATGAGTTTGCCTTTATTACAGTTTTTTAGTGTCCTTTTCATTCTTCATGATTTCCCAACTTTCTGTAGTAACTCTGAACAATGAGTTTTGCTAATTCATTCAGCAAATTAGCCTGTGTATTAGAACCGGATATTTTAATCCCTTGAAAGGGGTTTCCTCTCCATTCCTGCTAATTTGGATTTCAATTTCTGTTTACAGTATTTGTTCTGTTCTTTAAATTCTTTCCTATTCTTTCCATTTTACTTTAATTTCTTTGCTAAAAAGAAAAAAAAAAAAAGAAGAGGAGAAGAAAAATAGGAACAGAAATGTCCTGCTTTCTCTCTGTCATCTATTAACATTGTTATCTCTCCCACACAGCATGCTATCCCTGTCTGTGAAGAGGAAACTCTGGTTACAAAACAGGAATCTGGCTTTTTTTTTTTGTTTGTTTGTTTTTTTTTAGTATTCTTACATTGTGTTCTAAGCACTCACAAATGAAATATACATAATTTAATGTTTTCTATAGATGATTAGGTTTGTCTCTTTATCACAACATTCTTACACTAGACCTTTAATTACACCACCTTTATTATTCATTCATTTTACTACACTTCCCTCTGTCATCCAGTCTCTAACACACTGAGATTCTTTCTGGAAATGCTTTAAGACTCTCTCTAAAACTATATTTCCAGCCGTTAACCATATTTATGCTTCTCTCTGTAATCTAAATTGTAACTCCAGATGACCCTTGTCTGAATCATTCATTTGTAGCTTCACAAGGCTACTTACTATGTTGCTTACCTTATGTTGCTAAAACCACCCTTTCCCTCTCTCTTATTTGCTATTCTCCACCACTTCCTAGTTCTATTCATTTCCCTCTGTATCAAAATTCTAAATGGCAAAAACAACCTTTTCTTCAAACAAAAGTTTAGATGGAAGCAAAAGTGTGAAGTGGCTACAAGGTATTTTCAATATATATTTCAAATAATACTTCCTTATCCATGAGCAGGTTTTGATTTGCTCACTCATCATAGTTTCACACAGGGTAGAGGGAACAGCTACCACCTCAACAAGGCGAGCAAAATATGTAGAAGGCAGTCCTGACCAGAGAGGAAGAAAAAAGAAAAAAGCTGACACTTCTGACCAAGTGGTTTGTGATACCATGAAAGAGACAGAGATGAGAGGCAGGGAAATCTGGGTCCCCTTGCCTCAGCAGATTTCAGCTTAGAGAGGTGGAAGCATGTTCAGTATGTTAGGGAGATGCCCAAGGCAGAGTGCTTGCCTGGGTTTGGATGTACAATTCTGGGAGGAAAGCTCTGTACCAGGTAGTCCTCAGTGGGCATGAGACAGCTTCGAAGAGTTAGGCGGAGAGAGTGTCCCTCTTGCACAATTGCTCCTTCCTCAGTTCCCTGCAAGTCTGCATGTTGAATTAAGGGCCAGCTCACCTGCCAGGGTTCACAGTGTGCAGAAACACAGGACTAGCCACAGAGACTACGGCATTGACACCTCAGGTCAGGGGCTGCTTGAAGTATATGGTGGACACAGAGGCATCTGTGAGGCAACAGAAAGAGAGAGAAGGGGGAATCAGCAGGGTGAGACTCTTTAACTTTGGCTGAAACAAACATAAAATGCACCATTATTTTCTCAACCATAGCCTTCAGTAGACATGCAAGGATGTCTGGATCCAATGAAATATACTTAAGTATAAATACATATATAAATATAATAAGTATCCTTATTAACAAGTTTTTTTACTTTTTATTTATATTGGGAGAGTTATTTATTTGGTTAGCTCACTGGTTATAATTGCATAAGCTTTGAATGGTCTAACTCAATCTCATTTTACTTCATGAGTGCTCTTATTTTCACATGTGATTTTATGGAACACCTGTTTGTTCATTTTTTAAAGGAGCTTCTACATTAGATTTGAGAAATGACTATATGTAAAATTAGAAAAGGGAAACTAATCAGGTTAGGAGCTACCTTTACTTCTGTCCTCAAATCCAGAACAAAATAGCATCTTGTTCAGATCTAGAGTCATTCCAGTTTGTGTTCCACCTGATTTCCTAAATCTTTCTCTTTAAAAAAATACAAGTTAGGCTCTATCTTGTCCTGGTCCTTTCAAATACCTCAACAAGTAATTTATTTCATTCTCATCCTGATGAATTGCCTTTGTCTCCCACCATCCTCTAGCTTACCAAGAAGAGGCTTAATTATGATGTTATGATTCCACAATCATAACAAATCAAGTTTTTAAAATTTGTTCAAATATTTAGTAAGATCTTAAAAATACCCAGAAAAAATAAACCAGATAAAGATCTCACAGAACTCAAGGACACCGTATTCCGCTTCTGTTGGCATTGCCAAAGTCACAGCTTTGGGTCAATAATGTTATTTCCTGGTCAGGAATATAGTTGTGGAGTCAGATACCTGAGTTAAAGTCCTGGCCCCACCATATCCTGGCTGAGTGATCTTGGACAAATCCCTCACCCTCCCAAATGCTCAGTTATTCTGTCTGAAAAATGGATGACCTTCCTCTTGAGATAATTGTGATATTAATTTAAATACTGTATGTGAAACCCTGGGCATCTACCTGACACATAGTAGGATGCAGAAATATTAGCTATTACTTGCACAGTATGAGTTTTGAATTCATGATTGTTGGGAGGGAAAGTTTCATGAACTTCTGAAGAGTGATTTACTACATGGTAAGCCCCCAAACACAGCCATTCTTTACCATGTCAAATAATAGAACACAAATAGATTTGGGGTTGTGACTTTGATTTTAGAAACAACATGATTTTCTCCTATGAATTCTTATAGTCATGTAAATGTTGTTTCTTTGCATTTATAAGAACTCAAAATAGGATCTCTTGGTTTCATGTTTCCTCCTTGTCTTACTCACTGTTGAGAGTTGATTTCTCTTTGGCTGAACACTGTTTTTCCCTCACCCTCACCTTGTCTGTGATAAGCACTTACTCTCACATAAAATGGCTTGCTGTCACACAGGCACACCCATATTAGCAGTCTGAACAGCCTCTGTGAAAGCAGGAATGGAAATGGGGAGATTTTGTAGTCTTTCACATACGTGTTACCAAGGAAACCATCTATGTGTTAGCTTGCAGTCAGGCAGGCTTTTGTTTTGTGTCTTCAATTCACATGAGGAAAATAGAAGCAACTCAAATTTACCAAGGATGCCTCATGAATAAGAGTTAAACTCTAATTTTACGTATAAATATAAACATATAACCTTCCAGTACCAGAATGCAAGTAAAAGAAGGGAAAATAGACTTTTCAACCCAGATTCATTGCTAACCTTGATAAAAATGCATTTGAGATTTCAAGTACAATAGCCACATAGTTGACAGAGAGCAGGGAGCTTGCGTTACAGCCAAAAGGAGGTGTGACTGATTTATTTTCATTTCCAAAGTAAATGTTATCATGAAGATACTGTCAGGTGACATATGAAAAGGCAGAAGACTGGCTCCCTACCCTGAATTCATCCCTTACTCCATCTTTGGACTCTCAATTACCTTGGGTTTAAAATGGGCATTAGGATACCTTCTCTGTCTACCTCAAGGTAGAAAATGAATGTGAAATACATTGTAAACTCTGAATTGCTATTTAAAGATGTACTTGTATGTGACTTTTATAATTTCTCAAGATGTGGGGAGAACACAAAGTCATTTTTTAAAGAAATAGTTTTTTTTTCAGCTATAGTGTAAGAACAAGAAAAACATAAGTAATAAGGATTTCTAAGACCAAAGACTTATAACCTTATTGTAATGACATTGCAGAGCAGTAGAAAGGATTTGAAATTACATGATAGTGTATGCTCAAATTTTGGTTCTAGTGATAATAAGCTATTTATCTTGTCTAGGTATTTAATCTAAAACTGGAAGAATAACATCACATTGATACAGTTCCAGTGGTGTTGAAATAATGTAATATATGGCAAACCACAAACATTGTCTCTAGTACATGGTCAACAAATGATGTCCAGTTACCCCAAAATCTTGAATGTCAACTTAAATTTTAATCTGTGGATTTACAAAATACCTGAGAGTCCTCTTTGATTCAATTAAAAAGAATCTATAAAACATAATACAGATTTATGGTTTTAAATGTTCTTAAAGAACATCAAACCTAACTCAGCACTTCCAGACATCTTAAATAATTTGGAGGCAAAAAATTATTCTTAATAAACACATTACCTGATAGACCCTCTCCACTTTCTCGGTTGAGAAGATTTATCTCTTCAGAGAATAATTAAAAAGAAATTACCTTCTATTATGGAATGGAGACTCAAAAAGGGATATTACATATTCATTAACTTGTTTAATTTCTAGGGACACTGTCATGAGCACTGTTATTTTAATAACCTGCGTTGTTTTGTAGAGTGATTTCTTTGAAAAACAGTAGATCTTTTAAGTCATGTGCACGGATTGAATAGTCTCAACATGGTGACTCACTTCATTTCTTTTAGAGATTAGCCTTTTTAGTTAGGCTAAAGTTAGGCCTTTTTAGTTAAGTTTTGAATGTAAGGGTGGAACATCTGTGGCCAATAGAATTTCATAGGGAGGGTTATTTCACGAATATTCAAGCTAAGAGATAAAGTTATTCAGACAAAATCCTTTCTGGGTGTTTTCTTTCGTCATCCCCACTGCATACCCTGTTGCAGGATGTGATTCTGCAAACCTTCCATGGCTTCTCAAGCCTCCATACTATTACCTATGTGCTTTCTACAGGCTCGAATGCCCCTTCCCTTGATCCAACTGAAGAACTCCTACTAATTCTTCCTATTTCATTTTCTGTTCTCTCAGAACACTTTATGCAAGTCCCAATTAGCCCACTTCTACAATTGTTAAATAATTTGCATGGACCATCACTAAATTTTGAGCTCCTTGGCAGAATGTATCCTGTCATTTTTATTCTTGTTTCTTTAGCACTTACTACTGTGCTTCAAAGATAGCAGTCAATAAATGTTTGTCATATTTTTAACAGTTTAAAATGGCTTTACTTTCCATTGTAAGTTAATTTTGATATAAAATCCAGGAATTAATGAAAAGAAGGGACCCTGTATCTGATAAAGCACAGGAAAAAGAGACTTCAAATAAAAAGATACTCAAGGAGGCAGAAGCATGCCTCCAAAGGAACTAAGTTGAGAACAGTTTGAGACCCTGAAATTCAAAGAGAAATAAGCCTTGTAGACAATGCAGACCTTCAAATTATAAATATCTTCCCTCAAAATGGTGATTAGTACGAAAAATCAGAAAAACAGTTTGTGCAGTCAAAATATGCAAGAGAGCTGAAGTTGGCATAAATCAGATAAATTGATATATTTGGAATACTGGAAATTCATGTGGTAACTGTACATGGAAAAATGTTCTTATCAAATTGCTGTGATTAGATTGTCATATTTCTTGTGCCTTTGTATTTCCAGTTATAACCATCCCATCTAGGGGAGCCTTGGTAGTTCTGTCAGTTAAGCATCCAACTTCAGCTCAGGTCATGATCTTACGGCTCATGAGTTCAAGGCTGGTGTCTGTCTCTGTGCTGACAGCTCAGAGCCTGGAGCCTGCTTTGGATTCTGTGTCTCCCTCTCTCTCTGCCCCTCCCCCACTCACACTCTGTCTCTCTCCCTCAAGAATAAATAAACATTAAAAAGAAGACCCATCCCATCTTGATGCTGATCTTGGCTTTTTTGAATTTGAATATCTGAGTGAACCAAGTCAAAGCTTTTTCCACTAAAGTGAAGATAGCCAGTCAGCACACCACATAAATTCTCCGGTAACAAAGAATTACTACCTTACTCCTACACCTGTTGTATTAGGCTCCTATTTACTGTCATAACAAATTACCACAAACTTAATGGCTGAAAACAACACAAATTTATCATTGCCAATTTTGTCCAACACAGGCCTCATGGGGTTAAAATCAGTGTTAGTAGAGCTGCATTCCTTCTGGAAGCTCTAAAGGGAAATCAATTTCTTTGTTTTTCTCCTAGCATCTAGAGGCCACCCATATTCCTTGGCTCATGGCCCCTTCCACCCCCTTCAAAGCCAGCAACACAACAACTCTCTAACCCTGCTTCCATTGTTCCATCTCTCTCTGACTTTATCTTCTGCCTCCTTCCTTTGCTTTTAAGGATCGTTGTGTTATATTGTGTCCACTCTGAATAATGTAGGATAATCTTCCTGTTTTAAGGTCAGATGATAAGAAACCATAATTTTTCGCGACCTTAATTCTCTTTGCTATGTAACCTAACATATTCATAGGTTCCAAGTTTAGAATGTGGACTTTTGGGGGGGGGAATTATTCTGCCTCACATACATGGTAGTGGAAACTTTTTAGCCCCACTTGTAAATGACATATGGCTTAAATGAGGGGAGATGAGGTATCCAATGATGTTAAGAAGGTCCCCTTCTAGTCAGGATCTATAGATTTAAGTACAACTTAAACAGTTACTGTGCTCCTCTTCTTCATATTTGGCACCTAAAGGAAATGGTCATATCAAACCATTTTACCTCACCCTGGCTACTCCTTTTTAAAATATATACTCCCAAGAATACTTTCAGAATTTTCATACTATATTTTTGAATAAACCCAACAAAATATCATGGAAAGATTTTCACTGTTAACTAATCTAGAAATAGACCAAGATGTTTGTGGTGCTAAGTTGAGCACAAGTATATAAATATAAAATGTAAATACATAATATATAATATATATATATAATAATATAATATAATATATTTAAATAATAAATAATATATAAATATATAAATTATAAATAATTTTAAATAATATATATAATTTTAAAATTATATATAAATACATAAATATAAATATATAAATATAATCACAATTATATTTGCCATCTTCTTGGCAATGAGGTGATATAAAGTTGTTATCAATATCAAAAATTATTTTGAGGCTATTGTTAGTTTTTGTTAAAAATCCACTCTACTATATTCAATTGTTCTTAAAAGATCAAAGGGGAAAAATAAAAAGAGAATCCTAGTCTTTGGAAAGAAACTACAGAGGTTTAAGTCTTCAAAACTAAATTGACATACAATCTCATATTTTAAAAAGACTACTAAAAGCAAATCATAATGTAGACATGAAGAGAGCTCTTCGGAAGAGTCATGATATAGTTAATATACAGCAGCTGAAAGCTCAAAACAACAGGCCATGTTTGATCTTGATTGGATAAAATTAAAGTAGATAAACATAGAATGGGAAGTCCCAAAGAAAAATGGAAGATGTTACTAAACAGTTAATCTATGTACTCTGACAAGCAGTCAGAAACTAGAAATATGATTTCACAAGTAAATACATTTTTAGTTAAAAAAGTATTTGCTATCTAACTAAAATAATAGTTACTTTCTAGTTGAAATGTATTATTCATACCAAGCTGTGCATGTAGTAATAGTTATGTAAGAATAAAAACAATTGCTTTAAGTAATAAAAATACCCACATACGTAGTAAATCTATAACTATACAATTATCCATATACCCCATATTTCAAATTAACTGCACATTGGCTCTATCTTCACAAACTTTATGGTTTGAATGATTTGGCACTAATATGGATATTCATAAGGAAAATACAAAGTTTAATAATGACATCAAAGAGAATGTACCCTGAAAAACAGAATTCAGTATAAGTAATGCATTTAAGACTGACAGTCATGCTCTTACTAATTTAATTCAAAGGGTGTTGTTGCAGGAAGAACAAGTAGTCACAGAGCCAGGTGTTATTAAACATTGAACCATCATTTAGATTACTGTAGTGACCATAGCAATCCTCCAAATCCAGCAAGCTCCCTAGAAGACCTCCCTTGCTCCTTAGTCTGGTGCTACCAACATTACAGTGACTGAAGTGCTCTCCACCTGTTTTACCTCCACTGCTATCTACCTTATGACTTCTTTTTTTTTTTTTTAAGTTTTTATTTATTTATTTTGAGAGAGAGAGATTGCAAACAGGGAAGGGGCAGAGAGAGACAGGGAAAGAGAGAATCCTAAGCAGGCTCCCCACTGCTCAGCACAGAGCCCAATGCAGGGCTCGAGCTCACAAACCATGAGATCATGACCTGATCTGAAATCCAGAGTTAGACGCTTAACCAACTGAGCCATCCCAGTGCCCCATGCCTTCTTCTTAGTGCTTTCTCTGTATTTTGGCTTTTGCCTTATTTTTCTGTATCTTTCACTCATATGCCCCAAGAAGGAGAAACCTGAAGATGTTGCAGCTCCATCCAATGCAGATGCCCTCTCCTCATCAATACAGATGTGAGCTTTTGCACAGCTCTCACAGTAACGCCCATTTCAAGAGCCTCTGCTGTCTTCCCAATCCATTGTCACCATGAAGTGGATTCATGTGGTACAAATGTGAAAGGAAACCTGTGGCTTTTTTTTTTTCTGTAACAGAGAGCTGTAAACATGGCAGGAAATCAGAATGCTCTATCTTGTTCATATGTAATGAATATTCTGTGGAATTTGGGAAATTGTAATAGCCTAGAATTTTAGAATTCCTAGAATGATGACCTCTAAAACTTACAGAAGCATGATATAATTGAAGTGTGTGTATGTGTGTGGGGGGGTAATGGGCATTATTCATTCACTCATCCATTATTGGGCACTTACTGAATGTTGGCTACTATTCTTTCTGCTGAGAACACAGTGGTGGGTTAGGCACACATTTTCTAAACCAAGGGAAAGCTTGAAATCTAATGGAAGAGATACCCCTTAACCACAAAATAAATTTTAAAAAATAATTTCAAATGTAATATGTGCTATTTTCACATGCTATTGCATTCAAACATGTCCAGACCATCTGCATCTGTATCTTTATACCCTTTCTTTCCCCCTGTTGCTGTGGATCAGTGACCCATGCTCCTACTGAGACTGTCTTCAAGTTGTGCACAGGCTTCCATTCCCAGCACAAGGCTGCTGCTAACACAAGTCTCCCTTTTCTCTCCAACTCATCACTCTCTCCCCTCCTCTCCATTTGGTTATTCCCATTATTATTAAAACATGCTATCATTCTTGACATCTTAATAAAGCAAAGGTCCTCTTGATCCCACATCCTCTTCCAGCTACAGCCCAGTTTCTATACTCCCATTTATAGCAAAATTTTTCAAATGATTGTCTATATTCATTATCTCTCATTCTTTTCTCATTCTTTCTTGCTGTGCAGTCCAACTATTTACCATTTCACTGAAACTGTTTGTGAGTATTCCCACTGACCTCCAACTTGCCAAATTTATAGGGTTAGTTCTAGTTTTCATCTTACTTGCCTAATCAGCAACATTTCCTATTATTGACCACTTTTCCTCTAAAACATTTTCTTCATCTTTGCCTCTGGCACACAAACTTCTCTTGGTTCTCCTTACACTGGATTGACCACTCCTCTATTGCCTGTGTAGATTTTCCTCATCTCCCCTACAATAAGTGCTTATAGCCCTTAGTCCTTGGGCTGCTTCTCTATCAATACTATGTGTGACATGTACAGAGATTAAGCAAAATCTAGTTCTTCTCTTCAAGGACTTCATATTTGAGTGGCATAGGAAGGAAAAGAAAATGAAGAGTATCTCAGGTATTAGTGATTCAACTAAATCCTTGTCTATTATAGCCTTACATACTGATTCCATTTTGTTCAGAATCATGGTTTCAACTCAAAAGAAAAAAACTGTATACATACACACATACACACACACACACACACACACACACACACATCTTAGTGAGCTATCTAGATTTTACAGATGATTGTAAAGAAAAATAGGAAGAAGATTTATAGCACAGACAAAGCAAACATATTAAAACTCTTTACAGTACAATTTTGTGAAATCCCTTTTGTCTGGCCATAATTGTTTTATGCTTTTGTGTTGTTGACATTTGTTTTTATTTCTTTGGATTTGTGTGTTGTTTCTTCTCTCCATCTCTTGACTCCATCCTTCTGTTTACTCTTCTTCGTTTCTTGACTTCCTCCAAAACTTAAAATTCTTCTCTTCTCTACAATGCAAATAATTCAAACCCTTTGGCTTCTGACTCAAAACTTATAGACCCACACACATCACTGCATACTTTTAGAAAGGATATTTTAAGTGTCAGAAATCCACACTCATAGAAGACAATTTATGATCATATTTTGCTATTTGAATATGGTTTTAGCAACCCACAATATTAGTCTCAGGCTGGTATAATGTGCCATGGTGACAGTTATCAGAATTCCCAAAGCTTGTTTCTCTGCCATTGGTCATGCCTGACTCCCATTCTATGTTTCAAGATGGTTGCTCAAACTTCAGACATCTGTATTCCAATCAGGACAATGGAGAAAGCAACAAAAGAAAGGAATGACCTTTCTCATCTCTGTTTAAGACTTTTCCCAAGAAATTGCACATAATACTTTTGCTTAATTCCATTTTCTAGTATTTCTTATCTGGTCACACAATAGCTTGAAGGGAACCTGGAAAATTATTTGGGGCAACCATGAGTCCAATTAAAACCTGAGGGTTCTATTTCAAGAAAGAAGTGAAAAATGAATATTTGGGAAAAATTAACTCACTCTCTGAC
This sequence comes from Lynx canadensis, assembly GCF_007474595.2. Taxonomy (NCBI): domain Eukaryota; kingdom Metazoa; phylum Chordata; class Mammalia; order Carnivora; family Felidae; genus Lynx; species Lynx canadensis. The sequence goes on from NC_044309.1 coordinate 65,790,294, forward strand.
CATGTCACCATCCACCCAAAAGATTTCATTAATCTTTTTCTTAAGAAAAATTTAATGACATCCTCCATTACATTTTGGTGAATGAAAGTTTCTCCAGCAAATCTAATTTATACATGTATGTATGTATGTATGTATGTACCTACCTATCATCTATCTATTTATTTACCTATCAAATTTATTTACCTACTTTCCTATACATCCATTTAGTTATCAAGTTAGCCAACAATTGTTTTACACTACATTATGGCTTCTTGCTTCCCTGTGCAGTCCACTTTTAAGATCTGTTCTTGTTGTTATCAACAGCTAGGAAAGTGTCTTAGAATGAAGGTAAGGGCTTTAGAAACGTTGGAACTGTTTCGGGAGTATTGTAGTTGCTTGACACACGAGATTAATCAACAGGACTTTGAAATTGTGTGGAGACAGCCTCTCGGTTGCTGTAAAGTGTGCTTGGAACTAGTCAGGTAAATGCTTTTGATAAAGCCAAAACAGTGCATGTAAATCTGATAGGGAAATAAATGAATATCTCATCAGTACCAGAACAGCTCCTTGATGAGACGCATCAATTTACAATATTTCCTACTTTGAGCTGTGTAAAGAAATTGATTGACCTCCATTATTATCTGTAAATTTCCTATCTCTTTTTATTTGCAACAATATGTGTAATTGGAGGTAGAGATCATGCTCTCAGAGTATGACGTTATTTTTCTTGAAATTAGCAAGCAAGAGCTGACAGGCTCTTTCCCCATCATTTTTCTGCTTGTTTCTAGTACATTTAAAATAAATAGTAAGTACACTGTTACACTCAGATGCCATAATTCCAGATTATAAAGCATCTATCTCAGTGCTAAAGAATGAAAATGACTGATCTTAGTTGGCAGCCAAGGGATTACAGATGTTCTCAATGTAGGTGTTAAAATTACTAAAACTGATGGCAAGAAGTTGCACTGATTCCTTGCAATATGCACTGATTCCTTGAAATATGTCAAGGAGGATGGGGACAGGATGTCCCAAGTCATAAGTGAAAAAGTAAAGTATCAAAGTGTATGCCAGCCTATGCTCATGGGAATGGAGTGGGAAAAAAGTTTTTTCAAGATAAGAGTTGGCAGAATTCCAATAGTATAAATGTTTAGAAAGCTTTATAATAAACTTAAAACTGAGAGTGACTTTTGAACATTGGTTCAGAGAATCTGAACCCCAAAAGACTATTACGAAAAAGAGACCTATGCATACCATTTTTTTTTTAATTTTTTTTCAACGTTTTTTATTTATTTTTGGGACAGAGAGAGACAGAGCATGAACGGGGGAGGGGCAGAGAGAGAGGGAGACACAGAATCGGAAACAGGCTCCAGGCTCCGAGCCATCAGCCCAGAGCCCGACGCGGGGCTCGAACCCACGGACCGCGAGATCGTGACCTGGCTGAAGTCGGACGCTTAACCGACTGCGCCACCCAGGCGCCCCAAGCCATTTGTTTTTAATAACCAAATCCTGTTTTGCAAATTTACTCATAAAAAATCTTATAGTAATCTGGGCTCTTAAAGTATTCCTTATGTAATACAATGATCAATCTTGCCTTGATAATTTTTTTTTTAATTTTTTTTTTCAACGTTTATTTATTTTTTGGGACAGAGAGAGACAGAGCATGAACAGGGGAGGGGCAGAGAGAGAGGGAGACACAGAATCGGAAACAGGCTCCAGGCTCCGAGCCATCAGCCCAGAGCCTGACGCGGGGCTCGAACTCACGGACCGTGAGATCGTGACCTGGCTGAAGTCGGACGCTTAACCGACTGCGCCACCCAGGCGCCCCTTGCCTTGATAATTAATTAAAAATATAACATTCATCCTGGATCTTAACACCAGTTAAGTAACTATTTTAATTTTCTTTTTATACAGGAAAGTTACCAATTCATAGTCTCTCATGGTGTTCTCCCTTCAGCTGATTATTAATGGCAGTACTGATATTAGCAGATAATTTGTCTTAAAAATTTGCATGTGAAATTTTGCTCTCACACTTGATGTACAAGAATCATTCTCTCTTCATCTGCCCTAATGCCTCATTTGTATTCTGAAGTAGGAAGCTCCACTCTTTGAAATAAATGGAGAGTTTCCATCATCCTTTCCAATTTGCTCCTCCCTAAAAGGAAGAAAGCCTTTGGAATCGGAGAAGAACTGAGCATACAGAATTCTGCCCATCATTCTTTTCTTTTGGACCTGCCAGTATGCATAGAAGATATATTTGTCTCAATTCCTGATGTTGTAAGGTGAAGACACTGAGATCAGAAGCCAGGAATGTCTTCTAGAAATAGGCCTGGAGGAGTCTATCTTTCTCTTCCCCTCTGTTGTCTGGTGTATGTAAGACAACTACTCATTGTGTCTCCGAGGCGTAGAATTGCCATTGCTAAGAAGCCCAAATGGCTCTCTATCTATGTTACATTGGGTACTCTATTTTTAGTAGTTTAATCTCCTTTAGTGCTCAGTTGCAGAATCAAGGGTTCTGCAAGAGCTACTCATAATTTATTTCTTATTTTATGTGCACAATCACAAACATATTCCCCCTCCCTTTTCCTTACTAATTTATACAGAATAAAGCCAATAATTCTAAACTCTTAAATTTAATCCTCAGATGATAGAAAATCAAAGTGTAATGATGATAGAGATAGAGTAAATGAACATCAACTCTAAGATATAAACAGTGACAGAAGGGATTTTTGTTTCTTCCTGTTAAGAATAGTATAAGTTACATGGAAGAGTTGTATTATGTCAGTTAAGAGTACTTATTTAGTTTAATTTTTGTCATTGTTGGCATTGAGAACTTTCTTGATAAAAATAGATGTATGAATGGTAAGCAAACAAGAAGTGCATTGTATTATAAAGTAGAAGCACATTCATTCACACTTTTTTTCTACTTTGCCCTCTGTGTTACAGGAGCTGTTAGGTTAAAATACTTTTCCTTTACAGCTAGACTTCTAGATGTGCTTTTGTTTCTGCCAGTGAAATTTATTCACATAGGTTTTTGAAAGTAGGAATGAGATGGGGACCATTTTACAGTGGCTGTGATAGTAACAAGGATGTTCTAACAGCACAAAGTGTGTGACAGGATGTGATGCAGTTGTGATGTCAGCAGTAGTTGTAGAAGCACCAATCACAGCTTTTCCCCCTGTGATCACAACTACAGCGACATGACCTAGAAATCAACTGTCCTAAGTTAGCCCCTTAGACTACATTTCTCCTACCCTTGCAACAATTTTGTAAGCGATATTATTGAATGTCTTTCTGATTGGAAGGTTTCCTTTTTCCCCCATGTAACTTTGCTTGATATACTGTGACACTAATTATATGACATTGAAGAAATCTCAGTTTCTTCCCTGTAAAACGTGGATAGTAACACATTACAAGGCTCTGTGAGGATTAGAGAGAATGTATGCAGAGTGCTGGGGTCTAAGCAGTACTCAAAGAATAATTGCTGTTTTCTAACACTCATTAATAATGCAATATTGTTTGAATATAAAGTTCATGACCACGAGGTCTATTACATTGTTAGATCAAGAAGAATGCTATAGATGATTATGTTTTTTGCCCTACAGTCCTTTTCACAAATTATAAACAATTCTGTGGTTCCCTGGAATATATTAAGAAGATATTTGGGGATAGGGAGGTTGGGTAATAATTTTCTATCTTTTCACCTATCATGCAATCCTTCCAGTTATAAATCAGGCTGAAGAGATTATAAAGTTTCTTATTTTCACAGGATTTACTGTTCACTTCTTTATTCACAAGAGATTCTTACTGAAAGAAAAGGGGGATGAAAGCCTAGTATGCTATTCATAGATTTGGAATTTTTCTCTCTGGTAATTTATGCAACATAGATTTGCTACATCAGAGGAAAATGTCATTGAATTTATGCTTTGATTATGTGTGTGTGTGTGTGTGTGTGTGTGTGTTGGATTCCATAAACAAAGAAATTTTATAAATATATTCTCCTGCACGATATTAAACTCTGAATTGAAAACTATACCCTCTTAATCTTTAAAATATCTTCTAAGGAATGTGAGGAATGTGAGATCCACATTCCTCTGTAATAAAGTAAGAAATAAAGAAATCTCTCTGCATGCTGTTGTGACCTTTGACAAGTGTCATAGCTAACTGGTCTTAGCAGCAGCAGGATTTATTTCTTTCACAGAGGTTTCTGTTCTGCCAGGTGGAAATAATCACTAAAAAATAAATGCTTCAGGTTAAAAAAAGTGTTTGCTTTTTTGTAGTGCTTACTCTGGCTCTGAGCCAGCAATTTGTTGGGTATCCCAAGTCAGACTAAAAGAGCAGTGGAATCTTTGGTGTAAGATGAACTGTGACTTGTTCTAGATCTTGCTTGGTTTATAAATTGATGCCAGCTTTATAAACAAAGCACTGGGGCTTCAAGAATTTACTTGTAAATACATCTAGAATCTTCATTTCAGCATGTTTTGTTCCTCTGCTCTTGTTCTTTCTGAAAACTACTGATTCTTTTTTTTTTTTTAAATTTTTTTTTTCAACGTTTATTTATTTTTGGGACAGAGAGACACAGAGCATGAACGGGGGAGGGGCAGAGAGAGAGGGAGACACAGAATCGGAAACAGGCTCCAGGCTCTGAGCCATCAGCCCAGAGCCTGACGCGGGGCTCGAACTCACGGACCGCGAGATCGTGACCTGGTTGAAGTCGGACCCTTAACCGACTGCGCCACCCAGGCGCCCCTGAAAACTACTGATTCTTAAGTTTCTACAAACATTTGGTCACACTGACAATCCTGATTCTCTTAAGGATCAGTGAAAATCTGGGGCTCAGCTCTTTGTTAAGAACGCATTACTTAGGAGACGTAGCAGGGTTCATGCCATGATCTGTAGATACGGTTATGACTTGACTCACCCCAGAATTTAAAAAGCCTGGCATACAAAGACCCAAAATTCCTAATATTAAAGAACTTATTTTAGACTCTAACAAAATTTCAAATATAGTATCATTTTCCCACAATAACACCATGCTTTTTATGCAGATCTATAGTATCACAATAGTAAATAAAATCCTATATCTAGTAAAATTGTCCTTCAAAAGTGAGGGAGAAATTAAGACATTCCCAGATAAACAAAAGATGAGGGAATTCATTACCACCAGGGTTGTCCTATAAGAAATGCTAAAGGAAGTTCTACAGGTTGCAATGAAAGACACTGGAGAGGAACTTGAGGCCATATGAAGAAATTAAGACTCAGTAAAGACAAATAAATGGGTAATTATAAAAGCTAGCATTATTGTAACTTTGGTTTATAACTTTACTTTCGGCTTTCTACATTATTTAAGAGATTAATACATTAAATTTTTTCAGTCTAAAAGCTAGAAATGTCATAAATTTGTTTTGTAACTTCACTTTCTGTTTTCTACCAAAAATATGTATTTGAGACCGAAGCATAAAAAAAACTATAATCTATGTTTTGCACACAATATGTAAGATGTAATTTTAATAACTGAATGAGAGTGGGGCTAGAGATGTATAGGAACAAGGCTTTTGCATGTTATCAAAGTTAAACTGGTTTAAATTCAAATTAGAGTGTTCTACTTTAGAATGTTAAATGTAATTTCCATGGTAACCACAAAGAAAATAGCAATAAAGTATACCTAACAGGAAATGAGAAGAGAATGAAACATTTCACTACAAAATTCAACTAAACACAAAAGAAGACAGAAATGCAGGGAATAAGGGACAAGAAACACTATAAGGCCTATGGAAAACAAATAGGAAAATGACAGAAGTAAGTCTCTTCTTATCAGTAATTACTTTAAATATAAATGGATTAAAGTCTCCAAAGACAGAGCTTGGCCAAATAGACTTAAAAACAACAACACAATATAATCCAACTATATATTGTCTACAAGAGATTTACTTTAGATCCAAAGGCGCCAATAGAGTGAAAGTGAAGGGTTGGAAAAAGATATTCTATGCAAATCATAGCCAAAGAGAGCAGGAATGATTCTAATACCAAACAAAATTGATTTAAATAAAAAAAATTTATAGGAGAACAGGAACATTATATATTAATAAAGGTTCAAAAAAGCAAGAAGATATAATAATTATAAAAATTTGTACATCTCATAACAGGCTGTCAAAATAAACAAAACTGACAGCACTGAAGGGAGAAATACCTTTGTACTGATAGTTGGATACTTCAACACATCGCTATCAGTAATGGATAGAACAAACAGAAGATAAGTATAAATAGAGGATTGGAAGAACACATAAAACAAGCATATCTAACCCTACCCAACAACAAAATACACATTTTTCTCAAGTGCACAATGGGACATTCTCCAGTATAGACTATATGGGCATAAATTAAGTCTCAATACATTTAAAAAGAAGTACCATAGAAAGTAGTTTTCTGCACAAAAGGATTAAATTAGAAATCAATAACAAGGAAAACATAAAAATTCACAAATTTATGGAAATTAAAAAACGTACTCTTAAAAAGCTAATGGATCAAATAAGAAATAACAAGGAAAATTAGAAAATACTTAGAGACATATGAAAACAAACACACAACACATCAAAACTTAACTGACACAGTGAAAGCAGTGTTAAAGGAAAAAACGATAACTATATAGTTACATGAAAAACAAGAAAGATATCAAATCAACAACTTAAATTTACAACTGAAGGAAATAGAAAAAGAACAAACTAAATGTAAAGCTATTAAGGAAGGAAATAATAGAGATAAGAACAAAGTCAAAAATATTACAGAGAATAGAAAAACAATAAAGAAAATCAACAAAACCAAAACTGATTCTTCATGGAGATTAGTAAAATTGAAAACAACCTTTAAGTAAATGGACTTAGAAAAAAAGAGAGAAGACAAATTACTAAAATTGAATGTATGTGGGGATATTACTACTCATTCTACAGAAATAAAGATGATTGTAAGAGAATTCTGTAAACAATTGTTCATCAACAAATTAGACAACCTAAATGAACAAATTTCTAGAAATACAACACCTACCAAGACTAAATTATGAAGAAAGAAAATCTGAATAGACCTATATCTACTAAGGAGATTGAGTTGTGCCTAAGAATTCTTGTCTGGTGCCTAATCTTTTATTTATTTATTTTTTGATGTTTATTTATTTTGAGAGAGAGAGACAGAGAGAGAGTGCGAGTGGAGGAGACAGATATAGAGGAAAACACAGAATCCCAAGCAGGCTCCAGGCTCTGAGCTGTCAGCACCAAGCCTGACGCAGGGTTCAAACTCAACAAACCACGAGATCATACCCTGAGCCAGTGTCAGACACTTAACCAACTGAGCCACCCAGGTACCCCATCTTGTGCCTGATCTTGAAAGAAAAGCATTCACTCTTTTATCATTGAGTTTGATAGTCTTTCTGGGTTTTTTATCAATGGCTTTTACTATTCTAAGATTAAATCTCTATTCCTAGTGTGTTGAGTGTTTTTATTATGAAAGGATTTTGAATTTTATAAAATGCCTTTTTTATATCATTTGAGATTATTATGTGATTTTTATCCTTCACTAGGAGATGCATAAGAATGGATCTATTTTCCCTCACCCTCTTTTTGAACTTCTTCAATCTCAAAACTAATAACACCATTCAATATTAGAAAAGTATCAACCATTTCCTTGTCTTGGACTATTATACTTCCAACCTTCTCTTTATTATTAATTCCAGAATTCCTATTACTGGATGTTAGATTTTCATTCACTATTTTTCATGTCCATAAGTATTTTTGTGTCTTTATCTCCCCATACTTCATTCTACATAAACTAGTAAATGTATTTTCAAATTTATTATCCCTATTCCATTGAGTTTATGTTCCATACAATATGCCCATCGTGCTCTTAATTTTGATAATTATATTTGTCATTCTTAGAGATTTGATTTGGCTCTACTGCGGTCTTTTTTTATTTCTATACTGTTCTCGTTGTAGATTTTATTCCTCTTTTGTATCTCTTTAATAACTGTAAACATCAACATTTAATAGTTATATTTATACCATTTTTATCCCTAGTTGTTTAGATATTAATTAATAAATGTGTTCCATTTGTTGACTCTTTTTGCACTGCAGTTAATTTTCATGCATAGTTTGAAGAGGTTTGTTTGTTTGTGTAATTGTATGTCATCTTCAGTAAGGGTGGATTTTCTTTGTGGGAGTCTCATGTATTGTGGGTTGTAGCTTCTGCTGAGACCAGTGTTAATTTATAATTTTTGGCTTCCAACCTTATGAGTAGTAAACATTCAAACCTCACAGCATGTGATTTGGGATTGAGATTTTCATTTCTCCAAAGTTACTTTTTTCCACTTATGGATCTCAGTAGTTGGCATGTTTCTTGGATCTGTGGTTTTCCTAATCCAATTTTCACAGACATTGTAGCCAATAGAAGCATCCAGTTTTTTGTTGTGTGTTTGTATGTTTTTTTTTTCTTTGCAAAGGATTTGATTCCAACTAACCACCTTATGTGAAGCCAAAACCACAGCTCCTGTTCCAACATGAGCAACAATACTCCAATCTGTCAAGTTTATCCCAGTTCCCATACCTCAGATTTACTTCAGTAACACCCTAAAGTTCTGTTGTTATGTTTCCCCTTCATTTATAGCAATTAGAAAATGCCATTTTTTCTTCTGGTGAGTTTGGCCATGTAATTTCCTAATTTATTTTTCTCTTTGAATACAGTACTTTTTCAATAGAAGTACCGTATTTGTAGGAGGAGTTTTTATAACAATACAGAGCAGAACAGCATTAACTAAGTTTGCCATATATATCTCCTTTACTCACTTTATAGTTAGAACATTTATATGTCACCAATCTTCTACTGTATCATTTTTACTGGTTTAAGACCATTTAATTATATTCATATGCCCTAATTTATTGAACTAAATCCCTATTGTTAGACATTTTGTTTCTTGCCATGTTTTTCTCTTCAAATGTTTTCTTATAAAAATATTACATTACATATTTTGTATGTATTGAATGGAATCAAAGGGTATACATAAATAATGGCAAAAGCCAAAAAGAGCAGAAGATTCTACATAGTAACTAACAATAGTCAAGAAAGAGTTAAGAAATGTGAGAGTACCAGGGCAACCAGGTTTGTTCAGTAAATTAAGTGTCTAACTCTTGTTTTCTGCTCACATCATGATCTCATGAGCCCCATGTCAGATTCCCATGCTGACAGCATGGAGCATGCTTGGGATTCTCTCTCTCTCTCTCTCTGTCTCTCTTTCAAAATAAATAAATAAGTTTTAAAGAATAAATAAATGTGAGAGTACCTAAATTTTCCTTTCTCTGTAGCAACATTTTAGCTATATCAAAAGGGTTTGTTTGTTTTTTGGAATTTTTTTTTCAGTCTGGTTTGATAGCTATGAATGTCTCAGAAATGAAAAAAATTGTGATGAGCCAGAAACAAATTTATTTCTTGGCAATGTTATCTTGAATGCGACCTCTATGCTCCCAGAAAATTGGTTAATGTGATTGGAAAAGACATCACCTTCTCTATCTTTCTATTTTGCCATCTTATCTTGAGGTGTGTAGTGGATGGTAACATATTGCAACCCTGAAAAACAACACCTTATCAGTCTGACAAGGGTAGCAACTGTGATTAGGTCACCTCAGCTGAAACTATGGTAAGCTTAGTGGAACTAATCCCCCAAAGTCCCTTAATGCCATAAAAGCTAGAGTTGCTTATCAAAGCTAGGCAGTCCAACATTCTTTAAAGCTTCCAGAACTGTCTTCCATCTAAGAAATGGTCCATTTCCATTAGACCTGAGTAGACACAAAGATATAATTTAAAAATTTCCAGAAGAAGCAAAATAAAATATTTTTAAAAAATAAAACAACAAAGTAATTGCAAAGAAGAAACCAACACATAAAACCTAACATAATATACAACTTTCAAGACAGAAATTGCTAAAAGAGACAATGAGGGGAACGATTAGATTTTTAATGCTAATATTCCTTGGGAAAAAAAGTCAATGATATTGATTAGAAACCATCATACTTACCATCAAGGTGTTTTTTTTTTTCATAAACGATAGTAGATCTTACTTTTTTTTAAAAATTTTTTTTTTTCAACGTTTATTTATTTTTGGGACAGAGAGAGACAGAGCATGAATGGGGAGGGGCAGAGAGAGAGGGAGATACAGAATCGGAAACAGGCTCCAGCTCTGAGCCATCAGCCCAGAGCCCGACGCGGGGCTTGAACTCACGGACCGCGAGATCGTGACCCTGGCTGAAGTCGGACGCTTAAACGACTGCGCCACCCAGGCGCCCCTAGATCTTACTTTTTATTAGCATTTTCTTTCTGCTCATTATGGTCTTGCGGAGAGCAGTATTTTAATATGTTTTAAGTCACAGATAATGTATCTTATTTCTTATTTGAAGGTTTTATTTGACTCCTACAGATAATGGAAAGCTAAACTGCCTCAGCTATCTATTGGTTAACTGATTTGATGGTCTGACAGTCCCACAAAGTATTTTCCCTATTTCCAAGTTTAATTATGTTCTTCAGACCAGAGGGAGTGGCGTTATATATTCAAAGTGCTGGAAGAAAAATAACCTCCAGCCAACAATACACTATCCAACAAGGCTATCATCCAGAACAGAAGGAAAGATCAAGAGTTTTACAGATGAACAAAAGTTAAAGGAATTCATGACCACTAAGGAGCCCTACAAAAAAAAGGTTAAAGTGGAACCTTGAATAGAAAGGAAAGACCATTAGGAAGAGTAAGGAAAGCAGAAAGCACAACAGTAGTAAAAATAAATATATCTGTAAAAATCAGTCAAGAGGGCTCACAAATAAAAGGCATATAAAGTACACCCTGAAACATGGAGAGAAGAGGAGTAAAGAACGGGTTCAAACTTAAGCAACCATAACTTAATATAGATTTCTATATATAAAGATGTTATATACAAACCAAATGGTACTGCAAATCAAAAAAAAGTAATAGATATGCCAAAAATAATAAGAAGGAATCCAGTATATCAATCACTAAAGAAAGCCCAAAAAATTGTGACAGAAGAGAGGGAAGAAAAGAATGAAAAAAAAAAAACCTATAAAAAACAGCCATAAAACAAGTAAAAAAATGGTAATAAATACATATCTGTCAATATTACTTTGAATGTACATGGACTAAATGCTCCAATCAAAAGACATAGGGTGACAGAACAAATAAAACAACAGACCCATCTATAGGCTGACTACAAGATCTTATTTCAGACCTACAGGACACATGCAGATTGAGAGGGAAGGGATGGGGAAGCATTTCATATGCAAATGGATGAAAAGAAAGCTGGGGTGCAATACTTGTAACGGACAAAAGAGACTTTAAAACAAAGTGTAACAAGAGGCAAAGGAGGACAGTATATAATCATTAAGAGTACAATACAACAAGATATATAACAATTGTAAATACTTATGCACCCAACATGAAAACACCCAAAGACTTAAAGCAGTTCATAAAAAAACATAAAAGAAGTAATAGATAGTAATACAATAATAAAGGGAACTTTAACACTGCACTTTCAGCAATGGACAGGTCATTAAAACAGAAATTCAACAAGGAAACAGTGACTTTGAAAGACATACTGGACTGTATAGATTTAACAGATTTACTCAAAACATTCTATCCTAAAACAGCAGAACATACATTGTTTTCAAGTTCACATACAACATTCTTAAGAATAGATCACATGTTAGACCACAAAAAAGTCTCAACAATTTCAAAAAGATTGAAGTTATACCGTGCATCTTTTCTGACCACAACAGTATGAAATTAGAAATCAACCACAAGAAAACATCTGGAAAGAACACAAACATGTTGAGGTTAAAGAACATGCTACTAAACAATAAGTGGGTCAACCAAGAAATCGAAGAGGAAATTAAAAATGCATGGGGGCAAATGAAAATGCAACACAATAGTCCAAAACTTTTGGAGTGTAGCAAAAGCAGTTGTAGGAGAGAACTTTATAGCAATATTGACCTACCTCAAGAGGTAAGAAAAATCTCAAATAACCTAACCTTACACCAAAAGGAGCTAGAAAAAAAGAACAAACAAAACCCAACAGTAGTAAGAAGTAAATAATAAAGAGTAGGGCAGAAATAAACAAAAATAAACTAAAGCAATAGAACAGATCAATGAAACCAGGAGCTGGTTCTTTGAAAAGATCAACAAAATTGATAAACCTCTACCCAGATTCACCAAAAAAAGAGAGAAAGAAGACTCAAATAAAATTAGAAATGAAAGAGGAGAAATAATAACTGACATCACAGAAATACAAACCATCATAAGAGAATATTATGAAAAAATATATGCCAACAAATTGGCAATTGATAACCTAAAAGAAATGGATAAATTCCTAGAAACATATTACTTCTCAAAATTGATTTGGGAAGACATAGAAAATTTGAATGGACAGATTACTAGCAATAAAATTGAATCAGTAATGAAAAACTTCCAACAAACAAAAGTCCAGGACCAGATGGCTTCACAGGTGAATTTAGAGAAGAGTTAATATTTATTATTCTCAAACTTTTCCAAAAATTTAAAAGGAATGAAAACTTCCAATTCATTCTGTGAGGCATGCATTACCTTGGTACCCAAACCAGGTAAAGACATCACAAAAAAAGAGAACAGCAGGGAAATACCTGTAATAAACATAGATGCAAAAATTCTCAGCAAAAGACTAGCAACAAAATTCAACAATACATTAAAAAATATTCATCAAGATCAGTGGGATTTATTTCTAGGATCTAAGTGTGGTTCATATCACATCAGTAAGAGAAGGGATAAAAATCATATGATCATTTTGATTCAGATAAAGCATTTGACAAAGTACAATATCCACTCATGATAAAAACCCTCAACAAGGTTGATTTAGAGAAAACATATCTTAACATAATAAAGGTCATATATGAAAAACCCACAGCGAATACCATCAATGGTGAAATACTAAGAGTTTTCCCCCAAGGTCAGGAAGAACACAAGTATGTCCACTCTCATCACTTTTATTCAACATAGTAATGGAAGTCCTAGCCACAGCAATGAGACCACAAAAAGAAATCAAAAGCATCCAAATCAGTAAGAAAGAAATAAAACTTTCACTATTTGCAAATAACATGATACTATATATAGAAAATTCTGAAGACTCTGCCAAAAAACTGTTAGAACTGGATTAATGAATTCAGTAAAGTCATGGGATACAAAGGCAATATACAGAAATTCATTGCATTTCAATACACTAATAACGAAGTCGCAGAAAGGGAAATTAAGAAAATGATCCGAGTGGTGCCTGGGTGGCTCAGTCAGTTAAGCATCCAATTTCAGCTCAGCTCATGATCTCACAGTTTGTGAGTTTGAGCCCCGCATCCAGCTCTGTGCTGACAGCTCAGAGCCTGGTGCCTACTTCAGATTCTGTCTTTGTCTCTCTCTGTCTCTCCCCTATTCACACTTTGTCTCTCTCTCTCTCTCTCTCTCTCTCTCTCTCTCTATCAATCAATAAAATAAAACATTAAAAAAATTGTTGAAAAAGAAAATGATCCCAGGTGGAGTTAAGATAGCAGAGTTGTAGGAGGCCCTTATGTAGGCCTTATCCCTTAAACACAGCTAGATAAATATCAAATCATTTTGAACACCCAGGAAACTGATCTGAGGGCTGAGCGAACAAGCTACACAACTAGAGGGAGAAAAGAGACCAAATCACGGAAGATAAGGAGGTGTGGAGACATGATCTGAGAGAGAAGAATCACTAGTGCTGTGGAGGAGAGGGAGACAGAGAGGGAGAAGGAGAGGGGAGAGGGGAGAGGAGGGAGAGGGAGAGGAGGAGGGAGAGAGGGAGAGGGAGAGGGAGAAGAAGATTGAAATCACAGTGCCAGAAGAGCTCTGTTCCCTTTGGAGGTTTTAGAGGAGAATTCCTTTCCTTGCCTTTACCAGCTTGTAGAAGCCATCTGCATTCATGGTTCTTATTACCTTCCTCCATCTTTAAAACCAGTGACATAACATCTTTCAGTCTGCCCCTCCCACCTCTGCTTCTCTGGTCACTTCTCTTCTCTCTGCTCTCGATTCTCCAATTGCCATCTTACAAAGAGCCTTGTGATTACAGTGTGCCCACCTGTGTAACACAGGATACTCTCCCCATCTCAAGACCCTTAACTTAATCATGCCTACAAAGTCCTGTTCCTATTTGAATAAAGTAACATATTCATAATCTCTTGGTAAAAGGCTGTGGCTATCGTTGGCCTATCACAGAAGAATAGGAAAGAATTATTTATAACTTTTAAGGTTTATCATCAGATAAATAAACTGTCATTCACTTTCCAAATAACATGAGATGAGAAAATTGAAAACATCATTGCAGCAATGTCTTGGACCTATAGCACTTTAAATGTGTCTTGCCATCACCATTCTGATAAAAATGCCAATAATAGCACACATAGTGTACATCTTTTAGATCTCCTTCTTGCAGTGGTTCTTAACTTCTTTTTGTATTACCAACCACTTGGAGATACTTATGAGAGTCATGCAAACTCTCCACTTGCAAAATGCACCTGTGGGCACATTCACCACTTTATATACATATACCACTCTATAAAACCCATTCAGGGACCATATGGTTTGGATTAAGAATCCTATTTTATGGAGTTTTATGGACCACCCATTTACTGATACATTTCAGGACATTTCTATTCTTGGAATGAAGCAGTTAGATGGAACAAATGTCAAGAATGAACTCTGTGGTTCCTTTTTAGGGAGATTCCTTAAAGACTTTCTCACTAAAAACTTGAATTCCTTAACTAAAGACTGCTTATAAAATCTACATTTGCTTCTTTGGTTTTTAAACTTAAATTTTTTCATTAAATATTTTTGTTTTTTGAGAGAGAGTGCACATGCGTATGCTGGGGAGGGCCAGAGAGAGGGAGATGGGGATCCGAAAACTGACTCCAGTGCTGACAGCAGAGAGCCTGACATGGGCTCAAACTCACAAACCCTGAGATCATGACCTCAGCCGAAGTCAGAAGCATAACCAACTGAGCCACCCAGATGCCCCTACATTTGCTTTCAAGGTTAATTTATCACTACATGCCATGTAGTATAGGCTCACCAGATTATTCACAACAAAGAAACCCACAGTTAAAACAACTCTGCATAATTCAAGGTCTCATTACAAATCTGTGACATTACAAAGCACCTTCATTTACTTTTCTTCTTCTCTTTCCTCTGTTTCTCCTTTTTTCCCTTCTTTCTTCTTATTGCTCTCCTATTTTTTTTTTGGCTTTTTGCCTTAAGGCTATACTACTATTCATTAACTTCTTTATTAAGTAATAGATCCAGATCTAAAAAAGAGATGAAATCCATTTTTTTTCAAATTGACCACTTAAGAATAGCCTGGCTGCATGTTTTAGTGGGAGAAGGAATAGATAGGAACTGTATAACTATTTTAGTACTAACAAAGGGATATCTTCTACATGGTGCTCAAGGCAGTCTTTTTATGTATTGTTTACAGATGTATCATTGGCTATCCAGCTCTAGGAGATACTGCTATGCCAATGAGTTTAAATATATTTGCATTATATGGAAATAAAGAAAAAAATTATCAAAGTTGCGCATAATTAGGATCATAAACCTATAGTAAACATTATTTATTAAGCAAATCTTTTCTATTTTCCTAAGAATTTAGGTTTGATGCAGAAGAATTGAGAAGCCTTTTAATTATGTATTTATTCATTTGGTATAGTTTCCATGTGACAGGCATTGCTCTGAGTGTTTTACAAATATTAACATATTTTCCTTTCAGAAAGCCATATGAAGTAGGTACTGTAATCATTTCCATTACAGAAAATGTTTAAGATCACAGAGGTAAAAATGGTCAAGAACAGGTTTTGAATCCAGGGATTCTGGTTCAAATGGTCATAATCACTATTTTTGGCTCCTTCTGTTAATGATCCAAAGGACAATGGCAAGGAATAGATGTTATAACAAAATGCCTAAAGCTACAAAAGAAAACTATTAGCAACATCAACAACCCTATACACAGTGGCTAGAAACAAGCCTTTTAAGATTGCAAAAGCACATAAAATAATTTATTTTTTCAGGCTATTGAAATACTTAAAATATCTATGCTACATTTTAAACATTTATTTTATAAAAATTGTTCCTTATAGAATTATATCTCTAAGCATGATCCATCAGAATTACCTTGGATACTGGTTAAAATGCTGAATCCTGGACCACATGACAAATCAACAGAATCAGGGTCTCAAAGACTGCATAGTGAATTTTTAATAAACATGTAAATTTTCTCTAACATTTTCTGAAATTTTTAAAATTTTTTTTTTAAATTTTTTTTTTTCAACGTTTATTTATTTTTGGGACAGAGAGAGACAGAGCATGAACGGGGAGGGGCAGAGAGAGAGGAGACACAGAATCGGAAACAGGCTCCAGGCTTTGAGCCATCAGCCCAGAGCCTGACGCGGGGCTCGAACTCATGGACCGCGAGATCGTGACCTGGCTGAAGTCGGACGCCCAACCGACTGCGCCACCCAGGCGCCCCTTAAAAAATTTTTTAACGTTTATTCATTTTTTGGTAGAAACAGAGCATGACTGGGGGAGGGGCAGAGACAGAGGGAGACACAGAATCCAAAGCAGGCTCCAGGCTCTGAACTGACCGCACAGAGCCTGACGCGGGGCTCAAACTCTCGGACCGTGAGATCATGACCTGAGCTGAAGTCGGACGCCTAACTGACTGAGCCACCCAGGTGCTCCATAACATTTTCTGAAATTTGAGATTCCATGCCGTCTGGGATGAAATACTTTGCATTATCCTGAAAACCTCATATACTTTTTAAATGTACCAATAAGAATATAGAATATAGGGGTGCCTGGGTGGCTCAGTTGGTTGAACACCCAACTTTGGCTCAGGTCATGATCATGGTTCGTGAGTTCGAGCCTCATGTCGGCTCTACTGACAGCTCAGAGCCTGGAGCCTGCTTTGGATTCTGTATCTCCCTCTCTCTCTCTGCTCCTTCCTCCTCTCAAAAATAAATAAACATTAAAAAATTTTTTTTAAGAATATAGAATCTAGCTCAATAACAATGTCATAGATTCATTGTAGACTTAGTTGACCAGACCAGGAGTGCTGAATTTAAGGAAACACACCATCCTTTAAGAAACATCAAGTTGGCAATATATAGAGATTTCTGAAAAAGGTCACCAGTATTATGATGGCTTGAACACTGTACCATATTTGTATTACTACTTGTTGCTAATGTAATAGAAGGACTTTCTGTATTCAGTGTAGAGTCTCTTTATTAGTTTATTCATCCATTTATTCATTTAATTAAATTTGTTTATTGAGTGTTAAGTGCTGGGGATAAATCAAGACATAAATCAAAGTCTCTTCCCTCTGAAGTTAAATTTCTACTAGGTTGTCTATGACTGAATCAGATGTCTTGTGCATTAGTTAACATCAGATTCAGCAGTTATTGACATATACCTGAATATGGTTTAAGCAGGATTGAAGTTTATTTTTTTAATGTTTTTTTTAAAGGAGAGAGAGACAGAGTGAGTGGGGGGAGAGGAAGAGAGAGAGGGAGATACAGAATCTGAAGTAGGCTCCAGGCTCTGAGCCATCAGCACAGAGCCCCACATGGGGCTCAAACTCACAGAGCCCAATGTGGGGCTGGAACCCACAAACCGTGAGATCATGACCTGAGCGGAAGTCTGACGCTTAACCAACTGAGCCACCCAGGCGCCCCAAGATTGAAGTTTATTTTTATGTCACATAAACATCCCAGAAGTTGGTCCAAATAGGTTATAGTTCCAAGAACCTGTTAGCTTTTATGTTGTTAAAACTCTGCACATAGGCCTGACCTCATGGCCCAACATGCAACATCATTAATCCAGGAAGTAGGAGGAAGAAAGAAATGAAGAACAGTGGGTAAAAAGAACATGTGCTCTTTCCCTTAGGAAAAACACTTATGCTTGTGCATCTCTGGCTGTGTGGCAACAGGCAAAAGGGAAACTAAGAAACATAGTATTTAATTCAAGTAGGCGAGCTAAAAATCAGAAATTCTAGTAACAAAAAGTTAGATCATGAATATTGAGGGACAAAATTTAGATTCTGAAATAATCAGCCTCCTTGGGTTCCAAAACACTCAGCAGTACTCCCTCCTTCTTGCAGAATAGAATAACTTCCTCCTCAAATAAGACATCTCAATGTCCTATCCTCTCACTGCGTCTAGTCTCAAACCCAGGATTTGAGGGTGATGCATATTCTTTTCATTTAACTCAATAGTAGCTCTTTCTGACCATCCCTTAAGTTAAACTTAGCCTTTACTTAATATATTAAAGCAGTTAGCACAGAAAATGACAATAAAAATTTACATATGGAAAGGAGGACAATGGGAAAAGCATGCAGTAACTGATTCTTAACTGACATTATCAAATTTTATGGGCAGGTATTACAAAGGCTTTCTTCTATGATGAACAAGTACCTTGGAGAGCCCATCTGATAGCTTCTGGCTCACACTCTGGGAAGGTATTTCTTTCCATTGACCTCCATAGTCCTTGGACCTGCTTCTAGAGGTTTCTTTGGATACCTTTTTTGAGACCTGCTTGCTTTCAGAACCCAGTGATGGTGTTGGATGTTTGAGGATTAAGGGATTGCTTTAGGAGTTAAGGCTACTCCAGACCAAAGTTGGATTTGTTTAGCAGAAGAAGTCTCTTGAAAATATGCTAAACAACTGATTTCTTTGTTCTATGTGTGAGTAACTAAATCCAAAGATCTCATTGACATCTTTTTTTTTTTTTAGACCGCAACTCTAGCCTCTTACCTAGTGATCACTGGGCTCTGCCCATTCATTCCCTTCTCTCAATTGAGCCTATCGTAAGGCCATCTGAAACCACAGAATTGAGCAGAAAGACAAAATGGTTAATTCACTTTTTTGCTTCCTCCATTTTTGGCAAAGAATTAAAGGAAACTACTTTTAAAAGTCGCTTCGGCCCTCATCACCTATTAAACATTTTCCATCATCACTCATAACTGCTTCAAATTGGAATACAAAGTAGTTGGCTTTTTTTAACCATACAAAGCCTCAAATTACAGACTCTTTCTCAATTTAAATGCAGGTCATAGGTAGAAAATGCCTATTTTAGCAGAAGTATATATTTTTTCATCCCTACTTTGGTGAGATCAGAAGCATCCAACATAGATGACATAACACATTTTTTGTATTGTTTTTCAGTGGCTAGGCAGGATGCTTTTTAAGACATTAGTGACAACAATTTATCTACATTTTTTTCCATAGCATAATGAGGGTGACCAGCTTTCCAGTCTGCAATATCTCTACCTTACCTGCTTAGTACCTGACAGAAACAATACCAAATATTTTAGAGTTCTGTTGTGTGCCACCCCACTTTGAAGCTTGAATTTGTTTTATTTGGAATTAAGGTTATCTATAAGTGACAAAAATCAAAATAACCTGGAATTAAATATAAGATAGTTTATTTCTGTCCTATATAAAACACCTAGAAGGTGACCCAAAGTGAATATGGCTTCTCAAGATGTCACAGACATGTTACTATCAAATTGCACTTGCATGCATAGCTTCAATCTCACATACCCATATTTCAGGCAGCAAAATATAGGATGATTCCAAAAGAAGAGGTCAAGAAAACACATGACAGTCTCAAAAAGGCATGTGTTAGGACATTTCTGCCTATGCACCTTTTGCCAGATCTTGATTACACAAAGCTAGAAGAAAAGATGGAAATATCATCTTTCCCTTATGAGGAGTCATCTTTTCAGCTAACAATCAGAGATTCTACTATCACAGCAAAAGGGGAAAAAGAGATACTAAGATTCAATTAGCCATCTCTGTTGCATATTCTAAGACCATTAATCTAAGGGTATATGATTTTAAAATGCACTTTCTTTTGAAAAGATTACTGGATCAAGATGATCAAATATAGGCTAATAGTTGTTCCTTACTTGAGCCATTCATTCTTTCAGCCAATTAATTAGTATTATTCACACCCAAACTCACGCTATATTACTTTTTAAATTTTATTTATTTAAATTCAAGTTAGTTAACATACAGTGTAGTATTGGGTTCAGGAGTCGAACCCAGTGATTCATCACTTACATATAACGTCCAGTGTTCATCCCAGTGAGTGCCTCCTTAATTCCATCCCCCACCACTGTTTGTTCTCTGTATTTAAGAGTCTGTTAGGGTTTGCCTCCCTCTCTGTTTTATCTTATTTTTCCTTCCCTTCCCCTATGTTCACCTGTTTTGTTTCTTAAATTCCACATATGAGTGAAATCATATGATAATTGTTTTTCTCTGACTTATTTCATTTAGCATAATACATTCTAGTTCCATCTATGTTGTTGCACATGACAAGATTTCATTCTTTTTGATCACTGAGTAGTATTCCATTGTATATATAATGCCACATCTTCTTTATCCATTCATCAGTCAGTGGACATTTGGGCTCTTTCCATACTTTGGCTATTGTTGATAGTGCTGCTGTAAACATTGGGGTGCATGTGCCCTTTCAAATGAGCATTTTTGTATCCTTTGGATAAATACCTAGTAGTGCAGTTGCTGAGTCATAGGGTAATTCTATTTTTAATTTTTTGAGGTACCTCCATACTGTTTTCCAGAGTCTCTACACCAGTTTGCATTCCTACCAACAGTGCAAAAGGATTCCCCTTTCTCTGCATCCTTGCCAACATCTGTTGTTTCCTGAGTTAATTTAGCCATTCATACACTGACTCAGAACAAATTAACTTACAAGTTGATAAATAGTATAAGAAAGCTACATAATTATTACAGGAAACTTGAAGAAAGTGTACTTTATGATGAGATTCCATAGTATGTACTCTTAGTTGTAAAAGTTTGAAGAAGATCAGAGAGGTCTAATTTTATGCCTGACTGCATTTGAGAAAATTCTAAAAATACCCCTACTGTGATGTAACCCAGAACTCACCTCCTGAAAGCCTGATATGATTTATTTGGCGTCAGGTATGGACACTGAAATTTAAAAACAAAACAAACATAGAAAACTCATCATTAATTCTATTGTGCAGCCATTATTGAGAGTCACTGACTTTTTTCATTACTGAAGACTTTGTTGAGGATGTATGACTAAACCCAACCCATTAAAGATGGTAGAGTTTGGATTTGTAGATAACAGAATGGCAGACTAGAAATTAGGCGTTTCGTATTAGTACCAGGAAAGTGTCCATGTCTTTAATGTTTCTTTATAAAAAGTCATGCCAGCTACCCAGGGGTTTGGGAAATTATGCCTCTATTATCAACAACACTCCATTTTCATCTTTGATCTTGTTTGGATATCTTGCTTTCTTTGGCTTATATGTGGATTCTCTATCTTTTAAGACTTTAATGGAGCAGTCATCTAGACTTCTATTTGACTTCTCCCTGCATCTGCCTCAATGCCTCATACTTCACACATACATACATGCATAGAGTCATCCCAAGCAAATATTACTAACCTCCATATCCAACTTAAGTTCCCATGATGCTACAATCACCATCCACCACCCATCTGCATCCAGGAAAATGGAAAAGCTTTTGATAAAAAGCTTTATCAGGAACAAAAATCACAGAAACTCAGAAAACATAAAGTTCTAATAATAGATTATGAGTCTCCAACTCTTAATATAATTCAGTTCATATACAGATTTTTAAAAATTCCTTATTGCTGCCAGTTTGTAGTCTCCCTTCCCTTTGGACATTACTTCACTTTTATCTGGACTACCAATGCCCATAATTTTTCAAGGGTCAGTTCCAAATTTTGTTTCTCAATTAAGTAGTGTTGTGCATGTAGAGCTGATTTGGAGAATGCCAAAGTTGGTAGAGTAGCACTGTTGATATACTCTCTAGTTCCCTGGTTGTCACTCAGAAGCATCCTTTTAGTAGATAGGCTCTTATTTAATCTCAAAATGACTCAATGGCAACATATACTATTTTCCAGAAGTATCTAGAACTTAGTTAACTACTTATTTGATGTAACTTGTTCTCAAAATTAAGTTTCTTGGAGATTCAGGTCATTTTATTTATTCTCTTCCAAATATACTCTACCTTAACTCTGAAATCTTTCCTCCAGAGCTTGGTCATATAATTATGTTGATTGCATTCCCACTTCTTTATTTCCAAAGTGTACCAGGTAATTGTAGAAGTGCAGCAGAGTCTATACTAGGTTCAGATTCATTTACTGTGCTAATAGAAGGTATAACCCTTTGGTATTGGCAGCTTAGTAGCTCTCTCTGTGTACATGTCTACATTTTGTAGCATAAAGAAAATCCTGATCACTGGGATCTATATTAATAAACAAAACATAATTATTGATGGCATTTTTAAAGACTAAGTTGTTCAAATTTGCTGTTTCCCTCTCATTTGCCACTGGAGATGCAGTTATCAAATCAAACAGAAAATAGATCATTTTATAGGAACTACCAAACACAAAGAAAATCTCATTTCAAATGCAAAAACTTCTAGAGTCTACTAGAGATAGTAAATATGACAGAATTTAAATACAAAAGTCTTGCAAATTAATCATAGTTAAAAGTGAATACCAGGAATTATTAAGAAACAAAGCTATGAACTATTTGAATTTTTACATATGTATGCTGTGCCCGTGGAAGCAGATTCAGTATACAGTTCACCCTGTATGATCTAACATTTGTATTACCATAAAGTTTAGCCAAAGAAGATGTAATTCTTTCTGTATTTTATTGGCAGAAATCATTCAACAGTGTAGTAGACAGAAGCTTTGACAAAGCCCTTGGTTCACAAATAACAAGTGACAAATATTACAAAATAGGCAAATATAGTCATAAAACTTTTGGATTTACATGTAGATCCAAGCTGCTATTCAGGAGTCTCAATTTTTTCTTTTTGTGAAACCATTACATGAGATTTTTAAAAGTTAATTGTATCACATTTTAGAACTTTTAAAAGCATGAATGCCTACAGAAAAGTACATATATAAGTATACAGTTTGAATATTGTTCACCAAGTGAACATAACGATGCAGCCAGGACCAGGACCTACATTATTAGCACTCTAGATGTTCACACACTCACACACACACACACACACACACACACACACGTGTGTGTGTGCGAGCACACACTAAATCTGTATTTGTTTAACAAATAAGTAAATGAATAAATAAAATAAGAACATACCTGCCCTAGAAGAACATTTATTCATTTTTGAGTGAGAGAGACAGAGCGCAAATGGGAGGAACAGAGAGAGAGGAAGACACAGAATCTGAAGCAGGCTCCAGGCTCTGAGTTGTCAGCACAGAGCCAGATGCACGGTTTTGACTTGTGAACCACAAGATCATGACCTGACCTGAAGTCAGACGTTTAACTGACTGAGCCACCCAGGTGCCCCAGAACTTTAACTATAATACCTGTAAATATTCAAAGCAAAAAGAAATCAAATTCATGTGTGGGGTGAATGTCCTTGTTAGTAGGAAATCCACGCTAAAATCTTTACATGTTACTTTGAGGTAAAAAGGAGTACCAAGGGGCGATTGGGTGGCTCAGTCAGTTGAGTGCTTGACTCTGGATTTCAGCTCAAGTCATGATCTCATGGTTCATGAGACTCAGCCTCGTGTGGGGCTCTATGCTTGGGGTTCTCTCTCTCTCTCTTGGTCTTCCCTGCTTGCTCTCTCTCTCTCTCAAAATAAATAAATAAACATAAAAAAAGTCATAGCAACTTACTCTCAAAAAGCACTTTCTTTGGGGGTACTAGGGTGGCTCAGTCAGTTAAGCGTCTGACTTCGACTCAGGTCATGATCTCACAGTTTGTGTGTTCGAGCCCTGCATCTGGCACTGTGCTGAGAGCTCAGAGCCTGGAGCCTGCTTTGGATTCTGTGTCTCCCTCTCTCTCTGCCCCTCCCCCCTCATGCTCTGTGTCTCTCTCTCAAAAATAAATGAACATTACAAACAAACAAAAAACACTTTCTTTGTTCTTCCAACTATTCATCAAACTACTTTCATATTTGAGATTCAGTCTTTTAAAACATTTTGTTTCTTTTTATTTTAAGTTTTCATTTAAATTCCAGTTAGTTAGCATACAGTGTAATATTAGTTTCAGGTGTACAATATGATAATTAAGCACTTCCATACAATACCCAATGCTCATCAAGTGTACTCCTTAATCCCCCATCATTTATTTCACCCATTCCCCCACCCACCTGCCCTCTGGTAACCATCACTTTGTTCTCTATAATTAAGAGTCTGTTTCTTGGTTTCCCTCTCTCTCTCTTTCTCTCTTTTTCTCCCTTGGACTTTTCTTTTGTTTCTTAAATTCCACACATGAGTGAAATCATATGGTATTTTTCTTTCTGACTGACTTATTTCACTTGGGATAATACTTCTAGCTCCATCCATGTCATTGCAAATGGCAAGATTTCATTCACTTTTATTGCTGAATAATGTTTCATTGTATATATACATACCACATCTTTATCCATTCATCAGTTGATGAAAACTTAGGCTGATTCCATAATTTGGCTATTGTAGATAATGCTGCTATAAATATCAGGATGAATGTATCCCTTTGAATTAGTATTTTTGTATTCTTCAGAAAATACTTAGTAGTGCAATTGCTAAATGGTAAGGAGTTCTATTTTTAACTTTTAACAGAAAACTCCATACTTTTTCCAGAGTGACTGGCCGGTTTACATTCCACCAATAGTGAATGAGGGTTCTCCTTTCTCCACATCCTTGCCAACACCTGTTGTTCTTGTATTATTGATTTTAGCCATTCTGACAGGTATGAGGTGACATCTCATTGTAGTTTTGATTTGTATTTCCCTAATGATGAGTGATGTTGAGCATTTTTTCATGTATCTATCGGTCATCTGTACATATTCATTGGAAAAATGTCTATTTATGTCTTCTGCCCATTTTTAATTGGACTATTCATTTTTTTAGGTGTTAAGTTTTGTAAGTTCTTTATATATCTTGTATACTAACCTTTTATAAAGTATGTTACTTGCAAAATTCTTCTCCTGTTCCATGGATTGTCTTTTAGTTCTGTTGACTATTTTCTTTGCTGTGCAGAAGCTTTTTATTTGATGAAGTCCCAATAGTTGATTTTTGCTTTTGTTTTCCTTGTCTCCAGAGACATATCTAGAAAGAAGTTGCTATGGTCCATGCCAAAAAATTACTGCCTGTGTTCTCCTCTAGGATTTTTATCGTTTCAAGTATAACATTTAGGTCTTTAATCCATTTTGAAATTATTTTTGTGTATGATGTAAAAAAGTGGCCCATTTTCATTTTTCTACATGTAGCTGTCCAGTTTTCCCAACACATTTGTTGAAGAGATTGTCTTTTCCATTGGATACTCTTTCCTGTGTTTTCAAAGATTTGTTGACCATTAGTTGTGGGTTCATTTATGGGTGTTTTTTTTATTCTGTTCCATTGATCTGTGTGTCTATTTTTGTCTCAGTACCATACTGTTTTGAGCACTATAGCTCTGTAATATAACTTGAAGTCTGGAATTGTGATGCCTCCAGCTTTTTTTCTTTTCCAAGATTGCTTTGGGCTCCGTTGTGGTTCCATACAAATGTTAAGATTGTTTTTTCTAATTCTGTGAAAAATACCATTGGTATTTGGATAGGGATTGCATTAAATGTCTAGATTGCCTTGGATAATATAGACATTTTTTTTTTTTTTTTTTTTTTTTTTTTCCAACTTTTTTTTTAATTTATTTTGGGACAGAGAGAGACAGAGCATGAACGGGGAGGGGCAGAGAGAGAGGAGACACAGAATCGGAAACAGGCTCCAGGCTCCGAGCCATCAGCCCAGAGCCTGATGCGGGGCTCGAACTCACGGACGGCGAGATCGTGACCTGGCTGAAGTCGGACGCTTAACCGACTGCGCCACCCAGGCGCCCCTAATATAGACATTTTAACAATATTTGTTCTTCCAACCCATAAGCATGGAATGTTTTTTCATTTCTTTGTGTCATGTTCAATTTCTTTTTTCAGTATTTTATAGTTTTCAGAGTAAAGATCTTCTACCTCTTTGTTAGGTTTATTTCTAGGTATCTTGTTGTTTTGGATGCATTTTAAATGGGATTGATCCCTTAATTTCTCTTTCTGTGGCTTCATTATTAGTGTATAGAAAAGCATTATATAATCATAAAGGGGACAAACAAGAAATACAACATTGAAAATATTTATGTTCCAAAGAAAAAAGAAAGAAAATACTCATGTACCCAAATGGGAGCACCCAAATATAAAATAATTAATACATACGATCCTTTCAATAAGTGCAGAAAAAGCATTTGACAAAGTACAACATCATTCATAAAAACCCTCAACAAAGTAGGTATAAAGGCCATACATGAAAACTCACTGCGAATATCCCTTAATGGGAAAAAACTGAGAGCATTTTCTCTATGGTCAGGAACAAGATAGAGATGTCCACTCTCACCATTGTTATTTAACATATAAGTAGAAGTCCTAGCCACAGCAATTAGACAACAAAAAGAAATAAAAGGCATCCAAATTAGCAAGAAGAAGTCAAACTTCCACTACTGGCAGACATCGTGATACTCTGTGTAGAAATCTGAAAGACTCCATCAAAACACTGCTAGAACTGATACAGTAAAGTAAATTCAGTAAAGTAATTTAGTAAATTCAGTAAAGTATCAGGATACAAAATCAACTTACAGAAATCTGTTACATTTCTATACACCAATAATGGAGTCTCAAACTTAAAAAAAAGTCTTTCAACTATTGATTCAGTATCAAACTGTACTCTCTTTAACCTAACTTTTCCATATCAATATTATTTTAGTATTTTTCTTTCTTTTCTTTTGCTTATTGAAGCATAGTTGACATACAATGTTATGTTAGTTTCAGGTGTATAACACAGTGATTCAACAATTCTATGTATTACACAGTGCTCATCATGGTAAGTGTAGTTATCATCTGTCACCATAAAAAGTTGTTACAATGTTACTGATTATATTGTCTATGCTGTATTTTTATCCCCACAATTTTTAAAAATTTTTTAAATGTTTTTACTTATTTTTAAAGGAGAGAGAGAGACAGAGCATGAGTGGAGGAGGGGCAGAGAGAGGGAGACACAGAATCTGAAGCAGGCTCCAGGCTCTAGGCTGTCAGCACATAGCCTGACATGGGGCTTGAACTCACGAACTGTGAGATCATGACCTGAGCCAAAGTCAGAAGCTAACTGACTGAGCCACCCAGGCACCCCACCCCACAAGTTTTTTTAATTAAAAAAGAAGAGAAAATGGAATAACGGTAGAGTGTAATCATACAAGATATTTGTACATATTAAAATGCCACTTCAATAAAAAATATTGGTACCGCTGTAAGGAAACACGAGAGAATAGATGAGCAGAAATAAGACTAAAGATACTCTGTATGGAATTGAGCATATAAACGTCAGTGGGAAAAGCTGAGGCATTCAATAAATGTTATTGGGACAAATAGCTCACTAGTAAATTAACCTGGTTCTCTTTATCATCTATTATATCAAAATAATTTTACATGGATCAAATATTTAAATGTTAAAAAATGAAAGTATTATGCAAAGGCATAAAAGAAACTGAAGATGTACAGTAAGGTAATAACAATTTTTACTGCGCATATAGTTTTATAGCCAAATACTATATGTGCAGTAAATTTCTATATTTTAGAAATATTTTTATAAAGAAAAAAATTAATATAGAAATATCATTTGCAATATATGTAGACAAAGTAAAACTTTTCCGCATGTATAAAGAACACTTCAAATTAATAATAACTCTATAACTTCACAATTAGAGATTTTTTGTTACATTATGGTATAGCCAAGAAAATCTGGTACAGGCAAAAAATTATGGTTCACCAGCAGCCGTAAACAAACAAACAAACAGCGTTTATTTCTATGTGCAGATAAGATGTCCATATATTCATTAATGAAAGCAAGTTTCAGAAAAACAAATATAAAATAATCAAATGTGTGTAGTAGAGAGAATATCAGAGATGCTTATAGAGTAATAGATTTTGTGAGATGATATGAAAGAAACTGCAAATGGTGGCTACTCCTGAGGAGTGATATTTGAGGAATTGGATATAAGAAGGAAAGATGAATCTCGCTGGACTATTTGCTTTTATTCAAAAAAAAGGAATAGAAAAACTCTGAAGAGCAAATAAACATATGATATTCTTCTTCTGCTATTGTACAATCTTCATGCTCAAATATTTTACTTACATCGGCACCCCTAGTTGACCATTCTCTTTGGCCTGGGAACTGCTTATAAATTGCATCAATAAAGTATGTTTTTGTGGAGGCTACCCCTGACTTTCAAATTTCATTTCTGCATTAATAACTGCAGCCCAAGCAAACTAATCCAATAGCCTGAGATGAAGGTGACCACAGAGTGAGGCAATTAATTCTTGGCAAGAACAGTTGAATTTACCCTGAGTGCTTGGTACAAGCTATCATTTGCCAAGCATATTACTACTGCCAAAGCTTCACATGGGCTGCAGATGACAGGCTTATTCAAGGATTTCTGTCCCCTTAGCCAAACCAATAGCTGCTTTGTAGCACCCTCTTGGCTGACACTCAGAATTACAAAATGTTAGACCTGGAAGAAGCCTTAAAAATAATTTTGTCCAGCCTGTTCATTCGTTAAATTAGGAGTACAAGACTCAGTGATAGGCTGGTCACTCAGCTAGGTGAGGACAGAGATGAAATTAATGTTTTCTAACTCTTAGTCAAATGCTATTAACAGTGAATATAATGGTGTTAGAAATCCAGTAACTTTCAACAATATAGACACAACTTTTTTGCCTCTTCTTTCTCCAGGTCTTTATTGACAATCTAATTAAATTGTTTGGACGAAATTTTAATTTCACATGATGACTCATAACTACTACATAAGCCCCATGTGTTCAGAAAGCCCAAGGATATCCATTCTTTTTGACAAGGAATCCTTTGAGGCATAATGGTCAAGAGCAAGGATTCTAGCATCACAATATCTAATGTGAATCCTAGTGCCATAACTTAATCCTAGTGCTGTATAATCTCGGGTACATTACTTAGTCTCTTGGTATCTCAGTTTCCTCATATAAAAAAATGGGAAAAAATAATAATACCTATTTCATAGGGCGGTTATGAGAATTAAGTAAAATAATACATGTAAGGATTTGAAAAGCGCCTAGTACAGGAAAAGTACTCAATAACTACACGCTCTTTATATACAGTAATACTATTATTACTAGTTCCTGGAATTTTACCTGTTCTATTGTAAGTGTCTGACTCAAAATTTATCTGGATTGTTAAAATAACATACCAGATTTCTCTCCTGATCACAATCTTCCCTCATTCCTTCTCATCATTCTCACTGCTGTTAGCATTAACTTTATATACAGTCTTTATATACGTTATTTCCCTCATAAAATCTTTCAGGTCATGATCTCACAGTTTTGTGAGATTGAGCTCCACATTGGGCTCTGAGCTGATGGCACAGAGCCTACTTGAGCCTACTTTCTCTCTTTCTCTCTCTCCCTTTCTCTCTGCTCCTCCCTCGCTCTTGCTCTCTCTCTCTCAAATAAATAAATAAACTTAAAAAAACCCAAAAATCTTTCAATGGCTTCCCATCACCTGGTTAAAATCTAAACTCCCTGGCATGGCACACTAGGCCATTTGTTTTCTTTCTTTTCTTTTTTAATATGAATTCATTGTCAAATTGATTTTTTTTCCTTCCCCTCCCCCATGGTCTTCTGTTAAGTTTCTCAGGATCCACATAAGAGTGAAAACATATGGTACCTGTCTTTCTCTGTATGACTTATTTCACTTAGCATAACACTCTCCAGTTCCATTCACTTTGCTACAAAAGGCCATATTTCATTCTTTCTCATTGCCAAGTAGTATTCCATTGTGTATAAACCACAATTTCTTTATCCATTCATCAGTTGATGGACATTTAGGCTCTTTCCATAATTGGGCTAAACTAATTGGTCACTGTAAAACCCCTGTAAAATGGCTCTTCTCCACCTCATGCATAATAAAATTATAAGGAAAGAAAAATGGTAGCTTTCTGCACTTTTTCTATCTTGCTTGATGGCCTCTTTTATAACATGATTTAATTGCATTACAGTGGTCCTGCATACAAGTTTTAAAGATATTCATATTTCGGGTTCATAAGTTATAAAAAAATATATCTTTTCATTTAATGCATTGTGTTTAAATTTAGTGGGTCTAGAGATACTGTACAGTAATTCTAACATAGTACCACATATGTTTGGTTAAATTTTACGTTTTATAACCTTTTTCAACAGTATAGGATGCTAACGGTAGCACTGAAAACTCTTAAATATCAGTATAGTCATCTCTAGCCGAGAACTTCCTTCTTGGTGTCAGACATATGATATGAATGGCCTACTGAACACGGAGGTAGCACAGATATTTCAAACTTGGCAATGAAATACTTGCTTCACCTCCTTCATCCTCCATCCTATGTCTTATGCCAAGTACCAACATATACCCAGTTTCCCCCAACAAAACCTTAGATGTGTTTCATGTTCCTCCTTCTCACTCAACTCCAAAACTCAGTCACAAATTCCTTCCTGGTCACTTTCAACACCATTCTATCTTTTCCCTTTCAATAATCATTATTTTCATCATGCCTTCAGACACTCACCCTATTTGTCTAGATGAACACAATGATCTCCTCCCAAATTTCCCTGCCTCTAGGCTCATCACCTCATAAACCTGATCCTTTTACTTTACTGCTCAAAATCCTTAGTAGTCCTCCAGTAGTAGTAGATAAATTCAAATTCCTCAACCTTAAGATGTAAGTTCTTTCATAAATTTTCTTCCATCTACTTCTTTAGATTTACTCCTGTTTCCTTAAATATATCCTTTGCTCCATCCATACATAAGTGCTTATATTTCCCTGGATGCTGTGCTGTTTCGTGCCTCTGTGCCTTTGTACTCTGAATCTTTTTGTCTGAAATGCCTGCATCCTTCTTCCTGTGCTACCTTCCTTATCTGCTTAACTCCTTCCTATGCATGTTTAGAAAGTAGCATCATGTGTCCTTTTATCTCTAGGAAGACTTGACCTACCTAAAAGATGTTCTGTGCTTTATTAATCCTTCTGCAAATACCCACGTGTAACATGTATTAAACTTTTTAAAAAATAGCATCTCTCTTCTTTCTATCTCCCTCAGGAATACAGGCTCCTTGAGGGTAAGTAGTGGCCATGTATTATTTATGTTTGTTTTCTCTAATGTGTTCACAGTGCCTGACATTTAGTCTGTAAGAAAATCCTAAGGTCATTATGGCAGTGGCAGCAAGAGTTAGGGAGCAATTCCCAAAGGAAAGAGAAACATGAGCATTCTTGAACTTTAGGGAGGGTTGGGACTTGATTATTTTAAGGAAGTTAGGGGGCTTCCTTATATTGACAATAGTTTCCTTACATGGACACTCAAGAAATACATGTTGAATGAATGCATGCATGCATGAATGAATGATAAGAGCTGAGTTCTATTGGAAAAGCTTCACATCTCTTCCAAAATACCAGCTCTTTACAGGCTGCATATTTTCAGATTCTACAAGAAGGGCATCCCTGAAGAAGGGTGCAATTCTACATTCATTGTAATACAGACTATTATTGTATCCATTCAGAGCATGTGGATCAGGTGATTCTCATTATCCACATTGGTGCTTCAAACTGCTGAATTTTCTAAAGTTTTCATAGACGATTGTGAATGAAAGGTACTAGATCCTATTGCAACAATGAAGGAAAATAACATTCGTTTATCAATAAAATACTGTTTTGTTGAGAATCTGCTTGTTCCCTGTAAATGCCTACCCTTCCCACACATAAAAATATCAAAACCTGGAAGTTTAAAGATTTTTCTCATTCACCTGAGTTAAATGTGTCCTATTTTTATCTACCCAAGAGGCTTAATAAGATAAGAGTGCTTTTATAGCAGTTACCTAAGCCTTGCTTTAGCACAGATAGTGGCCTATGGGAAGGAGAAAAAACTTACAACTGAGTATTCCATCATAAATGTTATGTGATATTGGTACTGGTTTCAAAAGGACTGTTTCTTTTTATGTACATAAATCTCCTCATACTCAGGAAAATGGACGCACTATAGACATTTTAAGGAAATTCATTTTAAGGAAAAATAATCTATGTAGAATCTTTGTGACAATGCTAACCCATATATAATGTTCTGGTAACACTGATAAAAATGTGAAGCCAATTTAATGTTAAAATCTATAGCTCCTAAATAAAAGACACTAAGGGCATGTCTGAATAAATAACTTAAAATTTGTTCTCTTCCTCACCCCTCCAACTGTCTAGTTTATTCCTTTAGTTTTGACAATCTAATTATACAAACAATAATGACTATATGTAACTAATTTGTGAAATTTACAATGGATCAAGTCAGGGACTGTTTAGAAACTTAGTCACTGTTTTGTGTCATTCCCAGTAAGAAGTAAGTTCCATGAAAGCAGAAGAATGTTATTTTGTTGTTTTTTACTGCTGGATTTCCATGTCCTTGTGCAGCTTCATGCAAACAGTAGGTTCTCATTAAATGTTTGTAAGTGAATGAATGGCATCTTTTGAAAGGCAGCTATGCTCACCACTATACCACCAAAGCTGAATGGTATCTTTGGGGATAAAATGTATAAGAGTTAAGAGGGCATGGGACAATGCACCCAATAAGGTTAAACAGGTATTTATTTGTATTTGATCCATCTAATAAAAGTAAATGGAAAATAGAGCAAACAGAATACACACAATGCTATTTATGCTAATATCTACACAGTTGTGGTTTTTTATTATCTTTTGAAATGGATTACACAGTCCAAACAGGCAAGATTAAATGGGCAAAATTTCATTCAGATATTTTTAGGGATATTTAGTAGAACAGTCTGGGAAAATACATTTAAAGAAAAACCAGGAGCAAGGAATACTTCACAACAATGGTTTGTGAGAAAAAGTATTCATTTTTGAATGTATGATAGCCTCCAATTCAGTAGTTCTTTGCTGAGTAACTACCATACTGATACAGAGTCATGGGTGAGAGAGGAGGACAGGTAGGACCATCAGAAATTGTCTCCAAGACCTTTCAACAGATTTTGTTGTTGTTGTTGTTGTTCACCTTTGTTGGATCACCTTTCATCCCTTAAATTGAAAATGTTTATTTTTCTTCCTAATTTAACTTTATCTGGCAAATTGAGATGATACCTTCTGAGTATGAGTAACCTTCTGAAGTCATTCCAGAACTGTATACATTGTTGGCTTCTGTGATCAGAATACTACTTAGATAGATCATCATATTTGGAACCCTTCCAAAGCAGAGACTGCACCATATACGTGAAAAGTCTGACAGGAAATTGAAATGTAAGATATACTGTAGACAAGATGGACAAGAGGAGAGAAAGGTTTAAAAGTGATTTCTGGATTTCTGGATTGAATATGGGTGTCACTACTTACAGAGCTAATTAGTAACTATTTCATTGATTTTGGCAATGGCACGAACCAACATTTTTACAACTCCAAAGTCATGGCTAGGGCTCATCCAAAGGGAAGAACAACATGAACAGAGCAGTTTCAGAGTATGCCCTTGTCTCTTTTACTAAATCATCATTCCTGGATAGACAGCAATTCAGAAGAGTGCAGGGTATGACAAATAAATAATCCATATTTTGAACAAATCATCTTGAAGTATGAAAAGTACAAAGAAGTGGGGATGGCTAAGACAATTAAAAATTAAAGAACAAAGAAAATTTTGGTGAGAATGTTTTTATAAATAGCTTCTGATTTAGCTATGAATTTCAAACTAAAAATGTCTCTGGGGAATCCCTTGAAAGGATTTATATGAATCAGGTATTGAAGCACAGATAAAACTGACTTGACTTGGTATATACTGATGCTTCTGCATAGTCTGTTTTAGTGGGTTATTTTATTTTTATTTTTTAAAATTTTTAACGTTATTTATTTTTGAGAGACAGAGAGAGACAGCATGAGCAGGGGAGGGGCAGAGAGAGGGAGACACAGAATCCAAAGCTGGCTCCAGGCTCTGAGCCATCAGTACAAAGCCGGATGCAGGGCTCAAACCCACGAACAGCGAGATCATGACCTGAGCCAAAGCCGGACACCCAAACGACTGAGCCACCCAGGCGTCCCTGTTTTAATGTTTTAGTAGATAATAAAATGAAGTATTGGCTTGACACGTAACTATTTAACAACTTTTAGTTCACTGAAGGAT
Organism: Lynx canadensis; assembly: GCF_007474595.2. NCBI lineage: Eukaryota > Metazoa > Chordata > Mammalia > Carnivora > Felidae > Lynx > Lynx canadensis. The sequence goes on from NC_044309.1 coordinate 65,824,612, forward strand.
TCTAAAATTTGAATAGTTGGTTTAAAACTAAGACAAAAGATTTCTATAGCCTGATAAGAAAGGAGGAGACAGGTAAGAGGAAGGAGATATGAGCTATTTTAATTGGGAAGAGGATGGCTAGAGCTATGTGACATATGCAAAATGCAGATTTAGTTGATGCCATTAGAATTATCTTCTAAGACATTGGAATGATTGTTAAGATTTTTGTTGTTTTATGGGATTTTTTCATCCCATAAAATGGCTGATAAACTGTATTAGTTTGATTCGTTGTGCCAAGTACAACAAATATCCTCATTCGTTCATTCATTCATTTGACAAACATCCACTGAACACTCAATATGAACAGATACTGCTAGAATCTGGGAGGTAAAGACAAATAATACTTGGTATTTTCTCTCAAGAAACAGAAGTTTTTCTACAAGAGAACAGCCATTAGCCCCACAATGACAGCACAATGTCATAAAGACTGTGATCAAGAATGTACACAAGAATGGAAGAAAAGAAGGCTATTTTGGTAGTAATTAGATGAAGGGTATAGTGAGAAGAATGAAAATTCTGAAGTGAGAAAGCTGCAGGCTCAAGAGCCTGATGACTGAGGGAGCTACAGAAAGTTCCAAATGATGAAAACAAAGGTTGTGTAGGGACAATAGTGGGAAATGAGCATGAGTGTGAAGTAGCAGGCAGGAATCAGGCATGTTATTAAGAGTTCTGTATGCCAAGCAAAGGGGTTTGGATTTTGGCCTGAAGGCTATGGGGAATTATTGAAGGATTTTAAGCACAGAAGTGTCACAATCCAATTGGCATATATCATCAAAGTGGGTGGTCAGACACAAATTGGCAGCAGCCAGTTTTGAGGAGATGGAGAATTTTGCTTGCAAAGATCTACCAAATATAAATATGCAGGGGTCACATTTAATGACAGACAAACCTTAACTAAAGTGAAAAGTATACAAATCACCAGTAGAATCATTCTGACAGTAGACCAGATTTCCATTCAAAAAAGAAATAATGGGAATTCTTAGCAATGGGAAGACAAAATGTAAAATATAAATAAAGGTAGATGATATAGATAGCTGATATATAGATAGATGATATAGATAGGTATAGATATAGATGATATAGATATAGACATAGATAAAACAGTCTTTGGACTATATCCTAGGGTAATAAGTAGTTGAAGTGAATGGTTTGAAGCTGATTTGGCCAGAAACTGCTATTAGACTTTCATCCCCAGCAAATGCCCTTATGGTCTTGTTGTTAATTCCAGACACTGAGGAAAAAAATAACTAAAGGTGTATTGATGTTTTGGTGGGTAATTCCAATTTAAATGCCAGTGTGGAACATTTCCAGACCCGATTATTTTCTACTATAGCTGTCTTGCAATATAATACCTCGAGTAGTGAGGCTTTAGCTTCATATATTCTCTGGCTTAGAGATAATGACTCGTTAGTAACCATAAAGGAACTTGTGTATTGAGATGATGCTAATCACCTTCATTATAAAGTATATGCTTATTCAAATAATGTTCGTTAGTAATTGCATGTATTTACTTAAGTGCGTGATATAATTAATATTTTATGGAAACATTCTCAAACAACTATAGCAGGAAAAATTGGCCAAAAGGGAATTCGAACAAATAAGTAAATAGATGAAAAATTGTAATATTATCTCTTCTCATTTTTCCTTTATTATTTTCCTCTATTTCATTGATTTTTATTTAAAAAATAAAGGGATACACCTAAGTTCTTTAAGAAACAAATGAAATGGAATAAAGAATTACAAAGAATTGAAATTCCTTGGAACTTATATACAGGAAAAATAGCCACCAAGAATGTTCGCTGTGGGCCAAGCAACAATCCAACTTAGTTATCTCAATTAGTTATTTCAAAATTACTTGCTTTTTACCATACATCTTAACTTAATAAATGTTTGCCAACCTTGTTATGAATTTCACCTTGTACACTAATTCTTTCTTTTCCTGAACGTAAGCCAACATATGGTTCTCTTTACCAGGGTCCTGTCAAAATACCGTGGTCAATGCTCCTTTTTGCAAACTTGTCATAAATTCATCCCATGATTATCCAATTATAAGAGAAATGAGTTAAAGAAGGAGTTTGTACACCTTTCACAAATTTATTCACCAAAAATTTTTATTGAAAGTACTAGGAAAGTGGTCAGGAAGATATGAAGCAAATAAGGTGATGCGTAACTTATGGAATGACTGATTTTTTTTTTATTATCTAAAACAATTGAGACTGAATGCAGGTAAAGAAAAAAAAAATAAGGTAATTCTTTTAGAGTAATGTCTCTTAAAATGTTCACTCCTTTCATAGTACGTGACTTTTTTGTGGATTAAAAAAAAAGTTTTGTTGAAGTATAATTTATATGCCATGAAATTAATCCATTATAAATGTAAAATTAATTTATTTTGGTAAATGTACAGAGTTGTGCAGCTATCACTACGATCCAATGTTAGAACATTGTCATGTTTTCTTAAATTTATTATTTGGCAAAATCAGTTTTTTTAAGACCTTAGTAACTAAATAAGGTAAAGTATATCAGATTATGGTTAGCCAGCCTACCACGGGTTTTAAACAATGTGAGGTTATCTGGTGAATGGTGGATTGAACCAGTAAAGTCTAGTTCAGGTTTAAGACAAAATGCTGAGCAGCTACCTAAGAAAGAGAGAATCCAGCAAAGACTTAAACAATCTCATGGAGCTAAGTAACAAACACTTAGCATTGGGAGCTGCCATGAAGGAAAGAACCTAGTAGATACCCTACAATCTTATTCGGAACCCTTGCAAGCTGCACACTAGGACCAGGGTGAAGCAAGGTAGAATTAGCCAAAGACCTACGCACTCCTGCCTTGAAACAGTCAGCACCTGATTACATAAAGTGACTCAGTGCGATTCCTCCTATAGGAAAGTAGGGAGTAGTCTATGAAGAATAAATGAACCATTTTCTAGAAATTCTAATAATTTTTTAGACCCGTTTCAGGTATTAAAGAAGAATTACCAGGCAAATCAAGAAACAGGACAAGAGACTAAACAAAAATTATAAATAGATCCATTAACATGCCCGATATTCAAGTTATCAGATATAAACTTTAAAATAACTATGGTTAATAGGCTGGAAAAGTAGAAGAGGTGGTAGCAATTTTCATCAAAGAATTGAAATTTATAAAAAATCACATGGAGAGGGGGAACCCAATAATTGAAATTGAGAATTTAATAGATGAGTTTAACAGGAGATTGGATTCAAGAGAAGATTAATCAAATAGAAAATAGATTAATGAAAATATCCAGCTGAAGCACAAAGAGAAAGATAAATGGGATATACTTTAGAAGTGTATAATAATTTATAAGACCTGTAACTGAAACCCCAGAAGGGGAGAAAAAGAGAAAGGTAAGAGGAAGGAGATTTGAGCTATTTTAATTGGGAAGAGGATGGCTAGAGCTATGTGACATATGCAAAATGCAGATTTAGTTGACGCCATTAGAATTATCTTCTAAGACATTGGAATGATTGTTAAGATTTTGTTGTTTTATGGGATTTTTTCATCCCATAAAATGGCTGATAAACTGTATTAGTTTGATTCGTTGTGCAAAGTACAAACAAATTCCTCATTCGTTCATTCATTCATTTGACAAACATCCACTGAACACTCAATATGAACAGATACTGCTAGAATCTGGGATGGTAAAGACAAATAATACTTGGTATTTTCTCTCCAAGAAACAGAAGTTTTTCTACAGGAGAACAGCCAAAAAAGTTCTTGGTTAATCAAAAATTAGTCAAGAAGAAAAAATACAACATGAGTGGAGTAAATTTTTTTGTTTGTTTCTTATTTTTTGAGAGGCAGAGAGAGACAGAGAGAGAGTAGGGGAGGGGCAGACAGAGAGGGAGACCACAGAATCTGAAGCAGGCTCCAGGCTCTGATCTGTCAGCACAGTGTACAATGCGGGGCTCGAACTCATGAACCGTGAGATCATGACCTGAGCCAAGGTCGGACACCAAACCGACTGAGCCACCCCAGGCACCCCGAGTGGAGTAAATTTTTAAAAAATAGTATGATGCCCAATATTACCTTAAATGTATCAGTAATTACATCAACTCTTACTAGGCAAAATACTCATATTTGATTATCAAACTGAAATTACCAAAGTTTGCCAGATTTAGCAAATAAAAACATAGGATACCCACTTAAATTTGAATTTCAGATAAACAATGAATAATGCTTTAGGATAAGTATATCCCATGCCTATGTAATATTCAGAACATACTTATTCTAAAACATTATTCATTATTTTAAATTTTAATCTAACTAAACATGATGTATGCACTGTTAACACTAGTGCACCCTTATCACTAAGACCAGTTATCAGTCCCAAACCAATTAATGTGACTTCTGGAAGAAGGGCTCCCTAATATGCAACCTCAGACAGACTTACCCATCTATAAGCACTATCCCCAGGCGTGCATACCACTGAAAATTCAAAGCTTGTTCCTGGAGAAGCAGAAATATAACTCAGGTAAATGTCGCTATCAAAACAGCAATCTTAAACATAAGATAAGAAAGACTGAAAGATTGAAAAAACAAAACAAAAAAAACCCCAACCCACCCCAAATGAACAAACAAACAAAAAAACCCACACACACCAGGAGAATACTAAGCAAAAGAAGTCTATCTTAGCTAAACTAATGTAGGCCCAAGTAAACTTAGACAAGAAACATTCCTAGGTATATGCCTAATAGAAATAGATACACATTTGTATCAAAAGCCATGTACGATTTAATCACAAGGCTTTCTTCATAATATTCTAAAGCTTAAAATAACCTCAATGCCTATTAATAAAGAAATCTAAATTGTTATATATTGATACAACGGAGTACTATAGAGAACTGGAAAAATTGCTATGCACAAGTGCTTAGATCTTGCAAACAGGATATTGGATGAAAGAAATTGGACAAATGATACAAATTGTAATAATTCCAATTATACAACATTTTTTAAAAAAGACAAACATAACCTAAAGTGATAAAAGTCAGATGGTGGGTTACTTTGAGGAGGAATTGTGTTTATAGTGGGACAAAGGGAGGGCTTACTGGTAATATTATATTTTTTATATACATGGTGTTTACATAGATGTGTTTATCTTGGGAAAATTCATTAAACAATGTGCTCAGGAATTTGCATTTTTATTGAATATTATACTTCAGTAAAATAGTTGCATACATAAACATGGTATTGCATGTGCTAAATAGCACATATAACTACAGTGTAGTGAAAGAATATAAGGGAAGGAAAGATGAACTTAGATAGAAATACCTAAGTAGAGCTTTGGGAGCTGAGGAGCAGTGAGAACGTGCAAGCACTGGAATATGGAAAAGCAAGGAGAATGAAATGGAATGGTGTATTTGGAACAACTGCATGCACTTTAATACAAGTTACCTTTCACGCAGGAACTGGCAGGATATAGGCTGCAAATATAGGTAATGCCTGCTCAGTGTTGACTCTTGAAGGCCCAGTGTTACATATGCCTCTGTTGACCGAACTCATTCTCTTACCCTCACTTCTAAGTTCAGCCATGGCTGGCTTGATGCAGGCTTCGACTCACCTTATGCAGAAAATGTCTGACCTCAAACCTGTACTACACATCTTTAACTTTTCACCCCAGAAAGGCTCCAGTGCCATAGATGTTAAAGTACCCATTTCTCAAGCATGTGTGAGCATCCCCGAAAGTACAGGCTACTCCAAGCAACAGGAGAGAGGACTTACAGATAAATAGTTCTCCTAGTCAGTCCTTAGGTGGATGGTTCTGGGAAGCATTCTACAGGATCCTTAGGAGTTTGGAGGCAGGATGGAGCCTTGCTTGCCTCCAGTGACTTGATAACATACTCTTATAATGGATTTCCCTCTTTCCCTTTCCATCCCTTTCCCAAATCATTTGCTGCCACTCGGACATTATCTCCCTAATAAACTGCATGCACCTAAGATTTGTCTGGGGCTCTGCCCTAGGAGAAAAACATGAGCTAAGAATTGTGGGTTCTATCCTGCAAGGCAGGGGACCCAAGTTAAGAGTGGCTGCACAAGAGCACTTAGGACACTGAGTAACAATGCAGGGCAAAGAACTCGGTCTTTGAGAGACTGGATAACTCACCTCCTTCTTCTCTGAAGCAATGAGAAATAGGACAAAGAAGTAAAGCAGATAAAGATAATCTTATCTCTGACAAAGATCATTTTGGAGAATGTGACTCACATGTTTAGGCAGGATGGACTTCCTGTTAATGAACCTCAGATTTAGATCGACCCCCTATAGTGTTAGGGCAGTAAGACCTCCGCACTGCAAACATAGCCTTCCTCTAGAGAGGCAGAGCAGAATGTCTATATACAGCCTGGATAAAAAGAGGCATTTATTCCTAGTAATCTAAGGAGTGCAGAGAAAAACATTGGTGAAAAGCAGCATTTGAGCTGAAACTGAGTGAGCAGAGTTTTGACAGGTGTAGACAGAGGTTACATATGAGATAGTGATGTGTAAGTGATTAACTGCTAAACCAAATAAATTGCTATGGTTTAGCAAATAGTTATAGGAAATAGATTATCTCTAACAGAGGATGCATATAGCATTTTGAGTATTTATTCATTTTCTTAGAAAGTTAAATAGAATTCATCTTATCAAATGGTGGGTGGAATTCTGAGCTAAGGTGCAAATATTAATAACTATAGTCCTCCACATTCTTCCCCACTGCCAAATTCATATTCATTAAACCCTTTTCCCTTGTTGCTAAGCAGAGGATGCAAGAATACATTACAATCATAAATATTAGCACAGTAGGATTTGCAAGTCAACCTGTCTTATTATGAATGCAGTTGCAAAGTTCTAACCTTCTGTGTTCTTGTCTACATTCTGTACAGGCTGGGAATACTTCCCCCAGGATTATCAGCGCCAGGAAAGGCAATAAATGCTTGTAAATTCATTGTCATTTTTTCTGTAACAAATGCCTTTGTTTAGTGCCATCACATTTACTGATGGCTACAGGATACATGCATGAGTGAAGGTATATATTCGCACACCATCCACAACACAAACATGCATAATCCACTTGGAAATACACAAAACACAGATAAAGGCAGAAGTGAGGACACACTATACTTTTCAACATCTAAAATGTAAATTCTTGGGGCACCTGGGTGGCTCAGTCCAGTTAAGCATCTGACTTCAGCTCAGGTCTTGATCTCACGTTCACGAGTTTGAGCCCACATCGGGCTCTGTGCTGGAAGCTTGGAGCCTGGAGCCTGCTTCAGATTCCTGTCTGTCTGTCTGTCTCTCTCTCTCTCCTCTCTCTCTCTGCCCCTTGCCTGCTTGCTCTCTCTCTCTCTCAAAAAATGAATATTTAAAAAAAATTAATATAAATTCTTGCCACTTTTCATTTTAAGGTAAGATGTGGACTTCACAGTCTTTTGCTTTGTCTTATTTAGTATGCTTGGTCAGAGCAGAAATAACATAGGATCCTGGCATTTTTACGAATACTTTCAACGCAGACCACCCCTGAGTCAGGACCTGTGGCTATCAGATTGTGTCAGAGCTTCATTTATCTCTTTCCCTCCTGCCTTTTGACCATTTCACTGCTAATTAAACCTGAGAGCAGGTGGATAGAGAGAAGCTGTTAATCTCTATTTATTCCCTTTCACGGGTCGGGTTTAGAGGAGGGATAAACAAATACGGGAAAAGTAAGGTTGGGTGCTGTTTTAAGATTTTTACTGATCTCTCTCCATCTGGTACATTGTGATTCAGGTTTATCTTAGAATAGCCAGTTACTAATGTAACTTCTTGGTGATCAACCATTTGATTTCAATTCACTTCAATAATTCGACTGATGTCCTGCTAAGAGCTAGGCTTATGTTACATGTGAGAGAGAGAAGAGTGAGCAAGACTCATCTGCTTTCTGCTATTATGCAGTTCACAGACAAAACCGAAATACACACAACAAACAAGTAATTGAAAATGTGATCGGGGCACCTGGGTGGCTCAGTCAGTAAGCAACCAGCTCTTGTTTTTGGCTCAGGTCATGATCCTCACGGTTCACGAGTTCAAGCCCAGGATCTGGCTCCCTGCTGTCAGCACAGAGCCCGCTTTAGATCCTCTGTCCATCCTCTCTCTCTGCCCCTCCCCTGCTCTCTCTTTCTCTCTCTCTCAAAATGAATAAACATTTACAAAAAAAGTATAATCGATGACAGGAGGAAAAGGGCAGGGAAACAGGCATTAGGGCATGTGTACATAAACTCAAAGACTTTCACACAGCAATGGGACTTGGGCTTTTTCTCTCATCTTTCCTATACACTCCAGATTCTCAGGTGAAGAGAATGGTGAAAATATGTGACTGACTTAGATTAACGGGTAGCTAATAGCCTGCTGTTTTAAATAAGAAGCTGAGCTTTCTTACTTGCTGGTCACTCTCTTAGAAGGCTCCTTGATAGCTCATTATATATCAACTTTCATTCAATAAAATCCTCCCATCAGGATCTTAAAGGGTCAAGTTTTAGGGTGTGCTCCAATGATAATAACTTCTGTCATTGAGAGGATCACAGAAGGATAGTGCGTTAAGGCCCCTTGGAACTATCACCCATTATATGAATGATAAAAATTAGGATTAGAAATTTAAGTGATATTTTTCTAAAATCAGCTGAGATAGAAACTCAGATCTTTTGACTCTAACACATGGTGTGGTAATGAGTTATGCTCCTGGTGAAGCTTCTAGCAATTTTATAACAAGCTTAAGGAAGAGGCCAAGCACATATATAATCCTTCAGATTTAGATTTCAAATCATTGATTTAAAACTGCTCTGCACCATCAGAAAATAAATGAAAAACTAAAACTACCTATAATTCTTCATCTTCTCAGACTACCATTTGATGACCCAACTCAGGATTTGAAAATGGTATCATAAATTTTTCTGTTGTTATTAGGTCCAAATAATGTTAGAGACTTGAAAGTTTGTTCTTGATGAACCCAAGAGGATTGCTGGTAATTGCTATTTGGTTTTCCTCAAGGTTATCGCATTTTCTTTTAAATCTTGTAATGCAGAATTAGTGCATGTCGAATTGCCCATCTCTTAATTATAGAATTATTTTGTTATTATTGGATGTGAAATGGTAAAATAATTTTGCCAATTTTAGGTAGATTCAGATATAAATATTTTATTTTTTTTTAACGTTTATTTATTTTTGAGAGACAGAAAGCATGAGCGGGGAAGGGACAGAGAGAAGGAGACACAGAATTCCAAGCAGGCTCTAGGCTCCAAGCTGTCAGCACAGAGCCGACCCGAGGCTTGAACCCACCAACCCCGATATCATGACCTGAGCGGAAGTCGGCGCTCAACCGACTGAGCCACCCAGGCACCCACCCCATAGATTTAAATATTTTAAAAAAAGATTTGATAGATACCTTATTTAGTGTTGCTTGTCAGAATTATCTTGTGGAAATTGGTAGGATTTATCAAACCGGTTGTTCACTGTAAAATTACTAAACCAGTTTTTTGTAATTTTGATTAACTTATTTTGTAAGGTGAGGACGATCTCTGAAAGACGAGCTATTTTTAAGCCAGCCTTAAATGTATTCCTTCCTTCATCCTTCCTCCTAATTGTAAGGTCAGTGATATCCACCTCTTTGACTAATAGGAAATGCTATCTGTATGAAATCAGCTTATCTAATATATTAAGAATATCCAGCAGTCCTGTTTCATGGAAATTAAATGAGTGAATAACTTTGTGATGAGAAAATCACAAGGTCATGGCCACTGTTGCTTTAAAACTAAACGAGCAAATCTTTAAAAACAGTTTGCTTTTGCTCTTTCCATGGTAAGAGCTCAGTGGTCATCTTTTTCTTGGATTTTGACATTCAGAGGACCTCCAAGGCCCAGACAGTAAAAGCAATAAAAGATGATAGGGTTGAAGGTGGTTTGATAAAGTATTAAATAAGCAACAACACAGCCTTATGATGTTTGAAGATGGTTCCTCTAAAACTGTTCAGAAGTTTGATAGGAACCAGAACCAGTATGTCATCAAGCAATAATCTTAGTACAATCATTATGTTTGGGGACATCCGTGTATATGTTAGCATATTTTGATTAATATTAAATATTAATATTAAATATTTAAATAAATATTAAAATTAAAATATTTAAATATTTCCATACAGTTACAATAGCAGTTGGTCACATTAATTTAAAGAAAAATGATCTTGTTATGGGGCATTTACTGTACTCTCTACTGGGAAAATATTTCTATTTAGTGGCTCCTTATTCTGGTTGTGAAGCAGAAATCTGAGTGTGAATGTTGCTGGGATGATCATCGATGAAGAGAGTGATAAACAGAGCTCAGGCTTGTATTTGCGGGTTCCCCTGTTTCCTCTTTCACATTTTCAAAGAAACTCTTTTCAGCATTTGTATGCTCGTGATATACCAAGTCTTCCTCACCAAAATCACATTGTAAAATCTGATGAAGGAAAGCCTTTCAGAAAAAAAAAAAAAAAAAAAAAACCTTGATACAATTATGTCTGTACATTTATAAAATGTGTTTATTAATTCTTAAAAGTTCCATGCATTTCATCTAAGCACCTCCCTATATTTTGTGGAGTGAAAAGCTAATTGCTCAATGACTTTCAGGGATCATCAGAGCAAATGGAAGAATATTTGGAGAGGAGGTGGGGTGAGAAGCACAGCAATGGTAAGGAGGAGGGGAGGTCATCTAGAATTGTTTACTCTAAGGGCCAAAACAACACTGAATCCCTTTGATTTTATTCCTTGAAGTATTGTGAGTCATCTAGTGACAGAGGTTAAGGAACCTACTCTTTCTGTGAGTGGTAGAATGTTTATGGAGGTGACTGAACAGGGCAAGAAAGTTTTCTCAGAAATTGTCATTCAATGTAAAAAGATGTATGTGATTAATGCAAACTTGAGATGATCATAAGGGCATTCATAGCTATTTGAGAAAAAAAATCTCTGTCATGCGGAGCTTTACTGTCTTTTTCAGTCAAGATACACATTAAAAAAAAAGAATGTAAGATATCCTGAGGTTAACCAATAAGGATGCTGGATCCTGGGAGCTCCCTAAAGTTACTGGAGTCCCAGTACACCCAAGGTGTAAACCCTGTAGCTCGTCAGCAAGGTGTAGGCTTCCGCCCATCTTCATGGCAAGAACCTGTGTGGGATCTCTGACTCGCTGATGGGAAAGCCCTGCACCATATTAACTCTTTACAAGTAGATTCCAGCCTTTCAGTCTTTATTAAGTGATACCACATGCACTCACAATCAGTCTGATCCTCAGCTCTGTTTTCTTTATTAGGAAGAGTATCTGATTTGTGCTAATGACAGAAATTAGTCTTTAAGTGAGTTTTTATTAAGTAGCTGGCCATTTGTGTCAATTACACATCTGAGTAACACAAAGACGTAAAATAGTTAAAATGCACACAAGCTGGAAGGGATAAGCATGCTTTTCCGTGAAATCTTGGGCAGTTGCTTTTCCTCTAGGAAACAACAATCACATCATCCTAATCCTTGTGAGAGAAATCTCTTTATGTCCTCAGTGGATGATAAGCTACAGTAACAAAATATATATATATATATATATATATATATATATATATATATATATATATATATATATATGAGCCCACCTGATTCTCTTCACTAAATCTGAAGAACAAAACAGCCTGCCCTCCAACCTTATTCCCACTGTGGCCCTCTCCCCCCCCCCCCCCCCCCACCATTCAAAGTTGTATCCACCTCTTCTTCTCTCCCCATGTTACATTCTGGAAAAAACTTTGGGGAGGTATCAAGATTCCCCACACAAAGTAAAATAGTTGATAAAAAATAGGAGGCAGTGGATATGCTAAATTGCAACACATAGATGAGTTCACAGAAGGTGCAAATTATTGTCACCAGAAGTTTTAAAGAATATGGTTAAGAGTTGAGGCTTGGGCTAGAAGATACAAAGGGTATTCTAGGTGGAGGCCTAAGGAGAGATGGGAGGAAACAGTATGAACTATGTCTGAGACTCCAGATAAATTCAGATCAGTTGGGGAAAAGGATGAGACAAGCCTGGATGATTTTAATATTCATTTGGGAAGCAATGGGAATTCATATTACATAACTCAGTGATGGAGATGCCTGAATAGAAGCCCGAGGGCTTATCCTAGAATTAAAATGGCTTTCATCAGAGAAGAAAAGGGATAGGATTAGAGAGGAGAGCATCCAGAACCTTTGTTCTTAATCTGCTTTCGGCAGCAAGGTTTATGATTTGGAGCTATCACTCTTCTCTCAATACTTACCTTTCTTGTCTCTCATTATCTAATGTTTGCATATCCTACCTTTCTTGTCTCTCATTATCTAATGTTTGCATATCCTTCATACCTAGTTTGTATGTCCAGATATTGATATGTGTTTGCATTTATGGATTATGTTTCTGGGATATTTCATTGTAAAGCCCCTAATGATGGTCCACAAAATGTAGGTAGTTACTTTTGTTCCGTCCTACAGTCTTAGATAAATCACTCAGCCCCTTCAGACTTAGTTTCTTCATTTATGCAATGATGAGATACGACTGGGTATTTTCTAACCTAACATATAGAACTAACATCACATGCATTTCCAGTCACTATTCTCAACCATACACAGGGCAAGGTTTATAACTGAAGATTGTTTCTCAGCCATGTGCCCCCACTAGGTTTGGGTACGCTATTAGTTAGATAAGAAAGTAGACATCCTTCATTTCCTCTGATGAGATCAAAGAAAAATAACTGATGTTCACAAGAAGGAATACTGACCATATTCACTTTTGTTTCTTTGGGCTGATGAATGAAGGTAAATTAAAAAATTTCAGGAGGTTAATAAGCTCTACTGGCAAAATTATTTAAGATCAATAAGGGAAATCATCACACTCCATGTCACTCACACATAAAATTTATAGAGCAAATAGTTATCCTTTTAAAGATTTTAATACATACTTAAAAATGGACAATTTATTATTACATAATTATATAACATTGATACTGTGAGATATGTGGGTGTATATATTTTTCTTTTCATTAAAATAGTTTCATGCTTATAAAAGTCACCCTAAGTCAACTTGGGACAAAGAGAACAACATACAGTAGAAATAAACCAAGTAGTAAATCGGGCATAAGTAAGGAAAAATATTATAAAGCAGTTACATTGTTGACACAAAAGAAAAAAAATAAATACACTTTTCTATTATTTGAAGGCAATTCACAATCATTTCCAGGAATTCTGTGAGAATTTAAGGCCATTTGTTCTAAAGAAATGCTTTAATTCAGACACAACATCACAAAACTGTAATTCTTGTAAAAACTGTACATGCAAAAATTTTACAATGGTGGACAGGCAGTTCCGTATGTAGGAGTAGGTTATTTCACAAATGTGTTGTGCACTAAGTCACAGGTTGTGTGTATTTAACTGGGAATTACACAAAAAACTTCCAGCCTGTGCACCCTGCATGGCCACATGGAAAGGTGAGAACTAGAAGTCCAAATTGACAGAGCCAGTATCCCTTTGAATTAAAATATCTAGACAAGGTAGAATGGAATAAAAAGTTTAAAACTTCTGCTACATGGTTCACAGTTAAATATTCTGGGTTTTAGTCTTTTAAATAGCATTATAATATAAAGACGCTACTTTTTACACAAAGTATTTTCTGTGCATTTTACAGTTCACGATGTTTGACTTTTTCCTATTTCTACGGAGAATTACAAAACATAAACTGACGGCAGTCTAAATTTAGAACCCAAACCCCATGAAAAATGCATGTCCTTACAGGATACACACCTGCTACGCTTAAACTCCCATACTCAGCAAACAATGCAAAGGAACTCATTACTAAGCAGATGCAGCTTTATAAGACAATTCACTTACTGAGAAATATGAAAGTATCTTTCCCTCCCCTTGTTTGCAATTGCATTTGTCCAGACAGTCATTCAAAGAGATATTGCTCTTGTGATTATAGCTATTGCAATTTAGAAGACAAAGGATTCAATATTCAAAACTCTTATTCTTAAGAACAGTTATAAAAGTATTGAAATTTAAAAAGTAGTAACATGTAAACATTGATACAGAGAGACTGCTTTCCTAGACACACAGCAGTCGAGGACAGTGTTTGAGTTAAAAACATAGTTTGTGCTTTTTCCCAACAATATATTGGAAATTAGCTGTTTCTGTCCAAAAGAAAAAAAAAAAAAGATTCAGAGAAGACATCCATATTTTGCTTCAAGCATTTAAACAATTGTTTTTTTGTTGCCCATGCAACAACCATATTTACAGTTTTGGTTTAGGAAGAGAATTAATTTTGGATCCAAGAAAGCATATTAACCAGTACTGCTGAAAACAAACTGAGAAAAGGATCTCATTCCCTGGTTCATTACAGAGCACCAGGAGCAAAGCATTGACTCAGCAGTTCTAACTGATGTGTAATTAACATTAGCAGTTCAGAGCACAGTCATATCTGAGTCTGTAACACATGTGTAGGCGGGGTGTATGGGGGGGGTGCAGGCGATGGCTTGATTCCTCGGGCCCTCATGTAGGACAGGAACTGCTCAGGGATCTCAGCAAGGACATCTTTAGCCAATCTAGCCATGCTCAGTATGTGGTTTCCGCTTCTGTCAATATAATCCCTGAATGGCACGAACTACAACAGAGGTGAAAGAAAGAAAGCATGCTATTTAATAGACACAAAAATCAACATATGTAAACATTTCATTGAGAACTGAAGAAGCCTGGGGTAGTGGTTAGATGGATAATAATTACTACGCATTTTAAAGAGATTTGATTCATTACCAACAGCTACTACAGTGACCAAACCTTTCTAATGTATATACTTTAAAAAGGGATGGAATTGTTTTCTATGTTTGTTCCTCCCGATAATTCAAGTCTCTTGTTCCCGACAGGTCCATCATGTTGCTACATGTGTTCTGCAGTTTTGAGTTCTATACCTAACCTGATTCCCAATAACTTGGAGCATTTACCTCTTCAGGGCTCAGTTTTCTGTCAAATGGAGTTAATACATGCTTAATTCAGCTTTGAATCAGAAATAGTATCCAGTGGAGGGTAAAAAAAAGAAGTGGGTATCCTAAACACATGTGAAGTATTTTTAATTATTACTAAAACATAAAACCACATGTCCCAGATATTGTTTTTTCTTTTAATCTGTTATTTGGAATGGAAAAGAAAAAGAATTCAGCACGAGATTTGGCATTCTTATTGAAATATCACCATTCTTATTTTTATATCACATAAAAATAATTGCACTATCTTCACGTTAGCAATTACGTGAGAGCCATTATCAGCTCAACATTAAATACTCTGACAATAAATTGCCTGATTCTATCTTCATTTGTAATGGTTAAGTTAATAAAAATGTGCTGTTTGAGGGCATTAGTTCAATTTCCCCTCAGAGACATGATGATTCTTGAAGCCACTTGGAAATGTTTGAACTGTTAATGTTGTGATAGTTTGGGAACATAGTAATTTTAGGTCTTAGGGAAAAGGTATAGCGAAGACATTTGAGAATGTTGAAGCAATTTCTGATTATAATATTTAACAGCCTGAATTATTTTTTTCTCCTCTAGAGAGAACACACACCCATCTCTATAACTATGCCATAACTGTTTTAAGTTTATTTTGAAAGTTACTTTTGATTTACATAGTTATTCAAGATGTGCTTTCAGGAAACAACTATTATGAAGAAGCACGTTTTAAAATGGTTAGTTTCCTAAAGATAAGCCAAATTAAAATTTTAAGAAATCAAATAGCAGGTAGAATACCTTGTATGCAGTGAACACAGTCTCTTTAAGCAAGAGTAGAAAATTACTTTCTTTTCAAAATAAGACATACTGGGGGCGCCTGGGTGGCTCAGTCGGTTAAGCAGCCGATTTCAGCTCAGGTCATGGTCTCACGGTTTGTGAGTTCGAGCCCCGCATTGAACTGTGCTGACAGCTCAGAGCCTGGAGCCTATTTCAGATTCTGTGTCTCCCTCTCTCTCTGCTCCTCCCCCTACTCACACTCTGTCTCTGTCTCTCTCTTAAAAATAAATAAACATTAAAAAATTTTTAAATAAAATAAGACATACTGTAGGCAGAAGCAACCTATATGACTTTAATTTTACCCTGTCTTGCTAACCAGGAAGAAAACTCAATCTAGCTTTTAGAAAACTGTAGAAAGGTGACGAAGCTTTCTCTTACCCCTAAAGGTAGCTAATAAGGGTAAGAAAAATCTAACAGCAAATATAGTCTTCAACTGAGAAGAGAACTAAGGGGATGTGAACTTTTGTGAGGTTAAATTATCTAACTTTGGACAAGATGACATTTTTAACAACAACAACAACAACAACAACAAAGAAGTGCAAAAAAAAGTCGGGGTTTATTTTTTTCTCTGAAACGATAATTAGAAAAGTGAGAAAATAGGAATCAACAAGACAGGATTAATGAGAAGAAGATATCTAATTGTTATAGCTTAGCTCATTCTTCTTTTAAAAGACACAGCATTTTAAAAATAAACTACTAATAAGGTATCAATATGTTTAGTATACAATGACTATCCTTTAAACTTTTTTTTCCTAATAGTTCAGTTTTTCAGAAATCTGTGGCTAATACCTACATTTCAGGGAAAGGATGGTGTTACCTCCGGCAAACAGTTGATCCTACCTGTTTGTGTGTTTACCTCATCGCTTCTCGGCCTTTTGGCTAAGATCAAGTGTTGACCTCAACTTTGCTCTTTTATTTTCATTGGATGCTTTACTTTTCTTCTGTGCCAGGGACATTAAGCTCTTTTCTCTTTTTACCCCCTATTCTCCCAAACTCTGGAATTAGACTTTCCCCAGTTCAGAGCCCAGTTCTTTTACTTAATAGCTACATGATCTTGCACAGATGATTTTCCACTCTTTGCCTCAGTTTCCTCTTCTAAAAATGAGAATAATAATAATAATAATACCTACTTCAAACAATAATACCTACTTCATTAGGTTGCTGTATTAAATCAGTTAACATGTAAACTGCTTAAAACAGTGTTCAAGTCATAATATGTGCCATACAGGGTAGTCATTGCAATCATCACTAGTATTATTTATTACTCACCAGCTCAAACATGTATGTATTCAATATAAATATGAAACTATATTCTTAATAGTTTCCTATTTACATTCATATCAAACATTAAATACAAGGAATATCCTTTATCAGTTTTATCTCTATCAAGTTTGAGTATAATATCGCTATTGGCATCTAAGATAGTAATTCCTGGCCTTTTTGTTATTTTAAAACACCCATTGCTTCATCTTTCCAGCAGATGCTATGAGATTTGCTAATTTTTGTTACTGAAGGGCATTACAATTCATTTTTAAGAATGTCGTGATGCTCTGGGATGTCAAAACTCACATTCACAATCGCTATTGTCATAATACATGTGGTTCTGCTCTTATTTAAAATATGTTTATAAATCATGGGTAAGAAGAACCATAGTTTTCAGCTGAAGAGGAAAGTTTATATCACATTGAAGTTAGGTTTGTTCAGTAATTCTGCCTGGCCCTTGAATACTGAAGGTCCTTGCCCCCAGGGTAAGAATCACTGCCATAGCAGGTTCCTGTTACCAACAGGAGTACAGCTCATTCCACATGTGTGCTGGGAGTAGAAAAAAAAAAAAAAAAAAACGTTGAGAACTTTCTACTCACTAACCTAAATTATGTAAACCTCTCCCAAAGGAACATTGAGCTATTCAATCATGTCATGAGGTACTCTCCTAAGTGAGAGATGAAAATGACAAGTGACTCTTCATTTCCTTGACCTCTTATTAATGCCAGATCTTACGGATTTTAGGACAAAATATGCCCTCTGTAACACTATTGCTCATATCCTTCTACAATCGTTTTCCACTTAACTTCTCAGACCACTCTGATTATTGTCTCTTTTTATCATTCATTTCTGGCCACTGTACCCGGGGACCTCCTGTTCAAAATATTGCTCACACATTTGTGGATGAGCGTTGATTACTGACTATCACCACATATTAACTCAGACGCTTAAAATGTTCAGTCTAGAGGGATAAATCAGTATTTAATTTTTACTAATTTATCACATTTGTCTGAAGAATACCAACAAATGCATTCTGTTCTGTAGAAATATACTATATCCTTGATACTCTACTTTTTTTTTATTTTTTATTTTATTTTTTTTAGCATCCATACAGTACAAGGAAAATGTTCCACATGGCGGCTCTAACGGCTGGTTTTGCCTATTTGTGAAAACAAGTTTGAATCAGTTTGGGCAAATGGACTTTTAGTTGCTGTTCTGCTCAATTTTACTCGATTGTTCCTACTGTGCAGAGCTCCATTAGTGATTTTCAAGTCTAAGCCTTCAAGGTTATTATTCTCCTTTTAATGGAAAATATGATTTAAATATAAATTTTAAGGAAATGATAGGCTGGCCAACAGCTGCATGCAGCCAAGAGAAATGACATTGCTTTATACACAAGGGCCAATCCATAGTACAAACAAACAAATATTGAAAGCCTTTACATATATTGATTTAAGAAAATAACTCATTTAAGTTTTAGAAAAACAACCATAGATTCTCATCTTGCTTACTGTTTATACTATAGTCAGATGAGATTCAATCTTGAGGCAATGAATGTAATCACACACAAGGCTGATTACAGTGTCCCAAGTCAGGGTATAGCTACTATGATATACTGACATAAAAAATGCCTTTGCATTAGACTATGCCAACATACTCACTAATAGCAGTAACTAATATTAGTGTTAATGCACTTATTGAACAACTGGTAGGTAACAGGTCTTCTGCAAAAAAATTTAGTACAATATTTCATTTAATTTTTATTAGCATGTTACCCATATTTTGAATTGACAGAAGAGGAAACTGAAACTTAGAGAGATTAGTTAACTTACCCAAGGTCAGATAGTTATCAGTATTGGTCATTATTTGAACCTAAATTAATCTAACCCTGATATATAAACCACTACAGTAGTATGAAAAGGGAAACAGAGCCTAATAATCTTCAGTAGAATTTTGGCTTTTAGGAGAGTAGGTGTGTTGTAACGGAAAGAACTCAGGGTTTGGAATCAGAACTCTGTTGGAAATTTGGATCTACCAATTTATGACTTAATTAATTTTGCACAAGTTGTTTAACATCTCGTCCTCTGCCTCCGTTTCCTCATTTATAAACTACCATAAAGTAAAAAGAGACCAGTATTTAGGATGATATAAAGTGATATATGAACAAATTGACAGAGGGGAAATCAGCTCAGGTGTACAGAGGGTTTTGTTCAAGGCTTTATACTGGGATCTTTCAAAATGTAGGGTTTTAATCAGCACAGATAAGGAAGAAGAGTATTCCAGGTGAAATAATAAGAGGAAATAAAAGCAAGAACAATGAAAATGTTGACTCAAAGACAGCTAGTAGTCCTATTTATCTATACAAAGTGTGTGTGTGTGTGTGTGTAGCTAAAGAGGAAGATTGGGGTCAGGTCATGGAGGTTCTTAAATGCTATGGTTAGGTTATAGAATCAAAGTTATACATAATTTGTGTTAAGAATTTTATTTATTTATTTAAAAAAAATTTTTTTTTCAACGCTTATTTATTTTTGGGACAGAGAGAGACAGAGCATGAACGGGGAGGGGCAGAGAGAGAGGGAGACACAGAATTGGAAACAGGCTCCAGGCTCTGAGCCATCAGCCCAGAGCCCGATGCGGGGCTCGAACTCATGGACCGTGAGATCGTGACCTGGCTGAAGTCGGACGCTTAACCGACTGCGCCACCCAGGCACCCCGTGTTAAAAATTTTAGAATCAGACATTTTAAGGTTAAATCCTGACTACTTCTTCCTAGCTACATGACTATGGACAAGAATTGAAACTCCTTTCTTTTTTTTTTTTTTTTCCATAAAATGTAATCAAAGTATCTGCATAAGTTCAATTAAAGATTTAGTGAAAGTACCTGCCTAGCATACAACGAAGTTAATAAATGACTCAATATTATTATTATATGAAGAAGTTGGAAGCCACTGAAGGTTTCACATAATAATGAGAACCCCATCCACTACCCTCAACTTTCTGCTGAAACTCAGCTACTTCTGGCTTTTGTTATTATTTGCAGTTATAGGCTTTTGTTTGCCCACTTAAAAAATTTGGGTTCCATTTGCAGTGTATTAACCTGATTAGCTTCAACATATATGAGGTTGGAAGCAGTGAAAAGGTAAGAGAGTCTAAACAGTCCTTATTTTTTGAAAATATTTTAGCCAGTAGTATTTGATGTGATGGCTTAGATATTGTTGATTGTGATGGCTTAGGTATTTTCTGATGGGAAGATTAACAACATTATCCTTGGTGTGCCCTTGAAACCCCATTATTCTAAGTATTCAAGATTATTCTCTTCTTTTTTGTTAAATTTAAAAAAAAATTTAATTTATATTTGAGAGGGAGAGCGCGCATGCACAGGTGGGAGAGGGGCAGAAAGAGAGAGGAAGACACAGAATCTGAAGCAGGCTCTACAGAATCTGAGCAGTCAGGAGAGTCCAATGTGGGGCTCCAACTCATGAACTGTGATATCATGACCTGAGCCAAAGTCAGATGCTTAACTGACTGCAACACCCAGTCTCCCCAAGAGTATTTCTATTCTTGCAAATAACTAATTTATTTATTTATTTTTCAATATATGAAAATTGTTGTCAAATTGGTTTCCATACAACACCCAGTGCTCATCCCAAAAGGTGCCCTCCTCAATACCCATCACCCACTCTCCCCTCCCTCCCACCCCCATCAACCCTCAGTTTGTTCTCAGTTTTTAAGAGTCTCTTATGCTTTGGCTCTCTTCCACTCTAACCTCTTTTTTTTTTTTCCTTTCCCTCCCCCATGGGTTTCTGTTAAGTTTCTCAGGATCCACATAAGAGTGAAACCATATGGTATCTGTCTTTCTCTGTATGGCTTATTTCACTTAGCATTACACTCTCCAGTTCCATCCACGTTGCTACAAAAGGCCATATTTCATTTTTTCTCATTGCCACGTAGTATTCCATTGTGTATATATACCACAATTTCTTTATCCATTCATCAGTTGATGGACATTTAGGCTCTTTCCATAATGTGGCTATTGTTGAGAGTGCTGCTATGAACATTGGGGTACAAGTGCCCCTATGCATCAGTACTCCTGTATCCCTTGGGTAAATTCCTAGCAGTGCTATTCCTGGGTCATAGGGTAGGTCTATTTTTAATTTTCTGAGGAACCTCCACACTGCTTTCCAGAGCGGCTGCACCAATTTGCATTCCCACCAACAGTGCAAGAGGATTCCTGTTTCTCCACATCCTCGTCGGCATCTATAGTCTCCTGATTTGTTCATTTTGGCCACTCTGACTGGCGTGAGGTGATATCTGAGTGTGGTTTTGATTTGTATTTCCCTGATAAGGAGCGACGTTGAGCATCTTTTCATGTGCCTGTTGGCCATCTGGATGTCTTCTTTAGAGAAGTGTCTATTCATGTTTTCTGCCCATTTCTTCACTGGGTTATTTGTTTTTCGGGTGTGGAGTTTGGTGAGCTCTTTATAGATTTTGGATACTAGCCCTTTGTCCGATATGTCATTTGCAAATATCTTTTCCCATTTCGTTGGTTGCCTTTTAGTTTTGTTGGTTGTTTCCTTTGCTGTGCAGAAGCTTTTTATCTTCATAAGGTCCCAGTAGTTCATTTTTGCTTTTAATTCCCTTGCCTTTGGGGATGTGTCGAGTAAGAGATTGCTACAGCTGAGGTCAGAGAGGCCTTTTCCTGCTTTCTCCTCTAGGGTTTTGATGGTTTCCTGTCTCACATTCAGGTCTTTTATCGATTTTGAGTTTATTTTTGTGAATGGTGTGAGAAAGTGGTCTAGTTTCAACCCTCTGCATGTTGCTGTCCAGTTCTCCCAGCACGATTTGTTAAAGAGACTGTCTTTTTTCCATTGGATGTTCTGTCCTGCTTTGTCAAAGATTAGTTGGCCATACATTTGTGGGTCTAGTTCTGAGGTTTCTATTCTATTCCATTGGTCTATGTGTCTGTTTTTGTGCCAATACCATGCTGTCTTGATGATTACAGCTTTGTAGTAGAGGCTAAAGTCTGGCATTGTGATGCCTCCTGCTTTGGTCTTCTTCTTCAAAATTACTTTGGCTATTCGGGGCCTTTTGTGGTTCCATATGAATTTTAGGATTGCTTGTTCTAGTTTCGAGAAGAATGCTGGTGCAATTTTGATTGGGATTGCATTGAATTTGTAGATAGCTTTGGGTAGTATTGACATTTTGACAATATTTATTCTTCCAATCCATGAGTATGGAATGTTTTTCCATTTCTTTATATCTTCTTCAATTTCCTTCATAAGCTTTCTATAGTTTTCAGCATACAGATCTTGTACATCTTTGGTTAGATTTATCCCTAGGTATTTTATGCTTCTTGGTGCAATTGTGAATGGGATCAGTTTCTTTGCCTTTCTGTTGCTTCATTGTTAGTGTACAAGAATGCAACTGATTTCTGTACATTGATTTTATATCCTGCAACTTAGCTGAATTCATGTATCAGTTCTAGCAGACTTTTGGTGGAGTCTATCGGATTTTCCATGTATAGTATCATGTCATCTGCAAAAAGTGAAAGCTTGACTTCATCTTTGCCAATTTGGATGCCTTTGATTTCCTTTTGTTGTCTGATTGCTGATGCTAGAACTTCCAACACTATGTTAAACAACAGCGGTGAGAGTGGGCATCCCTGTCGTGTTCCTGATCTCAGGGAAAAAGCTCTCAGTTTTTCCCCATTGAGGATGATGTTAGCTGTGGGCTTTTCATAAATGGCTTTGATGATGTTTAAGTATGTTCCTTCTATCCCGACTTTCTTGAGGGTTTTTATTAAGAAAGGGTGCTGGATTTTGTCAAAGGCCTTTTCTGCATCGATTGACAGGATCATATGGTTCTTATCTTTTCTTTTATTAATGTGATGTATCACGTTGATTGATTTACGAATGTTGAACCAGCCCTGCAGCCCAGGAATGAATCCCACTTGATCATGGTGAATAATTCTTTTTATATACTGTTGAATTCGATTTGCTAGTATCTTATTGAGAATTTTTGCATCCATATTCATCAGGGATATTGGCCTGTAGTTCTCTTTTTTTACTGGGTCTCTGTCTGGTTTAGGAATCAAAGTTATACTGGCTTCCTAGAATGAGTCTGGAAGTTTTCCTTCCCTTTCTATTTCTTGGAATAGCTTGAGAAGGATAGGTATTATCTCTGCTTTAAACGTCTGGTAGAACTCCCCAGGGAAGCCATCTGGTCCTGGACTCTTATTTGTTGGGAGATTTTTGATAACCGATTCAATTTCTTCGCTGGTTATGGGTCTGTTCAAGCTTTCTATTTCCTCCTGATTGAGTTTTGGAAGAGTGTGGGTGTTTAGGAATTTGTCCATTTCTTCCAGGTTGTCCAGTTTGTTGGCATATAATTTTTCATAGTATTCCCTGATAATTGTTTGTATCTCTGAGGGATTGGTTGTAATAATTCCATTTTCATTCATGATTTTATCTATTTGGGTCATCTCCCTTTTCTTTTTGAGAAGCCTGGCTAGAAGTTTGTCACATTTGTTAATTTTTTCAAGAAACCAAGTCTTGGTTTTGTTGATCTGCTCTACAGTTTTTTTAGATTCTATATTGTTTATTTCTGCTCTGATCTTTATTATTTCTCTTCTTCTGCTGGGTTTAGGCTGCCTTTGCTGTTCTGCTTCTATTTCCTTTAGGTGTGCTGTTAGATTTTGTATTTGGGATTTTTCTTGTTTCTTGAGATAGGCCTGGATTGCGATGTATTTTCCTCTCAGGACTGCCTTCGCTGCATCCCAAAGCGTTTGGATTGTTGTATTTTCATTTGCGTTTGTTTCCATATATTTTTTAATTTCTTCTCTAATTGCCTGGTTGACCCACTCATTCTTTAGTAGGGTGTTCTTTAACCTCCATGCTTTTGGAGGTTTTCCAGATTTTTTCCTGTGGTTGATTTCAAGCTTCATAGCATTGTGGTCTGAAATTACACATGGTAAAATTTCAATTCTTGTATACTTAAGAAGGGCTGTTTTGTGACCCGGTATATGATCTATCTTGGAGAATGTTCCATGTGCACTCGAGAAGAAAGTATATTCTGTTGCTTTGGGATGCAGAGTTCTAAATATATCTGTCAAGTCCATCTGATCCAATGTCTCATTCAGGGCCCTTGTTTCTTTATTGACCGTGTGTCTAGATGATCTATCCATTTCTGTAAGTGGAGTGTTAAAGTCCCCTGCAATTACCACATTCTTATCAATAAGGTTGCTTATGTTTATGAGTAATTGTCTTATATATTTGGGGGCTCCGGTATTAGGCGCATAGACATTTATAATTGTTAGCTCTTCCTGATGGATAGACCTTGTAATTATTATATAATGCCCTTCTTCATCTCTTGTTACAGCCTTTAATTTAAAGTCTAGTTTGCCTGATATAAGTATGGCTATTCCAGCTTTCTTTTGGCTTCCAGTAGCATGATAAATAGTTCTCCATCCCCTCACTCTCAATCTAAAGGTGTCCTCAGGTCTAAAATGAGTCTCTTGTAGACAGCAAATAGATGGGTCTTGTTTTTTTATCCATTCTGATACCCTGTGTCTTTTGGTTGGCGCATTTAATCCATTTACATTCAGTGTTATTATAGAAAGACACGGGTTTAGAGTCATTGTGATGTCTGTATGGTTTATGCTTGTAGTGATGTCTCTGGTACTTTGTCTCACAGGGTCCCCCTTAGGATCTCTTGTAGGGCTGGTTTAGTGGTGACAAATTCCTTCAGTTTTTGTTTGTTTGCGAAGACCTTTATCTCTCCTTCTATTCTAAATGACAGACTTGCTGGATAAAGGATTCTCGGCTGCATATTTTTCCTGTTCAGCACATTAAAGATCTCGTGCCAATCCTTTCTGGCCTGCCAAGTTTCAAAAGAGAGATCAGTCACGAGTCTTTTAGGTCTCCCTTTATATATGAGGGCACGTTTACCCCTTGCTGCTTTCAGAATTTTCTCTTTATCCTTGTATTTTGCCAGTTTCACTATGATATGTCGTGCAGAAGATCGATTCAAGTTACGTCTGAAGGGAGTTCTCTGTGCCTCTTGGATTTCAATGCCTTTTTTCCTTCCCCAGTTCAGGGAAGTTCTCAGCTATTATTTCTTCAAGTACTCCTTCAGCACCTTTCCCTCTCTCTTCCTCCTCTGGGATACCAATTATGCGTATATTATTTCTTTTTAGTGTATCACTTAGTTCTCTAATTTTCTCCTCATACTCCTGGATTTTTTTATCTTTTTCTCAGCTTCCTCTTTTTCCATAACTTTATCTTCTAGTTCACCTATTCTCTCCTCTGCCTCTTCAATCCGAGCTGTTGTCATTTCCATTTTGTTTTGCTTTTCGTTTAAAGCGTTTTTCAGCTCCTCCTGACTATTCCTTAGTCCCTTGATCTCTGTAGCAAGAGATTCTCTGCTGTCCTCTATACTGTTTTCAAGCCTAGCGATTAATTTTATGACTATTATTCTAAATTCACTTTCTGTTATATTATTTAAATCCTTTTTGATCAGTTCATTAGCTGTTGTTATTTCCTGGAGATTCTTCTGAGGGGAATTCTTCCGCTTGGTCATTTTGGATAGTCCCTGGAGTGGTGAGGACCTGCAGGGCACTTCGCCTGTGCTGTGGTGTATAACTGGAGCTGGTGTGCAGGGCGACAGTCAGCCCTGATGTCTTCCCCCAGCCCACCGCTGGGGCCACAGTCAGACTGGTGTGTGCCTTCTCTTCCCCTCTCCTAGGGGCTGGATTCACTGTGGGATGGTGTGGCCCATCTGGGCTACTTGCACACTGCCAGGCTTGTGGTGCTGGGGATCTGGCCTATTAGCTGGGGTGGGTAGGCAAAGTGTACGGGGGCAGGAGGGGCAGGCTTAGCTCGCTTCTCCTTAGGTGATCCACTTCAGGAGGGGCTCTGTGGCAGCTGGAGGGAGTCAGACCCTCTGCCGGAGGGGTGGCTCCGCAGAAGCACAGCGTTGGGTATTTGCCCGGAGCAAGCAAGTTCCCTGGCAGGAACTGGTTCCCTTTGGGATTTTGGCTGGGGGATGGGCGAGGGAGATGGCGCTGTCGAGCGCCTTTGTTCCCCACCAAACTGAGCTCTGTCGTCCCGGGGCTCAACAACTCTCCCTCCCTTTGTCCTCCAGCCTTCCCGCTTTCCAAGCAGAGCTGGTAACTTATGACCTCTCAGATGCTAAGTCGCTCTTGCTGTTGGAACACACTCCGTCTGGCCCCTCCGCTTTTGCAAGCCAGACTCTGGGGCTCTGCTTGGCCGGCAGGCTGCCCCTCCGCCCCGGCTCCCTCCCGCCAGTCCGTGCAGCGTGTACCGCCTCTCTGCCCTTCCTACCCTCTTCCGTGGGCCTCTCGTCTGCGCTTGGCTCAGGAGACTCCGTTCTGCTAGTCTTCTGGTGGTTTTCTGGGTTAGTTAGGCAGGTGTAGGTGGAATCTAAGTGATCAGCAGGACGCGCGGTGAGCCCAGCGTCCTCCTATGCCGCCATCTTCCCGCAATCCTCCATAAACCCCTTTTCGCAAATAACTAATTTAAGTAACATTTAGTGGATGGTAGAAACTGGAAAACTGTGATGGTGAGAAAGTTTGTAAAACCTTATTTGAGGTGAGAGAGAATGCTAATTCCTCTTCAACACAATGTGATATTGTGTTGTTAGCAAGGTAAATGGTTACCTTGCTAACTATTTTGAAAAGACCAGTCACCACCTAGTATCTTCTCCATGAAATTAGAGAAGAGTCTATTAAATGTCCTTAACCAAATGTAGGCATACAAGTCAAGAAGTCACAGTCATTCAAGAGGCTATTAATTCCCTGGGCACATTTTAATTTCCTATTCAATATCTGTAAGATCCAATGACTCTTTCACTTCAGTTCAACTTTATGTGATAGAATTCCTTGAATATTTAGTTATATTGCCAGATGTCTTCAGGATCATTGGGGATCCCCATGTCACTTTAAGGTGGCAGACTGGTCTGTCTCATGGATTCTGTCTGACTTGCAAGGAGAAAAAACATGATTATACCAAGTATTTTCATGTCTTAATTTCTTCTGAGATTCACATCATGAAAAGAGTGGAGATGAAAGAATTTAAAGTCTAGAGGTAATGAAATGAAGGCTCAGAGAGATTACTTGACTTGTTCAAGATCAGAGTGACAATATTATACTTTCATAGATCTAGGCATCTCAATCTCAATATTCTCCACAATATAGTATTTCCACTGAGAGACTAAATACTTTCATGATCATGGACATTTTTATTTTATAAATGCTAACAGGCATGACTATTGTTTTTCACTAATATAACAGATTAGCCCTCTTAAAGGTAACCTTAACCATGTGGGCAAGCTTAACTACCTCTAAAGGAAGAAAATAGTAACAAGTTTCCCTTAAGCATTATGATGACGCTATGGGACATGAGGTTGCTTCTACTGATTTTGAAAAATGCATTACAATAGCAGCATAACACATTCCAAAGAACTTCAAATTCATACTTCCCTTCAGTAATTTGATTTTTTGGAAACTGTGAGTCATACATTATGAAGAGCTTTTAGATAAAGTGTAATTACTTAGACGTATAATTATGCTAATAAGGTTAAGGTGAATAATCATGTGTCTAATTATGAAAACAAAACACCATGGGATACTTAAATAAATGACCACATCATCATGTTCCCCTTTTCAGGTGCTTTTAACCTAATCATTCATGTGCATGTGTTCTTTTTAGTCTACCAAGAACGTTAGGTTAAAAAGTTTAAATCATATTTAATTATCTTTAAAAAAAACTGTTATATAGATGTTTCTATTTTAAAATTTAATCTTGCTGCCTGATAAAGAACAATGCTTTTTTAAATCTTTATCAATATTAATCTCTATATTAACATACTTACGGATTATATTTCTCCTTCAAATTATTTTAATCAGTTTTTGTTGTCTTTTACTGAGTTATATTTCAGAAATGTATTTTATACACATGACCTTACTGAATCTTAACAACAATGCCAGAACACCAGAACACTGAAATTTAGAAAGCTCATTCAAATCATCACAGTGGCCAAACTGGGATTTGAACCAAATTCCACAGGATTCTAAATTCTGTGGGATTCTTTTAATGACTGCTTTTTGGGTGAAAATACAGGTTATTATTTAGGAGATAACACTGAAGTCCATTGTTTGCCCCTTCAAAACTTTTATAGCATGTGCTTAAACAGTGCTGAGATCTTGGCTTTCATATTTAAAAAAGTATACTTCACAGCTTTTTTTTCCCCTTGTAAAATCCTAGAAGTATGGAAACTCTAAAGTATGTAGCCATTTAGTTGAATTAAATGCTTACTTTCAATGATAAATTTGAACTATAATGATTGGTTGCAGATTTTTCCCTTCTATTCACTCCTAGAATAGTAGGCTTTAGTTACATATTTTTCTTGATTATAACAAGTGTAAATGATATATACTACATAGGTTGTTATGTTATTGTATATCATATATTATTATATTATATAACATCTATATATAATTACACTTAAATTATATATTATTTATATTTTTATATATAATTCTATATTACATAGAATCTTAAAATCTATTTCTCCACTTTTCTAACCATAATCTAGGTAGACTATGTAAATATTTATAGTTTTGGTTTGCTTCCACTAAATTTATTTACATTGAAATATAATCAGCTGTCTTAAAATATACTTAGTCTTTATTGAGGAGTACATAATGGATAAGCATCATTAAAAAGTCTGTTATGTTTCTGGCTTCTAATTTTACCAACGACCTCTATGATATTTTCTGGTAGTATTAAAGTAGGAAAAGACACTTATTAACATTTCTATCTTATATATGGTGAACTTGAAATAGAAGAAAAAAATCACTAGGTACTTATTCTAGGCCCTACTTGCCACGCATCTCATAGAGAATCAATCAACTAAATTAAACAGAAACTGACAGTCCTGCTTTCAATGTAAGTTGTTTATTTACAAATCAGAGCTGACAGGTTCCTCACAATGAACAAAATGAGTAATTTCCATTAAATTTCTTACCTGTACAATATCCCTCTCGGCATATTTTCCTCTGGAGGAAACTCTTACATCATCTCCATCCAATTCAACCATGGCTTGAAAATAAAATAAGACCATTTATCCAGCGCATTTCAGTCATGTACTAAAACAACACAGGTGATAGGAAATCAAGATGTATGAAGTAGCAACGCATCCTATGTCAGGGCAGAAGGCTTGTGGATCCCATCTCCTCAGTCATTTCTACCACAGAACTTGACTGAGCGCAAATGTTACAAATGAAGGAAGCTAGCCAAGACCTCATGTGACCCTTGCAAAATGGAAGAGCCAGTGTAATATAGATATATCTCCCCATCCTAGAGGTTCTCAATTCTGGGTTATATGCTGACATGACTCATTGGGCAAGTGATGCTAATCCATTCAACTTTTGTCTTCTTTCTAATTTAAGAAACTTGACAGTAATCACAGAATTACCAGGAACAATTTGAACTCTATTCCCATTGAAACCACAACAAATCCACTGTATGTTAACTAACTTGGATTTAAATTTAAAAAAAGAAAGAAACTACAAAACTGTATATCCAATATATTGCCCAATTTCTACCTTATTAATGGATTTTTAAACAAAGAGGCATTTGCTCTACCTTATATTGATTGAATAAAGTGTGATTATTCTGAAGTATGATTTTTTTTGTTAGTTAAGAAATAATTTCAACATTACATAGATCAGCTCAGCTGGTATTTGTAAATGCTGTGATATAATAGAACAGCTGGTAATAAAGTAAAGTAATGCTGCAATTAAGAACATTTTCCAGAGTTTATTAAGTTTTCAGTGAGAATTCTCTAAATAATTAATTACATGAGGAATGCTAATTTGTGTTTAAAAGTATAATTCTATTACTGATAATTCATTTCGTATACACATGACATTTACCAGACTCTAGTGACCACTTGCAATTTGTTTGCCTCTTCACCCTCCAAAAACTACAGCTCAGCCAGAACCTTTTCATTATTTTCTTCAGTGTTTGGATAATGCATCTGGGTTAAAAACACTGTTTTAAATTTTACTTTTATATACATGTTCATGAGTCACTATCTGGGCTGAAACATTGTTACTGCACATAATTGATAGAGAGCTACCACTCTATAATTTGATTAGATATACAATACATGTCATAATTTAGTAAAATGTGTATACTATAATTAACTTAATTAAAATACAAAATACCTATAAAACATATGAGCAAAGGGAAAAAATAAGAGAGACAAAGCAAGAAACAGATTCTTTATAATAGAGAACAAGCTAATGGTTACCAAATGGGAGGTGGGTGGAGGGATGGGTGAAATAGGTGATGGGGATTAAGGACTGCACCTGTTGTGATGAACACTTGAGTGATGTATGGAGGTGTTAAATCACTTATTGTAGATCAGAAACTAATATTACACTGTATGTTAACTATACTTGGATTAAAATACTACTACTACTGCTACTACTACTACTACTACTACTACTAATAATAATAAATTACCATACAAAAGATCTATCTTTCTTCCATACTTATTAGGGATGTAAATAAGAATGTCCTGATGCTCAAATACTTTCAATGTTAATTCCTTTGTTTCGGTTTCGTTTTGTTTCAAAATTTTCATGTGACTTCTGAGACATAAATGTTCAATGATGGTGACAACCTAGCAATTGCAGGAAGTTCTCCTTTACTCTCTACTGGGAAACAAGAGTTCAGTGATAATCTGGATGTCATTGTCCATGGTCCCTTACGATATCCATCAGTCTTTGTGTTTCATTCCAATTAAGGAAATGGACAGTCATCAAGATAATAATAACATAGGAGAACATGATCCTATAAAATAACTCCCACTTTTCAGCACATCATTTGAATTAAAAAGCTGCTGTTGCAAGAAATGGAGGCTATCTTTTTGAGAGCAAGGAGAAAAGACAGGGCATGAAAGTGGTGGAAGGGTACCATTCACCCTCTAGATTTGCATCTGGTCCACAAGGAGCCTGAGATGGTAAGCCCCACAAGTACTTCTGAGAAAAAAGGTCTATAAGAGACAGAGATGTACTTCTTTCTAGCTGTGCAAGACACAATGAAAGTAGAACCCATTCTACTTCTCCCATTCTACTAAATCTGATCAAGCAGGTAGCCCGATGCTGCTTTAATTTGACTTTTTGCCTTTTAAGGATAAAGAAATCCTGCCTTGAGAAATCTTTCTTCTCAATGACGATGCTTTATGGTGGAGTGACAATGCATTGGGGGAAAAGCTACACAGAAAGTTTTAAATTGTTCTCATTAAAAATACAGAAATGAGAAATTTGAATACTCATTAATCTAATAGGTTATTCCCAATTCATCTAACTTCAAAGAATGGATGGCAAGATACTACCTTTCTTGCCCATGCAAATAATGTCTTTCTTGTCAAAAGTGTTTGGATGTTGGATTTAGGTAGTTAACTGATAAAATGTGCAAGATTTAGATTCAGATTGTGCAGGTTTTATCTCAGTCTTTCCTTATGTCAGTTTCTATGTGTAATATTTAAACTTACTCTACAGCAGATTTGGAAGTGCTGAGAGAAAGGCTCTTCTTGACAGGACAGCACAATCTGAATGGAAGTCAAAGATTTTCTATGTGAAACATGATTATTCTGTCCTTTTCTTGTTAGCCATGGAGAGAAGAGAGGTATTTTGAGAGTAGAGAAAGAAAAATACTTTAGAAAAGCACTTGTGTCTCCTAGAGGAATAGTCTACTTTTCTAGTACTGGCCTGGAAGTTTTCCCATCCTATTGAAACTTCGGTCATGGTGAAAGCACAAGTCAGTTGTCACAGGACCTAATTCCCTGTCCCCATGTTTGCCAGAGGAAAGTATCACTCTAATACCCAGGAAGCAATTCTACTGGGAAGGCAATTTCCCTCTTTGCCTATAGTCTTCACTCTTTTTTCTACATGGAAAGAGGACTAATTGATTTATGGGATTACTAAAATGAGAAGGGACTGACTTTGAAATCTCTCTGGTTAGAAACAGGCTATCCTCACTTTGGATGTATTTTTTCCCTGTGGTGTGCTTAATAGACCAGGCTCTACCCTTGCACAGAGGAGGCCTGGAGATAAGGCTGAGGTCATTTAATCTTGGGAGGAAAATAGTGACAAGTCTGATTTTGTGCAGAGGTTAACCCAAATTCTTCAGTTCTGCATTATTAGTAATAACGCTTATATTGTGGTCTTCGTCTGAGGGATTCCTACATATTTTTATTCAGTTTGGGAAGTCAGAGAGGAAAATGATGAATTATCATGCCTCCAACCTTAATAAATAATTCATTGAGAACAAAAGAAATGAAGAAAATAAATAGCCGTGGCAGTTGGATGAGGGAGTACCCAAATAACTGTGCCTGCTGCTCTGAAAAGAAATATATGACCAGAAATACATGCCAGGAAGGATCAGTGGCTCTGCATTCACACATGATGTGTGCAGGCTCTTGAGGAACAAGTGAATGAGGTTAGGTCATACACCTAACCTCAGACTTCCACAGGAGTTGGGGAGACCTGGGATGCACCTAGTGAGAGGTGCATCCTTAAGGCAAATGCAAATTAGTAACCAAAGAAGGCATGAGTTATTTTACCCTAGCATTTAGTGAAGTTTGTGAATCACAGTCAATCACTGATTAATGCAGATGATCAAGTACACAAAGCATTAACAAGAAAGATGTCCCTTAGCTTTCCTGACTGCAGAGAGGTTGTCTCAAATTCATGCCTGACATACAATGCAAACAGATGTGAATATTCAAAGACAGAGAAAATATTAGCAGAAGCAGCAGCAGTCAGAGCTAAGTGACTTTTGCTTTAGACACTGGAAGATTATAATGAAGCAAAGCATGACCAACCAACCATGGAATCGAAAGAAAGGATTTCCAGGGTCAGCAATATAACAACTTTGCCTGTGGTGCTTTACCTGAGATGGATAGATCTATACTATCCTTATGGAGGCGGCTCTGGTGGTTAAAGGAGAATCATCCCAGCAATGATGATAGTATAATCAGCCACCTATGTGCTTAAATTAACCTGTAATGTACTAAAGCTTGTTCTAAATATTCTAAAATTATTCTCATTTCCAAAGCCCCAAGCTAAATAAAGTCATTGTTAAAGTAAAAACACCTGAACCAGGTGAATGCCATGTGATCATGCAGTTGCCATCTAGCATAGTTGTCTTTGAAAGGAATTCACCAGATGACTGGGAACAAATTATCCTTAAAGAAGTTTACCCAGATGACTAGTTACAAAAACACCAGTCACTTCATTGGCATTTGAGCAAGGTCTGAGCCCAAACAGAGAACTACCCAGTAACTCAATTTAGCATAATTTTATAAAGTGTCATTAAATCTCAGATGTTCAGTTCCATTTTCATTTTACTTTGCTCTTTCATAATGCAGAACTTATATATTTATAAAGC
This sequence comes from Lynx canadensis, assembly GCF_007474595.2. Taxonomy (NCBI): domain Eukaryota; kingdom Metazoa; phylum Chordata; class Mammalia; order Carnivora; family Felidae; genus Lynx; species Lynx canadensis. The sequence goes on from NC_044309.1 coordinate 65,858,230, forward strand.
TAATGTCTATCAACTAGCTAGTGTCTGAAAATCCATTATAGTAGCATATTATGCTTGTGTTAACATCTCTCTTCACAATCTAATGGTTTATTAATTTAGTGCTCATCCTTAAAGGTTTTTAGTGAACCCAGAGTGTGTTTTGCCTTGGGAACAACAACTCCACTTATCACTCTGTCACTCATAAAAAATATTATTTTGGGGTACAAACCATATCTAATGGAGTAGAAACCTACATGTTGAATTAATCGATACTGGAGAGATAAGGCTTAGAAGACAATCTCTTCATTTGCTCAACTGAATAGACTTCATCGTGAGATATCTACATTTACATCTCTATGTACATGGATATTATATACAGATCCACATTCATATTCACATTCTTATATACAAAAAAGAGTAACAGAAACCTTACAGCATGATGAATCAGTAAATAAACTCCCAAGGAATACTATTGAAATTTTATTACTCACCATCAAATTCTGCTGGTCCAACACCCACTATAATTATTGACATTGGAAGTTTTGAAGCCTTCAAAGAGAATACACAATTGGTTTACAATTAAGAAGTTGACTTCTTAAGAAAAGAATTATAATTTAAGAAGAAAATAATACCCTGTTTTGATATTTTTTTCAGATGTTCACTAAAATAGGTTTGAACACATCACAATCATATGCTCGATTCTACTCATTCTTTTTGAACTAACTGTACATACACTTATTCAGTGGGACATTCTCTGGGAATGACCAGCCTTGGACAATATGAAAAATAAAAAGTATTGCACATCTGCTTTCACTTGCTATTCTCAGCCAACATCTTCTTGACTGAGGGTATCTCTGGGCATTTTATTCATGTTTTCTCTCCCATAAAAAATCTTTTAGTTGCTGTAAGGGAAAAATGGTACTATATTTGTGAAAGAATAGTACCCTACTCTATCCCACTTATACCCAAAGTTAGGGAAAGCAATTTTCATTGTAAATGAGTGAATACAGATGATAATTACAGAAAGTTAGTATTAGAATGATTAATTTATGTATTAAATATCCATGGGATTGTGAGTGATATTGAATATTTGATTCAAAAATATTTGCATATTTTCCCAACATATGTATCACTTAAACAATGTAATCATTTTAAAGAATTTAATGGTCAGAATGTGAGATCCAGCAATAGAGAAAAGGAACACTGTACCAACCACATCTTCAGCATGAAGATCATCAAATTATGAATAATTGGTCCTCAATACATCATGTCTTATTAGTTTAAGCCCAAATTATTAAATTCCTATTTTCAAGTGCACACAAATGCCACTGACCAGAACATAAAGGAAATCAAGGTGAATTCAACCCAAGTAATTCTAGTTAAAAAATAACAAATAAATGTGTAAGCCTTACTTCAACTGCTGTTTATGTATGTTTTTTTCAGTAAATGTCTATAATTTTCCCCCCATATGATCCTCCACCAAACAGCTAATTATATGTTCCCTATGTTATTAATAATTATGAGCTATGATATGCAAAGCACTCATGAAACCCATTTTCACTAAATGTCAACTTTGTGCCAAATATGTCTAAACTTGGACATGGAAAGGTGAGTAAGATATAATTCTATAGAATATAGTCTAGGAGCATGTGGGCAGCTCAGTCAGTTGAGCGTCCAGCTTCAGCTCAGGTCATGATTTCACGGTTCATGGGTTCAACCCTACATTGGGCTTTGCTCTGACAGTGTGGAGCCTGCTTTGGATTCTCTCTCTCTCTCTCTCTCTCTCTCTCTCTCTCACTCTCTCTCTCTCTCTCTCTCTGTCCCTCCCCAATTCATGCCATATCTCAAAAAAATAGTCTATAAATATAGATTTTATAGATTATAATCTAATAAAAAGACAAATAATCATAAAAAAATAATTAGGAATTATACAAGGATGGTTTTTGAATAAAGTCCAGTCCCTTCCAGTTATATAGAAATAAGAATGTCAGTACAGTGCTCCTATAATTGAAATGTAAATATTAAGAAATACTTTGTACAAATTGTAAGATTGTGTACAAGTACATCCAACTAGTAGAGGTAAGCACACTCATGCACATGAAGGTGATGGTATCATCTTATTTTTTTTTTTTATTATTCTGGGAGGAAAATAATTTTGTTATAACACAGTTATCCATACTGCTTAGGTTAGTCTTTATGAACTAATGGTACATATACATTTGAGTTTTCTGGATAAGGTTAAGAATGCAATCAGTTGCAAAAGCATGAGCATTTTGTTTCACTATTAAGTCAACTAACATTAACTCTTTCAACATAGGTTGAAAGCACCCTGCTGTCACTTAGCCAGCTCAAGACTGAACGATCCCCACTCACATTGACTATGGACTCCTTGGTTTGAGCCATATCCGAGATAACACCATCTGTCACAATCAGGAGCACAAAATACTGGGAACCATCTTTTACGGAAGAAGCATACCTAGAGCAATAAAAAGATAAAGAATACCACAGAAAATAAAACAGCTCCTTTGTATGTGATGGTTGCTAAATATAATCGCGATAGTCAACAAACCTTTAATCTCAAGAAAATATTTAAACTTGTATTAGGAATCTATATCATGCAAGCTCTCAATACATTTTTCTGAAATAGCACGCTAGAACACAGCAACATTACTTCATGCCAGCACATAGAAAAGCCTGCCTGCCTTGGAAATTCACTCACTAATAAAAGGTGAGATGGATGAGGGTATGTTTAGCAGAAAGGAATAGATATAGCTTTCAGAAACCCTGGCTAAGCAACATATTATGTGTATGATCTTCAGTAAATTACTTGATCTATCTAAACTTTATTTCTTTACCTTTAAAATCAAGATTACACAGCTCTGTATTGTTAATACAGAAACCACATGCATGCTACCCAATATATAATACAGTTTTATAAATGGTATGATTATTATAAAGACAATAATCATAAATGCTTTTTGTTTTGGAATAGACACAGGTAATGATTATACAACATAGTGAATGTGCTGAATATCATCTAACTGTAAACTTCAAAAGTTACTTTTATGTTATGTGAATTTCACCTAAGAAATGCAACAGAAGAAATTCTTTTTGACACATCCATAGTTCAAGTTTTTCTTTTTAATTTTTTTAATGTTTATTTATTTTTGAGAGAGAGAGAGAGAGCATGAAAGGGACAAGGGCAGAGAGGGAGGGAGACACAGAATCTGAAGCAGGCTCCAGGCTCTGAGCTGTCAGCACAGAGCCCAACATGGGCTTGAACTCGTGAACCACAAGATCATGACCTGAGTGGAAGTCAGATGCTTAATGGACTGAGCCACCCAGGTGGCCCCATAATTCAAGTTCTTAATATGTGTTAAATTGATGAAAGATGGGGAAAAGAATACTAAACAAAGACAAAAATTAGGTATGTATTAAGAATATATTCTAGGGGCGCCTGGATGGCTCAGTCAGTTAAATGTCTGACTTCTACTTAGGTCATGATCTCACAGTTTGTGGGTTCAAGCCCTGTGTTGGGCTGTGTGCTGGCACCTCAGGGCTGGAGCCTGCTTTGGATTCTGTGTCTTTCTCTTTCCCTCCTGCGCTCACGCTCTCTCTCAAAATAAATAAATAAACATTAAAATTTTTTTAAAAAATGAGTATATTCTAGTTCTTGAAGTTTATCAGAGTTCTCACCAAGTAATACTTAGTAATTTAGAGGTGAATTTTATGCATGTTGTGTTTTATTATACCTCTTTTTTCCATTGTGTTCTACTTTTTGGGTATCTAGATTATATTCTCAACAAGAATACCTTTTTTTTTTAAGACAATGCTTTTATTTTTTTTTTAAGTTAACTTACTTATTGAGAGAAAGAGAGAGAGAGAGAGAGAGAGAATATTCCAAGCAGGCTCTGTACTGCCAGTGCAGAGCCTGACATGGGGCCCGAACTCACCAACTGTGAAATCCTGACCTGAGTGGAAATCAAGAGTTGGACGCTCAACCGACTAAGCCACCCAGGTGCCCCTCAACAAGAATAACTTTTATGATTTTTAGAATATAATTAGTATGCAGGTGATATCTAGTAACAAGCAAGCATTGTGGTACTCTTAGGAGATAAACAGTAAATGAGAAGACTTTGGTTGACTTCTGTAAAACTCATTGAATATTTATGTATCATAGAATCACAGAAAGATAGTATCACAGAGAAATTGGGTTCAAGAAAACATCTACTTTTTACCAATAAAATTCCTTCATAACCTGAAGTACCCAAAGGAATCAAATTTGAGCAGATCAGGGACAGACGAATCACATGTCAGGGCAACACTTATTTCTTGGAGAGCAGAATTAACAACGATATGGACAAGAAAAATATTTACAACTTTTCCGTAGACTAGAGAAACTCATAATTGCTCATACAACTAACAAAATGGTAATTTCATAGACCGATCAAGAGAATACAGTAAGTGTCATGTTCACACCCTATAAAAATAGCATTGAACTGGTTCCACAATGTATAGTCAAAACTATTCCCACAATATTGAACAAATGATCTTCTCCATTAAGGAATTTATAAGTTTGATGGTTACACAATGAAAAACAGTCGAAACCATATCTGAGACTATTCTATTTAATGCTTAGCTTTTTTTCTTACTAAAAGAAGTCAGGTAATCTCTGTCAGGTATTTATTTTTAATTTTTAAATACCCATTTTTTTTTAATTTTTAATGTTTATTTATTTTTGAGAGAGAGAGAGAGAGAGAGAGAGAGAGAGAGAGAGAGAATGAGCAGGGGAGGGGCAATTAGAGAGGGAGACACAGAATCTGAAGCAGGCTCCAGGTTCTGAGCTGTCAGCACAGAGCCCCACGCGGGGCTAATCCATGGACTGTGAGATGATGACCTGAGCCAAAGTCAGACCCTTAACCTAGTGAGCCATGCAGGTGCCCCAATACCCATTATTTTTAAAAAGCATTTCTTACTATGTTTCAGAAACAGGGTTTTATATTTCATGAGATTAATGGAAGACTATAAATAGCTTCTGAGTACAATAATGTAGCTTTTCTGCTCTTCTTACCAAATGATGCTCTTAAAATGGAAAATTTTTACCAGATTCAGAAACAATACAGAAAGTAAAATATTATGCATTTCTATAAATATCATTTCAAGTGGCTTAACTGTCTGAATTTTTTTTTTTTTGGTATTTACTTTTTATTTCTCTTCCAACACTTCTGATCACCCATAAAGTCTCAGTTGTTAGTATAGTTTTTCCCCCAGCTTTATTGAGGTATAATTGGTATACAAAAAAACTGCACAGAATTAAGATATATAACTTGATGAGTTTGGACATATTCATAAATTCATGTTACCATCAAAACAATCACAGTAATAAGTATACCACTTCTTAAATTTTTCTGTGTCCCCTTTGTGTGCACATGGTAAAAAAATATTAATACAAAATCTACCCTTTTAACAAAAATTTAAGTGCACACTATCGCATCGTTGCCCATTGGCATATCTTGGCAGTTGTGAATAATGCTACAGACACTTCTTCGAGATCCTGATTTCAGTTTTTTTGGATGTATACTCAGAAGTGGGATTTCTGGTAGCTCTGTATTTTTTGAGAAATCTCTATGTTGGTTTTTCATAGCAGCTGCACTAATTTAAAATTCCCACCAACCATGCACAAGGGTTCCAATTTCTTCACATCCTTGCCTACACTTACTATCTTTTTGACTTTTTGATAATAGCTATGCTAACAAGTGTAAAGTAATGATAGTTCACTGTGGTTTTGATTTGCATTTCCCTGATGATTAGAAATGTTGAGCATTTTGTATGTACCTATTGGCCATTTCTGTGCCTTCTTTGAAGAAATGTCGGTGCCAGTCCTATGCCCATTTCTAAATTAGTTGTATTTTTGCTATTGAGTTGTATGAGTTCCCTATATATTTTGGAAATGAACCCCTTATCAAATATATAAGTTGCAAATATTTTCTCACACTCTGTAGGTTGTCTTTTCATTATGTTGATGGTTTCTTTTGCTGTGTAGACACTTTTTACTTTGATGTAGTCCCACTTGTCTATTTTTGCTTTTGCTGCTTGTGCTTTTGGTGTCGTACCCAAGAAATCATTGCCAAGACAAAGAAATCATTGCCAAGACCAATGTCAAGGTTTTCTCTTTTATTCTGAGTTTTATAGTTTCATGTCTTACGTTCAATTTTCAGTTAATTTGTGTGAGTGGTAGTAAAAGGATCCAATTTCATTCTTTTTCATGTGTATATCCAGTTTTCCCAACACCAATTATTGAAGAGAGAATTCTTTCCTCATTTTGTATTCTTGGCACTTTTGGCAAAAACCTGCAGGTTTTTTTCTGGGCATCTCTATTCTATTCTATTGGTATAGACGCTTATTTTTTTTATATCAGTACCTTGCTGTTTTAATTATTGCACCTTTGGAATATGTTTTAAAATCAGACTGTGATGCTTGCCTCCAGCTTTGTTCTTTCTCAAGATTGCTTCAGTTATTCAAGGTCCTTTGTGGTTTCACATATATTTTAGGATTTTTTTTTCTTTATTTCTGCAAGAAATATCATTAAGATTTGGGTAGGGATTGCACGGAATCTGTAGAACACTTTGGGTAGTATGGACATTTACACAATATTAATTTTTCTAATCCATAAATATGGCATGTCTTTCCATCTAACTGTGTCTGCTTTAATTTTTCCATTGATGTTTCATAGTTTTCACTATAAAAGCCTTTCACTTCCTTAAGTTTATGCCTAAGTATTTTATTTTACTTTTTTGGTGCTTTTATAAATGGGATTATTTTCTTAATTTCCTTTTCAGATAGTTTGTTATTTGTTCAGAAATGCAACTTTTTTACAGGTTGATTATGTACCCTGCAACTTTACTGAGTTCATCAGTAAATGGGTTTTCTTTTTGTTTTGCTTTGTTTTATTTTGCTTTGTTTTACTTCCTTCAGTCTTTAGGGTTTTCTACATGTAAGATCATGTCATCTGTAAACAGAGGTAATTTTAATTTTTCTTTATAATTTGGATGATTTTTACTTATTTTTCTTGTCCAGTTGCTCTGGCTAAGACTTCCAGAGACATGTTGAATAGATGTGGAAGAATGGGCATCCTTGCTTTGTTCTATATTTTAGAGGAAAGCTTTTAGTTTTTGGTTTTTTTTTTAATCATTAAGTATGATGTTAGCTGTGACCTTTATTGTGTTGAGGTAAATTCCTTCTGTACCTAATTTGTTGATAGTTCTTATCAGGAAAGACTGTTGAATTCTATCAATGTTTTTTCTCTATCTTTTGAAATGGTCATGAGATTTTGGTCCCTCATTCTGTTAATGTGTTGTATCATATTTATTGATTTGCATATGTCAAACCATCTTTGCATGCTAGAAATGCATCCTACTTGGTCATGGTTATAATACATTGAATGTGCTCTTGTATTCAGTTTGCTAATAATCTGTTGAAGATTTTGACATCCATGTTTATCAAGGATGTTGGTTTGTAGTTTGTAGTTTATCAAGGATGTGGTGCCTTTGTCTGACTTTATTATCAGGGTAATGCTGGCTTCATAAAATGAACTTGGAAGTATTTGCTCTTCTATTTTTTTTTTTGTAACAGTTTAAGAAGAATTGGTATTCTTCTTTAAATCATTGGTAAGATATGCCTTGTAGCCACTTGGCCCTGAGCCTTTTCTTTGTTGGGAGATTCATTCTCCTTATTTGTTATTGGTATGTACATCCTTTCTATTTCTCTTGATGTATTCTTGGTACATCGTATATTTCTAGGAATTTATCCATTTCTTCTAGGTTGTCCACTTTGTTAAAGTACAATTGTTTATAATAATCCCTTATGATATTTTTTATTCCTGTGAAATCAGTTGTAATGTTTTCTCTTTCATTTTTTGAGTCTTGTCTCTCCTTTCTTAGTCTAAGGGTCAGTTTTGTTTACCTTTTCAAAAAACCAACTCTTAGTTTTGTCAATTTTTTCTATTGTTTTTCTATTCTCTATTTCATTTATTTCTGCTCTAATTATTATTATTTCTTTCCTTCTGCTAACCTGTACTTTTTCTTCTTCTTTTAGTTCCTTTTGGTGTAAAGTTAGATCCTTTAAGATTTTTCTTCTTTATTAACATGCAATGTTTATTGCTATAAACTTTCCTCTTAATAATGCCTTTACAATATTCTGTAAGTTTTGGTATATTGTTCTTTCATTTATCTCAAGATATTCCCCAATTCCTTTTGTATTTTTTTTTTAACTCAGTGGACATTCGAGAGTATGTTGATTTCTATTCATTAATGAATCTTTCTGATTTTTTTTTTCTACTGTGTTTGCAAAGGAGACTTGGAATTATTTCAATCTTCTTAAATTTATTAAGACTTGCCTTGTGTCCTATAATCTATCCTAGAGAATGTGCCATGCATGCTTGAAAAGAATATGTATTCTGGAGCTACTGAGTGGAATATTCTGTATATATCTGTTAGGTCCATTTGGTCCAGAGAGGTGCTCAAGTTTGCAGTTTCCTTATTGATTATCTATCTGGATGATGTATTCATTATTAAAAGTGGGGTACTGAAGTCTTCTAATATTATTGTATTAGAGTCTATTTGTCCCTTCATACATGTCAATTTTTTGCTTAGGTGCTTTGATATTGGGTGCATACGTATTTATAATGATTATATCTTCCTGTTGAATTGATACGTTTTAAGAAAAATTTCATTTTAAGATATTTTATTTAAGATATATAACATGATGGTTTGATATATACATAGTAAAATGATTATTACAATCACGCTAATTAACATATCATCTCCTCACATAGTTCCCATATTTACTATTTTAGCAAATTTCCAGTATTCAATACAGTATTTCACCGTAGTCATCATGCAACATATTAGATCTCTAGACTTATTCATCCTACATCATGCAACTCCTTATCCTTTGACCAATATCTCTATTTTCCCTACCTCCCCTCTCCTGCTAACCACCATTCTACTTTCTGCTTCTATGTATTAAACTTTTTAAAATTCCACATATAAATGAGATCATGCAGTGATTTTCACTGATCATGCATTTTTCTTCCTAAGTCTTGCTTATTTCACCTAGCATAACATAATGCAGGTTCATCCATGTTGTTGCAAATGGTAGGCTCTCCTTTTTTAAGGCTGAATAATACTTCATGAATATGAACGTTTCTCCCACTATCAGAAAGTAGAGCTTTCCTATGAAATCTTCTATAAGCAGAAATGGTATAAAGTAGAAAAAAAAAAAGCAAGTACCATTAGCTTATATGGAACTTTTTGAGTGTTCATTCCCAGACCTAAACAATAGTCTATCTTAGATTTTCTGACACCTTAGGACACATCTTGCTAACAGATGCACAGAATAAGTGGAGATAAAGCACAGATGCTCACAGACATGGTTCAAAGCTAAGGCACCTTGATGATGAGATGCTGAGTGTAGTTCCCAGGGAAGGGGCCTGGTGGCATCACTCTCATGCTCGTGATGCACGCTGCCTCTATGACCGCTTGCAGTAAAACAAATACTGCAATCTATTTCATAAAAGCAAAAATCTCTGGATTTCTTTTGGTTAGTGGAAACAGATCCTAATATAGGTCTTTTGTAAAAGTGACGTGGTGTAATGTGAACTTTTGAAAACTGGAGGATACCTGTGTATATCAATCAACATATCACATAAACTGACCCTTTTATTATGTAATAACCTTCTTTGCCTCTTGTGCCAGTTTTTGACTTAAAGTCTATTTTCTCTGATAGAGGTATAGCCACCCTCCCTGCTCTCTTTCGGTTACCATGTGCATAGAGTATCTTTTTTCATCCCTTCATTTTTGGCCTATGTACGTCCTTAGATCTAAGTTGAGTTTCTTGTAGACAGCATATAGTTGGGACTTGTTTTTTATCCATCCAGCCACTCCATGTCTTTTCATTGCTGAGTTTAATATATTTTCATTTTGGTTTTCTTTTGATTCACCAGAAACTATTTACCTAAGAGAAGGAGAGAATATATTCATACCACCAGAAGAGTTAGGAATAGAACCTGAAGCAGATATAGTAAACCTGGAATTTCTCTTTGTTGTTTATCTTAAAACTTCATAGGGATTCTGCATTTTACTTTATAATAAACATGTGCTTTTATTAATGTTTTATATTTCTTAACTTCGAATGTTGTAGAAAGATATATGAGCTTATGTGTGGCTCTCACTACTGCCAGATGCACTAATTTGAAAATAAATTTCAGTTTACATAAGAACTATTCAGTCTATTTTAGTCTTTATCACCAAAAGCACCATAAATTAATCTTTTAAAACTTGCCATGATTTCTATGGCATTTGCCGTATGCATTGACATATTGTTGCACTTTGCAAGTAAAGCTAAGTTTCAAACAAAATCATATTTTGTGCTACCATTTCTTCTAATTTAGCCCACTTTAAAATATTATAATTTGTGATAAAATAATTGAAATGCTACAGAAATGTGCTAAGTAGAAAGTAGAGGCTGATCACATCTCAATCTATCTTCCAGAAGGTAACCCTGACATATACTCTTGCAGATTCAAATTATATTTTAAAGGTATTAAAGAAGCTTGCTGCTTAAAGGAAACTGATGATGAATCCTTCTGTAAATTGCATAATTAAAACTTTTATTATTAAAAGCCTGCTAAATGTCTTTTTTCATATATAGGCAATCCATAATTTATATTTTAATATTACTGTGATAAATCTGAGAGAGAGGTTAACTTTGTCAGGGGTCTGGAATTCAAACGCATTCCCCTGGAGTCTTTTGTCAGGCAACTTTCTGGGATCATGTTTATAAAAGTGCATAAGTGGTTGGTTCAGATTTGTGGGATATTCTTTCAGCTTACTATTGGTTCATAGGAATAAAGAGGGCAACGAGATAAGAAACTGACTCAATAATGTTTTATTTAGGTAGTTTACTTTTGATATATGCAATGAATTAAATTTTAATACTAATTAAATCTTACTAGTTAAATCTTAATACGTAAATATTTCAATACAAAGTAACAGTAATTTTTATGTTACAAAGTTGTATTTTTTGCAGTGTGATGAAGTGACAGACTGTGTCCACAACCATAGGTAGTTTTGTTGCACTTTCTTTTATGTGCCTTTATCTTTGGAGCACAGCTAAAAGAGCTTAAGTTTATGCAAGGCATCATAACAGTTATCTGGGATAAGATTATTCTGTTAGGAATTTTAGCTTCACCTCAAATGGCCACTCTTCCATATCCATTTTGTCATCAATAAAATAGGAATAATAACACTACTGACAGCTCATAGAGTTATTGTGAAGATTAAAACAAATCATTGAGCACATTGTCTGAGACAGACTATGGGTTCAAAACTGAAAATTAATTTTAGTTGATTACCTGCATCTAGATATCTAGATACAAAAATCTAGTCAGTAGTTAGAAATTGATAGATCCCTCATAGAAACCGAAATATGACAGCCTCAAAACTAGTAACTGGTTAGGCACAAGAAACAGAGGACTAGTAGTTAGGAAATAATGCATATTATTCAAGTCAAGGGAAGAAAATAGTAAAATTTTCATGATAGCCTGAAAAGATAATTGATACTTTCATTGGTATATTAGTTTATTTTCAAGTTATAAGCTGGTAAAAAATACCAACAAAATATATTTCAAATAACTTAAAGTTATTGAGGTAGAATTCTAGATGAAGAGAAATTTTGATGATGTAAACAGGAATGTAAAAATAGTAATCGCCATATATCCAAGAGGGCACTGACATTAGTCAGGGGATGAGTAAACTCCACTCTATTACAACCATGTCTCTAGACACATGATTTCCTTAACATGTTTCTTCTTCCTATTGCTAGTTATTGAGAATTAAACATAGTGTTATAGACATTAGGTGTATTAATAAATTCATACATGGAAAGGATTTCTCTGATTTTAAATTTGTTTTCAGTGTACAACATAACGGTCATGCATTAGTTTTGGTAGGCATGATAGTCTTACATGTTAACTTGGTTAGGCTCTGATAGCCAGTTATCTAGTTCCCGTGAAGCTACTTTGAAGATATATTTAATATCTACAATTGGATGACTTTAAGTAAATGAGACTATCTCAAAAATGTGGATGGGCTTCATTCAATCAGTTGAAGGCCTTAACAAAAACGGTTTTCCCAAAGGAAAAGGGATTCTGACTCAAACTGCAAGAATATCATCCTACCTAAGTTTCCAACCTGCCAGCTTTCCCTACAAATTTCTGATTTGTCAGTGCCTACTATTACATGAGCCAATTCTTTAAAATAAATTTATCTATATATCTATATTTGTATGTCTTATTAGTTCTGTTTCTCCTGAGGACCCTGACTCATACAGTAGGTATCTATCACAATCACATTTTCCATAGGTCATTAAAATAGACTAAGGATTATCATTAACAGTTCCTTTAGTTTTCTATTATAAACCCGCTTATTAAAATGTAGTTATAATGCATGGTGTACAGAAAATTCAATTAAACAAATAGGTGTGGATTTATCAGCAAATGCAAAGAATTGGGCTTTATGTTGGTTTATAACATATACATTATAAATTATTATATTATAAATATTAAATTTAATTTAAATATAATTTATAACATATGGTATTTATATATGTGTGTGTGTGTGTATATATATATATATATATATATATATATAATTAAGTCACAATTCCTGTCTTCAGTGGAGAAAAAAATCTACATGTAACAATCGAGTGGAATCAAATTAGTGAGTGTTTTGATAAAGGTATTCATAAAATGACAATTCATAGCTCAGAAGTAATGATTCTCTATGGCTGAAGTACAGCACATTTGGGAGAATGTGGAGGGAAATGAGAGTGGATGAGTGGTGGTAGTTGGATATTAAAAGTTCTTAAATACCAAACCAAAGTGTTCAAACTTAAACTTGTCACAGGGCACCAATGGATGTTGAGTGGGATTTTTACATTGTCTGAAATGTTATTCCCTAGACAACTCTATGAAAGGAAAACTGGTAAGACAGGAAATTAGAAGCAAGCGGTTCGATAACCTCAGAACATCACAAAGAACTTTCAAGTTTCACAAAAATGATGCTTTGGGTGTTAACTCACAATATTGTTATTTCAATATTATCTAAAAAGTCAATAGTCTTATAAAATAGATTTAAGTTCTAAAAATGAGCATACGGTTAAAATTATTATTCTTAAAAGGAATGAGAATCCTTCAAAATGTTAATAGAAAACTATCACAAATTAAGCTTTTATCAATACAGAAAACACACTTTATAAGAAGAAAAAAATCAAGCAAATAAAAAACCATTTGCTTTTTATTTTACAAAATGTATTTTTAATGACAAATACCTTAACATACAGAATTCAGTTATTAAACATTTGTTAAGTACACTTACCTCCTATATGATGGGCATGTTGAAGAACTGATGAATGCATTTCAAAGTAACAAAATACTCACTGAGTTTTATTTAAAACAGGAGTCTCATACACTGTAACTATGGAACTTCTCATGATTTAGAAAAAATAGTACCTTGTCTTTTAAACTGATAAATTTTTTGGATGGTGAGTTTGGGTCAGACAGAAATTGTCTGTCTTAATAAAAAGTTTAAAAATTAAACCTCTTCTCAAAGATAAAGGAGTAAAGCATTTCTTATGTAGCTTCATAGTAAGACATAGATACATGAGACTTCAGATTGTATTGGAAGGAAAAGAGGATTCCTCAAAAGCCGTATCTTATGTGTTTCTTATTTTCTCTCATTAAAAAAAATAATAAAGAATTATTAGATCATGGATTATTGCTGAGAATCTGATAGTTAGCTGGCATCTATCCCTATCTTTGAGAATTTCTTAAAATGCTAGACAATACATGAAAAATGGTAATAGGACAGTATAGAGCCTACAGTTTTAAATGGTATATAGAAATGCAGCTAGAAATTGTATATCTAAAAGTGTAATTTTAATAGTAGAGATATCCAGGGTAAAAAATATAAAATTAACTAGTAAACCCTCGAGAACATTTATCATAACTAGCATGAATTCGCACAAAAGAAATCCTATGATTTTTCTATCTTTTTATAAAAGACAGTCATCTGTATAGTACTGGGTGAGAGAGAATGAGACAACTATAATTTATTTTGTACTAATATTATTTTTTGATACTGCTTTATTTGACAAACATCAAAAAACTAGGAAATAGAGTACAGATGACACTACTCACATAGGCTAATATAATTAGCTAGGATATGTTTTTCAAATTACAGGTAATGACCCATTAGTGGATTTTGAAATCAATTTTGTGGGTCAAGACCTGTATATATATATGAAAAAAAATAACAAAAAATAATAGAAATAGAAAGGGAAGGAAAATTTCCAGACTCATTTTATGAAGCCAGTATTACTTTGATTTCCAAACCAGAGACCCAGCAAAAAAAGAGAACTACAGGCCAATATCCCTGATGAATATGGATGCAAAAATTCTCAACAAGATACTAGCAAATCGAATTCAACAGCATATAAAAAGAATTATTCACCATGATCAAGTGGGATTCATTCCTGGGATGCAGGGCTGGTTCAATATTCGCAAATCAATCAACGTGATACATCACATTAATAAAAGAAAAGATAAGAACCATAGGATCCTGTCAATCGATGCAGAAAAGGCCTTTGACAAAATCCAGCACCCTTTCTTAATAAAAACCCTCAAGAAAGTCGGGATAGAAGGAACATACTTACACATCACCAAAGCCATTTATGAAAAGCCCACAGCTAATATCATCCTCAATGGGGAAAAACTGAGAGCTTACCCCTTGAGATCAGGAACACAACAGGGACGTCCACTCTCACTGCTGTTGTTTAACATAGTGTTGGAAGTTCTAGCATCAGCAATCAGACAACAAAAGGAAATCAAAGGCATCCAAACTGGCAAAAATGAAGTCAAGCTTTCACTTCTTGCGGATGACATGATACTATACATGGAAAACCCGATAGACTCCACCAAAAGTCTACTAGAACTGATACATGAATTCAGCAAAGTCACAGTATACAAAATTAATGTACAGAAATCAGCTGCATTCTTATACACCAATAAATGAAGCAACAGAAAGACAAATAAAGAAACTGATCCCATTCACGATTGCACCAAGAATCATAAAATACCTAGGAACAAACCTAACCAAAGATGTAAAAGATCTGTATGTTGAAAACTATAGAAAGCTTATGAAGGAAACTGAAGAAGATACAAAGAAATGGAAAAACATTTCGTGCTCATGGATTGGAAGAATAAATATTGTTAAAATGTCAATACTACCCAAAGCAATCTACACATTCAATGCAATCCCAATCAAAATTGCACCAGCATTCTTCTCGAAACTAGAACAAGCAATCCTAAAATTTGTATGGAACCACAAAAGACCCCAAATAGCCGAAGTAATATTGAAGAAAACCACAGCTGGAGGCATCACAATCCCAGACGTTAGCCTCTACTACAAAGCTGTAATCATCAAGACAGTATGGTATTGGCACAAAAACAGACACATAGACCAACGGAATAGAATATAGACTCCAGAATTAGACCCACCAGTGTATGGCCAACTAATGTTTGACAAAGCAGGAAAGAATATCCAATGGAAAAAAGTCTCTTTAACAAATGGTGCTGGGAGAACTGGACAGCAACATGCAGAAGAATGAAACTAGACCACTTTCTTACACCATTCACAAAAATACACTCAAAATGGATGAAGGACCTGAATGTGAGACAGGAAACCATCAAAACCCTAAAGGAGACAGCAGGAAAAAACCTCTCTGACCTCAGCCGCAGCAATTTCTTACTTGACACGTCTCCAAAGGCAAGGGAATTAAAAGCAAAAAATGAACTACTGGGACCTCATGAAGATAAAAAGCTTCCGCACTGCAAAGGAAACAATTAACAAAACTAAAAGGCAACTGACAGACTGGGGAAAGATATTTGCAAATGACATATTGGATAAAGTGCTAGTATCCAAAATTTATAAAGAACTCACCAACCTCCACACCCAAAAAACAAATAACCCAGTGAAGAAATGGGCAGAAGACACGAATAGACACTTCTCTAAAGAAGACATCCAGATGGCCACATAAAAAGATGCTCAACGTCACTCCTCATCAGGGAAATACAAATCAAAACCACACTCAGATACCACCTCAAGCTGGTCACAGTGGCTAAAATGAACAAATCAGGAGACTATAGATGCTGGAGAGGATGTGGAGAAATGGGAATCCTCTTGCACTGTTGGTGGGAATGCAAAGTGGTGCAGCCTCTCTGGAAAACAGTGTGGAGGTTCCTCAAAAAATTAAAAATAGAGCTACCCTATGACCCAGCAATAGCACTGCTAGGAATTTACCCAAGGGATACAGGAGTACTGATGCATAGGGGCATTTGTACCAAAATGTTTATAGCAGCACTTTCAACAATAGTCAAATATGGAAAGTGTCTAAGTGTCCATCAACTGAAGAATGGATAAAGAAGATGTGGTTTATATATACAATGCAATACTACTTGGCAATGAGAAAGAATGAAATATGGCCATTTGTAGCAACATGGATGGAACTGGAGAGTGTTATGCTAAGTGAAATAAGCCAGGCAGAGAAAGACAGATACCATATGTTTTCACTCATATGTGGATCCCGAGAAACTTAACAGAAGACCATGGGGGAGGGGAATGGGGGAAAAAAGTTACAGAGAGGAAAGGAGGCAAACCATAAGAGACTCTTAAAAGCTGAGAACAAACTGAGGCTTGATTGGGGGGGTGGGGAGAGGGGAAAGTGGGTGATGGGCATTGAGGAAGGCACCTGTTGGGATGAGCACTGGGTGTTGTCTGGAAACCAATTTGACAATAAATTGTATATTAGGACACCACAGAAATAAAAGAATAGGACACCATAGAAATAAAAAGGAAATATATGATAAGTATTATTCCATAAATAATCCTTTTTTTTAGTTGTTTGTGTCCAGAGTTGAGATGTAAAATTCATAACTTAAAACAGATTGTGGGTGGAAATATTTCAAAAACCTGAACTAATATTTCAAAAACACTCAGAAAATGGTCATCAATGTATCATTGTCAACCTGAGGTGGACTTCCACAGCAGAGTTCCACTGAGGTCAGCCCCAATACAGGGGTATTTTAGTATCTTGTCTATGTCCCAGATAATGGAAAGTAGAACACATTTAAGTCACTCATGATGTCCAGTATGGAGATGATTCAGTACCAGAACCTTTAAACAGAGAACTGAGTTTTCATATCACCTTTGTGCATTGATAAAATTATCCAAATGTAGTATATTTTCACGTTCTTACTACTTATTTGGAAGGACACAAAAGCTACAATTTTTAAATTTTCTAAAAATAAGGCAGCGTTTCATAGGATCTGCAACTGGGTCAAACCTTTTAGGGATTTTAAAAGTGGTGTCTAATTTATTTGTTTAGACACTGATGAAGAAAATGATAAGTGTGTGTACATTTTTACATTTAAATTTTTTTTCTAGAATATGTAGTTGGAATCATAAGCAATTATATTCTGAACTCAATACTATGTACTATATACAGGTAAAGCTCTGGGAATTCTTAAAATTAGCTATTATATTAATTTCAGAGTGGTTAAAATAATGTGCCCTATATTATCACTGAAAGACTTTAGTTGTCTTCATGGAATTTGGTCTCTTATTACTTCTATGTTACCATGGGACGTGATATTAGATTGAATGATTTACACCACTGAGATCATAATCGATCTTGTTATTGCTCTCATGGCTGCCTTTTCAAAGAATAGAACATTTTTCTTGGTTGAACAAATACAGGTTCTGATAATAACTAAGTGTATATTTTCTTCACTTGAGATTTTGCTGTAAAGTTCTAGCAAAGTATTACGATAGCTCAGTGGAGACTCTTCCCACTGTATCTTTTTCCTCATTTTCTTAGAGGTAAATTAGAAGAAAACACTTTCCATTTGTGGAGTCATGGTAACAATAATATAATTTCACTGCTGTCTGGGACACTGGGATAAACATCTTGTCTCCGTCCACTTACCTTGCTACATGATTAATTACAGGAGCGAAGTTGGTTGGCCCATACAGTTGTACAGATTTCAGACTCCTATAATAAGCCTCCATGACTCCTTCAATGCCATCACAGTAGGGATTTTGAGGGTTTCCATTCTGTAGAATTTACAGGCAAAAAAGAGTAAAAGTTAATAGTGTCTACAAAGATCAAATGAAAAAGAGAAAAGATATGTTGATACTCAAAGATTTTTTGGAAGCACATTTATATAATAGCAAAACATAATAAATGAAGTGGTCAACAATAGATTACAATGTATTATGTAGATTATGATATGATGAATCTAATATAGTCATTAAAAACTGATACTCTTCATAAAAAGAACCGCAGAAAATTCTAAATAATCTTGAGAAGCTGAATATCACAACATTCCATAATTAATGTCTTCATTTTACACATGTCTGTGAATATGTAGAGAAGAACATATAAAAATCCTGAAAAGGAGTAAATATTAATGGTGGTTAACTCTGGGTGATTACATATAATTGGTGGCTTTTTTTCATTCTTTAAACTATTCAGTCTTTTCTGAGTTTTCTGCAGTGATATCTATTAAAATCAAGAAAAAAAATTGCTATCCATTCAGTTTTACCTTATAGAAGGAAAAATATGAAACAACTGCCACATGCACATTTTCATGTTGCAATAACCCCAAGCAGAGAAGGAATGCAATTTGGTGTGAGAAATGTCAAGACAAGGTAAAAGGAATAGAATCAAAGAATCATCCATGTTCTTTAAGGGAAATGAGCTTGCCATTAGGTTCTTATTCTGGAGATGGCACCTAGAAGGGCAACTTTACACCTGGAGACCTAGACCAGCTTTTCCATACCTTAAATGCTTTGGTATTATGAGGGTTAATTCTCCTAGACCAGATTTAACAAATAACATGAAGCAGTATATTAGTTATCTATTGCTTTGTGGCAAATTACGTCAAAAGTTAGTGGTTTAAAACAGTAATTATTTCTTATCTCAACATCTTTTGGGTGTCAGCAGCAGCTTAATGGATGGTTCTTGTTCGGCATTTCTCATGAGTTTGCAGTCAGTATGCCAACCTGGACACCTGAGAGCTAAACCAGAGTTGCAGAATCTGCTTCCAAGAAGGCTCATTTAAATGGCTGACGGCAGGAGGTCAACATGGTCTCTCTGCAGGGCTGCTTGAGTGTTCTTACAACATGGCAGCAAACTTCCTCAGAATGAGCAATCCAAGAAGACAGCAAGAAGGAAGCCCCAATGCCCATTATTTTTTTTTTTAATTTTTTTTTCAACGTTTATTTATTTTTGGGACAGAGAGAGACAGAGCATGAACGGGGGAGGGGCAGAGAGAGAGGGAGACACAGAATCGGAAACAGGCTCCAGGCTCTGAGCCATCAGCCCAGAGCCTGACGCGGGGCTCGAACTCCCGGACTGCGAGATCGTGACCTGGCTGAAGTCGGACGCTTAACCGACTGCGCCACCCAGGCGCCCCACCCAATGCCCTTTATAAGCCAGTCTCATAAGATCCACACCATCACTTCTACTTTAATCTATTTGCTAAAAATGCATCCCTAAGTATAGCCTATGCTCAAGGGAAGGGGAGTTAGGCTCCACGTCTGAAAGGGGAGAAGTATTAAAAACTGTAGATACCTTTTAAAACACTAGAGACCTTAATTATATTTAAACATAGTTAATAATAATTTCATGATGCATGTTTATATCTGAACAATCACTGGCCATTTATAACTAAAATTTGTTGAATTTTATATACTAAGCTTTACACTAAAGCATTTACATGTATTATATAGATTTTATAACAACCCTAAAAAAAAAAAAAGCAGATAAAGTATTGTCATTATCTCCACATTACAAATGAAGAAACTAAGGCACTGAGAGCTTAGATAACTGTGCCCCAAAGTTATTTCAACCACTTCAATTTTGCCATTTCTGAGAGAGGAATTTTTACCCACTTTTTCCTATTAATTTTGTCTTTTCATCAAATTTTTTATTCATTAACTATCATGTCAATTTTTAAAAACATAAAAATAATAAAAGCCCTCATAATTTATAATAATATAGACCTCTTTATAATTTTATATTATACAATTGGTTACATTAATTGACTGAAATTATAATGTAAAAGCTTAATATTTAGCACAAAGCAGTTAATGATTGCTTTTGATGTTAATCTGAGCTGACCTATTTAACCTTCCTTTAAATAAAATTTTACAGTGTTCTTTCCTTTAATCAGATATGAAGCTGATTAAAATTAAAACTTATTATTGATTTTTAGCATATAAAAATGTATTCCATATCTGCCTTTAGGGGGAGAAATACAAACCAAGATGGTTCTGAGCAACTCTTTCATTATCCTTTTAACATTTTGACTAAGGGTTTATATTTCTAGAAAATAATATATTTTCTGTATTCCTGTGGAACTGAAATTACAAGGTCACCATTTTTCTCACCATTTTATTTCTTAGTGGAAAGATAATTAGTGGATGTTCTATTCATCATTATGGAATATTTAAAGCACTGATTTCTGGGGCACCTGGGTGGCTCAGTCGGTTGAGCGTCCGACTTCAGCTCAGGTCATGATCTCACAGTTCGTGGGTTCGAGCCCCGTGTCGGGCTGTGTGCTGACAGCTCAGAGCGTGGAGCCCGCTTCGATTTCTGTGTTCTCCTCTCTCTCTGCCTCTCCCCTGCTCATGCTCTTTGTCTCACAAAAGTGAATAAACATTAAAAAAAAATTATAAAGCACTGATTTCTGCATTAGTCCTAATTCTGTAATAAATTGCTCTAAGAATTCCTCATATGAGTTGGATGATAAAAATATTTATGATGTAAAATTATACACTTTTTAATATATGGTTGGCATATCAGGATTATTTAAAATAATTTACAGCTATTAAAATGAGATTTTCCTTTTAATAACAAAGTTATAATGAGTTACACAAAGATTTTTTTAAGTCTGTTTAAAACTCCTTTCACAAACCAATTATGTGTTAGTTACTAATTACTAACAAGCAATTAGTTTTTACTTGTTAAAACAAATTAAAATGAGCTCATGTGTGCAACTAGCCCAAAAGCACAGGATATTTTTGAAAATAAGTGCATTCAATTTTGTTGTTTATTAATGAAGGGGGCAGTGGATGCCCTATTTTATATTTCCATTTTAATTAACAACCTTTTCCATTTATAAAATAATGAATGTTAATTTGTAGAACACATAGCACATAAAGAGCAGAATTTGAAACGAGCACTACTCCCACAGTGCAGACTTAAGTGTGGGGAGGGACGTTGGGCCCTTCTTCATTTTCCCCTCCATTTGGTTCCCTGAAAGATTGTACTGAATATTTAGATTCAGTTCTAAAAGAGAAGACTATATATAGTCTCTGCTGCTGCCTAGAACCTATAATACTTTTCAGCAGGCCTAACAAGCTGACAAAATGTTGAACAGAAGCTCTAAGGAGTTGTTACTTTACTCTTTGAAACGTATCTGCTGCTGCCCAGAGATTGCTTACTGTGGGGAAAAGTCTCCCTTTTATTCAATAAATAAACATCTGTTGAGCTTCTATTTTATGCATACACTGTTAAGACCCTTGCTTGTTAAACTGTTAGCATCTAATTTTTTTTTAAATGTTTATTTTTATTTTTGAGAGAGAAAGACAGTGAGAGCCAGGGAGGGGCAGAGAGACAGAGAGAGGGAAACAGAATCTGAAACAGGCTCCAGGCTCTGAGCTGTTAGCACACAGCCCAATGCAGGGCTCGAATTCACGAACCATGAGATCATGACCTGAGCTGAAAGTCGGATGCTTAACCAACTGAGCCACCCAGCCGCCTCAAATTGTTAGCATCTAGATGGATGAGAACACACACACATGTTAAATTGTGCAGATATCTATAAATGACAAGATAAGTGAAAAGTAGGCCAGCACTTTTCGAGATCTAGTATGAAAAATCACTTGGACAGGTGTACCATTTCTCTATTGATCATTGCAGGAGACTTTCCTTTAAGGGTCACTGGCCTCATGCCCATTACAAATACTTCCTCTAAAGTTCCACACTATTATGCTATTATATTTTCGGTTATAACACCTTAAGGAGTCATCAAAATCACAATGGGAGGAGAGCAATGACTCCTTTTCACAACGTTTGTGCTAATGTGGTGGTACCAGCACATTCTTCCTTTCCTTTTCCCATTCCCTGTTCTTTTTCCACAATGGAATACATGAATATATTCTTATTCATATTTCAAATAAAAAGCTGGGGTTTATCTGGGACCCTTTGGATTAACAGCAAAGAAAACATAAAAAAATAAGTTTTTATGTTCAACTTTCAACATTTGTGTTAGCCCTAAACTCACCAATGAGGGATTAATTTTTAAGAAGGCCTCCCTTGCTAACTGAAAGATTACTTGAACTCAGTGTGATAAATAGATTAATGTTTATGAATATACATCACAAATTCTTACCATGAAAATATGAGGGTTTGTTAGGATTACAGAGTATATTAGTTGTTAGATTGATATGGGACAGTTTTTCTATTTGCCATTTCAGCACCTAGAGACAGTTAAGGATGAAGTTAACAGAACAGTTTAGCAAAAAATCAAATCAAATACTAACTCTTTGAAGACCTACTTAAGTCTTACCTGTCTTATTTACCCAAGAAAACAAAAGTGCTTTGAAAAAATTAATCAGTTAGTAATGTTAAAGTTCATGCGCTATCATCAGTGTTATTTTCATCTTCAATTTGGGGGACTATTTTTCATAACTTTAAAGGGGTATGATCTCTATCCTATAAGTATTTGAGTTGGGTTCACGAACTTTTAAGATGCAAATAATAAAAAAAAATCCTTCCATGGCAATAGATATTTGCATCGGTTTTGTTGTGAGGAAAGAATTTGGAAGTAGGAAAAGCAGAAAAAGAGAGGTTTAGAGAGAGAGATAAAAGGAAAAAAAAAACATACACAAGGGTGAGAAGAAATGTATGGAAGGAAAAATTAATAAGCCCCATTTAGTTTAACATAATTATTGTCTTTCTTAAGCTTTAAAATAGCTCATGACCTTTTTCCTGAAGCACTTAAGACTTAGCATCACATGAGTGATTTTCATGGTTTTATAAGTTTCTGGGAGATTTTAATTCTCTAAGACACAACAAAATCCCAATAGATATTTATTTTTATATGACAGTGGGAATGTGGCATGTGGGCTATTTCATGGAAGAAATAATTAAAGCCTCCAGCAACCTTTCCTGAAATTGTGTGGGCAATGGAATAGATAAGCAAGGATAAGTATAGCAATAAAAATGTAAAAATACTGCTCTTAAAAGATATTTAAGGAAGTTTAAATCTAATCATACAAAAGCTTCGGGAAGTGTGCGTGTGCATATGTATGTATCATAATCATACTATATCATGGTGTTAAAAAGCACATATCTGAGAGGTGGGATTCATATAGGTACTGTTATAAAATTTGCTTTAGTAGTAGTTAAAGAGCATGTATTCTAAAATAAGACTGATCTGGGTTCAAGTCCTGTCTTCTGGAATCCTGGTTAATTCCTGTGACCCTAAGCTGAATTACACAACACATGGGACACTCTTTAACTGTATTCAATGACTGACACTTCCTAGAGTGATGCAATGTGACAGTCATGATATACCTACCACACAGGAATTTTATGAAGACCATATAAGAAAATGATTGTAAATATTTGGCTTGACACCCAGTAATTACTCAAAAAATGGTAGTATTATTATTTTTATTTTGCTTGCAGAACTTCTAAAAAATCTCTGATTATGCATTGCTTCTGTAACATGAATAAAAACAGCAAAGACTTACAAAGATAATGGGGATGCAAGGATTTACTCCTGAAATGTATAGAGGGTAGGGAGGCACTTCTAAACAGAAAAAGCCAAAGTTTTTCCAAAATGACAGGCAACCATTCCTATATTGATTTTCCCATTATTTGATCAGAAAGTACAGGGAGAATAAGGCTGACTGGGTGTATAAGCATTATCTTTGTGGAGTTTATTTGGAAGACAGAGTGCATTATCTTCAATTATCAACATTGCTTATCTTCAATCACAAAATATGGACTAGATCTATGTAAACATTAACTAGATAGATATTTATTTCAGTCATATCTATTCCATTCTATTGAAATCATAATTATAGCCACAATTATTGCTTCACATTAAAAGAAATTAATTTTAGTCATAACTAATCCTTTAAATTTGAATATGGTAGATTAAGATAGTCACACATTCTTTGAGACAGCCTCCCATTGAGAGGTGAAGGTTACTTTGAAACTTGGCTGGCCTTAGTGATTTGCTTGACTAAGAGAATTTAGCAAAAACAACTTTCTGGGATTTCTAATGCTATGGTATAGAGAGCCCTGCAGTTTCTGCCTCAGCCTTTTAGAATACTCATTCTGGGGAAGCTGGCTGCCATGTAAGAAATCTGACTACCAAGAGATGGCCATACTGTGCTGAGGTCCATGATAACCACATGGGCAGGTCATATGTTGAAAAAGGGAGAGATGTCCAGGCAACTCAGCTATTTCAGTCATCTTGAGTATCAGATATGAGCAAAGAAGCCATCTTAGGGGACATGCTGGCCCCAGAACACATGATATAGAGAAGAACTGAGCAATCCAACCAACAGCCAGAATGAAGCCCAGATATATGGTTCTAGTCAACAATTCCAGCCACCTCTAGCCAATCAAGGCATCCTACTTAAGACCCCAGACATCTTGAAGAAATATATCATCTCCTATTGTATTCTGCTTAAATTCCTGACTCCAAAATTATGAGTATATGAAATGGTGTTGGTTTATGCCTCTAACTTTTAAGGAGTTCGTCATATAGCAATAGACAACCAGATTAGACCCTCTGAAACCAGATGGACTATA
This sequence comes from Lynx canadensis, assembly GCF_007474595.2. NCBI lineage: Eukaryota > Metazoa > Chordata > Mammalia > Carnivora > Felidae > Lynx > Lynx canadensis. The sequence goes on from NC_044309.1 coordinate 65,883,223, forward strand.
GATATATTTATTACTAATCTATTTCACTGTCTTTTTCTTCCATTATATCACACTTCTAAATCAATCATTTTGCAAAATTGAGCTGAGTCTATAGTCAAAAGAGTTGCTACATGACTGACTAAAGCATAAGTAGTGAACCAACATTAAAAGATATTATTTTTTTCAAAAGATCAAATCCTTGTGATGTACTCTTACCAAAGCAAATTCATGAGATATCCTTCCATCTGGAGGCAGTTTTGCACCAAAACCTAGAGCTGGGAACATTTTATCACTGTCATAATCTTGAACGATTTCTCCCACTGCTTTCAGGGCCATTCCATAGGCATTCAGTTGGTAAGGATTCATGTAATGGAGAGAAGTGGGCTGGGCAGGGTTGCCTGATGACAGAAAAAAATATTTCAAACATAACTGATTAAAGATGTCATTTTCTTGACAACATTTTCTTGATGTCTATTTCAGAATGAAATACTTAAAATTATGTTTTCTGCCTACATCCATACTATGTCAAATAGTTTCTTTTTGGATGGATATTAACACAGAAATAGTTATTACATTATACAGACATGTAGAAAGTTTTCCAAAGATATGCCAAAGCATATGCAGATTTTGTCAGAAATTATTCCTCACTGTCAATGCCACAGGCTATTTTTGAATCTCATTTACAGAAGAAGTATTTAAATACTTTTGTTAAACTGATTTTATTGTCATCTTTATTTTTAAAAAATCATGTGCCTTTGCCTTGAATCCTTATACCTATAATTAAAGGACTCAACTGATTTAATGGGCTTCAATAATTACAAAGCTTCTTAAAGTTCTGTTACAAACATAAGTTGAATATTTGAGAAATATCCCAATTTAATCACTTAAAGAAAAGAAAGCATAGCGATTTTCAAATTCAAGCTAATTAAATATCTGTATTTGAAAAATTATTCACTGTTTCTAACTATACATTAAACTGAGAGTCAGAAGGCTCAAAGTCCAGTCTCAGAATTTTCAAGACAACACCTATAAAATGTCTGCAATAAATCCTAACACAGTGTTTACTGAAGGACAAAATGAGATTATGTGTGAAGTGATTAAAAATACCAAAGCTCCATAGAAATGTAAGGCTTAACTGCTACTGTTATTACTGTCTGGGTCATCCACAAGGTTCTGAAATTTCAATATACTTATACTCTATAGGGTGTTGGATTTGAATAGAGATGAATTTGAGTCAGAAAGAAATATGCGTGCTACACTCAAATACATTGAGATTCACATTGAGTTGTCCTAATTACCAGCACAAAGGCTGCTTGAAAGTCCACTTAGTTTCTTAAGTGAAAATGGAAAGTTAAATGGAACTTGTAATAGCACATAAAGCTCAATTCTACATTAAAACATTGCCTGAAGAAGGAAAGCCTCAGGGCACAGTTCTTTTCTGATAAGAAAAAAAAAAAAATAATAATAATCAGCACTTGTGATCCAAAGAGAAACAAAATTAAGAAGAGATATCCCCTTGGTTTATAATACATATAATTGTACACAGAACATTTTTGGTCTAAAAATAATGCATTACATAAATGCAATTGTATTTCCAAAGGATTACCCGCATTCAAGGGCTGGCCCCACATGACAAAATTTCTGAAAAAGTATCTTCTGACCAAATAGCCTTAACATTCATTCCTCTCGATTTGACTAAACTTTGGAAAGAGTTCTTCATAAATATAGACCCCTGACCTTCCTTTTCTTAGAGCATTTGCTTTACAAAACTTGCAATTATAAATTCTTTCTCTGCACCTTTGAGATGTAAATCTTCTACTACCCAGGGATGTCTTTCTCTAGGACCTGGAGACATCCCTTTGAAATGTAATCATGGAGAAAGAGAGCACTCCTATCTCCTAGTCCATTTGGGAAGGTAGGAGCCTAGCTTCAATAAGTGCTGACTAGCAAACAGACCAATGACCCCTGTAAGGTCCCTCAGTACTTTTCCATTAGATCACAGAAGCACTTAAAATCCCTCCCACCTTTTGTTTTAGAGGAGTTGAGTTCAATTTTTTCCCTATATCCCAGTAGACTTGACCTCCAGTAGACTTTCCTCTATGTCAACAGTCTTGAATAATGTCTTCCTTGCCCGTTTAAATTGTCTGGTGCAATTTTTCATTGACACTTTATTCTAAAATTAGAATTTTGCACTTGGTCAAAAGCCCACTGGAGCCACAGGGGAGCAATATCATTACTTGACTAAGTGGTTATCTAACACAACTCTCAAATATAAGAAGAGTTGTTACCTATTGGCTGTAATAAGGCGACTAATTCTATCTCATTAAGAAAATCATAACTTAAAATTAAAATGCAAATACCACTCATACCCTAGCATGTCTAAACATCTTCGCCTATCATGCAGATCAGGGCTGGATCCCACTCATGCAAGGACGTCACTTCTTTCCGGCATCTGTGTCAGACCAGTCTCTTCACTGTATCACTAATGATATCTTCCTTCCTATCTCTGCCTCTCACTTGCCACCTTGTCCTGAAATTCACTTCATTCTCTGCAGCTTATGTTTTATTTGCACCAGACAACCTTCCTTGTTTATTCCAACACTTATAGTCTTTTCTCTCCTACTCAAATGCCTCTTGTGTTCTGCACCACAAAATCTGGCAATTAAAAATTTGCCGAATTGTCCATTCTTTGAATCTGGGACCATGTTTGTATTATCTCTGTATCTGCAACAATGCATATGAAAATGAACTTGTGGTAGGTTGATAACACTGGGGCCCAAGTTACATGAATAGTAATTATGATAGCAGGGAATTTAACATGTATTGAACACCTTACTTCAAGGTAAGTCCTTCAACAAACCTACAACATGGGTACTATTTTATTGTACCCATTTTTCAGATTAAATAACTTACCCCTACTGGCATAGTAAAAATTGATAAAATTCAAATGTAAATCTAGGCAGTCAGATTCCATAATGTTTATTCATAGCTAGAACTCTATACTTAAGGATTTTGTAATACTTTAAACACTGGATATAATGAAACTTATATTTGATTTTGTTTTAGAGTTACATTATACCTTTATAAAAAATCACACTTGAATACATTCTTGTTAAGGAAGTTTTATTGATATATAATTCACATAATTTACAGTTCAGCCATTTGAAATGTACAATTGAATGATTTTTAATATATTCACAGATAATTACAACCATCACTCTGATTTTAGAACATTTTTATTACCTCAAAAAGAAACACTGTACCTATTCACTATTGCTCCGTTATCATTCCATGCAGCCCAGCTCTAAACAATGATTAATCTACTTTCTGTTTCTATCAATTTGCTTATTCTGGACATCATATATAAATAGATTAATATGTAGTGTTTTGTGACTAGCTTCTTTCACTTAGCATGATGATTTCAAGGTTCACTTATGTCCTACTATGTAGGACTAGCGTTTTGTGACTAGCATCTTTCACTTAGCATGATGATTTCACTTATGTCCTACTATGTATCAGCACTTCATATTTCATTCCTATTTATTCCTGAATAGTATTCTCCTATATGAATATACCACATTTTGAAAACCATTTATTAGTTGATGAATATTTGGACTGTTTCCACATTATGGCTATTATGCTGCTATAATCTTTTGTGTACAAGGTTTTGTGTGGACATATGTTTTCATCTTTCTTGTGTATTCATCTAGGGGTGAAATTTCTGGGTCGTATGGTTACTGTATGTTTAACAACTTGAAAAACTGCCAATGTATTTTCCAAGGTGGCTGCACCATTTTACATTCTCACATACAGTGCATGAGGCTTCCAATTTCTCCACATCCTCATCAACACTCATTATGCCTGGATTATAGCCATTCTAGTGGGTGTGAAATATTATCTCATTATAGTTTTGATTTGCATTTCCTCATGCCTAAGTTTACTCAGTATCCTTTCATGTGCTTAACGATCATGGGTACATCTTTTATGGAGAAAGGTCATTCAGATCCTTTGCCCATTTTTAAATTGGGTTATTTGTCTTTTTATTGAATTATAAGAGTTCTTTATATGTTCTAGATACAAATCCCCTATGAGATGTATGATTTGCTAATATTTGCTCACATTCTGGGGTTTGTCTTTTCACTTAGTTAATAGTATCCTATGAAGAATAAAAGAGTTTTTATTCTGATGGAGTTCAACTTAATTTTTTTTCTTTTGTTACTTGTGTTTTAATGTCATTTAAGAATCAACTGTCAAATCCAAGATCATGAAGGTGTATCCCTATGTTTCCTTCCAATAGTTTATACTTTTAGCCTTTACATTTAAGTCTTTGATCTAGTTTGTGTTAATTTTGTTTTTGATATGAGAAAAAGGTCGAACTTCAATCATTTGCATGTGGCTATCCTGTTGTCCCAGCACTGTTTGTTAAAAAGACCATTTATTCTTTCCTCTATTGAATTGTCTTGACACCTTTCCCAAATCAGTTAACCTTAGTCTCATGGGTTTATCCCTGGAATCGCCATTCAACTTCATGGAACTATATATCTATCTTTATACCAGCGTCATGCTGTCTTGATTACTGTTGCTTTGCAGTAAGTTTCAAAAACGGGAAGTATAAACATTCCTACTCTGTTCTCTCTTTTCATGTCTGCCTGCTTTGGCTCTTCTGTGTCCCTTGAACTTCGATATGAATTTTTGAATCATCCATTTATTCAAAAAAGGCCTTTCAGGTTTTGACTGAGATTGCATTGTATCTGTTGATTGCTTTGGGAAATGTCCTCTTAACAGTTGAGTTTTCCAATCCATGAAAACTGTATATTTTTCTATTTATTTAGATCTTTAATTTATTTCAATAATTTTTTTCAGAGTATAGTTTCTAGAGTATAAACTTTGCACTCACTTTGTTAAATTTTTCCTAAGTATTGCATTACTTTTGATACTGTCCATAGAATTTTCATAATTTCATTTTCAGACTCTTCATTGGAAATACATAGAAAAAGACCAGGTTTTTATATATTGATCTTTTATTTTTCCATCTTGCTAAGTTCATTTCTTAGTTCTAATAGATTTTTAGTGAATTGATTCCTTAGGGTTTTTGTACACAAGTCTATGTCATCTGCAAATAGAAATAGTTTTACTTCTTCCTTTCCAACCTGGATTTTTTTTTATTTCATCTTGCCTGATTGCCATGACTACAACTTCCAGTAGAATGCTGAACAGAAGTGGCAGAAGCAGTCATCCTTGCCCTATTCCTCATTTTAGGGGAAAGCATTAAGCTATGCTAGGTATGGGTTTTTCATATTTTCCCTTCATAAGTTTAGTAAGTCAATTTCAATTCCTAGTTTGTTAAGTGTTTTTATCATGAAAATATGTTGGACCTTGCCAAATGCTCTTTTCTGCACGAATTGAGAGAATGATGTGATTTTTACATTTTCTTCTATTGACATGGTATGTTATTTGCTTTTTGAATCCTAAGCCAACCTTGCATTCCTGAGATAAATTTTACTTTCTTAGGATATATAATTTTCTTAATATGTTGGTGGATTCAGTTTGCTAGTGTTTTGTTGAGTGTTGTTTAGTTTTTCTTTTCTTTTCTTTGTCTAGTTTTGATATCAAGGTAATACTAACCTCATAGAATCAGCTGGGAAGTATTCTCTCCTTTTCTATTTTTCGTAAGAGTTTGTGAAGAATTGATGGCAACTCTTCTTTAAATATTTGGTAGAATTCACCAGTGAAGCTTATATGGACATGGACCCTGATAAACTGTGAGGGTATTTTTTTTATTCCAAATTCCATCTCTTATTATAGGTCTATTCAGATTGTCTATGTCTTTTTAAGTCAGTTTCAGTAGCTTGTGTCTTCCTATTCAATAGATTCTTGCTCTTCTAGTTGTGCTAATGTTCATTAGTGAATAAAAGTAGTGTTTTAAATCATTTAGACTTTGTTTTATTCTATGTTTCATGTTTTACTAAATAAAATACATGAATAAAAATAATTAACTTGAAATCATAGTGTTGAAGAATAAACTTAATATTTAATCAAAGGTGAGTTCAATTAGAATTTGGTCTCATCTCTATTCTTAATTCTAGTACTAACAAGCCAAGATGCATTTAGTAAAATGATTTTATGAATATGAGTTTCCTCATTTATATAAGAGGATGATTGGAGTAAGTGATCTCTAAGGTTCTTTCTTACCTGAAAATTCTACTATTTTGTGAAATGTGAGTCACTGAGAGAAATGTGAGGTAAAGGGAATATAATGTGAGAGCCATAAGCACAATAAGTAATTTAGGGGGAAAAACTAGATAAATATAAATTGATGGCAAATTCTGGTAAAAGTTAAATAATGAAATTTAAGTTATTAGGATACATAATCACTCATTTCAAATGACTGTTCTGTTTCAGAAAAAGTTACTTCAAAATAAGATTTAAAAACCTGACTCTTTTCTTTTTGAAATGTTTGATAGGCAAATTATGAATATCTATAATGGGGTGTTACATGACAATCCCTCTAAATTAAATGTAAATATGTTAACATGAGTAATTTTTAAAAATAAATAGTCAAGTAAAAACAAAGAGAGTTGCATAAAGTACAGGTACTTAAGGTACTATAAAATGAGGATAATTCAACACACTTCAACAGTATAGTTATGTATCAAGATGAAGGAAGGAGTGGGACAGAGCACACCATGGGCTTAACTAGATCTGAATTTTTAAAAAAAAATATGTGAAATAAAAATTATAATACTTCAATATTTAATAAATTTGAATGGGACTATTAGGCTATTTTTTTTTTGCATTCCCTTTAGTCATTTGTATACCTGAACTATTTCATAATAGTAAAAAGAAAGGAAAAATTACCTGAATTTTATATGAAACAACAGTTCAGAAGGATATAAATGTAGGAATCAAATATCTAAACTTATGAAAATAACTATCTTTCAATTAATTGCTAATATTTTTTACTAGTGGATAGTCAGAATACTCACCATTTGATGCTGTAAAATCAATAGCCACTGTGAAATTGATTTGTGTTCTAGAATATAAGTAAACAAGAATCATTAATAATGAAATAATCTCATAAAAAAGAGTTTGAGTTCCATTTGTGTTATTTTTTTTTTAGCATCATTAAGTTTCTTAAAATACAGTATATACTGGATAGCATCAAGATAGGCAGTTTTAAAAGGTAAAAGCGTGGCAAAACACCTTTACAATCATACAGCTGTAAAATATGAAAACGAGTGTCAGGAATAAAAATAGCTCCTATTTGGGAACACAATAACTAAGTGAGGGTTGTATAATAAAGAAGTCAAACTGCAAATAACGATTTGTCAGTCTCCAATGCCAGCATTTACTATCAATTTGCTTTTAAAACCATCTTGCAATCATTGTTGAATTATTATGCCCTTAAAAGTGTGGCACAGCTGAAATTATCTCTAATAATATCATTCCTAAACCAATTCTTTCCACAATCCTGAACACACAGGACTTTCTTCTGCTTTCTTCATAAATGAAGCATTTCAGATCCTGATCAGTATTCCTCTGTGTGTGAATTTATAGACATAGATAAATATTTATATAGATGATATTGGTTATATATAGTTTAAATTTTCAGCACAGTTCCCCAAAATTATTTTACTGGGTTAGTTCTGTTTTCTTTCCTTTTTTTTTTCTGATAGAAACCTAAAAGGTAGCATTTTCATTAAAAAATTCACTCCAGAGATTGGATACACATCTCTGACTCTTTCTGTATGTAATTCTACCCCTTTCTTAACAAACAAGGGGAAAAAACCCACAAATAAGCAACAATGAGATGATTACTTGGATAACACACAATCACACCTAATTTAAAAAATAATTTAATATAAAAAGTAAGCCATTTGAAAACATGAGTGCTATAAATCACCTTATTTTTAGAGACAAATTACTTTTGACATATTGCACAACTCATTAAATACTTCAAAGTTTGGAACTGCTATTTAAATGGTGCTGATGGTGATGAATATAATGATGACGATGGTGATGAGGTTGATGATGATGATGGGTACTACAGCATAGGGTCCCTTGTGGTTCTCTGAGTATAAATTATAGTAATATTTCCTTCTTTTTCTACAAATTGAGCTTCCAACTCCCTAGACTATTGAGGTACTGAAACATATTCCACATTTTTTTTCCTAAGGAATGAACAACCTTTTGTGCTTTGCATTTAATAAAAACTAATATAGATTCTCTTTATAGCTATAAGCAATTTTTTTTCAGTAGAAATTAGGTTTATAGGCTAAGAATATAGGCTAATTTGGAGCATGACACTAACCCGTATGAACCGAAAGGAGTTAGAAACTTTTAGAAAAAGAGTATTTTTGAGACATCTGGGAGAACATTTTGAGATAATGAATCCCTTTGAGGAACTGAAAAGAACAGTCACCATCAGCACATTGCTTTGTCATTCTGGTGCAAGGGAGAGAAGTGACTGTAATACAGGGTAGTATGGTGTTAATAGAGGGTAGTATGGTGTATTAGAAAGGTGCAGCTTTTGCATCTGAAAGAACAGGGTTTCAATTCCAGCAACCCAGTTGCTGACATTAGTCATGTTTCAAAACCCTCAGAGGTCAGGTGCCTGGCACGCAATAATAGCAAGAACTAACAGAAAAACTAAATGAAATATTATATCTCTATATATTTATATGTGTGTATATATATATAATGTGGATTACAGATACACATTATATACTATAAGCATATAAAATGTACTTTTACATAGCTTATATCAACTAATTTCATAATATTTTTTAAAAGACACCATTATTCTCCTTTTATAGACAAGGATTCTATGCTCACAAACTTCATAATTTTTGACACAAGTAATAAATGCCAGTATTGAAATCTGAATTCACATCTAACTTCAAAGACCACATTCATAAACTCTATACATACTACTCTGTTTCTACAATTAGATATTTATAAACTGCTTGACTATAATAACACAATAAAAGATAGTGATTATTATGTTACAAACAAAAATGATCCTATACAAGTATCCTTATGATAAGAATGCCAGGGCACATTCTCGTGCTTGGGCAAATTAGCTCATCTACCAAGTATGTTGTTAAATATATAAATCACAAAATTATCAGTATAAATATCTTTTTATGTTATTTTTTTTCAAATGTCACCTCTTTAGAAATGAAAAATAACTCTGAGTTTCAAGAACATATATTTTAGCACATTATAAAGGGCAGTTTAGGAGTTGAGTCTTTGGTTCAATCTCCCTTAGGTTGTAAGGACAGACACCTTGTCTTGATTCAACTGTCTCTTGTAACACTGTCTGCACAATGGTTTGCCAATATTGGAACCTCACTGTATTTATTGGGTGATCAAATGCATTCATTTTATGCTTGCTTCTAATCTGTTCTCCAGGAGAGCCCAGGATGTGTAGCATAACCTCCAACTTCTTAGAAGCATTAGTTGCAGATTTTAAAAAAATTCAGTAATCAGAGATACAATGGTCCTTTCAAAGCCAAAGCTGTGCCTAGCAAAACTATAAGGAAAAGGCATGACTATTAAAGAACTATACTGTATATAAGAATAAAAAAAGAGTAGATATTTATTATTAACCTGACTGAAACCTCTAGCTAACAAAACCTCTAGCTAGCTAAATAAACTAAATTACAAAAGCAAGCCAGTTAGGTAGCACCAAAATAATGAGGTATTAAAAAAAAAGAAGAGAAAACTTAAAAAAAAAAAAAAGAAAGGAAGGAAGGAAAGAAAGAAAAGAAGGAAGGAAAAAAGAGAGAGGGAGCCTCTTATCATACCATTTGGGTTTATTCATTTAAAAAACTACAATTCAACATTCATAGAGCATCTTCTGATTGCCAAGCACTATGTTAAGAAAACAGGAGCAAACTAAAAACTATCCTTGAATTCCTAGAGTTTATTTACTATTGTAGCTTTTACTATTAAAAAAATGACAAAAATAGCACAGCAGTTTATCATAGAATTCATAATCAACAGCATAACCTAAAACTCAACTGTGCATTTACTGTGGATAACAGCTTATTTATTTCCAGGATTCCCAAGTTTCCATTCATATTATAATGTATATTTGCTACACCAAGTGTTACATTCTATGTATTTTGGAAATATTAATTAATAAAATTTTAAAGAAAGTTGCTAGCAATACTATAACTTTAAGCTAGAAGACAGATTTCTTGAGGACTTTGATAAATGAATTGTGTCATAAAAGTAAACCAAACAAAACATCTGCACCAGTAATCCTGTTATCCTTTTTCATTCTTTAGTATTGCATGACGCCTAATGTTGGAAAAAAAAAAAAAATCAATCAGCGTCAAAGTAAAACATCCGAAGTCGCACAAGATGACTCCTGGCAGAATATTCATAAAATGATCACATACAAATCCTTGAAACATTCTGCTTAGGAAGCGTTACTTCAGCTGTCATTTTGCATTTTAGAAGCAGACAAGAAGGAACAAAATTTCAAGAAACCTGGATAGGAGTATTATATTATAGAGTATAAATAAAGGCATGCCTGCCAAATTTCATGAGTTAGTAGTAACATAAGACTTCTCAATGCATATGTCCTAGTACTGCTAAAATATATACTTGGAAAATGTCCTTGTTTTACTCTGCCACCTTTCCAAAAGCTGTAAATGACAAATCAGATGTCAAGACAGAAGATTTAACCAGCACAGCAAAGATCCATAGAAAACAAGCATATATATGTATGTCAAAGAAAACGACACATATGCATGCATCTGTGTGCATGTGCATGCACACACACACACAGTAATACTATCTTGGACAACTTTTCTACAACTGTCATTATGAATTTGTTATTGAGAACCAACAACTGTGATGGGGGTGTGCAGAAGGACCGTTTTATTTTCTTCCCAATTTCAAATTCTGTTCAGCTACACAAACTGAATATTATCAATATGAAAGATGAACTGTTGCCATCCTCCATTTTAAAGTTAATCTTGACAAATGCAGGTTCTGATTCACCTGCTGTTGGAATTTAGAATGCTTAAATGAAATTGAGATGCCCACTTAGCTCTAATATTCCTCTTATTCTCGCCACGCTGGCACCAAGACCATGCTTCTGCCTTGATAAACGGACATGTACTCTCTTTCTCTCTTGGGTTCTAGAATCTAGCCTGAATCTCTGGTTCACTTGCCTCAGGCACCACTATCATCCAGCCCAACCCTTCTTACCACTAACTCACCATGGCCTAAACCCTTTCCTTTATCAGCTTTTCCCTTTTTCTTTTTTTTTTTTAAATTTTTCAATGTTTTTATTTATTTTTGGGACAGAGAGAGACAGAGCATGAATGGGGGAGGGGCAGAGAGAGAGGGAGACACAGAATCGGAAACAGGCTCCAGGCTCTGAGCCATCAGCCCAGAGCCTGACGCGGGGCTCGAACTCACGGACCGCGAGATCGTGACCTGGCTGAAGTCGGACGCTTAACCGACTGCGCCACCCAGGCGCCCCGCTTTTCCCTTTTTCTTAAAAGTAGTTCAACTACCTAACAATTACAACAACAAAAACATTACCTGATTCTAAATTTTGCTGCATCTTCAAAATCCCTGCTTCCCGTGCCCATAAACAAGTCAAAGGATTAATTGCCCTCAGCAAGTGAGATCTAGAATGATGGCAAGCTTTGAGATACACAAATGTAAATTCAAATATAAACACTTTCACCTACTTGCAATGTGATCTTGCAAAAGCTATTTAACCTCCCTGCAGCTCATTTATACTAAATTAAGGATAATAAAACCTTCCTTGGATTGTTGTTTTGAGGACAAGCACCTGTCCTTTAGCAGGCACTCAATAAGTAGTTGATGCTTATTATCACAATTATATATTTTTTTAATTTTAAAGTATATTTATTTATTTTTGAAAGAGAGAGAGAGAGCACAAGTGGGGTAGGGGCAGAGAGACAGAGAGAGAGAGAGGATCCCAAGCAGGCTTCACACTGTCAGTGCAGAGCCTGACATGGGGCTCGAATCCACAAACCGTGAGATCATGACCTGAGATCAAGAGTTGGACACTTAACCAACTGAGCCACCCAGGTGCCCCTTATCACCATTATTGATGCTACCTTTTTCGGATCTGAGTTAGCATACTTTGAAAACTGGAGCTCGCAGTGCTTATCAAATTTCTGGACTTACCAGAGATTCAGGTTATTTCTCAGAACCTGACTCTCCCATGTAAGATTTTCTTTCCTTTATACCGGCTACAAAGGTCCCAACCTGCCCAACTCCAAACTGCAGCACAGTAGAAATGTGCTACCTGGGGGGCGCCTGAGGGGGCTCAGTCAGTTAAGATTCTGACTTCAGCTCAGGTCATGATCTCACAGTTCATGAGTTCAAGCCCCGCATCGGGCTCTGTGCTGTCAGTGTAGACTGCACCTCTGATCCTCTGTCCCCTATTCTCTCGGCAACCCCCCCCCCACACACTCTCTCTCTCAAAAATAAATGATTTTTTAAAAATGGTGTTATCTGGGTACCTCCCAGATGGGTACCAACAAAATCCCTTGGCATAAAGTAACTGTAAGCTATGACTCATGCCTTATTTTCTTTTCTATCCTTCCAAACAGTCTGGATTTCTGATGGATCAGTAAAATGTCAAAAGTAAGAATGAAAAGCAATGGGACAAACAATGTGGTTCTTCAACTATTTACACTAATATTCTTGATCCTTACTAAATCCAATTTTTATCAATTACCAAACTTTTGTGCTTTCTCTAGACTTTGAAGATTGAGTTCAGTATTTTTTAACACAATAAGAGGGTTCTGAAGTACAACTTCACAGAGTCTTGCAGTTAAAGAGCTTCTTATCAAGAAAGGTATTACAAGATGGCCAAAGTTTTTTCAAATTGCTAGTTTAGAAAATATCTTACAATTGACCTCATCAAAATAAACAATAAAACATCACCCCAAAGAAACAAACAAACAAAAATGCAAGCACTATCCAACAGCATCCCATTTAATGTGAGGTAGGTGCTGAAGAGGTAATGAACCCTAGTAGAAAGACTATGAACTTTTCACTCATAGATTGAGGAGCTTGAAACCCAGAGTCACAACTAGCTAGCTAGTTGTGAGTCCTCTGCAAGATTACCAAGTCTCTGATCCCCAGCTTTCTCATATGATAAACAGGTAATAGCTACATTGAAGAAGTCCTCTAATAAAAATAAAACCCTGAAGTACCTGCTTATAACAATTACTCTACATGCTGGAGGACAAATCTCCTGAAGAATCCATGTCATCGTCTCCTGGTTCATATGAATCCTTTCCTCTGCTGGGTCACAAGAGACAGTTCTCTCTTAACATTAACACATATTTCTTTTTCATTACTTCTTCTCATAGTGTTGGTCATTGGTATATCAAGTATAGGGTAATAAACTCCCAACCAGTGTAGACAGTAGGAAGTGCACTGTCCGTAGATGATTTAAAACCAATAACTTAATCTTCTAATACTCGGTCCACATTTTAATATAAGCATAAATCAGCAATTCTAAACAATGTAAATGATAAAATTCTCCTACTCTATCACAACCTGCCCACCAGGTCAACTGCCCACCAGAGAGGAACTATGTTAGAGAATGTGTGGCTAGAAGTGCATACTCTGATCATAAAATATAACTAAGAAACTGCCTGATACAAAACATTGTCAATGTTTGGGCTAACTTAGTGCTAGTTCTCATGACAAAACATACATGCAGTTTCCTTGGACTGTGAAATAAATGCCTCTGAAAAAAATCATTTGAAAAATAACATAAGCTGTTAATGAAACCACACTCTTAAAAGATGTACCTGGACATCTCTAGCCTTTTCAACGTTTTTTATTTATTTTTGGGACAGAGAGAGACAGAGCATGAACGGGGGAGGGGCAGAGAGAGAGGGAGACACAGAATCGGAAACAGGCTCCAGGCTCCGAGCCATCAGCCCAGAGCCTGACACGGGGCTCGAACTCACGGACCGCGAGATCGTGACCTGGCTGAAGTCGGACGCTTAACCGACTGCGCCACCCAGGCGCCCCTCTCTAGCCTTTTCAAGCATGCATTTAAACATGTAAAAATCAGAATCATGCATTAACCAAAACAAAGTTTATGAGTTTTAATATTCATAAAAGTTTATTTTCTAAATCTTAGTTTAGGTTAGTTTAGTTTATAGATGATAATATTCTATGTGAATGTATTTATAGAAGGCAGAATGGCTTTGTTTTTATTAGATTTACCCCCATTCAGCATTGCAGGGTTTAGCTCTCCACTGATTTGATGAATATAAAACACTTGGGTGCCACAACAAGAAACACTATAAAAAACCTAGACAGGGATATTCAGTTTTCAAATAAGAAATTGGATTAGTTAGGAAAAAAAAAAAACTTACAGTATTTCATGTTCTGGCAAGATGTGCGCCCTGAGGCAACCTACCCAATATAACGCTCCCAATTTTATAAAAGTAAGGCAAACATTTTACAACATCATTGAACTTGCTTCAAGTATTTTTAAGGAAAAGAAATCCTTATGGAACTTGTTGATAAGAGGACTTACTGATATTTAACTCACCCTTAAAATAAGCAGTGTCAAAAGCCCACGTTAGCCTTTAAAATTAGCTTATAATGGTAGGTAGCTTTTTTATCCCCTCAAAGACTTCTTACTTTTTTTAAAATAGAATATAAACTTTTTATTTATAATTTCAGACAAATTTTAGAATCAGGATCAAGAGTTTGGGTTGAAATTGGAATGTAGGGAATGTCTTGGCAATTCCTCCAAAGAGAAGTGAACTATAAAAAATTACTTTTATTGACTCTGTAAATTTGAATATATCTTTTTCTCTCCATGTCTCTGATAAGCAGGACAATTACCACCAGTGATATTATGAAGACCAAATGAGATAGGACACATTGGAAATTTAAACAAGTTCAAATTATTCAGAAAAATAGTAGCTAGCATTTATTGGGGTTAACTCTCTGCTACTGAATCCACACAGCCGCTGCATGAGATATGCACTATTATTTTTATTCCTATTTCATATAAATGGAAACAGGTTATGCTAACGAGAAACAGATTTAGAATTTGGACCAGGCAGTTAATGCCAGAACCTAAATTCTTGATCACTACTATGCACTGCCTCAGTTATCAGCAACCATATCTTTGCAATTGACCTGACGTTTTGTCAAATATTTACTTATGATTTTAATTCCTTCCCAGAATTATCCCACTTAGTGTTTTACCTATTACCCTCTCTCATGGTCCCTCCCTTTCTGCTAAGATTTGAGGGAAAACAAACAGTCCATGGTTTTAATCTTGATCTTGTCTTTCCTTGAAGTCACTACAAACCCAGATATGAGTGAAGTTGAGATAATTTCTGGCAGAGGCAACATAAAAAGCATTTTTTCTTATTCCAGAAACCCTGATTTATCTGTTTTGTTTGGTGATTGTGGTATGCATTGTGGAAAGAAGATAAAGTCTGAGAGACACAGACACGGGGGTTTATAACATAGGTCACTGAATTGTCACACTCTTTGTTTAAAAGTCGTATTTGTTTATAACGTTTCATTATGCTAAGAGATTTGGGGGAAAAAAGAGAAGAAAGACAGGTTTAAAATAGCTTTCTCATTAATGTGGATTTATTCAGTGGTTACTTGGTGTTTAGCTCTATTAAAAATATTTTAAAATTGCCAATCTCCGGGGCGCCTGGCTGGCGCAGTCGGTTAAGCGTCCGACATCAGCCAGGTCACGATCTCGCGGTCTGTGAGTTCGAGCCCCGCGTCGGGCTCTGGGCTGATGGCTCAGAGCCTGGAGCCTGTTTCCGATTCTGTGTCTCCCTCTCTCTCTGCCCCTCCCCCGTTCATGCTCTGTCTCTCTCTGTCCCAAAAATAAATAAAAAACGTTGAAAAAAAAATTAAAAAAAAAAATAAAATTGCCAATCTCCTTGAGAAGATAAATCATATAAACAGACAAATTAAAATGACACCCAACAAAACTAGTGAGCACTCCATATAAGTGGTAGGGACTTTTGTAGCTCATGGGAGGTTGGTTGAGAGTTTGGGCTTTCTTCAGAGGAAGAAAAAGACAGTCTGTAGTCCTGCAAGTTTCTAATACATTTAATAGTCTAATAAAGCATGGACTAGGATTCAATGTTGACATGAATTTCATGTGAACATGAATTTTAGACTCAGATGCAGAATTTGTGATCTGTTTTCCTCCTTCATCTGCCAGTCAAAGAGATATGGAAAACTTTATAGATATTTGTTCTTGGTCATGTTACTGGCGGAGTGAAGAGTTTCATGAAGACTTCAGACACATAGAGGACTGAAGGGCAGACAAAACTAAATTAATATTTATGATTCTACCCTGAGATAGTTATAGTGTGATCCAATGGAAATATAGAAATATGTATTTTACAGATCTGTAGAAGTCAATAAACACATTTCACAGATAATAATTGTAATAATGATAATGCTACCCTAAAGCAGAATCTCAGATTTCAGAGCAGTTGTGACTTTATATGAATCTCACATTGTCCTTATTAGTAGTTATTGGGTATTCAAAGCCATAGATTAGAGATTCCTGAATAAATATCTTTAGTTGCTAATTATATCAGACTTTTAATATTTAAAATGATTTCTTAATAAGTAAACAATAAAATAACTACTGGGATAAATGTACAGAGTATAATTTTTAAAAAATGACCTCATATTCAACAATCCAAAAGAGGCAGTTTTTATTACTCTACAGTGAGACCTCCTTTATAGATATTAGTCTTGTACTTAGAAAATAAACCTCTCTATGACCTCAAGTCATAGAATATGTCTCATGCTCCAGGAAAAGCACAGGACTGTTTCACCAAAAACAAGTTCTAAAAATCAGATTTTTATTTCAGAGAATATTTGCATAAATATTGGCTGATTTAGAATGCATTGGTCTCATATGCTCACTGTGTGCCTGAATCCATAAACCTGACTATCACAGCTAAACAGAATATTTGAGGAACCGAGATTGTGAATGAAAGTATGGCTTCACAAACAATCAGGGTTATATTTTCATGTAAATATCTACATCAATAACAACTAAAGCAATGGAAACCTAGAACACCCAATACTAAAAATTAGGCCTATCATGTTCCTTTGAATGGGAAAATATTAAAGGACTATGAAAATAATTTTGTTTAGTATTTAAATGTGTTCATTCTTAACTCTGCATAATTTCTACTTAGATTCATGAGAAAACAAATAATGTTCTTATAATTTTCTATTGAATTATTTTTTGTGAGCTGACACAAGAAGATAGATGAAATTTTAAAAGGAAATTCAAGAATTCCTTTCTAAGAGTTTAATCACAAGCTGTTATTCCACATCGGTCACCTGTTTGCCATCTTTTGCTTTTCTCATGCTCCTACACATGCAAGGGAAATATTTTACAAAATTAATGCAGAGCACAAAATAAATGCAGGAAAATCTCAACTAACTTTATTTTGGATAGCCCAGAGCCAGCCAGAGTACCAACTGTTACTCATATTGTATATGATGATTTTTTAACTTTTTTGAAGACCTCTAGCTTTACTTGTCAACTAAAGTTCAGCATAATCATAAATTAACAAGAGTTTCTCCTAGATTAGAAAAAATATGATGAATTGGCCCCTGAACTGATACCACCCAAATTAGCAACAATGATGCTAACCCAAGTCAGCCATAAAACAATCCACAAACACCTGTAACAACTATTGCCATGTTCCTGCAAGTTAAAAGTGAGTAATTACTACAGTTCATTATAAAAACAAAGTGGAATTGAACACTTTGTTCCAATCACTTCAGAAATATCATACTTACTTGGAAAGATGGCATAGCAGCTCTTCAAAAAAGCTAACCTTGATAATTCCACAAATCTTCAAATGTACTAATATGACCTCCAAAATACTACTTTGGGTTGCTTGGCTGATTGCAGCCTAAAGTGCCAGCTTATTTCATTGTTCTTCAGTGTAATCACAGGATAAAAGGGAAGAACAGATGGCTAAATTAAGAAGAGTCTTATTAGATGTGTGCTGAAGAGGAGTTCAATCAAAGACTAAGATGTGAATACTGGGGAAGTTCAGCTGAAGACTTGACCACAGTTAAAGGATGTAGCTTTCAGCTACCTTTCTGTCTTCAGTTGAAAATACTAAATCTTTTAGGTAGAACTGGTGGAAGAAGGAGCAGAGGAAAAGCAAAACAACAACAACAACAACAACAAAAAATGGGGGGGGGGGGTTGAAACTTGGGTTTCCAAAGACATGAGCTTTTACAAAAGACATCACAAGAGCTAATAAACAGAGGTTTCATGGATAAAAACTGACTCAGCTCAGTCAGCTGAGCATCTGACTCTTGATTTCAGCTCAGGTCACGATCCCAGGGTTTTGGTATCAAGCACCATATTGGGCTTTGCACTGAGCGTGGAGCCTGCTTCAGGTTCTCTCTCTGTCTCTCTCTCTCCCTCTGCCCCCTCCCCCTGCTTGTTCTTTCTCTCTCTCTAAAAAAAAAAAAAAAAAATTGACAATGACTTATAACATTATCAATTCATCAAAAATAAAAAAGGAGTGGCACTATTTGGTAAGGATAGAGTAAACTTTCACATACAAATGAAAGTGTTTGGAGTGTAAATGATTATTACTGCTACCCTTTCAGCAACACAATTTAGAAATATCTAACAAACTGTAAAATATACATTCCATTTCATTGAACAACATTCTTCCTAGGAAACGTCCCTGTAGATATGCTTAGTAACGTACATAAAACGTTTGCACCAGGATTTTAACATTGCAGCCTTGTTTATAACAAGAAAATAAAACGGATGCAACTGAAGTGTATATCATGAAAATTAAAAAAAAAATTTTTTTAACGTTTATTTTTGAGACAGAGACAGAGTGCCAGTGGGGAGGGGCAGAGAGAGATGGAGACACAGAGTCCTAAGCAGGCTCCGGGCTCTGAACTGTCAGCACCAAGCCCAGTGCAGGGCTAGACCTCATGGACTGCGAGATCATGACCTGAGTCAAAGTCAGAGGCTTAACCATCTGAGCCAACCAGGCGCCCCAGTCACAGAAAAATTTTAGACTAAATCATGTACATCCATATAATGGAAAACTTAAAGTAGATTAAGTAAGTACTGACAAGGATATATACATATACACAATATATTTAAATGAACAAAATATACATTATAGAATATTGTGCACACAAATATCTAACTATGATCATCTCTAGAAGGTATGATTACAGAGGATCTAGCTTCATACTAAATTATGTTCATTTTACCTAATTTTCCTTCTTACTATTCACACTTTATGTTTATAATGCAAAACACAAATATTTTTATGCCTAAAATTTGGGAGACATAATACTTCTTTCCCTCAAACCTGAATATAAAACACTAATAAAATAAGAAAAAATAAAAGTATTTCATTTTTGAAAAAAAAATAATGAAGAATATGAAATAAAACCAAAGTATTTAACAATTTTAAGACTTTAAGTTGTAAGAAATTCTGACTGATGTTCACAAAAGTCAGTAGCCACTTACTGAAACTATACATAATTGTCAATTATTATAATTTTCCTAATTTAAAATGAATGCAGCGCATTATATTCCATGTTACTATTATTCAGAATTTTTTTGTAGTTATGTGTCTGTTTTTTATATGACTTCCCTTCACTTCAGTGCATTTATCTACTTGGAGGTTGAGTTTCTTAATAGCAAGGGTAGAAAGCCAAAATGTTTCAATGTCTAAACAGGTGGAAAAAAAAATTGACAGAAATTTATCAATAAAAATAAAAATAATGTACTGA
Organism: Lynx canadensis; assembly: GCF_007474595.2. NCBI lineage: Eukaryota > Metazoa > Chordata > Mammalia > Carnivora > Felidae > Lynx > Lynx canadensis. Next base: position 65,903,035 of record NC_044309.1, read on the forward strand.
ATATTTAGATTAGATATTTGTAGCTGTACTTCTACCTTGGTTTTCATATTGGTGTTTTCCTCTCAAATTGCTATAATTTGTTATTTTCATACCAACAGAAATCTTTAAGAAAGCTAGGAACATGAAACTTTACCCTTCATTTCTTATAATCAGAACCCATCAGGCATTCTATGAAGTAAGTACTCTGATCAATCCCCATAACTCACAGTTAAATGAAGTTTAAATCTTCATAAATATCTAATAATAAAATTCTTAGATATTCCGCATGCTAAGCGATCACTTTCCATTAGGCTATGTAAATTAAACTGTATTTTTGACTGACATCAATTAGATCATAAATATTACATACATACAGACTAAAAGTTAAGTAAATGAGCTTCTTTTTAATGATTTTTGGAAAAAGAGAAAATTATCAATGAAAATATTACTCATGAAAGAAAGAGGAGAAAGTAGGTGAGCACCAGGGGAAAGAGACCAATGGAAAGATGACTAAAGTTAATTCCCATGAGGCATTTATGGCTTGACACATAAGTAGTCAGAAGATGCTAGCTATTGTTATATACAAATTACATTGTATAGTAAGTTGATAGGTTAGAGTAAGTCTTCTGTAAGAATATAAACAATAACTTCAGAGAACTGGAAAATAAATATCATTAAGGCCATGAAAGAGCTGGAAAATCTAGTTGAATGCCATCATTTCACAGATAAACTATAGAACTATAGAGACTCATGTGAACTGTAGGAAACTGAAACTTGGCTATATGAAATTATTTGTCTGCCATTATATGTCATGAGGAGTGTCATGATAAACCACCTCATGGTATCATTAATAAAAATCAGAATTTAAATTCTTTACTCAATTGCTTAACAAGTCCTTAAGAGCAAAGACACATAAAGACAGAATACGATAATTATTTTGTCTATTGATGTGCATTTCATCATCAAAAGAAACAGCATATTATTAACAATTCTATATTATACATATTACAAATAATGATAATAGGTAAGTGTGTAATTGCAATATATTTAAAAGATAATACATTTAATATATATACCTACGTATGAAGATAACACATTATATGTAAATAACATTTTTATGTTCTGTTTATGTTCTGAATATATTCATATATAAAGTAATATAAGTCCAGTTAGATTGAAATTCAACCTTTATTTTCCCTGGCCCTATTTGTAAATCAAAAATGGATTCTTATAAAGGAAGAATTAGGGGCGCCTGGGTGGCTCAGTCGGTTAAGCGTCCGACTTCAGCTCAGGTCACAATCTCACGGTCCGTGAGTTCGAGCCCCGCGTTGAGCTCTGGGCTGATGGCTCAGAGCCTGGAGCCTGCTTCCGATTCTGCGTCTCCCTCTCTCTCTGCCCCTCCCCCGTTCATGCTCTGTCTCTCTCTGTTTCAAAAATAAATAAACGTTAAAAAAAAAAATTAAAAAAAAAAATAAAGGAAGAATTAGAAGACAGGAAGATATGATTAGAACAAAGTGTACCTCATAGGTTGGGACTCCATTTATATACAGACTCCTGGCAAAAAAACATCACTAGTGTTTCTTCCAGAACACACTTCCTATATGTAGGAAGTGTGTAAGTCAAAAAAGAATCTTGGAGGTTATAAGCAGCAGAAAAATATGATAACATGATACAGTCAAGACCATCATTGCTCTAGATACTGTAGAAAACCTATTTGGCGTAATTAGTCCTAAGGATCCTCAAAAGGAGAATATGCACAACCAATAAAAGAGATTTAATGGTAACAGATTTTGAAAATGTCTTTTACTAGTAGACTCACATCAAACTATTACTAGATTGGCACTGCTGACAAAACATACAGGGTGTTTCTTTCATATAAACACACATTTTACATGCTCACAAAGTAAAAGAAAACAAAACAAAAACCAAAAGGAAATTTTCACACTTAAAGCTTCTGATCATTATTTCAACACACTAATTATAGCCAGACATAGCAAGCACTTTTTTTTTAAATCTTATAAAGAGAATGTTAAGGAATGTCCATTGTTTTACCATCTTTTTTTTTTATCAACTATTATTTATAGCTACTAAGGTGTTTACTTAGACAGGAATCTATTTTTTTAATAACATTTATTTATTATTGAGAGACAGAGAGAGACAGAGCATGAGCATGGGAGGGACAGAGAGAAGGAGAGACAAAGAATCCAAAGCAGGCTCCAGGCTCCAAGCTGTCAGCACAGAGCCCGCCGTGGGGCTTGAACTCACAGACTGTGAGATTATGACCTGAACATTCAGGTCATTATGACCTGAACATTATGACATTCAACCGACTGAGCCGCCCAGGCACCCCAGGAATCTATTTTTTTAATGTTTATTTTATTTTTGAGAGAGAGAGAGAGCGGGGAGGGGCAAAGAGAGAAGGAGACACAAAATCCAAAGCAGGCTCCAGGCTCTGAGTTATCAGCACAGAGCCTGACACAGGTTTTGAATCCACGAACTATTAGCTCATGACCTGAGCCGAAGTTGGATGCTCAACCAAATGAGCCACCCAGGTGCCCCAGGAATCTATTTTTAATGTTTTACTTAAGAGAGAGGGTGGGGGGGAGGGCCAGAGAAAGAGGGGGACAGGGAATCTGAAGCAGGTTCCAGGCTCTGTGCTGACAGCAGCGAGCCTCATGTGGGGCTCACGTTCACGAACCATGAGATCATGATCTGAGCCAAAGTCAGTCAACTGAGCCACTCAGGCGGCCCTACAGGAATCTATTTTTTATGACAAATTCAACTTTCCATTTTCCATCTTCTAAAGATAAAAATATGCATAGACATTGGAATACTAAGGAGAGTTGGCAATGAGGGAGAAAGGGGCCAGGGAGAGGTTGACAGCTCTGACTCCACCTTACAACTTCCGCCTATTGTAGAGTTCTTAGAAGAGCAGCTATTTCCTGTATGCATGATAAACATCTTGAGGTTCAGATATCTAGAAAGTTTCCTGACCTGTCCCACAATATTGAACAAAAGAGGTCAACTAATCACTGAGCAATCTGAAATTTCTCCATCACTGCAGTTTTAGGCTCTAAAAACACCACCTTCCCTTGATCTCTTCAGATAGGCACACCAACTGTGTTGGGTTGTCCTTTTCCAAACCTAAATAAAGATTCGTCTCCTTTTTCCTTGCTCATAGGTTCGTTCCTGAAGTTCTTTAACAATGGGCAATGAGGATGGGATGTGAAGCAACCTCCTAGGTACCTCCTATGAACCTCTGGACCTGCCAAAGTATACATGGAAGCCCCTTGTTGCTTCTCTTCCTGTGGCTTCTATAATCCCAGGAGGTGATTAAGGTACAGTCTTCTCACATCTCCAACCTTGGAAGAGGTCAGGAGACGTTTCTTTCAGGAAATTTCCTCACTTCAGAACTGCTAACAATTCATGCAGGTATTATTCCAATATAAAATGGGTACCAATCTCTCAGAAAGAGCTCTTGCTGATCTGCTGTCATCTAGCCCCCTCGCTGGTTTTATGTATAAAAACCACAGCCCAGGGAGCTGTACATTTGTCTCAACCTGGGTTCAAATTACTGAAGATGGTTTAAAACTTCACTGGCCTTGTTGGGGCACCTTTGCTGTCCCTAAATTGGTATATGTAAGAGCAGAACTCTAGAGGCAAAACTATCCTACTTCACAACATCAATAGGAGGTCTATTTTAATTGGTACTCAGAAGCTTCTAAATGAACCAATAATTTCATCATAGCTTCTTTAAAGTCAAAGTCGAAGTTATTGGCCCTAGTTCTGATAATCGGGTACTTTGTTTCACCCCCCTGGTCCAAAACAGAACTTCTAAATCTTTCAAAATTTCCTACCCCCACCCCAAAATTCAGAACAGTTTACTTGACAACTAACATTGACTATCAGTGCCTACAATCTAGGTTCTCCTGACCTTTACCAACTAGTATGCATGCTTGTTGGACCTACACAGGCCCAAGAATGGATGGATAAATCTGGATGGGAAGACTCCCTATGGGATTTTAAACTTCCTTATAATGAAACCCTAGAAAAACCTTCTAAAATAGCTGCAAGTTAAAAAAAAATAGCTGCAAATTTAATCAAAGTGATTCCCTAAATGTGGCCACTTCCAACAAATTAGAAGGCAATACAAAAAACTACTCAAAAAAAGGAAGAACCTGTTTCAGAGCTTTTTGATAATTCAAAACAAAATTTGTCTGATTCTGGAATCCCTAGATTGGATAAAAGAGCAACCAAGTTGTTTAATTCAATGTTTCCAGAGGGCCTCTTTGATTCAGTCTGAACTCTGGTCAAATAAAATGATGCCAACTCGCAGACCAAAACTCCTTTACCCTTGCAACCACTGCTAAAAGAGTGGCAAAAGCTGTCAAAGGAGAAAAAGAAATATGAGTGAATAGACTTTTGAGCTGTCAAAAACAAATGATGAAGTTTATGGCTTTACAAATAGCAAACCCCAAATCCATGCCACAAGTTAAAACATCCAGCTCAACTGATACAACCCTTTTTCTTTTGCAAGACACCTAGACATTTCAACAAGGAAAGCCTGAAATACAAAAGATTCCTCCAATAGAATCCACAAATCTCAAACACAATTCTCTTATCAGATTAGGGATGCTCGGAGGACAAAGGGGATTTTTCCCTTTCTCCTAGCAAACACCACAGGAGAAATTCCTATAATGATTCAAAATGAAGACCATTTCATTCTCATAGACTCTGGAATAATTTAGTCAGTCTTCAATCCCTTTCTATTTTCCAATCCCCTTCCTTGGAGTAGAAAAGTATTTACCATGATCGGGGTGACTAATCAGCCACAAAAAGGAAAGAGGAAATATTTTTAGATCTGCCGTCTCAATCTTCAGAATTCCTAATTCTACCTATCTGCCAAATACTACTCTTCCGTCAGTCCACTGCCCTCCCATTCCTAAAGGTACCTGATCAGTTACGGGCAACTTCCTCTACCAATATAGGACACATAATTTCAGCTTCCCCAATAACCATTCAAATTGATCCACCAAAGCCCTTATCTAATATTAAGCAGTACTTGTCAAGCCTTATGGCCATTAAAGGAATAACTCATATTATTCAAGACCTTATCAACCAAGGATTGGTCATGCCCAGTACGAAATCTTGCAATACTCCCATTTTTTCAGTTAAAAATCCCATAATAGAGGATGGCATTTTGTTCAGGACCTTAGGGCAGTTAACACTACAACCCATCACCCTACTGTTCCTGACCTCTCCACTCTCCTTTCTAATATACCCACTAAAACAACTACTTTTTCTGTTATTGACCTATGCAGTGCTCTTTTCAACATCCCCATGGACCCCCAAAGTCATTATCCTTTTGCTTTTACATGGAACAATCAACAATACACTTGCACAGCCCTACCCCAGGGACATATCAAAAGCCCTATTTCTCTCAAATCCTCCATGCTGACTTTTGATCTCTCTGGGAAATCTGTACTATTACAATATATAAACAATTTTATGTCCCCCCCCCCACCCTAAAGGCCTCTCTCATTGACATGAAGTATCTTCTCCAATAATTAGCCAACAAAGGACACAAAGTATCTACAGATAAATTACAATTCTGCTCTGTCTCTGTCAAATTCCTAGTCCACCTTTTAACACCGGTTGGGCTAAAAATAAAACCAGACAGAATTACTACCATCACGCGATTCCCTCAACCCCAGACTAAAAGACAATAAATGAGGTTTCCTGGGTCTTACTGGATCCTATCACCTTTGGATTCCTAATATTCCCTCATATGCTCTCCTGACTGCAACCCTCTAGACCCTAACCCATGGCCTCAAGAGACCTGTGATGCCTTCATACCTTTAAAAAAACAGCTCATCTCTTCCCCAACTCTAGGATACGCTAATTACCAACGGGCCCTTCCTTTTTGTCCATGAACTTTCTGGCAATACCTTGGGAATCCTGACCCAAAGGTATGGAGGCCAACAATGCCCCACAGACTTTACAGGGTATTACAGACTTTAATCAGGCCCTTTGGCCAAAGGATTACCTCTCTGCCTCCATGCCCTAGCAGCCACCTTAATACTCCTTACTGCCACCAAACAAACAAACAAACAAACAAACAAACAAACAAAAAACAACCGTACTAAATTCTCCCCTATAGATATTAGTCCCACATACAGTTAAAACTCTCTTAGGGGAACCTGAGTGGCTCAGTTAGTGAAGTGTTCTACTCTTGATATCCACTAAGGTCATGATCTAGTGGTCATGAAATCAAGCCCTGTGTCAGGTCCATGCTGAGAGCAGAGCCTGCTTAGCATTCTCTCTTTCCCTCTCCCTCTGCCCCTCCCACCCCTCCCTCAAAATAAATAATAAAAAAAAATAAACATTTGGAAAAAAAAAAAAAAAAACCTCTTAGATTCCCACCACACCAAACATCAATCCGCCAGTCCATCTATCCTTTCCAATCATTCCACACTCTTGTCCTCTTCTCAATCTGCTACCTGACTTCCCTTACCCCTCAAAGATTCAACTGAATTCAGTTGCATCCTTGTAACTGACTCATTACTTACTACTCAATTAGACCTTCATAAATCTCCCCTACCAAATCCACACTTTACTTGGTTTATTGATGGATCTTACATTAAAAATGGTCAAGGAAAATACAGTGCAGGATACTCTGTAGTATCCATTGAGAAAAAGATCAAAGCAGGCTCCTTGCCCCAGGCTCATTAGGCCCAATAAGCTAAATTACATGCTCTAACAAGAGTATGCCAATTGGCAATAAATAAAGCTCTCACTGTCTATGGAGCAGATATGTTTTTGGGGTTGCCCATGGTTTTGGTATGCTCCAGAAACAGTGAGAGTTTCTAACATCCTCTGGCCAATCCATAAAAACAAAACTTATATATGAAAACTGCCTTGACACCATTCTCTTTCCCTTTTAGGCTTAGCTATTATAAAAATTCAAGCTCATTCCAACCTTGATATCCCTGAAGCCAAGGGCAATCATGCTAACCAGGCTGCCAAAAATGTGGTGCTTCAAACTTCTGATTTGCAAACAACCATCTGTATGACCTTCATTCCCTTAACCCAAATTACTTAAAACAAACTCAACAAAACATGACTGAAGATGTAAAGGAGAAATGGATGAAACAAGGCTCCTATGAGAACTTCTCCAAGACAACCTTTGGGTGGGACCAAATAATAAACCTGAACTACCAAAAAGAGCCCAAAGAGCTCCTTTAAAAATTTATCCAAGATATGGCACATTAGGGCACAAGTAAAATTGTCCAGTGGGCACAACAGCAGTATCGGAAACCATCTCCAACTGTTGCCCAACAAATATTTCAAAAATTTTCCCCTTGCACAATCCTGCAGAACCATATCATGCTGCTTTAGGTCAATTCTCAGTGGGCCATTTGACATCTTGCAAATTGATTTCATCCAGCTTTTCCCATTTACCAAATGTAAATATGTATTGGTAATGATCTGTAAGTTTTCTCACTGGACCAAGGCATTTCTTTGTAGGCAGGCAACAGCTAAAGCAGTGGCCAAAAACCTATTAGAAAAAAAATCATTCCCAATTGGGGTATTTCTTGACAGCTACATAGTGACCAAGTAACCCATTTTACTGGTCAAATTGTCCGAGAGATCTGCAAAATCGGTTTTTTTGTTTGTTTGTTTTTTAAGATCTGCAAAATCTAATCCATCTTTCAACATTTTCATTGCATCTACCATCCTCAACCCTCAGGATTAATTGAACAAACTAATGGCATAATCAAAACTCAATTGGCCAGGGACATCTGGGAGGCTCAGTTGGTTGAGTGTCCAACTTCACCTCAGGTCATGATCTCGCAGTTCCTGGGTTTGAGCCCTGCATCAGGCTCTGTGCTGACAGCTCACAGCTGCTTCAGGTTCTGTGTCTCCCTCTCTCTCTGCTCCAACCCCAGTTGTTCTCTCTCTCTCTCTCTAAGAATAAATAAACATTTGAGAAAAAAAAAAAAAAAACCCTGGTCCCAAACCCTGCCTCTTGTCCTTTTATCTAAAATCTAGCCACACTGGAAAAGCTCAATTGTCTCCATTCCAAATCATCACTAGGCATCCTATGAACCTAATCAAGGGTCACTTGCCCTCCACTTTGTTACAAGGAGAAATTCTCCAGTACTGTAAGGGACTTCTGCAGAATACATGAGAAAAGGCCAAACTTGTTAAAGATTCATTTTACAGAATGTTCCTGGGAGATGAAGAAAATACTCATGACCTTAAGCCTGGAGATCCAGTATACTTGAAGAGACATCAACTTAAAGATTCTTTACCGCCAAAATAGGACCTTATTAGGTATTGCTAACCAACTCGTGTGCAACAAAGCTACCAGGGCCCAACTCATGGATTCACATTTCTCATTTAAAAAGGACTCCAGATCCTGAAAATAACTGGTGAGCCACTCCCCTTTCAGAAGATATCCCAAGACCCAGAACTGAAACAGACAATATCCAATGAAATAACTGAGACCCAAGATCCAGCACCAACCCAGAACTCTACTTTTACTTTAGTTCTTATTTTTTCCCCTTTTGTCTCATTTTCATCACTGTTCTATTGCCCCCTCCCAAGACTGGCTTGAAGTTTTATGACCCTTAGCTCTTCCTGTGGTTTGAGTTCTTAAATGGAGACTTCCTTAATGACCCTCAGGCTTTAATAAGACTTAGTCCTATAGTCCCTACCCTTTGTTCTCAACTCCTAAACAAATTCAAAAAGAAAAACCAGTTAACAATAGCCATATTACTATGTTCTATCAAAGAGAGAACCCCTGTGATTGGAATACTAATATATTGTTAAGCCTTCCCAAACATAGCCCATGTCCCAAACATACCCCCTAAAAATTGTTGGGTATGTTATTATAACCCACACAACACTCCAACCAAATACAAAAATACTCTCTATTAACTCCCCTTGGTTCAAGAAGATTGTCCCACAGATAACGATCACTAAGATCATGCACAACACCTCTAGTCAAATATAATTGTTCCCCCTCACTCTCTCAAAGGTACCCTAACCCCATTTGCTTTAACCTCCTTTCCTTGTTTTGACATTACTGCTGTCCACAATTTCACTTCTTAAATAAGATATGTCCATCTGGGACCTAGTCTGGTTTCTACAGATGTAAATCTCACTTTTGCAGTCACTGATCACTATAATCTATCAAGCTACAACCATATTTTATCCACGTCCCCTAATGCTACTCCCCTCCACCAGGTCATCGCAGAACAAAAGACAAATGATGAAACTTACTATCAATACTTGGGTCCAGTGATTTCCCAGGGAATGACATATAGAAAGTCTCATCAGTGGAATATGTGTAAGAGGTTTTGCTATAACCAAACAAATCCCAAATTCTATCCTTACTGTGATCTCCACTAACCTTATGTTGCAGGACCCCTATCTTCCTTCTGTGCCAATTTTTCCTTCCCCATTATCAAAAGCACCACTCTGAACAATAAAACATGAGCAACTGAATCTTGGTGTGGTTCTGAAGGGTGTATTTTTATCTGTGGCAGCCCTCTTAATTATCTGTCCTTATATGGGAAACCTTATGGAAGAACTAACCAAGCCTCAGCCTTCAAAAGCATTAACAATACCTGGGTCACTGGACACTGTACTCTAGGATTCATATAACCCAATCTGTCTACCCTACCCACAACCCTACCCCTAATAGAACCCAAAGGGCTTTAGGTATAATAATTGTTGGATTTGGTCTGGCTATAGGCATGCTGGCCCCCTGAGGAGGATTTTCTTATCACAAACCCACCCAATGTAATCTCACAAATGTTCTATAGGAATTATCCCATGAAACTGGTTCAGCCCTACTAAATTTACAATGATCCTGGGACTCTCTTGCTTCAGTAGTCCTACACAATCAAATAGCACTTAACTACTGGTTGGTAGAACAAGGGGGTGTCTGTGCTATTGCTAATATCTCTTGTTACTCCTGGGTAAATACTTTGTTCAACATGGAATTAGAAATTAAAAAAAAAAAAAATTCACACAGGGCTCTTGGCTTCACAATAACAACAAACCCACCTCCAACAAATTAAAAGCTACCTACCATCATTCAATCTCTTTAGTTGGTTGCCTAACAAAATAGGAAATATCTTTAAACCTGGACTACAATACTGAATGAGACTATTAATGTTTGGATTAAATATCTGGTTGCTACATAAAATATGTTTTGTTTGTTTCCAGAAGTGCCTCTCTTCTCCTCTTCCACTCCCAAGCTAATTATGATGACTTAAGCTTCTGTGTATACTGCTCCAGTGTATATCCCTATACCCCCTATGAAGGACTGGATAGAACCAAGCAGACAAGCACTTGGGCAACAAGGAACTCTACCATAATGAGTTTCCCCCACCATAAGTGACCATGGTGATGTTTCATACACCAGTGATCAAAAAGGGGAAATGAAGAGGAAAAGGGGTGAAGGAACAGTTGACAGCTCTGAGTCCATCTTGCAACTGTCACCAGTTGGAGGTCACAGAACAGTCACTTACTAGAATCAGGATAATCATTTTGAGGTTTAGACACCTAGAAAACTTCCCCCCAACCCACAATACTGAGCAAAAGAGGCCAACCAATCACTGAGCAAATGATACCAACTGAAATTTCTCCCTCATTGTGGTTTGAAGCTTTAAAAACACCACCTCCTCTCATCCTTTTTGGACAAGCACACCAATTGAGTTTGGGTGTCCTTCTGGTTTGTAAAGCTAAATAAAGATCCATCTCCTTTCTCCTTATTCACAGGCTCACTCTTGAAGGTTTTAACAGCAAACATTTTTTTTCTACTTTAGTACATTTTCCTTTAACTTTATGGAAACAACCACCATAGCTTCTGAGTCTGTGCAGCCAGGTGGCACATTGCAAGATGTCCATATATAGCATTGGTTCTCCACTTAAGCAAGTATAGTTTTTGGTTTTTGTTTGTTTGTTTGCTTAACTAAGAGCAAAAAGGTCAAGCTCTCTGTTTTTTGGTCAACTATCTTTGTTCCTTTGGCCTCCTCATCCGTTTCCTCCGCCTCATGGCATTCTATTCATGAACTGGTGTTAGGAAAAAAAAGATTGCTAAATCATAATTAGGAAGAGGTTTACAAGCGTGTTGTCTCTGGCTGCTATTATTTGTCATGAAGTTACTAAACACATTCAAATTTACCTCTCACCATTTTTGTATGTTGTAAATGTAAGTAATAGCAAATAAATTACAATATGTGGACATTTTAGATGGTATGGTAATGAATGATTGTATTCTATCTCTGGGGATGCTTGTCCCTAAAAAAAACAGGGACAACTAGGTTAAAAATAGGAACAAAATGGAAAAAAATAACCCTCCCCATTCACTAGGGTATAAGAATCCATAATATATTACCAACACAGACCCTGTTTGGACTCTGAAACATTTCAAGAAAGGTTGCAAGAACATTTTTTTTTTTTCTGAAATGTATTCTTGTCTGGAAGTGTAGGGAGCAACTAAGTAACTATTCACCGTTCATTTCTGCATTATGATTTTATGACAAGATACATTCTTTAATATTCTGGAGCTCAAATATACACTTACAACAAGCCCTTAAGCTTTTCTTCTATCTCAAAAATAATAAAAAGTGCATATAAAAAGTCCCATATGTTAGGCAAGTGAAAATACTCTCTGAAAGTACACATAATAGCTTTATCTGCAACTACTATTAACACAATGAATTTTTTTTCTCTTGGTCAAAGGAAGTTACAGTTTTCCCCCAAAGTAATAGCTCTTTGTGTTTATCTCCTGAAGTCTGTAACACAAGTGCAAAAAGGCTGCCATCAGACTATATTAAAGTTGATCATTTCAGTTGCCTGTTACCTAATGGTAGAACTTGCTAGACACAATGAAAGAAATGTTTAAGCAATGAAACAATTTCAGTGAATGACTTACCCTCCTTTAATATAGTCAAGGAATGAAACTTCTGTTTCTACCAAAAAAGAGAGTAAGGTTACCTGAAAAAGAAAAGGGAAGAAACAAGGCAGAAATTACCTGCTGGTACTAACTGAAACCTAAATGGACTTTATTCTAACTATTAGAGAGGAACTCATATTTCATATTAGAGAGGAACATTACATTTTGAAAATCAATAATGATATTATTCTTTATTAAAATCCATTAGGACTGACTGCTCTTATATTTAAAATTTAGCAGAAGGAAAAGGGTCAAAAAAATTAACTAACTCCTTCCCATGAGCAGTTTAGTTCCTTTGAAGAATAGCATGAAAATTATTTACAATGACACGGTGTTACTTCCCATTTTAGATAAAATGGGAAAGATTAAAGGAGTTGAAACATAGTTAAAACTAAAAAATCTGAATCAGTGAGTTAAACCTTATGAGAGGAAAGGTGTGCTTTTGTCATGTTCCTGTAATGGGGCTAATATTTTAAGTGTCTTGCAGTATACATCTTTAAAAGGAAACTTGAAGAGAACTTAGATTTTGCTTCTCCTAAGAAAACTTAATCTGATGATAAAATCTTCAGTATATTATAATAGAAATATCACAGACATGAAAAGTACAGCAGAGGTAATATAGTCAATAACACTGTAATAAGGTTGTGTGGTGAAATCCAGTGAATGCACTTATTGTGGTGAGCATGGAATAATGGTCAGAATTGTTGCATCAATCACTTGGAATGATAACATTGTGTGTTAATAATACTCCAATGGGGGAAAAAAGGCACACTTGAATTCTCCAAAAAGAAGGAATAGGATGATTTTAAGATTTTTTCACAGTCTTAAGATACTTTCATCGACATCTTCCTGTCCCGGTTTAGACCTGCATTCTACAAGGTGCAAATCTTAACACACTATAAGCAAGTACTTTCATGTGCCATGAGTCTTAATAGTTAAGTGTAGCCTGTAAAGAGTATAGTCATTCTTACTAACACACTTTTTCATACCGACTTGATTCTCTCTAGTGTGATTCCACTCAATGAAGATTTCATAACAAAACTTCAGCTTCCCACAGAGGCCGCAGAATTCTGAGGACAACCTGCAGGAAGCTGGATCACTACTTTTTATAAGGTATTCTCCATTACAACCATTCCCACGGCAAGTTCATTTTTCTATTATACACCTTCATATTAAAATCCTAGGTTAAATTGAAAAAAACACAAACAAAAAACAAAAACTCCCATTCCTGAGGGTATAAGAATCCATAATACATTACCAAGACAGGCCCTGTCTGGGTTTTGGGAAATTTCAAGAGTTTAGTCTTTAGTACTATTCAATGTAAATGTTACACTTTTTTTTTTTAACTCATTTATTTGGCTCTTTAGTGAATAACATAAAATTTGACTTACTGTTCCCGAATTAGTATATTTTTTCTTTTTTCCTTTCTTTTTGGGATTCACCACCTTGAAAGCAGATAATTACAATGTGTTAGGATTTATGCATAACATACATAGGATTTATACAAAATATATATAAAATGTGTAGTTCAAACTGCTGTCTTCACTGCTGATGCATTTATTCATTTACAAATGCCTTTACTATGATTCCTGTACAGTCCTTAGGCCAAAATTTCTCTATAAAATTTACTCATGACTGTTTTCTTTAAAAAAAATTTCTTTTTCAGTAATATTCTTCTCAATCACTTTATGCATTGGTTACCCTTATCCATCTGTATCTTCTTGATGCAAGAGAGACCTTTAACATCCTAGGTCCTAAATAATAATAATTATGTATAGCAAAGAAGAGTATATTCAGGAGATGTAAATTTGTCATTAGGTAAAGAACACTAACATAGCAAATCACCTGGCTGTGTGCATATATGAGGGCTCTGTTACTCTTTTGCTGTCAGTGGCAGTAATTTCCACCAGACATCCAGGCTCTGTGATGATTGGTAAAGGTCTGGTTGTGGACCTAAGATTTAATTTTTGACCATTTATTCCATGAGGAAAATATTCTTGCACTCCTATATTATGTAAGACACCAAAGAACATAGGGAATATGAAGATGAGTAAAATCTGTTGATCTAATAGGATAAAAGAACACGTAAGTGCTTTAAGAGAAGATCCTTCAGCACATCCCAATCCAAAATACACAGGAAACATTTGACAGGTAAAGCAAGTTAAAAGAATTTATGAATAAGTAGTATTTGAACTCAACTTTATCAATTTAAACTAAGGCTACAATAAAAAAAAGGAAAGACAACATTTGAGAAAGAGGAAAAAGCAATCGGCCCAGGTTGGCTGGAGCAGAGTGCAAATACATGTTATTGAAATGAACCTGAAGGCCTGCAGGTACATGAAGGCTGCAGGAGACACTCCTGTCTGCATGCATGGAGATCCTGAAAGCTCTTTGCAAGCTTAGAGATCCCAAAAGGGCTCTATACATTGCTCCAGCCCCTTCACAGCTGCAGTCCACCAACAGTCCTATGGGTCCAGGGTCCCAGTAAGAAACAATCCTGTCTGCAATTGTCCAGACCTTGAAAGGGCCCAATACTTAGTTTCAGCTCCTTCCAGCTATAGTTTGTGAGTATTGCTGACACAAGGACCCACCAGGGGACACTCACATGTCTGTACCTCAGGAGATCATGAAATATCCTTATATTTATTAGGCCTCAGCCCCTCTGATCTTGATCAGGAAGCCCACCCAGGGACCTGGTGGGAGACATGCCCATCTGTACCTCCAAAGCCAGGTCTACAGACCAAAGTCTCAGCTATGGTACCTGAAACAGCTTCTTAGGCATGGTCCACAGCCAGTTCTGCTTAGACACCCATCAGGTGATCAGACACGAGTTCTCAAAAAGTGCTGGCCGGAGCCACACACATCCTCACATTTAGTAATAGGCCAACTGACTGAGGACCCTACTGTATACCCTGAAGAGGAACACTGGTTCAGTGCCAGCCTACTGAATAAAGTACTAGAGCCAGTCTCATCCACTCAGGGATGAGATAGAATCCATGCCCATTCAAGACTCTGATCAAAGCAACCCCAACCATAGATACCAGTGCAGACCTAACAGCTTTAAAAGCGGCTCCAACCCAGCATGACTGCAGTTCTGGAGGTAATCCCATCAGCTCAGGAACTGACAAGAGGTCTTTATCTGCCAAAACCAGCCTGGAAAGCTGTAGGGGGGTTTTAAAAGCTTGGGTTTTGCTGGAGATATAGAAGCCCGAGGATAGGTGGAGAAAACAGGGATCGGTAAGTACCACCTGTCTTCTATTATTTTCATTGCCTATATGGAGCCTTAATATTCCGTCACTGGAAGACACAGATAGAAAAATTGATGCTTACCCCATCTTTGCTCTTGCCTGGGAAGTTTGCTCTATAATATCTCATACTCTACTAAGTAAAATACTATACAGTATATAGCACTTAACAAAATACACCAGGGGTGCCTGAGTGGCTCAGTTGGTTAAGCATCCAACTTCGGTTCAGGTTATGATTTCACGGTTCATGAGTTCAAGCCCCACATTGGGCTCTTTGCTGACAGCTCAGAGCCTGGAGCCTGCTTCAGATTCTGTGTCTCCCTCTCTCTCTGCTCCTTCCCCGCTTATGTTCTGTCTCTCTCTCTTAAAAATAAACATTAAAAAAATGTTTTTAAATAAAAAACCATATTTCATGTGTTAGTCTCCCTTACACACTGAAATTTTAATCATCTCTGTATCTCTGAAATTTTTAACCATCTTAACAGAGAATGTGGAATATAAAAGCCATGCGATAAACATTTTTACAAGTGAATGAATGAATAAGTGAATGAATAAAATGCTACTGCCATAGAAGAAGGAAAGTGCTCCACTCCTAACTTAAAAGAGGGTACAATTTTAGTGTCAATCTGGCAGGGAGAGTTACGATTATTGACTAATACTAAAATATTCTCCTTTCCTATTGATGTTTGTTAAATAAAAAAAATTATAGAGAATGTACAGGTAGCTTAGCTCAGGTATTAACAGTGCCAAAACACACCATGTGCTCAAAACATATCTGGTAGCTAACTGGCAAGGTAGGTTTAAGGCAGAAACAACTACTGTGCTTGCCTTAATAACCTGGATTTCTTTCATGACTGAATCAAGCTTTGTCATTCCTTTCAGTCTTCAACTAAACAACAGGGAAGTCGCTCAATCTTATAACACCATGTTGACATAATGAAAATGCCTATTTTTCTCTTTTTATTAAAAAAAGGTTTGGGGGAGGAGGTTGGTAGGAAGGCAAAACACAAAGGGTGAGGCTTATGAAAAAATGAACTTGCATTCATATTGAAGTTTTAAAAATAATAAAAAGCTTCATTGGCAAGAATGTTTAAATTTCTCAAAACAGAGTTAAAAGATCATGGAACTTTAAGAGAAATAATATCATTCAGTCTCCAAAACAAGTCTGTTTAATAAGCTTAAAGATTCTTACGTATATTGGTACTTACTTAACCTTTGCCAATTATCCTTTACAAAATCTATACTTTCAGAGCATAAATTTACTTATTCCAGAGGAAAATAATAGAATAGAATTCCCCTTACCTCATATACATTGAATTGTGATTGTCCTCTAGAAAGTTCCCTATAGCTTGTTGTAAATTCTCCAATGAAATCATGACTAAAATTAAGGGCAAAATATATAGTATTAGCTTTCATACATTTGCCAATTATACCTTAAAGCTTTTCACAAACGTACAGTCTAATCATGAAAAAATTACTATGAGCATAATTTAATAACATATTTTAAAAGAGAATCCATACATAACTTCATTGTTCTTTAACCCTGAACTATGTACACTCAAAAATTACATTTTGTTAGTATTCAAATAATATTCAAGTTATCCCAATTTGATTAATATTTATAAAATATTAATTTGAACATTAAGATTTCAAATGGTACTTGTTTTAATAACTCATATCTCAAAGACATTTCATCATCTATACTACCAAAATGATTAATAATTTATTCAAAAAGGATTAAAGCTTAAGACACTCAAAACTTATTATTATTTACATCAATAATCACAAATACAATATACAAAACTCCTAAAACTTAATGACCACGATGTAATAGGACATTATTTTTCAAGGGTATCCCATGTTAACATGGATAATAGTCACCAAATTTCATTTTCAATAATAATGGTTTAAAAGTATACTGTTAATATCAACATGGTTATTCTGAGTTTTTTCATCTTGAAACAATCATCATTGCCTTCTCAGAAAGCAGGCCTTCTACAGGTGTCTTCTCAGTTTAGCTGGGGGGGGATAGGAATTGACTAAGCATACGTGTTAGTTCTCACCATAAAATCTTTGTCAATGTGACTACTGAAGTTTACCTAGCAACATAAAAAACATGTTATGCATTTGGTAGTTTAGAGGGGACTTGTATTCTGCTACCCTATGTAATCTGAACACACACTGCTAAGAAATGCTGGTTTTCAGTGCAGTGGTGAAATGTAATGCGACAGAGGAAGAAGATAAAGATTACAGGAACTAAAGTGGTAAAACAAACCCTAAGGGATGTCACCGTTATTTATATCATAGAATTTAAGCTTGGCCCATTCACTTTGCAAATGCAAGGTGTTCATTATTACCATATATATATATATGGTAATATATATGTATATGTATATGTGTATTACCATATATATATATATCCCAAAACCGGAGGTAGGTTTAATGCTTAGTTGTGAATCACTAAAATCCATCAAATCTCCATAGACCTGATGACCAGTGACAACCAACAAATAAGTTGTTATCTAGCCAACCAAATTACTGATTTCTAAAGATGGCATTTGGAAGAGAAAACTAGCTGCCATTAATTTCAGTAGAGTTTTTGCAATAGGAATTGTTTTATAACATTATTTAAAATACAGCTCATTTAGATTCCAGCCTCTCAGTTCTCCCTTATGTCAAAGATCTTACACATACATGATATTATTCGAAATGGGACATCCCTCTTTATAGATGTACCACGCTGACCCCTTCTAGATTTGACTTCCAGAAGCATATCTACACACATGAAAATGTGAAAGGAAAGAGGGTTGGAAACAGTGGTAAGTATATTTGTATGTATGAACCCAATCTCCTAGGAATCACTCATTGAAGTTACACAGGGAAAATTATAAAATAGTACTTTAGTGCTACATATTTCTAATAAGTGGAATAATTTTCTTTCACCTTCAGAGGTGGAAGCTCATAACCTTGGTATCTTTCACTGAGACCTTAAAAACTGAGTTATGGGGATTCTGTTTAGAATCTATCCTCCTTCATTGCTGTGCGTGCTTCAAATATCTTAAGAGTCACGGAGATCGAGGCGCCTGGGTGGCTCAGTCGGTTAAGCATCCGACTTCAGCTCAGGTCATGATCTCACAGTTTGTGGGTTCGAACCCCGCATTGGGGTCTGTGCTGATAGTGCAGAGCCTGGAGCCTGCTTCAGATTCTGTGTGTGTCTCTCTCTCTCTGCCCCTCCCCTGCTCATGCTCAGTTTCTCTCTCTCTCAAAAAGTAAATAAACATTAAAAAAAAAAAAAAAAAGAGTTCCAGAGATAAAACATTCTATTAGAGCACTTCAAGCACAATGCTTTGGTATTGGTAACTGTGGCCAAGCCTTATATAACAGAACTTACCACACCAGTGGTGGGAACTTAACATAGAGGGCTTAAAATAAACTCTGGATCACTTAAGCCCATATGGTAGTTTTCTGACTATGGTAATCCTCATCTGGTTAACTGTTTAAATTCAATATGCAGCTATTACTATTAACACTAAATTCCCACCACTCAACACTAATCGAAAACTTGGTAGAGAGAAGCAATATTTACTGATCTCAAGTAAATACAATTACTCAATCAAGTCTCAAGAACATGTAATACCCATTTGGATAAAGTCCAGCAGAATGGCAAATCTGGACCTAATTGCAATGGTCAAGTTTATCATACGGCACACATTGATGCGCTCCTGTTGAAGTCATTATGGAGCTCTCTAAGAAGCATTTCTCTGATATTTGGTTCTGTTTTGTTTTGGTAAATTTGTTACTCTCTACAGAATTGAATGATGAACAATGGGACTCAATGCTATGAATCTGCACTTTTGTGCTTCCATTTGTGTTTCCTAATCTGAAAGCACCCTGTTTATTAATAAATGGAGATTTTCCCCTCTGCATTAGTTGTTAGAGGGTTTACACCCAGATGTATGGCCATTTCTTGCAGGATATGTATGCATGATGTGCTGTCCTATGCAGGCTTTTCAAATTTCTTACCCTAATTTCCCCCTTTGCTTCAATTTCCTCACCCAGTTTATAGTTCACCATATGTTACTACATACATTTCTGTAAATTACCTTGGATCCTTTTCAGAGTAAGACAGGACACAAATAAATGGAAGAATGAATAAAATATTTGCTCCTCCCATTCTGAATCTTGTTCAAGATTATCATTTTGAATAAAACACTGAACGTGCATGTCATATAAATGCAATGCTATGATGTGTTGTAGAGGAGAAAATGTATTACGTGAGTCACAAATTGCATTTCAACCTCCAAGACAACATTTCTGTGAGATAAAGAAAACACATTATTGTATCTATTCAGAGCCAGAGAAATGGATGACCAAGAAGTGAGGATTTGTTGAAAGGTTAACAACATAAAGCATAAAAGCAGGTAGCAGTAAACTTGCCAACCCTAGATATAAGGTGCTTTGTCTCCAGAATACATCCTAAAAATTTGGGTGGATAAGTGGACTCATTCCCAGGTCAATTTCATCATAGATCTCTTGAATACATGGACATTTTTAGTTTCCTTTGTAACTTGTCTTACTTAAAAAATTATTTAGTACGCCATAGATAAATACTCTGAAGAAAGTATTAAATGTAATTTTCACTGATTTGTAATTATCTTTTCCCCTATCATCAACTATTCCAGATTTTACTGAGATAAAAAGAAAAAATTAATTTGCTTTAACATTTTTATCTGTTCATGATTTTCAATACTGTAATATTGAAACAATTATCACTATACAATAAATCACAACCAACAATTTCCTTGTGATTTAATAATACTGCTTTGCTATTTCCTGTTAATTTAATTGCATCTAAAATAATTATTCTATGTTATGTCTTTGCATTTACAAAATAAAGTCTACCTCAGGGCTGCTTATCTGATTTGTGTCTGTTTACCTCTCTAATTTGTTCTCCCTACTTTTTATAAGGGAGGAAATAAAGAGATTTTTGAAGCAAATTGATTATGACTATATAGCTTAGAATTTGAGGAAATAAAGAGATTTTTAAAGCAAATTGATTACAACTATATAGCTAGTAGTCTGCCTCTAAAATCCTTGTTTGAGCAAAGTGATTAAATTGTTAAATAAAATCTGTATATTACAATTATTTCTGTGCTCCCTTAAGAGTGGAAAAATAGGGATTGTGTCTACTGACATTTACATTTGAAACCTGTAGGACAGTCCCTACCTAACAAATGTGTCTTTCCCACCACCACCCCCCCCTCCCATTTTTGGCACCTTCTTTACCAGCTTCACCTATACTATGGAGGCTAGCTATTATGTCCTCCAAGAAGCCTTTCCTGCTTCATGCCATTCCCTCTTTGCTTTTAAAGAAGCCAGTATCTCTCTACCATCACAAACCTGTATTGTATTGTACCTGCTCTTTACATAGCTCCCCTCTCAGTCTCCGTACTTGAAGGTGAGAAAGGTGATAAACTCATCTCCATGTTTTCAGCATCTACTTCATTGCCTGGTAAATGGGCACTGTTGAAAGTTGGAACTAGATTCAGGTTAATATCACAGTCATGCTGTGATCTTACCTTGCAGGTCATATGAACAGATTTGCCTCAGACTATATTCAGTCTAAAAGACTGGCACAAGTGCCAATCACAGTAACCACCATCACTCTCTCTACCTCCTTAAAACAACTCTGAGAGTAATGAGAACAACTGTTCTTTTCCCCAGAAGTGCACCCACACAATCCCACCAGAGGCAGAGAAAAGAGAAGCAGGCAATATTGCCTTCTGTGGGCATTTCTGGTGATCTTCCTGAAGGCCACCCTGCCTTGGGACAGATAACTGTTACTTTCTTGACTGTCAATAAACTACTTTTGCACATAGTGTATACAAATGGCGTGTATGTACTGAATCCATCTCAGCCCTTTCTCTACCACCATGTGGTCTGGAGTGAGTCAACTTCGGGGTCCTTAAGTCTTCACCGAAAAATGGGAGGCAATGCCTACTTACGGTTTTGAAAACAGACTCAGAAAATTCATTTGATTCTTTTTTTTCTGTGAAAAGTGTTTAACTCCTCAAAAAAGACACTACTAAGATACCTTTTTCCAATTATTAAGAATATGATTCCAGACACACATATATATAATTGTAAGAAAGCTTTCATCAAAATAACTTGTGAGGACGTAATAGGCTTATGAACTGATACATGCTGCGTTATGATATTCTGGAGTTACACACACCTGTGGCTTGTACTATTCCAATGTGATTCCTTTCCTCTGGAGTACATACACTACAGTGTGCCGTGTGCCAGGTGTGTGCTGAAGGACCTCTCACATAAGGATTTGTAAACAAATTGTGTGTTAAAGACAATTGCTCTAGGATGTTGAAAAGATTCCAGCTCAAAAATGGGCATGAGCTTTCCCATGGAAGCAACAGCCCCGGATGCTACCGTCTCCTCCATTGGTATTTAAACATACTGCCTTCCCATGTTCCTCTATCTTGTCTAATCTGGTCCAGTCCTAGCAAGCATAACAACATTTTTAAAAATAGCTAGAGATTAAGCAGTCACAGAAGTGAGAGACACTTTTAATTGAAGTGTAGTCATGGTGACCCTAATTAAATTCATAGGTTGCAGACATTCTTACTGGTTAAACCTGTATTTGTAGGAGAGCAGCAGTGTTTTTCTAGAGGTGACTGAAACCAAACCACTAACTCCATGATCACAAGTAAACTATGCCCTCAGATTTGTGATTTCTCACAATCAACACTAAAAGTCATCTTTATGAGTCCAATATTGTTATCAGCTGTCCCTGATTTTGCTAATTTTCTTTGCTTTTCTTCTAGTCAAAGCCATCAAATTTGACAAGACTTTTCAGCATCTAAGAATGTTTTGGTTTTCTGGGGCTTTTTAAACAAGAGAATACCAGCCCCTACTGATTCTTAAAGGAAATAGTTCTATGTGAAAATTTCAACAAAATCAAATCTTTCTTTCCCTTGTAACTTCCTCAAATCCTGACAGAGAATTTAGTTTACTTTAAAAAAAATCTAGAAATATAACGTTTAAATATTCCCAGATTATGAACTTGTCTATAAATTTGCAGAATTATTATGATTATTAATTGTGCTAGTAAACAAAGATTATAAACATTCTTACAAAAGTAATTTTTTTTATTTGTAAAGTCCTGGTTTATTCCCTCCATAGATTACAATAATACTTCTGGGCCTTCAAGAGGAAAACAGGGGTGCCTGGGTGGCTCAGTGGGTTGGGCACTGACTTCGGCTGGGGTCCTGATCTCACAGTTTGTGAGTCTGAGGCCCACATCAGGCTCTGTGCTGACAGCTCAGAGCCTGGAGCCTGCTTTGGATTCTGTGTCTCCCTCTCTCTGCCCCTCCCCCGCTCACGCTCTGTCTCTCAAAAATAAATGTAAAAAAAAAAGCTTAAAAAAAAGAGGAAAACAGATATAATCATCTCAAATATCAAGAATTCAGCAGGAGAACTAGGCTAATTTTATCAGTCTTATCCATACCAGCTCCTTGATACATTTCTAATACAGACAAAAATTTAAAAAGATATAAATAGCATATATATATATATATATATAAAATAAATACTATTGTCATTTTAGGTATAAATTCATATAAAATATTACATAGTAATATGATATTACATCTACATAATTGTACATTTTAATGTATATATTGTATCTATTATTATTTAATATTTCATTTATTAACTTTATTTTCATTTATTTATTACATCGATACAAAGACTTGGGACAAACAACACGTTTTCAGATAAAGATAATATTTTTGATGTGATTTACATTTATATAGAAAAATGATATATGCAGCATAAAGAAAATGTTCTGTATGATGATTTATCACATTTAAGCTCAAACTGTGTGCCTATATATCACTCCATTTTTTTAAATACAGGGTATAGACATATTTTCTTATATATAATATATTTATATGTAAGTATTTTTATAATATATATTTATAAATATTATTTAAAGTCCAAATGTATCTATTAGATATAATGCAAATTTCAACTACACATAAAATCTAACTTTTAAAAAAATAATTACCTTTGATTCTTTTCTATTGCCTCTAATAAGCTTAATGCACCAATATATCATCAGGCAAATAAAAATTCGCCTCATTAAACAAAGTGAATTGTATATGGCCAAAAATTCTTTATATACAATCACTTTTACCTACCAATAATTTCACAAATGCAATTTAATCCATTGAAAGGTAGGGTGAAGTTTCTTTAGCTAGCCAGGATCTTTGGATATTTTTTTCTAGGATTATATTAATTAAAAAGTTAACTGAGATAAGGTCGGAAGTTAGATTCTCCAGTTTCATCAACTTGTAACTATTTTATGTAATCCATGTCACATACTTTATTCTCTATAATTTCAAAGTGATTGAATTCTAGTTTTTACCTTGAACAGTAATCTCTAGAAAGGAAGGTATGTGTGATACACTAACTTGTTTTTGAAATTTAAACTATCAGCCAGTGAGTGATATTTTTTCAGCTGAATGAGAATAATAATAGTATTGTTATAATAAGCAAAACAACAACAAAATACCGGGGGGGGGGGGCCTGAATGGCTCAGTCCATTTAGCAGCCAACTTCAGCTCAAGTCATGACCTTGTGGCTGGTGGGTTGGAGCCCTGTGTCATGCTCTGTGCTGACAGCTCTGAGCCTGGAGCCTACTTCATATTCTGTGTCTCCCTCTCTCTCTCTCCCCCTCCCTCTCAAAAATAAACATTAAAAAATTAAAAAAAAAAAAGATCACCCCACTTTGGTGAAATTTCACATTTAGAGGTGACTGACTTAGATCTTATTTGACAGCTCAGAACTTTTGGATTTGCAAGAATTTCACCACTGGAGATTGTGTGCTATTTTTATATTAATACAAAAGTAATAATCATTTATTGCCATTCAAGATTTATAATACTTTCTTTGAATTCCCACATTATTACCCATTATATTTCTTGAAGTGAAAATTATTTTTTCTTATACTATTTATGGAGAAACGAAGGTTTTAGGCATTTTGAGAGACTTTAATAATTTTATGTGTTTTTGAGGCATGTTACTTTTTAATGGTTTTAACAGTGTGAATATCTTCAAAGTATTAAAATATGGAAATAGAATAACCCACATCATAAAAGTTTTTCCATGTGTGTTAGAAGCTTGAATAAATTAATACATTTTTTAACCAAATGAGGCTCCAGGAGACTATGAAGCAAAATTTCAGAATCACTGAGTTCCCAAGAGATACAAATCTAAAACATTAATCAAAGAATTAAAAGTACCCAGTGAATTGGTGTTTGGGTTGCTTAGATAGGATAATACTTATGTATAAAAGTTCTTCCTTTTAAATAATAAGCTTAATTAAAAACTTGCCCTTAAAATATAGTATAATATCTGGGAATTTTCTAGTGGAAATGAAAGAAATACCTATGCAACCCAATAAAAATAATGTCTGCCTATAAGTTCTCCCTTTGGGATTTACTGATTTTGCGTAAGTCATTAAGCTTTCTAGTAAAAATTTTTCACCCCTCAAAAGCATAAACTACATTTTCCTATTCACTTCAAAAAAAAAAAAAAGTGAGTTGATTAACTTCAGTTGTTCTGAACAGAATAACAGAAGTTTGTTTTGGGTTCTTGGAAGAAAAATATTGTATTAGAATATGGCCATAAAAGCAGCCCTAATATCAATATATGTTAAAATTAAATTTACAGGTTAAAATACAAGTTTATAATACATATATTTCATTGGCTTGTTCATTTAGACTATTCTGAAATATATGTAAATGTATTAGTATGTGATCTAAAGTAGAGTTTTTCCACATATTAACTATCCTATTCTACACTTTTAGGAAAAATAACACTAAAGAACTATTTAGATAGCAATGACTTCAGTGGGCACTATGAATGTGTGAAGATCTAAATGTAAGGATAGTTTTCTATAAATCTAAATAAACATTCCAATTGTGAATTCATTTTAAACATAAACGGAAAATGGCACATTAGAAAATTCTTCTCATTTGTATGTTTATTTTGTTCTATCTATGTACAAAATCACCAATTGTGGCCAAAAATATGTTTATAAGCTTTTATCTCTATTGTGGTGTATAATGATAGAATAGTGCTAGTAAACCAAACAACTGAAGTGCCATAATCTATGAATATTCATGTACTTTCATACATTTGTATGTATATTTCAATCTGGAAATTTAAAAAATTTTGTTTCTGGAAAAGGTTGCCAATAATTCTGCAACACCCCTTAGCAAAGTATACACAATTGAAATGAATATATGCCACTTGTATTATAACTATATGTATTTAATCAACCTTAAAAATCTAAAACTGCAAATTTTGACAGCCTTACATACATTATATAATAAATACTAATCATAGGAGAAATTGTGATACCAAAAAAATACCTAGCTGTTTTTAAGGACCTTTTATTTCCTAGTCAAAAGATTGTTACTGAGTACTTCCTTTAACTGAACCTCAATGTCAAACAATTACACTTAATCTGTTTAAATATACACATAGACGTTGCTACAAAAGGCCATATTTCATTCTTTCTCATTGCCAAGTAGTATTCCATTGTGTATATAAACCACAATTTCTTTATCCATTCGTCAGTTGATGGACATTTAGGCTCTTTCCATAATGTGGCTATTGTTGAAAGTGCTGCTATAAACATTTTGGTACAAGTTCCCCTATGCATCAGCACTCCTGTACCCCTTGGGTAAATTCCTAGCAGTGCTATTGCTGGGTCATAGGGTAGATCTATTTTTAATTTTTTGAGGAACCTCCATACTGTTTTCCAGAGCAGCTGCACCAGTTTGCATTCCCACCAACAGTGCAAGAGGGTTCCCGTTTCTCCACATCCTCGCCAGCATCTATAGTCTCCTGATTTGTTCATTTTGGCCACTCTGACTGGCGTGAGGTGATACCTGAGTGTGGTTTTGATTTGTATTTCCCTGATGAGGAGCGACGTTGAGCATCTTTTCATGTGCCTGTTGGCCATCTGGATGTCTTCTTTAGAGAATTCATGTTTTCTACCCATTCTTCACGGGATTATCTGTTTTTCGGATGTGGAGTTTGGTGAGTTCTTTATAGATTTTGGATACTGGCCCTTTATCCAATATGTCATTTGCAAATATCTTTTCCCATTCTGTTGGTTGTTTCCTTTGCAGTGCAGAAGTTTTTATCTTCATGAGGTCCCAATAATTCATTTTTCCTTTTAATTACCTTGCCATTGGAGATGTCTCAAGTAAGAAATTGCTGTGGCTGAGGTCAGAGAGGTTTTTTTCCTGCTTTCTCCTCTAGGGCTTTGATGGTTTCTTGTCTCATATTCAGGTCCTTTATCCATTTTGAGTTTATTTTTGTGAATGGTGTAAGAAAGTGGTATGGCCTTTTGTAGTAACATGGATGGAACTGGAGAGCGTTACGCTAAGTGAAATAAGTCATACAGAGAAAGACAGATACCATATGTTTTCACTCTTATGTGGATCCTGAGAAACTTAACAGAAGACAATGGGGAAGGGGAAGGGAAAAAAAAAAAAGATTAGAGAGGGAGGGAGCCAAAACATAGAGACTCTTAAAATCTGAGAACAAACTGAGGGTTGATGGGGGGTGGGAGGAAGGGGAGGGTGGGTGATGGGTATTGAGGAGGGCACCTGTTGGGATGAGCACTGAGTGTTGTATGGAAACCAATTTGACAATAAATTTCATATTAAAAAAAACATATATATAGAACAGATTAGAAAAATCCAAAAGAATGGTTTATTCTCAGATATTCTTTAATGGTGTCAAATTCAGTGCAATACCAAAAATGCAACTTTATACGAGGTTAGCTTAATATTAAAATGTTGCTGATTTTTAGTAACAACTGTGAATGTAAACTGTACTATCTGGTTTAAACTACAACGCAAAATTATTCCAAATATTATGAAATGTACACACAAAGGAAAGTTGTGTCTTCTATTTCTAATGAAGTGGTTAGTTGAGACAACTATTTAGATAATTCAAACGTAATTACCTGTATATTTTAAGTAAAGCTATTTTAAGGCTTTATTTTCCCTTTTCAACTTGTAGGTACAGACATCAGTTAGAAATTATGAGTACCAGCATTATGTACCCAAACAGGTTGGAACTAAGAATCTCATAGTTGAACATTAGAGCTTAAATATCAAAATCAGAGCAGAAATCCTTGATGGGGTGCAGCCAATCAACCTTTAGGACATAAAATCATTTAGGAAACTGAGCTTCTATCCATACCAGAGAGACATATGTCAATCATTTGGTCAAATTTTTTTACAAAATAAATAAATAACACCAAGCACTGAAACATATACGAATATTACCAAGCCTAAATTGTTATTGGTAGTGGCAGTGTTCTATGTGTCTTAATTTTTCTCCAGATCAGCAACTATAAAATTTTCCTTTCCAAACAGGATTGAAATGCAGCATGAATAAATGGCTACAATGTATTTTTGTCTTGTTTTAATTCTCTCAGGTTATGTCTACAATAGTCAGCATCAAACGCTAAAGCTAAGAACTTATGTTTCAAAGAAAAGATTCTGGAATTCTGAATACCATGTTCCATTTCTCCTACACTTAAGAAGCGAAATATGATGGGAGATAAAAGCAATGCTTAGAAAGATAGAGGAATAAGCAGTAGTTTGATTTGCAGCCAATGACTAGTTACTAGTCATGTAAAATGGAAAAACCATTTCCACATTTTCCTTCGTTTTCATGTCTGGAAAAAGAACAATAATAATATTTTTTATTGGGAATTTTTTGAGAATTGAGAGGAAATGTGTAAAATTGCTTGGCATACCAAATTAAATTTAAAACTTGTATGGTGCATGATCTTAAAATGGGATTCCCAAGCTTTCTGTAGAACAATTTATATAACAAAAGGACTGTACACACCACAGTCTCTCTTACTCATTTTCTCTTTCTGACTAGACAATTTCGATGAAATATTAAAATTGTCACAAAGTAAAGGTATTTGGCAGATGTACATCTATAGTGACCTTGTCACCTGCTAAATTTTAATAAACTTTTTCCAGGACTCAGTTGTCGCTAAGCTTAGTTTTATGTGTATTTGGAATACTAGTAGGTGAGTGACAAACGCTGTACAACTATACAACACATGTGGGTAACACAAAATCTCAAATCGTCTTGGTATTTAGAATCGTGGAGAAAATAATAGGTGACCAATGCATATCAGTAAATCCTATTGCATAAATGATCAGCATCATTACTATCAGAATCTTTTCATCACTCACAACTAGAAGTTTCATTTAATTGAAAGACTTTTATGACCAGCTCTGTAGAATTTTCCCTCAAAACTCTCAGTAGGTAAGCACATATACTTCCACTGTGTAAAAGAGATCTTTTAGGTAGATGTTTCTCCCGTTTATACCTTTGATTTATATTCCAGCATCTCTCCCATCCCCTAGTCTCATATTTCTAATAGCCTGATATACATTCTCCCCTGTGATATATAACTTTAAAAAAGAATTGGGGATGAAAAAAAAAAAGAAATAGAATGAAAGAAGCAATCTTGGGGGGAGAGCAAGCAAAGCCAGGTCTTCAAAATATATGTATCTGTTAGGAAGAGAGAGCTGGGTATTGTAGAAGAGAGCACAACAGAATTAGGTTGATGTGATCTGAATGTTTTTGCTCCTCTGGCATGAGGCCATCATGAGTTCTAATACTGTTTGAATGAGACCATTCTCTAGGTTTACATTTGGGAGTTTCTCATCAAAACTAAGCAAAAGCTTCATCAAAAAAAAAAAGCTTGGGGCGCCTGGGTGGCGCAGTCGGTTAAGCGTCCGACTTCAGCCAGGTCACGATCTCGCGGTCCGGGAGTTCGAGCCCCGCGTCGGGCTCTGGGCTGATGGCTCGGAGCCTGGAGCCTGTTTCCGATTCTGTGTCTCCCTCTCTCTCTGCCCCTCGCCCATTCATGCTCTGTCTCTCTCTGTCCCAAAAATAAATAAACGTTGAAAAAAAAAATTTTTTAAAAAAATAAAAAAAAAAAAGCTTATGCACAGTTAAGGAAACAGTCAACAAAACTAAAAGGCAACCTGTGGAATGGAAGAAGATATTTGCAAATGACATATCTGATAAAGGGTTAGAATCCAAAATATATACAGAATTTATAAAACAACACCCCAAAAACAAAAAATCCAATTTAAAAATGGGCAGAAGACATGAATACATATTTCTCCAAAGAAGACACCCAGATGGCCAACATCACTCATCATCAGGGAAATACAAATCAAAACTACAATGAGACATCACCCCACACCTATCAGAATGGCTGAAATCAACAACACAAGAAATGACAGGTGTTGGTGAGGATGTGGAGAAAGGGGTACCCTCCTGCACTGTTGGTGGGAATGCAAACTGGTGCAGCCACTCTGGAAAATAGTATGGGGTTTTCTCAAGAAGTTAAAAACAGAACTATCCTACAATCTACCAATTGTACTACTAAGTATTTACCCAAAGAATACAAAAATACTAATTCAAAGGGATACATGCACCCCGATGTTTATAGCAGCATTATCTACAATAGCCAAATTATAGAATCAGCCCAAGTGTCCATCAACTGATGAATGGATAAAGTGGATGTGGTATATAAACACAATGGAATATCACTCAGCCATAGAAAAGAATGAAATCTTGGCCATAGATCGAGCTAGAGAGTTATTATTAAGCTAGGCAAAATAAGTCAGTCAGAGAAACACAAATACATATGATTTCACTCACGTGGAATTTCAGAAACAAAACAAATGAGCAAAGGAGAAAAAGGAGAGAGAGAGAGGCCAACCAAGAAACAGATATTTAATTATAGAGAACAAACTGATGGTTACCAGAATGGAGGTGGGTGGGAGGATGGTTAAATAGGTGATGGGGATTAAGAAGGGCACTTGTGAAGTATTATACGGAAGTCTTGAATTGCTGTATTGTATACTTGAAATTAATATTATGCTGTATATCAATGAACTGGAATTTGAATAAAAACTTTAAGAAAAAAGCTAATAAAAAAGTTTAAATTCACCAAGTCCAAAATCAGGTTCATCGTAGCTACCTCAATTTCCACAAACTGACAAGTTAGCAACCCCCTATTTCCATCAGTGATGTGCATATTTCATTCTCAACTACATTCAGAATATGAGATCTGTGTTTTACTTCAGTCTTCAACTGTAACCATCCAGCAGCTACAAACCTATATACTCCATTTACTTAACACTGGCTCTAGTATCTAGCTTCATTTTGTATAAAGAACTGAAAAGCTCACAAACCATGCAATCTGAAGCAAAAAACTTAACCTCAATTCATTTATCAGCAAAACTAGGAAGATAATAAATAATACCTATTGGATTCTTATAAGGATCAAATGAGAAAGTGGTGAAAAACACTTTTGTAAACTGCAAAGCTCTATGCATATTCAAAATGTAATTTAGTTGTTTTTCACGGCAAGGGTTTTATGATTTTTTATTGCCTTTACTGCCAACCTAATATGTTTCATTACTATCCCAATAACCTCCTTAACCTCTAAACTAGTTTTTATACTTCTGTGTCTCCCTGATTCCAAATCATTCTGCAAATATTTTCCCATATCTCTCATAGTGCTAGAATGTCCTTGGTTCATTATTCAGTAACAAAATCTCTTAATGACTCCAAAGTTCCAATGGAATTCAGAAAATACTCTCCAGTCTATCAGAAGCCTTCCATCATATGGTCCTGACCTACCTTTGTATATGTATCTGTATTTCCCATTAATTCCCTCTAATACATTATAACATACAATCACAAGTCCAAAACAAAATCCTTTACTTAATGGGTTCACAAAATCCCTTCTTTTAAAATCCTTACTCTCCTTTCAGATAAATCACCTATCATACTTTGTCATGAGCACATCTTGGCACTTCTGCTCGGATATAAACTTGTCTTTCTCTAAAATTTAACAACACATTATACCTTTCTCAAGGAACACGCCCTGCCTAGTATTTTGCTCCTAGAATGGTACTGTACATTCTGCAAGACCATATGGGCTGTGAATCATTTTTTAATTAGCCTGTAGTAACTAGGATAGCAATCTGCACTTTATAGATGCTCAAGAAAGCATTCGTCCTATTTAATTGTGTTGATATTCAGTTCCTAATCTCAGGGGAAAAAATAATGATTTCATAAGTAAGGTTTTTGTAGTTTTAGTTTTTAATTTTCCCATTTCTAACAGATTGAGTGAGTGTCTAAAAATGGTTCTCAACTCAAATCTGAGTTAGGCTGACCTGGGGAGTTTTTTCAAACAATTCATGTTTAGACTGTATCCCAAGCCTACTGAACCAGTATCTGTATCTGGAGTGGTATTATGTTAAGGAAAAGTGCTTCAAGTTGCATCTCCAGCTGCTGCAAATGGTCCACAATGTTTCTGGCAATAAATGAAAAAACACATTTTACTCTTGATTACAGGAAAACTTCAAGGTTTTCTATCTTATAGAATGGAGATGACACTTGAGATCATTATATAGATGTGCAGGATATTCTTCAATATAAGCAAAAAGAAAACCTGTTTCAAAATGAATGAAAAATCTTTTGGGATACACATGATAAAAATACCTGAAGTCACAAATATGTTAATTTTAAAACTTTTTTTAATTTTTATTTATTTTTGAGAGAGAGAAACAGAATGTGAGCAGGGGAGGGGCAGAGAGAGAGGGAGACACAGAATCTGAAGCAGGCTCCATGCTCCGAGCTGTCAGCACAGAGCCTGATGCAGGGCTTGAACCCACAAACGCTGAGATCATGACCTAAGCTGAAGTCAGACACTTAACCAACTGAGCCACCCAAGCGCCCCACAAATATGTTAACTTCGTAGTGAAAAACAATTACCATGAATGGGAAGAAGAGGTAGGGCTTTGTGTTCTTCTTTTGGAAAATTCAACACATTTTTCATGCATGTTATAATATAAATAGGCTGTATTTTTGCAGACTAAAATTACAAATTGCAAAATAGTCTGAAGGATGGCATGAGATGATAATAAAAGTGACAAAAAGAAACAATGTTGTGTTGCTTCAGAGCTGAATGACTGAATATCTTGTCTATACAAGTGTCCATCAATTGAAATGGTATTTAAAACTCTGCTTCCTTTCATTAGGAGACTGTTCTTTGGCTAAAAGCATCTATATA
The DNA here is from genome assembly GCF_007474595.2 of Lynx canadensis. Taxonomy (NCBI): domain Eukaryota; kingdom Metazoa; phylum Chordata; class Mammalia; order Carnivora; family Felidae; genus Lynx; species Lynx canadensis. The sequence goes on from NC_044309.1 coordinate 65,935,463, forward strand.
AGAAATTATTCCTGAATGTTTTAAATATAATAGAAACAGAAAGGTTTTAATTTTAAGGACAAAAACTAAGAACCCATGGAGATGCTAACAGGAACCTGAATCACAACCTTCTGAGGTAAAGCAGGTGGCACCTTAATTTTCATGGAGAATAAAGTACAATTAAAGGTTTCCTTTTTGTTATTGCTCAATATTAAAATAGGATCTAGAATTCTACATTTGGAAAATACTGATTGAATTTGCATAGGATTTAGATGGTTTTGTCTCTTCAACTAATAAGAGTGCAATACATATTAATTTAATGAATGAAAAAATTAAGATAAATCACATGTAATATAAACAAATCTCACAAACTTAATGTTGAGGGAAGCCAGACACAAAAGAGTACCTACTACTTAATTCCTTTTGTATAATTCAGAAACAGGCAACACTGAAGTATGTTAACAAAAGTCAGGAAGGTGGTTAACTAGAAGGAGGGGAAATAATGAATGGAAGAGGGAAGAGGAAGGCTTCTGCAGTGCTGGTAAAGCTGTTTCTTTCTTTCTTTTTTAAATTTTTTTTTTTAACATTCATTACTTTTTTAGAGACAAAGTGTGAGTGAGGGAGGGAGACACAGAATCTAAAGCAGGCTCTGAGCTGTCAACACAGAGCCCGATGTGGGGTTGGAACTCAAGGACCGCTAGATGATGACCTGAGCGGAAGTCACTTAACCGACTGAGCCACCCAGGAGCCCCAGTGGTAAAGCTGTTTCTTGATGTGGGTGCTGAATATACTGTATTGAATGCTGTATTCAGATTTGTGAAAACTCATTGAGCTGTATATTTATGATGTGTGCACTTTTCTATACTACATTAACGTTGAATTAAAGTTTATTTTACACCTCCTGCTCTGTGCTGACAGATCAGAGCCTGGAGTCTGCTTTGGATTCTGTGTCTTCCTCTCTCTGCCTCTCCCCTGCTCACACTCTGTCTCTGTCTGTCTCTCAAAAAATAAATAAATAAAATAAAATGTTAAAAAGTTTATTTTAAAAAAGGACCCTTTAGCTCCATCTCTTATTATGTTTGGAAAGACCTTCCAAATTCAGAGATTACTTTGTAGTCTTCTATTTTCTTTTCTTTGTGTTTTATTCTTTTCATTTATGTGGCTATTTTTTGGTCAATGGTATGAGTTTTAATTAATTCTTAATTAAACTTAAATCTTACACATAAATTATTTCAAATCATGTAAAATGCTCAATTGGTTATTTTCCAATTTGTCATTCTTCCTATTCTCATTCTAAATTAAAACTTGACTGGCCTTGAAAACACAGGCTTCTTTCCCAGCAGGTCTGAACCTGACTTATTGTAGAATATTGGGTCCTGAGAGTTATAGATCTTACTACTAAATCATGTTGATAAGCCAAAGTAAAAAGTAACATTTTCAGGTAATTTGAGTTCTTTTCCTGTGATGTAGGGGAGCGACATTTACCACTCCAAAATGTGTCTCTTTAAAGTTTTGTCCATGTAAGTAATCTCTACACCCAAAATGGGCTCAAATTTACAACCCCAAGATCAAGAGTCGTATGCTCCTCTAACTGAGCCAGCCAACCTCCCCCAAAATGTGCCTCTTTTGCATGTGGATTATTTTATGCTGATTATTTTTAAGAAACAGAAGGCTTGGAAGAACCTTTGACCTTCCACCTAATTGCCTAACAGAATTTAGATAAAGGACCAACTCCAGGAAGGGAACTATCACCATAGATTACTATACTATGAACTAGGTATAGTAAGCAGGGAGGTAAACCCCCTATAAAACTCCTATGGTGAACAGACCTATCGAAGTCTGTTTGTCAAAATTCCTCCTGTGTCCCAATTATTTCTGTAGGGCCCAGCAAACATTTCTTACCAAACACTTATTCTTTTTTTTATCTTCCTGTGAATAAATCTTCTTTCCCTTTGAAGTCCCAGACCTCTACCCATTTCTCCTTAACTCTGAATGGGATATAAGCCTCAATTGCCTAGCTGCCTCTGGCCCTTATAGTCTTTATGGCACTCCCATATATATGTAATTAAGTTTGATTTTCTCTTGTTAATCTGTCTTATGCCAATTTAAATCTTAGACCAGCTGAAAGATTCTTGAAGGATAAAGGAAAATTTTTCCTTCCCAACAATGTCAATGAGTTAATCCTAATTCAGCAATTGTGGCATTGAGATACAAAATCACTTGTTTTGAAAACACAGACTTGTAACCCACATCTTTTCTGACACACATTTATAAAACCTCAGCTCCACCCATTTTCCCTCTTTCCAGAGTTTGCCAGAATGTTCTGTGCTATTCTCAACAGTTCTCTACAAATTCCCGTTCTTCTTTTTCTAGAACTATATAAATCCTATGACTAAAAATTCTGTTTCTCCACTACTATGATTCAGGATTTCTTTTGTTCTAATTCCTTTTCTCTTTCCCTAAACTGCACTGTAAAAACTTTTTCTACTGTACTGTTGCTTTCTTTACTATTCTTTCAGTATCCATAGACTTAAAAACAAATTATTCCCATCACAATGTTCAATTATGATACTGTTGCCAAAATAAATACCAATTTTAGCCTTGTAACAAATATTTACACTCTTTTCATAAATATCCACATTTATTTCACCTTTTAACCTTGTGGAAACTAAAAAATTATAGAACTATATAGGAAAATCATGAATTCACATTAATTACAATAATGGCATGATTTCATTACTTATTTCTTAGATATGCTGGACTTGGCAAATGACTGGAAATGGTAGCTGAGAGCAAGGGAGGAGTCAATATCATGTTTCAAGTCTGCAAGCCTGGGATTATGATAATGTCTGGAGATGACACTCGAGAGTGAAATCCAGTAGAGTCCAAGTAAATGTAAAAATATAAAAACATTTGTCTACTTACCCACTGTTCAGAGTGAGTCTACTCTAAACCTCTTTGTCTACTCTTCACAATTCAATCTCTTATGAGCCTTTCCTACTACTCCAGTTTCCAAGGACCTTCCCTAAGGCTCCCCAGGTCACCCTATAATCCAACAATTAAACAGTTGACCCTGGCAAAGAAAAGGGTTTCCAGGGACCTATTTTAATTGCACAGCTGTCATCTATTTTGATGGTTGATAAACATTTTGAATATCACCCCTGGTAATCTCACAATAAAATAAAACCTATGAGAGGAAAGGCAGATTTAGCGGTGAAGTTGAAGATTAATTCACATTGGACATAATTAAATAGACTCAGTTTCTTTGTTAAATAAAAAAAAAATCGAAGGTGTCTACAAATAGTTTTTAAAAAGTGAGAAAATGACAGCTGAATTAATTACTGCCTGAAGTTTCAACTAAAGAGATATAATCGCTAACATCATTCAAGATAATTTCATAATTTCAAGTAAAGGGCAGAAATGAGAAGATAAATAACCATCACTGATAGAGGATTGTGTGTTTATCAGAAAGACAACAGTTATTTCAAATACTCTCTTCTGTAACATTGAAATAACACAAGAAGCTACTCCATTAAAGACACTGTAACTTACATTGTGGGAAACAGTAAGACAAAATACAGTTCTTAACCTCAGGGAGTTTACAATTTAATATGACAGCTAAAGCAGAAACAAAATTTCAGCATAAATCATAATATGCTAGATATGCTAATTAGCATTCCTAAATGGTAAACACAATACACAAAAGAGAGGGATTAAATGAATTTACATGTATAGGAAAAGCTTTCAGACAATTTGAGACTATTTAACTTGGGTTGAGGGGCATCTGGGTAGCTCAGTCAGTCAAGCATCTGACTTAGGCTCAGGTCATGATCTCAGCGTTCATGGGTTGGAACCCCACGATGGGCTCTGTGCTGACAGCTCAGAGCCTGGAACCTGCTTCAGAGTCTTTGTCTCCCTCTCTCTCTGCCCCTCCCCTGCTCATGCTCTGTCTCTCCTTCAAAATTAAATGAACATTTAAAAAAATTTTTTTTTTAATTTAAATTGGACCAGAACAGAAAACCAACAGGCAAAAATTAACACAGAAATGGAAGGACATACAAAACACATTAAAGAAAATTAAAATATTCTTGTATAAAGATTAGAATTGTGTATTTTCACTAGCCTGACAAATTGTTAAGCACATAATAAATGCTCAATAACAATTTCTTCCAAAATTAGTTAATAGAATTTCTATTAGGACATAGAGACATACAAAAATGATTACCACCTTAGATATCATCATATACATAATTAAATCAGTCTTTAATGAGGGTAAGAATTATAGATTGGAGGGAAAAGGGGACAAAACCCCACAAACTATATGTGAGGAAAATCATTACCTAAATTCGTAGGAGGTGGAGGAACAAACGGTATGGCAGTAAACAACACGTAGATTATGAAATTCCATTTATCTACATTTTTAAAAAGTCTCCAAGGAGTGGAGGTGGTGGAACAAGAAAAGAAAAGTGAATACACATTTAGGACATTCAGGGTTAACTGCAAGCAATCAGACAGCTATTGTTAGGGAAAGTTTAATTAGAGTAAGTGAGAAGATTTTAAATAAATGAAAAAACTACAAAAGGTTTGCACGTGCTTCTCCTAAATGAGTTATAAATGCCTCAGACAACTTACAAGTAAATTCTTGAGTGGGGCACTGGACCGAGAATGACTGTTATTTGACACCACGATGATGCATAATTGCAGAACTAAAACATCAAGTGTGTTTATCAACTATCTTCAAAGGGAACAGACTAGAAAATGATAGATAGCACTTACATGGTATTTCCCAGATAAATGAAGTTTGCACTTATTCTAAGTGTCACTATTTAAAACGACTACATTAGACACCATGCAGAGTGCTAATAAAACCTTTACTCTCCTTGTTCAGCACATTTCAAGAGTCAAATTTTATGACTGGCAGCTCACTAGTTCAGCCTTTTCATGAAGTCATCTTCGAGAGATAGCGATCTACTCGGTGGCCCATTTACAATCAGTCCCACATCAGAGCCACGAGGTTTTAACGCAGAGCTGTTCTGTGAACGCTCCCTGAATTTTAAACGAGCCACAAAGTCAGCTGAAGCTACTTCAAGCAATTGAAGCTTTTCAAAGATACTACCACTGATTGCTTTGTAACCCAGACAAGTCAGTTTCTCAGCACTTCAGCTTTTCAATTGTTAAAATGAGGTTTTAAATATTCTTCCTTCACATCACTTGACGAAATGGTGGGGATTATGGAGACGATTTTCGTAAAGTGGTTTTAACTTGTTGAAAATTGGTACATTTACACTGATTATTCATACTAAGGTCAAGCAATGTCTCTGCACTCAGACCACTGCCAAGGTGTTTAAATAGAAAAGGACAAGTGACTATATTTCTTCTGTTGCAAATTAGCTCAGGCTACCCATTTTAATGTCAACTGGTTACTTGCGCAACAGCATTGCCACATTTTTGTAGGCATCAGGGTGCACGAGATGTTTGTTACAGAATTAATCTCAAGTTGATGAATTACGTTAAACATACCATTAGATTTCTGACCCCAAATCACACCACTTCGTGAAGTTCCTAATCTGCGAATACAATTATCACCTCAATTATCTGAAGCACCCTAGCTAGTAAAACAAAACGTGATTGTAAGCAAGTAACACCGTCAAGCATTGTTCACTTAAATTCTTGACTGAAATATTCTCTCTGAACTGACAGATCAGGTTACTTTATGGGTTACCTATGGTTAAATTCATACACAAAATAATATAGATATCTGAACCGTTTTCCCCCACTTTGTAAGGGGACACTCAAAACTATGACATACAGACAAATAAAACTGATTTAAAAATAAAACAAAGAGCTGATATAAAGTTACTTAAGATGTATATTATATGGGTTTAATTAAACTTTACATGGTGCTATCCGGTATGACAGTTGCCAACCAGATGTTGCAATAGGGCACTTGGAATATAGTCAGTCTGAATGAGGTATGCTGCAAGCGTCAATAACATACCGGATTTCAAAGACTTAGTATAAAAAATGTAAAATGTCTCATTACTAATTATATTGATATTGATTCTATATTAAAATAATATTTTGCATATATAGAATTAAATAAAATATATTATTACATCATTTTCATTGGTTTATTTTTAGTTTTCAATGTTGCTACTAGAGAATTTTAAATTACATATGTGATTTGCATTATATTTATACGGAACAATGCTGATATAGCTGTCAAAAACAGGTGAGAGGAATCCACTGAGTAAATAATCTTTTTTCTAAATAGAGGAAACAAAAGTTCTCAACCTAGTACAGAATTTAAAAATTGATACATGTACATGATTCGTGACAAATACTAAAGACAACAGGAAACAGTTTCTGCTGATAATTACATTGTATCACGAAATATAATGAATGTCAAATCATGTTCACCCTGATTTCAGGAAAGAACATCTACATTGGGAAATTATGTCAGATAAACAAAATGTGTGTAGAAAGTATAATAACCATGTTATCATAAGCATATGTAACCACAAGCTGGAATATCAACTTGTAGAACAATCTACACAGTGACTACTACACATTATAAAACTAGTATCTGGATTCTATGGCTTTTAGGCATTATTGTTATTAGAGACTAATGTGCCTTTCAAATTTCATCAATCATATTTATTTAGAAGAAACACTTATCAAAAATTATTTAATTATTTTAATTTTGCTTTTTATATGTCATTCTCAAACATCATTTTGCTAACACTGAAAAGCTAATTACTATACCCGGGTCATAGAAAATTATGCACTGAAGTTTCTTAGATTAAAATATGGATCTATATTCTGGATTAAAGAAAGAGCATTTTGACCCGTTAAAAAATTATTAAACCAGTTATAAAATTATAATACACTCCTGCAATTATTCTGCTAATCATATAATTCATTTCCAAGGAATGTTCAAAGTTCCCCCTAACAATCCTTCCCCTGCCACCTTCATCCCCTTTTTATTGTCAGACAGTCTTACTCCTGAGAGTTCTTTTGAACATGTTGTTAATGATGGTATATGGAGGTGGAATTTAAAATTAAATCAACATGGGATCCACTACCACCAATAGGTGAAGATCCAATGACAAGATGAGTTCATCAAATTTCAACACCTAAATGTTTTCTTTCCATCTAAATTCATGTCTCAAAAGTAAATCATTGTATATCAACAAAAAAAACAAAACCCTAATCTAATGACCCAAATGCTTCACTTCCTTTAACTACATTCTATAATCCCCCCATCTTTCTATTTCTACTCTCCCTCATGCGCTTGTTCTCACTCAAGCTCTTATTCTCATAATCTAAGACAGCTCATTTATACAATTGGATAGCTATCAAGATTCTTTCAAAATCTGAAATACTCATTTACCTCTCCTAACTTCCTGTTACATAAGACTTGCTACCTAGGAATGCTTCATCCACCTCTCTGAGTAATATAAAATGTTAGGTAATGGCATACTTATGTTAAAACATTTCTTAAATAGTACTTGCATTCTTCTTCATTACAACATTATCAATTGCCAAAGAATCATAGAGTAAGACCAATGTCCAGGTTGAAGGCTTTTATTTATATGCCACAATTTATAATTATAATGTTAGAGAAATACAGTGTATTATTTATGAGTGAACTGTTGGACGAAGAACACTGCCAGGGTTCAAGTCCTGGCTCCACCATTTGTTACTTGTGTGACCTAGGCACATTACTTCTTTGCCTTGATTTTTTTTATCTGTAAAATAGTATTAATACACTACCTATCTCTTACTGTGAAAATTAAATAAGGAATAACATGAAAAATGCTGAGAGAATACCTGGCATATTAAAAATATTCAATAAATCATATGCTCAAAACTCCAATATCAAAAAAGAAAGAAAAATGATAATTAAATTCCAAGGTAATTCCGATCTCCAAAACTATTAAAAATTTTTGTGGCTCAGAAGTAGACTGGAAGACAGAAGGAGAGTCATAAAATCTCACTTTTCAAAGCAGGACAATAAAACATCTACAATGTCTGCAAATTTTAGATTAAAGGTCATAGATGCAAATGAAATCTGAATTTATACACTTCATTTCAAAGTGTTCAAATTAAAATTTCCCTAATTTCCTAATAGAGAAAGGCCACCATTGTTGCATTCTCAATTAAAATTTAAAACAGGGTATGATATAAAGCATAAAGTCCTGCTTTACTCAGATTGGCATTATTTCTTCTATTTATTCTGAGGTGCAAAACTCATTTTCTCAGTGAATAAAGTTTAATGAAGCAATGGAGCGAGCATATGTCTCTATGAGAAAACAATATTTTCTACTGAGATTTCTCCAGAATTCATGTAGAAATCGATTATCTTTCAGAGTAACTTTAGGGTTGCCTGGGTGGCTCAGTCAGTTAAGCATCCAACTCTGGACTTCGGCTCAGGTCATGATCTTGCAGTTTGTGAGTTCGAGCCTCCCCCCCCCCCCTTTGGGCTCTACGCTGACAGTACAGAGCCTTCTTGGGATTCTCTCTCTCTCCTTCTCTCTCTGCCCCTCCCTCACTTGTGCTCTCTCTCTTTCAAAAATAAATAAATAAACTTAGAAAAGAGTAACTTCAAATGGTGTTAGGATGCTTTAGCACAGTCATGCTTGAGATACCACTTGAAGAATGAAACCAATTATTTGGTGAGAGCTGAAGTGTGGGATAGTATCTTCACCTCTCTCTCCATCCCCCCTTATCAGTCCACAAAAAGGAGAAAATACTAGTTGGGCCAAATTCCACGTCACCAATTGGACCATGTATGCAAATGAATGGATGGGGGTGGGGGAGAGGGGAAAATGGGTGATGGGCAATGAGGAGGGCACTTGTCAGGATGAGCACTGGGTGTTGTATGGAAGCCAATTCGATAATAAATTATATTTAAAAAAAAAAAGGAATGACCTAGGGCAAAGTGAGATGTGAGCATTTCTGGGTCCCTTGGCTTAACATCATTTAAAACCACATCAGTATTGGGGCACCTGGGTGGCTGGGTCAGTTAAGCATCTGACTTTGGCTCAGAACATGATCTGAGTTTGTGGGTTCGAGCCCCATGTCAGGCTCTGTGCTGACAGCTCAGAGCCTGGAGCCTGCTTCAAATTCTGTGTCTCCCTCTCTCTCTGCCCCTCCCTCACTCTCACGCTCTGTCTCTCAAAAATGAATAAATGTTAAAAAAATAGTTTTTAAAAACACCTCAGTATCAATCCTACTTAAAACAGTAGAAACAGTGGAAAAATAAAGAAGAAAGAGAAAAAAGTAGTGTGTAACTTCTCTGTTAGTATTTAACATGTACTGTGATATGCAGAGGAAAACCATGATTTTGGAGCTCTGAACATTGGCAATCACCAGACATAATTCTAGAGTTTTGTTTTGTTTTTTGTTTGTGAGGTATGTGCCTTTTTTAGGGGGTTAAGGGTACTCAAGTGTTCCCATGGATGACAGGGCATAAAAAGTTATAGGAATCTTCAGGGAAATTATGAGGCACAGACATTTGAGAATCACTACTATGCAGCTATATAAGACATCTGTAAGTTTTCCAATGAAAAATCAAGTCCCAGTTGAAAATCTGCAATGTACTAAAAATGAGGAAGACCTCTATTTTATTCTCCAAATTGAAAAATTACACTAATGCTTAAAATCCCATGTAAGCACCTCAGTAACATTCGGCAACATCACACAATCTGCAATCTGAAGATTAAAATTAAAACAGATGGTCATATTGATATATTTTTAAAGAAAACTAATTTCAAGAGCAAGAATAAAAGAAGAGATTGTCTTACCTCCCATCTCGATCCCAGTCATACACCTCTACTTTGATTGTTCTGTCCATGAGGAAAACATACACATAAAGTTACTTAGTAAGATTAAAATAACATGACTGAGCATTAAAAAATAAGTTGCAGGGGCGCCTGGGTGGCGCAGTCGGTTAAGCGTCCGACTTCAGCCAGGTCACGATCTCGCGGTCCGTGAGTTCGAGCCCCGCGTCAGGCTCTGGGCTGATGGCTCAGAGCCTGGAGCCTGTTTCCGATTCTGTGTCTCCCTCTCTCTCTGCCCCTCCCCCATTCATGCTCTGTCTCTCTCTGTCCCAAAAATAAATAAACGTTGAAAAAAAAATTAAAAAAAAAAATAAAAAAATAAAAAATAAGTTGCAGATTTTCTTAGATGAAATAATGTAGGTTTCATAAAATAGTTTGAAGTTGATTTTGTTGATTTTATTACTATATTTTGATTTATATCTTAAAATGGGTTTTTCAAATCTTATTGATTCTTCAAAGGCATAGGGAAAGTATATGGGAGGAGCAGGCGGAATTTGACATAGCTCCTCAATGAGAAGGTCTGCAACTACTTTCCTACTCTTGAAAACCATTGTGTTAGAGCAGGATTTCTCGATTTTAGCATGAATCACAATCACATGGAAAGCTTCTCACACCTTGAATTGTTGGACTTCATGCCCAGAGTTCCCAGTTCAGTGGGCTTGAGTTGGGGCCTAAGAATTTGAATTTCTACCAAGTTAAACCAGGTGATGCTGATGCTGCTCATCAAGAACCACACTGCAAGAACCACTTTCTTACAAAATGAGTTCAGTTAGATAAAGTTATGATCCTGTTAAATGAATAAAAATGACATTCAACTTCAATTTTCAAGGAAATTTAATGACATGCTGCTAATCAATAGTTCCTTCTACACTAGTTAATAGAATAAATTTGCATTTTTCTAATACTCAAGTAACAAGATAAATAAAATAGCAAAGATATTGGGTTTTTACTTTCTATTTGTTTGCTTTTCCTTTGGGGGTAAGGGCTTTAATTATAAACCTCATAATCAACTTCTATTTGAAAAAGAAAAAAAAAACTTTAATGTCAAGAAATCTTAAGGTATATTGTGGGAGGATCTTCAGGGTCACCTCACCCAGTTACTTGTAAAACACCAGAATCTCCCTCTCCTCCATCTATATAACTTTTATGATTCAACATCCATGAGAACAGTGATGCCAAATAGCATTTTCCATAGGAGACTCTTAAATATGGAGAACTGGAGGGGCTGTGGGAGGGGGGATGGGCTAAATGGGTAAGGGGCATCAAGGAATCTACTTCTGAAATCATTGCTGCACCAAATGCTAACTAACTTGGATGTAAGTTAAATAATAATAATAATAGCATTTTCAAGAACGCCTCAGAGTTGATAATATACGTAGTCATAGTCTTCTACATTTACTTATTCCACTCCAGAAAGATAATGCCAAATTAAAGCATTGAGGCAATGAAAATTCTACAGTGACTTTTGAATAATATGTCAAAACAAACTAAAATTTAATGTATTTTTAGCATTTTGCATACTTCTGGCCTTGGAAAATCAATCAGTTTAACCAAACTTTAGTCAAATTATCCCTCTTCCCCAAATTATCACGAATAAAAAAAAAAGCTATTCAAAAATTCTGAATACATCGTCTGTTGGTAAATACACATTTACATAGGTAAAGAAGCACCCTAAATTTTTTAAATTTGGCTTAGATTATCAGATACAAAATCTATAGTAAATATTCAAAACTCTCAGAAAAGTCGTCATTTATTTTACCTGTCATAATCACCATTACATAATGCTCTGACTGAGATCTTGAATGCTTGCCATACAGGATTTAGAGTGTTTTTGACAACTTCTGTTTTATGGCAAATTGTAAAACTGTAAAAAAAAAAGTTTTCAGTTATTTTTATAATTCAGTTATTATATACGGCTTAAGTAGTAATAATTCTTTTTCTTTCTTGTGTAGAACAAATGTTGTCAGTCGCTCTGTGGCTGGTATACCATTTAGCAAGAAGAGATTTGTTTTAAAACTTTAACGATAAGCTCACTACAACACAAAGCAATGAGATTCTGCAATAAGTTTGTGAAAGACAATCTTCTGCACATTCAATAAATTCTAAAGTTGCTTTGTAAATAATCTCTATAAAAATTGTGATGACAAATCAAACAGTGAAAAATATCTATGTATGCCCAACAAGATTAGCTTGTTATAGTGCTGAGAAGAAAAACCTGGTTGGGTGGGTTGAAGACAGAAAAGAGAAACAGAAACAGAGTGTGGAAACAATATGTTTGGAGAGTTTAACTGTAAAGAGAAATTGGGGGTAGCTTCAGGGGATAGATTAGTCCCTAGAAAGTTTGTGGTTTTCATTACTTTAAATTTTTCTCTCCAAGATGGAAGAAAAAACAGCAAGGTTGTATACTGAAGGAGAAGTCCCAGTAGATAGGGAAGCAATTTATGATGCATACGAGAGAGGGGAGAAAGGCTACAGCAATGTCCTTAAATAGATGAAAGTGGATGGGATCCAGGGCATCAATGCAGAAGTTGGCCTTGGGACCTCAGATAGTCATTCTCTAGGAACATTCAAGAAGGCAGAGTGCACCGGAGATGCTGTGATGGGATCATGAGAAAATTCTCCAACTGTCTCCATTTTCTTATGAAATAGGAGGCATGATCATCAGCAAAGAAGAAAGTGAGCAGATGTGCTCAAGTGTCTGGGAGAGAGGGAAAGTTGGTGGATTAAGTTAAAAAGTAGGATTCTTGAAGAGGCCTAAGGGCCCCACTTAAGGTAAACATCATGAATTTATAGTGAGACAACCCAGCTTATAGTTCTTTCTTTATCTAAACCATGGGGTCTATATATCTAAAGAGTACACAATAAGAGGTCAAATCTATGTAGCCTTAAAGGTGGTTTTCCGATTCAAATTCCAATGGTGTTTCCACTGAACCATTCAATCTCGATATATCAATTAGGTCCTGGAAATGTTTTTGCCTAACATAAATGTATGCAAAGTTCATGAGGTATGAAATTATCCTGGCCAGAATGATACCCAAACCCAATCCTCAGGAAGACCTTAGTAATGAAGTGTTTCAAACACAGGGACCCCAGTAACAGTCATGAAATGAGAATATGACATAATCACCGTAGTGGACATACTGCACATAACCCCCACAAGAAAATACTCTCATTTCAAAAAAGGCTCTGAGTTGATTTTCCTCCTCTCAGTCAAGAAAAGTCTATTTCTATTAAGAGATCAAATAGAAACATAATCTAAAAGGATCAAGTATTCATTACAAGATTTATGGCATTAGTGCTATCCCCTTTCTGGTAGTACCCTCGCCCATCTAAACAAACTCCTGCCACTAAATTCACAAGCTCAAGAGAACAGGTCTGTGGTTATATGTTCTCAGAGTTGACTCACCCAAAAGCACTTTAGGGGCAAAAGCCATGAAAAGAAGATGGAAGACAGACTGAGAAGATTCAAAAAAGGGTCATTGAGATACCTAAGATGGAAAAAAAAGCAAAGGACATAAGGAAGGAATAGGCAGGAAAAACACAGAAGGAATCAAATGAGAAAAGACAGTACACAAAAATGGTTAAGAAAAATTCATGGGGAGAGAGGCACCTGGGTGGCTCAGTCGGTTAAGCCTCTGACTTCAGCTCAGGTCATGATCTCACAGTTCGTGAGTTCGAGCCCGTGTCGGGCTCTGTGCTGACAGCTCAGAGCCTGGAGCCTGCTTCAGATTCTGTGTCTCCCTTTTTCTCTACCCCTCCCCAGATCACACTATGTCTCTCTCTCCCCAAAATATGTAATTTTGCCCCCAAAATTACATATACAGTTGACCCTTGAATAATTCAGAGGTTAGAGGCATTAACCAACCACAAGTCAAAAATCTGCATGTAACTTTTGACTCCTCCAAAACTGAACTACTAATAATAGTCTACTGTTGATCAGAAGCCTTACCGATAATATAAACAATAAACACATATTTTGTATGTGTATTATATACTGTATTCTTGCAATAAAGTAAGCTAGAGAAAAGAAAACATTACTTGAAAAAAATCATAAGGAAGAGAAAATGCATTTACAGTACTGTACTATATCAAACAAACAAACAAAAATCTGGGGCACCTGGGTGGCTCAATCGGTTGAGCATCTGACTTTGGCTCAAGTCATGATCTCATGATTCGTGATTTTGAGCCCCACATGGAGCTCACTGCTGTCAGTGCAGAGCCTGCTTCTGATCCTCTGTCCCCTCTCTCTGCCCCTCCCCCACTTACTCTCACAACTCACTCTCTCTCTCAAAAAAAAATAAAAACATTGAAAAAACAGTCCACGTTTAAGTGGACCTGTGGAATTTAAACCCATTTTGTACAAAAGTCAACTGTCCTGTTTAGAAACAGGAATCCACCTCCCTTCATAATACATTATTAAAAATCTACAAAGGGACTTTCTCTTCTTGTATCATATTCTTATATATATCAAGTCTTTGGTATGGTGGTAGAGACAGATAGATATCTAGATAGATGATATCTAGATACATGGATGGATAGGTAGATAGAGATAGAGCAACCGCCTGACTACCTTCAAACTAACATGCCCAACAATTTATTAACTTTTTGGTCTTTTTGTTTATGGTTAAATCAGAACTTCTGTTATGTTCATAGTATAACCAGCCATAGTTAAATATGTTGATAACCTTTGCTCTTAAGAAAGTGACTTACTTTATTGATCTATATTTATTGCTACATAAATACATATATCTATATTTATAGCTCTCGCTCTCTCTCTCTCTCTCTCTCTTTCTCTCTCGCTCTCTCTCTCTATATATATATATATATATATATATACCAAATAGGATTATATATACCTTTTACCAAAAAAGCAGCTATTCCAAGGGGACATTGTTATCTAATTATGAATACAGTTTAAGTTACTAAATAAATGTGACAGCAAAAAAATAAGAATTTATAATCATAGGTTGTTAAGGATCTTTATTAATGCTTCTATTAAAACTAAGTTTTACCCTATCTTATAAAATGAGGCTCAAACACAGTAAGCAACAGACAATTTTTGAAATAGCTTCATATTCAAATAAATGTTAAAAATAAAGCTAAAATCTTTGCAGTTAAAAATAGAGACTTACACATAAAAAGTTAGGAGTAAAAGCATTTTTACTCATTCAAAAGTCATCAAAACAAAGTATAAATATACATAATGCACTAGCATATATGCTTTAAAATATATATTTGAATATAGACGGTGACCTACTTTGCTGTGTGTAATAAAATGGAAAGTTTTCTGAAATGAGATTCACCAAATTTTAGCAACAGTTTTTAAATGACTTGAGACTTTTTTGATTAATTGTACTCTTTTCTTAATATTTACATTTTATTTAATGAATAAATTACTACCATTTTTTACACACATGATTAATTTTCATAATATAACTCATGTGTGAGGGACTGAGATTCTCTAATTATACAATTAATGTTTATAAATAAAGAAAACTAGTAACAAAAATGGAAAGTTCAGAAAATAAGTAGTTCAGACAGGAGGAGAGATAACACTCTTGTGACTAAAAAATCTTGAACCATTCTTCAGTCTTTTTCTACCTTTGAAATGACTGGCAAGTAACTATTTTCTTTGTTGTCCCATATTTTTCACATGGATAAAAGTACATCGGCATTTTTACCACCAAGATAGAAGTGAAGTACGAAAAACGTGATGACACCCTAACAGCATCACCAACAGTTGCTCAGTTGTATCCATAAAAATCTCACAATGAGCAAAGCATCATTTGATATTGCTCAGTAGCAATATTTTAAGTAGCAAATATTCTATTTTTATGTAACATTTTATATACTTGTTTTAGAACATTAACATGGGTAATTTCATTTGTTAAGTGTAGCAGTAGTCACAGGTTTTTATCTTTCTGTTCCCTTCATTTTTAATTCGTGAAATAATATTTTCCCTTTAGCTAATACTTTGCACGCAGTTCAGGAAAACAAAAAAAGGAACACTATACAATAAGATTAATAATAACAATTACGGCTAACATTTATGTTTTATGTATTAAGCAAGCTTCCATTGGATTGTGTAGTAACTCACTCAGTACTGTCAACAACCCTGTGAAGTAGCTGTGATTCTTAGCCCATTTTACAGATGAGGAAACTGAGTTGCATATGGGTTAAAAACCTTGCCTATGGTCTCATAGCTATTAAGTAGCAAAGCCATGATTTAAACTTGGGCAATAGAACCTTAGTCCATAATTTTACCACTAAACTTTCCCACAGATACTGACAGTACAATATGAATCACAACAGAAAAAATAAGATATATTTAATGATAGAATCATACATATTAAATCATATTTTGCAACCCATGGATAAATTTTCAAGCCATATAGAAACCAATCTAATCATGACTGCCAAAAGAATTCAAACTACAAAAATGTAACGACAAATGTTATTGCATGTTAGGTAAATATTATTGGGAAAAAATCCCAAACCCTGGAGTGTAAAAAGCAACCCATAAAATCCAAATCCTTCTCCAAAAAGATGGTTTTTCAATTTTATAACCCAAAACCTTAGTTTTAGCATTTTAGATTTCCACAAAAATATAACTCTTTCATACTATTAAGGCAATATTATAAGTGTAGGGAAAGCACAGGGGAAATGTTTCTTTGAAGCTGAAAAATCATTCATTTTAAACATCACACAAAACATATAAAATGCTTGTAAAATTACACATTGTTATTGAGATGCAAAAATCAAATCAATTTTTAAAATACCAAAATATGTTACTGTTTATCAATTTACTGAGCTTCTCTGAGAAAAAATAATCATTCAAATATCATTCTTACTATAGAGTCAAAAAGCATAAAAGATAAATCTACCTGCCATCTTCATTACTCCGATAAAATACAAGAAAAGGGTCTGACTTTCCAAAAAAGTCCTTCTTGTCCAATTTGTTCGCACAAAATTGCATCAGAACAGCATCCTACAAACAAAATTAATAAAATATCTCAAAACCTGGGTTATAAATAACTAGAAACTGCAGATCACAAGTAAGACTTGACAAGAAAACAAATTTACCATTTTAATGCAAATGGCCAAGTGTGCAAGAATCCCGGACAACATAAATTACTTTTCAAAGGGTTGTGAGACTAAAAAACTGACTCTGCAAGTTTCTGTTCTAGTCAGAGAACTAATACTTTTTTATAACTTCTAACATTTTTCCCTGGAAAAGTGATATTAAGTATGACTCTAGATATTCAATATTATAATACAAGATCTCCGTTCACACCTTCAGTTATTCAAGTACACATTTTTAGAACATAGCTTTTTTAATTTCTCAGGAAATAAGTACTTATCATCTACTGCATATCTGCCATGGATTAGGTGTTAAGATATTTTAGATCACTAAATGAGGTACAAGACAGATCCAGACTGACCACATAGTTGTCTATCTAGGGGGAAAAAGGGTTCCTTTTTAATTATACGTAAGTGTATTACAATGTCTTAATAATAATTCCTATTATATTGGGCTTCAAGAAAAGTAAAGCACTTTCATGTTTATCTATAGTTTAATTACACACTTGTATGTTAATTATTAAGCCAAACCAGTAATTGTTATCAATGTATATATTTAAGCACTCATAAGCTACATGGTTTAGCTTAAAAGTAAACAAGCTGGGGGCGTCTGGGTGGCTCAGTCGGTTAAGCGCCCGACTTCGGCTCAGGTCATGATCTCGAGGTCCGTGAGTTCGAGCCCCGTGTCGGGCTCTGTGCTGACCGCTCAGAGCCTGGAGCCTGTTTCAGATTCTGCGTCTCCCTCTCTCTCTGACCCTCCCCTGTTCATGCTCTGTCTCTCTCTGTCTCAGAAATAAATAAACGTTAAAAAAAAAAAATTAAAAAAAAAAGTAAAAAGCTGGAGTATCATACATTAAGGAAGTTAAACATTGTTCAATTATGTAGGAGAAGTACCTTTGAAAGGTAGAAATAATTTAAAAATAAAAATCAGTATTTTGATTTGTTTTTTTAACTGAAAAGAGATGCTAACAATTTTGAAAAGACATAGAGTGTCAAAGTAATTCAGATTCAACCAAGAGGTTGCAGTTTTAAATACTATTTGGTATTAACTATGACTACAAAGGCACACTCTTATTCACCACTTTTTTATTTTGCAGAGTCCAGCAATTATTTATTAAAATCTACGTAGGGGTGTCTAGGTGGCTCAGTCAGTCAAGCTTCCAACTCTTGATTTTGCCTCTGGTCATGTTCTCAAGGTTGTGAGATCCGGCACTAAGTTGGGCTCCAGGCTGGATGTGGAGCTGGCTTAGGATTCTCTCTCTCCCTCTCCTTGTGCCCTTCCCCTGCTCACTCTCCCTCAAAAAAAATACAAAAGAAATAAACATCCACCTAAAATTCCCATTACTTCAGCATTTAAAGGAACACTATACAAGAGATGATGCTATGTCTCTTTTTCATTCATTCATTCATTCATTCATTCACTTACCTAGCAAACACTTCTCAAGTACTCAGACTAGAATCCGGGAATAGAGAGATGAATAAGACATATTTCTGCCCTTTTAGAAGTTCATAGCTCTAGATTTCTGGTCTTCAACGTTTATTTATTTTTGGGACAGAGAGAGACAGAGGATGAACAGGGGAGGGGCAGAGAGAGAGGGAGACACAGAATCGGAAACAGGCTCCAGGCTCTGAGCCATCAGCCCAGAGCCTGACGCGGGGCTCGAACTCACGGACCGCGAGATCGTGACCTGGCTGAAATCGGACGCTTAACCGACTGCGCCACCCAGGCGCCCCGATTTCTGGTCTTCAAAGCATTGGTATAGTGTCATTTTACTTTGGAATTTAGCACCGATGCAGTAACTTCTGCCAGAGGAACACTCATAACAGAGGAACACTCATAGCAGAGGTCACTGCTGAACAGGCATAATAACCAATATGTATTTTAAAGAAAATTAAAAGAACAAAGGCAAGAATATGGGCACCACTGACACCTCAAACCTCTCAGCCATGATCACTTTTCAAATCTGAGGTTGAAAGAGCAAAAAACTCTTTACTATTCTTCAAGGAAGCAGTGAGAAAATCATCCTGATGATTTCTAGTTTTCTAGGAACAAGGGACAGGATATTGTTCTTGCTACAGGGAAAAAAAATACACACACACACACACACACACACACACACACACACACACATTCTTTCAAAGTGCCTGGACCAAAACATAAACCACCAAAAAAAAATTCTGATATACTCAAAATGCATAATAGATTAGTGAAATGTACATACTTCAAATTGCGAATAAATCTTCACAGAGATTAAATATTAATGAAACAACTTTTCATCACTGGTAAATGTAATACCAAGTTGTAGTTTTTCAAATTATATTCCTTAAGATTTGCAAAAAAAATAATTGATTAAAAAACATTGGGGCGCCTGGATGGCTCAGTTGGTTAACCATCCAACTTCTGCTCAGGTCATGATCTCCCAGTTCGTGAATTCAAGACCCGCATTGGGTTCTCAGCTGTCAGCACAAAGCCGGCTTCAGATCCTCTGTCCCCCAATCTCTCTGCCCCTCTCCCATTTGCATGCACATGTACACTCTCTTCTCAAAAATAAACACTTAAAAAAGAAACCTTAAAAAATAAAATAAAAAATAAAGATTGTTTTCAATGTACTAAATTGTATAAACTTGGGGGAAATATGTTTTGCAATTACCCAAGTTAGTAATTTAGCAGGGATTCCATCTGCATCTAGCACAAAAGAAAACTAATTTCTGGGAGGAAAAGACAAGCATTTACTTATTTTTAGAAATATATAAGCATCGTTGCAAAGTTGTGTTTTTTAAATCTCTTGTGCTTTATGCCACCTGAGAGAATTTTAAGGTTTGTCTTCAATGCTTCACACCAGTAAAATAAGCTTCCTGTGGAAGAAATCCACTCGGATATGCCACAGGCACTTTTAACTCATTCAAATCTAACTTGCTCCTCCTGCAATCTTCCCAGCTCAATTAGTGGTTAGTCATCCAGTCAGAGCAATCAAGGAAGCTGCCCTTGACTCCTTCCTTTTCCTGACCCTTTATCCAAACCATCAAGTCACACCATTCCACCTCTAAAAGATTTCTCAAATCTTCAGTCTGGCTACACTGGCCTCCCCTTAGTCTGAGCCAATCTCCTCTTGCCTGGGACATGCACAGTGGCATTTATTCCTTTCTCCCCCTCCTACTCTTGCAACTTTCCAACCCATGTTCCATTCAGTAGACGCCATGGTGTTCCCCAAACATAAAAGAAATAATATTGTTCATAGTTTAAAATGCTTCAAGGCTTTCTCTTGTATTGAGGATAAACACAGAAATGTAATGTGGTCTACAAAGCCCAGCCCTAAATGGGCTCTGAGCAACCTTCTTCTCCACCTTCATCCCCCAAAGTTTTGTCTCCATCGTCTCCCACTCCCAGCCCTTTGCCAACACACACCTGACACACTTCCCTCCTCACAATTTTATGCAAGTTGTGCGTTTCAGTGGAATTCTTTCATTTAACTGGCAAACCATTCCTTAGGGTTAAGCTTAAATGTCATTTTCTCAAAGAAGCCTGCAGTGATCCCCTCTCCAATATAAATGAGATTCTCCATCGTACTCTCTCACATTGGATCACTTGTATACATCATGACATATTTACCTGCATGGTCATCTGACTAATGTCTGTCTTTCCCACAAACTACTTGTTCATTAAAGACAAGGACAGGGGTTGTTTGTTGTTGTTTTTTCTCACCATTGTGCTCTAAGCATCCATTCCAGGGACTAGCATATTGTATGTTTTGTAAATATTGTGGAATCAATCAATTAACCAGAAGGAAAAACATTATTTCTGGATAATTTCAAGCTACTTTTAAAGCACTGAGTGAACAACTCTATCAAATTATGCAAATTGATGCAAAATTGCATTATTTCTGGAGCACCTGGGTGGCTCAGTCAGTTGAGCATCTAATTCTTGATTTCGGCTCAGGTCATGATCTCGCAGTTTGTGAAATCGAACCCCTCGTCGGGCTCTGCACTGACGGTGAGGAGTCTGCTTGGGATTCTCTCTCTCTGTCTCTTTCTGACCCTCTCCAGCTCTCTCTTTCTCTCTCTCAAAATATATTAAAAAATAATTATAATTTAAAAAATTGCATTAATTCTTATGTTGGCATTTGATAGATATATTACAAAAGTTGCATTTCAAATAATGTAATACTAGGTTGAGATAATTAAAATTATCACACTAAGGGGCGTCTGGATGGCTCAGTTGGGTAAGCATATGACTCTTAATTTCGGCTCAGGTTATGTTCTCATGGTCCATGAAATCGAGCCCTGCATTGGGCTCTGAGCTGATAGTGCGGAGCCTGCTTGGGATTCTGTCTCCCTCTCTCTCTGCTCCTCCCCCACTTGCACTGTCTCTCTCTCTCTCAAAATAAATAAATAGATTAAAAAAAATCACAGTAAAAATAAAAATTTGTACAAATTTATAATTTACACATCATTCAAATTCTGCCCCTTTTTTATTCTACCAAGTAACTATCTGGGGAAGATATCAAGACACCTAGCATTTTACAAATGCAGAAATTAAAGCTCCAAGAACATAAACTCACCCAGCTGAATATTGAAAGAGGCAAGACTGAAACCTAGGTGCCCTGATTCCAAAGTTATGCCCACGTAAATAACTAACAATGTGTTTTAAAGAAAAAAAACCCATCAATTTGTAGGATGTCAAATGCAAAATAGTTATTTCATTCAAATTTCTGTGATAATGCCTGATATTTTCAAGGTACCCTTAAATGTACGTTTAACAGGCACTGCCTCTTCTGAAGTAACTATGAACATTGTTTTGAATATATTTGCTTCTTCTACTATATGAGCATAGTAATATTATTTCAAGGTTTATACACCTCAATGATGCTGATTATCAATAAGGCTGTAGGTAAGACTGAGAACACACCATACGTAAGTCAAGTCAAATCTAGATTCTAAGCAATGTTTTTAAAATATTAGATCTATAATTGTTAAGTATAATAAATATGTGCTTACTTATTGGAAGATAATTCCAGACATTCTAAAGGCTTTAGTAGCAGAAAGAGTGGTAAATGCCTCTAGATGACGAAGTAACAGATTCCACTTCATTTGCATGTAAGCTTTCCTGTTCCTTTCTGCTCTTCCAAGGAAAACAATAGAATTTAAAGTGGAAGGTATTTAAGATGCAAACTGGCCATACTCAATCTATGCCCTTGGTATATTGGTTCTATTTTGAAATAGAACTAATCATCATGTGTTCACTGGCATAACACAAAATTACCTTAACACCAAGATTTTGGCAAAATGGCATGTTAATTTCAACACAAAAAACATGTATCGTATTGACCTTGAACTTCACTTTCTCTTTCTTCCCTCACTGTACAAAATACATACATACACGTATATAAATTTAGAAACAAGAAGTATAAATGATCATTAGATGATATAATTTTAAGAAATCATTGTGTCATTTTAATTTTCTTTTTTTTTTTTTTTGAACGTTTAGTTATTTTTGGGACAGAGAGAGATAGAGCATGAACGGGGGAGGGGCAGAGAGAGAGGGAGACACAGAATCGGAAACAGGCTCCAGGCTCTGAGCCATCAGCCCAGAGCCCGACGCGGGGCTCGAACTCACGGACCGCGAGATCGTGACCTGGCTGAAGTCGGACGCTTAACCGACTGCACCACCCAGGCGCCCCTCATTGTGTCATTTTAACAAAGAATAAGATGGTAAGTAATATTTCTGCAATTAAAGTGTTACACTTTTTGTGGTGCATTTTTAGTATACATAAAATGTTTTCATGTATGTTATACTTTCAGATTTAATGTCACGATAGTCAATTATGAGAGCTGGGAGAATTTTTTAAAATATTCTAGTGACTTGGTTCACATCTGGCTCCCCGCCCCCCCACTTGCAAATATGGAAAATAAATCAGAAGAGTCAAGTGATTTCATATGATAAAACACAAATTCATAACAAATCCAGAACTCAACTTAGTTTGGTCTTTAACAGCATTGTACTGGGCATTTAGGCTCTGGGCATTTTAGACATGAAAAACAGATCTAAGCAGTCAGATACAACAAAAAGAGTGAAGGAAGAAGAGGAGTGTCTCAATTTAAATGCATTTTAACTACTTAAATTCTAATATTTCTTGTTTAATCAGCTCCACAACACTATTACTAAACTTCCCTTTTGTTATCTCACTGGCCACTCCCTACCCCACCAAAATTTCAGTTTCCATCATTTGCTGGCAGGATTCTGACCATATTGTCTTAGAAATATATTATGCATATAAAGCCATAGTAATTACCTTTAAAGACAACCTCTAGAGATTAAAGTTACATAATCAGATAATAATTACACACTCAGATAATAAATAGTAGTTCTCTATATGAAAACTGCAGCCAGTGTCTAAGCATTAAGTTTTTAGTATTCTTTGGGAACTTCTGTTCCTAAAATTATGAAGCAAAAGTTGAAAATAAAAAACCCCCGAGGTTTAATCCAGGACAATCTTCTTTTTTCCCCTCCCAGAAACAACAATTCCCAGGGATCCTCTGGGCAACATTAAATAGTCAATATTGACTTCAGATTCAGAGAGCTATCATTAATTCCAGTGTGGAGTGTCAAAGACATCACCTCATTTCTTGATGACAGTAAAATCACTGAACATGAGTCAATGGCTATATCAGCAAATCACAACTAAAAATAGCAGTTTTCTAAAAATACTGACTGTGCAGTCTATATAATCACATTCCTAGTTGGAATAGTAGCTGGTCCTTTCTTCAAACGTGAGCTTCCCAAGCTAACGAAAGATGGGAGCTTATATAAATTCTAAATTAATTCAATTAGAATTATGGACAAACAAGTACGTTATGCAAAATGACTAAAGTCAAACGAATAGAAACACTCCTTGAAAATCACACAGAAGCCTTCAAAATTTTTACAAGGACTGAACTGATTGGTACAACTGATAATTTCTAATAGTAATGCCCCTCCCCCATTAATGACACTGACAATGACATTTTAATAATTTCTATTTCTTAAAAAGACTGTTACAATAACTGATATCCTTTTTGGACTATAAATGTAGTCTCTCTGGTTAAAGTGCTAAGTATCTAAAATGATGTCTTACAGACCACAGAATTATATAACATAGTCTAAATTATAAAATTACTCAAGAATTAATCATTTAAGTATAGTTTCAAAAATATTTTTCAGAAGTATAGGAAATACTTTTTAAACCAAAGAAATATTTACTTACCCTGCAACAGTTTAATTCCTCTGCTGTAAGTATAATTGTACCACATTTCTTCCCTGGAATTCCTCTAAAACAACAAAAATATATTTATATAGATTAATAATTTATGTTAATTTTATATCATAAACTAATATTATGTTTTATTTTTATGGAACCAAATAAAGAGCATACTACTAAGAGATGAGCTCTTTCCTAACAAAATGTAGTCCTTCCTAGTTTCAACCTTGAGTTTATCCTATAGATCCACATTTCCTAATGAAGCTAAACATATCAGACATCTGCCCAAGAATCATCGTTTCATATTGTCTACCATATGTAATATAACATAATATCTATAATGTAATAAAACTTTCTCCCATGGGTTCTAAAATTTCTATTATGTGATTAAAACCTATTCCTCACCTTGGTTTTCAATATTTCTTTCCCCTTTCATCAACATGGTTATTTCTTGGTGTTTATTTCCTCTTTACGGCCATTCCCATGCCCTGATACACCTCATCATGCTAACTGCTCCCTATTTCACCTCAAACCTTCCATATCCCTAGAAGAAGTTCCATTTGTCCCCAGAAACTTCATCCCGTCAACCTCACACAAAGTTCGGCCTTCTCCACAATCCCATGGCGCTTGAAGTAAGTAACACAAGTTTAGCATTTAATTATTCCTAACTTGTTACCATCACATATTTTTCCCTGTCTTTTCTCAAGTAGATTATAACATCCATAAGAGTAAAGTTCATGACATAGACCTCTTGTGAAGCAATAGAGTTAAATGTCTACACATAGCAGGTGCTCCATATACACTGAAAATATGTAATACATAAGCAAAATTAAGAAAAGTCGAACTCGCACACATTTTTCTTTGTACATGTATCTGGTATATTTATGCTCACATAGATTCCAGCTGACACAAAGTGCACTAGGAAAATGCAAGGTGTATGTATGGTTCCCTGCGTTACATGAGGGAATACAGAGACAAGTCCCTAAGAATCCCCCAAAGAGTAATCCTAATGCTCTCATAGTATACTTCATGGTTCTTTTGTCCCATCACAAATCATAGTTCAGACTCTTCCGTTATTCCTGGGACCTATAAGTTGTGGAATTGCAGCCCAACAAGGGTGTCTGTCCTCAAGAATATAATTCATATCTGATAACCTATATCAACATGGATGCAACAAATACATAATCCCCTGTTCTCCATGTGTAAAGAGACTTGGCTCTTAGCCTAACTGGGAAGAAGGCAAAAAAATAAAAATAAAAAGGCTGAGTTGTAAATTTAACAGTGTAAATTATACATATTCTAAAATTACTCTATCCTTTCTTCCTTTCTACTGTAGTATTTTCTTCTGGAGAGTACCACTTGGTTTTGAACTAAAAATGCCATCTCATAGCTTGTGCAGTAAACTGCCTATCACAACATTTTGTTTTCTTTATATCTTTCCTCCCCATTAGGTTAACTACATATCAGGATCTTCCATTTTCTCCAAGTCTTTATGAATAAAAGATCAATTAATTTATTCTTGCACATCTTTCCTCGGAATATTACATACAACTTTTTTAGCATCCTTCCAGCAACCTTAATCAGTTAATTTTTCTAATCTAGCTGTACCTTTTTTCCTCCTATCTGTCAATTTCCAGATTTACATTTTACATGTTATGACAAACTAAACACCCTGACTGAACATGTACCTGAAAAGACTGTAAAATGCTGAATAAAATTTGCCACAAAGTCTTTATAAATGCTCTAGTAACCTGGCAAGAACAGTAAGGACCAATTAGAGCCTGAAGAAGAAAAACCAGAAAGACAAGCAGAGGTGACCCTGTAGAGCTTGATCTTGGGCTTCTTTTTCATGACACCTTAGGACATAAAAATAAGAGACAAAAAAAGCGGGGGAGGGAAAGACTCACAAGGTGGAGAATTCAATAAATTACTAATACCAAGAATTCTGTTTGGTTGAAGTGATCATAGGTAACTGGTAAATGGAAAACATCTCTGCAGAGTTTGCCTTCTAACTACATCTCGAAAGATTCTCACATTAAAAATTTTTAAATACATATGAGTTCATGTATTTAAGTATTATTAATACATTAAGTATTAAGATATTCAAGTATCACAAAAAAACTAAAGGAAAACTGTACCATGTATTAGGGTCTCTAGAAACAACAGGCTACAGCATCAAATACAGACTTAGAATACTGGAAATATTATGAGTAATTTACAAAATGTAAGCGTGTATAATATACCTAAAATTTAAAGAAAGATATGGAAATATGAGTAACTAGCAAAGGATAATAAAAATAGTTGAGAATATTTGGAGAAAAAATAAGGAACGTCTGGAAATAATAGAAAAAGAAAACTCAGTGAACAGATTTAACCACAGATTAGACACAGCAGAAGAATTAGTGAACTGAAAGATAGATGTAAAATAATTATCCACAATGCAGTACAGAGAGGCAGACTGTACTGGAAACTATTATAAAGAGGTTTACAGACATGGAGAACCAGATAAAAGTTTTAATATACATATCATCAGAGGTTCAGAAGGAGAAGAAGGAATAGAGAAGATGTAATATTTGACGAGAGAATGGCTGGGAAACTCCAAGAAGTGATGTAAAAAATCAATTTCCAGACTCAAAAGGCTGAATGAATCCCAAGCAGCATAAATAAAAGTAAATTTATACCTATACACATGAGAGGACCATAGCAAAAGAGCAGAGATGAAGGGCACATGTTCAAATGAGCCAGAGAGAAAAGACAGATTGCCTACAGGGACGGGAATTTCAGAAAGAACACTGAAGGTGAGAGACAAGTGAAAACGTCTTCAGTGTTTGAAAAAAGTAACTATCCCCCTAGGAATGTATACAGTGCACATCCCTTTTAAGAACAAGCATGACCCACAAATAACTAAACAAGTAAGCACTGAGGATTTATAGCCAAAGATCCTTGCTTGAGGCCTTTCTAAAGGACTTCAAACTACAGGAGAATGATCACAGATGGGAAGTCTGCAATGAGAGAAGAAACAATAAAGGAAGTGGTAAAATACAAATAAATCTTAATAAATATTGAATATAAGACAAGAATCAAAATGTTAAAAACTACATAACAATACAAATGATAGGATTAATTAGGAGAGTGAGAATTTAAGTTAAATCTTCTGATGTTCTTTGTTCAAGAAGGACAAGATGCTTCGAAGTGAATAGAATTTGATAAATTAAGCATGTATGTTTATTTTTTTAAATGTTTTTATTTATTTTTGAGACAGAGACAGACAGAGCATGAGCAGGGGAGGGGCAGAGAGAGAGGGAGACACAGAATCCGAAGCGGGCTCCAGGCTCTGAGCTGTCAGCACAGAGCCCAACACGGGGCTCAAACTCATGGAGTGTGAGATCATGACCTGAGCCAAAGTCAGACGCTCAACCGACTGAGCCACCCAGGCACCCCTAAGCATATATGTTTTAAAACTTCTGCAAAACTACAGTCTTTAAAGGACTTTATAACCTAAAGTTTAGAATAGGAAAATTGTAAACTAGTGTTTTAAAAATACAACCGACTCAAAAGAAACTAAAGAAACAAAGGGTAGAGCAGATAGAAAGCAGTAAGAAAGTAATGGAAATAAATCCAGGGCAATAGTCACTAAGGCATTTGATAATGAAATAAATGGTCCAGATTAAAATCACATTGTCACTTTGCATAAAAACATAAAATTCAGGGGCACCTGGGTGGCTCAGTTGGTTAAGTGACCGACTTCGGTTCAGGTCATGATCTCACTGCTCATGAGTTCCAGACCCGCATCGGGTGCTGTGCTGACAGCTTAGAGCCTGGAGCCTGCTTCAGATTCTGTGTCTCCCTCTCTCTCTGCCCCTCCCCTGTGTGTGCTCTGTCTCTCTCAAAAATAAGCAAACATTAAAATTGTTAATTTTATTTTTTATTTTTTAAAATTTACATGCAAATTAGTTAGCATATAGTGTAACAATGATTTCAGGAGTAGATTCCTTAATGCCCCTTACCCATTTAGCCCATCCCTCACTCCCACAGTAACCCTTAGTTTGTTCTCCATATTTATGAGTCTCTTCTGTCTTGTCCCCCTCCCTGTTTTTATATTATTTTTGTTTCCCTTCCCTTATGTTCACCTGTTTTGTCTCTTAAAGTCCTCATATGAGTGAAGTCATATGATTTTTGTCTTTCTCTGACTAATTTCACTAGGCATAATACCCTCCAGTTCCATCCACATAGTTGCAAATGGCAAGATTTCATTCTTTTTGATTGCCGAGTAATACTCCATTATATACATATACCACATTTTCTTTGTCCATTCATCCATCTATGAACATTTGGGCTCTTTCAATACTTTGGCTGTAGTTGATAGTGCTGCTGTAAACATGGGGGGTGCATGTGTCCCTCTGAAACAGCAAACCTGTACATCATGGATAAATGCCTAGTAGTGCACAAACATTAATTTTTTTTAAAAAACTTAAAAAACATAAAATTCATCTATAAGCTATTCACTACAGATATCAAAATTTAAGAATTTATAAAGTTCAAAAGAACAGAATGTAAAGATATGCTTAGGCGAAAAAAAACCAAACCCAATGAAAATCAGTGGACCTACATTAATACTAAACATATAGATTTTAAATTTTAAAATATTGCTACAAATAGTTCTTATGTAATTAACAAAAGTTTCAATTAGTCAGAAAGATATAAAAATCTCAATACTTTATGCATCTAACAGTATAGCTCCAAAAACATATGAAAAACTCATCATACTATAAAAGAGTATGTGTACCTTACAGTGACCATTTTAATCTGGCAAACATGACTTTGGCCAGTGATTACAGTTAACATCACCAGCAATAAGTCATGTTGATATCATGTACTGCTGATATGATCTAATGAGGGTACCTCACCTTTGTGAACTTCCCCTCCAAACCTACAATGAGGAAAATGTTAGACAATCCCAAATTGAGGGGCATTCTACAAAATATCTGCTAATACTCCTCAAAACTGTCAAGGGCATCAAAACATGGAAAGAGTAAGAAATTGTCACAAAACAGAAGATACTGGGAGACAGGATAACTAAATGCAATGTGGTATCCTAACCTGAACTGTAAAACAGAAAAAGGACATTAGCTGAAAAAGGACATTAATGGAAGAAACAAGTGTGAAATTCAAATAAAGTCTGGAGTTAGTTAACTGTCATGTATCAATGTTGGTTTACTAGTTATGACAAATGTCCATTGGTAATTAAGATGTTAATGTTAGGAGAAACTGGGTGAAGAATGTATAAGAACTCCTTGTACTGTCTTTGTAACTTTTCTATAAATCTACAGCTATTTTAAAATAAAAAGATTATTAAAAACAATGTGACGAAAGAAAAGACAGGTTGAGGAACTATTATTCCAGGTTGGAAGAGACTAAAATCAGGACAACTAAATACAATGTATGATTCTTGACTAAATTTTAGACTGGGGAAAAATCGCTTTAATGGATATTACTGGGATAATTGTTGAAATTTTAATATGGAGTATGGATTACATATCATTGTATCACTGTGAAATTTCCTGATTTTGATCATCAACTCCCTATTAAGAAATACACACTCAAGAATTTTAAGAAAGGGGGCACAGTGTCTCCAACAATGCCTCCAACTTACTACTAGAACTAGAATATAAAAGAGGGGGATAAGAAGAAAGAAGGTGGGGGAGAAAATGATAAAAGCACTTCGGACAAAGTTAATGTCTGTTATTCTGGGTAAAGGGCATCCAGAAGTTTCTGGTACTTTTCTAGTCAATTTTCTGTATAACTGAAATTTAATCAAAATAGAAAGTTGTTCAAAAAAGTCTATTTTGAAAAGTTTCCCATACTACTATTCTTCTATTATATTTTACAACACATAATAATAATAGTAATAATAATAGAACTCATCCCCAAGACAGCTGAAGAGACATGTCAAGAGAATTATTAAAGATGAAATAATCCTTTCCAAAATTGACACATGACACATAAATGGTCTCTTGAGAGACTGGGTGGTTTGTTTTTGTTTAGTTTGATTTTGCTTTTTGTTGATTGTTGCCATCAGGGTTCCGTTTGTTTGTTTGTTTGTTTGTTTTAGTTTTCTAACTGTAACATTTTTCCATATCTCTTACTACTTCTCCATTACCTCTAGCAGGTATGCCTTAGTTCATACCTTTACTCTTTTGCTTGGATTACTGTAGTTTTAATGTACCTAACTGGTCTCAGGCTGGTTCTCCTTTAATGTATCCTCTCCATGGATGTCAGATTGATTTGATCATGAATTCTAACCATGAAGCCTTCCATCTTCCAGTGGCTCTACATAGATCCTACAATAATTCCAAACTGATTAATTAGGACATAATATCCTTCATAAAATACATTCACTGTAAAATATCTAATTTCATCTTTTCTGCCATTTTTGAACAGAGCCATGCTTTTTGTTCCTTGAATCCATAACAGATGTCTCCTTTCCCCCTGCTGCACCCAGAATACTCATCCTACCAACCACTCAAGGCCCCTTTTTCATTTCGGTGATTTCCACTCATTCTCAAAATTTTGCTTTAATTTATGAAGCATTTACTAAAATTGACCACACACTATGTCATAGAATATTTACTAAACTATATCACATTTATTGACCATAAAATTTGAGTTAGAAATTAATGACAAATGCAATTTTTAAGACATTTCTGAAAACTCATTATTAAAAGAAGGAATAGCAGACAAGAAAGAATACTTAGAATTGCACAATAAAAATAAGACCTGTGAGATTCTACTAGTTTAGTATTTTGCATGCAAAAAAATAAACAAAATAGTATTAAACAAGAATGCAGCAGTGTATTAATAAAAGATAATACAATACCAACACATAATAGTAAGAAAGTTTAACACTCCACTTTTCAATGATAGATAGGACAACTGGACCAATGTTTAGTAAAGAAATAGAGGACATGGACAACATCACAGACCAACTGGACCTAATGGACATAAAGATCACACTCCAACACAACAGAACATACTTCTTCTCAAGTTCACATGGAATATTCTCCAGAAGAGACTATATATTAGGTACAGAACAAGTCTTAACAAATTCAAGCAGCTTGAAATTATACAAAGTATGCTTTCCAATGACAAAGGAATGAAGTTAGAAATCAATAGTGGAAGGAAAATTGGAAACTACACAAATATGTAGAAATAAAACAACACATTCTTAAACACCAATGGTTCAGAGAGAAAGTTACAAAGGAAATCAGAAAATACCTTGGGGGCACCTGGGTGGCTCAGTTGGTTAAGCATCCGACTTGGCTCAGGTCATGATCTCACAATTTGTGGGTTTCAGGTCTGCATCAGGCTCTATGCTGACAGCTCAGAGCCTGGAGCCTGCTTCAGATTCTGTGTCTCCCCCTGTGTGCCCCTCCCCCACTCACACTCTGTCTCTCAAAAATAAATAAACATTAAAGAAAAAAAATTTTTTAAAGAGAAAATATCTTGAAACAATGAAAATAAAAATACAACAAACTAAAATAAAATATATGGGATGCAATGAAAGAAGTGCCAAGAGGGAAGTTTATAACTGTAAATGCATATATTAAAAAAAAAAAAAGACTACAAATCAGGGCTGCATGCATGTCTCAGTCGGTTAAGCATCCAACTCTTGATTTCAGCTTACATCATCTCATGGTTGTGAGACTGAACCCTGCATCAGTCTCCATGCTGTGCATGGAGCCTGCTTGAGATTCTCTCTCCCTCTGTCCCTCCCCTGCTCTTGCTCTCTCTCAAAAAAAATTTTTTAATAAAATAAATTTTTACAAAGACTACAAATGAACAACCGAGCTTTATACCTCAAAGAACTAGAAAAACAAAACAAAGTAATCTCAAAACTAGCAGAAGTAAGGAAATATCGAGATTAGATCAGAGATTTAAAAATGGATGATAGAAAAACAACACACACACACACACACACAAATAAAACTAAAAGTTGTGTTTTTGTAAAGTTCAACAAAACTGACAAACCTTTAGATGGACTAAGAAAAAGAGAGACAATACTAAAATAAAAAAAAAATGGAAGAGGGAACATTACAACCAATGCCACAGATATAAAAAGGATTATGAGAGAATATCATGAACAATTATAGACCAGCATATTGGATAACATAGAAGAAATGGACAAATTCCAAGAAGCACAGAATCTAACAATTGTATCATGAAGAAATAGGAAATATGAACAGATAAGTAACTAGTAGGGGGATTGAATCAGTAATCAAACACCTATTAACAAAGAAAAGTCCAGGATAAAATGGCTTCACTAGAGAATTTTCCCAAACACTTAAAGAATTGATATCAATTTTCCTAAAATTCTTCCAATAAACTGAACAGTAGGGAGTATTTCCAACTTCATTCTAACAGGCCAGTATTACCCTGTTACCAAAGCCAGACAAAGACATTATAAGAAAAAGACTAGAATCCCCCATAAATATTGATGCAAAACTCCAAAAGAAAATACTAGCAAACTGATTTCAACAGCACATTAAAAGGATTATACATAATGGCCAAGTGGAATTCGTCCCTGGAATCCAAGGATGGCTCAACATATCCAAGTCAGTTTAATATATCATATTAACAGAATGAAGGACAAAATCCATATGATCATCAATCCCAATTGATGCAAAAAAGCATCTGACAAGATTCAACACCATTTCATGATAAAAACACTTAGCGAACTAGGGATGGAATGACACATCTCAACATAATAACAGCCATATTTGAAAAATCCACAGGTAAACTCATACTCAATGGAGAAAGACTGAAAGCTTTTCCTCTAAAGTCATGAAGAAAACAAGATGTCCACCCTTGCCACTTCTATTCAACATCACAATGGAAGTGCTATCCAGAGCAATTAGGTATGAAAAAGAAAAAAAGACATCCAAATTGAAAAGGAAGAAGTGAAGGTTATGTCATATAAGTTATATGTGGAAAACCTTAAAGATTCCACAGTAAAAAATACTGTTAGAACTAATAAATTCAACAAATCTGTAGGATACAAGATCAACATAAAAACCAGTTATGTTTCTATATATTAATAGTGAACAAACCAAAAAGGAAATTAAGAAAATAATTCAATTTACAATAGTACCAAAAATAATGAAATACTTAGGAATAACCTAAGAAGGTGAAAGACTCTCACACTGGAAGCTATAAAATATTACTGGAAGAAATTAAAGAAGACACAGATAAATGGAAAGACATCCTGTGTTCGTGATTTTAAGATAATACTGTCAAGATGTCCATACCACCCAACACAATCTACAGATTTAACATAATCCGTATCAAAATCCCAGTGTCATTTTTTTTTTTTTTTTTTTTACAGAAAAAAAGTAGAGGGGCATCTGCATGGCTCAGTCGGTTAAGTGTCCGACTTCGGCTCAGGTCACGATCTCACAGTTCGTGGGTTCAAGCCCCGCATCGGGCTCTGTGCTGACAGCTCAGAGCCTGGAGCCTGCTTCAGATTCTGTGTCTCCCTCTCTCTGCCCCTACCCCACTCGCTCTCTCCCCCTCTCTCTCTCTCAAAAGAAAATAAACATTAAAAAAAAAGTAGAAAAACTCATCCTAAAATTTATATGAAACCTCAAGTGACCCCAAATAGCCAAAGCAATTTCAAAGAACAAACCTGGAAGACTCACATTTCCCAATTTCAAAACTATTACAAAACCAGAGTAATCAAAACAATATGGTACCAGCACAAAGACAGACAAATAGACCTATGAAAAAGAACAGAGAGCCTTTTCTTGATTTTCATGTTGCCCCTACATCTTCCAGTCAGAAAAGGCAGGTCAGGTCTTTCCCATGCTTTGAAGTCCTTTGACCTCCCCACGTGCATTAGCTGTATCTCTCTCATATTCTGTTCTGCCTTTTGCTTCTAATTTTAATTTTTATTTGTATTTTTGCTTTTTTTCCTGTTTTTAAAGGCTCATGTGATTAATCTGACCCTAGTTAGATAATTCATGATAATCTCTGTATCTTGAAGTCAGATGAATAGTAATTTTAATTATGTCTGCAAAGTTCCTCTTGC
This sequence comes from Lynx canadensis, assembly GCF_007474595.2. Classification (NCBI taxonomy): domain Eukaryota; kingdom Metazoa; phylum Chordata; class Mammalia; order Carnivora; family Felidae; genus Lynx; species Lynx canadensis. The sequence continues at coordinate 65,969,686 of NC_044309.1, forward strand.
CACATAAGTAACATGACCATTGGTGTGACGCTAGACAGCAAAGGTCATGGGCCAAAATTCTCCCTTCCACATCACACCTACCTTAAGACCCCAGAATTTCATTCCTAGGCATATAGTAAGAAGACATCCAATATTTTTTATATGCAAATAATTTTACATTTTATATCCAATTAGGAGATATATAATAGTTTTTATTATAGCACTGTTTATACAGAAAAAAAAAACTGGAAGCTATAAAGGCCCACCAACTTAATATTAGGTAAATCTGTTTATAATTCATAAAACTGATACAGTAATGAAATAAATGAGTAAAGTATAACTTCACACATCCACACATCACACATTACATATATGGCTATCACAAACAATTTTGAGCAAAAAATCAAGTCACAGGAAAATATATGCAGAAGAATTTCAGTCATAGACGTTGAAAACATGAAAAATGAAACATCACACTTAATAACATTATGAAGGAGCTACTATCAAGCTTAATATTTTTTCTGAAAATTAATTTGCTTATGCTGAGCTGAAGGCAGTAAGTCACATCACTAAAGAGGTATGCCGTCAGTAATCTACAATGCTTCCTGCCTTAAAATATCTCCTTCATCAGCCTTTCTCAATATTGAAAATTTTTAGGATCTCAGATTCATCTTTAGGCTATCTACCTGGTAAACACTTCATTTTTCAAAGCCCAACTCAAATGCTGCTTCTCTGACTCTCATAACTAGAGTTGATTCGTCCACCCTCTCTACCTTGTAGAAACTCCTGCTGTCTTACAAGACCTGGACATAGGCACCGCATTTGAGAGTTCCACAAAGCTAACTTCACATCCCTGGTACATCAACTAATGACTGTGACCTTGAACAAGTTGTGTAATCTTCTTGAAACTCAGTATCCTCATCTGAGGACTAATAATTCAGTTTTAATATCAAATGTGTATAAACAGCACAGAGCAAGTATTCCATACATTATAGTTATTATCATGTGCTTACATGTATTATTCACAAAACCAGGCAGCTCCAGAAGGGGAAGGGTTGTGCATCACCGTCTCTGCCTGTCTACACCTAAAGACATCTGATATTGACATTCTCTAAGCATTTGTTGAATTGCATTACATTTAAGAGAGTGATTTCAGAAGTCCCCAGAGAAATAATGTAACTCACTATGGATGTACAAGAAAACTAACAAATTAAGCCAGTAGCATGACTTCTGTTCAAACTTAGTACTAATTCGGTGATTATACTAGCTCAATCATGAGTGGGCCAGATAATAACAGGATGAAGTATATTCACTGACTGAAGGCAGGAAAAGGGAAGAGGTGATAAAATATGAAAAAACAGTCCCTGATATAGAATGTTAGGCAGCTAAAGAAGCAGAATGGGAATTCTAAGTGTTTCACCTGTGTAGGTAATGGCATTAAGAGATAATCTTCAATACAAAATTTGCCAACTTAACATATGGACTAGTCTTAACTGCAGTAACAAATCCCCAATTGGAGGCAGTTGGAGAAAGGACCTAGACTCTAATAAGAGCTAGTTCTTAACTGGATAAAGGATAATCCAACACCTTTCCATGCTAAGCCGATCTATTTGAACAGGGACAAAAACAACTCAAACTGAATGAACTCTTTTCAAAAAAATTGAATGAAAAAATTAATGTAGTACCTAGTGGCACAATGAGTTATTTATGTAATATTACACTAAAATTTGGCAACACATAAATTATTCATATATGAGAGCTCTGTTACACTTGAATTGTGAGGGAGAAGTGACGTAGAGTTTAGGGAGAAGTATTATGCAAAGAATTAACTGACACTTGCCCTGTAGTGAAATGCAAAACATGTGATGCAGAAATAAACAATAAAGGATGAAGAATATTATAACTGAACAAAGATTCAGGTACTACACTAACAATGGGCACGAATCCTAGTCTGGTAGAGACCAGAAAGATTTCAGAGAAGGTGACAGGAGCTGTGTCTAACAAGGTGGGTGCAAACTGGCAAGTGGGGCAAAGTGCATAAATGCCTTCCAGACACGAGGATCAGACACAGTGATGTAAGAATATGATCCAATGAAGGACATTCAAGTCGCTCAGAGGATAATGTGTGTTTAGGAATATTAGAGTACACTGGTGGGTCTCAAGTGCCATTGCAGATTGAGTTTTCTACCCAACAGGGTATGGGGAAGAGCTGAAGAAGGAGCTGAATTCTACATCTGACTCTAAAAAGACCAGTAGGAGGGGCGCCTGGGTGGCTCAGTTGGTTGAGTGTCCGACTTCAGCTCAGGTCACGATCTCGCGGTCCGTGAGTTCGAGCCCCGCGTCGGGCTCTGGGCTGATGGCTCAGAGCCTGGAGCCTGCTTCTGATTCTGCGTCTCCCTCTCTCTCTGCCCCTCCCCCGTTCATGCTCTGTCTCTCTCTGTCTCAAAAATAAATAAACGTTAAGAAAAATTAAAAAAAAAATTAAAAAAAGACCAGTAGGAGCTACTGCATGCAGAGGAAACTGGTGCGGACTGTAATTACAGACATCAAGGCTGGTCAGGAAGGGCTGTACAACTAAGTAAGAGGGGTTGCTGCAAAAGAGTAGTGGAAGTGAAGATGGACAGCTTGGCTGCTGAGCAAGGAAGGAGAGGGATAAAGGGCATAAAAGGACTCCCACCTACCTTGCTTAGAAACTGCCTAGCAGTGCCATCACAGAGAAAGGACACAGCAGGAGGAATTTTGATGGTATAAATGATAAATTCACCTTTGGGGCATATTCAATTTGACATTTCTTTGAGACATCTATGTTTGGTAGGCAGCTATATACATGCATCTGGAGCCAACAAAAGAAATATGATTGATATAAGATGTGATATCATTGTTATATAGGTGACAGCTGAAATCAGAGACATATAAGACATCATCCAGAGTAACATATCCTGTAGGGTGTAGGTGTTAAACTTAATGTTAAGTCACAGACACATTTGAGACTCTAATAAAAGCCAGAGACATTTTCAGGAGAAAAATGTCACTCAGCATTTTGTGCACAATTTCAGGTCATTGTTTGGCCCATGATGCAGGTAAGAGGACTATCCAGGGAGCCATGAGGGAACCAGTGAAAGACGGTGTCATGAAAGCACAGGGAGAGGAGTTTCAAGAAAGAACTGATCAACAGCAACGAGCACCACAGAGAGGCCAGGTAAGATGAGAACTGCAAGCATCTACGGATATGGCACACAGGAGATAGCTGACCCCCGAAGCAAGACATTTAAGTGGAATCATGCAAAGTGGGTTGACGAGGTAGTGGCAGTGGAGCGATGGAGCAGCTGTGCAAGAAGTCTTTGAAGATTATTTGCTGTGATGGGAAGACTGGAGGCAGAGCCATAGCGTAAGGTAGAGGCAGAGTTATGTGTCTGGAGGATGGCAGGGCGGAAGCAAAGTCTCTAGGGATGTCTGTGTGGAGTGCAATCCAGGGCTTAGAAGAAGGCAGTTGTTCAGGTGGAGAAAAGTAATATATGCTCAACTAAACCAGGAGGGGAGGAGGTAAACTAAACCTCCCCCGTAGTGTGCCAAAAATGGAAGAACGATTAAGGGGTCACACCTGAGTTTTAAAAAGCACCTCAGCTCCTGGCTTCCTTCCTCTCCAGATTTTGGGTGAGTATTTGACTTATCTAAGCCTCATTTGTTCATCTGCAAACTATGACCAACAATCTCTGGTTTGCTAGGTTGAGGAAAGATTAAATGGTACAATATATGGAAAGCTCTTGGTGCAGGGTGTTAGAGTGTTAAATAATAGATGCAGCAACTAATAGTATTTATGATATTATTTTCTCTGAAAGTAAAAAGGTAAAGTTGTAAAAGTAAAAGGCTAGGAGTGAGGAGAAGAAAGGTTATGTGACAGAGGGCTTGAAGAAAGTTATTTGTAGCCTTTTGGAAAAGCTGCTAAGAAGAAAGGAAAAATGTACCCACAAGAATGACAGAGCATAGAAGGTTGAAGCCGGGCTGGAGATCGGGATTCAGTGGTGTCACCGGACCATTTGATTCTGGACTGTGACACTGAGGTGCTCAGATCACACAAGTGTAGATACAGAGAAGGTAAATAGCTGGGGATGATAACATAAGATACCAAATGTTTCTTGTTAAACAAAGAAAAAAATCAAAGCCACATAAATAGCTCAGTAATTGAAAACTAACACTGATGTTCAAGCAAAAAGAAACATACTTTTCGTATATTAGTTTTCTTTTGAAATCTAATTACAGGAAGAAATGATGTCATTTCCAAAGGCAAAACTAAAGATGCATGCAAGTAGTTTTTCAAAACGAATGAATATTTTAATTTAAATCTCATACGTTTATCTTTCCAGGCAATACGTTTTGTCTCTAAAAATTATGAAGACATCATTTCTAAGATTTTACTCTATCAGTTATCACAAAAGAAAATATATGACATTCACTGTTAAAATATGTTAAATGCCAGAAAACGGCAATAGCAAATTTTGTTGAAATTTTTAAACACTGTGCTCAAGAAATCCATCTGTTCCCCTGTAATTGTTAAAATTACAATTAAATTAGCGGCACGTGGGTGGCTCAGTCAGTTGAGCGGCCCACTTCGGCTCAGGTCATGTTCTCACGGTTCGTGGTTTGAGCCCCGCGTTGGGCTCTGTGCTGACAGCTCAGAGCCTGGAGCCTCCTTCGGATTCTGTGTCTCCCTCTCTCTGGCCCTCCCCGCTCATGCTCTGTCTTACTCTCTCTCTCAAAAATAAACATTAAAAAAAATTTTTTTAATAAAAAAAAAATAAAATTACAATTAAATTAATGTGGTCTTCTTTTATGGTCAGAATGTAAATGCTGACATTAAAAGAAAGGCAAGGCAGTTATTATCACAGTACAGAATTATGGGGAATACACAATCGGTGATTTGAGACACAGCTTTGCAGTAATAAAAACAAAGTAAACTGTTCATAATCTCTGGAGATGAAAATTTTCTTTAAAAGTAATTATTGACAAGAATGATGTGATCCTAGCTCTTAAATACCACATGTCAAAAATTTTTAAGAAATTATTTCAGCTGGGATAAACTAGATCTGTCCATCTACGTACAGAAATATTAGGTTACTAATATTATTGCAAGTACCCTTTACATTTGTGATGTAGTAAAATGCATAGGTAGCAACATTATTATAATCTAAAAATTCTATTCCAAGCCCTGAAGTGCAAAGTTATAATGCGCAGGAGAGACATTTTGTGTTCTTAACAAAAAAGAGAAAAACATATAAATTTGATTCTTATTCTGGAAAATTCAGTTGAATAAACATTTACCGAATCTTACCATTTACAAGGCACAACAACAGGTCTCTACAATGCAGAGGATATAATGGTTTCTTTTTAAGTCTTTTCACAATTGTTAAAAGAAAAAAAGGATGGAGGAAAGGCATTCAGCAGCTTGATTGAATTTTAGAAGGTTGTTCAGGGCTTTGCTCCAGCATGCTGTGGAACCCACATGTGTCATGGTGAACAGAAGAATTAATAAGAACAGAACAGGAACATCTACTGTGTATTCCTTTGATTATTGTTTAAGTGGACCTGTTTAGGAAAGGGCAATAGGGAACTTAAAACAAACAAAAATAGTATGAAAGGGAGAAGGTAAAAACCTTTATTAAAATGTTGGGAGAAGCCAACAATTCAGTTAGCTAGAAGTGGTATATTTATACTAAAAAAAACAACAACACAATATGTTTATACAAATGACTAAAAATATATGTTGGAATCTAGATGTATTTGGAAATGTCAGTTTACTAAATTGCCCTCCATGTTTAGAGTCTTTCATCAGAATTAACTCAAATTGGGAAACACCTGAGATTCAATTGATCTGTCTCCATGATTACTGGCTCTAACCAATACTGGTATCAAAGCAGACAGTGAGTTGCAAAGATTACTGAGATTTTTCACTTACTAGAATACATTCTCAGAGCAGCCTACTGCATTGCAAGAATCTGCCTGTACCTAAAATGGCACTGTGGCCCAATCAAGGATAATTACAAAATAATATAAATAAATAAATATTTATTTATTTACTACAAAAAAATATAAATAAATATAAATAAAACCCCTTCAACAAAAATAATATAAATAAAACCCCTAACAATATGTTTAATTTCTCTTCCCTGAACACTGAAAAAGAAGAAAGCAGCAGAAAGCTCGTTGCTTTTAGAAATGGAAGCACATCATCCTGCATTACCAAATGGAAGAAATGACCAGGAAGAATGAGTACGTGGTGCTATGTACTTGTCAACACACTGAATTCAGAATGATGATTTTCTAAAAGATCAGGAAAAAACATCACACACTTGCTCTTTCCAAAACTAGATATGGATTTATTTTTAAAACGCCTTCCAATAGTCTTCCTATTTAGACTGTGTTGGCTCTGAGAAAATTTAATGTTACCCCTAGAGAAGGGTTCCGTCACCCTAGTTGACCACAGAGAGCAGGCGCAGTAACCCTAGAATGAGATTAGCTGGCACAGGAAAGCCACTCTTCCCCTCACTTCCAGGGCTATTGCTGTTGTCTTAATCATCCTAGGGAACAGAAGAGTGCAGCACATTCCCTATGGAAACCTGGTATAGCCCACAGAAGCTAAGTCTTCATGACCCAAGACAGAAGCAAAAAACAAATCGCTCTGGAGATGACCTCGGGAATTTTTACCTCAGGAATTTTTGTTTTTACTCTGGACTGTGCTGGCATAAGAGTTGTGTGGGTAAGACATAGTGCAAAGGAACCTCTCATCCTTGAAATGACCTAAGCCAAGATGGGTATCTTGGAAGCTCGTCTTATCATTCAGAGACGTTCTTGACTTTTAAGTAAATACTTTTTCATTACTAAAATGAAATAAAATTAAAAAATTCAATTTCCGTCAGAGCCCTATATAAATATATTCATTTGTTGAAGGCATTATAATGCGGTAGTTAAGCACATGGGTCACAAGCCAGACAACTTCTATTTGAAGCGCGGTTTCTCCAGAATCCTTGTCTCAGTTTCTTTCTCTGATGAATGGGGATGATTATAATACCTATCTACCTCACAATGGTGCAGTAAGGGTTACAGAACTTTTAAGTGCAAAGCAGGTAGTATATTGACTGACACCTTATAAGAATTCAATCAAGTTAGCCACTGGTATTATGTTTTTAAAAATTCACCGCTCTCTTTCAATTGCTTTGAAGACAAAAACCAGTTGGGTATAAATACAGGAGCAGAGACCATCCCCAAATGTTAGTTCCAAACATTCATCTCATCAGTGGGCTAGAGCTCAGACCAAGATTCTTATTCTAAGGTTGGCCCATAAGGGTCTTTCTTTACAACTAGTTTGCTTAACTATAAAACTAATATTCCCTGGGCTACATCTTGAATCCCAGAATCAGCAAATTATGCCATAACCTAAGAGGGAAGAAAGAAGAAAGAAACAATGAATTTCATTGTAGAGGAACCTATAATTTCTCTGAAAGATTTTATCCCAACATAATCTCTAAACATTGTCTATACTAAGGGTAACCCTTTAGAAACTTGTCTGATACTAAAACTAAGTGAAATGGGGAATGTTTGTTCAACAAGTAGGTCTATTCAACAAGAAGGTACTATTTAGTTTAGAAGCCATCTTCCAAATAACACAGATCACATCTTATCAGTTCTTTCCTTCAGCTTTATCAGTTTTTAATCCAACTCAACGAGGTTAGACAAATATAAACAAACAAAAAAGAATGTTGCAAATGTTTACACCTTGCAATACAAGGATAGAATGACTCATCTCTTCCTAAAACACTGATCAACTGTGAAAAGCCCAGACATGGATGATCTTCCCCTTGTCAGAAAATGATACATCCATCCATTCAGTTACTTGTGCAAGAAATCTGCAAGCCTTCCTTGAAATCCTTTTCAATCAAGACTATCAGCCTATCATCAATCCTTGTGAAATGAATATTAAAAACATATTTTGATCGGCTTATTTCTCATCTTTTCAGTCCACATTACTGTCTACTCTGAACTAGATTATTTCAACAGTAATTAACTTACTAATTGTTCCTGTTAACTACCCATAACCATTCTGCACACAGAAGTGAAAGAACCTCTCTGAACAAAAATCATGATTTTTCCCACTGTATTTATGATAAAAATTCAATTACTAAAAATGACCTACATATTCTGGTCTAAGTCAGTACTCTAATTTTCATAGGATTTATATCAATATGTAATTATATTTATTTGTATGACTATTGATTTAATGAATAGGTGATTATCTCCATGAGGACAGGAACAACGGTGTTTTCATAATTGTATGCTTAGTACCTAACAGTTCCTGGTCCGTTATATATTCTCAGTAAAGATGTGTTGAATAAATGAATTAAGAGAAGAAAAAAAAAAAAAAGAATCCTTAGAACCTCTACTAAACTTAGGTAGTATCTGATAGAAAAGTAAACAAATCCAGTCAATAAATACAGTCTAAATAATAAGCACTTAGATAAAATAATTTTGCCTTTTATTTTCTTTCTCAATTTTGGATGCCTAAAGGAGTTACTTGTACATAAGCTTCATAAGAACAGGGAAATAACATCCAAATCAGAAAAGCAGATCAATCATTCTAGGTCTTGCCTGTGATGATGATATTAAGGACTATTTTCAGAAAAATGTATTTATCTTATCCATATCTTTCATGACTGGCCATATTCTTTGCAAGCCTATCTAATCAGAACAGTTCCTAATTTATATGCCTTTACCAAGAACAACTGGAATTTCTGCATAGAGCAGAGAAGTGTTGGGGCTTACAGCTGTATACAGTCACTCTTTCAGGTTAAATAAATACATCTCTGCAGATTTTTCCAGAGCATGAGCTCAGATCCACAAATGAATGTTAAAAAAGTGGGCCAGTTGAACATTTACTAAGTTTCTGTTATATGGAAGACTCATAATCTGGTGCAAGATACATAAGGAAATGTACTAAGATTCTCTCTACTTTTAGTCTTTAGAGAACACACAATTTTTCATATAGACTCTCCCAAAGGTAGATAAATGCTTTATGCTAGATCAGTGAAGCACCTAACATCTCTCTAAGATGCAATCAGTGGTTCAATTTTTAATGTGTTGGAATCATATGAAAATTATAAATATGTACACACATCAATGTGATCTTTGCAAATAAGAGAAAAATAATTTAATCGATATTGTCCTTTAGATTATATTTTGCAATTACATACGAACCTGGGCAATGGTCTAAAAATCCAGGACATTTCCAGAAAAAAAACCAAAAAACAAAAACCCACTATCTTATAAAACCCAAACTAATGACAAGAGAAACTGAGAATAGACAAAATAATGTTTAATATTTATATTTGGTCAACACTTAACAATTTATATATATGTAATATACTTTGGTTCAAAATTGTCCTTTATCTAATCTTACTGAATTCCTAGCTAAATGCTTCTCTAAGGAAACAAATACTGAAAGACAAAAAGACAGAAAGACAAGAAGGAAAAAAGGAAAGGAAGGAAAGAAGAGAGGGAAGGAGAGATGGAAAGGTGAGCTTATTAGGTGATTGCATTTAAGGTCTTTCCTAAAAGACGTTAGCTATATTTAATAACATTAATAATAGCTGCAATTGTGGTGTTTATTAAATTCCAGTGTCCTCCATGACAAAAATATTGTATAAAGTATTGTTATTTCTTTAATAGCTCTCTTAAAAGTGTCTTATTCATATGTTTCAGATGAGGAAACTGGAGCTCAGGAATTTAAAGCAATTTGTTCAAATTGTACACCCAATAAATTATGATCCCAGATTTGACTGCCCCCAAAGCCCATATCTTATCAACTCTGTTACAGCGGCTACTTATTTATCTCTAGACTAAAGTTTCCATACTACAAATGTAACCCACAGGTATGAAAATATAATATAGATGTACAAATTTTGTAATGTAACATGTGAGTTAGTACCAGCCATGGTACTAAAAACATCATATTCTGATTTCCAGCCCAGTGCTCTTTCCAATAAGAAACAAAAATAAATAAAAATAAATTAAAAAACAGGGAGTATAACAATTATCAGTCTACTCTGCAAGGAAGTTACTAAAGTCAAGATGACTTTGAAGGTCAAAATTTCCCCCAAAGTTGACTATATTTTCACATACAAAACGTTGCACAATAAAGACAAGCTCTGCTTCATCGTTAAGTTTGGATGTTTCCCACCTTCAAGACTAATCATTCTCCCATTCTTCCTCCTCCTATTCCTCTCACACTGACTTCATCTACATGCACCCACAGCTACAAAATAGCTTTCAGAATTAGGCCACATTTGAACCAGATCTTTAAGGCAAGACTTTAAGGCTCTTGCCTCAAGTCCCTCACAGGCCCTCTACTTCTACATTATTCCCCAGCTTCCCTTCTGCTCTGTTCCTCTCTCCACATTTCTCCTGTTGAACTTCAGCACCCAATGTGCTCTGTCCTTAAACCCTTTATCAGAGTTGGTATCCCAGTGTCCATCCATCAGCTGCAAGCCGGTCTTCCAATTATCACCTGCCTTTGAGCCTCTGTCCCTGTACTCTTCTCACTGTACTGGTCACTAATCACTCTTAGATCCCTCTCTTTATCCTTTACCCACTCCTGATTGCCTAGATCACAAGCTGCTACAGCCACCCTACAAAGAACATAATCTTTTCCCTTAGCCAAAACAGTTGCCGGTTCAATTACCCATGGAGTTCCCCCTCCTTTCCAGGGTAAGAATCTTCCTTCTAATCACAACCAGTCCCTGCCTCCTCACTCCATCCTTTTATACAGAACCAGTCATGCCTGGATGAGCGTAACAGGAACAAACAGGTCTATTACTTGATGAATATAATAAATGCTTTCCTCCCAGAGAAGAGAATGGCAATCTTTCTTAAACTGGTGCTGATTCTAGCATTTTGGAAGGCTTTGCTGAATCCATCACTGAGCTCCCTAAAGATAGAAGAAGTAAAACTCTCTGACAGCATCACGCAGAAAATTGGATACAATCTCACAGCATGAGAAAACACACTGCTGAGTGGGTATAATGGTAAATAATAATGGGACGATCTAAAGCGAGGAGCCAGTGAGTCATAGGAAGACACAGTAAGTGCTGCAGACAAATTAAGTAGCACAAGAGTCATTTTAGGAGGGCTCAGGGAAAAGACCAAAATGTTAGATGGAATTAAGATATGAGAAATGTGTTTGCTCAAAACTTGAATCCAAATTTGCTCAAAACTTGAATTCAACAGAACAGATTATTGGAAATTGTGAAAATCGTGAGCTGCTATTAAAAAGTAAATTAAAAATTCTTGAACATCAATTTCAAAAAAATTAACCTAAGTTCCTACAAAATATTAAAAAATAATTTTTTAAAGTTTATTTACCTTAAGAGAGACACAGCAAAAGTAGGGGAGGGGCAGAGAGAGCGGGAGAGAGAGAATCCTAAGCAGGCTCGATGCTGTCAGTGCTGAGCCTTATGTAGGCTTGATACCACGAACTGTGAGATCATGACCTGAGGTGAAACCAAAAGCCAGACGCTTAACCGACTGAGCCACCCAGGCACTCCTTAAAAATTAATTCTTATTCTCATAAAGAAGAGAATCTCACAATAAAAGTGACAACAATAACTGAAGCACAGAAAATAAGAAGTGATTTTAAATTCACATTCTGGGGGTGCCTGGGTGGCTCAGTCGGCTAAGCGTCTGACTTCGGCTCAGGTCATGATCTTATGGTTTGTGGGTTCAAGCCCTGTACCGGGCTCTGTGCTGACAGCCTGGCCTGGAGCCTGCTTCGGATTCTGTGTCTCCCTCTCTCCCTGCCCCTCCCCTGCTCATACTCTGTCTCTCTCTTTGTCTTTCAAAAAATAAAAATAAACTTCAAAAATAAATAAACATTAAATTCACATTCTGTATTTAATAGAGCATGAGGCTATACACTAGAAATCCATTTTTCCTTTGTAATAAATATAACTTAGTTTTCAAAGGCTTGATGAGTAACAAACAATTTAAAGCTCTAGTATATCTGCTTTAAATCTCCAAATTTTATAGTTATCATCATTTTTAAAAGCCCAACACTGAGGAGATATTATAACACAAGTGCAATTTAGAAGCCAAAAGAAATTATTTTTCATGCCTTAACAGAAAATAATTTAAACTAGGCCATTTAAAGGGAAGGCTTTAAAGGGAAGAAAACAATAGAATCTTTGGAGTAACTTAGAATTTAAAAGGAAAACTAACTGGAAAATAAATCTCTAATCTAAAACAAATTGGTGAATAAGCCCTAAATCACTTGGATAATGCTATTTAAGATAAATAACATTTGAGACACAGGGAGACTTTCTAAACTCAAGATGAGTCAATTTTGTTAATCGCAGGTGGATAATCTGCCTCCGAAGGTGTCCTGTGCTACAATTCCAAAGCCTATACCCTTCCAGACAGGGAAAATCCTCCAACTCCCTAACAAGATAGGCAAAAGTAATGGCTACAACAGGAGAGTATACAAATTCTATTTTTATCTCCAGTCACTATGAATCAACCATGGAAAAACAATGGGATGTTTAGTGACCATTTTACAATGTTATCTTTGACTGGATAGCTAAACCCTGACCAGGGCAGGTTCACTCCATGGGGGTGGGGGTGAGGGCAGGGCAGAAGGAGACAGAGGGGGCTGTGAGCAATGGATGTAAGAGCTACATGTGAGATACGTACTATTTCCCAATGCAAAGTTTATTGTTTCTGCCATGCTTTAAGATATTCCACTATGTTTATGTATTATGTGATAAAACATGGTATCCTCCTTTAGAAGTTATGGTTATCATTGAGTTTCCTGTGAGAAAACACTTCCCTGACCTTACATCATCTCCAATATTCTCCCTGGCTCTATCCTTTCTTCCAAAACCATTCTCTCCTCCACTGAAGTACCACATACCTTCCAACCTTCCCATCTCTCCATTCGATTGATTTGAAAAACCACATACAGGAAAAAAAATACATGGCAGTGACTAAAGGTGATCAGGGATGAGGGTGGAATTTGAAAGCATCCATCTAGTGGACCTGCTAATTTTAAGGGCTACTTCGACATTATGGGCAGATAAAACTTCCATGAAAATAACATTTCACTCTCTTCCTCAACCCAACTACACTTTTAAACAAAAAGGATAAATGATTTTCATTGCTTTTCATTTGATGTTGAGGTAAGGGAGTAAATTGCCATTTGAACAGAAGATGCATCTTCTCTCAGTAACCCTTTTCTTAATACTTATTTGCCTGAGAAGACTGCCTAGTAAGGTCCAAGGTTGAATAAAAGATTAGTTACATACACTTTACAACAATGAATGAATTCTACCTTGGTCAGTAAGATAGATATAATATCAACACTTTCAATAAACTTGTCTAAATTACAAAATACCCTATAGATGAAGCAAAGCAGGTGGTTACAATGGCTTCATGTTGCCTGAACAGGTTTCCAAGGCTTTGTCTCACTTATGCTACTCCAACCTCAGCAGGAGCTAGGAAAAATCTAAAGGGCATCTCATCTTTTCTGATTACATAAGATAATCATGACCCAACTGCCAGAAAATACTCTCAACATTTGCATAATCATTACTCTAGACATCTTCACCCCTTAGCCTAATTGTGTTTTTGTTGGTCTTGTCTAATGGAAAGTGTCGAATGACCTGAACAAGGGCCACATTTCACACTATATTCTATTCACCACATGCCCCAACCAATAAAATATCAACTTTTTAACATGTTTCAAGACCAACATAAAAAAAATTTTCTATTGGGAAGAATTTTAAGTAATTTAATAGTCTTATGAAAGTAGAGTTATATTTTCCTTTTATGGAGAAAATAACACCAGATAAAAATAACCAGTAAAATGATCAATTTAAAAATATGAGTGCAAGTTCTATAAAAATCTCTATTCTGTTACACTGAAATAAAAATTCTCTATTTTAATTGCTTTTGTTTTCTGTCAAAGAATATTAAAGGCAGCTCTGAGGTAGCATTGTGTATGTTATTGATTCGTTTTTCAGTAAGAAGGGTGATTCAGTGACCTTCCAAGAATTTTCATGGGCCTAAATTATTAGACTCAACAATACAGTAACAATTATATATACTTAATAAAATTATCTGCATTTGCCTTACAGATTACTTTTTACTGACATATTAAAGTGAGCATAAACATATTTGAATTATAAGCTTACAAATCCTACAAAGATAAAAAAAATTATACATGAAAGAATGTTAAAAAAGGTAGTTGATATGCAAAAGTCTTCAAACTGGCACTAAGTAATAAGTTAATAAGTGAGAAGTGAGAATTCATAGATTTCTTATTAACCTGAAAAGAATACACTAAACATAAAGTTCAATTTTATACAGATAATGTGAGAATGATGCCCTTGGACATTTAAGTATTTGGATGTCAAAGGTGAATAATTTTGGAAAGTTTTGACAAATTTATTTTATGAGTTTGAGATTCTTAAAAGAATCTGACTTCCAAATTTCCCAAACCTTTTGATATTGTGGTTAGTTCTGCAATTTTTTTCTCAGTATTCTTAATAAATCATCTGATTTTTTATGAACAGTTAAATGAATCCAAATAATTGAGATTGGGTGAGGGTAGGAAGAAGGAGGATAGTAAGGGGGAAGATTTAGGAGAAATATCTGGAGTTAGTTTGCTGTCTTATTTGGAACTGGAGAAAAATAGGATCATCCCATGCAATTGATCTGAAATTGAAAATGAAATATGATCCCAGTGACTGAAAGTGAAGGAAGAATACATAATTCTGAGATACCATCTTCTCTTAATCTTTATACACTTACTTTCTTTTTCACAGACCCAATTTTGTAGTAAAAATTATTATTACAATCTCAATCAGTATAAATGCCTTTATTAAATATATGGTATGAAGAATGGTGCTACATATAGTTCCTAGCCCAAAGGAGGAAAATATCTTTTTCAAAATGTTTAATTCTTAAAAACAGAAGAATTAATACTATAACCAAACAGAAAACAATACATTTGCTTTTTTAAGTCTCCTCCTTTCATTTTGTGAACATTTTGCAGCAGGGCATATGACAGCTAAAATATAAATGATTCTTTACAAACATGTCAGAACTATTTTGTTAGAAGAAAAAACTCAGGAAGATTTTTAAACCCACTTTTGGTCTACAACCACATATTTACCAATTCCAAACTACCAAAATAAAAACTGAAGAGTTAACATTTCATTGTCTGCATTAAAAAATACTTACACTATTGGCTTTTCCAGGCGACTTCCCTGAGAACCAACAATCTCCCCCAATGTACAAAACACTTGTCCCAGAAAGTCCTAAAATAGATAAAAGGATTAAAGCTCATAAGTTCTCAAGCTGTCTTTACACTACATATTTTGTACATCATATCTGTATTGGTTTCATTGCTGAAATACTGAATTCCCCGACTCCCAATAATGAATAAAATGAGCTCAACAAGCATGAATTTTAGCATGTGATTTTCCTGCAAACTGGCAAAGCCTTTTGTCCTTTTATCGCAGCTAGCTTGTTAATGCAAGTAAGCGGGAAACTGCTTTTACTTTCTTTTTCTTCTTGAAATTACAACAACAGTGGAAAGAAGTTCCAGGATTTGAATCCACAGTTGGCTTTGGATATCTCTGAAACTAGTAAGCTTTGGGCTGAGGAGGTAGACTGTGAAAACACAGAGCAGAGGTGGTTAACCATACTCAGCGTTACCTACACACAGGCTATGTGAGGTGGCTACAGAGGGGGTCCCAAGCCACACAGCCAGGTGTCTGTTCCACTACTGACACTCGTTACCTGGGACTGGGCAATTAATTAAGCTCTCCAGTTTCCTCATTGCTAACCTGTACTAGTTCCCCTCACAGAGTTGTTTTGAGGAGGAACGAGTTAATATTACATGAGTTAATATTAGCATATGTTACATACCTAAAAATAGGTTAAGTGTAATACATTGTAAAGTTCATTAATGTACAAACTAGATGTACCTTATTTCAAGTACAATCTTATACTTATTTTCAAGACTCAGAATAACCTTGCACAATGAAAGATCTGTTATTAATCTTTGTTTCACATATAAAGAAAATCCTAATCATACAAGAGGTTGATTTCTTTCATGGTCTGAGCAGTCAGAAATAGCAGACTAACCCAGATGTTCTGATTCCAGATTAATATGCTGCCTAAGAATTTAAATATCATAAACACAATGCAATTTCACATGCCAATAAAATAAGAGTTCCAACATCATCTGGGCGTGTTGAATCAAGAAAATATGCAAGTATTTCAGAGAGATACACACACTCTAGTTTAGCTTGTATAGGATTTCAATCTGTCCTAAAAGAGAAGGTGGAAGATCTCCCTAAATTGTAGAGAACTGGCCCATGGGAAGCCCTAAGAAGGATGGACAGGAATGAAGAAACAAAATATTCAAAGTTTTTAATAAGTAAAAATTTTAAATGCCTAGCAAGTAAAAGCTATGTATTCAGTTCTAAAAAGTAAAAGGAGAGAGTGTTCTTTTTTTTTTTCAATGTTTTTTATTTATTTTGGGGACAGAGAGAGACAGAGCATGAACGGGGGAGGGGCAGAGAGAGAGGGAGACACAGAATCGGAAACAGGCTCCAGGCTCCGAGCCATCAGCCCAGAGCCTGACGCGGGGCTCGAACTCACGGACCGCGAGATCGTGACCTGGCTGAAGTCGGACGCTTAACCGACTGCGCCACCCAGGCGCCCCTTAGGAGAGAGTGTTCTAAGTCTGATGAAAGAAATCCATGCTGGAGACTAGGATAGTCAGGGTAATATTTCCCAAAGGCAGTAAGCCTTGAGAGCCAAGGAGAAATCAGATCATGGAGAGAAGAGAGTTGGATATTCTGTTAGCTAGGATACAATGGGAAGTTACTCAGATCAAAGGGCTGAAAGTTATCAGGAGAAGGGAGGAGGGGGAAAGGACAAAAGCAGGGAACGAGTGTGTTTTGCTTTGCAAAAACCAGCAGTTCCCAACCAACAGACACCCAGTAAGGTGTTTCACCTGTTAGTCCCTTGGTAGGTGCTTCTTTCACCTGATAACCCCTTACAGACCCTTACAGGAACCAGCTGAGTCAGTTTGAGCCATTTTGGAGTTGAGTACCTGCAGAAGTTCCCCCACCCCCACCCCCACCCCTCGCCTAAGTTGTCCTGCAGTTACCTTTAGCTCATTATAAAACTAGGATCCCCTCCTATAAATGAGATTTTTCCGCCTATTTTTCCACCTGTTGTTTGAACACAGGTGCATGTACTAGCATGGTGACATTCTAGGCATACGGAATTGAACCCAAGTGCCTAAATAATAGAATATGTATAACTCCTTAATGTATATGTAATGCATATGCAAGCTCCCTGATCCCACCCCCTAATACACTGGATAAAAGCTTCCTGTACTAACTTCAGGGACAGACAGTGCTTTGAGAGCTGCCTCCAGCTCCTTACTTGTGAAAAGTAATAAAAAGTTCTTTGCTTTCAACACTTCCTTCGGTTGTGTTCAATTTAATGCACCCCAGGCAGTGAACTCCTTGAGTACAGTTACAATTCCAGTTAAAGGAGAAGAGAATTGGCTACCCAAAAATATCTCTTTGCCATAAGGATTATTATTTTTTTAATGTTTATGTATTTACTTTGAGAGAGAAAGTGCTGTCAAGGAAAGGGCAGAGAGAGAGAGAGAGGGAGAGAGAGAAGCCCAAGCAGGCTCCATGTTGTCAGTGCAGAGCCTGACAGGGCTCAATCCTACCAACTGTGAGATCATGTCCTGAGCCAAAATCAAGAGTCCAATGCTTAGCCGACCGAACCACCTGGGTGCCCTGGCATAAGGATTATTTTAGGCTAATTATTTTTAAGAAATAGCAGACATGGGGGAAGCTCAGAAAACCAGGTTAGAAGTTAGCCTTTTGCAGGAGACATTTACAAGAAAAATTTCCATTTCTAAGGCTGTCTTCCTCACTGTACTAGGATGAAGGGGGTTACTAAATCTCTTCTCAGTGGAGAAGGTGGAGACTTAAATCTGCATAAACTATGCCCTCTTTAAAATGCTTTGCCTGAAAACCTCCCATAACTGCTTCCCCACTCACCAACATTTTTTTGTCTTTAGTTAGAGATGGTATAAGGCTTGGACCATTTCAGGGAGTTACTCCATTTTCCTTAGTATCTCCCATGTATACAGGAGGTATACCATGTTATTAAACTTTCATTTGTTTTTCTCCTATTAATCGTCTTTTTTATTACAGAGGCTAATAAGAAGGGTAGAGGGAGAATTATTTTTCCTCCCTTACATAATCCTAGAGAACAGATCAGAGTTACAGGCAAGAATGTAATAAGAAAAGAATGGGCTTCAAGTAAAGGGGAGAATTGAAGGTGAAGAGCCAAGTCAGACTGTAGAAGGTCCAGTTGGCCGGTCAAAAACAAACAAGGAAGTTGTCTTAGGATAATCAGAAGCAACTGGAAGTCTTTTAGCAATGCAGGGGCACCATTAGAACAGTACATTCAAATTTCTCGGGTACCAGTGTGAAGAATGGACTGACGAATGAGGTAAAATCTGCAATCTGGATCAATCAGGCTATAGCAGTTAATAAGAAGCCAAGTGTTAAGACCCAAACTGAAGTTGTAGCAAGTGGTAGGAAACAGTGCAGAGAAAAGTGACAGGATTTGGTGTAAAGTATCCTTGCACATGATGAGGATGGGGAGGGGGACAGTGGGGACAAGAAGGGAGGGACAGGAAATACTCTGGATCTGAAATTTGGTGGCTTCCAGAATGACATCATCACCAGCTAAACCCAAGACATGACCTGTATTGCTCACCTGTCTGTACCCAATGACCTTTGTCCCACATTTTTCCTTAAGTTCTTTACAGTTTATCTATTACTTAACTCAGGCAAAAGGCCCAACGGGCCCTGCATCCCATGATGGAAACTGAAACTACCCCTTAAGCTATAATGACTGGCTTGGCAAAGAGTTCCAGAGGCCCAGACCACCCAGATCAGTTTGAGCTCAACCACAGACTCATACCTGCGCAGATGGACTATGGAGTGAAGGACAGTTATTCCTACTTCAATATAATGCTAAATTATCTGTCCAAGGAGGAACACAAGCCTCATTAACATAACATACAATATAGGTATAGGCATGTTTTAAGGTGCACATGCAACCTTATGCCCACGTCTGCATATGATGACAGGGTTCCCCTTTCTAAATATTCATCCTAACCCTAAATAAAAGAATCCATCCACTCCTGCTCGGAGAGTCAGGGCTTTGGAAGTTATTCCCCATGATCTCCTTATTTGCTGCAAATTGATTCCTTTGTGTGACAACTCCATCTGGTGTATCTCCACCTTGGTGACTCACCAAGGAGCAAATTCACATTAGTTCAGTTACAACACCTTCATGAAAGTGCAAATCATTTTACATTTTGGTTCTGAGTAATTAGAAAGTACTTAAGGTAGAGCCTGGACATATTTTAAATATCCTTAGTAGCAACATGTCTTTCCCAATTTCAAAAGAGATACAAAATTTCAAAAGAGATACTTTACAAATATGTTTATGGGTTAAAAAAAAAACAAACCTAAATTTCTCTAAGTCTCATGGCAGAAAGTGCTGAATACTCAAGATTTGGAATAGATCATTGTTCTGCGTTAGCAGTGAAAAACATGGGGGATTCTGGAACTCTTTTCTAAAAAATATGAATACTGATAGGGGCGCCTGGGTGGCGCAGTCGGTTAAGCGTCCGACTTCAGCCAGGTCACGATCTCGCGGTCTGTGAGTTCGAGCCCCGCGTCAGGCTCTGGGCTGATGGCTCAGAGCCTGGAGCCTGTTTCCCATTCTGTGTCTCCCTCTCTCTCTGGCCCTCCCCCGTTCATGCTCTGTCTCTCTCTCTGTCCCAAAAATAAATAAACGTTGAAAAAAAAATATGAATACTGATAGATAGCTGTGCATACTACATGTTAAATGGATATGGCCAAGTCTCACCAAAAGCTGTTCTGTACTGTCATTACTCAAGAAAACAGAACTGAAGTACTGGGCATATCCATATTAGAGAAGACATAATAGCAAACGGAGAACACACAAATACCATCAGTGATGAACAAAAAGGAAATTAAAATAATAAAATAAAATGTATACCAAAAAGCTATGGCATGCATCTGTACACACTATTTCTATAGTTATTGCACACTTTGCCCCTAAATGTTTATAGCATTTTTGTAGTTCCTTTAATCTGTCTGTGCTTCCGTACTCCTTATCAAGCAACACATTTACTACTCACAGTGAAAAAAATAAGCATATAGTGTCTGTCAACTAACTACTCCTTGCGCTGGAAATTTCTACTGAATCTTTATTTTTTACTCATCTCAATGCTTCACATTTTCTATGCATTTTACACAGTACGGTAACAGAATACATGTGTCCTTTAATGGCTATTTTTAGATATTTTGGTCTGTAGTTAGATAAAGATAGAAATAAAAATTACCTTTAACACAAACTGCTTTACTGTTTCTTACTATGGTGTTGTGTTCCAGTTGATGAGTCATTAGAATTACATTAAAATAGAACTTCCAGTAATAAATCCAGGCATGTTTCCACAGCTTTAACACACACATAGACCAAATCTAGTTCACGGTGTCTGGCAATTGAGAAATGCTTCCATTTATTCAGCCATATTAACTATTGTGCTTTCCCTCAAATGACCAAGAGATCAATAAATATTTGCCAAATTTAATTATTATTTTATAATCTAAATAATACACAGATAGACCTTAGTTTTGAAATCTATTTAAACATACATAAATACCATGTTGTTAGTACATAGGATGCATTCTACCAATATTACCCTGAATATATCCCAATATCGCCCTGAATACAATATGCTGGTATTCAATCTGAAATATCTAGCAGTGCAAAGTAAAGTAAAGAAGAAAAAAGCAGAAAGCATAGCACACAAAGCAATATAACAATGAGTTTTGTGCTACATAGGTAGTTAAAAAGTTATCAGCACATCAGAAGGAGTCTTTGGATTACTCCTATAACTACTTAAATCTAGTTTTATTACTAATACAATGCAGACAAAAATCCAAGGAAACACTGCTATACTATCAGAGTCTAGCTGATTATTGAACAAATATACAGTTGACTCTTGAACAACATGATAGTTTAAACTGTGCGGTTGCATTTATATGTGGATTTTTTTTTTCAGTGTATACAGTATAGTACTGTAATTCATTTTCTCTTCCTTATGATTTTCTTAATATATTCTTTTCTATAGCTTACTTGATTGTAAGATTAGGGTATATAATACAAAGAACATACAAAATAGGTATTAATTGATTATGTTATCAGTAAGGCTTCTGGTCAACAGTAGGCTATTAGCAGTTAAGTTTTGGGGGAGTCAAAAATTATACACAGAGTTTTGACTGTTGTGGAGGTTGGGACCCTTAAACCCCATGTTGTTCAAGGGTCAACTGTATTTCTCTTCTTTTTCTTTTTAACATTCAGAAGAGCGTCTCCTTTAATTGCATGCATGAGCAAAATATTCTAATTCCTTCAAACTTATTACTTCATTATTTTTTCATACCAATTTTTACTGATCAATTCCTCTACTACATTTCTTATTATATTGTAGCTAGCTACTTATCTATATTCATAAAAATTACATTAATGCTATGTACTTTAATAATTCCACACATATTAATAAGGTAACTTACTTTGCAATAAATGAACTTGTTTTGTTGGTTTATTTGCTTGCTTGCTAGGTACCAGTATAAATTCTGATACATCCTTTATAAAAGATCTTTTACATTTATTTATTTATTTATTTATTTAGCAACACAGTATAACATATTCCTTAAGAGTGAGAATTATGAATGTCTATACTGTTTGTGTTTATATTCTGGCTGAATCATTTACTAATGACTCTATGTCTCGATATCCTGACTCATAGAATAGAGATAATGAATAATGCCTATGTATTAAATTATTGGGAGGATTAAATAAGATATTATATGCAAGGTACTTAATAAGATTATATATGCAGATAATTTATGCAAAGCCCTTAGAAAAGATGCTTGAACATGGTAAGCATGTAATAAATATATGCTTCTCTTCTCCCTACCTCCCTGGGGTTAAAAGGATATTACTATGTACTTAAAACTTATCCCTGACTACTAGATTCCAGTACTGCAGGTACTATAATTACCTGAATAAAATATTTTTATATCCCCTTTACACTCATAGCCAATTCAAATACTCATATTAAGTGTCATCATAAAATCCTAAAGTGCCTTATACACTAACTTATCTTACATGTTAAGTAGTATACATATAAACATACATATGTAAAAGAATGATATTTTTAAAACAATGGTATAGTGAACCAGGAGGCCTTCATGGTAAGTGAAATTTCTGATTTCTACACTATCACAAAGCCAGTCAACTGTAGTTGATCATCAGCATCATCATAAACAATTTCATAAGCATTCAATAGCATGGCATCTTTCTCCTAAAAGTTTATAAAGATAGTCTGTAAATGGCTTTCCTATTTTATGATGTGATCAAGGAACATCTGAAAATATAATATCTCTAATTAATAGATAATTTAGATGAAAAGACATTAAACTGATTTATGATAGCTAAGTTTTAACACAGCACAGTAATTGGGTGCAGTCAACTGTTCAGTAGTTAATCATTCTATTTGTTGATAAGATAGACTATTTGCCTCCATTTATTGCTCGTACCCATTTTGTGATCATTTAACTCATATTAAGCATATTCATGCTAAGCCACAAAGAGCAAGATAAAGTAATACAAAATATTTTGCTTTTACAATATTTTAACCATTGCAGAAAAAATTAATGAGGAAAGCTTATATTACCTGTGAAAATTTATTGTTGGCATTATCTATTTTATTGCTGGTATTCCCTGCTAATATTGCTGACTACCTCTCTATTTAATTCATACTAATCACATCAACTATAAAGACTGAGGTGTGACTTAGTTATATTATGCTAATATGGCAATCATTTATAATAATCAAATATGGTACTTCCATTCCCCAATAATGACTTCTACTTTCTTTAAGGTTGTTAGCACATCTATATGCTATTTTGAAAATAAGGCAAACTCAACATGAAACAATTGGATTCAATATTTTAGTAGAAACAATTTGTCACATTTTAACATAATAATACAACTTTTTTTAAGGCAGGGATTTGTCTATTTAATGGATAGATCCATCTATAATTCAAAAATGCTAATCTACCTCCAAGAGATTAATAAAATTTCTAAACTTAGACATCGATGGTTAAATTACAAATACAGTTTCAAAATTATACTCTAAAGTTGAATGTATTTCTTTTATTTCAGCACAAATGTTGATTTTAAAGATAGTTTTTGTTTGTTAAGAGTCCAGATGAAAGCAGTTAAGCCACTGAATGAAAATTAAGCTTTCAACAATGAGGGATGGCCATTGAGCTAAATTAACCAATTTTTTAAAATTATTCACAACATATATATTTAATTGAAAACCATGCTATATAGAGACTACAAAATAAAGCTATACTTTTCAGAGATAAACCTATGGAAAATATTTACCTTTTGGGGGCATATCACTTTATGTTTGTTCTCATTAGCAAAGAAGCAAGAAGTGTAAGCTTACAGAAAGTAAGTTAAATATTCTCTCTGCTGGTAGTCATGGTAAGACGTTGACAGGCCAAATAACTAGAAAACTTACTACTACTTATTATTAAATAATATTAAACATAATATAGCATTATTAGATACTAGATAATAGTATTAAATATAATGTAATACTATCATTCAAAATCATTATTAAATACTGAATTCGAAACAAGGGCCAGTTTTGCATGCAAACAATCACACCTAATATAACTTAATGAGTGCTGAAGATACTGTCATCAGACCTAATTCAGGCATTGTCTCTTAAAGTCTAAGATTCTACAAGCCCTTACTGGAAATGCAAATGGAAACATAATTCATTTACAAAACATCAGTCATTAATAGTTTAGCTTGCATGTGCTTAAAAAAGCTAGCTCTCATCATCTAGTAAGGGCCTGAAAGCATGTTTCATAGAAAAAGAAAGTCATTATTGCAAAGGCCTCTCAGGAAGCCACAATTGAGTAGAGATTTAAATAATGTAAGAAAAAGAACCATGTGAATATTTGGCATAAAAAACATTCCAGGCTGGAGGAAAAGCAAAAACAAAGTTTCTGAAACAAGAATATACTTGGGCATTCAAGGAAAAACAAGATGGCCAGTAGACCTGGAACAGAATGAGCAAGGAAAAGAATTAAACAGAACCAGGGGCCTGGTCCTTCACCCAAGGGACCGTAAATTCTTCCTGAGTGTAGAGGGAGGCCACTGCAGGGTTTGAATTGAAAAGTAACATGTTCTGGCCAGCTTCTCAAAATGCGAATTCTGGCTAATATTCTTCCCTCAAATTTCTAAATGCTTCAGTTCACCAAAATTTCTAATTTAAATTCTATTTTCTTCTCCATTTATATATATTTTTTCAGGCATATATATTTATATTTATATATATATGTGTGTGTATATATATATATATGTATTTTTTTTTTTTTAGGTAACTTTAATGAGTTCCAACTCTATAGGCTGATGGTTTGCAAAACCATCTTTCTATTCTCCAGATACGGCCTAGTCAATATCTCCAGTTGGATGCTTATTGGGGTCTCAAACAACATAAACCCATTCTGAACACTGAGTTCTCCAATCTCACCCCACCACCTCAATCTCTTCCTCCACGATGTACCCCTCGCAATAAACTAAACACCATTTATTCAGTGGCTTTTCGCCAGTAACGTAAGTCATTCTAAATTATTTTCTTATGTTCTCACCTGAAATCCAATTCATCAGCAATCATATCACCAAAACATATTCCAAAACTGACCACTTCTTAGCCCTTCAAGGGCTCTGCCCACCAAATACTATTCATCTAGCCAAATCACAATAGCCTTACAGTTGGTCTCTTTTGGGTCACCATCAGGGGAGTTCCCTGGGTAAAATCTGAAACTGGAACCCATACCTAGAGGGCAAGGAAAGACTGAAGAAAAAGGCAGGTCCCTCCAGATTGGTAGGTGGCAGGTTTAATAAGCAAGGGAACTTACATTATGAGGCTGTCTTGGATGGCTGCAAGATGAGTAGATCTCCACACCTGCCTGCCAGAATCACAACTTTTTTACAGAGGCCTTAATGGGGTTCAGTCATACGTTCAGTCCAGATGGTCTCAACATCCATTACTCTCTCAGACTATGTCTATGAAACAGGCCAGTGGGCAGAACATACTTTTCAAGGACAGGGAAGGGAGTGACCAGATCCAGTTCACAGGTCAACCAGCAGTCATGTTCTCCTCCAACAGTCTCCTTAATTTCAGTCTTGCTTCCCAGCCCCATTCTCCACTTCAGCTGTTGGTTGTTATTTATTTATTTATTTATTTATTTATTTATTTATTTATTTATTTTCAACGTTTATTTATTTTTGGGACAGAGAGAGACAGAGCATGAACGGGGGAGGGGCAGAGAGAGAAGGAGACACAGAATCGGAAACAGGCTCCAGGCTCTGAGCCATCAGCCCAGAGCCCGACGCGGGGCTCGAACTCACAGACCGCGAGATCGTGACCTGGCTGAAGTCGGACGCTTAACCGACTGCGCCACCCAGGCGCCCCTGTCGGTTGTTATTTAAATGTATAAATCATCTTCCGGTGAAATTCATTAAACTTTTTTTGAAGCCATGGCCTACAAATCTCTGCATCATCTGAATTCTGTGTACCTTTTCAATCTATTTCATTCTGCTCTCCTCATCATTCACAAAATCCCATATATGGTAGCTATCTTCAGTCACATCAACATTCCAAATATTTTCCTGACTCAAGGTCCTGGCATTGCTGTTCCTTTTACCTGGAATGCTCTTTGTCTAGATTATCAGTAGTTCCCTTCTTCTCTTTGCATAAGTATACCCAGGATGAGAACTTGTGCAGAATCACTCCACCTGGTTGAGAGGAACCTAAGCTTCTAGCTAGCATTCTTCATCAGTCACTGTTTCTCACTATCAATTTCTTTTAAGTGTATAAAGAAGTAAGTTATCTTAATCATTTTGCATTTGTTTCTATTAAATAAATCTGCCCATTCCACTTCCCCAACTCCAAAATGTAAGCTGTTTTAGGATAGGGGGTCCTTGTTTGTCTTCTACACTGCTACATTACTGAGCACTTGAACAGCACTTAAATATATTTATTGTTTGCCTGATTTTAAGAAAATACATTAGAATTTGGTTCAGTTATATATGGGTTAAATTGGTTTTTCTTCTGATGAGAAAAATTTTACCCCACTTTCTATGAGAAAATGCACTTCATGGTCCAAACAATTATCTTTCAAATGAAATTTTCAAAACAACTGATCTACATGTGGAAGTTTATACATATATGGTATTTAGAAAATATATTAAAGAACATACACACCTTCACCGAAGGCTGGTATTTCATGGCCAAAATAATCCAATGAGCTATTAACATGTCTAAAACAAAAATTTTAGCAGGTACCTTCCAAGATCATCCAAATGGAAAAATGCATTTTGGACTGCCTGGTGTGTATGAAAATTTAGTACACAAAGTACAGTTTTGATGTCATCTGGTCTAGAGCGCCAAGCAGAATCCTAGATACACCAATTATGGGCCTGTTATTAATCTTTTCATTAATGATTTGGCTGGTGCAATTAAATTATGCAAATGAAAGTATGCTATGCAGTTCTGCTAATGGCATTAAGATGAGTGGGTTCGACAGCAACTTAGAGAACAAAACTGGAATTCAAAATGTCAGATTTTGTTCACAGGATCTAACACTTTGGGGGACTAATATTTTACTAATTTCCCTAGAAAATCATAAAATGGATAAAACCTCTTAAGGAAAATGTCCCTGGATTCCAGTGCCTGCATCACGTAATGTTTCTGGTGCATGTTTCTCCACTACAAACTTTCCTACCATGAATAAAATCAGTTAAGGGGCGACCAGGTGGCTCAGTTGGTTGAGCGTCTGACTCCAGCTCAGGTCATGATCTCACGGTTCGTGGGCTGGAGGGTTCAAGCCCCACGTCGGGCTCTGTGCTGACAGCTCTGGATTCTGTGTCTCCCTCTCTCTCTGCCCCTACCCTGCTCACACTCTGTCTCTGTCTCTCTCAAAAATAAATAAACATTAAATTAAAAAAAAAATAGGGGTGCATGGGTGGCTCAGTCATTTGAGCATCTGACTTCGGCTCAGGTCATGATCTCGCAGTCAGTGAGTTCGAGCCCCGCATCGGCCTCTGTGCTGACAGCTCAGAGCCTGGAGCCTGCTTCAGATTCTGTGTCTCCCTCTCTCTCTGCCCCTCCCCCACTTGTGCTCTGTCTCTCTCTGTCTCTCAAAAATAAATAAATGTAAAAAAATTTAAAAAAAAAAATATAAATAAATAAATAAATAAATAAAATCAGTTAAAAGTATACCGATCCTGTATCCACTCACCCTGTATTCATTTGCAGTATTAGGAATCTAAGGTACAATGCTATATTATATCTCTATTTTCCCTACTAGTACCAAAAATTTAAGAATTTGACCCAAGATCCCTGAATATTGGAAATCAAATAAAGTCATCCCGAAATGGGTTTCTGTCAAAATTATCAGAAATGAGAATAGGAAAAAAAAAGATTTTATTATTGTTAACTCAAGGAGTCTCTCTTGCTACCAAATCCCCTTTGTAAAAGGTAAGTGCCTGCACTCCACATGCAAACCCACGCACTTAGCAGTCTTTCCTAAAAGGTTCCAGTTTTTATTTCACTTTGCAAAGTTGGCAGGTCGACAATCACACTTTTAAACAATTGTATCCTCAGGGAGTAGACCTAGTTTGTTTATTGGCTTCTCTAATCTAAATCGCTCCTGAACTCATTTTGGGTTGAATGAGTTATAAAATCTGTACTTGGATGCTTTCAAATAGCAAGGGCTTTTGTTGTTAATTTCTAACAGAAATTCGGGACACTAATTTCTAACAATTCATATCACAATTCCAAAACACATTTCCTTCCTCATCTGACATGCTTCATCCATTTGTAAGCTCAGGCACTTATTAACTAATTTGTATTGAGTGCTTAATATATTTAAGAAATATAATACAGAGACTACTGTAAACAAATACATTAAAATGTGAGGTAATACGAACCACAGGAACTATAGGAAGCTATGCAATACTTTGGGAGAAAGGTGATGACAATCTGAATTAAGTAACAGTAAGAAAGGAAAGAAGACAGAAGAGAAATAATACTTCATTATAATGAACAGGATTTATAGTTCACAAGATGTGGTATGTGAGACAGAAAGAGGTTAACGATACATCCACGTTTTCTAACTTAGTATACCATGATGATGATAATTCTCAAGATAGAAAATACAAGCAGAGGACCAACAACGGAATGGAAGAGGTCATACATTTTTGATAATTTGAGTTTTAGGCTTCTGCAGACTAGCTAACAAGCAGTTGGAAACTTGTTTTTGCTAAGGTACAAAGAGAGATAGACACTTGGGAGTCATCAGGGTAAGGCATGGAAATGGCTGAGATTTCCCAAGGAGAGCTTATTCAGTGAGATGAGATGACAATGGAAAACAAAACCGGGAAAAAGCAGTAATAAGGGAGAGGAGGAGGAAGAGAAACTGAAAAAGGATAGATAATGAGTAGACAAAGAAGTAAGAAAAGAAGTGAGGGAGACATTTCTGTGGAATTAAGAGCAGATGAGTTTGTTAAGAACAGTCAATTGTATCCAAAATAATGGGAAGGCCAGGTAAAGCAGAAAGTGAAGAGAGGTCAAGATATTTTTCTCTAACCCATGTCAGAATAGTTCAAGCAGAAATGAAAACCAGAATACAGTAGAGTAAGATGGGAGAAACCCAGGCTGCTCTGAAAAGAACTGCAGCAGTAAGAAGGTGGTAAAGGAGATAGCATGAGAGTGAAGCAGAGTCAAGATGTCAGGAGGAAGACATGAAATCTTTCTTATGGAAAATATAAAAAGCTATTCTGCAAAAAAAAATATTTTAAAAGATATATACATTCATGCCTTCTATGGTACATACCTCAGTATGGATTATTTAACGAAAATATAGTTATATCATGTTTGAGGTACCTTCTTATCCCATATACTAGTCTCTCCCTGAATTCAAGGCCACCACTTGGGTAAGGACCACATGTTACCACCTTCACACTCACCCTCAAAATATCCAACCCTATGGAATGTCCTTAACTGCCAAGTTATCATGCCCTCTAAAAAGTAGTTTGAGAAACATAGAAATTATATTCAGGGAGAATGGGCACTTGAAAACCTATGTCCACTCAAGAGTTTAGGGGGTTCATTTTTCCTACATGCACAAAGATGAATAAACAGAGAAACTTGGTTTTCAGAGAGAAACAGAAGCTCAGAGAAGAGTCATAATGCAAAGAATATGTAGCCTCAGAGAAAAAGAAATGGAGAAAATTGCTGTCTCAATCCCAACCCTCCAGGCCTGTTTCTGGCTGTAGCTCCTACAAGGACAAGCTACACATCACATTTATGAGATGCTCCTAAATCTCTTTAATATTAACCACCTACATGTGAAATAAATATAATGCATTTTCTTTCCTTGCAACTAAATTTTTTACTAGAAAATGGAATTCTTTTTCTGGTTCTTCCAGTGGAATTTGGAAAGCTTCCAATACAAAGCTATGCAAATAAAATTTAAATATCCAGCCACAATGCTCCGAGTCTTATGAGGAGCAAGAAGGCAGCATGGCAATGGTAATGAGCATTACTTATGGGGAGGAATGAGCTTATTACAGTATTTGCTTTCAATTTGTAGAAAAGTCAATCAGAAAGACTATTCTTTGAATCCTTCATCAAATGATTCTTCTCTTTGCTTCATGACAAAAATAAATATCATAGCTTCTTTACAATGAAGGAAAGGAACAGTAAATTGTGATTTTTACCACCATACCCAGCTTTTTAGTTTCCACAAATCAGCCTCTCAACCTCTTAGCTTGAGATTACCTCTCATGTGTCTTCTCTTCTCTGAATTAAGACATCCCTCCTCTCCAAACTACATTGGAAATCATATCCATCTGTTCTAGTCAATAGGCTACAACAATGGAGAAGTAAAAAAAAATCTCACCCGCCTGACCCTCTGGGCATGACCGTGAGTCCAGCCAGCCTCCCACCTCTCAACTCTGACACGGCTGCCAGTTCTACATCCATCTATTCAGATTCCACTTGGTACCTGGTTAAACTTTCAGAATGCTGTTCTCAACCCACCCCCACCCCCATTCAGCTCTTCCTGCTAGTTTGACCTAACTCTCCCTCCAGATCTCAACCTCTGCATCTGCCTAGCTCTGATGCCTTTGCTGCCCCTGAACCTAAAAATATCCCCAGGGAATAGTTATGGCCTGGGGAGTAGAGCTCTTGAGAAAAGAGGAATGGGTAGAAGGAGGGAAGATCAGGACCCAAAAAGAAAAAAAGACTGTAAGTGAACTTGAGGACAGACTCTGTATGTCCATCTTGCTCATACTGTACCCTCTGAAACAGACATGGTGCCAGCATGAGGAGGCACTTAGAAAATATGGTTGAACAAATGAGCCACAAGGACTGAAGAATGGCAAATCACTCTGCCCTACACCCAAGTACTTCTCATTCTCGCACAAGCGAAGCCTCTCCAAATGACACGGGCTTCATCTTGCTCAACCTGAATTAATTTCAAACATTGCAGGGAACTGAAAGAATTTCTTTTAAAAATCTATAAATAAATAAGGTTAATCCATTTCACACACTAAAGGTACCTTTGCTTTAAGAATTTCTTTCACGTGCTATTCTAGGGTCCTTTAAAAATGTTATTTATTTTCTATGACAATTATTACATGAAAACTCATGGAAATATACCTTTAATATTAATGCATCAACATAAATACCAATCATATATTATGATTTTGCGGTCTATATTATGTAATCATCCTAAAAACATAAAGTGTGAACTTACATGTTTGGACAGGTTGGGGCTCTTTGAGTCAACATCATACCTAAAAGATTAAAATATGAAACTCAGATTATTTCCACAAAATAGAGAGCTACAGAAAAAATATCAGTATTTTCCCAAAAAATAAGTAACATTATAATGAACCAAAAATATACCAGTAGGGAAAAATTAGCAAATTAAGAAGTTTCTTATAATCTGTAGTCTATATACCAATAGTAGCATTCACAATCTCTGGGTCCTTTTATTTCCACAACCTAAGTAGAAGTCCTGATATTTTCAGTCATTAATTCTGCTGCTTGATAAGAAAGTTATAAACTTCTCTTTCGTACTATCATTAAAAAAAAGTTTGAAAAGTAAAACAAAACACAAAAACCGTTCTCTTTTGTGTGAATGAGTAGTATCCTAACTGTTTAAAACTCCCTAACAACTGCAATTCCTCTCCTCTGGATACCATTTAAAAATAAGCAGGTGCAGGGCACGTGGCTGGCTCAGTGAGACATGCAACTCTTAACCTCAGGGCTGTGAGTTCAAGACCCATGTTGGGTGTAGAGATTACTTAAAAATATAAAATCTTTTAAAATCAATCAATCAATCAATCACTCAATAAGCAAGCAGGTGCTGGGAACAGGCTGTTGTTTGTGTACCTTTTAACTTCTATTTAATATTTTAAATGCTACTGTTGACTTTGAAATTTGGCTAAAGTAAGGAGACATTACTTTTCCCCAATCACTGGACTTAGGGAAACCGAATATTTTACGAAAGATAAATACATTCATATAGTACTACGTTAGGTCCTGATTTTGACCAGTTGGTACTGGAAATAAATGATTTCTTAGAAAGATCCTGGGAAAACATCACTCACTATTACCTTAACCTCTCATTTTAAAGAAATTGTAGAAATGGAAAGGTCGCTACCAGTCAAAACAACCTCAAATAAATGAAGTCTTGAATAGGAAAATATTTTTTTCCTATTCAACACTGGCTCCAGTGTTTCTCCCAAATTATACTCCTTTCACATTCCTTGTCCATAGCTTCCTACCAAAAATTAACTGCCTTTTTAAAGATTAATTAAAGCCTTCACTCTCACATAACAAGAATGTTTTTACAAAGAAACAAAGCATCTCCATCAATAAAAGGCAAAGAAACAGAGTTCACTGAGTGTACCAATGCTGGGCAGAGGTTCACGTACTCCCCAGCTAAGAATGTTTACCACAGATTGGCTTTCAAATTGTATGAGGCAAATACCTGCCTCAGAAGAATTACAAATTACTCTTCTTCACATTAGGGCATTCCGATCAACTCTGAACACCTGTAACCTAGAATTTTAAGTCAGCAAACTGCCAACATCTACTGAAAACCTACAGGTGTTAGCACCAAAAAAAAATTCTTATTCAAGAAATTTTTCTTATTCAAGACAACTTTTTAAGAGAAAATTGAAATTAGCAACTACAGCAGTATCAAAGGTGAAAAATAACTGTGCTGGTTCCTTCCCAAGAATCAGTCCTGGAAACTGTTTTCTATAAAGGGTATACTGTGGACCGGGGAGAAACAACATGGTATGTTCAGTTGTGCTAAAAGAAGCAAAAAGAAAAGGAGTTTATTTTCATCACAAAGTTTAAGTATCTTCAAGTATAATCTTCTTTCATTGCCTTTAACAAAGCTTTTTCAATGCTACTCTCTTGAAAATATGTAATTTGCAGCATAGTTCTGATGGCTTTAGATAATAGTTGGATTATGACGCATTTGAAATTATCGTGAGTTTTCCTTTAATGGACTTTTCCTTCTAACTTTTCTAAAAGTATCAAGACTACTCTGGTCCTTACCCTCAGACATAAACCCCACATCCTAAATAGTTAAAGTGTGTGTGTGTGTGTGTGTGTGTGCGCGCGCGTTTACGTGTTTGAATGCCATACTCTTATTAAGAAAGAAAGATCATATTGGCAAGCAAGAGGTTAAGTAGTTTACACCTACAAGGGTACATCCCACTGCCTAAATTTACTAACGTTAATTTTGCAAACCTGAAGCTGCTACTGAATTGGCAGTAACTGATTTGGGTTGATCCTAAAGATTACCTTTCAGTTAGAGGTAACAGATGTTGACTAGAGTTTTTCCTGTACTTCTGGAATTCCAGCTAAGGTCCAAAGCTAAAAACAAAAGATGCTAATATGCTTAGGTCAGAGGTGCGGTCAGACCCTTCTTCACAACTTACTCATAAAGTGACAGGCTATTTCCTACCCCTTGGGGGGCAAGGGGAGGTTCGTCCCATTCCCCAAAGTCAAGTGAAGGGGATCTCCTAAATCTGGGGTGCCTGAAGAAAAAGATAGCATCTGAGTCCCCAGTCAGATGCTGCTGAGCTACAGAAACTGCCTACAAGTCCAGCCTGTGGCTGCCATTAAAAACTATGTCAGCTGACAGTCCTAGGAAGTGCCTTCTGAGGGCTGAGAAACAAGTAGAATGTGTGACATGTGTCCCCTTTAAGGTCTAGATTCTTCAGAAGATAAGAGACCCACACCTCTGCCTCCCAGCTCATCTACCCTTTCCCTTTTCCACCCTCTGCTCTCCCCCAAGTAGCTGAAAATAGCTCCAACTGATGGGAGAGGAAGTGAAGAGTTCTGAAGTTTGAGATTAAAGTTTTAAAGTGAAGAGTATAATGATTAACAAAATAAGATGGTTCTAGGGGCGCCTGGGTGACTCAGTTAAGTGTCCAACTCTTGATTTTGGTTCAGGTCATGATCTCAAGGTCATGAGATTGAGCCCTGCTTCAGGCTTTGTGCTGAGCATGGAACCTGCTTAGGATTCTCTCTCTCTCTCTCTCTCTCTCTCTCTCCCTCTCCCTCTCCCTCTCTCTCAGCCCCTCCCCACTCAAATAAAATAAAATACACACCAAAAAAATAAAATAAAATAAAATGGTTCTAATAAACAAAAGTGACTGAAAACTCATGAAATTAGACCTTGACATTATTTATTTTTGAAAGAGACAGAGACAAGAGTGGAAGCGAGGGAGGAACAGAGAGGGAGACAGAATCCGAAGCAGAATCCAGATTCCCAAACCATGAGATCATGACCTGAGCTGAAGTCGGAAGCTTACCCGACTGAGCCACCCGGGCACCCCATAGACCTTGACATTGTTAAGGGAGTCCTTAACCAATGGGAAAAACTGGAATTAATGGTGTTGGGAAAACATAAAAAACTTAATTGCCCCGAAGTATTGAAATCCTTCAAAAATAAAATGGAATAATATTATACAATACATAATTATTGCCATTGATTTATCAAGAAGGAATATAATTTGCTAGGTAAGGCAAATCTAGACTCATAACTATCTTGTTGAAAAGTGGAAAAGCAAGAGTGAAATATATTGTATCTAATTTCTCCTATTCTTCTGCTCATGTTATGCAGTGACGTGACTACTCACACCTTTTGCTCAAACTCATTTTTGTGCAGCTGTTCTGCCAGTAATAGTTTTCAACTGTGGCAAAAAAGTGATTTATGAGGTACCTATACTATTGTCAGTGTGACAATTGTAACAAAATAAATAAATGCCAAAGTTTATGACTTTATCTTGATACAGGCATAGCATGATGACAGAGACCATGTCTCTTTTTTGTTTGTTTTGGTTTTGGGATTTGGTGGGGTTTTTTTTTTCCTTTTTAGAAACCATGATCTTGAATGAAGAAGTACACATCACATCAAAAAATCAGGAGAATTTTAAAATTTGTGATTGGTAAATTAATCTTAAATATCCATTTCAAGCATATTATGGTAATAACAATAACAACTATGGATTAACCAGAATTTACAAGAATTTGGGCCAATTGTGACAAGAATACATACTCATTGTCTCTCTCCCTCTCTATCTCTGTCATTACAATTTTCTATTATTGAAAGTTAAACAAAAAAGGCTCCTAAAAACCGTTTCTCAAACCTACCATAATATGCAGTTCTTTCTATGACACACTTTTACAGACTATTTTTAATTCTTACTTTTTAGAATTTTATAAAATCAATAGACCAATTAAATAAAAAACAGCACTGAAAACCATTTACATCTGTCTATTGGCCAATTCAGACTACTGTCATCTTCAACATTGCTGTTCCCTCAAGAGAACATGTTACATAAATGTGTTGGAGTATTGCTGTAGTTTTTTGAGAGATGCAGATCAGGATTATAGGTGAATTATTTCCTACCTTATCCTATTTTAATTTTCCAAATATGCTACAATGAATATTTTCCCCTAGGAATAAGACATTGCTAAGGCAAAATTTAAAAATTGATTATAATCATGTATACTAATGAGTAAGTAGATCCACATAACTAGAGAAGAAATACAGTGTTTTCCACATTACTTTGGGTAGATCTGCTGAAAAAATCGCAAAATAAAAACAAAAAGGAAGAAAGAAAGAAAAAAGTCTGCTCTCACAGGTGAAAGGTGTTATGTAAAATATTCTAATACATGGTAAGTCAAAAGGAATTAATTAAAATGATATGAAAAATACTACATGAACCAAGAAAATATACTTGTTGCTTTTCTTGGTAATCTTCTCCAAGTATCCCTTTCTCTGGCCCTAATTGTTTGAATTATTTGGAGATAATACACAATTGAAATAAAGTTATTTGAATCAAATTGCTGAAATTACCCAAATGCATTCAAAAGGTAAAAGGATACTTAATTCAGTCTTGCAATATGCTTTCACATTTTGAACATTACACAACTTCCATAAAAATTGCTATAATTTTTAGAAGAAAAGAGGAAGCTGAAGAAGTTAAAACATATCAATTTACCTACACTAATTTCTGTCACATTATTTCTTCTTGTCACACTGAGATAAAATAATACAACATGCTCCCATTCCAATCAAACAAAACAATTTCCCAAACGGTCTTACTTTGTTTACTTAGATTAAATATATTCTATCATATTATTGTATTCAATGTGTGGCAGACTACATAGACGTAGACGCTCATCAGTACTAGATAACCAAGGCAAAAATAAAAATATCCCAATTTAGACATTAACTTTAATATTCATAACATTTTAGAAATTCGTGTTTTGCACCATTTAATTATAAACTATTTCAGGCAAAATCTGACTCAATATTGGAGAGCACAGATCCTTTGAACATATTAAACTTTCTGGGACTTGGTTTTCTCATTTACAAAAATAGATTAACTCCACCTCACAAATGTGTTGGGTGGGTTAGTTATGTATTCGTATGATTCTATTATACACTGTGAATAAGGGTAGTAGTGCTAACAAAAATAACCTCTTTGTGTCTGTGCCTACAAAACTTACATGCTAACTCAAACTCCATGAGCTTCTGTAATTATTTCATTTAGTTTATAAATAACTGGAAGATATTAGCAACAAATATATTAAACCTTCTTATCATTCTTTCCTTCTATATTTCTACCTGTAAGTGTATTGAAGTTTTGTTTTCTTTTATTAAGTCTCTGAAATACATACAGTGAAGTTAAACAATGTCATTCATTTATCATCAAATACTAGAGAGGTGTGGTAAGTTCTAGCAATGCCCTAACTTCTTCCTACCTTTAAGCCTTTCCTTGTCCATGCTAAGCATACCAAGAAAGCTTAGAAACATGAAATAAGTATCAGGTGCCTCCCTACCACAATACATTCTCATTTGGACTCACTACTTTGTCAGAGTGATTTTTGAAATGCTATCTCTTAAAACAGGCATAATATTTGGAGACTAACCAGCACTGAATTCAGTGGAATTACATTTCTTGCACTCAACACGTTTTAAAACCCATTGGCTTCCACATCCTCATCTTCAGTAGAGATGAGAATGCAATCGTTAGCCTCCATACAGGCAAATCATTCTTTACCTTCGTTTCCTCTCCAGAATGACTAGCCCAGCTCTCAATTTTTGCTCATTCATCTTCTAACAAACATTTGATTGCTATCATCCTTTTGAAAGCACTATTTCCTTTCTTTTCATTCCACTTGTGACATTCTATAATAGCCACAGTTATGATATAAGTGATAAAGGCTGAGTAGGACACGGGCTTAAGAAGCCAGGGCCAAGTGGGTACAGTGGTGAAACAGTCACCTGGCAGCAGCTGCTTGTGACAGTGACAGGAGCCTGTTGGCAGACAGCAACCAAAATGAAACAGAAGTGGGTTCTGAAAATTGGAGCTAAAACATAGGCAAGGGGCTCAGAGAACAAAGTATATAGGATCTTGGCTTCAAAGGCAAATTCCACCAAACTTTAAAGAAGAATTAATACCTACTCTTCTTAAACTATTCCAATAAACAGTAAACTTCCAAAGTTGTTCTATGAGGCAAGTATTATCCTGATATCAAAACCAGATAATCACACCATCAACAAAGAGAACTACAGGCCAAAATCCCTGATTAACACAGATGCAAAAATTCTCAACAAAATACTAGCAAACTGAATCCAACCACACATTAAAAAAATCAAGTGGGATTTTTTGCCTGGTTGCAAGGGTGATTAAGTGGGATTTTTGCCTGGGTTGCAAGGGTGGCTCAATATTCATAAATTGATCAATTTGATAAATTGCATCAATAAAAGAAAGGGTAAGACCATATGATCATTTCAGTAGACGCAGAAAAAGTATTTGACAAAGTACTGATAAAAAAGTATTGATAAAAAAAGTATTGATAAAAAACTATTGATAAAAAAAAAACCCTCAACAAAGTAAGCTTAGAGGGAACATACCTCAACATAATAAAGGCCATATATGAAAAACCCAGTTAACACCATCCTTAATGGGGAAAATCTCTCAGTTTTTCCTCTAAGGTCAGGAACAAGACAGGGATGCCCACTCTCACCACTATTATTCAATATAATACTAGAAGTCCTAGCCACAACAACAGAGAACAGAAAGAAATAAAAGGCACCCCAATTGGTAAGGAAGAAGTGAAACTTTCATTATTTGCAGATGTAATGATACTATATACAGAAAACCTGAAAGACTTCACCAAAAACTGCTAGAACTGATAAACGAATTCAGTAAAGTCGCAGGACACAAAATCAATGTACAGAAATCTGTTGCATTTCTATAGGCCAACAGTGAGGCAGCCAAAAAAGAAATTAAGGAAATATTCCCATTTACAATCGCACCAAAAATAATAAGATACCTAGGAATAAACCTAACAAAACAGGTGAAAGACCTGTACTCTGTAAGCTATAAAACACTGATGAAAGAAGACAAAACAAAGAAATGGAAATATATGCCATGCTCATGGATTAGAAGAACAAATATTGTTAAAATTCCCATACTACCCAAAGCAATCTACAGATTTAATGCAATCCACATCAAAATACAAACAGCATTTTTCACAGAACTAGAACAAAGAATCCTAAAATTTGTATGGAACCAGAAAAGACCCCGAATAGCCAAAGCAATCCTGAAAAGGAAAAGGAAAGCTGGACACGTCACAGTTCTGGACTTCAAGTTATATTACAAAGCAGTAGTAATCAAAACAGTTTATTATTGGCACAAAAACAGACACACAGATCAATAGAATAGAAAACCCAGAAATAAACCCACAATTATATGGTCAATTAATCTTCAACAATTCATGCAAGAATATGCAACGGGAAAAAGTCTCTTCAACAAACGGTGCTGGGAAAACTGGACAGCAACATGCAAAACTATGAAACTGGACCACTTTCTTACACCACACACAAAAATAAATGCAAAATGGATGAAAGACCAAATGTGAAATCTGAAACCATAAAAATCCTAGAAGAAAACACAGGCAGTAACTTCTTTGAC
The DNA here is from genome assembly GCF_007474595.2 of Lynx canadensis. Lineage (NCBI taxonomy): Eukaryota > Metazoa > Chordata > Mammalia > Carnivora > Felidae > Lynx > Lynx canadensis. The sequence continues at coordinate 66,008,533 of NC_044309.1, forward strand.
ATCAGCTGTAGCAACTTCTTTCTAGGTATGTCTCCTAAGGCAAGGATAAAGGCAAAAATAAACCATGGGAACTACATCAAAATAAAAAGCTTCTGCACAGCAAAGAAAATAATCAACAAAACTAAAAGGCAACCTATGGAATGAGAGAAATGACATACCTGATATTGCAAATGACATACCTGATAAAAGGATAGTATTCAAAACCTATGAAGAACCTATCATATTCAACACCCAAAAAATAAATAATTCAATTGAAAAATGGGGAGAAGACATGAACAGTTATTTCTCCAAAGATGACATATAGATGGCCAATAGACACATGAAAAGATGTTCATCATCACCATCAGGGAAATGCAAATCAAAACTACAATGAGTTATCACCTCACACCTCTCAGAATGGCTAAAATCAACAACACAAGAAACAACAGGTATTGGTTAGGATATGGAGAATAAGAAACCCTCTTGCACTGATGGTGGGAATGCAAACTGGTGCAGCCACTATGGAAAACAGTATAGAAAAGTTAAAAATAGAACTACCTCATGATCCAGCAATTGCACTACTGGGTATTTACCCAAAGAATATAAGAATACTAATTCAAAGGGACACATGCACCCCTACGTTTATAGCAGTATTATTTACAATAGCCAAAATGTCTATTTGGCTAATTGATGGACACAAGAGCCCTAGTGTCCATCAATTGATGAATGGTTAAAGAAGATGTGGTGTATATATGCAATGGAATATTACTCAGCCATCAAAAAGAATGAAATCTTGCCTTTTGAAATGACATCAATGGAGCTAGAGAGTATAATGCTAAGCAAAATAACCAGAGAAAGACAAATACCATGTGATTTCACTTATATGTAAATTTTAAGAAATAAAACAAAGGGGAAAAACAATGAGACAGAGAGAAATTAAATTTATTTTTATATGAATTTAAATTAAAACAAAATATGAAAATGAAATTAATTTAATGAAAAATATGAAAATGAAATATAATTTAATGAAATTAAAATAAATTTAAATTCATATAAAAATATAAAAAATTAAATAACTATAAATTAAATTTTATTAAATTTTAAAAAGTTTTAAAAATTAACATAAAAAAGATTTCTAAGTTGGTCTCAAAGATTAGCATGAAGAGTGAGTACTCCTATCTACATCTTTTTTTTTCAATATATGAAATTTATTGTCAAATTGGTTTCCATACAACACCCAGTGCTCATCCCAAAAGGTGCCCTCCTCAATATCCATCACCCACCCCCCTCCCTCCCACCCCCCATCAACCATCAGTTTGTTCTCAGTTTTGAAGAGTCTCTTATGCTTTGGCTCTCTCCCACTCTAACCTCTTTTTTTTTTTTCCTTCCCCTCCCCCATGGGTTTCTGTTAAGTTTCTCGGGATCCACAGAAGAGTGAAAACATATGGTATCTGTCTTTCTCTGTATGGCTTATTTCACTTAGCATCACACTCTCCAGTTCCAGCCACGTTGCTACAAAGGGCCATATTTCATTCTTTCTCATTGCCATGTAGTACTCCATTGTGTATATAAACCACATACATCTTTTCATCCTAATATCTGACTCTGAATAATTTACATTCTGAAAATGAAAAAAATATATAAGAAATTTACCTAATAGGATACTCACTGCAAGATTATATGTAATAGTAAAAATAGAACCAGCCAAAGGATCCATCAGTAAATGTTTGGCTAAATAAAATGAATGAAATACACACACACACACACACACACACACATAATGGCATAAAAAGGTATCTGAAAAATGCAAGTAATAGGAAAGTATTCGTGATTTTCAAAATACTGAGATTCCCATATGCAAGTATATACATTGAGTCATGTACATTTTTGGTTATTTGTGAATTTTTTGTTTTTTGGTACTTTTTTTTTGGTATTGGAAGAACAAGAAACTCTGACTTTAAAAAAAATTTTTTCATGTTTATTTTTGAGAGAGAGAGAGAGAGGGAGAGAGAGAGAAGGAGACAGAGTGCGAGTGGGGGAGGGCAGAGAGAGAAGGAGACACAGAATCCGAAGCAGGCTCCAGGCTCTGAGTTGTCAGCACAGAGCCCGACAGGGCATTCGAACTCAGGAGCCATGAGATCATGACCTGAGCCGAAGTCGGAGGCTTAACTGACTGAGCCACCCAAGTGCCAAAACTTTCACTTTTAAATGCCTACATTATTTAAAATTTATAATCAATATTTACTATTTTTAAATGAGAGAAAACAATATAAATGAATAAGAAAGAGAGAGAGGGAAAGGGAAATAAAGAGAACAAGAATCATGAAATAATGGCTGGTTTTAGGATAAAGTTAAGTCTAAAACCAGGGGCAAAAAATTAAGGGAGTACCACACTGGTATATGAAAGAGAATTCTTAAAAACAATGGCTATGAAGGCCGTGAACAATGAGAAAATGAAACCACATTCACATGATTTATATCTCATTTTTAAATAATATCACTGTGAGTAATCTCCAGGATAAACATGGTCAGGAAACCATTACATTCTACTTTTTCTCCTAAGTATCATTTTTATTATTTCAGAAGGGGTTTCAATAAAATAAAAACCAAACAGGCCATAATAAATTTTGTTTGATAAATATAATGAATAGTAAAAACTCTTATAACTCTTGAAGGAAAGGGCCTGGCATAAAATTCTCCTTTTTTAAACAGAAGCATGGTGGGTTATTTTACTGCACACATTTTAGGGGACAACAAGAAAGACTGTTAACAGTAAACAACTTTCTACATTAAGAGGCAAATGGTGACTTTTTCAAATAAGAGATGATAGCTTTCATCAAAAAAAATCTATAAACTGTGACAGCCTGGTACATTTTATTGTTTCCAGCTATTTAAAGTAAGACATTTATATTTTTAAATGCTTGCAATGCTCATAAACTCTCTTTAATTATTTAAATTTATTAAATACATGCTATAACATATGTTATACTTTTCCCTCTCAATAGGTTTTCTTTTAACAATATCCAGATGTTTCAACAATCACCACAATTTCCCTCTGTGAAACAAAAACTCAATAACAAATAACATCTTACAAACTGACACTAGATTCCCTGTGGACAAGAAGTTGAATTTGACGATAATATTTTGATCTGCTTAATTTAGTGTCAAAATAACAAGAATATTAAAAATATCAAGCAGTCTGGCTCTAGAACCCTATGCCTTGGCAATATGAGGCCACAAAGGGATAAAAGGAAGGCAGATATCCATATACTATACGAAGAAATGGCTGAGAGAAACAAAGATCTGGGGGACATGGGAGTACATGAGATCACCTTGGAATATATGCAGAGCTTGAAAAGAAATCACTGAGGCTTAACATGGTTTGAAAGAATGTCCATATATACCATGCAGCATTTCTACGTGGTTAAATTGCTCATTAATTTTTCAATAAATATATAGCCAAAAACCTATAAAATGTAAAGCAATGCTAGAGACAGTGCTCAGGACACATTCTAAATAGAATTAATCTGGTTTCCTGCCAGTGTAATCTAGTATTCAGTGCAACCAGACCCAGCCTTATGTTACACAACTTGCCTTTAACAATCATTTTTTTTTTTAATGCAAGTTATATCAGAACTTACAAGTCAAAGCGAAGGTTCTCCCTTTCCTCAAAAAAGTAGTCCAGGATAAATTTTCTTACAAAATCAGGATTTAAAGTATTATCAATTACTTCAGTCCTTCCAAACTATAGAGAAAAAGAGAAAGAGAGAGGTTAAAATCAAGTCTTGCATGATTATTACAGTATACTACTTTGTAGTAATACAGTTCCTTGAAAACAGAAGCAAAAAATATCCCAATGGCTTGATAAAATAAAGTACTACCAAAAAGTCTTTGGAGACAAAATCATTCCCTCTGACTCACTCAGGGAAATCAGAAAAAATGAGCACGGAGTTCATTCACATTATTAGAAAAGCAGCTTCTGAAAATTCATATAACAAGCTGTAACACCTTCTTCCCTCCTCATCCTCCCCTCTTGAAAACCAAATCTCATTCTAGTCAAAAGAAGTTATTTCTCCCTTAAATTTTAATGTATCACAGATTATTTTTCCTAACCTAGTGTAAAACTAGGCCAAGCAACATATATTTTTACAACTGGAGGGGTCCAAGTATTCATACTCCAGAAGTTCTCCACACAAAAGGGTTCATCAGCTATGTTTTGGGGAGAACTTTCTTATAATCTAATATACACTTTAATCATGTGAGTTTTGTTTGGCTTTGCTTTAATTCTTATGGCATCTAGACAGCCAGATGAGGACCTATGATACTTACATGTTTTAAGCTAGTGAATTGCACTTTTGCTTAAAAACATTAAGTCTCTCCATCTTAGCGGAAGTGGAAAACAAGAAAAGACACTTTCTAGTCCCTCCTCTAACTGTGAAGGAAGGCCACCAGGCTCTGCTTCCAAAGACAGAGCGATATTCAAATTTTACATCTTTTTGTATTTGGCTTGCATTCTTCCCCTCTCACTCCCATGGAATTCTAATAAGGGAATTTAAACCTTTGTGAACAGCATTATGCATGTCATTTTATCAGAGAACCAGTTTTTATTAAAGTTCATGGAAATACAATTTTTTAATAGGAATAAGAGAACTGTGATAATCCAGTAAAAAGTGAAGGTCATGTTTACATAAATTTTGATGATAAAACTATGGTACAAAATATTGATGACAAAGGATTTACTATGGCTATTGCTAACTAATTACCCCAAAAAGAACTAGTTTTATGTATCTGACAATTTTTTTAAATCATGGACCAATATCATACAGGTAAACCACAACCCAAGTAACTAATTCAGTATGTCCAAAATATTGAACATTTACTTTGAACAATAATAATAATAACAGTTACCATTTATTATTTACTTTGTTCCAAGTACTTTTTACACATTACTTTAACCATGAAAGGTAGGTATTATTAGCCCATTTTAAAGATGAGAACATTGAGGCAAAGGGTCCCAACTTTGGGCTACAAAATCTACATTCACTTTGGCTACAATATCTACATTCTTTCTAAGACCCTCTTCTATTTCAGAATAAAACATGTGATGCCCTGAGAAGACCCAACAATGGGCCTATCCAGGGTTTTCTAATTTTTAAAAAGTGGGAATAAGAACATGTACCAAGTAACCATGTGCTGACAGTGCCCACGCACCCCATAAGAGAAGTACAGAAGTCAAGAAGTTTAAGTCTGAAGCAGACACAGGCTGGGCCCTCCCAGCCTTTCTGTTGCCTGGAAGCTCCCCAGACCAAAGAAGAGAGCACCAAACAAACGTCCAACACTCTCAGATAGAAACCCAGCCAGTATCCATATTCCTTAGCACCCAAAACCCTCTAGTGGATTTTAACCCAAACTCACACTCAGAGGGAAGAAAAGAGAGTGAAATTTCCAAGTGCGAGCCCCCGGAGTTAAAGCCAACAATTTCCCAGGGCCTGAGCCATCCCATAAGCTTGTTTCCTAGGGACCACTGGCTTGTCAGCATTACAGGTAACTGCATATACTCTGCTATCTCAAGTGAAGATTAATAACGTAGCCATTAAATTTTTAGCTAGTCAACACAAAGCCCTGAAATTGCTTCTGATGACCTCACCAGTAACCTTCACACTGTGAAATCTAGTGGTCACTCTGACCCTTCTCACACTAGATTGCTAGCACCATGGGGACACTGCTGTCCACACTTTCCTTTCTGAAGCAGTCTTTTCTAGCTTTTGACACCACACTCCCATTTCTCTTCCCTTCCTAGATTCTCAGCCATGCAATCTCTAGTTGTCAGAGCACACTTCTAGGCCTCTTTATTTGTCTATATTCACTCTTCCGTTAGATTATTTTATCTGCTCCTTTGGTTTTAAATCCCATCTACATGATGATAACTTCCAAATGCAAGCATCAGCCCAGACTCACCTCTGAGTATACTCATGCACACAACTGCCTTCTTGGCTCATACATGTGGTTGTCTAACATGTCCCTCAGAATTATCACCTGACTTTAAATACTTTTTTTATATCACAACCATACCCAATCTTGGTCCTTACCAAGTCCACCCCTTGTCAATAAATGACATCATCATCCACTCAGTTACTCAGGCCATAAATGAGAGTCATCCTTCTTAACTCCTTGTCTTTAACCCACTGACTCTTACTCATCACCACCTCATAAGCTGTCAATTCCAACCCCAAAACACACCTCACAGCTGTCTACCTCTCTCCATATCTCCTGTCAACAGCTTAATTACAACTTTTCATCTTTCTCAGGGACCACCTCAAGGGCCTCCTAACTCACATCTTTGTGAACTCTTGCTCTCCCTCCAATTCTTCCCCCATATCACATCCAAAATAATCTTTTAAAAACATGTAAACACAGGTATGCAATTTCACCACCCAAAAAGTCTTTAATGGCTTCCCATAATACTTCTAATTAAACCTCTTCTGTCTGTAGGACTGACCCTTGTCTACCTCATGAACTTCATCATGGGCCAGTATCTCCCCTTCCTCTTTATCCAAGCCTGTTGGCCTTTTAGATCCCTCTACTCACCAAATCCTTTCCCTCCTATAGCCTTTGCACCTGTTATTTCTTCTTCCTGGCATGCGCTTAACCCCACTCTTGCATGGTTGACTTTTTTCATCCCTTAAGCCTCTATTTAAATGTCAGCATTCTGGCTCTAAATACAGTAATGTTGGTCCCTTACCACTAAAATTATTCTCCTTCATAGCACCTGTTTATTCTTCCATAAAACTTGTATTTTGTAATTACACTTTTGTTTTAGAGTCCCCTCACCAGACAGTATGCTTCATGAGGGCACAAGACATGCATACCTGTTTTACTTACACCTATACAAAATTGAACAAATGATTAACTAAAGGAGATTTATAATATATTATTCAAAGAAAGAAAGATCAAGGATAACTTACAGTATAATACCAATTTTGATTAAAATATATGTTTATGTTGGGGCACCTGGGTGGCTCAGTCGGTTGAGTGTCCGACTTCCATTCAGGTCATGATCTCACAGCTCATGAGTTCGAGCCCCATGTCAGGCTCTGTGCTGACAGCTCGGAGCCTGCAGCCTGCTTCAGATTCTGTGCCTCCCTCTCTCTCTGCCCCAACCCACTCGCATTCTGTCTCTGTCTCTCTCAAAAATAAACAGCAAAAAAATTTTTATAAATATATGTTTATGTTGATAGAAATAAAAATAGAGGAAGATATACAAGAATGTAGAAATTATCATCCAATTGTTTTTTTTATTATGCATTTCTGGGTTTTCCTAATTTCTTGCAATGACTATGTCTTACTTTTAAAATCAGAAGCATAAAACTTTTAAGCAATGTTCTTGTTTTTTTTTAATTCATTCTACTATGAAAAGTGAAAACTGGCAATAATAAGAAATCACAGATACATTATGACTGGTTTAGCTTATGGGAAATATATTAGTTCTTTCCCAGAGGCTGGAATATATTAGCTATCAACTAAGTGATTAATCTTTTTGACTCGAAACCTAATTTGTCTCAGCTAATGCCTTATACTACTAAATAAGAAATTTCTAATTCCTTGGAAAATGTATATTCACATATAATTCTATGCAGATCAGAAAGGATTAAAATGTTGAAGAAAGGAGTGCCTGGGTGGCTTAGTTGGTTAAGCGTCAGACTCGATTTTGGCTCAGGTCATTATTTCAAGGTTCCTGAGTCTGAGCCCTGTGACAGGCTCCCCAGTGACGTATGGAGCCTGCTTGGGAGTCTCTCTGTCTTCCTGTCTGTCTGTCCCTGCCCTGATTGCACATGTACTCACTCTCAAAATAAATATATAAATTTTTTAAAAATAAATAAATAATAAAAATAAAACTTGGAGGAAAGACAATTATTAATAACATTTATTGATGGTATACCCCAGGAAATAGCTACATTTGAAAGAATTGAAAGTTATATTCTAAAAAGTCTTTTTCTTGGGGTGCCTGGGTGGCTCAGCCAGTTAAGCGTCCGACTTCCGCTCAGGTCATGATCTCACGGTCCAGGAGTTCGAGCCCTGCGTGGGGCTCTGTGCTGACAGCTCAGAGCCTGGAGCCTGCTTCAGATTCTGCGTCTCCCTCTCTCTCTGCCCCTTCCTTGCTCATGCTCTGTCTCTCTCTGTCTCAAAAATAAATAAACATTAAAAATATTTTAATATAAAAATAAATGAATAAAAAGTCTTTTTCTGAGTATCAACTACCCTAGATTGCCAGAAGTACCTGCAAACTTGACTACAATACTGTCTGGAACAATGAACATACGCAAATACGAGACAGTCAAGCACTTTTACATAATTATACAGTATTAAGTTTCATCACCTTATAATTAGGAAAATGTGAGAAAAAATGTTATTTTCCTCTGCAAGTGTGAAAGTTTTCAGTCATTTGAAAAAAGTAGGTAAACTTAATTTTATTGGAAGATAAAACATTGTTTCTTGTAAAACTTTAACCAAAAAAAAAAAAAAAACACAAGTTTTTGAAAAGTTTTCCTTTGTTTTATGCTTGAGCTAATCAGATAAATACCTACTTTTCCAATTTAGGAACAAATCCTGCAGAAAATGATAGACTGGAAATACTCCTGATTTCTAAATCAGCTAATTGTTAAAATGCTTCAAGGGAGGAGTATCAGAAGAACATTCATCTATTTATGGCACCAAGCAGGTGACCTTTGTTTTGAGAAAAATGTTCAGGAAGATTTAATATATTGTGAAGGTCCAAAACAGCCACCTAGTTCATGTTCATTTGTCAAATAAAGAAAAGGTGATGAAGGAAAAAGGTCATCTGGACTAGTGCACATCTGTAATTTGGTTATTAGATTAGAATTAAATCTCAGTGGTGGTGATACACAGAACATAGTCTCCAGAAAGCAGACAGGAAGACTAGAGAAACTGAATATTGCAAAGAGACTATTAAGATAAATTCAATTTAAAAAGCTCAGTTTAGGACTATACATATCCACCCTGCATAAAGTATACAACACACACACACACACACACACACACACACACACACACTACTACCACTTGTATCCATTTCCTCTTGTACGTTAAACACTTGGATTACCAGAAAATCCATGGACCTCTTCCTCTGATGGAAAGAGATATAGTCTTCTTGTGTATCTCATCATATAAGACTTTTCTTTCCTTTTCTTTTCTTTTTTAACAGATCAAAGATATGAAAGTCACTTAAGTATAAAAAGACAAGTAGGAAATCTGAAGGCTTTATCTAGGTGTTACATTATTATACATCATTGAGATGTAGTTATAGATGTAGATAAGAAAGTAAATAAACACACAGAGAAAATATTCTTGGTTAAAAAAGTATATTACACATACGTGGCTTTTATTCACTTTTTAGGATCTTCTGATTTTAGGAATGAACATAAATCATTAGCCAACAACAAGAAAAAAAGACACCCTGATTACCTCTCTATAATGGTTACACATAAAATATAGAAAGGACATTAACTCCATCAATTTTTTAAATTATAGTACTTTAAAACCTCAGTTAAAACATTTTAAGATGAAATCATACTCTAAAAAATAACAGTATTTCAAGAAACTGATAACCATGTCATTGCTTGCCATTAATTCTGTGATTAGTGACATGTTTTACCATCTGAAGAGGAAAAAAAATGGACTCAATTTATCTGAGAGGTCCTTATTGGGAAATATGGGTTAATTTTTATCATATTATCAGTTAGATTTTCATTTATGAGGCAAAATATTTTTAAATGAATTGGGTAGATTATTATTTTAATCTACCCAATTATTTTAAATTAGATTGTCTGAGTTAGGTTATTACCTAAATTCTATTGAAAATAAACTTGAAAATGTATTCACACTAACCCTGAAGTCTTTGAATATTTAAAAGCAGTTCTACACACAGATGTACAATAAATGTTTATTCACATTCATTAGAAAGTAGACAATTATTAATTTCATATACTCAAAACTAACTTTTGATCATTATCTTAAAAATCCCCCAAAGGAATAATTCCTATGTTTTAATTTTCTCTTCTTCCTAAAACTATTGTGTAAGATAGACTTTCAAGCATGGTTTCAATGCTGAAATTCTTAAATTCTCAGTGTGTTTGTTTTTGTGAGTTTTATTCACTTTATCTTTTTTGAGAACTTAGCAAGAAAACAGAAACACTGCAAAGCTAAGTCTGGGAATTATTTTCATTCAAAAGTGATCAGAACAAACTTTTGCTTCTGCCAATGGCAAATTAGGTTGCTTAAGACTAACTTTTCCACTGAGGACAGCTAAAGAAATCAGACAAAATATTAAAATAATCTTTTTGGAGGCAGCAGAGAGCTGATAAAAAAATTATACACGTGGAACCAAAAACCCAGAGAAAAGAGATGCCAAAAGAGGGGCCCTGTATTTGGAAAAGACGCCAACCAAACTGATTTCAGCAATCTCATCAAACTAGGGGAGACAATGGAGTTTTTAAAAATCTCAAGGGGCGCCTGGGTGGCTCAGTCGGTTGAGCGTCCGACTTCGGCTCAGGTCACAATCTCCCGGTCTGTGAGTTCAAGCCCCGTGTCAGGCTCTGGGCTGATGGCTCAGAGCCTGGAGCCTGCTTCCGATTCTGTGTCTCCCTCTCTCTCTGCCCCTCCCCCACTCATGCTCTGTCTCTCTCTGTCTCAAAAATAAATAAATGTTAAAAAAAAAAAAATTTTAAATCTCCAAAGGGGTTATATGCATGTTCATGCTTTCTTTCCACATGTTTAAGTGTTTTTTTTTAAATAAGGTAACAAAGGCTTTGAGTTGGGGCTCCAAGAGGCTGCACCAAGGAATAAGGACGAATCAGAAGAGAAACCCTGAAGAAGAATGAATCTCAGCTCAGAGTGAATCAAATCTAATATTGAATTAAAATAAAATTTTCCTAGTCTAGTTATCTCCCCAGAAGAAAAGTAAACCAACTCTGGAGAAACAAAAAATCATCCAACACCTCAAGTATGTCTCTAATTGTTCTTATATGATATTCAGCAATTATTATCAGGCATGAAGACATGCTTCCAGCTCTAATGGAGTCACTTAAAACAGACCAGCATTCGAGTGGAGAACCAGAAATGGTAGACAAATACACAAATGTATCGTTGGATGTTATTGCAGAGATGCAAGGGTATCCTGGTGCTGAAAGGCCCAATGCTAGAGAAAAGAAGTTAATTAACATGATCCCAACTTTTATCTGGAACAAGCAGTGACACAGAAAAGAACAAGTCCACATAAAAATGGAGAGAGAAGCAAAGCCAGGAAATCTCAGCAACAATGAGCTATACTTTTGAAGACTGCACAACTGAACAGAAGTAGGACCCTAGTGAAGTTAGAAGGGCTATCTGAACCCAGGTTTCTTTAAAATTTCAAGAAAATTAAAGGTGTCAAGGCTCAATTACAATGTTATCATTAAAAAAGAGAGAGAGAGATTAGAGAGCAGAATAATAAATATCTCTACAGGAAATGAAAGTATGCCAAAAGATATAATCAAAAACCAAACCAAAACTATAATGTAGTATTTCAAACAGAGCTAAAACACATACAATCCTAAAAGAATTGTGTAAACCAGAATTAGTGGTACTGAGAAAGGAGGTGATATAAATCAAAGAGGAAATAAAGAGAAAATAAATAAAACAGCATTTTAGAAACGGAATAAACTAGTAAGGACCCAAGAGTCATCACAATAGATAAAGCCTTAACAGAAATTGGAAAAAAAATATTTTTGTTTTTAAGAATCAAAAAGAAATGGAAAAAAAAGAAAATGAGAAGAAAGTAACAAATACTGAACAGAGGCAAAGTGGGCCTATCATAAAATAAGAGAAGCCCACAAGGAAGAAAATCATAGCAAGGAACAGACAAGTATAAAAAACTCTAATTCATTAGCATGTGGCTTAAAGAAAGATAAAATTAGTTTTTCTTTAGAATTTTTGACAGAAATGCTTTATGACAAAAGAAAATGAGTAACATTTAATATACTTAAGGAAAGAAAATGTAATAAAAAATTTTATGTTCTGTATATTCAAAGCACACAAATTGTTGTTGACACACAAAAAAAGAATAATAAATATTGTTCCCATGAGCTCTTCCAAAGAATCTATTAGAGAATGAGCTTTAGATAACCAAAATTACTACAGAGATATTGACATACAGAGTGGTGGTGAGCACTACTTATAGAACTAAGACTAAATTAGGGCTAAAAGGGAGAAAATAAAGTATGCAATGGCAATATGATCTGCTAATGTTAATAGAATACAACATCACTCCAACTAACAAGTAGAAAAAGAACAAAAATCAAGGCACTAAGAATCAATGGGTGCTAACATCAAAAAAGACCAAAAACAAGACATCATTTGCTTCCTACTGAAAGTTCACGCCATCACCTACAAATTTGCTAAAGGAACTGAACCCATGTCTGATCAACTTTCTGACATAATCTGTTAAATTGTAGAAATACAAAAAAAAAAAAAAAAAAGAAAAACAAAAAATAAAAAACAAAACCCATGAACTGCACTGCACCATAAGCATATAGTCAAAAAGATCCTGACTGTGAAACTATAGGTCAAATGGTCTAGTTTCTGTAACAGATAAGTTGTAAGAAAAACAAAGGAATGGAGGGAAAGCTGTACACTAAAAGACACAGAAAATACATACCATTTTTTGAAGTGTACAAGACCAAACTGTAATGTTGAGAAGTGCACACTTGAATAAAAAAACCATAAACACACTCACCGTTACTCTTTAAAAGAGTACTCTGATTGGGAAAGTTCATGGAACTCATGAGGTGCTGGCAAAGTTCTATTTCTTGACCTTGTTAATGGTTTACATGGGTGTTTGCTTTCTAATAATTCACCAAGGTTTTCATTTTTTGCATTGCTTTGTGTATGTGTTTCCAACAAAACAACAGAGAAAAGTGAATGCAAAATAAGGACATCCCTCTACAAGAGTAGTCATTGAGACAGTTACTGACAACACAACTGCAAAATTGCACCAACATAAATTTTAAAGGGAATTCTTCATATGAAATTAAAATGATGCTTGAGGGGCGCCTGGGTGGCTCAGTCGGTTAAGGGGCCGACTTCAGCTCAGGTCATGATCTCGCGGTCCGTGAGTTTGAGCCCTGCGTCGGGCCCTGTGCTGACAGCTCATAGCCTGGAGCCTGTTTCAGATTCTGTGTCTCCCTCTCTCTGACCCTCCCCCGTTCATGCTCTGTCTCTCTCTGTCTCAAAAATAAATAAACATTAAAAAAAAAAATGATGCTTGAAGGAAACCTTCAAATGCACGAAGAAATGAAGAGCACCTAGTAGAGTAAATATATGTAGAATAAAAAAGAATATTGATGATATAAAATAATAATAAACTATCTTGTGTGTTTACATTATATATATATAGTATATATATACACACATATATATTTGTGTATATATACACAATATATATACATAATGTATATATACACAAATATATATATATATACACACACACATTATATATTAAAGTGTTTTAGGACTAAGTATTTTCTGGAAAGTTGTGACAAAACTAATTTATCGGATTCTAAAATATCAAGAAATTGTCATAGGTATGTTGAAATCTTTAGGGTAACTCCTAAAAATAGTAAAAGAAAGTAAAACTAACAAGCTAATATAAGGGAAAAAATAAGTAATGCTAAAAAAATTATTTAGTCAAATCCAAAGAAGAAAAGAAATGAGAGATAAAGAATTTAAAACATATAATAAAATTTTTAAAAGTTAAAAAAATAGCTAAATGGTAGGTTTAAACTGAAACATATTGGCAATCCCATTAACTGTAAATAACCTAAACAGTTCAAATAAGATAAATATTATTGATGTAGATTTATTTTTAAGCCCAAGTGTCAGCTGCTTACAAGTAACACACTATAAATACAAAAACACAAGAAAATTCAAAGTAAATCGTGGGGAAAAAAAGACAAACTATACAAACTTTAAAGAAAGAGAGCCAGATTAACTATTCAAATATCACGTGAAGTAGAATTTAAGAAATATTTCCAGAGAAAGAGTAAAAGCCCTAGACATCTTGTCTCAGGAAGGAAGGAACTGCTAAAAAAGAATGACAAGGCACATTTTTAAAACATACAGAAGCCAACTTGAAGGTGCTTCCATTTAGCAAATTTATGAAAATTTGAACCCCAAAATAAACGGTATAACATATAAAACTCCATTGAATAAAAGAGGAAGCCATGAGTCCACACTTATAAAATAAATGAATAAATTAAAAGTTTAATGAGGAAGGAGATATTTATATACTCTTAAAAAGTATCTCACCACACACTCGTTAACTACCTTCCCAACATAATTCCCAGAGTCTCCTCCCAAAATAAGTATTAACTACAAAAAAGGAAAGTAACTTTTGGTAGAGAAGGCTAGCAGACATCACTTTAATCAAGTGATCAAAAATAACCTAACCCAAACTGGGACAAATCAAAATCCTGTGCCACCAGATGGGATACAAGAAGAGCGACGTAGTATCACCTCTGTGATATTTCATCCAAGTTGCATCATGAAGGAAAATATCACACAAAATCAAAATGAGAGAAATTCTATACAGTAGCTGACATTCCATTTTCAAAAGTGTCAAGGTCATCAAAGTTAAGGAAAGACTAAGTATTCAAGATCAAAAGAGACCTAAAAAAATGACAACTAAGGCAACAAATAATTCTGAATGGAATCTGTCTGCTCTAAAACGTATTATTGAGACAACTGGTGAGAACTGAATGGGGTCTTAGGATTTGGTGGTAGAAACATGTCAATGTCAATTCCTTAAGTCTCAGTATTATATTATGGCTATGTAGGAGAACATCCTTTGTGCAATAAAGTATTCAAGTGCTGTAGGTCATCATATTGGCAAGTTATTCTCAAATGGTTTAAAGGAAAAAAAAATTCTTTATATATTTGCAACTTTTCTATAAATATAAGATAGTTTCCAAAAAAACTTTTAAAGATAGTTTCAAAATTAAAAAAAAAAACAATAGTTTGAATCTGAAAGCTAACAAAAGTACAACATATCAAACTTGCTGGATATAAAGCTTCTTATTAAAAAAATGTAGCCTAAAATGCATACAGTTGAGGGGAGCTTGGGTGGCACGATCGGTGGGGCACTGGTCTTCTACTCAGGTCATAACCTCACAGTTCATGGGTTTGATCCCCACATGCGGCTCTGTGCTGACAGCTCAGAGCCTGGAAACTGCTTCATATTCTGTGTCTCCCTCTCTCCCTGCCCCGCCCCTCTTCTTACTCTGTCTCTCTTTCTCAAAACTAAATAAACATTAATTTTTTTTAAACTGCATATAGTAGAAAAGAAAAATGACTAAAAATAAATATTGTTATCTACTTGAAGAATTTAGAAACAGACCAGCAAATTAAACCCCCAACAATGTGAGGAGAGTAACAAAGATAATTGCAATAATTAATAAACTTAAAACAATATATTAAATAACCAATAAAGGCAAATATTGATTCTTTGAGAAGACTAATAAAGTTGATAAATCTCTACTAAGATGCATCAAGGGGAAAATAAGAGGGAAAATACAAATTATCAAAATCAGAAAGTAAAAAGGGCATCATTATAGAATACACAGAAATTAAGCACATCATAAAAGTATATTATAAAAAACTTTACACCAATGAGTTTAAGAATTTGAGCAAAACAAATTCTTGGAAAAACATAGCACACAAAATTGACAGAAGAGGAAATTGATACCTTGGGTAAACATATATGAAAGTAAGGAAATGAATCTGAAATTAAAATACCCCACAAAGAAATATCCAGGCTAAGAATGCTTTAGCAGCAAATTTTTCCAAACATTTAAGTATAAAATTAACCTTTCATATATTCTTTCAGAGAACAGAAAAAGTGGAAATACTTTCAAGTAAATTAATGAGACTTGCCTAAGCATAAATAACAAACTCTAAAGTCTATCATAAGAGGGGCGCCTGGGTGGCTTAGTGGGTAGTGTGTCTGACTTCAGTTCAGGTCATGATCTCGCAGTTTGTGAGTTCAAGCCTGGCATCAAGCTTGCTGCTACCAGCGTGGAGCCCGTTTTGGATCCTCTGCCCTCTCTCTCTCTTCCCTTCCTCCCCTCTCAAAACTAAATAAACTTTTGAAGTCTATGACAAGAAAGGAAATTTATAGATCAATATCACAACATAAATTCAAAATTCTAATAAATATTAGCAAAACATAGCAAGCAATATATCTAAAAGGAAACACATCATAATCAGTTGGTTTTATTCCATAAATATATTTAACTGAAAACCAAACATGTAATTCACCACATTGACAAAATAAAGAACAATAACATAATCCTCTCAATAGATGCATACCTGAAAACTTTACCCTTAAGATCAGGAACAAAACAAGGATGCTTCCTATCACCACCTTTATTCAACACTGTACAAAAAGTACTTGTCAGTGCAATAAATATCATGATTAGATAGGAAAAAATAAAATTCTAATGTGTAGATCAGCATAATTTATGCAGAAATTTTTTAAAAATCCACAAACTATTCTTAGTAAGTTGAGCAAGGTCACTTCAGAGTTATTATCCAAAAGCTAAATTATATTTTCTATATCACAATAAAAAATAAAAAGGAAAAATGATGAGTTACATTAAAATAAAAATATAGAATCACTAAAGGAAAATAAAACTAAAGATGTGCAAGAGCTCTACATAAAAAATTACCACATATTAAAAGAAACCAATGACAACTTAAATAGAGGGGTATCCATATTCATAGGTCGTAAGGCATACTATTTCACATATTTCAATTCTCTGAAATTGATCTACAGTTTCAACACAATCTCAGATCTCATATGTGCATATGTATGTGTGTAAGCTGGCAAATAATTCCACAATTTCTGTGGTAAAGTAAAAACCTAAGACTATCCTAGAACAGGATTCAGAAAATTACAGCCCCTGAGCCAAATCTGGCCTGCTGACTGCTGAATAAATTAAGATTCTTTGGAGCAAAGTCATGATAAAGCATTCATGTATTGTCCATGGCTGTTCTCATGCTACAATGGCCAGAGAGATCATAGGGCCACCTAGCCTAAAATATTTATGCAGCCCTTATTTACATCTGGTCCTTTACAAGGAAAAAAAAGAAAAAATGCTAATCTTTGGCCTAGAAAATCTTGAAGGGGAAAAAAAAAAAACTCCAAAGCACAAACAACCAGATTTAGTTATTAAAACAGAGTTATTAAACAGTATACCACAACAGAATCCTAACAAGGCCATCACGTATACAGTCATTTCATTTATGATAATGGTAATATGATTGTGCAGTGGAGAAAGGAAATTTCTTCAATAAATGTTCCTGGGTCAATTAGATACCATATGGAATCAATGTAAATTTTACCTCAAACCATACCCAAAAATTAATCCCAGAGGAATTTTAAATCTAAATATAAAAGTTAAAACAATAAAACTTCTAGAATTATAACACTGGGGAACATCATCATGGTCTTCAAATAAGAAAGTTTCCTCTAACAGAACAAAAGCATAGCTCATAAAGGAACAGACTGCTATGTTGACCTAAATTAAGGACTATTCATCAAAATACACAGTTCAGAGAGTAAAAAATCATGCTGCAAAAGGAAAGAAGACATTTGCAAGACATATTCACAACAAAAATTCCTATCCCAACGATATAAATAACTCCTAAAAATCAACAGGAAAATGGGAAAAACAACAAACATGCACTTCATAACAGATAGCCAAATGGGCATGAGGCCTGACAAAGGGTGCTCAGCCACATTAATTAGCAGGAAGTTAAAATCCAAACAAGATATCTTTGCACATTAACCAGAATGGAACATTAAAAAGACTGGCAATACAAAGCATTAGCAAGAATGCTTTGCAATGAGAATGACACATGGAAAATTCTGGAAAATGATGTGATAGTGTGTACTGAAAATGAAAATATGCACACCAATGGAGATATCAAAATCCCTGATTTCAGATCATATTACCAACTTACAGTAATCAAAACAGTATAGTACAGGCATAAAAACAGACACAAAAATAAATAGATCAGAATAGAGACTAGAAATAAACCTATGCATATCAATTAATTCACAACAAAGGAACCAAAAATAAACAGTAAGTAAAGGACAGTCTCTTCAGTAAATGGTGGGAAAACAGGACAGTCAAATGCAAAAGAATGAAACTGGACCATTATCTTACACCATATGCAAAAACGAATTCAAAATGGATTAGACTTAAATTTAAGACCCGAAACCATAAACTCCTAGAAGAAAACATAGGCAGTAAGCAATTTAACATGGTCTTGGTGATAATTTTTTTCAGTCTTACAACAGAAGCAAAAGCAACAAAAGCATAAAAAACAAATGTCTCAAATTTAAAAGCTTCTGCACAGCAAAGGAAACCATCAAGAAAATGAAAAGGCAACTTACTGAATGGGAGAAAATATTTGCAAATCATGTATCTGATAAGGGTTTAGTAACCAAAATACATAAAGAACTCCTATAACTCAATGGTTAAAAAAAAAAAACGATCCAATTAAAAAATAGGCAGAGGATCTGAATAGACATTTTTCCAAAGAAGGCATACAGATGGCCAATAGGTACATGAAAGGTGCCCTACATCACTAAGTATCAGGGAAATGCAAACCAAAACTATACTGAAATAGCACCTCACACCTGTTAGAATGGCTCTTATCAAAAAGATAAGAAATTACTAGTGTTGGGGCAGATGTGGAAAAAAGAGAAACCTTTTACACTATTGGTGGGAATGTAAACTGGTGGAGCCACTGTGGAAGACAGTATGGAAGTTCCTCGAAAAATTAAAAATAAAACTATCATATGATTTAGCAATTCCATTTCTGTGTATCTATCCAAAGAAAACAAAAATACTAACTCAAAAAATTACATGTATCCCCATGTTCATTGCAGCATTATTTACAATAGCCAAGGGATGGAAACAACCTAAGTGTCCATCAGTGAATGAATGGATAAAGAAAGGGTTATACTATATTCTACTATACTTAGTAAAATATTATCCAGCCATAAAAAAAGAAGGAAATCTGCCATTTTTGACAACATGAATGGACCATGAGGACATTATACTAAGTAAATAAGTCAGACAAAGACATATATTACATGATCCCACTTATTTGTAGAATATTAACAAAATAAATAAAAAATAAATTTAAAAAGCTCACAGGTACAAAGAACACATTGGTGGTTTCTGCCAGAGGCAAGAGTGGGAAGCGAAAAATATGAGTCAAGGAGGTCAAACAAATTATTCTATAATGTTAGAATTCAGGATAGTGGTTTAATCTGGAAGGAGAGAAGGGCACAATCAGAATTGCTGGATTGCTGGAAGGTTCTATTTCTTGCTCTAGGTGGTGGTTACATGAATGTGCTCACTATAACAAATTATTATGCCGTATTATTTTCCCTTTGGTTTGAGTATGTTTTATGTCAATAAAAAGGTATATTAAAGGGGCGCCAGGGTGGTTCAGACGGTTAAGCGTCCAACTTCAGCTTAGGTCATGATCTTGCGGTTCAAAGGTTCAAGCCCCACATTGGTTTCTCTAAAGTCAGTATGGAGCCTGTTTGGGATCCTCTGTCCCCCCGGGATCTCTGCTCCTCCCCTGCTCATGCTCTGTCTATTTCTCTCTCTCTCTCTCTCTCTCTCTCTCTTTCTCTCTCTCTCTCTAAAATAAATAAACATTAAAAAAAATTTTAGTTAAAAAAAAGCATATTTAAAAAAAGAATAGAAATTCAGCCATTAATAAAAAGGAAATTAATTCTGCCATTTGCAAGACAACATAGATGAAATCTGAGGATATTATGCTAAGTGAAATAAGTCAGTCAGAGAAAGACAAATACTACATGATCTCACTTATATGTAGACTCTAAAAGAAGCAAAGCTCATAGAAACAGAACAGACTAGTGGTTGCCAGGGGTGGTGGGAATAGGCAAAAGTGGTCAAAGAGTACAAACTTCCAGTTATAAGATGAATAAGTTCTGAAAATGTAATGTATACATAGTGATGATAGTTAACAGAACTATTTTGTAAATTTGAAAGCTGCTAAGAGTCAATTTTTGAAGTTCTCACCATAACACACACACACAAATATATATAATGGGATGTGATATATGTATGTGTTAACTTGCCTTATTTTGATAATCATTTTGCAATATAAGCAAATATCAAATTATTACATTGTACACTCTAAACTTATATAATGTTATATGTCCATTATATCTTAATAAAGCTGGAAAAATAAAAAAATAAATGGCAGGAAAAAAATAACTCAAGACCAAAATTATTCTACTAATTCTTCAACTAATAATCAATCAGCAAAGTTCTATCAAAGTATGATTCTTATTCAATGGGTCATAGAATACTCATTGAGTTAATCGACTTTCCCTGAGCCTTATAAAGAATGGACCACTTATATTAAGCCACAGCTTTTAGTTATCTGTAACCAGGAATATTTGTCAATCTACTTTATGTCCTTTTCTAAACAGAAAAATTTCAAGGCCCAAAGGTCTCTTTCCAACACTGGTGTGGCTGACCTTGGGAATTCAAATGAGTGTATAGGGTATCTTCCTGAGGGGCACACAAAATATTTTTGCTAAAATAATAATGCCATAAGATTGACTATATACACCATCAAAGATACTGGTACTACAAAATTCTTTCAACTGTATGCCATGCAAATGTTCTTGTAAGAGAACCTCACATGTCTTTCATTACAATCCCCTCAAGCAATCACAGTGAAGAAGTCATGACATATATCACAAGAATCCTTCAAATGCCAATGAGAAGAATACAATCTCTGCAGATTGAATGCTCAACAGTATATTGTCCTTAAGATCTTTTTAAAAAAAGAGAAAAGAAGACTAAACAAAACAGAATGTTCAGTTGCTCTGCAGCATGAATCCAAGAGCAAAGGTGGTGTCAGTAGCCATACAGGACCCTCAGGGGCTTAGCCATAGTGCATGCCTAAAGATTGTAGGGAGCTGCCAGTCCTATATCAATAACCTTAGATGGTTCAGTCTAATATTTTTTATAGAACAAAAAGGAGAGGATGAAACTTGTATCCCTAAGCTTCAAGAGGTAAATATGTTTTCAATGGATGCTGCAATTCACATTCCAAAGTATATAGTTAAAGTTATGATCAGGAGCTGAAGAAAGTATATAGTTAAAGTTATGATCAGGAGTGGAAGAACAAGCACTCATGACTAGTTAGAGTACCACATAAATGTTCTCACATGAAAAATGTGACCTTTACACCCAATGATCTACAGGGGTTGTTCAAACTCATAAGTTTTGAAACCATGAGAGTTGAGTGTGTGCCTACGTTTGAGGGTATCCTCAAAATTATCCTTTTAACAAATATTAACTGAGCACCTTGTAAGAACAAAGCCCTATCCTAAATGCTATTGTGCAAGAGGTTGACCTTTAAAGAGCACTGAGTTAAGAAGTGAAGCTGAGATTCCAAAGACAGTATGTTCACAAAAAAAAAAAAAAAAAAAAACCAAAACTGATATTTGTTGAATGATATAAAGAAGAAGGTGACAAGGACCGTGAGAAACATATAGAAATTACAGAATTTCAAAGGGGCAAGGTAGAAAATCTAGTTGTGAAGTTTAGAAAAGTCAAATAGGGGGGCGCCTGGGTGGCGCAGTCGGTTAAGCGCCCGACTTCAGCCAGGTCACGATCTCGCGGTCCGTGAGTTCGAGCCCCGCGTCAGGCTCTGGGCTGATGGCTCAGAGCCTGGAGCCTGTTTCTGATTCTGTGTCTCCCTCTCTCTCTGCCCCTCCCCCGTTCATGCTCTGTCTCTCTCTGTCCCAAAAATAAATAAACGTTGAAAAAAAAATTAAAAAAAAAAAAAGAAAAGTCAAATAGGTAAAGTATTATTTAAGCTGGGCTATGAGCAATATTCTCATCCTTTCTGAATATGTTTGTGTGTTCACATATTATACATATATTATTCAGTATGGAGATAAATACATGTTAAAATAGCTCAAAATCAGAGGAATGGTTCAGAAGCAGAGACAATGTCAAATTACAGTAATCAACCTGTGGCAGTAGATTTGCCTCCAAACTGTGATCGCTGCGGATTATAAAAACTTCAGCTTGCTTTCTTTTATAACATACAAACTTAGAGAATCTGAAACTAACTCTATAATTTTAAATATTTAAAAGTAATTCACAGGGGAACCTGAATGGCTCACTCAGTTAAGCATAGGACTCTGGATTCCCGTTCAGGTCATGATTTCATGGTTCTTGAGATTGAGCCCCTTGTCGGGTTTGGCACCAACAGCATGGAACCTGCTTGAGATTCTCTCTCTTTCTCTCTCTCTCTCTCTCTCTCTTTCCCTGCCCCCAAAGTAAATAAATATATAAAGTCTAAAAAAAAAAGAATGTTACAAAAAAAGGTAATTCACAAAATAGATTACCTATGGATAACTAAAATTTAACTCAAAGAAGTTAATTGCAACATTTTCAGAACCTCTCAAAGTTAAGTGTGCATCCTCAGGGATAATACTTTGCAGTTTCCACTTGCCACCAAGAGGTTTTCATATTTTCATAATTCATGGCACTTAAGTATCATTTCTAGCTCCAAAACTGTTATGCACTGAAATATAATTTTAGTTTTAAAAGATCAATTACTTCAAGAGCTTTTGATAATTCATAGTCATTAGAATTTATATAAGATATGCAGGTAATTCTAATAGTGTCAGATATAATTTTTAAATTGCAGATTTCAACTACAGATCAATTTTAAATATTTTTTTCCATCTCTTTATTTGGAGCATTTATTTCAACATAGTTTAAGCTCCTTTTTTTTTTATTAATCCTTGGTATCTAAAGATAATTCATCCCAGAACATAAAATCATATAGCTAATTACTATGTATTTTTCCAGAATATAACTAAATTCAAATACAAACACAACTGCTATATTACGACACAGTTGTGATACCTAAATCAGTATATTGATAGTACAGATACACTAAAGTTGCTGGTAAAATTCTACCATATTTTACATGCTCCTTGAGGCAGAAATACCCTCTATTTAAAAATCTAACCCACCATTGCAACCACATAACAGGCACTTAAAAATATGTCAAATTGATAAATGGGTGAATGGATTTAAAGTTATTAATAAAGTATCTATAATATTGTTTTGCTTATCTGATTCCAAATATCTTGAGTGTAGTTACCACAGTGATTTTTGCTGTCATCTTGTAAAATAATGTTCAATACTTGAAAGATGATTGGAAGAACTGATAAAATGACTAGAAAACTCTTTTGAACCCTACAGTCTCATAAAAAAAGCAGACTAGTTAGGTAATTAGAACTGAGACCAATTTCATTCCTGGTGAATTAGTCCAGCCCGTTTGAATACTTCCAGAAATAGGACATCCACTCTAGTGCCAGCATACAGTTCTAGGAACTGTGGCTACAGTTCCACTATATCCACATACATTCCACCGAGGGATACTCTAAGTGTTACAAACGTCTTCCTCACATTCGATCAAATAATGTCTGTCTCTCCATCTTTGAGCCAATTTTTTTTTGTTTCCTCCTTGTTTGTTTCAACATCAAGTAAGTGTACTCCCGTTTTCTAAATGAAAATACATTAAGATTTTAAAGACATTTATTATGAATAGTCAGAGTCTTTGCATTTTTTAGATTAAACATTCCTTTATTCCTATAGCGTAGCCTCTATCCCTTTCTTCAAGATGGTAACCCTCCTTAAATACATAGTTGGCATTTTGGGGGTCTCAAATGGAGGACTGAGAAGTAACACTCCAGATTTGCTCCCACCAGAGCAAAATACAATAGAATCTGATTGAATCACATGAAATTGCCAACACTCGACCGTTTTTGACATGCGAAAATGACAATCTCATGTAGTTCATCATAACAGCATTATCTTCTTTGATGCAAGCGCTGCACATCCATCACCGCATCCTCAGATTGCATTAGCCTTTTAGCAGCTGCGTAACACCACTGCTTCATATTAGGTTTGAGGCCAAGTAAATCCCATAGGTCATTTTCCCATCAACAGCTGGGCTTGTGCAATGAATTCTACAGAATTTTATAATGCAGGAATTTACTGACCTGCCCCTTACTAGTTTTGTTACCCTTATAGAAGTTTTTTTTGATCTCTTAGAGTCCCCATGTATCCTTAATCATATAACGTTTACTATGTGCCAGACACTGTTATCAGTGGTTCACATTTGATCCTCTGAACCACCATATGCTAGAATCTCTACCATTTCCCACATCACAGATTAAGAAACAAGAGGGGTCAAGTGCATTTCCTTAGCCACTATATCACACTGGCTCTCAAAATAAGGAAACTGTCTTTCTCACATGGTTTTGTGGAGATTTAATAATATACATAATGTATTTAATTCCTTCACACCTTTCCTTTATCCAGCAAGTTCAATTAGCTGTTAAATACAATGGATTTTAGCTCCTAAATGCTTGTCTCCTGCATCTGGCACTTCCTTTCTACTGTTCCAGACTATTCTCCAGTTTTTAACACTTAATTCTTCTTAAATGCTGTCTATTGAAACTGCCTCTTAACTGCTTTCTCTTCATCTTCCTCCATCTGCTCCTATCCACACTAGATAATTCTGGGTCCTACTTCTCATCACTTTTGCAATTTCTACTTTTTCTTATGCCCCCTTTGAGTATTGTTCCCTCTTACGAATTCTTTTTACTCCTTCAAGGAGAAAAAAATAAACAAGAAGAATAGTGTTTTCTGTTTTATTTTATTATTATGGTTATTTTCCCTAAATAGTAGACCTTTTTCCTATTTTTCTTTCATTCAGAGTCAAGCTTAAATAAGAATAAAACCCAAAAATCAATTTCTAGAATTTCCTTCCATCAATAAAACCAGAATGTGAATGTTGGGATCAGATAAGGATTCTGCAAAGCAAGGTGATCTAATAGCAAGGGCTCTGGAGCCAGATGACCTGGGTTGAAATCCCTACTCCAGTATTTATAAGTGGGTAGATTTCATAATATCAGTTAAGCTTTCTGTGATTTAGTTTCCTCATGTGTAAAATAAGAATTATAATAGTCTCTACCTCTTAAAGTTATTGTACAAGCTAAATTAGTCAATATATCTAAACAACTTAGAATATTAGTCATTATTATTATGAAAGATCTTATAAAGTAAGAAAGAAATTCATATCTCATTGTGTAGGCAATAGAAAAGCCTCTTCACTAGGGATCTGTATTGGCCCAGATGCCTGGTCCCATACCTTTTGAATGTTTATCTCAGTTCCTTTATTGGCCCCTCCAGTAATATTATTTTCTGAACACTCCTAGTAAGTGCTTACCCCCAGCTAGCCTGACTCTTATGGTCAGTCAGCAGTTCCACTGGACGGCCCCAGGCCTTTGAGAAAGGGAACTCTAGAGTAAATGACAAGAGACAGCATATCTCTTAGGAAAATAATCACAGGAAAAATTAGAGGAATGAGAGAGAAGCATGCACTCACGAGAATGTTATAACAGAGAAGACTAAGATAACATAGGTCTGAATGAATAAAGGACGTGGTTCATTTGAGATTTTTTTTTGATTAAAGAGAATTCACACCACTGGATAACTGATAAACAGGAAAGGTGTGGGAGGAAAAGTCAAGAGTGACTGCAAAAATTGCAGTTTGATATTTTGGCTGGTGATGCCATTAGCTATATGTGGAGCAAAGAGGCAGTGGCCGTAAGGTAAAGCTGATGAATTTACATTTGTATAAATAGACTTTGAGAAAAATATCACATGGAAATGTCCAGCAACAATTAAATATGAGAAACTGGTGCTCACTATCCCACTGACCCATTATCAGTAGGGGCAATTTTTGAATTGGTTTATTCTGCCAGTTTTGAGAATAAATTACAATGACCTATTCTTATCCTCTATCTCACAGTTGAGACACGCTGGTAAAAGGGCTGGCCGCAAAGCAATCTATGGCAACAAATAGCACAGATCTCACTAGGGAAATCTCACCAGGGAAATCTCACCAGAAACTGTAACCTCATTAAAACAATGCGCTAACTTCCTGGGATAACCAGCAACTACAAGCAGATAGAAATGCCTTTTATTTTAATATGCACCCCCGTCTTCCAGGGATCATCCTTCCATTTGAAAGGAGAGATACTCTAGAATATAAATTAAAATAATTCTGCCTCCTTGTTTTTATTTCATTAAACAAAGTAGGTCTGCATTAGGAAACTGAGTTTCTACCTCATTTTCAAACAATAAGTTACTAACTGGCAAAAAGAAGGTGATAGTTAATATCAAGCTCCACACTTAAAATCCTTTAAAGTAATATTTTATAAAATCAGCAGTTGACTTCTAAAAGTGAGACTTAAATCCAGACTTCAATTGTGTAAGGATTGCAACTATTAAATTTACTTTAGACAGAGACAAGTTTCAAGGCTAGACTATTCTATAAGAAGGCCATAAATCAGGCAAACATCGAGGATTATTAAAAACAAAACACGGGATGCCTTGATGGCTCAGTTGGTTGAGTCTCCAACTCTCGGTTTCAGCTCAGGTCATGATCCCATGGGATCAAGCCTCGCATAGGGCTCCATGCTAAGCATGGAACCTGCCTAACATTCTCTCAATACCTCACCCCCCGCCCCTCTCCCCCACTCATGCTCTCTCTCTTGCTCTCCAAAATAAAACACACACACACACACACACACACACACAAAATGACTTTCATAAATTAAAAAAATCCAATCTTTGGGTTGAAGAACACTTAAAATAACTAAAATCAAGACAGTATCACCTTGACCAAATTTTAACTTATACCATATTTTCCAGTACAATGATTTTTAAAAATTTTTTAATTCTTACCTCTCTCCATTCTTTATTTCCAACTCCTTGTACATATAAGACACAAACTATAAAAGATGAAAAAATAAATGTATAAATGTCTTTTTATAAATACAACATATGAACGTATACAATTTTTTTTCCAGCTGTCCAAAAGCTACATCAAAATAATTTCTGGGGGTCCCTGGGTGGCTCAGTCAGTTAAGTGTCTGACTCTTGATTTCGTCTCAGGTCATGACCTCACAGTCGTGAGATGGAGACATGAGTCAGGCTCATCTCTGAGCACGGAACCTGCTTTAGATTCTCTACCTCTCAGGGCACCTGGGTGGTTCAATTGGCTGGTTGAGCGGCTAACTTCAGCTCAGGTCATGATCTCACGGTTCATGGGTTCAAGCCCCATGTTGGGCTCTGTACCGACAGCTCAAAGCCTGGAGCCTGCTTCAGATTCTATGTCTCCCTCTGTCTCTGCCCCACCCCCATTCACATTCTGTCTCTGTCTCAAAAATAAACATTAAAAAAAATTTAGAAAAAAAAGATTCTCTATCTCTCTCCTTCTGCTCCCCGCCCCTGCTCACTTGCTTGCTTGCTCTCAAAAAAAACAAAAACAAAAACAAAAAAATTCCTAATTCCTAGCCTTCTTCTTATAAGAAACTTGCTAGTAAAACATCAAATGATAAAAACTACCTAAAAAATAAAATAAAATAAGTGAAATGAAATGAAATGAAAACTATATCAGATCTTTAGAACCTAACATGCATAGATCTAGGCACAAAAACATGTAATAATTATTCACTAATGTTTTCATCTACATTATTCTACACATATACATAAATTTTTAAATTACAGTTTAACAGTTTGAAATATTTCGTTATGTTACTAGACATAAGGCAAGCTCTTCCTACAATACCTATAATGCTCAATGTCATCACAAGAAGGACAATCTGGAACATATCACAGTCTACATATGACATTTACAACTCCCACCCTCAATATTTGTAAACTGGTAAGAAAGCCTGTCAACCATGAAAGGAAGTCACAAAAAGAGAAATGAAGTGTTTGGGGTAAAGATTAAGGGATAAAAAAATTCCCAGTCATTTGTCAAGTGAGCCCCGGGAATTTTTAATACCCACAAATTATAATGCTTTTTCCCCAATGAGTACCTCAAGAATTCTAACATCTTACAAAACCTTCCACCTGTAATTAATCCACATTGGCCCACATATTTGTAGAGATGAAGAGGTGCAGGATATTAATTTGTAACTACTACAAGATTTGGAAACACTTGTTGATGTGCACATTACTGCAGCTGTTTTCTAATTTAAACTATCTTTTTCATTTGACAAGTTATCTCCAGTTTTTCAATATATGTAATTAGGAATCAAAAAATTCAGCACATCCATGGTTAAACCTACCTTTGCACACTCCTTTTATTTAAAAAAAAAAAAAAAAAAAAAAAAAAGGAGGAGGAGGAGGAAAAGTCTTACTCTGGGGCTAAATCACTTAAAATTATGGTCCATTATGGTCGCCTTTCAAATATAATTCCTACCATATGGCAATACCATGAGGTTTCAATTTCAAAGTCAACTGTCTCCCATTGTATCTTTGTCTTATTCTCAAAGTGCTAAGCAACTCCCTTTCTTTAGCCAGACTACTGCCCAGGTACATGAGATGCAGGGCTTGAGACTATCCCACTTCGTGCTGTCTGCGCTTTAAAACAAATACTTAAACAAGAACTGTATTTAAGATAAAAAGGGGAGGGGACGCCCCCGTGGCCCAATCAGTTGAGTATATGACTCTTGATTTGGGCTCCGGTCAAGATCTCACTGCTCCCATTTGGCTCCACCCTAACAGGGCGGAGCCTGCTTGCGATTTCCTCTCTCCCTCTCTCTCTTTCCCTCCACTGCTAGTGCTTGCGCTCTCTCCTCTCTCAAAATTAATAAACTTAAAAAAATTAAATTAAAAAATAAACAAGAACAATAAGTTTCATACAAATTTTGCAAAATCAAGTAAGAAAAATAAGTAGACTGTTTCAAAAAAGCAAGTAAAAGATACTTACTTGGATCAGATTTGGAGAATGTGTCTCTGTCAAGGAGATTTCTGTTGAATAAAAGAAAATGTTAAATGAATATAAGGCCAAAACATTTACATAAATACATAAATGTATATAAATATGTAACCTTTATATAGATTATATATGTAATACATATAGAGTATATATTGTAATATATAGGTCTTTGATATATGTTATATACACATTATATATGTATATTATATATACACATATGACTAAATAAAAATTCACTAAAGATCTGGTTATACTTATTCAAAATGAACATCACTGAAGTTCAGGAAGCCAGGGTGAGGGAGGCCTATTTGTTCAGTCTTGTACTACAGCTGGTTGATATCAAAAACACTCCACATTCTTATATTAAAATCTCTTTGAGAAACTTAACTATTGGAGCACCTGGGTGGCTCAGTTGGTTGAGCATCCAAGTTCGGCTCAGGCCATGATCTCATGGTTCATGAGTTCGAGCCCCACATCGGGCTGTCTGCTGTCAGTGCAGAGCCTGTTTCGGATCCTCTGTCCCCCTCTCTTTCTCTGCCCCTCCCCTGCTCATGCTCTCTCAAAAATAAATAAAACAATAAAAAAAAGAAAGAAAGAAATTTAACTATTTCAAGTTTCCTTTTATCCCTTCATTAATCAGTATACAGATGGTCAGAAATGTTTCCTGAATTGAACTGTGAGCTGTTACTGATGAAAAATTGTTTTGGATTCAGAGCACATGATCACATTAGTTCACACAATTAGAAGGTGACAGGGAAGCACCATCTATTGACATTTCTGTGACATCAATTCTGAGGAATTTTACATTGCTATTGTGGTTTGGGAATTCAAGATGAACATACAGATCTTGCCTGAAGATTTTTTCAGTAGAAGAAAACGTTTAAAAGGTAGAAGAGGCCATCATTAGCATCTACTGGTTCTTATTTACAGATATTTCTGTATCTAAACCAGAATAAAAATGGAAAATCAGTAACTGTGAAGGTCTCGGTTCCTCTGGTACTGGGGTATCCTGTTACCTTCAAGGACAGTAATGCTGTCATTTATGCTCATAACAATATGCTCATAACAATAACCCTGAGTAATCAAAAAAAGTTAACTCGGTACGCCCTGATTAATAAGACAATTAGAAAAATTTCCATCTAGGGACACCTGGGTGATTCTGTCAATTAAGCATCTGACTACCGCTCAGATCGTGAACTCACAGTTGGTGAGTTCAAGCCCTGCATTGGGTTCTTTGTTGTCAGAGCAGAGCCCACTTCAAAGTCTCCATCCCCCTCTCTCCCTGTCCCTCTCCCACTTGTGCTCTCTCTCTCTCTCTCTCTCTCAAAAATAAACTTTGACAAAAAAGAAAAGTTTCCATCAAAAACAGATTTTTTCCTAAAACGTAGTAATTTGAAGCTATATCCTTGCATGAAAAATGCGGCTATCTAGAATGATGATTTAAAGGTTCCAAAGTTAAATTTCATATTCATCTTTTATTAATGGGCAATAATTTGTAATCATTAATTACATTTTTATTCTTAATACTTATACTAAAAATCTCATATTTACAAACTGTCTTATTCCTCCACTCAGGACTGCTACTCATGTGCATATATCTGTGCTGCCCATGGTATTTGAAAGGCCTATTTTAATATCAATGTTATCCTTTGATATTATCCAATGATATCCTTTCTTATTTCAGGTTCTCAAAAGTTACTGCATCCATAGAATCACTGTACAAAGAGAAAATTAAAACAATCAACAGAACAATGCAGCACAGACCAAAATAAATGACATTATGTCTTGAAATGTTCCTAAAAGGAAGAGAAAATATCAGATATATTTATATTTGGAATTAAGCCAGCTTCAAAGAACCACTAGTCAAAAATCAAATTAAAATAATCCTCTGTATCCTAAGCAGACATAGTGACTCCAGCAATGGTTAGCAAACAGTAAATTAAAGCATTTCCATTTGAAAAATTACTGTGATACATATTTACAAAGGTGCTTCTCCACTTAAGTGGAAGTTCTTCAGCCCTTCCCATATCTCTAGCTTTTCACTCATTAGTGTCCTTAAAAATGTAATTTAGTTCTTCCTTTCAGAGTTCATAAAAATGCAGGAGAGAAGATAGTGCAAAATATTGCAATGTGATTGGGACTCAAAAACTACATTATACACATATTTAAAAGAAAATAATGTGATTTCCATGCTTTAAAAAAAAACCCTACATTTTCTTTAAAAAAAAAAACTACAGTTTTTAGCCCCAAATATACAATAATGGATTTCTATCAATAATAAAGACAAATATTTTAAAACATAGATTCTAGAGGTCACATGGTTTCTTCTAACCATTATGGTCCATATTACACATGGTAAGGCCAAAAATAAAGAAATAAAAAAATCTTAGGTTCAATATATGATGAGAAATAAAACTCCATAATCTCATCATAAATTAGCCCCTGAAATTTGCAATTTGACTTTCCCGTTGCTGTTTGACAATAAATTTCATTACTAAATTCAAACATGTATGAATTTAAAAGTTCAGAAAAGGCAAATATTCTTAAATAGTATATATACTGTAAAAGGCCAGCAATTACCAAAATGCATCACAAAGTTTGGTTTGATGATAGGAATGAAGGTTTTTACCTTTTCAACATCCTATTAAAAATAAAGCACATTCACATTAAGTAAAATAAGAGGTGTTGCAAAGGCTGTTTTATAAAAAAGAAGCTAAGCTGAGGCTCAGAGGCACTGAATAAATGAATAAGAGTACACACAGCCTCGGACTGACTAATCCAAAAGAGTCAACCCTTCTGTATCTCTGAACTGGATTTCTCTGTTCTTTACAAAATGCCACAGTGTCTGGAGAAGTCCAAAAGAAACAACTTATTTTCCTATGAGGGTTGGGAAATCTGGAAGGTCTCCCATTACATCTACTAGTTGAGCCACTGAAGTATAAAATAAAATAAATTGTCCATAGACCAATATGAAGAGTGATCCTGACTACGGAATAAAGACATTAGGATAAGAGACCAAACATAACCGTATTTATTCATAGAAAAATGTCTTAGTTTTCTATATGAGGCACTATAAGAAACAACGCGCGCACACACACACACACACACGCATACACACACACACACACACACACACACACACACACACCACTCATTAACTTTTATATGGGAAAGTTACTCTTCCCTCCATGGGGGTTGTAATTTGCTTGAGTCAGGATACCTATCCCTTTATGCCTATAATTTTATAATGTGATGTTGCATTTCAAGAATAGATTAAAAATCCCGAATGTATCTTTCTATTCTGTAAATCTAGATGTAGCCAAAACAAGAAAGAGAGCAAAGTCCTGAAAATAAATTATTGAAAAATACAGTATATGAGAAGAAAACTTACCTGAAGAAATAACCCAATCAAAATTATAATCCACAAATTGCCTGAGTTGTTCTAGTAACCATTCATTCTCAAATTTCAATTAAAATCCCTGGACTTAAAAGAGTACAATTGAAATAGCATCACTAAAACTGAGGCCCAATTAATTAAGCTCTAACCTGCATGAAGAAATACTAGGTTAATGGAAGAGGTGTATTTTGCACAAAACCTGAAACAGGAGAACAGATAAGCAAGAATTTAGTAACACCTTTCCAGGACCATCCAGGAGAAAGGCTTCCCTGACTCCCCCTTAACTATTCAATCCTCATAGGTACTGATCCCTTGTAACAGTGACTGATACATCAACCTACCCCCCCTTGATGACAAGTCAGCTCCTTCTATAACTCTGCCTTCTCTGATTTTATGCCCAAGTCACCTTCCAATTGTAAGGTAGTTCTCATATCATTATTAGCACAGAACTATACTGAGTGACCAACATGAAAATTACAATTTTTTTTGATCACTGTAGTTTTTATTCTTTTTTTTAATTTTTTTGAGAGAGAGAGAGAGAGAGAGAGAGAGAGAGAGAGAGAGAGAAAGAAAGAGAGAGAACACAGACCAGCACGAGAGAGGGGCCAAGGGAGAGAAAGAATCCCAAGCAGGCTCCATGAACAGTGCAGAGCCCCATGCAGGGCTTGATCTCACCACCGTGGGATTATGACCTGAGCAGAAATCAAGGGTCAGATGCTCAACCGACTCAGACACCCATGCACCCCTCTAGTTTTTATTATTAATTATCATTCCAAGACCCATACTGAACAGCTGACTAGTCCCTTAAAACGACCTCTCAGGCTTGTCTTTTTCTCACTGGAAAATAGTAATTTTCTTAAAGCTTCAGGGCAATTCTGCAAGTGTTTTTCAAGCAAATACTCTATGCCCAAGACGTAATTAAACACTACCAAAGATAGAATAAATATTAAAGGCATGTTCCTTTATTTGAAGAAACCTGAACTGTGCTAGGTAGACAAATTCACAGGAATAACTAATTAGCAACATTGGACGGTATAGAAAATGACAGTAGATTATGGGGAGAAGGAACAGTAACCTAAAAACAGTCAAATTGACTAAGATACAACATCAAAACAAATCACGTACAATGGTTAGCTTTTATCCTATATTTTTATTTTTTTATTTTATTTTTTTTTAATTTCTTTAACATTTATTTATTTTTGAGACAGAGAGAGACAGAGCATGAACTGGGGAGGAGCAGAGAGAGAGGGAGACACAGAATCGGAAGCAGGCTCCAGGCTCTGAGCTGTCAGCACAGAGCCCGACGCAGGGCTCAAACTCACAGACCGTGAGATCATGACCTGAGCGGAAGTCGGACGCTCAACCAACTGAGCCACCCAGGCGCCCCTATCCTATATTTTTAAAAATATACTAGTGGGAAAAAACAATTTATAGGTATGTCTACATAATTAAAACCTTAAAAAATGAACATCTTGAACTACCTTATTTATAAAAAGTTAGGGGTACCTGAGCGGCTCAGCTGGTTAAGCATCTGACTCTTGGTTTTGGCTCAGGTCATGATCTCATGGTTTGTGGGATTAAGACCGGCATCTGGATCTTTGCCGACAGCCTGGAGACTCTTGGGATTCTGTCTCTCCCTCTCTCTCTGTCCCTTCCCCGCTCACACATGCTCACGCCCTCTCTCTCTAAATAAATAAATATTTAAAATAATAATAATAAAATAAAATAAATAAAAAGTTCAAGTATCCATCTCTGTTATATATAATTTGGCTATATGAGTGGATTAAAACTTCTAATACTTCATATGTACAGTGATCATAGAATAACATGATCAATTAAGATAAAGTGATCTGTAAGCAAGTTAACCTAAAAGTCGTAGGCATGCTGCTCGTTCTTTCCCACTCAGTAAATGAAATCACCTGATAAATATTCTTTTCGATTTAAAATTCTTTAAAAGGGAAACGTCATCATTCTAACACAAATGCAATTTGGACAAGAAAATTTACTCTATATATGTTATGAATTTTAAAGTTAATAGTTTCACTGTAGAAACAATTTTGCTATTTGTGACCTTCTAAAGTGCTAATTTAACAAAACACACAACATAGTTGTTTTAGGGACTAAATCTTCAAATTGAAGATATGAAGTGAGCTCCAAAAGTACAGCTACTTGTGGTCAATAAAGTTTACACATAAAGGGTTATACTGCTATATGTGATTGGAACTGATCTACTTAATTTTTAATTAAAACAAAAATATAGTTTATGAATAGAGCCAAATAAGATACTGTTCTATTTAATTTTCCATAGGAGCAAAAATATAAGCTATAAATAAACAGGGTCCAGCTTAAATTTTCCACATGTGGACAGAGAACCACATCTCTGAATCATACAATCTCTCCTAAAAATTTGTTTTGTATCTATAAACAGAATGATTCTGGGCTTAATTAAAATTTAGGAAATTACTGGGAGCCTTTTATTTACCTGTTATTCAGTATAGTCTCGGCATCATCGACTGCCTTCAAGGTCTTTATCAAACACTGCTTAGGCAGCCACAGAACCTAGCACATAAGCACAGGCTCAACATGCACCAATTGAATGAGTGAATGCTTTTAGTATCCAGTCAAAAGCATCAGCATTTTTCACTTTAGGTATGGTGAAGTATCTTATTATGGAAAGAAGAACAGAAGAAGGTGGCATTCATGGCCTTTGCCCTAATAAGTAATCCATTAACTGAAAAAACCTATGACTTCTTTACTGGCATCATAAATATGCTCCATGTCACTAGGCCATGCCCAGGGTCCTTACTCTGGGCATTATATTGTCTTATAGACTAGAACGAGGAAGTTCTTGATATATATATATCTCCACTATATCCACACACACACACACACACACACACACACACACTTAGCATATTTTAACGCACATACACACAAAATGGTTTTCAGATACTTTTAATATTTTTATTTTTTAATGTTCATTTATTTATTTTTGAGAGCGAGAGAGACAGAGAGACAGAGTGTGAGTGGGGGAGGGGCAGAGAGAGAGGGAGACACAGAATCCAAAGCAGGCTCCAGGCTCCGAGCTGTCAGCACAGAGTCCAACATGGGGCTCAAAATCACAAATGTGAAATCATGACCTGAGCTAAAGTCAGACACTTAACTGAGCCACCCAGGTACCCCCAGATTTTTTTATATAAAACAAGGAAATCAAAACTTTTTTGAGCAATTGAAAGAAAATGTATCCCATCTTTGAAGTGATTTGAATGTAAGATTTAATCCTCTTTGACTCACTTAGTCATCCTTTTATTATTATTCACTGAACAAATATTATCTCTGGAAATTTAGCACACAAATTTAAGGAAAAAATATTTTTCCTGAAACTACGATTTCTTTTTTAAAAAAGTTTATTTATTTATTTTGAGAGACAGAGAGCAAGCATGAGCGGGGAAGTGGGTAGAGAGAGGGGGACAGAGAAAATCCCAGGCAGGCTCAACACCCCACACTAAGCCCAACAACATGGGGCTCAGTCTAACAACTGTAAGATGATGACCTGAGCCCAAATCAAGAGTCAGAAGTTTGACTGAACGACCCAGGTGCCTTGAAACTACAATTTCTATGGCAAAGGGCAAACAGATTATGCACAGGCAAAAAGTAAAGCTTTTAGAAATGAAAAAATGAAGTATTTTGAAACTGAAGCTTACTGAAAAGCTGAAGTCAGCTAGACTCTAAGATACCAAGTAATTCTGAAGGATAGGGTCATTGGAAAGTACTTAACAAGATTATCTGGCTTTCAAGAAAATAAGAATAGACTTTCAGGTTTGAAGTTGTGCAAATAGACTAAAAATTCAGTTCAAGAGCTGCCTCTCATAGCCTGAGCAACCAAGGAGAACTCTATCACGTGTGATACATATTACCCCACTAAAACTGGAAATAAAATAACCTTAAGTGTTTCTCAGTTTTGCTGAAATTGGCTGTTTAAACTATTTATTAGTACTGCTGAGCTGAATGGGTTAGTGACAAAAATCTATTTTCAACCTTTGCATGGGTTGAATTTGGTTTTGATATTAAAAGAAATTTCAGGGGCAGATAATGCTGAAAAGTTTTATGCTTCTCTAGAGGCATTCAGTATGATTGATATTCTTGGCAACTACTTAAAAGAAAACCCAGGCTTTTTCAAAATGTGACATATCAGAGCTCTGGTTTGCCCGAGCTAAGGTAAACAGAAGAACCCATTGGTTTGAAGTAATGTAAGGTCAGCTTGGGGCAATACGAGCTTTCAGAAAAAGGTACAAAACCCAATCCTCTTCTTTCACCTAGAGAAGTGATACATAACATTTAACCAAAAAAAAAAAAAAAAAAAAAAGAGAGAGAGAGAGAGAAAAGAAAAAAGAAAAAAAAATGGGCAGGATAAAAAGACACTGAAAACAGAACATGGAGCTTCTTAAAAAACAAAAAGTCATGCACAAAACTAATCTCATTATATTTACCCCAATCTTGTGGCTCCATTTCATATCTCAGTAAGTGGCAACCATGGAAGGCAGCAAAATGCTCCCTCCCAAACATACCAGACAGGTCCTCATCCTTAGAACCTAAAAGTGCCTTAATGTGAGAGGAAAAAATCCTGCATAGACATGGATCCTGAGATGAGGAGATTATTCTGGATTATCTGAGTGAGCCCCAAACACAATCACATATATCCTTATAAGAGGAAGCCAGAGGGAGATTTGACACTGACAGGAGACAATGACATGAACAAAGCAGAAAGAGATTAGAAGACTTTGGCCTCAGAGACCGAAGTGATGCAGCCACAAGCCAAGGCATGCTGGCAGCCATCAGAAATTGGAAAAGGCAAGAAAGGGATTCTCCATCACAGTCCCAGTGGGAGAGCAGCCTGGCCAGCATCTCGGTTTCTGCTACTGACTTCACACTTCCAGCCTCCAGAACTGTGAGAAAATAAATTTCTGATGTTGTAAGCCAACAAGTTTGTGGTCCTTTGTTACACAGGACGCTAATACAGCAACACGATCCAACTCACATCTCTGTCTTCCAAGCCAGAGTCCAGAGTCATCCTCCCCAACCCCCCATTTCCCTATCCCTCTCTCCCTTAATGCTTTTTCTCCACCTTGGCTTCTGTTTCCAAGTCCCAACTACTTCCCAGACCCTAGAGCCTCAAGTCATCTTTCTGCCTCCTGTATCTCAGTTCATTTGTCAAGACACCTCCAAGAGAAAGTTCTCCACAGTAAAACCTAATCAAATGGCTTCATTGCATAAAATCCGTTACATCTACAAAAACTTCAAACTCCTTAACATAGCACTAAATACCTGCTACATTCTGAACAAAATGAAATGAACTGCAACTAATGTTATCATTCATCACTTTGGAAGCACTAGGGAGTAAGATAGAAAGTGATAATGAGACACAGTATTGCAAATTATCATTGCTTGCAGATTTAATTTTGTACCTAGGGAAAAAAAAAAAAAAACAAGAGAATTGGTTAATAAAATCTTTCAAAATTAATGAGATAATTCAGTAAAAAGCAATTGGAGACATGATGAATACATAAAAGCCAATAATTTTCCTAGGTATCAACTGTTAATAATTCTTCTATGCCATGTGGACTTTTTGGTAGTTGTCTGTTGCCTTCAATTGCTGAAGTATTGTGAGGACTATGCAACTCTTTCAGCATACTATAACCTTGCTACCAAGACTGAGACCAAATTCTGACAAAGAAACATTTGTTACCAAGTGGAACTCAAAACAGGCAATATGCTTTACAGGTTTAACCAAGTTCCAGCTCTCTATTGCTGATTTCAGGCATTCCAAATAGCACCGTAAGGCTTATGTGACAATGTTCTGGTAGCAAGATTCAACTAACCTTCTGGTCAAATCAGTCTAGAGAATCCTCTAAACATTCTGTGCCTATAACCAAGGAAGTCCTTAGGCCTAAAGCACCACTACAAATGGCAGAATCACAGGATTCATGAGGTATGTATGTGACCTGTTCACTCGTGCAATATTTCTAGCTAATATACATATCTTTCTTTTATAACAACTTTACTCAGATATAATTGTCTTACTGTAAAGTTCACCCTTTTAAAGTGTTACCAGGGGCTGTGGAAGGTGGAATAGGGAGTGATTACTAATGGGTAGAGGTTTTGGGGGGTGGATGTGGGTGGTGCCAATGTTTTAACATGAGACAGTGGCAATGATTGTGAAATATATGATAATCAATCATCACCACTGTCTCATGTTAAAACATTGGCACCATCCACATCCATCCCCCCAAAACCTCTACCCATTAGTAATCACTCCCTATTCCACCTTCCACAGCCCCTGGTAATCGCTAATCCACTTTGTCTCTATGTATTTGGCTAAATGAAATCATACAATATATAATCTTTCATGACTAGATTATTTCACTTAGGCTAATGTTTTTAAGATTTATCCATATTGGAGGTACCTGGGTGGCTCAGCCAGTTGAGCATCTATCTGACTCTTGATTTCGGCTCAGGTCATAATCTCACAGTTTGTGAGATCAAGCCCCCCTATTAGCATGCAGCCTACTTGGGATTCTCTTCTCCCTCTGCCCCTCCCCCACTAACACATGCGTGCACACACGCACGCGCTCTCTCTCTCTCTCTCTTTCTCTGTCTCTCTCAAAATAAATAAACTTAAAAAGAAGATTCATCCATGTTGCAGTAAGTATCAGTGCTTTATTCCTTTTTAATGGCAAATAATATTCCATTGTATGGATATATCACATGCTCATTAGATAATACACATTTGGGCTGTTTCCAGTTTTTGGCTCTTGTCGATAATGCTGTCATGAACATTTGCATACAAGTTTTTATGGAGACACATGATATCATTTCTCTTGGGTATATACTTAGGAGTGGAATTTCTAGATCACATGGTAACTCTGTTTTTTACATGTGGAGAACTGTCAAAGTACTTTTCAGAGCAGCTGTACCACTTGACATCCCCACCAGCAATAAATGAGGGTTGCAATTTCTCTATATCTTCTCCAGTGCTTATTATTGTCTGGTGTTTTTTTAATTATGATCATCTAGTTGCGTAAAGTGGTAAACCCACAAATCTGATCATTTCTGATATCCATATTAACAACAAAACCCTCTAGTGTTGAACAAGATAAAGAGAGTAGAACAGTCCAGAGTAGGCACTTCTGGAGTGTGGACTTCTGATTAACTGCAAATACTACCAGATCACATCCAAAGTATGTGGTCCTAAGATATGTTGGATTTAACTCTACAATCTAACACACACATCTATATGATACTGTCTCTGCTGAAATATTTGAAAGTAAATTATGGAAAATATAACATCAGCCAGAATCAATTAGAAAAGACTGGAAGAAAATTTAACATACTGCTTTTAAAATCTTGGCATGAAGAATACTTTCTAAGCTTTACACAAAGCTCAGAGAACATTGATTCATTGATAATGAATGCATTTTTTTTTATTTTAGTGAGAGAGCAAGCAGGGGAGAGGGGCTGAGGGGGAGAGAGAGAGAGAGAGAGAGAGAGAGAGAGAGAGAGAGAGAGAATCTTAAGCAGGCTCCATGCTCAGTGCGGAGCCTGAGGTGGGGCTTGATCCTGAGACCCTAGGATCATGACATGAGCTGAAATCAAGAGTTGGGTGCTCAACCGACTGAGCCACCCAGGCACCACTGTTAATAAATGCATTTTAAACTTCTACACAGAAATGATACAGTAATTAAAATTAAAATACAATATTTGTTACATATACGGTGGATAAAATGTTAAAGCTATAAATATGCAAAACATTCTCTAAATAATGGGCTGAAGAAGTGAATAGGCATTTTGTAAGAGAAGAAATACAGTTACTCACTGAACGTGCTAAATGAAGTTCATACTCAGTAGTCATCAATGACATGCAAATACACTAAGATAGTGTTCTCCTGTGATATAAATATTAGCTGCGTGAATTAATAAGGCTCATTTAGTTGTAAGTGACATAAAAAAGGGAAACAGGATGAAAGCCTGGTGATGTTTTATGGAACCCAGAATTAGGAATGTAGCAGTCCCCGTGGAAAGAACTGAACCACAAAGCCCTGACAAATCAGCAGAGAACAACACCATGAGGCAATGAGCAGGAATCCAGGGTCGGCAGACAGCAAGACCACATGCCAGGCCTCCTGAAACTTTCCAGTGGCATGTCAACAGGAGCATTTTAACAATAGCAGTGAGGGTTCTGTGGAGGCGGTGGAAAGGGATTTATCGGGATAGCAGCGGAGATCATTCACGTGGAGTCGTGTGCTCTGAGTTCCTGCTCTCTAGGCTTGTAGAAAGGAAATCAAGTTCAGGTATTTATATCCGGAGTAGAAAATACAAGAAAAAAAAAGCAGACTACCATCTTGTCTAAGTCATCATAACATGGATATAAATGGATATATTCTTTAAATATATCTAAATAAAGGCACAAAGAGGGACTCCTGGCTAGCTCAGTCGGTTAAGCCTCAACTTGGTCTCAGGTCATGATCTCGTGGTTCGTTGGGTTCAAGCCCCGCATTGGGCTCTCTGCTGTCAGCACAGAGCCCGCTTCACACCCTCAGACTCCCTCTCACTCTGCCCCTCCCCGGCTCTCTCTCTCTCTCTCTCTCTCTCTCTCTCTCAAAAAGTAATCTTTTTTTTTTTCATTAAAAAGATACTGTTTAAATTTTTAAAAGGCACAAAGAGATGCCTAGGTTGATGTGCTCTATCACTGGGCGGGATTTGGGGTGATTTGTACATTCTTTTTTGTTCTTTCCGGTGCTGCTTGGTTTTGTGTGTATATGTCTGTGTATGTGTGTCTATGTGTGTGTGCATGTGCACATGGGTTTTTATACAAGCATGTAGCACTTTTCTAAAATAATAGATTTTTTAGAGAACCTTTGCCACCTTCATGAGGTGATCCACTGTTTTCCAACTATTTCTGTTGAATACCAGTATAAAAATAAGAGTTCCTTGCTAAGTGACAGGAACTTTCTATACACTTAAATGATTTTATATCATACAATCCTTGTAGCAACTATACAAGAAGGAACTTTTATCCTCACTTATACACCAAAGCTGAGAGAGATTAATTTACCTAAATTTAGTTGGCAATATATGGAGCTGCAGTTTCAATACAGATATTTCCATCTCTAAACCTGTGCTCTGCTCCTTAATACATTACACCATTTCCCTTATTATGTTACAACACTTGAGACTAGGTATCATCATTTTCCCCAATCTCTCCTCCTGCTTGCTCTAAAAGCAGGAACTGCTTTCAGCTCACTTGCTAACAGCTAGGTGGGCAATGACCTTGCACATATTTTAAACAATTTTCAGGGTTTATTACTTCTCCCAGAGTCATTGCACAAAGCATATTTGCAGGTGACAATCACTTGTCCAAACACTAAGAGCTAGTGACCGTGATAGGTCCACAAATCACCACCAAGTAAAAAGCTGAAGGCTAACACTACTCTGTCAACATCAGCTCAGAGGTAGCTGCCTTCTGTGCACCATTTCAAAAATATATTGGTCACATGACTAGACTTTCTAACTGTTTCTTTATCTATTAACTGTTGAGCAACATATTGCTTCTATGCGGGGAAGAAGTAATGTGTCTCCAGGCTCAGTATTTCCAAAAAGAATCTTTATATGTAAGGTTGTCTTGAGTCAGCTCTCTTTAAGATTTATTAATCAATGCACAGTTGATTATTTTTGCCTATGAAGGTAAGGCTAGATTGGCTGAGTTTTGGTCCTCCAGATTTTAAGTAACATCTTCTGTAATTTCTTTGGATCACTGATCATTGAACAATTGAAATGTCCTTAAGAGCAATCTGAGAATCAACAACAGAATTTAAATAGAAAGAATTAGGGGGCACGTGAGTGGCTCAGTCAGTTAAGTGCCCACTGCAGCTCAGGTCAGGACTTCACCTCAGGTCATGATCTCACATCTCACGGGTTCAAGCCCCACGTTGGGCTCTGTGCTGCTCTCTGAGCCTAGAGCCTGCTTTGGATTCGGTGTCTCCCTCGCTCTCTGCCCCTCCCTAACTCATTCTCTCTCTCTCTTCTCTCTCTGTCTCTCTCTCTCTCTCTGTCTCTCAAAAATAAATAAACATCAAAAAAAAAAAAAAAAACTTTAAACAGAAAGAATCTGGAAAGGAAATTTGTTTGTAAACATAAATGACCAGGTGAGACAGGATGATGGAAAATAATTTTCTAATACCATCTGTTATACTTGTTACTAATGATTACGCAAGGAATCTCCCCGACTCAAAAATACTCATCTAGGTCCAAAAAATAAATATATAAACAAATAAAGCTCAGTAGCAACTATGAACCCATGCTGCCTATAATATTATACAAATCCTAAAAATAACATACTGAAACAGATATAGGCAATTGTTCAGCCAAGCCTCATTGTTCCTGCCTTTATACAACTGATTTTTTTTTTTTTCAAATCAAATGATGTTACTCTCTTTCCTGTACTAATGCCTTCCAGTCATGGTTCCATTCATCTGGGATGCTCTACTTTCCTTTCGTCAACTATACATTGAATAAATAAGTAAACACTATCTATATGCAAAACATTTTACTAGATATTAAATGGATACAAAGGGAAAACACAGTTCCTGTCCTATAGGAATTTATAATGTAATAGTTGTCTGATACTCTCAAATATTTATTCAACAAACACTAAGTTACTAAATGACAGAAAAAAGATTTGGCATTGGAGACTGTGATATGAACACACGGGCTCCTGACCCTGGATTATTTATATTCTATTAAGAGGACAGATTCGTAAACAAATACGTGCAGCAGAATGTGGAATGTGTATAACAAATTCATCACATAAGACAGAAAAGGAGGGATAGTCAATTCTACCTGAAGGATCAGGGAACGTCTTCATAGTGAGAGTGATGCCTGAACTATCAGTAGATTCTGTCTATCGAGTGAGATAACAAAGTGAGGCAGAACTATTGCCACCAAAAACAAGGATTAAGCATCATAGTTGCCTCAGGAAATACAGGGGGTCTGAAATGACTTAGAGTTTTGGAGAGAGTTTTTAGAGCCCAGTGGGGGAAGAAGAGGGTGGTGGGACATAGAGAGAAAGAGAAGAGGCTGAATAGATAAGTGAGGGTTTGTAACGTTCTCAGGGCCTTAATACATAGACAATTAAAGGGTATAACACAAGGGAGTAAGAGTATGATGGTATTTGTGCTTTCTGAACAGGCCTCTAGTAGCCCAAAGAGCAGGATTCATGGCAGGAAGGAGGCAAGGGGACAGAACAAGATGTGGGGTTGAAACAGTTTGCCATGGTGTCCGCAGGAGTCAGATAGGTCTGGGCCCAGTCAGAACCAGAGAAGTCGGCCACATTAAAGAGCTAACGTAGAAGTAGAAGAGGCAGGAGATCAAGGTTTGAGGCTCAACTGACAGAAATTCTATGGGACTTGGGGAAATGGAGAAAATGGAGTTGAGGAGTCATTCCCTTCAGGGAGGCAAACTGGAATTCTAAGGAGTGCCCATACACAGTCTGAAAAATCTCTGAATCAATTCTTATAATGATAACCCTAGTTTAGAACAGATGGTGTAAATCATTCCCCCAAAATGAAAATGATCCAACCACCCAATAATTTCATTTTTTTAAATCACAGCTTTTTATATGTGTACTGGAAAATGTTCACCAATCATCATCATCATATCATCGTGTATTAAACTAATTCATCCATTTATGGCCCTCACCGAAACAAAACCCTTTCATAATTTTGTCTTTTGTTTTTGTTTCTGTTTTCCTAGTAAGAACCACTATTGAGGTCAGTGTCTCTGGAACGATTTGATTTGTAATCAGGCAGGATATAACATTTTAGGCAAAATACAATCAATTGAGCGCTTAGATACTTCAGCTGTGTCACAAGCACTTTGTAAACCATTTAGCCTATCCAACAAAACTTTATAACCAAACAAGTGCAGGAAACAATGTGGTTTATGGAGAATGACTTAAGTAATATATTCATTTTTTACTTGTGCACATGAGAAGAAGTTCTGTGAGGGTTTTTTTTTTTCCTTTTTCTATAGAAAGCATTGTTTCCTCTTCCATCATCCCATTCTTAATACTTTTTTTTAGTTGAATTTAGACTTTTCTGAAATTTTGTTTTACCACTTCATGGCACAAAATTAAAATTGGTGGAACAAAAACACAGGGACTGACAGAAAATCCGTTAGATAAGAAACCCGTTGCTTCTCAAAGAGGCCAG
Source organism: Lynx canadensis (assembly GCF_007474595.2). Taxonomy (NCBI): domain Eukaryota; kingdom Metazoa; phylum Chordata; class Mammalia; order Carnivora; family Felidae; genus Lynx; species Lynx canadensis. Next base: position 66,053,179 of record NC_044309.1, read on the forward strand.
GCCACCAAACAGATCTCCTTCCCCAAGATTATACCTAAGTGAAACCATCATGTCGATGCACCTTATCAGCTCACCAAGTTATTTATTAGAAACAGCTCTCCCCAAGACAAAATCTTCTTTGGGTCAAAGATTTGCTCATTTATGTTCTTATTTGGGTATATTATATATGATATCCCCATACATACAAATTCTATCATTTTTCTTTTTCACATATTATTCATCCCAGATTAAAGAAGCAAATCACCTGTCAGTATTCAGAAAGTACTAAGTGTCCACTTCTAAAACTAGTTTTGTTACTTGGAGGCAAAGTAAGTTCATTTAAAATTATTTATTTGTCTTTCAATTGTTCACAAATAAAACTTTATGGGATGTTTTAGATAAACTAAGTTTGATTCATTGTATGTTTTTACCAAATTATACTAGTAAAACGAGTCATTTTTATGCTTTTATTATATATACAAACCAATATTTTTAAAGTACAGATATACACAAATTCATGTCTTTACACATGTGTAAATTCATGTGTCCAGAATTATTCTTCCAATCTGTCCATAAGGCAGCAAATGTTTATTAAACTCCTTCCATGTGCAAAGCACACAGGTTTTGTGAAAATCAATGGTAAGACAGATATTGCACTCTTGAAGCTGATAGAGACAAACATGTGAAAAACCTAAATAATTATGTCAGAATAAAAGAAAACCACAAGAAATGTAGTGTAGGAACTCCAAGGAAGAAATTATTAATTCTACTTTGGGAATCTATTTTATGGTATACAGGCATACCTCACTTTATTTTGATTTCCTTTATTGTGTTTCACAGATAACTGTGGTGGGGTTTTTTTTGTTTTGTTTTGTTTTGTTGTTTTTTTTTTTTTACAGACTGAAGCTTGCGGCTACCCATGTCGAGCAAGTCACTCGGTGCTATTTTCCCAGGAGGATTTTTGCTCACTTTGTGTCCACATTTTGGTAATTCTCCTAATACTGCAAGCTTTTGCATTGTTTGTTATGGTGATCTGTGAATCAGTGGTCTTTGACGTTACTATTGTAACACCTAATTGTTTATGGCACCACGTACCACACCCATATAACATAGAAGACAGCAAACTTAATCGTAACTGTTGTGTGTGCTCTGACCACTCTACTGACCTAATGTTCCCCCATCTCTCTCCTTCTCAGGCTACTCTATTCCCTGAGACTTAACAATACCGAAATTATTATTCAAGTGAGAGAAAGAGTCGTACATCTCTCACTTTATTTTTAAGTTTATTCATTTATTTAGAGAGAGAGATTGGGAGCAGGAGAGAGGCAAAAAGAGGGGGAGAGAGAGAATCCCAAGCAGGGGCTATACTGTCAACACACAGCCCGACACAGGGCTCAAACTCATGAACCGTAAGATCATGACCTGAGCCAAAATCAAGAGTCGGAGGCTTAACAAACTGAGCCACCCAGGCGCCCCTCTCACTTTAAATCAAAAGCTAGAAATGATGAAGCTTAGTCAGGAAGGCATGTCGAAAGCCAAGAGAGGCCAAAAGCCAGGCCTCTGGAGCCAGTTAGCCAAGTTGTGAATGCAAAGAAAAAGTTCTTGAAGGAAATTAAAAGTGCTACTCCAGTGGACATACAAATGATAAGAAAGCATAAAAACTATGTTGCTGATATGGAGAAAGCTTGAGAGGTCCGGATAGAATATCAAACTGGCCACAACATTCAACGTTCCCTTAAGCCAAAGCCTAATCCAGAACAAGGTGCAAACTCTCTTCAATTTTGTGATGGCTGAGAGAGGTGAGGAAGCTGCAGGAGAAAAGTTGGAAGCTGGCAGAGGTTGGCTCATGAGGCTTAAGGAAAGAAGCCGTTTCCGTAACATAAAAATGCAAGACGAAGCAGCAGTTGCTTATGGAGAAGCTGCAGCGAGTTATCCAGAAACTCTAGCTAAGATCATTAATGAAGGTGGTTACACTACACAACAGATTTTCAGTGTAGATGAAACAGCCTTCTACTAGAAGAAGATGCGATTTCATAGGTAGAGAAGAGAAGCCAATACCTTCTCCTCAGGCTGACCCCCTAACAAGGGGCTGATGCAGCTCGTGACTTGAAGTTGAAGCCAGTGCTTATGGATCATTCCCAAAATCTTAGGGCCCTTAAGAATTATGCTAAATCTACTCTGCCTGTTCTCCATTTAAGGAACAACAAAGCCTGGATGGCTGTACAAATATTTAGAACATGGTTCACTGAATCTTTTAAGCCCCCTATTGAGAACTATTACTCAGGAAAAAAAAAAAAAAGATTTCTTTCAAAATACTGGTTATTGACAATGCGCCTGACCATGCAAGAGCTCTGATGAAGGTGTGCAGTGAGATTAACGTTGTTCTTATGCCCACTAACAACATTCATTCTGCAGCCCAAGGATCAAAGAGTGATATTGACTTTCTAGAATTATTATTTAAGAAATACCTTTCATAAGGCCAAAGCTGCCACAGTCAGTGATTCTTCTGATGGATCTGGGCAAAGAAAATTGAACACCTTCTGGAAAGCATTCACCATTCTAGACAACATTAAGAACATTTGTGATTCATAAGAAGAGGTTAAATATTAACATTAACAAGAGTTTGGAAGAAGTTGATTCCAAATCTCACGGATGAGTTTCAGGGGTTCAAGACTTCAGTGAGGAAATAACTGCAGAGGTGGTGGAAATAGTGACTAGAATTAGAAGTGGAGCCTGAAGATGTGACTGAATTGCCGCAACCTCCTGATAAAATTTGAATGGATGAGGGGGTGCTTGTTATTGCTTGTTATGGATGAGCAAAGAAAGTCGGTTTTTTTTGTTGCTGTTTGTTTGTTTTTTGAGAGGGGGAGAGGGGCAGAAAAAAAGGGAGAGAGAATACCAAGGAGACTCCACTCAGCATGGAGCCCAACGTGAGGCTCGATCTCACGACTGTGAGATCATGGCCTGAACCAAAATCAAGGGTTGGACGCTTAACCGACTGAGCCACCCAGGCGCCTGGAAAGTGGTTTCTTGAGATGGCATCCACTTCTAGTAAAGATACTGTGAAGATTCTTAAAATAACAAAGGATTTAGAATATTACATAAATTTAATTGATAAGAAGTGGCACGGTTTGAGAAAACTGACTCCCATTTTGAAAGAAGTTCTGTGGATAAAATGCTCTCAAACAGCATCACATGCTAGAGGGAGATATCTTTCATGGAAGGAAAAGTCAATCAATGCAGCAAACTTTGTTGTTCTCTTAAGAACTTGCCACAGACATCCCAATCTTCAGCAACCGCCACCATGATCAGTCAGCAGCATCAACATCGATGCAAGAACCTCCACCAGCAAAGTGATGGCTTGCAGAAAGCTCAGAGGATGGTCAGCATTTGTTAGCAATAAAGGATTTTTTATTAAAGAATGCACGTTTTGTTATACACAGTGCTACTGCATACTTAACAGACTGCAGTACAGTATAAACATAACTTTCGCATGCACTGAGAAACCAAAAAAATTGACTCATTTTAATGCAATATTTCCATTACTGTGGCAGTCTAGAACCAAACCCACAATATCTCCAATGTATACCCTGACAATCAAGGATAGGTACAGAAATTGGGGGGGGGGGGGGGCGTGGTGGGAGGCTTTTCAGCCTGAAGGAAAGTACCAACAATGGTGAGAAGCAAGAGCATACACAGGAGACATGGAGATTGGCAAGTACTCCACTTTGGCTAGAGTCCATGTCTGAGATGTGACTGGCAGGGGATGTCTGTCCAGGATGAGGGAAGACTGTGAACACCAAGTTAAGGTGCTTGGATTCTATTTTGTAAGCAAAGGAGAAAGACTGAAAGTTTCTGCAAAAGGAAAACCACATAATTCAACCTTTGTTTGGGAAGCTAACTACATAATAGGTGAAGAATAGACCAAAAACATGAATTCTGGAGTCACAGAGAATAGTTCAGAGAATATTTTAACATTCTTGGGGGAAAATACAACTTCCTGAACAAAAAGGCTGGCAGCAGGAATGGAAAGGGAAGCAACAAACATTTTGGAGAGCCGAGCCGAATAGAAAGTTGTGACTGAGCAGACACTGTAAGTAGGTTAAAGGTTATAACAATAGAAAAGTAATAGTATACATGTTGGTATTGGTTTACTTTATTTCAAAAGTCAAAGTCAAATGTAGACAGTATGCTTTCCCACAAAACCCAGATGTTCCCTAAGAATCTTTCCAGGTGCTACTTCAGGCAGCCAGCGCTTAGGAACAACTGATTGGTAAACACAAAATTGAAGCAATTTGCCATCTCCACTCAAAGCTCTATCTTTGCCAAGAGTTGGGGGCGGGGGGGGGGGGGCACAGGGGTAACATATGACGAAAGTAAATTGAAAGAAAGGCACAGACATCTATTAATATCAAACATTGTTCATTTTCAGGATGAAGAAAGCAAGCTATAGATCCCTGGAACGGCAACAGTAGAATTTGACATCCCTTTGGGAGAATATTAAGTGAAATGAGGACTTTGAAGTGGGAAGCGGTTGGCATTAGACAGAGTCTACCTTAATATCCCTTTAAAAACTCAGACACTGGAATTAGGGCCTAGGTTTTCAAATGGCATTGCCAATCATAAGATTTCCTCAAATCAAAGCACGTTTACATTGTATTTCAAGGTCTCACTTCCAGTGCCATTGACTTATCAAGCTCTGAGTGACATCCCAGGTTGTCTAAACCAGGGATTCAACCATCCTAGGAAATGATGCTTTCTCAGAGTACTGGTGGCATTGCCAAAGGTCACAGAGGCATCAGAAACACAACGTAAGCCCAGGGATTTCCCAGACTTCACTGTCATATTCCACAAGGAAAGAAGAAGTCACATAAATGACATTCAAATGACAAAATGACGTCAGTGAAACAAAGAAATTAAAACCATTTAATTTAAACTGTGAGACATATCTTAGGTTGAAAATCAATCATCTTTCAGCTAGTATACTTCAAACTCCTCTCCAAAAACATTTTTTAAATTCACCAATTCAAATTACCAATTAGGAGAAACATTCACTACCCACTTAATATTGATTATGCCTCCTTTTCCCAATGCCTACAAAGAGGCTTTGGATGAAACCTCTAACATAAAATCAATTGCAATCAGCTTTGTAGTGTTTCTGCTTCCACAATTAATTTGAACGTTGAGATAGCAAGGTAATAAGCTCTGTCCAAACTCTCTCTCATTCTTTGCTTTATGGCTGGGAAACATGAAAACCTATTGAAGACATTAAAGAAGAATGATTGAGCTTTCAATTACCTAGAAAGCCACAAATAATGTGATATTCCCTTTACAGGAGGACATTTAGATAAAAAAAAGATTTTTAAGAATGCCCACAACATCATACACACAGAGATGACACAAAATACAAAGTTCTGTGGGCACTGAGAAGCAGATTTCTCAAAATGACTCTAAAACCACTAATATACTAACTAAGGCTGAGAAACATGTTACTTTCGATCAGGTATGACAATTATAACCATATCTGGTTCTCTGCACTCTCTTGACAATTGAGATATTCTTAATATATATATTATTATATATATATTATATATATATTATATATATTAAGAATATATTTATTTATTTATTTATTTATTTATTTATTTATTTATTTGCAGAGAGAGAGAGCAACTAATTAGCCAAGTAGAAAATATTGACTTTTACAGTTACGTCACAACGCAGTTAGTCAGAATACTGTGCTGACATTTTCAATATCTAAACAATTATTTTATTTATACAGAATTCTGAAGAGCATATTTGTCGTGAAAGGAAACCCTGGAATCTATTATTGAAAAGCAAGCAAGTTAAGTGGTGACTTCATTATTAAGAAAGCAGGGGATGGAAATGACAGAGCTTGCAATCGGTTCTCAACTCCAATGGTATGTATGAATGTCACATAGTCAATTCAATTAATTTCCCTCTACTTTTCATTTACTGGGTCCATCACCTTTGTCCAGCATTTAACTTTCATCTCACCCTGCCTGCTGATTTCTAGTTAAAAAGCCCTCTCATTACTTAATTTCCCACAGCTTCATTAGGTAACTCAGCAGCAGAAAAAGGTAAGAATCGATACTTGGAAGTCAAACACCAAATTGTTAAGGTTTATGGCACTCATCTGAACTGTTTCTACCCACAGCTCTCACCAATAGGGAACAGAAACAGCACAGAGGAACTGTACTCCCCTTTGTGATGGTATTGATATCATCTACTATAATTGTGTCTCTCAGCTTTGTCCTTTCTCTTTAGTTCCCAACACATCAATACTGATAGGAAACAATCCCACCCTTAAAGCCTAAAATGAGTAACTTATGGAAGAATGCCAGAGTATGTCTAGTGGACAGAAGCATACACCTAAGAACCAGACATATATGGACTGGGAACTCAACCTCACCACCTCCTTGATGTGCGACTTAGGCCAAATTATTTAAACCTTCTTTGAACCTCAATCTCCTCACCTATAAAATAGGACATAAATCGCCTGTTTTATAGAAATTGTGAGGACTGAGTCAATCAGTATATGTTAAGTGTTTTCTACATTGTCTTGCATACATTTTGACTTTAAATAAAATATATAGCATGTTTCTTGACTTCATTACTTTAGCTTATAATTGAATAGTTGTACGGTCTAACAGATAGAAATGCTTCCCAGGGACTATCAATGATACTTTGCTTCTTCGGTGTTTCACAAAGTTAACCGATAATTCCCTCAGTGTTTGGAGTTTTATTCTTTATAGACTAAAATTGACAAAAGGTCTCATAATTTGAACAAGAATACACGAGAACTAATGTCTCTGGCTGAAGAGGCTATAACATTGATGGTTGTAATACATTTGAAAACACTAAGGTATTGTAAGTCAGGCCGTGAACATTGGCCCTTGGGACAAGGCACCTTTTAAATATATCTCACTTTATTATTGGCAATAAAAACCTTCTCCGCCATCAGCCTGAATTATCATCTAGTTGGATCCGTTTTATCACATGTAAGACACGAAAGAGTTGTCTAAATGTCAGCCCACTGATTTTGTTGGTGGGATACAAGAATATGCTTTCACTCTAAAACTTTGTTGTTAAACACTACTTCCAATCTGTCAAATCCCATTGGGGCCACGTGTCTCACTGTGTGGGTTGGTGTGTGGTGTTGGGAGCCATGGGGTTGAATCTGTAGGAACTTCCTATGCATTTCCAAATCCACACTCTTGTGACCACTTTTACTCTGTACCTCCCTCACACTGCATTTCACGTTTCTATGACTTCCCATACTGATTATAAATTTGTCCAAGATACAGGTGTCCTCTCTTCTGTGTTGCTTGTATGCCAGCTAGTAACGTATTCATAAAAAACTTAGCTAAGACTAACAACTACTAAGTGCATTTCTTGTGACAGGCACAATCCTGGGCACTTTGTAGACTTTATTTCATTTACCTCTCCAAGAAGACTATAAATTTAGTTTTTAAATCATTTCTGTATTACTGATTAGGAAATTAAATTCTGGAAGTTGAAATAAGATACCCAAAATAACGTTCCAAAAAGGGATAAAACTGGGATTTAAAGACATCTGTCTGGCTCCTAATTCCACTTTCTTGCTGCTATACTCTGCTGCCCCAAATTCTCATTAGTCTTTAAATGCAACTTTCTCATGGGAATAAAAGTATTTAGAAAGGTGCAGCCAGTAGTTTAGACTTGACTCTGCTTATTTAAAGAGGAATAGGGGGGAATAATGAAAATAAGCTATTAAAATCCCCTTGAGAAGACAGCTTACTAATAACTTCAGTCCTAGAAAACTATCCTCAGGAGAAAAAAAAAACCATAACTGCTGTCAAGTGTTCGTGAATAAGAATACTCGTTAGCATTATTCTGAATAGTAACTTTTTGAAATAAATTTTGGAAAATAGAGAAGTCAAATAAATAGTGTGTGCATAAAATAGACTAGAGACACAGAAGGTTGTTTTTTCAAAAACGAATGACAGCAATATATACATGATATAATACAAAAAATACAGAAGATAAATTATGTAGAATATAGTATGATCCCATTATATAATGTGAGCATACACACACACACACACACATACACTCAAGGGAAAGAGAGGGACTGTAAGTATGGCGTTATAAATGGGAAAGAAGTGAACTAAATGTTCATAGTTTGGGGCGCGTGGGTAGCTTAGTTGGTTAAGCGTCTGACTTCAGCTCAGGTCATGATCTCACGGTTTGCGAGTTCTAGCCCCGTTTTGGGCTCTATGGTGACAGCTCAGAACCTGAAGCCTGCTTCAGATTTTGGGTCTCCTTCTCTCTCTGCCCCTCCCCCACTCATTCTCTCTCTCTCTCCCTCTCTCTCTCTCTCTTTCAAAAATAAAACATTAAAACAATTTTAACGTTCATAGTTGGATGGAATATGAGCGATTTTTATTTTGTATGGATATCCATTTGTAATTCTGAGTACTTAACTAGTATGAAAAGCAGTATTTTAATGCACATAGATGCAACAACTTATTTAACCCTCAAAACAAATACAAGTCACAGGGGCTATTATTCTCCCCACTTTACGGATGAGGAAATTAAGGAACAGAGTCATTAAGTAACTTTCCAACGTTTCACAGCCAGTAGTGGTAGAACTGGTCTAGTTCCACACCCATGCTCTTCAAGGCTAAGTAAAACTGGCTCTCATAAGCAAATGTTATTATTATAAAACAGGTTAACAACTGCATAAAACCCCTTTGAGAGGGATTGTTTTTCTTCCCTGTCTTGAGTGAAACAAGTAGGGAGGCTTCTGCCTGTTCTGCCACAAAAAGGTATGTAAAAGAGCACAGACGTTTACACCCTTTTCCTTGGGGCCCTGCTTTGTGAATTGCGTCCAGACTCACATTCTCCACATCACAGGGCTGTTTTAGAACATCGCAGGCCCCAAATATTAAAAAATACAAAAGGCAGACCAAAACATTGGTGGAACAACCACATGAGTAAGGCTTTTGTCTGCTAAGATATACCTGGACACCTTGCACATTGAGACTTTAAGATCACAGTACAAATGCCCCAGTACAAATATTCCTGAAACTCTGGGGCTAAGCCAAACCCAAATAGGGCTGAAAAAAGCATCATGGGGTCACTACAATTTTGAACCACAGGACTTCAGAAACTACAGAGCCAGAAGAATAGGATGCTATGCCCATACCACACTTGGCCCTCAGTTTACCTGTTATTAACAGCATAACAGACGTTCTACTTCTCCTAGCATATAGTAACATTATCAGTTAACAATTAACTTCAAACTTCTTGTCTTTTTTAAAAAGGGTAGAATATGTCTAAAAGATAAACCAACAGGGACTGGGGTATAAACCCCAATTGCTGTGTTTGAACTCTTTCCTCTTTTGCCATAGATAATAAGAACAGCGAATGCACCTACTTCAACGAAACTGGGCCAATCCCCGCTGGACCAAGCAGATTCTCTCTCTTGCAATACGAATTTGCTTTCCCAGGTGGTCTGGAACTGGAACTGTAACGTGTAAACTTGCAAAGTATATGCTACCAGTGGATGGAGAAACAGAAAAACAAAGTCTTCAAAGTAAGAGAATAAGGAACAAGCGGAAAGAAATACATGAAAAAGTGAAGAAAGCAAAGAGCATACAGAATTTCAATTATCTTCTTGTTTCATTCACAATACACTTGCAAACTGTCACAGCCTCTCATGGATTCTGAAACCACACGGCCCCACTTATTCTAAGCAGAGAAGCAAGACACAAAAGTGCTGAACCGGACACTGTCATTTCTAATGTGTCATTTCTAATAGTGACAGTCCAACAGCAACAAACTTTTTCCTTTGTATAATCTTTTACAAAAGGCCTCTGAACAGTGATGTGTATGTAACACATGTTTAACAATGGGCTCTCCAAAAAAAAAAACAAAAAACAAAAAACTAGATGCATAAATGTGTGTATGCATGTGTGTATTTATATAATTTGTTATAAACTTACCGACATACAGTATGTGTAGCTGAGCACACAACTTCTAAACAATAATAATAATAATAATAATAATAATAATATTTTTACTTAAATTCCATAAGGTCAATTGATTCCCACAGAAGGTCTTAAGTGCAGACAACAACAAAATCATAAATCAAGCCCTGATCTTGACTTTCATTATTTGCCAGTTTCCGTGGTGTAAATATTCGCCGTGACCAACTTCAGTCTACCAATAGGACGTCACTGAACAGGACTGAAGAGATGAGCAGTAGCACAAGATTGCATAATACTTTCACCACGCAGATTAAAAAGAGCATAGATGTCATGAAAGAGTAGAGAAAACAGTGAACTGTAGTAAAACAATTAGGAAGTGACAACTTTTGACTATGCCTTTATTTTAAAATATAATGCATTAATTTTAGGTTTATATAATTTAATTTTTAATAACCACTATATTTAACAACTGGTGGACAAATTCCTGTCTCAATCCCATTTAAGTCTGGTCCAGCACACCCCTGAAAAGTTATCTCCTCGCACCTGTGTAGGGCAGGGATTGCTAATCCGTATAAAATGACTACAGTCACAGTCATTTCCTCATCAAACAGGTAAACATTTTAATGTGTATCATCAGCACATGGTAAACTTGTTAAAAGCCCAGATTCCTGGGCCCTAGTCCCAGAGATTTTGATTCAGTAGATCTGGTGTGGGTACCTAGAAATCTGTATTTTAACAGGCACACAGCCCTCTCCATGCCAGCTGATTTATTCAGAGAATGACAGCATCCAACACTGATGGACTACATACTCTGTGCCAGACTCACGACACGCGGATTATTCAAGAAACAAAACTTGTCCTCAAGGTGAATGCAGAGACCAAGAATTAACAACATAACTATGATACTAGTACATACCAGCTGCTTTGGGAAAACAGCAAAACCCAGTTGGGGAGAGGAGTTGTGAGAGGGATGTTTGACCTGAGTCTTGAAGAAAAGAGCACAAGCTAATCAAAAAGACAAGGGGGAAGAAGGGAGGAAGGGCTATTCAAGGCAGAGAGAGTGGCATTCAGCATAGCCCCATAGGCAAAGAGGAAGTCAGTTCACTGGCAAAACGGCACGTGCTATGGGACTGTACCACTTATTCGTGTATTGCAGCCACATTTATCCGTCACCAGTTCTAGCATATGGTAAACACATATTGGTTGGACTATATTCAGTCACAGTGTTCATGTGAGAAGAGGTGGTAGATTAGGCAAAAGAGTCATGGCCAGGTCAGATAAGACCTCACGGAATATCTAGCACAAAGTAGGGGCTCACATTTTGTATCCTTCCCTCAACCTGAGTAGTTAAAATTGGTTGTATCAGCATTATAAAATTATTGCTGTGAAAGAATTTACATGTGATGGCTAACCCACAAAGTCTAGAAATACAGAATGTTCTTCCTGTTTTTTTTTCATTGATAAGCTAACTTCTCAGAGAAAATGACCAAAATTATGTGTTGGAAACAGTTCACTAAACCAAAGGCCCAGGGAAACAGGTGATTACTGCATATTATTTTTCCCACTGGTTTTTACCTCATTCTAATTAATCTGTTTTCAGAATACAATGGGAATGTTGTAAATGTTATTTTATGTGTGTAAGGTTGTATCATTTCAGCTACAGACATTTTAATTAGGTAACCCAATTAACTTAAAAAAAAATCTATGAATTAACATAATGAGAAAAATGAATGCTGGGAGAACTAAACTGGATAGAAGGGAAGTCATAGGGTAGGAGCTTGTCTCTACATAAACACAGCTAGAAAAGAGCACTCATCACGTTAACACACCAAGTTTGTAGCCATCCCAAAACCTCCACGCTATACTACCGTCCCTTCTCTAATGCAAGCCTTGCCCATCCTTCTCGTCTCCCCTCAAGCCCCATCTTCTCTTTGTAATATGTTCCAAGCATTCCACTCGACTATGGTCTCTTCCCTCTCTGTGCACGAACCACATCTTTGGATTTAGTCCGACGTCATCACATATTACGTAATACTTATCTCCCAACCAGACTTTACATTTTCAGAGAACTTCTCTTACATTTCTCCTGGAGCAGAGCATAATTCTCGACATACAAAAGACATTAAATAGTTGGTGAGGGAATAGACTAATTGATTTCCGTGAATTATATTTAGCTTCAAGCTTCAATTGTTAATTTTCTCACCTCCCCCAAAATGAAGATGAAAATGTCATAAAGATTTTTTTAAAGGTCTTCGACTGGGGACAATGAAAGGAGGTTATTAAAAAGGATTCTATTCCTGAGTTGCTTTTGGAGTGTCAGCAAATCATCAGAGGTCTCTAACATAGAAAGCAAGGGAATTCCCTACTCTGCTCGTCCAGAGTAAGACTGAGAGACCTCCAGTTGAGCCTTGTTGCTAAGTGAAATTCCCCCCAAACATCCTAGAATATACGCTCTTTATACTTTCATCAAAGAAGAAAGAGAAAGAGAGAGCAGGTATCCCAAGACTGCCTCTATCCCTGTCTTCTTTACTAATTGACTGCAGAACAAAAGAGGAATATTCACAGAATTCCATACTGAAGCATATAGAAAACATTTATTCAGTAAATACTATTTCCAATTTCAAAATAGTTAATGTTGTTTTAACACTTCCTTTTGTGTCACAAATTGTGTGAGCACTTTTCAGACATCATGTTATGAAGCTCTGATAACATTCTATATAAGATAAATACCACAATTATCCTCATTTTAGAGATGAAGGAGCTCAGATTAAGAACTCCAAAGTAACATGATTGAGACACAAAGCCAGAATCTGTAACCAGGTCTCTTATGCCAAAGCCCAGAGGACACCATCTATGTTTACAAGATTCAATTCTCAACAATGTAAGTACTGTAAGTACTTGGGTTCTATTTCAGGACTTTTTTTTTTTTTTTTTTTTTTTTTTTTTTTTTTTGCTTTTGAAAACTTAAAAACAAAAAACAAGACAACAAGACACCAAATCAATGATACGGAAAAAAGGCTGGAACAAGGATGTCCAGGGTCTGAGGTATCAAGCTTAAACAAACTGGGTTAAACCCAATTAATTACAAGATTCCAGGCACACCCAATACACACACAAAAAGAGTGGTTAAATGTGGATCCCACTGGTAGAAAGACCAGTGAAGGTACAATTTCCCCATCAGTCCTAAAGAGCTTTTGGGAAACTCAGATTTAATTTATAACATTTTTATATTCATGCCAGATACAGCCCACATGTCATTCAGGCTTTGCAGGATGTTCAGCAGAGAAGAACTCTAGAAAACACTCTTATTGTAGGACTTTTGGCTATGTATGATGTGTATATACTAATGACTTCCCTGGAGCATCCAATGCCAGCTTCAGGGAAAAGAAAAAGGCCTAGAAATTAATGCCTGAAAAGAGTTTTCCATATAGTTTCACCTGTTCAGTTGACAGGAAGAAATCTCAGGCAACCCTTAAAGCAATAAACATAATAAGGCAAGAGCCCCACCTTAGCTATCACTATCAGCATTAGTATCTCCACAGTTGTGAGGTCAGCCTTAAGAGGAAGCAAGCAATCATGGGATGTAGTTTCAGGGGTAGCCGAAAGCCTCGCCCCTAATTAACACCTCAATTAGGGTTGTAGGTGCTTGAATTTCCACACACACAAAAAAATCCATCCCTTGGGCTTTAGACTTAGTCTTGTGAAAATGCAAAATAAAGTACGAGTGGGGTGACAGCATTTTAAGTTTCCGGGTTTATTTACATCCAAGATTCCCCTTGTTTGTTACATTCTCTCAAGGCAAGTTTTGCTAAGGAAAAGAATTGGAGGGGGGCGGGGAATTTGAAGCACTGAAAACAATCCTGAGGCCAAAGTGGGCAAAAGGGAAGAGAGTTTTCCACTGAGAGAGACCCAAGTATGCAAACAAGAAAGTGGGCTCCAGAGTCAATATTATGCAAATTCTCCCTCTCCTGGTGCCATTATCAATTTAGTAAATATAGTCCGCCTATCTCCTTCTCAAAATCTTCTGCGAAACAGCAATTATGCTGCTTTGTTTACAGGAAAACTGACCCAAGCAACTCAGGCAAGGAGTTGAAATTTACAGTCCTTGGGCAGAGTGTCAGTTGTTATAAGCACTGAAAACTGTGTCTACTTGCAGGCAGAAAGTCGTGACTTCCCAGATTTCAGGTACGGCACAGATTCGTCTGCAAACAGGGCTGGAGCCCAAATCTCTACCTAACAGGCACGAGGCAAGAAGCCCGGAAGGGTGGGGGGAAGCAAGCTGGATGGCTCCAGGAAGTGGGTGGGGAGGCAGCTGCCGGGTTTGGTGCCAACTGTGGCACTAGCAGGTTCGCACACGCCTAGCGGAGGAAGTCCCGGGCCACCGCGCGCAGCGGTCGCAAGCGCTTTTGGCAATGCTGTCCCCCTTCGACTCCCGTCATCACCCAACCCAACAGCTCGGGTCTGGGACGTAAAAAGGGCTTGCAAAGTGGGCGGCGGCCGGCGTTCCCGCCGCTGAGTCACAGCCCAGCCAACTTTTACAGCATTTCCCAGAAAGAAAACGAAAAGTCTCAGTTCCGTAGCCCACCACTCGCTTCTCGTTCCCGCTCTCCGCTCCGTGTCACTGGGGTGACTCGGACCCCCAGCTGGGGTGCTTCCCACTCATCGCGCAACTTCTCACCCCAGCAAAGCCTCGGGGTGCCCCGAGCGCTTCGCAAGCGCTACCCACCCGGCAAACCGGAGAGCAGGAGGAGGGAGGGGAAGGGCTAGCCTCCTCACCTGCAGGACACCGACACCTCCACCCGCGTGGCCGGGATGGCCGCGCTCAGCTGGTTCAAGTCCCCGATGCCCGCAGTGCTGGTGTAGCGGCTGTCCATCTTGGATGGAGGCGCCGCGGACTTGTCCGGCGCCCACATGCAGAGCTCGGGCAGACTGAGGGCTCGGAGCCCAGCTCCCGACAGCCGGGGATGGGGGTTGAGGGTGGAGGCAGAGGAAGGAGGGCGGAGGCAGCTCGCGGGAAGGGGGAGGGAGGGGGAGGCGGACCCGCGCAGAGCCGCGAGGGAACCGCGAGCCAGTCCTGACCCAGGCCGAGGCTGCCGGGGAAGTGGCGCACGGGGCTCCGGGCTTCCCTGCCCCCTCCCTGCAGGCAGCAGCCCCAGCAGGGGACACTCCGTGATCCTTTCCACGCTCTGGGTGTCAGGCTCTGAGCAGCCAGCGGGCCACCCGGCGAGGGGGGGACGGGGGGCAAGAGACCCAGACCTCAACCGTCTAGGAGCGCAAGCCCCGGCCGGCTGGGCGTGCGGCTGGGGTTGTCTCCGCCTCTACACACCCACTCCCGCCTCCTGGGCCGCGACTCCCTCCTCCTGTCAATCAGGTGTGGACGGGAATGTCACGCAGTTCGCCTGCCTGAGCTGGAAGCTGGAGGTGTGGGCGCCTCTGCCCGCTCCTACCCCCCCCCCCCCCCCACCGTAGGTCCACCCCTCCCCACCCCGCGCTGGTCCTCACCGCACCCTCGAAACCCATGGAGGTCCTTGCCCTCGGGCCGAAGAGCCGGTCCGAGCTTCTGAACTGCCCACCCTCGGCCCCTTGAGGGTTGAGGACAAGGGGGCAGAAGGACGATCTCCAACGTTCTGTACGCGGTGCTAAAGTGACATATCAATATCTGGGACAAGGCGGGAACAGGGTGGACTCTAATGTGGGGAGAAAAACTATTTGGGATTTAAGGGGGCCATCTGGTTTCCCTCTTCCCTCAATTCCTCGGAACATGGGGGTCTAATAGGGACAGTTCTTATAGCCAGGGCCCTGCTGCGGCCCCTCGTTCCCAAATGCATGAAAAGTTCTGCCCTGAAACCTGGAGGTCACTACTATTTAATGCAGCTCCCTCACCCTGACTCCCACCCAGTAAGACCCGAATGACACTGGACGGACGCTAGCACAGAGGAGCCGGAGTGAGCGCCGCATTTGGGAAACTGGATTCTGGGGCAGCCATGCTGGTGCCAGAATGCCGAAGCAGACACAGCCTGGGGAGGTACCCGAGGCTCCCCTCCATTGCCATGACCTCATTGGCTGCACCTTCCCTCCGGCCTCACCCGTGCGCCTACGGGTCCCCGAGCGCTCGCCACCAGGGGGCGACGGAGAGCTGGACGCGGCTTTAGGTAAAGAAGCGGGGAGCGTCGGAGGGTGGCCGCCTTCTCAACGCGCCAAGCACGGAGTTTCCAGCTGGCAGGACTAACTCAGAAAGGAACTGTTTTCATGGTTCAGAACCAGCCATACGTTGTAACATTTTAATCCACTTGGAGCCACCTGCCCGGAGAATCTGTACAGTTGCCCGCGAGGATGTGTAGGCGTAGTCTTGCCTCTCTCCCCCCTGTCAAGATCCTTCCTGCGTTTCAGTCTTGGTTTCCTTTCCTCATCACCCAGCCCACCCCTTTTCATCCCTTAAATCCGGAGGTTCTCTGGTTCTCTTTTACCATCACAGATTAACCTGTGGTTTATTACTATTTGGAAATGTCCTAAAACTCCAGACATTTCTCTTATGCTGGCCAAAATTAATTTGGAGGACGAGACCTAGGTGAATTTTTTTAAGGTAACCAGACTTATCTCACAGAAGCCAACAGAAGAAATAAAAGTTTAGAACTTTAAAATAGTACCCAGCCCGTAGGTCCTTTACTTCTTAATTTTTCCCACTTTATTGACCTATAATTGATATATCATAAATTGCACATATTTAAAGTGTACCATTTAATAAATTTCAATACATATATACTCCTGTAAATCCATCACCACAATCAAAATAATGAGCCATTCCATCACCCCAAAAGTTTTCTGATGTCTCCTTTGTAATCAGTCCCTCCTTTCACCACTAAAAACAACCCTCCAGGCAACTACTGGTCTTCTTTATATCACTATGGATAAGTTTGCATTTCTATAATTATATATATATAATTGTATATGTATATATATATATATGTATATGTATTGTATGTATATGTATATGTATGTATTGTATATGTATATATATAATTGTATATATATACAATTGTAATTGTATATGTATAATTACAATGTATATGTATATACAATTGTATATAATTGTATATGGAGATATATATATCCATATATATATGGAATCATATAACCTGTACTCTTTTTTGTGTGACTTCTTCCATTAAGCAAAATTCTTTTGAGATTTAGCCACCTTGTTGAGTGCATCAATAGAGCATTTCTTTTTTATTGTTCACTAGTATTTCATAATATAGATGTGCCACAAATTGTTTACCCATTCACATGTTAGGGGACGTTTTAGTTTTTTCCAGGTTTGGGCTATAACAAACAAAACTGCCATGAACATTTATGTATAAGTCTTTATGTGGGCATATGCTTTCATTAGTTTTGAGGAAAAAAAACTTAGAAGTGAAATACCTGGGTCATAAGGAATGTGAATGTTTAACTTTTTAAGAAACTACTAAACTGTTTTCCAAAATAGTTTTACTATTTTCCTTTCCCACAACATTATGTGAGTGGGTAACATTATTAGTCTTCTGATACATGAACATTATATGAGTTCCAGTTGCTTCATAACCTTATCAATACATATTATTGTTATTCTCTTAAATTTTAGTCAATCCAATAGGTGTCTTAGAGTGGGTTAATGACTACTAATGTTGTAATTATGGATCTCGTTGTGGAGTAATCACTAGTGATGAGAATATTTTCTGTGCTTATTTGCTATCTGTATATCTTCTTTGGTAAAGTGTCTATTCAAATCTTTTGCAATTTTTTTTTTATTTATTAGAAAAAGAGAGAGAAAGAGAAAGAGAATACACGCACGCGGGTACACGGGGGAGGGGCAGAGAGACAGGGAGAGAGAGATCCCAAGCAGGCTCCACACTGTAAGCTCAGAGCCTCCTGATGTGGGGCTCAAACTAAGGATCCCTTAGATCTTGACCTGAGTCGAAATCAAGAATCAGTTGCTTAACGGCTGAACAACCCAGGCACCCCTGCTCATTTTTATTGCATTATTAGTTGTATTATTCCTGAGTTTTGAGAGTTCTTTATATATTTTCTATACAATTTACAAAATAACTTCTGCCAGTCTGTGGCTTGTATTTTTTTTTAAATTTTTAATGTTTATTTGTATTTGAGAGAGAGAGAGAGAGCACACACCTATGAGCAGGGGAGCGGCAGACAGAGACACAGAATGCAAAGCAGGCTCCAGGCTCTGAGCTGTCAGCACAGAGCCCCACACAGGGCTCAAACCCACATACTGTGAGATCATGACCTGAGCCAAAGTCAGATGCTCAACCCACTGAGTCACCCAGGACCCCTGGCCTGTATTTTCATTTTAACGGTCTGTCAGAGAGCAGAAGTTCCTAATGTTGATGAATCCAGTTATTCAACTTTATTCTAATACTGATTATCATGTTGGTGTTGAATTAAAGAAATCTTTACCTAATCTGAGGCCAAAAATTATCTTCTATGTTTTCTTCTAGAAATTTTATATTTTCAGGCTTTCCATTTAGGCCCATGATTAATTTGAGTTTTTTAAATCAAAGTTCTCTTTTTTGCACATCAACATCAAATTTTTCTAGCACCATCATTAAAAAGACCAACCTTTCTCCATTGACTCATCTTTGTACTTTTGTCAAAAATCAATTCTCCATGAGTCCATTTTTTAGTCTATCCTATTCCATTGATCTGTTTGTTTTTCTTTAAACAAATACCACAGTCTTAATTACTGCAGCTTTGCAAATAACTCTTGAAAGCAGGTAGTGATCATTTTAAAAATTCTTTTGTCGGGGCACCTGGGTGGCTCAGTGGGTTGGGCGTCCAACTTCGGTTCAGATCATGATCTCCCAGTTCGTGGATTTGAGCCCCGCATCAGGCTCTGTGCTGACAGCTCAGAGCCTGGAGCCTGCTTTGGATTCTGTGTCTCCCTCTCTCTCTCTGCCCCTTCCCTGCTTGCTCTCTCTCTCTCTCTCTCTCTCTCTCTCTCTCTCAAAAATAAACATTAAAAAAAATTTTAAAAATAATAATAAAAATTCTTTTGTCATTTTGGATTCTTTGAATTTCCACGTAAATTTTAGAATCAGCCTGGTAATGTCTACCAAAAAAAATTTTTATCAAGATTTTGATTGCAATTCCATTCATTCTATAGACCACTTAAAGAAGAGTGGATAACATTAGTCTCCTGATCCATGACCATTATATATCTTCCATTTATTTAGGTCTTCTTTAATGTCTATCAGCAATGGACTGGTACCCTTAAAGGAGAAACATTTGGAGACAGCCACACAGGGAAGAAAGCCATGTGAAGACAGAGACAGAGATTGGAATTATACTGCACAAACCAAGGAATGCCAAGGATTGTTGGTAACTACCAGAAACTAGAAAAGTCAGGGAGGCAATCTTACCTAGAGCCTTTGGGGACAGCATGGCCCTCCCAGCACCTTGCATCCAAAAACCATGAGAGAATAAATTTCTGTTGTTTTAAGCCAACCATTTTGTGGTAATTTGTTACAGCAGTCCTAAGAAAACTAATGCATGATATTAACACTAATTATTTCCGTTTTTCTGATTTTTTTTCAAGTTTGGTACTTTAAATCCATCATATTGAGGTAAGCTTTAAATGATAAAACATTTCAAGTATATTCAAAGTCTTTGTTAATATGGTCAACCCAGTACATAAAGAACTACAATTTTTAAAAATAATTTTAATAACCTAATAAATATCGTGAATTATGGCATGTTTATTTCCTTTAACTTTTATTTTTGAGAAATTTTAATATAAATTTTATATTTATTGACATGTATTTAAATAATATGAATGGTTTTAGAATTGCTAAAAGTCAAAGGTAAATTTCATTTACTAAAATTGTTAAGCAGCCATTATTCACCAAGTCAGGAATTCAGCAAATATTAATTGAATGTTTACTATGTGCTAGGCACTGAGTTAGATCTTAAAGGTAAAGATCCTTCTGCCAAGGAGATGCATGATGACTGTATAGATATAAAAAGAGAAAAATAAAAGTAATAAAAAATAACAATAATAAATCAAAATAAATTTTAAAAAATGTAAGGGCGCCTGGGTGGCTCAGTTGGTTAAGTGTCTGACTCTTGGTCTTAGCTCAGGTCTTGATCTCAGGGTCATGAGATCAAGCCCCACAATGGGCTCAACGCTGGGCATTAAGCCTGCTTTAAAAAAAATAAATAAATCAGCTAGCCTAAAAGAGCATATCCTCATAATAATAGGACAAAGTGCATTTACCTCATCTAGCAAGTGGTGTTTTGGTGCAGAAGTCCAAAACAAACTAGACTGAGCAGTTCTTCAGACTATAGCTATAGCAATAGAAAATTTGCTCTACTGGACCCAACAACTATTCCACACCAGGATAAGTCAGAAATAACAGCGTTACCATATTTTCATCTTCAAAATGTCCTTGGGAGGGGCACCTGGGTGGCTCAGTAGGTTGAGCTTCCAACTCTTGATTTCAGCTCAGGTCATTATTCCAAGGGTGTGGGATTGAATCCCACATCAGGCTCCACGGTAAGTGTGGAGCTTGCTTAAGATTCTCCTCTCTCTGCTCTCTCTCTTTCTGCCCCTCTCCCCTGCTTATGCTCTCTCTCTCACTCTCTCTTGCTCTCTAAAAATTAAAATAATAATAATAATGCCCTTGGGAAATTGAAGAAAATAGCTATGTCATTACTTAACCTATGAGGATATGCGGATAGCTGTATAATCACTGGGCCACATGACCTGCTCTGTGACAATACAGCTTATCAAATAAACATATAAGAGCAAAGAATTGACTGTTTAATTATGGAAAAATGGCAGCTCAAGGAAGACTTTATGATGAGTGGCCAAAATATGTTCTCTGAATACCTACCTTTTCTGTGACCTGCTAATCATTTGAAGATGATTTACTCAAACTGGTCAAATCTGCAGATAACTCAATCATTCCAGACATTAAAACAATATTACCAACTTTAACTTGAAGTTACCTTGTGACTAAAAGAGATCAATATCTCACCAATTTTATAAACACCACCCTTTTACTGGTTAAAGCACTTAAAAAAATATCACTTTTAAAATCTTACAAATAATAGAAAATTAAGATAGGTCTTGAGTAAGTATCCAGGAACATTAAACCCAATATTTCAATTAAGTAATGCCTTTATAAAGGATCTTAGATAATTATTTAGGTAAACCTATTCTCGAACAAGATTCTCCCCCTGTGTTTGATAAATAAATTTTACACTCGAGAGAACACTTAGAATATAGGATGCTTTCAATTCAGAATTTTTACACTTAATATTCAAACATATGGAAGAACATACTTCAAATTGTGTGTTGAAAGTCTCATGTTGGTTTGGATAGTATTTGGTTTCCTATTATCACACAGTCATTTGACTCATCCACTGCCTGTTCCATAAAGAGATGCCCTAAACTTGGGATGAGGGAGGGGTGTGTCAAGGAAGTGATCAAACTGGGGTTAGTTATCTTACTACGACTGAATCTTCTATTTTTTAAATGATAGCATTTCAGTTATTTATTGCCGTGTAACAAGCCAATCCAAAACTCAACCACTCAAAACAACAGTGCTTGTATTAATTTTCATGATTCTGTGGGTCAGAAATTAGCATAGGCCTCCACCAGGCAATTCTGCTCCATGTAGTGTCAGTTTGAGTCATGCACATAGACTGCATTTAGCTAGAGGCTGGCTGGGCTGCAAAATACAAGAAGCCTTCATTTCCACGTCTGGCAGCTCAGTGCCCTTCCTCCACGTGGCTGCTCCGTGGTTTCTCCTCATTCAGTCTAGTCTAGCCCCAACTGCACAGCATGGTGACCGGCTTTCCTACAGCCAAAGTGGAAGCTGCCAGAGCCTAAAAGGCTAGGCCTGGAACAGGCGCAGTATTGCTTCCACTGATTTCTATCTGTCAAAGCAAGTCATGAGGCCAGTCCAGATTCAAAGGGACCAGGGGAGGTGGCTGAGTGACATAAAAGGTGGAGCAGCACGCACAAATTGGAAGAGAAGGAACTGACAGCCGTCATCTTTGGGGACTACCCACTAAAAACAGTCAATTCGGGTAAGGCTTAAATAATCGTATATCTCTTATTTTAAAAAAACAACACTGATCTTTTTCACTACTTTAAATTCGTTTTGTTTGAAAAAAAAAATGTATATAAGGAACCAGAAACCTCATAGCGTACATTGTAATGAGTAGGATCACAGTAGTAAGCAAGGGTTTGTCTTCAAGAATGCTTTTGCCAGGGTGCCTGGGTGGCTCCATTGGTTAAGCTTCAGACTTCGGCTCAGTTCATGATCTCATGGTTCCTGAGTTTAAGCCCTACATCTGGCTCTCTGCTTTCGGCACAAAGCTCCCTTCAGATCCTCTGTCCCCCTCTCTCTTTGCCCCTCCCTCACTCTCTCAAAAGAAGAAGGAAAGAAGAAAGAAAGAAAGAAAGAAAGAAAGAAAGAAAGAAAGAAAGAAAGAAAGAAAAGAAAAGAAATAAGGCCTTTGCTAACTACGTATTCAACAGTAGAGGAAGAAATACAGAAAATATGAAGAATATGTTTCCTACTTTCAAGCATCTTTGTTTAATATGAGATTAGCATCAACTCATCACATTAATAAAAAGTAAGAATGAGCAAGAAATAAGCCATGACTTGTCATGAGGTTGTGTAGTATAGACTGGAATGACTGATGCTCAAGGACATGTATTTTTTTAAAGTTTACTTATTTATTTTGACACAAAGAAAGAGCGGGGAGGGGCAGAAAAAAAAAGGGAAAGAGAGAGAATCCCAAGCAGCCTATGAGCTGATAGTGCGGATGCAGGGCTTGATCTCATGAACCAAACTGTGAGATCAAGACCTGAGCTGAAATCTTGAGTTGGATCCTTACCCGACTGAGCCACCCAGGCTCCACTCAAGGGAGGACATATTAATGAGAAAGAATAAGCATTAAAACTTTCCTGGAAAAAGGGGTCTTAAATAGGTAAAAATAAGAAGATAGAGCAATATAGGTGAGGGTGGAAATATGAGCAACTCTAGAAGTAAAAATAAATATTTCATATGTTTGTACAGTAGTGAGAAGACCCAACACACCAGAGAAGAAGCGTGCCAAGTTTAGATGGAGTGACGTTATCTTAAAAGACCTTGTAATTAGAGAGAAGATATGAAAAAAGAGAAGAAGCTAAAATTATCCAATCCTGCCTTGTCCAATAGGATAGCCTCAAGTCACAAGTAGCTACTGAAATTTAAGTTAGTTAATATTAAATAAAATTTAAAATGCAGTTAGTTGCATTTCAAAAGCTCAGTGGCCACATATAGGTAGTGGCTACCCTATTGGATAGTGCAAATTTTAGGACCTATCGTTCACACTATAGAGATCTATTGGACAGTGCTGACAACCTTTTCTACTTCCTAATATTTCTGAAATCTATTCAACTTTCACTTTCCCTCTGCCATTATCATTATTTCCATTTACGATACTTTCTCACCTGGGATAATGCAACGCTCTCCTACCTCGTCTCCCTGTTTCCAGTCATGCCTTATTCTACAGCTAAAATGCACTTTATAAAACTTTTTAATCTGGCCTTGTAAAATTCCTCCTGAAACCACCCATACCATTCTCTTTGCCTGGAATTTTCCTCCATGCTTGTTTCCTTAGCTCACGCTTAGTCTTGAGGTCCCAAGTTAGATGTCACCTCTTCAACCAGGCCTTCTCAAATACCTCTGAGCCTCAGTATTCTTATCTTTAAAATGATACTTTCATCTATGATCCATAGTTGATGAAAATTAAAGATTATGTAATAAATGAAACTACTAATAATGCTTATGGTGATGATGACAATTTGGTGATGATGGTTTAAGCTATATCTATATTCTCATGTAAGCTACCCAGAGTAGTAATTTAAAATTTCTTACATGACTTGTACGACTAACGGAGATCCACATTCACTATATTCAGGCACATGGTCTTTCCTGAACCATTCTAACCCTCTATGTTTCTCTCCTTCTCAAAGTTTTTATTATATGTACACATATATCTTCTTAACTTCATCTTCACTTGGTCAAACTACTATTCATCCCTCATGATCTATCTAAAATGTCACTTCCTCCTGGAAGTATCCGGCAAATATCTTTGTGTTGCTTTTAAGTAACTATTCTAACAGAACAATTTACTTTATGCATAGAGAAAGATGAAATTCTAAGATTGCTGCTTTATCTAATAGGGAAAATGGCAGTTTTCATTTCTTCTAGACTTACAGATGTTCATTTGAATATGATTATACAATGATAACCAGTTAACATTAAGAACTCTCATAGAATAAACCTTACACTCCTTGAAATACAAATGTGCTTAAAAGGAGTCTGTCATTAGAATTTTATAAGGACATATTTTCAGTTACTGAATGAAGAACAGGTCTTATTTTTTATAAATGTTTTCAGCCTCCAAATTTAAAGTTTCTTCCAAGAAGCTTTTCAGTACATCTGCTAATTCAGAGAGTTTGATTTTTCAAGGCTGCCAGAAGAAATCCATTTGTAAGAGTGAATCAGAAAGGGCAGCCCTAAAAGTTTTTGAAACTTATCAAAAGAGTATAGAAAAGGAAACCTTCTTACAAAAGGACTATAATACCTGAAATATTTTGCTCCTATAGGAGCTTTCCCAAATAGGCTAGGCCACAGCACCTTTTACCTTTAGCTATCACAATTAGAATAATTATTGTGTGACAACTTGCTCAATACCTACTCCTCCTGCTAGACTTTGAGCTTCAAGAGCTAAGTACCCATCTATCTTCTCCACTGATGATCTCCTGCACCCAGCATGCAGACTGATGTGAGGCAGTCCCCATGTAGCCATGACTATTGAAAAGTGGGTAAATTTGTTTTGATTTGTCAAGTTCAGGTGAGAGCTGGGCTCTCAGGTGTGATGACCAACAGGCATTTGGGGCTAAGTTGAGGGGACAGGATTATCAGGTTGGAATCAATAGCTTAGAGTTAGCAGTTGAAGCCAAGCATTTGGGTATACACTCCAGGGAAAAAGGAAAGAGGAATAACAGTAAGAATCACATCTCTGCCCCTCCCCCACTTGTTCTCTGTCTCTTTCTCTCTCTCTCAAAAATAAATAAGCATTAAAAAAATAAAAAGAATCACATCTGATTAGTATCAGTCCTGAATAAAGGTGCACCAAAAAAAAAAAAAAAAAGTCCTACTAAAGAAACTGGTGGGGAAGAACCACTTGGACAAGTAGGCAAGAAGGTGAAGAAAACCCCCAGGATCAACACATTAAGGACAAGGAAAAAGCGGTTTTGAAAGAGAAAGAGGCCAATGGGATCATTATAGCAGATGTTGTAGAGGCCACATTATTGCGTTGTTCTGTGGTCTTTGTGGGTTTGCCTCACTCTCTTTTTTGGAGAGTTAGCAACATTACAGAAACCCATACAGATTTTCAGTTTTCATTCCAGGTCTTTCAGATTCTTCTGCTGAAATGCCCCTGGCAGGTCACTCCTAGCCCCACTTTATTACCTTGAACTTGAAACCCACCCTACTCCAGAAGTCATGAGTACAGAAAACAGGTCTCCAGACAGCAAGCACATTGCTGAAGACCTCACACAGGAATGAGCCCCACTGGCATCTTATTGCCATGTTGTGTGAGGAACTAATGCCTAATTTTCAAACCTGATTTAGATCGCTCCTTGAGCAGGGCAAATAAGCATTAATTAGTATGTGGTCAGAGTCTACTCTGGTTTCTTTCCTGCTTGGACAATTAAAATGTGCTACCATGCAAAAGAATAAAACTTTTGTTGGAAACTAGAGAGACACACAGAGAAAAGAATGTAAATCTTGAGTATTTAATAACTTGCTGAAATTAACATTCTTCTAGGATAACCTGGCCTTTTAGTATATTTGAAAATAACTATTTGAATGTGAAAATACTAAAATTTTGCAGGACCTTTCTCTAACTGTCCAACAGATTTGGGCAGAATTTCATCACCCATGAAACTTTTCCATAACTATGATAATTGCTGTTAAATTTACCATGATTTGTCACAGTAGATGGAGTATTTTCTATTCATGCTCAAATAATTAAACCTTTGTTTCCCGAACAAGTCCCTTAGAATGTTGTTGGGTTTACAGAAATAAATAGGGTCTTGGGGATGGGGGACGGGGCAGGGGAAATGTTTTTGGGTTTTTGTTGTTGTTGTTGTTGTTGTTGTTTTGGTTTTCAGATGTTGAGGAAAGTTTTCCCAGTCACCAAGACTAATAACCTTAGGAGAAAGGACTTCAGTTATTTATCCTAACAGAATCTGTGGAGGTTTAGTATCTGCTTTAATAAAAGGCCAATTTATGGCATTCATTAAGCTCTTCTTAAGTTTAAATTCATCCACCAAGGGCTATCCAAGTCACAATTATCTTTAAGTTTCGATATCATAAATCTTCCTATTTTTGCCCGTTGGTGTTAAGGGACCAAACCCCCACAGATGATACTTTTGCCAAATAGCACTGATGTTGCCAAAGAAAGCCACTATAGGAAATTCTTCTGTTGAAGACAGAATGTTTTATTGACTGAAGACAAATTTTTGTATTATATGGTCTTGTTTTGCAAATATAGACAGTAAAAGAAAATAAAACATTTAGTCTATTTAAGTCAAAGCAGTTTATTTACATGGCCTCACCATGTCATTGGACTTTTCAAATGCTTATCTAAGTCAGGGTGTGTGATTAAAAATTATCCTGGTGAATTAAGAGACTGAAAGTCCCACATTTGACTCTGCAATAGTTTTCTGATGAAGTAGTATGAGACTTCCTTTAAAAACATTGTTTTAGTGTGTTAAAAATTCATTTTGTTTTACAAACTCACTGTTCATGTACTACCATCTCAAAGGTATTTTTTAAAGCAATCAAATAGAATTCAACACTTTAATTTTCTAAAACAAGAAGAAAAATGACAAACAATCCAATGGAAAATATTGAACCAAGGAAATAGTTCACAGAAATGAGATGCAAATAGCTCTAAAATATATGATATGGGGTGCCTGGCTGGCTCAGTTGGTAAAGCACATAACTCTTAATCATGGGGTAGTGAATTTGAGCCCCCATTGGGTATAAACATTACTTAAAAAAATAAATACAATATATTAAATGATGTTCAATCTCACTTATAATTTCAAAAAGCAATTTAACAGTAGATGAGTTAAATGAGTAGATGAGATTTTCCCAGTAGACTGTTGAGTATTTACTCACACTTTGCTGCTAGAAGTATAAAATGACATACATTTATAAAGAACAACCTGGTAATATTTATCAAAGTTATAGACAGTTCCATTGGATGTCCATTTGAAAAAAAAATGAAGTTTAATCCATATCTTATACTATATACAAAAATTTACCCCAAATGTGTCATAAACCTTAATGTAAAACCTAAAATTATAAAACTTATAGAAGGAAATATAGGAGAAAAACTTTATGACCTTGGTTTAGGCAAAGATTTCATGCATATGAAACCGAAAGCATGATCCAGAAAAGAACACATTGATACACTGGACCAGGAAATTATATCCTCCAAGGCTCAGATATAATAATGACTATTCTGTGACCTTGTCACTCAATTAAAGGAAGACAGCTTTTACTCCCAAAACTTGATTACGATGCACACTTTTAGCTAAAACTCTTCATTCTTTAAATATTTAGTAAATATTTCTTAGATCTTTGGTAAAATATTAAACCAATTCAATCATACCAACTATTCCTCATTTTCCACTCATAACTGACATCCTTTCCAACTCTGCTGACCACAAACCACAAAAGCAAGTTGCTTGGGGGTGTGTGCTGTCTAACTTCCCTTCTAGCCGTTCCTTTCTGCCTCCTTCTGTTTGATTTTCATAAATTATTAGTGCTACACTATGCCACAGGAATTTTAGTGGCCTGTATTTTGGTGTAGTAGCAGCTGTCTACAGTGTAGAGAGTAATAACACTATGATTCCTATTCATTCTATCTGGTATTTCTAGGGTTCAAAGTCAATGTATCTCTATTATGAGCTTTTAAAATTAGTACAAGTAGTCTGAGTGACTCAGTCGGTTATGCGACACTTGATTTCGGCTCAGGTCATGATCTCATGGTTCATGAGTTTGAGCCCTATGTCAGGCTCTGCTCTGACAGCTGATAGCTGTCTCCATCTCTCTGCCCCTCCCCCACTCATTCTCTCTGTCTCTCAAAAATAAATAGACTTTAAAATTAATACAAGCTTGGGGCGCCTGGGTGGCTCAGTCGGTTGAGCATCCAACTTCAGCTTAGGTCATGATCTCACACTTCGTGAGTTGGAGCTCCATGTCCGGCTCTGTGCTGACAGCTCAGAGCCTGGAGCCTGCTTCAGATTCTGTGTCTCCCTTTCTCTCTGCCCCTCCCCTGCTCATGTTCTGTCTCTCTCTGTCTCAAAAATAAATAAAAACATTAAAAAATTTTTTAAATAATAAAAATAAAGTAAAATTAGTACAAGTAAATTCACACTTATCCCAATAATGTCAACAGTCATACAACAAATATCAACATTTAATTTGTGTATTAGTTGACTGCATGTATACTTTGGAATGACATACCTTTAACAAGGGCCATGAAAAACATTTTCCATTAAATCTTAGGTTTCCTTGTTTATGTGGTAGCAGTGGTTGATGTGTTTATTTTAAGAAGCATTTGCAATGTAACTCATTGTATGAGTTGGGCAGTTAATTTTCATTACTAAGACTGACAACTACATTGGGTTTACAAAATAAAAAAGAAAAACATTCTGGGATGTTTTCCTGCTTCAAAAAGTACTAACATTGAAAGAATTGCAGATTGGAAAGACCCGATTTTCTTATTCTTTTCAAGAGACTTAATCCTGTTATGTTGTTTTTATGCCGGCTATTGCCCCAAATAGCAGGATATGATGTAATCTCAACAGTGTGAATGTTAGATGTTTCTTCAGTGTGAATCCTTTTTCACAAATCTGCTTTTTTTCACTCAAGTTGTAGCTCTATGACTCTAGCATTTACAAATAAATGCTGAAATTTCCAATGCTTATTTTACAACTATGTAAAAGATCCACACAAATAGATTTACTTAAAGAAGCAAACAACTCTATGTAGTCCAATACATATAGTCAAACCAGTGGGGGAAAATATTACACAGGCTAAAAGTTCAAATTTAGTCCTCTTTCTCTTCATTGAAATTGATCTCCACACTGCCCTCCATGACTGCAAAAACAAAATACTTCATCCAAAGCAAAATGGCCCACAAAAAAATTATTAAGCTAGCTTCCAAGAGACTGTCCCTGTCTATCAGAGCACTCCTGGGCAATGAAAGCCCAAGTTAAAGCATATTAAATAATGTTAATAACTAACATAATTTAATCCTCACCAAAACCTT
The DNA here is from genome assembly GCF_007474595.2 of Lynx canadensis. NCBI lineage: Eukaryota > Metazoa > Chordata > Mammalia > Carnivora > Felidae > Lynx > Lynx canadensis. The sequence continues at coordinate 66,082,560 of NC_044309.1, forward strand.
GTGAAGTGAATATTATATACAATAGGTATTACTTATTCCTTTAAAAAGTAAGAAAGTTCTGAGTTAAGGAGTCAGAGTGACTTATCTAGATCACATGGCAGATGGATTCAGATAACTCCAAATGTTGGAGTCTTCTCACTGCAGCACATTATCTTTCCTTCCTTTGTAGTTAATCTGTTCCTCCTCTGAACTCCCACCACATTTATTATTGCTCACAATCATTTAACTCTGCTGATATTACATGTTTTGTGTGTCATGTTCTATTTCCCATTCTATTAATTTCCATTCTTATTATGCTCTTATATGTCTTTTGCCTTTACTCTGTTTACATTTTTCTTACTTGTTAAGTTTAATTCTTAGTTTATTATTTTGGTATTATAATAAATTACGTAAAGCTATAAATTTCCCTCTAGTACCACTTTAGCTGCATCTCACAAGAATTGATATACAGTACTTTGTTGTTCAAAACTAAATGTTTAATAAATTTCATTTTACATCTATAAAGAGTTGATTATGAGCCTGTCTTTTTTTTCTCCAAAGACATTTTATTTAACATTTTTATTATTAATTAATACTTTCATTGTAATGTTAGCAGATAACACAGAATATGTGATAACAGTTTAGGATTTCTGAAGACTTCTTTTATGGCCTTGTACGTGCTCACTTCAAGAAGTTATCTACAAATTTTTGAACATCACCATAAGAGGTCTTGATAGACTACTTAGTCTGTACTCCACCTCAGACCATTATGGCTAAATAGATGCGTCTTCTTCCAAGGATCATTTCTATAACTCAGTTGAAAATTCCACTATAGTGTATCTGCTTTGATGGAAAGGGAGATTCAGCAAATAGGAAAAACACAACATCAAAGCTAGGGCTTATGTTTTTTCAAAGTGCATGCCAGTTCAAATATGTAACTGTTCAAGTATGTAACAAAAAATAATAAATGTTTCCTTATTGCTTCATAAATTAAACCAACAGGCACTGAAAGTCTGATTTGAAGGTTTATGCTACCATAACGCCTCTTTTTAGAACTCTAAGCCAAACAAAAATGAGAGCAAGGGTAAACAATGACCACTCCCAACAGGTTTTACTTAAAAAAATACATCACTGCTCTTGACTCTGACTCATGCTTGTAACATAACGGGAGTAGGCACAGTTCAAACTATCTGACCAGCAGGTGGCACATGCCTACCTGCATGTAAGCACGAATAATCAGTAACCACAATATCTGCCAGGGCCTTCTTTTCCTGCTGTTGTGTACAGCTGTGACTGGTCAGATTCAGATTTTTAAATTACTGTCGTTTTTCCTAAAGATTTTGTCCCATTATTCTACTTAACGTCTTACTTGAGTCAAATAGAAATAAGATTCTGTTCCTAAAATAATAATGACATTTATTCTTCGATGTATCATGTTTCCCCAAACTCTACTTAAGCTAGTCCATGTCATAAAATGATTTGGATCAAGTTAATTTTAAATTCTAAAGAAGCAATTAAATCTATGATATAATAATGTAAACCGACAAATTAAATGGCAGAAAATGTGAGTGAATATTTTGTAGGGTATTTAGAGTAGAAGAAAGATTTTAAATGTAATAGCCAAGGACCCAAAGAAAAAGTTAATGGATACACCTCAACGGGCCCATGAATCCTTTACGATTATGTACAAAATATTGTGTTGGGGAGTATTTTATCTAAGGAGAGGTATAGCTTTTATTATGAAATTCTCCAGAGAATATAAACTAAAAAATAATAATATAGTAGTGTACATATTTTCTTTAAATTATTGTTAATCCTTACATAAACATAAATAACAGATATTTTCTATTCTTTTCTCTTGCACATTTTTTTGTGCCACCCTAAAATATTTTTTAAAATCTTTCACTAAATTATTTTATTTTAGAACCAAGTTAATTTAAGAAGCATAATGTATTTAACATATTTCAGTCTGGGTCGATGTCATTGACACCACCTATAACAAATATACAGTAGTTTACCTTTTTAAATTGATGTTAAATTCAGCCATCTCTAAATTTCCAAGCACACAGCATTTAATTAAAGGTCTTTTCCCAGTTTTATTTAAATAGCCTTCTTAGGGGCGCCTGGGTGGCGCAGTCGGTTAAGCGTCCGACTTCAGCCAGGTCACGATCTCGCGGTCCGTGAGTTCGAGCCCCGCGTCAGGCTCTGGGCTGATGGCTCAGAGCCTGGAGCCTGTTTCCGATTCTGTGTCTCCCTCTCTCTCTGCCCCTCCCCCGTTCATGCTCTGTCTCTCTCTGTCCCAAAAATAAATAAACGTTGAAAAAAAAAAATTAAAAATAAATAAATAAATAAATAAATAGCCTTCTTACTTTTTTCTCTCTCACACTGAGCCAAAGTCTTAATTAAAAATAAGATTTTATAAACCATTTAGGACAAAAAAGACCCCAACAGAAAACCCTCAGAAAATAGCACATAAGAAAATTTACATTTAAGGTGGGAAAGGGCCTATCTAATATTTAAGGAAGTAACTTAATGGACCCCTAAATGATACATTTTTTTAAGGTTATAGGACACAGGTTCCTTGTAGGTTTAATCTAGATGTGAGAAAGAAATTCCAAGACTCATATTCAAAGGAAGAATGTAATCAAGGAAGAATGAAGAAATCCTTGTTGTTGGTAAAACTGACAATGCCTCTCCCTGAGCCCACATATTTTTCCCTCTCAGAGGAAGGCTTTAAATCAGCAAGTTTTACCAGTCGTAATTTAATTGTAAGCAACTAAAGCTGGCTTTGGTTGATTTAAGCAGAAAATACAAAAATTAATTGATTGGTTATTGTGTAGCTCAGGAACAGTAGGAACTCAAGAGAATCGATCTCAAAGGCAATAAAGTTAGAAACAATGCCCATAAATCACACCTTACTGGGTATGAGTGAGTATACCATCACTTCTACCATTGCATATTAGATGTTGCCCTTGCATTGTTGTTATTGCTAGAATAAGCTGCTTGATACCGACCCTAGTCCCACTTAATTATTATCTTTGGAAAACAGACCTGCACATGCTGCACCATAGCCCAACTGCCACCTTTGTTACCATTGTCACGAGTTTTCCTACCTCTATAGCCACATCTTCACCACGGCTTCCACCACATATACCACTTACACCACTACCACTGTTTAAAAAAAGAGAATATCTCACTCCCTTTTACTTGAAGCTACTGGACTTAGAAAAAGGGCCCTTTCTTTAAAGCAAGAGAGGCTGAGAAAATTAGTATCCGGTTTATTAGCATTTATATTGAGAAATGGGCTATGTCACCCACCGAAACTCACAGTGAGAATAATCTAAATACAGAAAGGAATGATGGCACTGAGCAGCCAAAAAATATCCAGTGAGATTCTTCTATTAGAACTTTTAAATATTTATTTGTATGCATATACCTATGTGTGTGATGACACATAAGATATCATAACTATGCTTTGCACACCAACACACCCACTCCCTCCATGAAGACTTATTAGTTACTACATCCTATTTCAAGACCTCAAGCAGATGCCCATTCCTTTTCTTATTCCAACATAATCCTGTCTCAATTATCTTTAAAAGTATGAACTAACATAAAATCCCATGAGAGAGCAAAGAAAAGAAAGAAAATAAAAATTAGTTTGTAGTGAGTATACACACCGAACCCTTCAAGGAAAAACAATGTGAGTATACCCAGTTTGTATCTATACTGGTTGTAAGGCTACAATCAGTATTTATGACTTCCATATCTCACTAATCATCCCATAACCTCATTCCCTTTGCCTTCGGCCACCACCTAATCTGGGCTAAGTTCCTTGCCTATATTTTTGGCCTAAATCTTCATTTTTTAGAAACCATACCCTGGAAGCTCTGCCCTCTATCATATTGCTTTTTATTCCATTTAATGGACATGGATGTACCAAAGACCTCCAGGGTTCTATCTATACTCCTTTCTGTCCCCATGGTGTAGCAGCAAATCTGTTTCCTTTTCAAACTCAAGCTAAATCACCCAAGCCAGCTGAATATTTATGCCTCTCATTAAGTGGCAATGGGAGCCTAAAATTGACAGGCAGCAATCTCAGCTCCCAATTCAATGGAACTTTTTATAGTATTTCCAGGGAAAACATTCTTTCCTGGGGATGGTGAAACCTGTAAATGAGAGGAACTAGAGGTGAATACGTAAGAAGCAAATACTGTGACTATGAGAAAATGCACTATTTGATGAATTCAGAGCATAAAAGCCATTCTCTAGGAGAGCACCACAACCTCAGCAAAAATTTGTCTCCCAGCTGGCACTGTAACTAAATCTTCTGTGGCTTTATAAGACAAACTGCTTCTCAATGTTATGGTAAAGGGTAAACCCAAGAAATCCCATACACATCAGCCCACTGTACCACAAGTGTATGTCTTTGGAATATCGACTGACTCAATATTCAAAACACCAGATACGAAACACCCATCCAGCTGACAGTCACTGCATCTAATTCAACAGAAAGACCAGTACCGTTTTTACTGTTGAAAGCATTCCTGCCTTAAATGCTAATATGTCCAAACCTTAATCACTGTCATGGAATACCATATTCCATATTTCGGTCCAAGGAACTTCTCTTACAGTAAATTAAATAATGAAGTAAAGGCCAGAAACACAGGGAAAGGAATCAAGTGTGAATGGACTCTTAGGTTTAATAGTAACAGCAGACATTCAACTGTTTTTATCCTGGACCTATGCTGTCATGAATGCTATGGAAGTCTCAAGAAAATTAAATGGTAACCTAGAGAGAGAGGAAGAGAAGAGAATACAATACATTGATTGAGTTTACCTTAAATTTGCAAGATTAAGTTTCTTCCACAGAGTGTAATAGGGACCCGAGACTAAAAGTTCACTCATAGAAAATCTAAAGTAGTTTGGAGGAACGTGAGTTTTGTAGAAGGAGAAATTTCTTTCTTTTTTTGAATTAGTAGTGTAGAATATGATACCTTTTAAGAGACAAAATTACCCCCATCACACTCATGCTTACTTATATATTTAGTCAGTTGCAAGCACCAAATTTAAATGATCAATAATTAAAATCTCCCCCTATATGCAATAATGATATTTAACTCTCACTAGACTGCGTTTATTTCTGGAGACAAACGGCCATGTCATATTCACTTTTCTACTTACTCTTAGCACTGAATAAATACTCAGAAGTGTTTAATGAATGAATGAACAAAGTAAGAAAGAAACACATTAGCAAAATGATTCCGTTAGTTGTACAATATCAACAGTAATGAATTGTTCCACCCACTCCATTATCTTACACACATACCTTTACTCATTGAAAATCCTTGACTAGAATTAAGAGCACTTCTAAAATTGAACCAGTCAGTAGACTCCCTGTCTCCCCAGTTCTAAGTTACTCATTGATAACTAGTCCAAAATCCCATAGGCCACTTGTCAGAAAAAGCTAGTATCACAAGTCTAGTGTTTTGAAATGATAGCCAGATGAGCCATAAATGCTGAACCCAGAGATTTTCATTACAAAATGAAATGCAATTTCTTACATCCTACTTTGATTTTTTTGTATTCAGTAGCACTGTGCAACTATGCCTAAAATTAGATGGAAAGAATGAGCCTTATTCCAAGACTTGCTTTTACTGCAAGATGGTGACTTAAAAAACTTTCATTCGTTGTGCCCTTTTATGTAGTTCCTACCAAGTAATTGCAGGAAATAACACCAGACATTCTCTTCATTTTGAAAGGCAGGAAATGTTAACATGGAGGGTTTACATGGAGAATATGTCTTTAGAAAAATTTATTTCCTACTGTATTCCATGTTTTGACACTTGCTCCAGAGGACCCCATGCATTTGACTCAAGGAACCTGAACAAATAAGAAGGGAATTGAGCTAAACTTAATTTTTAAATTGAAAGAGATATTTTTATATGAACATGGGTTTCTATAGTAACACACTAAACAGGACTTAGAGAAATATTGTGTAAGTGCCATAGTGGTAGCTGTAGATGACAAGATATCATCACAAATAATAGACGCAAAATACTGAGTTCTCACCTACCTTAAAATGCAAAAGTCTTTCCCCCCAGAGCCTGTAAGCAACCTACAATTCTCCAGAATAAGTAGATACAGAACATTTAAGAATATGAGAAGTTGGTCTTTAAAGCATTGCATTGTTCTAGGTTTCAGTGGTATAATTGAACTCAAGTACCACAGGATGTAAATATCAATCACTCCCCCACAACCTCCTTCTTCGTTTCCATTGGAAGTCATTAATTAACACATCTTGGAGATCTTTTATGACTCAGAATCTAAGGAGAGCCCTAAAAACTATTATTTGGTGGAAGAGCTAGGAAAACCCAACAGTTGTCATGGCAAGAAGGATTAGTAATCTATCCATTTATGGGAAAAAAATTTAAACAAGTAATAAATGTAAGCATTGACATTAAAACATTATAAATTTATGACAAAAATCAGCTTATAATATTAGCAGAAATGTTAGTTCTCTAATCATTAAATTGCCATTTTCAAAAAGTATTTCTAAGGTATTGTATGGCGAATTTAAGTATGGGAATATCTACTACATGAAACCAAAAATTCTGACATTTTTCTTCGTAACAGGATCTTGAGAGAGAGATGAAAACTGGAGACCCATATTTAGGAGAGCCATTAAAATAGAAGATCTTCTGCCTAAAGCTTGCGGACTCTCTATTAATATTAGCTATCAGATTACCTTTGGTGCAAACTCAATATTTATCTCTACTCTTGCTTGACTTACATCATTTTCTTTGCCTAAACTGCCTGTGTCCATAGGCCAAAATCTTATTATCCTTTTATCTCCCATCTCAAATGCATATCTTCCCTGGTTGTCTAATATAGACTCAGACACAAACACATTGTAGAAATGTCCTCTCAGCTCCTCAAACATTTTTTTCCCTTTTACATCCTTCATGATAATTATCACGCTTTTTGTCTTGTATTTTAGTTGTTTGGATAAGGTCTTCAAGCCTTCTCTCAGATTAGAGGTTCTCAAACTTTACAACATGGATTAAGAATCATCTGGATAATGTGTAAAAGATTCAGATTGTCACTCCCACAAATTCTGAGTCCAAAGTTTCATGGTAGGGCCTTGGAATCTATCCTTTCAACATGTTCTCGGTATTCTAAGTTTTATTCTCCTTGGGATCCAAAAATGTTACCTTTCCACCTACAGCCGAGTTAACAAGCTCTTTCTTTAAAACATTTTGCCTATGTGCCAGTGGACTAAAAAATTTCCCTAGGTTCCCCATGCTACCATCTATCATTTTGGCCATATTTGAATATTTAGATCAAATAGGCTGCATCAGCAAATAAACCCCCTCAAACTCAGTGACTTAACACAACAAAGTTTTATTTCTTCTTCATATTGTATACCTCTACAAATCAGGTATCTCATCTTTATATTCTAGCCATGCCAAATGAAACATGATCTACAAGTTATTTTTAATATATCATATTTCACTGGCTCAAACTAATCATCTGACCCTAAGCTTACTGCAAGAGAGGTGAGGAAATATAGGATGTTTTGCATGCATTAAGAATCTCTGCACAAACTAAAAGGTCAATTGTTTGGCTTTTAATAATATCCTACAACAACTCCAACTCAAGAAGTCCAAAGGAAGGCTTACCAGCCTTCTTTGGTAATAATTATGACAGCCATCATTCCTTAGGCATTTACTACATTTTCCTGGAAAGTCCAATGCAAGACTAACTTAATTCTTTTTTTCTTTTAAGTAATTTCTATATCCAGTGTGGAGCTTGAACTCACAACCCTGCAATCAAGAGTTACATGCTCTACTGACTGAGCTGGCCAGGCAACAGCACTGAATTCTTACACAACCCATAAGGTGGGTATTACTAGCTACAATTGTTGAAAAGCACTGAAATTTAGGAAGGTGTGGTAATACAATTTGCCCTAATACTGAAGCTTGTAATTTGTAGAGCCAGCTATCAAATGAAGCCTATATCTCCAAAGCTTATTCTTTTTAAGGAATGCTTTACATTTCCTTAAAAGCCACTTATTCAAAGTAATTTTTATAAGCTACAATTATTACTCCCTGTTGATTATAGAATGCAAACCAAAATGTCTTAGCATTGCCCAGAAAGCCTTTCCTGACTTATTTTTGTTAAGCCTCTGGCTTACTCTATCATAATTATACCTGTTTAAAAATTGTTTCAGCCATACTTCACAATGTGCTTTTTCATACTAGCCCTGAGTTTTTCCTCACTTGGTCCTTCTTCCTGCTCTGCTCCTCATCTTATCTGGCTAATTCTCATCTATATGTCATGTCATACCTACGCAAATGAATACATTGCATTTATTCCAAAATAAAGATATTAGGGCACCTGGGTGGCTCAGTCAGTTAAGTGTCTGACTTCAGCTCAGGTCATTATCCCACGGTTCATGAGTTCAAGCCCCATAACAGGCTCTGTGTTAACAGCTCAGAGCCTGGAGCCTTCTTCAATTCTGTGTGTCTCTCTCTCTGCCCCCTTCCCCACTTGCGCTCTGTCTCCCTCTCTCTCAAAAATAAATAAATAAACAATAAAATGTTTTTTAAATATGAAGATATTTAAAAAGAGTTGTAAAAAGTTAGGGAAAATCAACATTGTGAAAGAGAATCATTGAATTCAGTCAAAAATACAACTAACATCTCAGGGGGAAGAAACACAGACTACAACTTTAAAACACATTAAATTAAAAATAATGTCCTAGGGGCGCCTGGGTGGTGCAGTCGGTTAAGCGTCCAACTTCAGCCAGGTCACGATCTCGCGGTCCGTGAGTTCGAGCCCCGCGTCAGGCTCTGGGCTGATGGCTCAGAGCCTGGAGCCTGTTTCCGATTCTGTGTCTCCCTCTCTCTCTGCCCCTCCCCCGTTCATGCTCTGTCTCTCTCTGTCCCAAAAATAAATAAACGTTGAAAAAAAAATTAAAAAAAAAAAATAATGTCCTAAAGGAAACAAAACCTATGACACCCATAAAACATTAATGCAATTTTAGGAGAGAAACTTCGTGGAAATGTAAAACAAATTATTGTTAAAATATAAAAAATTCAACAAATGGACTTAATGGCAATATAAATATAGCTAAAGATTACACTATTGAGCTGCAAGATAAAGGAATTTCTTCAAAATGCAGTTTAAACATAACTTCAATTTCATTTTATCATTTAAAAAGTAACAATAATTTCCATCTATCATCATCTCTCCAGTTACTTCACTCTTAACCATTGTTTTTACTGTTTATTGGATCAGGAAATAAAACAGGCACACATTTAAGTTTTTTGATAGGTCTCTTAGGTCTATTGTATTCTATAGTTTTCCCCTCCATATCTTTTCTTTTCTTTTCCATTCTTTTTTCTTTTCTTTTCTTCTTTTCTTTTTTATATTTCTTTCTCTTTCTCTTTCTTTCTTCCTTTTCTTTTTGAGAGGTGTTGCTGTATCTTAAAGAATTTGGTTGTCTGTTGTCCTATATGGTTTATCACAGTCTTTGTTTTGCTGAGCACATCTCTGCTTTATCTATTAACATGTTCTTCTGTCCTCTGTATTTTTTATAGTTATATGTAGTGGTTTAATTAGATTCAGTGTCCTTTATTTCATGGCATGTGTATGTGGTGATGTAGGCTTCTATCAAGATGTAGGGAATATCTTTTTGTCCCTATGTAATGTTAGCAACCATTGATTATGATTCTCAAAATGCACTTAAGATAATTCAAAATGGCAATGATTCTTTGGTTATCTGGAATGTTTCTATAAAAGGAAACATCCTCTCATCAAATATGTGATTACCTTGAGGTAAAGTTTATATCGGAAAGGCATAATCACTATTTGATTCTTTCCTTTGTAGTTTTCCAAACAACAAGTTCCTTAGCAATCTTTAAAGTTAACAAATGATTTTTAGTGGCATTTTGAAAATATGGATTTAAACATATTCTTGGTTCAAACCATTGTAGATACTGCCTATATTGGTAACCTCTTTTTCTCATCTTTGGCCTGGGAGTCCATTCAACTTGGCTCCTGGACCTTTTTGACATGATTCTACTAGTGTTTTGTTGTTTCGTATTTGTGGTATGAAAGGATGCTTTGGGTTCATCTTATGCGCTTCCTTGTCCCAGCACTACAATGAACATGGTAAGAACCACCCAAATTTGACAGAATGTTATAAAAACAGTCTCAACTAGACAGATACATTTTACTTTTGCCAATAAATTAAAACCAAATTTATGAAATTATTCTATGAACTGAATGTAATTATGGTAAAATGCCAGCAGATATTTGGAATACTAAAATTCAAGAAAATAGGAAATGTGCATGAATAGACAAATCTTTGAAAAATGGTTCATAAAAGGTATATTATTTATATTGTTGTATTATGTATATTACATATTACATATTTTTGATACATACCAATCAGTAATGTACATTTAGGGGTGCCAGGGTGGCTCAGTCTGTTAAGCGACCGACTTTGGCTCAGGTCATGATCTCACAGTTTGTGATTTCAAGCCTCACGTTGGGCTCTGTGCTGACAGCTCAGAGCCTGGAGCCTGCTTCAGATTCTGTGTCTGCCTCTTTCTCTCCTCCCCTGCTCATGCTCTGTCTCTCAAAAACAAATAAATGTTTTAAAAAATAATGTACATTTAAATATAGGAAAGGCTATGTTAACTAAAACACATAAAAAATACCACCGTGTTGCCAAAAGAATTGGGAAAAAGAAAAAAATAACCCTGCTTTAATGCAAATATAGTTTATGATAAAACTGCCAAATCAAAAGGATAAAAGCATAGTTTATCTAATAAATGGTGTGAACAGAATAACAATCAAGTTGGAAAAAAATTTTACCTCACATCCTATTTAAAAAATATCAAATGGACTATAACCCAAATATATAAAACAAGTCTATAACACTACTAGAATAAAACATTTAAAAACCAAAGTACACATATACATATTTTTTACTTTGATATTCAAGAGGGCTTTCTTAACAAGAAATAACACTACATACAATAAAAATTGCACAAAAATTAAAACTTCCCTATGTCAAAAGATATCACAATCAACGACAAGCAAAGGACTGAAAGAGAATATCTGAAATTAATAGAAAAAAATATATATCTGTTGTAGAGTGTCTACAAAAAACTTTTTTTAATAGGCAAAGAATAAAGAGAAAAATTTACAAAAGAAGTAGAAATGGTTCCATAAATCTGTAAGTTACATTCAAACTGACTAGGAATCAGAAAAATATGTTTTGTACACAAAATTGAATTAAATTAAGTGGATTAATAATAACTATTATTACCATTAATGTGGGGAAATGGACCCTGAAATTAACTGTTGAGAGAGTACTTTGCATGGTTTTTTAAAGGGCAATTTAGTAGTACTGACTACAACTTTAAAGAAAACCACTGATCCAATAACTCCACTTTTGGGAATTTATCCTACAGAAATTGGCATTTATCCTATAGAAATATATTCGCAAGCCAACAAAGTTACATGTTCAGGATATGTACCACAATAGTGTTTGTAATACAAACACTGGAAACAACTTAAATATGTCTTAGTAAGGGAGAAGTTAAATTATAGTGCATATGCTATTTATTAAAATAAAGTGGTTAAAGAGAATAAGGAAATCTGTACAAGCTTGCAGAGAATTATATGCATTATTAAGGGGGGAAAGCAGGCCACAAGAAAATAATGTATAGAATGCTCCCACTTGTATGTTTTATTTTTTAAGTTTTTTTAATTTATTTTTGAGAAAGAGAGATACAGAGCATGAGTGGGGGAGGAACAGAGAGAGAGGGAGACACAGACTCCGAAGCTGGCTCCAGGCTCTGAGCTGTCAGCACAGAGCTCAGTGTGGGGCTTGAACCCACAAACCGCAAGATATGACCTGAGCCAAAGTTAGACGCTTAACCGACTGAGCCACCCAGATGCCCCACCACTTGTGTGTTTTAAAAAACATATATTTGTGTGTATGTGTGTGTGTACAAATCTACATAAATATGTTAACCTAGAGAAGAGTCTGAAGAGATATGCACTCAACTGTCAACAGGAGACACTTCCAAAAAAATAGTTTGTGGAGAAGTAGGATTTCCTCTTTAGCTCTTTATACTTAGTGATTTTTATTTTTATTTTTTTTAATTTTTTTTTCAACGTTTATTTATTTTTGGGACAGAGAGAGACAGAGCATGAACGGGGGAGGGGCAGAGAGAGAGGGAGACACAGAATCGGAAACAGGCTCCAGGCTCTGAGCCATCAGCCCAGAGCCTGACGCAGGGCTCGAACTCACAGACCGCGAGATTGTGACCTGGCTGAAGTTGGACGCTTAACCGACTGCGCCACCCAGGCGCCCCTGATTTTTATTTTTAACAAGGAGTATGCATCTATTTCTTGAGTTTTTAGGGGAAAAAAAGAAACTTATTTTCCTTACGATAAAATTGCTCTGAGAAGAAGCTTTCAATTATTTTGCAGCTACAATTAGGCCAAGACTGAAGGTAGACAAAGGTGTATACTTTATCATTTATAGTTAATCAGATAGAAATTATCTGGATGCACAAAATCATTTAATGAAAAATTAAAAAAATAAAAGAACAGAGTATCAGTTTTATGTCCTCATCGGATTCTTCATCCATATTTACTCTCAAAAAGATTCGCATCCACATCAGATTCTTTTGAGAGTCCAAGCAAAAGAAAGGATCTTTTTCCAGAGGAAGAAACAATATACAAGGAGACACACACACACACACACACACACACACACACACACTCATATAGATACTTCTTGCAGGGATATGAATTTAATGATCTCCATTCCAGAAGCTGTTAGTTTGGAGATTAATGTGCCTTAGAAAAGTCACTTAATCTCTCGTAGTCTCCATTTCCTCACTAAAAAGAGAATGACAGGAAAGCAGAGAGAGATAGAGAGAGAAAGAGAGAGAGAGAGAGAGAAAGAAAGAAGGGGGCAGAGGGAGGAAGAGGAGGAAGGAAAAGAAAAAGGAAAAGAATTGCTTCTTTCCCTTAAGGATTATTTTTAAATTAGGTGTTTTTCATAAAATTTTTCAAATACATAAATATATAAAGAATAGTTTAATAAAATCACATGCGCCCATCACCTCACTTGTATAATTACCTATTCAAACCTAATCTTGTTTCATCTATACCTGACTCCCTTTCACCCTTCCCCTGAATTATTCTGAAGCAAATCCCAGACATCATATTTTATTCCATATACAAATACTTCAGTATGTAGCTCTAAAAGACAAGAATTCCTGTTTAAAAACACAATTCCTGTTTAAAAACATTCCACCAAAAAAGTTAACCACAGCCCTTCATTATTATTAAATATCCAGTCAGTATTCACTTTTCCCTAATAGTTTTGTTTTTCACATTTTTGATGTTTATTTACTTGAATCAGGATCAAAATCAACTCCACACATTGCAATTTGTTTAGCGTATCTATTAAATTTATTTTAATGTAGAGTCCCCTCCAGCCACCCTCCCCCATCCTTGCAATTTATTTATGGTAGGAACTTCTGTTTCTACCTTTTGTTTTGTAGAGTTTCCACAGTCTGAATTTTATTGATTATATCTCTGTTGTGTCTGTTAATGTGTTCCTCTATCCCTTATATTTCCTATAAATTGGTTAGACCCAAAGGTTGATCAGACTCAGATTCAATTGTTTGGAAAAACTACTATATACATGGTGTTGTGTGCTGTTCTCAGGTACATAGTTTCTGGTTGTCTGCCTTGTGATTTGGGTAGTCATTAATGTTAACTGCTTACACTCTTAGAGATACTCAGTTTTGAAAAGAGTTTACGCTTTTATGTTGTGAAGTTTGTTCTCACAAGCTGACAAGTTTGGTACTAGTTTCTCTAACTTAATGAGGAAAAAACTATGACTCAGATGTGGGAAGAATAAAACAGGATGAACCCAAACAACTTCATCTAGCTTACTAAAACACCAAAATGATTGTTTACCCCATTCCCATTCTACTCCATACACATTTATTTTTTTTTTTGGGGGGGGGAGGATATTTTTGCCTTCATTTAGATATGAGGAATTTTATGTCTCATACCCAAACTAATTTTCTGGTGGGGTAGTGGTAGGGGCAGTAGAAACAGGATATACATAGAAGAAGATACACGGGTAAATTCTCTTGTGCATTTATGCGTTGGTTCTTATGTCCCTTTATGCCATGTGTATCAGTCACAATAAATTTAAGAGACAAAACAAAAGGAAAAGAAATATCCTACAAATGGGTCTATGTGGCTCCAATAAAGGACACGGCAAAGTTATAGATTCTCTAAAGACTAGTAGCAAATATTTGGAGCATACTAGTAAAAAAAATACATCACATTCTTTTCCAACCAAACCATGTTGGAATTAACACATAGAGAAAGACTTATTCAGATCTACCATTCATTAGAACCGTGTGATAAGTGTGGTTACTCTCTTTTCTTCTTTGCTTTAAATTTTCATTGATTTAGTCAGAAGTTTAGCAAATGAACATGTATTGAGTGTCTACTAGTGTGGTAGACATTTCTCCAGGAATTTTAAGTATATAATAAGCAAAATTAATCTAGAAAGTAAAACAATCAAATAATAACACAAATAAATGTTAAATTAGAAGGAGTTATAATTTATATATTTATATTTTAAGTTATACATTTATTTATTTACATTTTAAATTATAAAATATAAATTTACTTAAATTTAAATTTATATTTTAAACTATTAAATATAAGGTGATATTATAAAAGAATATAATAGGAGGACTTGACCTAAACAGGAAGACCAGAGACGGCTTTCCTGGATGAGAGAGAAGCCGCATTGGCACAGACTGTGGAGTGAATAGAAAATAAGGAAAAATGAGCACCTCTTTTCAAAGGTTCTGCTGTAAAGGGGGAGGAGAGAATAGAGAAATTTGACTTGAGAAATGAAAAAGAAGTTCACAAGGTAACATGGTGAAGGGACAAGAAGTGTGTTCTAGTGTGAACATACTGGATGAAAGATCTAGATTGGCAAAGAGGAACCGTGACTGTGGCTGGAATATTTTTTTTTTTAACGTTTATTCATCTTTCAGAGACAGAGAGAGACAGAGCATGAGCGGGTAGGAGCAGGGAGAGGGAGACACAGAATCTGAAATAGGCTCCAGGCTCCGAGCTGTCAGCACAGAGCCCGACGCGGGGCTCGAACCCACGAACTGCAAGATCATGACGTGAGCCGAAGTCAGATGCTCAACCTACTGAGCCACCCAGGCACCCCTGGAATATTTTTATTTGATCGGGATGGAACGTGAGATGAGACTAGAGCATTAGAGAGTGACTGGATCAATGGGATGTTATGTTGTTTGACTATA
The DNA here is from genome assembly GCF_007474595.2 of Lynx canadensis. NCBI lineage: Eukaryota > Metazoa > Chordata > Mammalia > Carnivora > Felidae > Lynx > Lynx canadensis. The sequence goes on from NC_044309.1 coordinate 66,097,943, forward strand.
TGTCTCAGGTTTTTTAGGTTTATGTAAATTGTCCTAACATACCTATTAATAGTTTCCCCTTTTGCTTTCAAAAGTGGCTCATTTTGGACAATAATGTATATTCCCCCTACTTTTATAGGCCATCCTACAGAAATAATCCTAGAACAAGTGATTGAAAATTTTTAATCAAAGAAGGAGGATGATCAGATTTGATTGTAAATAGTGTCATTCTGGTTTCATCAATGAGATTGCATTATACGGGTACAACACTGTAGAGGACTAGTTATAGGTTCTTGAAGAGTTTAGGCAAGAGTTGAAAATGACTGACAAGACTGGTGAGTTACACATAAGGAATTGAATCCATTTGAGAGACATTTAGGACACCAGATGGTGACAAATTGATGATATATGGAAAAGGGTAAAAGAGATGAGGGAGAGGAGGTCTTAAGCATGCTACCCAGGTTCTTCTGTGATATGTGTTGGGTAATGATACAAAGTTGTGGTACCAAAAAAGAGAAAGTCAACAATGGTGTCATGTAGCCTTGAATTTTTGCCAGATTAGTGAGATGAGCATGCTAAAGAACTATGGCATTCCAGGGGCACCTGGGTGAATCAGTGGGTTAAGTGTCCAACTTCAGCCCAGGTCATGATCTCACGGGTTAGAGAGTTTGAGCCCCACATCGGGCTCTGTGCTTCGGATTCTGTGTCTCCCTCTCTCTCTGCCCCACCCCCATTCACACTCTCTCACTCTGTCTCTCAAAAATAAACATTAAAGGGGGCGCCTGGGTGGCTCAGTTGGTTGAGCGTCCAACTTCGGCTCAGGTCATGATCTCACGGATTAGAGAGTTTGAGCCCCGCGTCCGGCTCTGTGCTTCTGATTCTGTGTCTCCCTCTCTCTCTCCAACTAACCCACTCACATTCTGTCTCTGTCTCTCTCAAAAATAAATAAACATTAAAAACATTAGGAAAAAGTAAACATTAAAAAGTTCAAAAAAGAACTATGGCATTCCTGATGTTATCATGACTGTCACTTAAAAAGGAACCATGAAATCTAATCTGGATAAGGAGAGTAAATGAGAGAGAAGGCTGATGGATCAGGAATGAGCATAGGAACCAATGGCTTGGAGGCCCCAGTGATGCCAAAGAAAGATCATAATTGGACAAATTTATCAAGCAACCTGGAATGTCATGAACTCTTGGTTGTAGAGAAGAATTACTGCCCTAACGATAACAAGGTAGAAGTGTGACCTCAGGAATGTGTGATCAGGAGGACAAACTCCTCCACTCTCTTGTTCTGATCTATGGTCCACCATTTCTCTTCTTGCCTAAAGCAATACTCCAGCTGTTCTTGCTTCTACTCATATCATTCTTTATTCCTTTAATCAGAGAATAGTCTCTTTTCTGCACTTCAACCACAGTAGTCCTTTTAAAATGCAAATCATCAGGACACCTGGGTGGCTCAGTCCCTTGAGCATCTGACTCTTGATTTCAGCTTAGGTCATGATCTCATGGTTCGTGACTTTGAGCCCCATGTCAGGCTCTGCTCTGACAGTGGGAAACATGTTTGGGATTTTCTGTTTCCCTCTCTCTTTGCCCTCCCCTGCTCTCTCTCTTTCTCTTTCAAAAATAAATAAACATTCAAGAAAAAAAAAAGATTCAAATCATCTATCTCCTCTCATTCAAATTTCCAAAAGCTTTTTAGGAATAAAATTAAAATTGCTTCCACCTAAAGGCTATGTGTATCTGGCGTCTGGTTACCTTTTCTAGTTCAGGTTCTGTCACTCTTTTGCTCTGCTCCAGGTTTCTTGCTCTTTCTCAAACATAAAGCAAACTTGGCCTCAAGCACAATATTCTTACTGTTTCATCAGTTCCTTCCCAATATGTTTTATGTATCGCCCCTTAGGTTACTGAAATCTTTGCTTAAATGTCACTGCTCATAGTCCTTCCCCACCGCTCTTTTTGAAGTAGCATTCTGTCTTTGTAATATTTCGTTTTGCATTGTTTAACTACCTGAAATTATATTATATAGTTATTTATTGCATTATTTTCAAGTCTTTTCCAGTGGAATGTAAGCTTTTTAGAGGCAGAAAATTTTTAGTTCACTACAAATAAAAAGTAGGAGCTTGATAAATAGTCATTGTATATAATTGTGAAGAGGAATTAAGATCAGGGTCTCAGCAGCCAGGTTTCAAATGGGTGACCACAGGCATGTTGAGGTTCCCCAAACTAGACAAAAGTTATCAGGTATGTAAAGAGTGAGGGAACTATATAAAAGTCAGAAATTTGGAAAGGAAGATTTTGATCTCCACGTTGCTATTGGTTCAGTAGTTCAGTAGTCAGGCTAAATTTTGTCGACTCTCACAGTTCGTATTTTCCTTCTACAAATGAAGGAATTGTGTTCAGAATTAGTAAGTATGAATATATACTTATCTTGAGTATGATTAATTGTGCATCTTCAAGTGGAATTCTTCATATGGAACTCTTTAAATAGTATTAAGGAAATTTGCATTAAAAAGCAAGTGTCCTTCAAAAGAACTGCTTATCTCAAAACAAAAGCTATAGGTATTTCCTGACTAGAATTTAAAAACTTTTAAGCATTATTGTCAGTGAAGTTATCTTGTATTACATTTATACTTTGTGTGGTATATCAACATATAAAATTCTTCCCCTTCTTTTCCAAAAAATGTGTTCACCCTACCTACTTTTAGATAGCTGGTTACACCAGTTAGGACTCTTTTTGACTGCCAGGAGCACAACACTCAATCAGTTGAAGCAGAAAGAAAATTTATTCAATAAAAAAACCTGAAAATCTTAGTAACAATATTTTAAATAGTATTTTTAACATGATTTATTTTTATTTTGAGAGAGCAACAGAAAGCACCAGTGGGAGAGGTGCCGAGAGAGAGGGAGAGAGAATCCTAAGCAAGCTCCGCTCTGTCAGCTTGATCCCACAAACTAGGAGACCATGACCTGAGCCAAAACCTAGAGTCACTCAACTGACTGTGCCATCTAGGTGCCTCTTAAATGATATTTTTAAAGCAGAACTTGACCCAGGAATTCATGTGTTCTCTTCTTCCCTTCTTTTGGCTTAATTATCATACTCTTAGCACTAGCCTCACATCATTATGAATACCAAAGTCACACCAGAGAAGACAACTTGCCTCCCTCGGTGATCCTGGTAGAAATCTGTCACATTACATTTCATTAGGTCTGATGGGGACCCATGAAGAAACTTGACCCAATCTCAATGGCATGAAGATGTGATGCTCTTATTGATTAGCCAACCCCCCACTTTTCAACCCATCTGTGCATTTTATGTACACTCTTGGAGTCCAAAAGAGCCAATGTATCAAAATACATGGACTGAGAATGGAGGAATTGAGTAGAGGTGGTCCTTGAAGGGAAATAACAGTACTATTACAAAAATGCAGGGAGGAGTGGATGCTGAATAACAAAAACCACAGCTCATTAGAAAGTCTTCCACACATAATTTTCATCTGGCACTAATATCATATTTATATATAATAAAAAAAACTTTTAATATGCTGCCTTCACATACCTTACATTAAAAATTTGGGATTAAATTGAAGAAATTCTGTTAGAGAAAAAAATTATTCATTAATCTACTTTGTGAGAGAAATGTATACAGCACTTAAACTTTTTTTTTAAAGATATTATTTTAAGTAATCTCTAACCGAACATGGGGATCAAACTCACAATCCTAATATCAAGAGTCTCACACTCTACCAACTGAGCCAGCCAGGCACCTGTACAAATTTTAAGCTTTTACTATGACAGAATAAATGGACTTTGAGTGAAAGAACTAAATGCACTTTGAATCACTGGATCTGGATCTGGTTTTCCCCTCTGGCCTAACTCAGCCAGACCAGGGTTTCCTTTCTTCCTAGATTCTTAGATGATTACTCCTCAGGTATAGTTCCACTTTTCAGTGCTCTGAGCTTTTGTTCATGCTGTTGAAATTTTGATAAACACTATCTTAAATCTTTTAATCTAACTTAGAAAGAACTTAAATATTTATATCAAGTTATACCACCCAAGAGTTCTATATTTTTCTTTATTTATTCAATCCTTCCATATCTAGTAATAAGAATATTTAGTTTATGTCACAGAGTTGTCTTTCTTAATTTAAATTAATTCCTAGATGCTTTGTGATTAATTTATCCTTAATTTTGAGTTTTTAAGTGGTGTTTTCACTGGTTATTACTGACACATAGGGGAATTAGAAATTTTTGCTTACTTATATATAATATACTTTTCTAGTCACTTAAATGACTTCTAGAAATTATAATGTTTTCAGGGAATTCTCAAGGATATTCTTGAAATGTAATTATGTGTTATGAAAATAATAATAATTTTACCCCCATTTTGTCTTATCTTTGTTTTGTATTTTATTGTCTTGGCTAAAGTTTCTAAAAACAATAATGTCTATCAGGGTTTGATTAGGAAAACAGAACTAATTTGAGTAGAAAGAAATTTAGCACATCCATACCTGCTTATTGAAAGACAATTCTCTGGGCGCCTGGGTGGCATCCGACTCTTGATTTCAGCTCAGGTCATGATCCCAGGGTCATGGGATTGAGCCCCACTTTGGCCTCCGCTGAGCACGAAGCCTGCTTAAGACTCTCTCTCATGGGGCGCTTGGGTGGCTCAGTCAGTTAAGTATCCAACTTCGGCTCAGGTCATGATTTTAGGGTCCATGAGTTCAACCCCCGTATTGGGCTCTCTGCTGTCAGTGCAAAGCCTGCTTCGGGTCCTCTGTCCCTCTCTTCCTCTGTCCCTCCCCTGCTTGTGCTTGATCTTGCTCTCTCAAAAATAAACATTAAAAAAAAAAAGATTCTCTCTTTCTCTCCTTCCCTCCGCCCCTCTCCCCCAATCAGGTGCTCTCTCTCTCTCAGATTAAAAAAATAATAATAAAAGTTTAAAAATTAAAAAAATAAATAAAAGACAATTCTCCATGGTGTTTCTGAATATTTTGTATAGCATCTTGTTCTAGACTATCTTTCCAAGGATATTTTCAGCAAACAAACTTGGAACAGAGAGATAAGGTCTCCTGGGCACAGAGTAGGTTTGTTTCCTGATCAGGATAATAAAGATGTCTTCCCTCCTGATAAAGATTGGACACATTGGCTGTCTTCTTGTAAGACTAGAGGTCTCCTAAGTTCAGGATTTCTCACCTGCAACACAAAGCTACTTTGTGTGCATCATCTACCCATGTGGCTCCACATCACTCCTATGGGACTTGGGCAAGTGTGTGAACAAGAAGCTTGTGCTGCCTGCTGTACCATCTTTGTCTCTGATCGAGAAGTCTCCTATCACTGCAAGCATTTATGAAACTGTAGTAGGATAATTTTAAACAGAGTACAATTTCACACCCTTTATAGCTCTAGATATTGTCTGTTGATGTCCATGAGTTTCTTGCAGTTGCTGCTGGAGATGAATTGTTTTTCCTTTTCTCCTTAAGAATTTTTCATGATTGTCTCCCTTCTTGTAATCTAACCCTAAAGGCAAAGGAAATGCAAATTCCCATAAGACACCATATGCTTCTGTGGGTAATGGTCATTTTTTTAAAGCACAATCACAATCTCTTTTGACATTCTGTAAATAAACTACAGAATTAGAAGTCTAAAATAAATCATTGACACACAGTACATAAAATTGGGACAGTGGAGAAGAAAAAATTAATATATACTATATATTATATGTATTATATCATATATAATATACATTGTATTATATATATATATTACAATATGTATATATAAAGCAAGAAAATATGTATAGCCAATACAGCCCTTATTTTTGTAACCAGTCATGAGGCCATTTTGATTTTCATCATTTTCTTCTTCCAATACTTATTACTAAGTTCCTCAATTGATCATAAGTTTGTTTGTTTACCCAAACCTTTACATCTGAAGGAACTAAACCATTAGTGTTCTTAACTGCATTGAGTTGATGTAGTCTTCTATTCTTCCATCACTGTATGTGGAAACACTCTGGGTTTCACACTTCTCCTGATTTCCCTGGGTAGCAACAGCCTTCTTTCTTCATTAATAATTAGAACCAGTCACTTGATCAAATACAATGACCCCCTTCCTTTCTTTGACTCTCTCAGAAATAAGACTTCTAAACTAATAGAGCCCAGACTTATAGGTATTAGAAACATTGAAGGTATTTGCATCCTTAGTTCTTGGATCCATATATTTTGGATACAGAAGAAAAAGCACTATAAACTGGATATTGGTTTAGCATACCCAGTAAATCTTCTGGGACAGCATATCAGTACTTCACAGTTGTTTACTGAATCTCTAGTCTAAGTTCATTTTTAGTATACTATTGCGCAGTTTTGTCATGTCAGCTGCTTCTTCTGTTGACAGTGTATATGGTAAGACTTACTACTGTCATGGATATGAGTCTGAACAAAGAACTTCACTTATTTTGCTGTAAAATGAGTTCTTTGGTCAGAAGTAATGTTGTTGTTATTGAATATCATGATTTTTAATAAAGCATTCATTAAGTCTTTAGATTATAATACTGTCCCAAATATTGTGGGTAGGAAAAAAAAAATCCGTATTTTTAGTGTCTGGTCCTGTGAAGTCAAATTACTGCCTATTCCATAATGGAAGGAAAGGTAGTCAAATAATTATGTGGTAAATGGTGCCATTTCAGATATGCAGTGTTGATTTTTGCTAGTAATAAGTATGTTATGCAGCAAGTGCTGAGTTATCTATCCCAATCATGGATTTAGGAACTTGGTAAATAAGTCTAGGGTAGACTCATAGGTCTAGGAGTCCATTTTTAAAGGAACTTGAGGCAAAACTTCATCTCTCTTGGCCTCCATTAGACCTCACACTGACTGATAGAGCATGAAGCCATTTTAGGTCCTCTGGGATTCATGTCAGCTCTGGGCCACTGCTCTGTTATCCCAATTCTGCATTGCAAGGTCACTCTGATAAACAACTATAATTTTTTGATGAAGGCTATGAAGACTTTACTGTCACCACTATTGAAAGGTGCTTCCTCAAACAGATTTGGCCTTCTAGTTGTTCAAAATAAAGTCATCAGTGGTGCCTGGGTGGCTCAGTCGGTTGAGCGTCCGACTTCAGCTCAGGTCATGATCTCGCGGTTTGTGAGTTCAAGCCCTGCATGGGGCTCTGTGCTGACAGCATAGACTCTGGAGCCTGCTTCAAATTCTGTGTCTCCCTCTCTCTGCTTCTCACCCACTCATTCTCTCTCTCTCTCTCTCTCCTTCAAAAATAAATTTAAAAAACACATCAAAATAAAGTCATCAAATTCTAGATTCTGCCAATAAAACGTATCTGAAGTCTTGGATGTGGAAATGTGCATTATGTGGTCACAGTTATATTTAGGAAAATTGATTTCATGGCTCATGTCTCCAGGCCATATTGGCTTGTTAGAGGAACCTATACTGTAGGTTCTAAGGTCCAATTCTGAGTATCACAGAAACTAAGCATGAGGCAACCAAAATAAGGATGACATTTTAGCTAGAAAAGTCCTGAGATATGGTTGGACATTGTTTCTGGCTTCTTTGCTTCTCTGCTTCACCAACAGATTTGTGATCTACCCTACATCTTTTAAATAAATTCTTTCTCTTGTAAGTGGTGGGAGTAAATTGCACTTGGAAAAAAAAAACAGAACAAAACAAGGCAGATGTAATCCTTGTATAGAACACAGTAGAAAATTACAAGTGCTCAGGAATATTTAAAGTAGAGATTAGTCCATATCTGAACAAATATTGCCCATAAGTACAGGAAGATTAGAAGGACAAAATGATCAATACAGAATAATTTTTCAGGCTAGGGGAAGATCAAAGATTTATTATCTCTGTTGACAAGTGCAATTACTAAGTAAGCATCAAAATCAGTATCCCCATGCCATCAGTGGAGAGCTAGAGCTAAATGAAAGCTGCAGATCTGAGTTTAAATCATGATTCCAAACACTTATTCGCTATGAAACCTTTGATAAATTGCTTAATCTCTTTTAGGCAATTTTCCCATCTTTCAAGTGGGGATAATAATACTTGACTTGTAGAGTCATTAGGAAGATTTAATGAGAAAATGGAAGTGCCCATCATAGTGTTTGATACACAATAGATATTCTATAAATATGAGTTTCTTCACTCCGTTTCCTCTGCTCACAGGAAAGACTACAGTCTTATGATATACTTAGTGATGTTAAGGCTCTTGTAAAAGAAATGATAGGTACACACATTTTATTCATTGCAGTATGAGTTATTTCTTTTGACTTTAAAAACCTAGAATGAATTCATCACATTGTATAAAACACAGAAATATCTCCAGCTGGAAGCTGTTAATCCATTGACTGTATCAATTCTAATTAACAAGTCATATAGTTTCTAAAATGAGGAATGTGATCAGATTATGGTAATCAACATATTCTAACTAAACTCGAAGACAAAGAACCTTCAGTACAAAGAACAGTTCTAATTTTGTGAACCTAATTTAAGCTCAAGATCATAAGTCAATAACATCAATAAAGTACAGACATCCTCCACACAGTATCTTCCCAGTTTAATCCTTTTTTGATACTTTTTTATTTAAAATACTTTTAAATTTTGAAATAGTTTAAGATTCATTAGAAGTTGTGAAAAAATAGTTGCATTCTCATCTACCTTTGCTCTGCTTCTCCCACTGAAAACATCTTATATAGTCATAATACATTGCCAAAACCAGGAAATTTATGTTGTAAGTAGTAAATAATGCTACTAACTCAACTACAAACCTTATTCATATTTCACCAGTTTTTACAAGCTTCTTAGTTTTTAGTACCCAGATGTAAAGAATGTACATTGCTATCAATTTATGTTTTATTGAGCAATGTTTATATGGAAAAACATATGTTAATTTCCTCCAAATGCAATAAAACATATTTAAAAGAGATGTGTAGGAAAATTACATTCTGTATACTATTGGGTAGATTGGGTAGATCATCAGAACAATGTGTTAAACATTTTAAAAACCATACTAAGCAAATGTGCATCTAAACTCTCCTCCATCCACAACTTTCAAGTTTTAAGTCTGCACTTTACTTGGTAAGTAGAGGGTATTACGGGAAATGTTCTTGTTTTTAATTATTACTTTGATCTGCCTTATTTATAACAAATTTATTTACTACTATTTTTTTCCTGTGTGTTTAACATGGTATTTCATGCAAATTCTACATATTACTGCTTAAAAAGCAACCATTATATTTAAAAAAAAATCACTGATGATCAGGAAGCTATGTTTAAAGCATTGTAGCTCCTACCATTACAGTATGCTTTTTGTATATGTATTTACTAGCTTTTAGTTTAATTCTGGAAATTTGCTGGGGAATTTGGGATGATGTATAATGCACTGTCATTTTCCTCTATTAAAATAATGGGTTATAGGCTCTTGGTTAGTGTTCTCACACAAAACTTCTCATTTTCAGCAACAGATTACTGGCATTAAGTGAGAGACGCCAATATATAGATTTAGTAACATGGAGATCCCTAAAGCAGGTACATCAGTGGAATGTGATTGTTCAGCTATTCCATGGGATGAACTGTTCCCCCTGAAATTTAAAATATTACCAAAGTAATGCCCCCAAATCAGTGGGGCATGGAAGATATATTCAGTAAAATCATGATGAGGGAAAAAACTGGCAAACTGAAAACAATTTTAAAAACCTTACCTCATAAATCTTTGTTTCTACTCATTTTCTTCCCTTTCCTGGAAATACCACTTTTCTTGTTTTCTAACCTTCAGCATCCTACTCTGCACCCAAAAGGTGACCCCACTGGCCCCTCTTTCAGGACATATGCTGTTCACTACTATACGTAACCCTTAGCCTCCATTTCAGTGCATCTTTGCATCTTCCGTTTGACAAGTCCTAGTTCTGCCCTATTGCTAATTATGTCGAAGAGGATGGAAATAAATTCACTTTATTATTTCTACAATAAGACACTGCTTTTGTGGATCACCCAAGCTTAAAGTTGGAAGTAAAAAGTTGTATTTGTGTTTGATGCTAAGACAAGTTTCTGAGGAAGAAAAGGTTTCATTTATAGATTATTCTCATCCTATGATTTGTCTTTGACTAGTAACATTTAAATCAAAAGATTTAAAAGCCCTTGGGGCGCCTGGGTGGCTCAGTTGGTTAAGTGTCCGACTTTGGCTCCGGTCATGATCTCATGGTCCATGAGTTCGAGTCCCCTGTCGGGCTTTGTGCTGATAGCTCAGAGCCTGGAGCCTGCTTTGGATTTTGTGTCTCCCCCCTCCCTGCCCCTCCCCCACTTGTGCTCTGCCTCACTCTTTCAAAAATAAATAAATCTTTAAAACAATTTAAAGACTTAAATATGAATGTGACCTTGTATTTCTTTTTCAATAATATTCTTTCCTCAAGCAAATTCTGATTATCTTCAGTTACAACACTCAACTTAAAATTCATACCTCAAAATTTGCAACCAAGGAATTTTACTCAGAATTTAACAACTAAAGTATATGAATGTGCAATGATCTCATTTAATTGTCCATTTTTTCAAGAAATGTAAAGAAATTTTCATGGGTTATTGTCATCATATTAATAATTCCATCTCAGTCAGTTAAATGTCTGACTTTGGCTCAGGTCATGATTTCACAGTTTGTGGGTTCAAGCCATGCATCAGGCTCTGGGCTGATAGCTCAGAGCCTGGAGCCTGCTTCAGATTCTGTGTCTCCCTGTATCTCTGCTCCTCCCCAACTCACACTCTGTATCTCAGTCTCTCTCTGTCTGTCTCTCTCTCAAAAATAAATAAACATTAAAACAATTTTTTAAAAAAATAATTCCATGGGCTCAGCATCGCCTTTGTACTTTTCACTTGGCATTGGTTATAAGAGACATTCAAAAGTTCCCTATTTACCAAGAAAATCTATGTGGGAGGAATCTGGCATCTTTGTGTGCATGTATATAGAATCTAATGAAAATAAATGACTTGTTACTCAAGAAACAATAGAGTCTTAAAATATTCTGGCTTCTAAATTTGTTTGTTACCTTCAAATAAATTCAATATTTTTAAGCTTTGCCAGAAATTTGTCAAAAATTCTTTTCTAGCCATTTGCTTTTCCCAAATGAAGACTATGAAAATACTTGGAGTTGAATTAATTATGGCTTTGGTCACATTGATCCACATTTAATATTTTGGACTGCACATTCTGTAGCAGCCATTCTGCACAATACCCAGAATTCAGTCATTTGGCTGAATTGAAGAGGTTGTTGAACTCCATCCAAAAAAGGGATGAGAAGTATGTATGACAGCTCATCTTTTCATAGAAGGAACAATATTTATTCACATGCAGATGTTTCCTGCCCTCCCTCTTTCCTCCTCCACCAGTGTTGCTTAGGAAAGTCTGTCTCTGCCCACTCAGCTACTCTTCCTTAAGGAGAATGATAAGGGACACCAGATGCTGGGCTTATACCATAGAGAATATGGAGAACGGACAGGTAAAATCTAGAGGGTCAGGCAATGGGCGAGACGAAGGGGGCTGCAGAGTAAAGCCCACTCTTACCTCTTGCTGAGATTTCGGAGTTGAAGAGAAGTTGTAACCCGAGTTCAGCTGCAAAGAGTGATGGAATTAGTTTCTAAGGAAGTACTATTGTGGATTAGAAATTATACCTTTTAGGGGCGCCTGGGTGGCTCAGTCGGTTGAGTGTCCGACTTTGGCTCAGGTCACGATCTCGCGGTCCGTGAGTTCGAGCCCTGCGTCGGTCTCTGTGCTGACTGCTCAGAGCCTGGAGCCTGTTTCAGATTCTGTGTCTCCCTCTCTCTCTGACCCTCCCCTGTTCATGCTCTGTCTCTCTCTGTCTCAAAAATAAATAAACGTTAAAAAAATTAAAAAAAAAGAAATTATACCTTTTAATAGTATTTAAAAGACAGAAGTGCTTTTGAATTTGATTAGAACTGGTCAGTGGATTCGATTTGTAGATTAGTAGGTTACAACTCATGTTCCAAAATGATACTTGATTTCTTTGACTCTAATAATCTCAGACTGTTTTTGTAGAAAGCACAGGGCAGCTCTTTCCTCTGTGGTCCTCTGCCCTACAAATTCTTCTTGCCTTCGCCTCAGGCTCCATATCCTGTCTCCTGACTGCAGAGTAAGCTGGGCTGTGCCTCAGTCGCCTCTGAGGGAAGCTCTGTCCTGGCAAGAAGCTGGAGCACTCCTATGTCTCACCTCCTTGTTTCCCGTCTCTCGGGGATCACTGTCCTGCACTGCTTTGTGCCTACTGCCTGAAAACTGTTCTTTCACGTAGCTTGTCTGTTTTTATTTTCAGTTATTCAATGGGGGGAAGTAAATCTCATAGTCCCTCATGTCCAAGAGCGTGCAGTCTTCTTTTTCGTTTACCTTTAGTAGAGAGGAATGCTTTCAATGCTATTTTAGTCTTTAAAATTTAAAGATTTAAAATTACCTCCTCAGAGGCAACATTTACCAGGATCAAATGACTGGCTCATTGCTGAATTCACGGGCTTGTTCTATGCTATGATGCTTCCTCACCAGGAGGCCAATTTGAGCATAGCAAGAGGGCACCTTCGGTTGTCTCCCTAAATTCTGTTTTCTGTAATACTTCCCTTTGTGCTTTGTTTATATGTTCATACCCACATTCTCTTTTTTAGAGAATCTACAAGTTAAAAGTACACAATATTCATTTAACTGCCCAAGACCTACCGCTGAATATCTGCGTTTGCGTGTTTCTGTGTGGGAGAGGAAGTGGGTGGTGTGTGTGCATATCTCTATACACCCACATACACACAAAGACACACACACACACACTTGTATGTTCCAGGACCATGAGCAATAACATACAACATGTTGTGATGTTTGCCCAGGTACAATAATTTCTTTGCCTATCAACTGTCTTCATTTGTGGGGTGTTGGTTCTGTCTACATCTTGGTTCTCCCTGGTCCTTCATCATGTTCAGCATCACCATGAGTTTTGTAATCAAGACGTTTACTCATCTGGGGTGCCGGGGTGGTTAAGTCAGGGTCTGACTTCAGCTCAGGTCATGATCTCCCTGTTCTAGTTTCGTGCTGACACCCCAGAGACAGGAGCTTGTTTCGGATTCTGTGTCTCCCTCTCTCTCTGCCCCTCACCTGCTCACACTCTGTCTCTGTCTCTCTCTCGGTCTCAAAAATAAATAAACATTAAAAATTTTTTAAATTAAAAAAAGAAGTTTAACTCACCTATTTTAAATCATGTATAGTATTTTTCCCATTTTGTTATAAATAGTGTTTAACTTCCTCTTCATCTGATTTAAAACCATTTCTGAGTCATCCTGAACTCTCTCATTTCCTTGTTCTTCCCTGTGTTATGCCATTTTCTGTCCTTTTAGAAAGATTTCCAACGTTTTCTACTTCGAAAGTGCTTTCTGCCCTCCTCTCTGTGCCCCCTCATAATTCTTTCCTTAGGTATAACCAGATCGCTTTCTTTCTTCGTGTGAAAACTTCTGAAATTTTTTCTCACACACAAGATCTCTTACCAACCAGAGAAGCCACTGTATCTTACCACGAGTTCCCCAAAATGCCCTCATGTTTACCCAAGAAACATGATCTGTACTATACTTCTATACAATGTGAGCATTTCATTTCATATCTTTTTGTTTGTCTTTCTGCTTGTAGGTTTGTAAGTCACCTACAAATCCATCTACAAAATGTCTGAGGGTGTAGGATGTGTTACTGACATTATTATGTCTGCCGAGCTTTGAACACTTTACTACCACGTATAAAAAAGCACTTAAAGAGTAAAACAGTAAAGACCTTGATGATAACAATCCATTCACAGTTGGGTTTTCTCTTGTACATAATTAACAACTCAAGAAATTATCTATTTTAACATGTACAGAATTCTCTCGGGGGAGAAAAAAAAAAAAGACAGATGGAATGAGGAATGCGAATGAAAAAAATGTGATGGTACAATGAACACCCCAGCATGCATTTTACATAATTTACACAAATCTGTTCCAATTTGTGAGCCAGAACAAAAATAGCACAATTTGTCAAATAAAAGTTAAAACTTTGTTGAAAATTATAAGCCTTGAATTATACATCACATTGTTAGATTGGCCATTATTAAGCACACCATAAGGGCAGCAATCTAAGTATAAACATGCCCTCTTTCACAGCTGCACAATTGTCTTAATTGGCACTAATTTCCCTCCAATTGCAGGATCATTTGTTTTCCTTGGTTTGGAAAAGCGGAGTGAGTTCACTTTCTGTATCAATACACGGAGGAAAATAAGCAGAGGTCCCTTGTTTTGCTTGCAAATAAGGAGAACTGATTCATAATCAATATGTGAAATACATTTTGTGATGTAGCCTCCATCTTGCTCACTTCATGACATGTACTGGAACTGGACCGAGGTAACATTATTTTTGATATACGCTTTGTTTGAATTCACATTTTCGGTGGGTTAGGAATATGTAGTAATTAGTCTTCAAAATATACCTGAAATATTTGAAAACAAATTAATCCCATGTTTACCATGTGCAGTTAAGCTTGACAACCATAATATCTCCATGGAACTGTTTTTGTTGAATATTGTTTACTTCTAGTAAAATAAATAAAAAATGTTAGACACCATGTAGGACTCCAAAACCAAGGAAATCATATAGGGCTTTGTTGATGAATGCTGCATGAAGGATTTTGTGACTTAGTTCTAAGTGATCTCAGGTTTTAAAGTTCAGGGAGATTGGTTTAAGAAAGTGTCAGGACAGCTCAAGGTATATTTTAAAGATGAAAGATGGTCAACTGATTCATTTCAATATGTTTTAAAATCATTCTCTTTCTCTTTATAAAATTACATTTGTTTTGGAAAGTGCAACGTGAGGGAACTTTGATAGTCTCAAAAAGCTAAGGATTCAATGCAGTCACTTGAAAGATCCTTACAGCAGAAGGCACTCATTCAGAAGATAGTCATCATGTGATTTTTTGATGGGATGAGGCACACTGCTATGTGGTATGGTCTATGTCTCCTGAAATGAAACATTTATTTTATGTAGTTCTTTAAGAGATCCTCTTGAAATTTCAAACATCTCTGGGGGTCAGGTTATAGGATAAGTTGTTCTCCAACATTGAGAAATGTTTGATGCCTTTTCCCTTGGTTCAAAAACAGAGTACAGTTTTTCAAAATCTTCTGCTATCTCTTCTCATTAGAAGGGGCTTGGAAATTTTATTCTGTAAACAAATAAGCCCCCTGTAAGGGGCTTGGAAATTTTATTCTGTTCCAAGGCCGTCTGGACCTGGATAATTTGGACTCAGTACCAGCATTTGGGACCTTTAAAGAGTTTGGCTAGATGCTTGGTCTTTGCCATAAGTTGCTGTCTCTTTCCTAGTGGGCTGGTCCAGGCTTCTTAAAGAGAATGTAAATGTACTAGAGACCTGAGAGATGTCTCTCCCCCTTATGTCCCCGGCCATTAGCACAATGCTTGTCACACAGGAGGCCCACAACAGACCTCATAAATAAATGAGTTTATTAATCCCATGCTGACAATACTAGGAGTCACAAACTGCGAGTATCATTAAGTATATGCACACCATACCTATTACACCTCTGTAATACTGGGTCAAACATAAATTTAATACTGGAACAATCTGGATTCTAATAACAGTTTCATTAGAATAGTGTAAACAGCTGGAAGCTCTTGACATTAAAAAGATAATTATATTTCCATAGTTGTTTTGCACTGTGTACAAGCTTAAGATAACCAGCTACTTTGTTACAAGTGCCATATTGGTGTCACAGCAACTTTGGAGGAAGTCAAAGTGAATGTGAAGTTGAAATGGTAATGACCTGAAGAGATAATTTAACAGTGACTACAGTGACTCCTGCTGGGAAGTGGATGCCAAATTTCTGGCAAATATGTGAATTCTTGTGAAGCTCCGAATGTTTGCTTTTTCATAAACTGTATTATTTTACAATAATTTTACAGAAAAGTAAATCTTTACAGAAAAGTCTCAATGATAGTGCACAGAGTTTCCATATATCTTGTATCCAGTTTCTCCTATTAGCATCTTTTATTACTATGGTGCTTTGGTCATAATTACTTTATCCCTATTGATACATTGTTATTAACTACACAATGCTTCATCAGATTTCATTAGTTTTCCTCTAACAGTCTTTTTCTGTTCCAGAATCCTATCCAACATATCAGATTACATTCATCTTCATTGTTTCCTTAGCTTCCTCTGGACTGGGACAGTTTCTCACACTTTTCTTGATCTTAATCATCTTAACAGTTTGAACAGTACTGGTGAGGTATTTTGTAGCATATCCTTCAGTTTAGGTTTGTCTGATATTCTTCTCAGATTTAGACTGGGAGGACAGGTTTTCAGGAGGAAGATCACAGAGCGTAAAGTGTCATTTGCAACACAACAATTCAAAGAACATACTATCAGCATCACTTATCACCAATGATATTAACCTCGATCGCCTGGCTGAGGTGGTGGCTGTCAGGTTTCTTCTTTTTATAGTTATATTTTTTTATTTCCCCCCTTTTCTTTATATACTTTGGAAGGAAGTCACCAGGCAGAGCCCACAGTTGAGGGGGAAGTTCTTCCTGAGTTAAGAGTCAAATTCTCTCCGGGAGATATGTCTCTTGTCCTCCATTTATTCAATCATTCGGTTATCTCAGTGTAGACCCGTATTTTATACTTAAGGTTAAAATCCAACACCATGCTATTCATTTTGTTGCTCAAATTGTTGCAGCTTTGCATCCTCATCAGCACTTAGTATCACCAGTTTTTAGAAGATTTTAGCCATTCTCATAGGTATGCAGTGGGTTTTGTTGTATGGATTTGTTTTTTTACTCAGTCTTAAGCTTAAACAGAGAGTACATCCAAACACAGACTTTAGACATCACCAAATCATTGCCTACAGTTTGTTTTTTAAATCAGACAAAAACAACAAACGCACATACACAGCACATCTGTGACCAGTATTTATCTGACACCAGCCATATAACATTAATTTCAAGAAATTTCTCCCACTGGCAATTTCCCAAACCCTTCTCTCTCCAACAATTCCTCCAGCTCAGTGGGACTTCTGACCTATTGACCCTATCCATGCTTTTTCTGTACCTCACAGCCTGCCTGTCCTCACTTCTTTCCTTACCAAGCTTAGATTCCACGATCCATCATTATAATCATTCTCTGTTATACTTTATTTCTTTGCCCCTTTTTTTTAATCCCCTGGAAAAATTCCCACCTCAGTTAAATTCTACTCTCTTGTCAGTTCCTATCTGTACCCAAGCAGCTGGCTTTGGGCTACAGAAATCACAAACCCCACCGACTGGTCTAATTTTACATGGGATCTTAGTGCGAAGCCACAAATCCCATTACACCCCCTTCATCAATTTACCTTTCCTCTCCCTCCCACCTTCTCTCTCCTCAAATTTCCAACACCCCCTTTCCTATCTTCATTCTCAACTGATGTCATTGCCTCTTATTTCATTAAGGAAATAGAAGCCATTAAAAAAGAACATCCACATATTTCCACCCCTAAATCCACAAACCAGCCTACATCTCCACCAACACATATGCTGTCTTCCATTCTTTAGGGATGAATGAACTCTCTGTGCTCCTATCCAATGACAAATCTTCCATTTGGGCATTAGATTCCATGTACTCACACATATTTAAGGACTTAGCTCCTGAAATTTTTCCCTCTATCCCCGTTATCAGTCTTTATTTTTATCTATCATACCAGTTGTCTCATCATTCATGCTGGAAAAATTCCCATCTTAAAAAACAATAAGCCTGTATCCACATCTCCTCCAACCACTGTCTGATCTTTGCTGCCCTTTACAACTAAGCCCTTCTGAAAATTTGTCTATACTTATTCCTGTTTCACATTCTCACAGTTGATCTGAGTTGGACGCGTAATGGACTGAGCCACCCAGGTGCCCCAAGTGGAAGGAGTTCTATCCAGTATTTTATCTAGCTTCTGTAAGAAACACTATCAGGGAATTTGAGTAATACACACAGACAATATACAAGATTGAAATATTTCAATTGTATTGCTATTTATTTATTTATTTTTTTAAATTTTTTTTTTCAACGTTTATTTATTTTTGGGACAGAGAGAGACAGAGCATGAACGGGGGAGGGGCAGAGAGAGAGGGAAACACAGAATCGGAAACAGGCTCCAGGCTCTGAGCCATCAGCCCAGAGCCCGACGCGGGGCTCGAACTCACGGACCGCGAGATCGTGACCTGGCTGAAGTCGGACGCTTAACCGACTGCGCCACCCAGGCGCCCCTTCAATTGTATTGCTATTTAAATTAGACTACATTTTCCATATTATTCAAATAATTTTTAGCAGTTGTAAATAACTGTTGTAGATAGCTTTTCACCACTGTTGCTTGAGCTGTTATCTCTTAAATTTTTTTTCAATACTCTAATAAAATGGTCAGCTCCTGGAAAAGGGGTGCCAATATCCACAAAGTGATTTTGTGTAACAGATGAGAAGGGAAATAAAGTAGCAAAAGTAAATCAATGTAAAGAAATTTAGTTATAAGTGAAGTCATCAGAATTAACTTACAATGCTATAGAGATAATCAAATGTTATCAAGTGTTAAGGGATAACTTTCATATATTTGCATGTAATGTGTAATATGCATAAAGTGAAGTAAATTACAGTTATTTGATGATTCACAGACTCTACCAATATAAGTCTATGAAATGCTCCGATTAAACAGCTTAGTTTATTCAAGAAATTTTTTATATCTTATAGAACTTTAGCATGCTCTTCTCTTTTTTTTCTCTTTTTCAAGATCAGCCATACACATGTATGAAACCAAAGTTTGTGAAACTAATTTCCCAATAAAGATGTTTTTGTTTTCTTAACCTAATCAATCACTTTTAGTTTATCAGGACTTAGAAAAGAGAAAGAGCACACAGGTAAAAGGAGGGACAGCCCAGGTTTCCTGCCCCTTTGTTCCTAACTGTAAAGTCATTCTAAGACACTATTTCTTCCTCTTTAATATCTGGATGATAATATTGACCATACAGATCTATTCCCAAGGCTATGGTAAGAATCAAAGGGAGTCATGTTACAAAGTACTCCGTAAATTATAACATCTCAAGTAAAGAATTATTATTATGATTGAGATATTGAACAACTTGCTCAACAAAACTCCCCAGAGAAAAAAATCCATTCAATTAGAAAGGGGTAAATTTTGAATAGATGATCATTCAAATGACCTTGTTATCAATTATTTCCTTAGTTAGCAAAAGGAAACAAAAATTCAGTGTCTTGAGCTCTGTGTCACTGTTCTGCATTAGTATTAAAGACCATTATGTTGTACTGTGTGATAAGATATTAGAAATTCAAGACAGGGGTGCCTGGGTGGCTCAGTCAGTTGAGCATCTGAATCTTGATTTTGGCTTAGGAAATGGTCTCATGGTTCCTGAGATTGAGCCCTGCATCGGGGCTCTGTGCTGACAGCAGGGAGCCTGCTGGGGATTCTCTCTCTGCCATTCTCTCTGCCCCTCCCTCACTCACATGCATGCACGTGCACACACGCGGGCGCTCTCTGTCTCAAAGTAAATAAACTAAGAAAAAGAAAAAATGAAAAGAAATGCAAGACTGCTTCAGAGGCTCTAAAGTCTCTAGATCCTCCTCCTATTACAGGGCTTTGATGTCTATTTCACCTCCTATTAAATCCTTCAGTGGTGGGGATTACATCTTGTATCTATAAGCCTGTATTTATAGCAAATAGATACTTTCAGGAGCTCAGTAAGAGCTCAATAAATAAATGTTTAATTTCCAGATGGACAGAGTAGAAGGAAAGAGCTATGCAATGTCAGGAGTTTCAAGATCAAGACTCAGTTCTGTCAATTGAGTTATTAAAGTACATGATCTTGGTGAGTAACTTCACCTCCCTGGATGCTCAGATTCCTCATGTGTTAAATGAAGGAATTGGAATCGAGTCCCTCTAGAATCGTCCACTTCTAATTTCCTATAAATTTTAATTCTTGTTTATTTTACCCAATTATGTATCATGCCTTTATGTTAACATTCACCAAGGAACACCCCAGCCTTGCATATTATCTGTGACATTCAATCCAACAAAGTTCCCAGCCCTGACATAGGCACACTTTTATCTAGAAATACAACTTTATGCTAATTGTTCTTCCTTGAACTTCAAAAACATGCAAGGTATTATTTTAGAAATGCAATCTGTGGTTTTTGCAAGGAAGCAATATTCAGGGAAAATTCAATTATTAGCAGTTGAGATATAACAAAATAAATTTTGTTGTTTAATTCAATTATCATGTTTAAAACTTACCCTATTGAAATGATATGGTATTATGTTGCTTGAGATAGTTTCTCCATTCATGAAAAATAACACTGGGCTTTGAAATGAAACCAAGGATCTGAATAGTACCATATGCCAGAGTAGCAATTTCATGGTAGCCATTTTTAAGCACAGTTGCTCTCAGAACTTTCTGTTATGGAGGAGAGAAAAGATTTTTACATTCTTTTTTTTAAATTATGACAATACACAGAAGCGTAGAGTGCAATGGGGTTTGAATAACTGCCAATACTTTGAAATACTTATTTTTAAAGTCTCTTAGAACATATTTTTCTTTATAAAAATGAACTGTTATGTCACTATAAATGCTGAATGGTTAAATTTACATTACTTAATTTGTATCTGACATAGAAGTACTCTTCCCTTTCAGTAGAATCTGCAAAAAAAAAAGTATTAGCATTAGAAAATAAATGTCAATTTACTTTTATTATTATTTTTAAATCTAATTTCTGATCAACTAGTCTCCAAGTCCAGAAGGTCTCAGCCTAACCCTTATGCTTTGAATCCACTAAGTGACCTAACAAATACTGGGCAAAAAAAATCATTGAATAATCACTGGGGGCACCTGGGTGGCTCAGTTGTTTAAGCATCCAACTGTTGGTTTTGGCTCAGGTCATGATCTCATGGTTCTTGAGTTCGAGCCCATGTCAGGCTCTGGGCTGACAACACAGAGCCTGCTTTGGATTCTCTCTATCCCTCTGTCTCTCTGCCCCTCCCCGGCTCTGTCTCTCAAGATAAACAAGTAAAATTTTTTAAAAATCACGGAATAATCACTGACCTCAAACTTATTCATGAGGCTCTTTGAAAAATAAAAAATAATTCATCTGAAGGGGCCTCAGCATCTTACCCACCTATCCTTCATTTTTCATGCTTATTTTATATGGAAAAACAAGGAGGAAGGAGATTTGTTTTAGACATGTTTTCAACTTTTTAATTTAATAAGGAGGGATAGAGCTTAACAACTTTATAGACAACCTCCTCACACATCTCTATTATCCACAGATGCAAATACAACCACAGGTGGACATACCCATTTTTTTCCTTGGTTCCTAATAGTCTTTTGATTTCAATCCCTGTCTTCTAAAATTCAAAAACAATGTGAAGGTTAGAAACTTAATCAGTGTCTCTTGAGGTAGTTTGCTGAAAAGAAAGAAAAAAGAAAACGGAAAAAGGATGCAGAAAATTCTGGTTAATATGAAAATACAGGCATTGGCAGCCTTTGTACCTTCTCTTAATTTCTACTAAAGAAGCATCTAGTCATATTGTTTATATGTAATATTAGACATGTATTTTCCTATTTACCTTCACATTCTCTTGTTCTGCCTTTTCCTCTTCCTTATGAAAATGATTCTCCTTCCTCCCTTTCTTTCTCATGAAAGAGGGGCAAAGAAAGATAAATGAATGCGAAGTTAACTAATAAGGGACAGAAGAAATGTTCTTAGCAGTAACTTCACACGCATTATTGTCTCTGTGGTATAATGCCCATTTCCTTGGAAGTCCATTGCTGATTTTTAAAATGTGGCTGCTTTGAATATATTTATCAGTGTATATCAGTAGGTACTTTTCTCTTTTTAAAATTTTTGTTTTGTTTTAAGTTTATTTATTTATCTTGAGAGAGACAGCATGACTCGGAGAGGGGCAGAGGGAGAGAGGGAGAGAGAGAATCCCAAGCAGGCTCCATAGGGCCAGCACAGAGCCTGATGCTGGGCTTGAACCCATGAACCGCAGAATCACGCCCCATGCCAAAACCAAGAGTGGGACGTGTAACCGACTGAGCCACCCAGGTACCCCGGTACTTTTCTTTTTCTTTTTTTAAAATTTTTTTTAACGTTTATTTATTTTTGAGACAGAGAGAGACAGAGCATGAACAGAGGGAGGGACAGAGAGAGATGGAGACACAGAATCCGAAGCAGGCTCGAGGCTCTGAGCTGTCAGCACAGAGACTGACGCGGGGCTCCAACTCACAGACCCTGAGATCATGACCTGAGCCAAAGTCGGACACTTAACCAACTGAGCCACCCAGGCGCCCCATACCCTGGTACTTTTCTTAACATAGAAGTCACTTGTACTGTTCCAGGGAAAGCCTTTCCTATAGTTTGCTGATCTATGAGATTAGACTGAAGGAGAACATGGGGATAATAAGAGACAAGTGAATAAATAAAAACCACTGATTTTATGCCTTAGCCAGCTAAGTCTTGACCTGTTTTTTCAATTCAGGCTATACCTCTTCCTCTACTATACATTACTCTTTAAACAATGGTCCATATCTCCTCAGTATAGAATCTCAGCAATTCCTCCTACTTCCAACCTAACACCTATGCTACCAAAGCCAAGTTCTCAAAAATTTTCATTGAAAGTTTGATTCCTTAAGACTGGAACCTTCATCCCTTCCATAGTGAGAATTAATTAATGAAAAATTTTTATTGTAGCAGATGAATAAGATAAACTCTCTCTTCTCCCAGGTAAACATAGTGAGTTTGATAGCATTTTCCTGGAGATGACAGTCTCACTTGTGTTGCTTAACCAAGAGGAGTGTCCAGATATAAGGAAAATTTCAGCTTCCTGTACAGTAATGTTGGGGGAAGCTGAATCTTGTCATGATATCTATTATTAATACTTACTTTGTTGGTCCAGGTCTCCAATATTTCATTTTACGTCAAGTCACTGAAATCCAGAACATTTCAACTGTTCTACATGTTGGTATGCTTGGCAATAGAGTCACCATCATCCCAGAAAAAGGAGCCAGATGTTTCTCCCTGTTCATCTAGAGCAATTATGAGGCCAAACAGATTCAGATGGCTGTAGAAAAAGAGTGAAAATTGTATTTCCAGAGTTAGAAGGACTTACCTCCAACTATCTCATAGAAGAAGTACCTAGAAAAATGGTGAGTCCTTTCTTAAACATTTTTACCAAATGTCTACTTAGTTTATTGTTGAAAATCTCCAGTATTGGGAAACTTAAGATATTCTTAAGCAACCTATTTCTGCTCTGAACTGCTCAATCTGGGGTGGAAAATGTGATTATCAAGAGCACAGGCTTCTCAAATGCCATCTACTGGAAAGAAGCAAATGTTTTTATAACTAATAAAGTGACAATATAACTATTATACCATGCTAATTGAAAGTGTACCGCTCAGTCTCTTTGGCTTATCTACCACAAAGAGAAAGTTATAACAAAATTGCCAAAGTCATTGAATCTGGGAACCTGGGAACTGGTTTTAAAGTAGGACCAATGTGATTCCAGGGAAATGAAGCTTGAATAGTAATTTAGAAAATCTACTTTGCTGATAGTTGCATCTCAGGAACAAGGATGTCAGAATCCATGTGCCCCATTTTTGTGATTCCACAATGAAGACAGAATTCAATTTGATCCTAACCACGTGGTAAGAGAAAATTGCATAGTAAGAAAAGAACTACACAATGCAACTGATGAAACAAACTTAAGTTGAAGAGGCTGAGTTATTGTGAGAGTTTTTTAAGAGAAATATTTTGGTTTCATATGAAATATACTTATTTCATTAAACTTTTCCTATTGAGATGAAAAGTTAGGCATGAGACTCTCTCTTCTTTCTTGACAATGAGCAACATACTAACTTGAATCCAAATGAGTCTATTATTCAAGTTAGTGCTTGGAAATTATGGATAGTATCTAGTTCAAAGGGTCTTCAGGGACTTTCCATATTTCAAAAATGTCTAGCCAAAATGTCTCTCTAATAATGATGTATATTTTTAGTTGATTTTACTTTCAATTAAGGCTGATAAGTTCTGATTTGCTATTATGAATCTTTGATGTAAAATAGAAATATGAAGTAATTATTACTGTTTAAAAATCTTCTTGTTTGCTAGACAAAATCTTTGCTTACATGGTATCAATGGAGAAAAAGTGACTAATTAAATATAACCTAAATGGATAAAAGCTTAAAGACCCTGAGTTAGCCTTCATATAAAACCTAGGAGAGAATTCATGAATCAAAAGTCACTTACTGTCTTAAAAATAATAACAGGAAGATATGTAGTGCAGGATAGCTTGGAACTGGATCAAATGTTGAAGCATATCATCTACTCATCTGTCTCACTCCCTTTTCTTCCTTCCTTTTTTTGTCCCTGCTTTCTCTCTCTCTCTCTTTCTTTCTCTCTCCTTCCTCCTACTGTCTCCTCCCCCACACACACACTGACTCACATATTCACATGTGTAAACACACACATAGACCAATAATTGTACCACTGACTGACCACTCTTCTGTCACTGGCCTCTCACTCACAAATAGCCCTCCTCGGACACTCCCTAAGCAGAAACTTTCAACCAGAACAGGAAGGTGGAGTCCCCAGGTCAGTTCCTGACAGGATGTGCCTGTTACCTCAGCACTATCATTTTGGTTGGAAACTGTGTTGGCAGAACATATCCAGGAACGAAAAGGGGAATTACATCTAGAGGAGCAGAAGCTTCAACAAACTTCTGCAAAGGAGGTGGTACTTGACTCCACTAGCCTAGAACAAGCTAGAACTAAACACTCAAACTACATAATTGGTAACAATGCATTTCAGCAGACATAGGAAGTTGAAATCCAAACTTCTGTTTAAATTCAACAAAACATTCATGGAACTCACTAATAGGAAGGATGACTTAAATGTCTAATTCAGTGTTAGGAAAAAACCTACATAAATTCAAGTATGTAGAATGTATAAAAGCAGCATTCACTAGTATATACTTACTTCAGAAGTTTGACTCTATAACCACATTTACTCACTAAAAAGCCAAACGATGATATAAGTTAACATGATGCTGGGCTACAAAATTTTAAATTTGATATAATAACAAAATTTTGTGTATGTGTGTTTCTTATTCTTTTTAAAAGTTCAATATTATTAGAAAATGAAATTTAATGCAAATATTTATGGAAATTTATGAAGCACCTCTAGAGAATACAGTTTTTGCAAACCATTGGTTTAATTAAGACACTGCAATAATCTGACCACAAGAACAGATAATTTTTAATACCTCTTCCCTCAGACACAAATAATTGATTATTTAAAAATAGATCACATTTCTGGGTGCCTGGATGGCTCAGTGGGTTGAGCGTCCCACTTCAGCTCAAGTCATGATCTCATGTTCCGTGAGTTCAAGCCCCGTGTCGGGCTCTCTGCTGACAGTTCAGGTCTTGGAGCCTGCCTCGAATTCTGTCTCCTCTCTCTGTCTTCCCTCTCCCACTTGCACTCTGTCTCTGTTTCTCAAAAATAAATAATAATAAAACATTTAAAATTTTTTAAAAAATAGATCACATTTCCTTTTTTCCAATTTAGGATTAGTCCTATGTGTATAGTCAGAACTTCCATAAAGATTTCTTGAATACTGGGCAAGATTAGGCAATGCTCATCATAGCAAACTTGAAGAATGTGGAGAAGTGGACTCACTTAAAATAACCGCTTTATAGTAAAGGTGTCATATTGCTTCCCCTCATATTCCACCACTCTCCCACACCACTGACACTGCCTGGGAGACTAGGTGTAGCTGGGTGGAAAAGGTGAGTTGAATCAATGATATTATTTCTTGGGACACTGAACTATAATAAAAGAAAAGAGCCTACCACTTATCACACAAGCACAAGGGAGATATAAAAATATAATTCTCTTGCTGTGGCCAAAGAGTCTATTACAAGCTGAGGCCCTTTGGAAGCCAATTACTAGTAAAACAAACAATCCCATGGAATGCAGAGTCCTGCTAACAGTACAACACTGGGCTGAAATTTCACAAACTTTTGCAATTGAATTCTGAATTTCCCCAAGAAATCCAAAGTTATTACACTTGATGCTCTTAGATTTCATGAGATCTCCTTTCTCATTTCATGTGTATTCCCATGATAAATCCCATACTTGAGCTAACCTGAATGAGTTTCTGTTTCTTGCAAGAAAAAGCACCTGATTCATGGACTATAATCTCTATTGCATTCTTCTATAAACAAAAGTCACTGTGGAGAATCATTTGCTTTTTTTTTTTTTATTTTTATTTTTTTAAATTTTTTTTTTCAACGTTTATTTATTTTTGGGACAGAGAGAGACAGAGCATGAACGGGGGAGGGACAGAGAGAGAGGGAGACACAGAATCGGAAACAGGCTCCAGGCTCTGAGCCATCAGCCCAGAGCCTGACGCGGGGCTCGAACTCCCGGACCGCGAGATCGTGACCTGGCTGAAGTCGGACGCTTAACCGACTGCGCCACCCAGGCGCCCCAAGAATCATTTGCTTTTTAAGAATTTAAATGTGTGCATAAAATGAATGTCTACCATGCTTCTAAAAATAAACATTCATCCCATCTCTAATCTTAAATTTCTGTCAATCCATATATGGTTCAATTCTTCTATTTTGAGAAGAGCAAACAATTCTAAACAGAGCCTTACAAAGAACCAAGCTAGAATTATACAGTGCAAAGCTCTAGAAGTCATATAAAAGCAGTGAAAAAAAAATACCATATAAATCTCTGAGTTCATGGATTTATTTTTTTCTACAAAATGTTTAAAACACATACTGTATAAAAGTTGAACCAGGATGCTTCAGGAAAGGGCACACACATAGATCTTGCTCCTTTTGGAAAAAAAAATTTACTTTCTTTGAAATATTTTATTCCATGTGCATTTCAAAAGAATAGTCAAATAGTGTCTTTTGTTGTTTGCGGATGAAATGTTTTGTGTATAACTGTTATGTCCATCAGATCCCATGTGTCATTCAAAGACATTGTTTCTTTACTGATTTTCTGTTGGGATGATCTATCCATTGATGTAAGTGGATGTAAGAGTAAAAGTCCCCTATTGTTACTGTATCACCATCAATTTCTCTTTATACACATTGATATTTGCTTTATGTATTTAGGTGTTCCAGTGTTGGGTACAAGATATTTATAATTGCTATATCCTCTTGTTGAATTGATCACTTTATCATTATGTAGTGCCCTTCTTTGTCTCTTGTTATAGTCTTTGTTTTAAAGTCTATTTTGTCTGATATAAGTTTTCCTACCTCAGCTCGTTTTTTTTTTTTTTTTTTTTTTGCTTCCATTTGCACAGTGGATGTTTTTCTTTTTCTTTTTTTAAAAATGTTTATTTATTTATTTTGAGAGAAAGAAGAGTATGCGCACAGAGGGGCAGAGAGAGAGGGAGAGAGAAAATCCCAAGCAGGCTCCACACTGTCAGCGCAGAGCCTGATGTGGGGGTTCAAACTCACAAACCATGAAATCATGACCTGAGCCAAAATCAAGAGTCAGATGCTTAACTGACTGAGCCACCCAGGCCTCTGTGCGTGGTTAATGTTTTTCTTAGGTTTCAGATGAGTCTCTCATAGGCCGCATATAGATGAATCTTGTTTTTTTATCCATTCTGCCACCCTATGTCTTCTGATTGGAGAATTTAGTCTACTATATTTAAAGTAGTTATTGATAGGTATGAACTTATTGCCGTTTTAAAATTTGTTTTCTGGTTGCTTTTGTAGTTCTTTGTTCCTTTCTTCTCTTACACTCTTTCTTTGTGACCGATGAGTTTATAGTGTTATGTTTGGCTTTCTTTCTCTTTATTTTTTGTCTCTCATAGGGCTGTGGTTACCATGAGGTTGATATATAACATTCTATATAACATTATATAGCAGTCTACATTAATTTGATGGTCATTTAAATTCTAAAAGAACACAGAAAAATAAAAAAAATTTTTTCTCCTTCTCCTTTTTTACTCCCTTTCCATGTTTTATGTATATGTTTGACATATTTTACATCTTTTTATTCATAATTCTCTCATGTCTAATTATGGCCATTCCTTTTTTACTTGAAGAAGTCCCTTTAACAAGTCTTAGAGGGCTGCTGTGGTCTTTTGTATGTCTGGGAAACTCATTATCTTTCCTTCAAATTTAAATGATCACCTTGGGTGATATAGTGTTCTTGTTTTTTTGTTCTTTGTTTTTTGGTTTCTTTGTGCTTTTTTTTTTTCTTCCTTTCAGCACTTTGAATATATCATGCCATTCCCTTCTGACCTGCTGAAAAATCAGCTGGTAGCCTTATAAGTTTTCCCTTGTAGTTAATTTTTTTTGTGTATCCCTTGCTGCTTTTAAGATTTGGTTGAATTAAACTATTCCAGGAAAATTCATTCAGCTCTCTGGACACTGAATTCTATATTATTTAGCATTAAAACCAAGTGTTAGTCAACTCATATGTGGTTACGCAGAAATGGCAGAGAGTCCCCATGAAACATGCATGATCTGTCAGAAAATATATTTCATGCCTAGATTATGGAACTTTAATGTATACTGTTCATAATGTTTTCTAAAAAGCCTAATTGGGGGGCGCCTGGGTGGCGCAGTCGGTTAAGCGTCCGACTTCAGCCAGGTCACGATCTCGCGGTCCGTGAGTTCGAGCCCCGCGTCAGGCTCTGGGCTGATGGCTCAGAGCCTGGAGCCTGTTTCCGATTCTGTGTCTCCCTCTCTCTCTGCCCCTCCCCCGTTCATGCTCTGTCTCTCTCTCTGTCCCAAAAATAAACGTTGAAAAAAAAATTAAAAAAAAAAGCCTAATTGGGTTTGCTATATATCAAAATATGAATAAGCATCACTACAATGTAGATGTATTTTATCACTAACCCATGAAATTACTTTATGGCATTTTAGCCCAATGGCAATTGCCGTGGTTATAAAAAATGTAACATATTTAACACTTATTCATTTATTTAAAAACATTTTTTAATTCTTAGTAAGTATAAGGCACTTGTACTTGTGTGTGTGTGTGTGTGTGTGTGTGTGTGTATATATATATATATATATATATATATATATATATATATATATATAAAAGTTGGCCTGTGGTGAAGTCAAGAACCATTCAGAAATACAGAATACGGTTATTTTGAAAAATCATGAGGGCCCAACTTCAGTTGTTGTGTAGCTGTGATATGTTTATCAAAGCTAGAGAAAGTCAACATAATAAACAGGCAGCCTTAGAATATTTCCTACCTCCCTGCGTCCTAATATTTGGTCCTGAAGGTTTGCACGGATTTACCGGCAAGTCATACTCACAGCATCTGTGCTGCCCGCTCTCCTGCGCACATGGCTTTCACTCCCCATTCTCCCAGGTTACGTTCACCTTGCCCCCTCCCCTTGTGGCTAAAGTATGAGTAAAGACAGCTATCCGGGGGTGAAGGAAAAAACCAATTTGAATCAGGAATTTTTCTTTGAAAAGGCTAATGAAGTAACTAATGTTCTTAGAATAAGCTTCTTTGCTCTGACATTGGCAAATTGAAAAAGGGACTTTATTCCTTTTAATGAAGCATATATTGTGGGGGGGGAGTCAATATCATAACTTCTGCAAAATATTTTGAGATCCATTTCAGAATCTCTAAATAGTAGGAATATATATTCTGGTTTTGTTCAGATTTACTTAACATGAGTTATACCCTATATAAAGTAAAAGAAACACATAAATGTATTGTTTTCAAAATATAAAAATGAAAATAATGTAAGAAAAATAAGAGAACTTAATGGCAGACCTGCACTGGTTGTATTAAATGCACCAACCAATGCAAACTGCTCATGTAAAATTCTAGCACTTCCTTCTTCAAGAACTGGACCATCATGAAAGGGGGCCCCCAAAGGGCCCATATCAATTTCATGAGCCTGAGGAGCTGATGTAAATCTTTAGTTAGACTAAAGCCTTACCCAATTACTTCAGGTTTATGGTGATCAACACCAAGAAGACCTAAAAAGATACAAACAGGAAGAGGTTTAGGGTAGAAGCAGTGCTTTAGGAATAAACATCTAATCATCACGTGAGGCAATAGGGATTAGTTCTCTTCCTGGAGCAAGAGCTAACTGGGTGCGAAATGGAAGGCCAAGTAGTGCCAAGTAATCACGCTATGTTTTTTGTTGTTCCTTTCTGCATCCTAAATAGTCTTAAAGATCTCACATCAATCCTACCTCCTTCACAAAATCCCTATTTATTTCACATTGACCTTGCCTCTCTTTTAATTTTTCCCACACTTTATGGCTTATGCCACACAATCAAGACATAAGTACATAGTGTTCTACATTATACTCAATTTCTTTCAAACCCGTTAGTTGTGACCTTCTTAGTTCTCTGAGAGCAGGGATTGTGTTTCATCTTTTTCTATATTCCACAGTATTTACACAGAAGACATAGACTTCGCTTTTTGGTAATTAATTGAAAGTGCTTTCCTAACTAAATTCTTGAAATTTGTAAATTATTTCTAATCACAGTTAGTAGAGGGAAAACCGATTTGCTTATTTCTTTATCCCTCTCAATAACTCCCTTAGTAGAAGAAGCCAGGCTTCTAGGATCTCTATGATAGAAAACCTAAGACTAGAACAATTATTAAACGGTATTTTTCATGCACCAATTCTGGGAACACTTTATTTCCACTCACACAAGAATGGTAGAAGAGGATACATAAGTAAGGCAGCAACAACTATCTTTAACGCAGAACAGGAAATTATAAGAAAATCTTCTCCAAACGCCCCCAAGGTCTTATTTCTATAAAAAAAGAAAATAAACATTGCAATAGACATTCGCTGAAGTGAGAACTTTTTTTTTTTTTTTTTTTTTTATTTATTTTTGGGACAGAGAGAGACAGAGCATGAACGGGGGAGGGGCAGAGAGAGAGGGAGACACAGAATCGGAAACAGGCTCCAGGCTCCGAGCCATCAGCCCAGAGCCTGACGCGGGGCTCGAACTCACGGACCGCAAGATCGTGACCTGGCTGAAGTCGGAAGCTTAACCGACTGCGCCACCCAGGCGCCCCAAGTGAGAACTTTTTAAGTGGTTTCTTTTATTCAGGGAGAGGGCAGTTTAGAGAGAAGCAGGCCATTTGTAAATATTATTTATATCTTTTTGAGAGCTTTTCATAAATGGTAAGTTATTGTAGAAGCTTTTTTCTCAATATGTTCTATAAACTTTACATATTGTAATATGTATCATTTGCATGCCCATCTAACAACAAAGTTTCAAATCATTTCTAGATTAAAGATCATTACTACACCTTCTCCTGAGACAGAGGATGGCTTCACGCCATTTAACTAAGCAATGATTTTGCCTTCAGACTAAAGAATCATTAATACTATAATATCTGCCAGCCACCAAAACAAAAACTGGAAACTAAGTAGATTACTGAACTACTAAGGAAGAATAACTCTAAATATCATAGGTTTATCTGCTACTATTTTGTATGATAAAGACAAAATTTGTTTATAGTTTATTTTAATTGATGCAATGCACTCCCTCTTTTAGAATTTATAAACAATGCATTTTCAAAAATAATTTTGGAAAAACTATTTCTATGACATTTGTTTCTTCATATTCTCTCACAGTTTTTGATAAAGTCAATAATATATAATTGTTTTTAAAACCCAATCACATATTTCAACATCTATTTTAAAGAGAAGTTTTATTTTTGATTCACATTTTTATGATTTCTTATATACATTTTCTAACCCCAGTTTCTAATTACAGGTTAATATTGACTATAGCAATTATTTTAAATTAACTTTCACTCACCTTATTTCCAATTGCATTACGGTTTCTGGAAAAGGGATAAATGGCCCAAGCTGCATCCTACTCAAAGTTCATAAATTATCTTTTTACTAAAACTACATATATAAAATCTAACCTGGAGACAGATTTTCTTGACTTTAAAATACATCACTTATTAATTTTGCTGTAAAACACATACTAAAATATTTCAGACTGTACTATCTTTAACAACAAACATGTTTAAGACCACAAAGATGTCATTTTCATGCCGTTGAATCTGAAAGTATAAATGTGCCCTTTGCGAAAAGCATACAGAATAAGTGTCTCTTCTTGTCCAGTTTTGATTAAAAGAAGACCATGGGCTCCACTGTGGTGTAAGAAAGGAGTCTTTTGAGTAATCCAAGGTACCCCCCCAAAATTTTTTTTTTTAATGTAGTACTATAAATGTCTTGTCTCGGTATGAGAAGTTAAACACACAAAGCAATCACAATACATTTAGTTAATTCAAGAGATTTAGTGGCTTAACTACTCAGGCTAGACAAAAGGATTACTGCATAAGACTACGCTCTCCTCTTGATCATAAGTTATAGACACTTTGCCTCCTGACATCTAATGAAGGCCTCTCTCGGTCTCCAAATTGTTTTACTCTAGAGCTCCTCTTGTTTTCTCAGAAATATAATCTTTAACCTCAAAGCTTCAGTTAACATCAGTTTGTAGGGTAAAAAGTAATGCAGAGAAGTAAAGCATAGAGTCATAAAAAATGTTAATTGTAATAAACATGTTAGTTCCCCAAACCATGAACACTGTAATCCACCTTCTATCAAAACTATGAAATTTTTGGTGGATAAAGATCTCTTTTCCTCTGAGACTACTTTTAAGCTTTGCCTCTGTCAGTTTTGGGTCCAGACAAAACTTGAAGTTATACTTCTTTTCCAATATTCATTTCGTAATTCTTCTTTGAATGTACCTAATCTATCACTTGAACAGCAAATGCAATTCTCACTAAATTTGAGAGTTTACAACAATTTGATTTGCACCTTCCCCAAATGAAGCAAATATTGCTTTATATTTCTTGCTTGTAAAAAGTCATTGGTATATGTCAAATAGACTTCAATAAGATTTTTTTAAAAAGTCATTGGGATATAGGGATGTGCTACAATAAATTTATTAACACAGCAGCAAATTCTTCAATAGCTACATTGTTTTATCACTAGTTAGAGGAAATACTTTGTAGGCTTAATTTCACTTCCTCTTTTCATAGAAAATGAAGACACTTCTGAGTGAACATTCTATTCCTCTTTGCAAATAGTCTGTTTATTCTTTTCTCCCCATTATCTCTAGAGCTCATAATAATAACTTTGTAGAGGAGCTGTGGATGGGGTAAAGGTAGAGGTGAATGATAGAGCAAATACACTTCCCAATTTAACCATGACTAGTGCTTTAGTGGCATAAAACAAGCAGAAAAAATAATAAATGTGGTTCTCTTAAAATCTGTATAAGTTAAGGGCAATTCTACAATGGCTAAATGAGTGTATCATTTATAAGGTCCTGAAAAAAACTTGAGTGCATTTTATCTTCACAGAAGTACATTTGCACCCCTAGGTAATATTGATCAACCTACCTTAATGTAATTAATTATTTATTTTAAAAACTTACATATGGAATTCTAGAGATTACATTCTAGCGTTCCAGTGATTGACTATGATTGATATACATCTCTCTCTGCGTGGAAAATTATCACCCAAGCAATGGCCAGTGTATTTCCCACTCTCAACAAATACTGAATGACTTAAAACAAATGCTTGCTTTTTTGTTGTTGTTGTCTTCCGAGCAGCACTAGGAAGAACATAAGAAAAACTTTTTTCAGTACTATTCTAGATGGATCCCTCTTTTT
Organism: Lynx canadensis; assembly: GCF_007474595.2. Lineage (NCBI taxonomy): Eukaryota > Metazoa > Chordata > Mammalia > Carnivora > Felidae > Lynx > Lynx canadensis. The sequence goes on from NC_044309.1 coordinate 66,131,685, forward strand.
TTTTCAAAAAAAAAAAAAAAACAACCCACTTATCTTAAAGTATATGAACAATTCTCATTTTCATGTAGTTCAAATATTTAATCATAGGTATGTATCTGTCTGAACAGAAAACATGGAGGAAATGGAGAATAAAAAAGGAAATTACCACCTATAAACTACGGTACACATTTCATGAAAAGCTGATTTAAAAACAAATGCTAAATATCCAAAACAAACTTTTCTACTCTAAACTCTTCTCATGAGTTACCTTAGTATAAGTAGTGAAGTTTCTCATCATGGCTGTATATTAGAAACTTAAAAAAAAAAAAGAGAAAGAAAAAGAAAAAAAAGGAAGCAAGGCCAAGGCACCATTCTTGATCAATTAAACCAGACAGTCTAGGAACAGGACCTGGACAGCAGCATTTAAAAAAAATTCTCTGTGATTCTCGCATGCAGCCATGGTGGTTTTTATACTAATATTGAAAATGCCAGTAATTTCCTTTTGATAATTGATTACATTCCCTTAGTAAACCCTTGTGTGTATATATTATATATATATTATACGTATATATATGCATATAATATATATATACATATGATATATATATTTTATTTTTAGCCACATTATTATAAGATTTTGCTTTTATACTTTTGTTTGAATTTAACTTGTATTTTTAGCTATTTTTAAATCAAACTTTTAAATCAAAAATTAACTGAAATAGGCCTTGCAATCACACAGATGGTTTAACCTCCATCTGACTTTTCCATATAAAATATGTATAACTCGAGCATGTTACCCAACTATTATAAAATAGAGCTAATGATGTTTAACTTCACAACACTGTTATAATGTTTAAATTTAAAAAAATTATATACCTCTGAAAGCTTTCACCTTTCACAACAGCTAGCATATGACGAGTGCTTGGTAAATGGCTCATTTCCTCCCTGTACTGGCCAACTGTGCTTAGAAGTTATAGCCTGAGATCGGCTTCACCCTTCTTAGCTTCAATCTCAGTTTCAGCCATTATTTACCTAGAACTCCAAGACTAATCATTTTGTCCCTTGAGGGTAAAATAATAAGTTAAAAAAAGTTGAATTGTCAGATTAAGTTGAATGATAAAAGCTCTAATAATAAATTCAGTAAACTGCCTTTCTGCCTTGTCTAGGTGAATCTTGCTAATGCTTCCACTTAAAACTATTTTTATGCCTTCTGGGAAGTGATTTTCATTGTTTGAATTTCATTAAGTTCAGAATTTGGAAGTTGTGTTCATTTTGTACCTGAAACATGAAAAGTCAGTAGTATAATTTTCAGCACTAAAAAGGAATATAAGTCTAAATTTACTTCTCTTCCTCCTCGTCCTCCTCCCCCTCCTTCATCTTCTTCTTGCCTTAATTCCTTCATGACTTAAACACAATTAGCAATTTCTTGGGTAACCTAAATGTGAGTAGTATATTCTAAAATATGTTTAGATTTTTTTCTGATTCCTTGACTTTTCAATAGAAATTTTAAATGACTGATTAAAATAGGATAAATAAACCCCAAGTAGTTGTGAGCTACTTAATTTCTACTTTATACCAATGATATATGATTCTCTGTTTTATGTTATTTAAAAGTAACTTCTTTTTTACTAGTTTAAGAGTATGTAATTAGCCATATTTTAAAAATATATATTCATAATATTGCCTATTAAGACCACTCTGTGTTTATTCATTACATTTTAGTCAAATCAAGACCTAAGAATTTTTCAGTAGTAGGTAAGAGAGAGCCTGGTTAAATAATCTTTATATCCATCTTTAGAACTGTTATTCTCTATTAGGTCAACAAACAAACATCAATAAGTTCTAGAAAAATGGCTCTATTCCAAAGCATAAAAATAGAATGTATTTGTATATGACCAAAAGAATCAGTTCTATCTTGATCCTCATATCTTAAAACTAGTATTTTTGTGAGTTTAATTTATTAAAGCAGAGTGACTCTATATATTTTTCCCATATTTATGAGAAATTGTTAAAGTACTATAATACACCTGAATTGAACAAAAACTGTAACAGGGTTACAGACAAGGATGCAGTAAATGGAAATGGCATTCTGTATCTGAACCCATAAATCTCATTCTAACCCATAAATCTAATGCAGGCTAGGCGAGTCTCCCAATAGACACCCACAGAAAGAAGATAAAAATGGTGTAATATAGCAAACCCTCATCTAGAGGAGCAGCATGAATCATGTGGTCACTGGGAGGTTGCTTCCATATGTGGAATTAACTCTAGGAGAGAAGAGGTTTTCCTGTCAAGCTTGCATTGCACTTAGTGTAATGGCATGCACAAATCCTAATTTATGCTTCTAATGGTGAGGATGTTACCCATTCAAATTTAAGCAGGCTTAAAAGTAACTCTATTAAGATCAAGGTAAGATACATTACCTCTGTCAAAACTGCAGAGTTTATTAACAATTACTTCTTACATTATAAAATTGTCCCCAAATTGTTTTCTCTTGCATTTGTCTGAAATCAAGATTTTAGCTTCAGTTGTCTTAGACAAGTTTTTATGCCTCCACTAAGACTATTCTGCTCTGCTTTTGTGCTGTTCCAAGATGTTATGAAAAATACTTGTGAAACCAATGAGAACATTTAATAAAATAATAAATCAGTAAAACAAAACCTAAAAAGAGGAAGTTTATTAGTCCTTGAAAAAATTAAGAAACAGAATTAAGATTAAGAAAAATTAAGAAAATTAGAATACAATGTAACATCTACTCTGAGCAGATTTTTTCCTAGCTTAAAGGATATTTTAATAACTTGTAGATATTAAAACAACATATTTCAAAAAGACTTATAAACTACTCACTAGAAAGAAGGTTTTGCTTGTGAACAACCAGGGAATGAGTATCATAATGATATATATAAATCATGTTTTCTCAGCCAGAAGCCTACTTGTGATATCTAAGGATGAAATAAAATAAACTATGCATTCTTAGCATAACTTAAATGTCTTTATTGTACTTATTTGTTTATTTACATTGGTCACTCTCACTTGCCTATAAGCTTCTCGAGGACATTGTATGTCTTTTCAATTAGTAATAAGGGTGTTATAATGACATGACAAAAAATTTTAATTGTATTTGGAATTTAGGAGACATAGTTATCTATTATTATCAAGACCACGTTAGATTTACCTTAGAAATGCAAAGTTAATTTACCATAGAAAAGTAATTAACATCATTCACATATTAACATGTTAAAAAAGCATTTAATTATCTCAACAGATGCTTTGAAAAGAGTTTTATAAAATTCAGTTTCATTCATGACAAAATCTCTCAGTGAAATAGTAATAAAACAAAATGTCCTTAACTTTGTTAAGATTATCTGCCAAATACATATAGCTAAATTCATACATAATTGTGAAATATTAAAAACACATCATTGAGATTGGAAGCAGAAGGATGCCTGCTATTACCAATTCAATTCAGTCTTATACTGGAGTTCTTACCCAGAGCAATAAGGCAGAGAAAATATCAAAAGTGAAAGGATTTAGCATGGTAAAAAACAATGCTATGCATAATTCATACATGATATGATTGTCTATTAGAAAACACTAAAGAATCTACAGATAAATTATGAACATTACTATGACTGTATAGCGAGTCTTAGGGATAAATTATGAACATTACTATGACTGTATAGCGAGTCTTAGGGATTAAAAAGTCAATATACAAAACTCAACCAATTATATTCTGTAAATTAACATAAATACAAAAGCATTTAAAATAGTATCAAAAAAACAAACAAAAAAATAGTATCAAAAATATAAAGAACCTAAAAATGACTTTAACCAAATAAGCCTAAAACTTCATAAAGACATAACATTTTATGACAAATGCTTTTAAAAAACAAAGTATTAAAAATATTATACTCATCCCACTAGAAATCTGTACATATTATAAAGATGTCAATTGTTTTCAAATCTCTCTATTTAATACCCAACAACAGCCAATATACTTTTAAAGAAGGCCAAGGTGGGAAAGATTATTTCCCACATTATTTAATGTGGCTCATTATAAATCAATAGAAATTAAGACAGTGTCAAATTGGTGAAAAGGTAAAAATAAACTAATGGAACAGAAAAAACTGGTCTAGCAGCAATGTATCATATTTTTCAGATATCTATCATAAAAAAATAAATATTGCAAATCAGTGGTGGAGAGAATTGTTTCTGGGACAATTTCTTCTCAAAAAGAAAGAAAAATGAAATTAGATTGTTAACTTATGCTCAAAATCAACTCCAAGTAGATTAATGACCAAAATGTAAAAGGGCAAAACTATATAAATTTTTAAAACAGCATATCTTTATGACCCTAGGTTCAAAAGTATTTCTTTAGTTACAAATTGATAAAATGATTGATAAATATGACGACAGTTTAATTAGGAACTTGTGTTCAACAAAAGATAAGCCAGAGATTTGTGGGTATATTTGTAACACATTTAACTAAAAAATCATTATGATAGAGAAAAATGTGAAAAAACAATTGAACAGATCAATACAGCCTGAAAACTCAATGGAGAAGAAAAAGGCTTAATCTGTTTGTGATCAGAGATACACAATAAAAGACATAATAATCTGATGATTCACACTCACCAGACTGACAAAAATTAAGATTACTGAGTAACTCGTGTTTTCTTGTAAAGCTCTGACCAATTCAGTAAAATGCCTCTGTGTATTTGTTTTCCTTCCTTCCCTGCCTTGGCTTGCTTTTTTCTCTTACCCTTCTTGCCTTGAGACTGCTTTCCCTTCCCTTACCACCTAAACAACACCTTCACCAGATAAATTTTGCCTTAGTTGCCACAGAAACTTCTTATTCAACAAGTCTCTGAAAGCAAGGAAAATGAAAGCAAAAATGAACTACTGGGACCTCATCAAGATAAAAAGCTTCTGCACTGCAAAGGAAACAATCAACAAAACTAAAAGGCAACTGACAGAATGGGAAAAGATGTTTGCAAATGACATATTGGATAAAGGGTTAGTATCCAAAATCTATAAAGAACTTATCAAACTTAACACCCAAAAAACAAATAATCCGGTGAAGAAGTGGGCAAAAGACATGAATAGATACTTTTCCAAGAAGACATCCAGATGGCCAACTGACACATGAAAAAATGCTCAACATCATTCATCATCGGGGAAACACAAATCAAAACCACAATGTGATACCACCTCACACCTGTCAGAATGGCTAAAATTAACTACTCAGGCAACAACAGATGTTGGTGAGGATGTGAAGAAAGAGGAACACTTTTGCATTGCTGGTGGGAATACAAACTGGTATAGACACTCTGGAGAAGATTATGGAGGTTCCTCAAAAAACTAAAAATAGAACTACCCTACAACCCAGCAAGTGCACTACTAGGTATTTATCCAAAGGATAAAGGAGTGCTGATTCGAAAGGGCACATGCACCCCAGTGTCTATAGCAGCATTATCGAGAATAGCCAATATATGTATATATGTATATATAATATATATGTACATATTATATATACACATACTCAGTGATCAAAAAGAATGAAATCTTGTATTTGCAAAGACGTGGATGGAACTAGAATGCACTATGCTAAGCGAAATAAGTCAGTCAGAGAAAAACAAATATATGCTTTCACTCATATGTGGAATTTAAGATCCAAAACAGATGAATATAAGGGAAGGGAAGCAAAAATAATATAAAAACACAGAGGGTAGGGGAATGGGCTAAATGGGCAAGGAGCATTAAGAAGGACACTTGTTGTGATGAACACTGGGTGTTATATGTAAGTGATGAATCACTATTTTCTATTCCTGAAATCAGTATTACACTGTATGTCAACTAATTTGGATTTAAATTTTAAAAAATAAAAATAAAAGCAGATAAAACTTTACAATTATTTAAAAAATTTTGAGCATTGGTATAGCTAAGTAGGGGAGATATTAGGTACCACTAACATTCTCTACTTGCTTTAAGAGTCTTTGCCTTGGTACATGCACAATGGGTAAGTCTCACCTACTGATGGCAGAAATTTAAGGTTTTGGAAAGGAAAGTTCTAGACAGGAAGGGATTCTTCCCTCAAAACTAACTCAGTGTTGAAGCAAAATAGAGTGAAAGTTGAGTTTTTGTAGAGAGGAAATGAGATTAACCCTTGTTTTCTAAAAGGTATTCATTCATAGGAAGTATTAGCCTATCCTCTTCCATTTTTCCATTTTTAAAGACAGCTTTATTGAGGTAAATTTGATATACTTAAATCTGCACATATTTTTATTGCATGCGGTTTGGTGACTTTTAAGACGTGCATACACCCATGAAATCATCACCACAATCACACATATCCATCACCTCCAAAAGTTCCCCATGTCCTTTTTTCAAGCTTTTGTGGTAAGAACACTTAACATGAGATTTATCCTCTTAAAAAATTAAGTTCAGCCAAAGCATAAGAGACTGTTAAAAACTGAGAACAAACTGAGGGTTGATGGGGGGTGGGAGGGAGGCGAGGGTGGGTGATGGGTATTGAGGAGGGCACCTTTTGGGATGAGCACTGGGTGTTGTATGGAAACCAATTTGACAATAAATTTCATATATTAAAAAAAATAAATAAATATGTAATTAATAAAAAAAATTAAGTTCAATACTACAATATTCAACTCGAGGCAATATTTTGCACAACTGATCCCTAGAACTTATTCTTCTTGTATAATTGAACTTCATCCATTTCTTTCAGAGGCAAAAGAGACGTAAATAATGAAGAATACCAGCTTGCACCCTGTAGGGACCCCCCCCAAGTATATCTTTTTGTCCTATCATACCAACTGACAAAACAATACTCAATTCTGAAGTATATTTGGATCACATAGCTCAAGCAAGATTGGTAAAGAAAAATTTGCTGCATAAAGTCTAAAATTTGAGATGAGAATAACTCAGAAATTTTATTAAAAGATATACTCTCTAAGGTTGGACTCTTCAAAGTACTTGTAAAAGAGAGCATTTTTCTTTAATGTAGCAACTTTTATCATTTAAGTTTGGAAAAGATTTGCCTTCAATTGAGAAATTATTCTCCCACAGGCCTTGGGCTGTATGGAATATTAACTCAACAATAGTCAAGTTACTATAATGCAAAGGCAAGTATGCAAAGGATTTGCCTTTTTGTCCTGCTTTATAATCTACTGCATTCTTTGAGAAAAATGACAATAAATTTGAGACATTTTCAAACTGACAAGGGATTACAGAAATGAGCAAGACTGACATGGGTGTGTGTATCTTGTACCCCAAAGAAGAAACCTCAGTTTTTAGGATGAGCTTCAAACCTGAACTCTTCCTGCCATGTGACAACCCTGTTTAGCTTGGACCTGATATGTGCATTTTCACTATAAGCAGAATGGCATGGTAGGAAAGTAGCTCAGAGCTGGAATCAGACAGACCAGGCTCAACCAATGGCACTGCTGTCTACTAACCCCATTATCCCGAGTAAGGTCCTTCACTATTCTGAGCCTCAGTTTCCTCTTCTGAAAGATGGGAATAATGCACTTTTTTGCAAAACAATTTGCAAATTTCTCTCATTTGTTTTATGAGAGAAGACCTTCTCCTTATTTCATTCTTCGAAGGTCATTACTAAACCTTAGAACACTATGTAACACCAATGTTTAACAGATTTTTTAATTAATAGCAATTGTTACTTCATTGGTATGTTGTAAGAATTAAATGAAATAATATAATAGGCCTTTTCTAAAATTCTTACTTGAGATTTTAATTATTGTATTATTAGTAATTAACATTGTTACCAATATTTATAATACAAATATTTACAATAATAAATGTAAAAAATTACTATTAATTGCTATTATTTCCTATAAAATAAAAATGTTTCCTATTTCATGTGTTCTCCCTGTACAATTTAGTCCTTTCACATCTAGTCTCAACCTTCCTTCTAGGACTCTATGTGTATTTGTTTAACCTAAAATTATGGAGTCTAATGTCAAGGCATTTGTTACAAGTTGGGGCAAAGCTCCTGTGCACATGTAGCTGAAGAACTGATGAGATCAGCCCGAAACACAGAGATCGGTAATAGCAAGTTAAATGCAGCCTGGGGGAATCACTGATCAAGTTACTGTGTTTTATTCTAGCAGTATTTTTCTCCCTATTGTTTCCGGATGGTGCCATTTATTTCAACAGAGGTTTGTAAGAGCTTTCTGAAAAGTGGTAGTTCTCAGGAGACAAAAATTTACTTCCAAGTTTTGCCTTCAGAAATAAAAGGAAACCACGTGAAGGCCTAAGGAAAAAAAAAGGTATTTGCATGTGAGAAGGTACAGGAGGCACTGTTAGAAGAGAAAGGGGGTTTGAAGGTACATGGGTATGTGGAGCACCTCAGGAGTCTATCTGGATCGGTAGAATCCAAGGTGCTCAAGTTCTGCAAAGATTTTCCAGTGTACACGCAGAGCAACAGGAAGACCAGAATTCAGGCAGACAGAGGGCTTGAACAACTGGGCTTCCATCTTACCAGAAGCCAAAGACTAAAAGGTCTTCCTCAAATACCTTTTCTCTGCCCAAGACCATTAGGATCTTTCCATAACACTGAAAGTAGAGAGTGGAATAGTCCAGTAATGATTGAGAAAATTTTTTTCCACCTGGGCAGGTTGAGATGGAGGGTGAAAAACATATCTGATTTGTTTTAAAGGAAATAATGTAATAGTTCCTGTGTATCCATGATTTAAATTAGGATGGGATCTTATGAAACCCAGAGAATTTGACAAGTAAGAAAGTTATCAGGCTTGGTAGGAAAAAAGTTGAGGAAGGGTTTTGTAAAAAATGATCAAGCCCAAGACATGTGATAATTTGATTAAGAAAAAATTTGCATACATTAAGTACCAATGTAGGAGAAAATCAACTGAATCTAATATTAGCAAAAGAAGGCTAGACAGTAATAAAGCTTGGGCTCATGAAGTGGTAGACAGAATAATGGTCCCCCAAATTGTCCTTATCCTAATCCTCCAGTATACCTTGGAGTATGTTACCTTACAATTCAAAAGGGACTTTGCAAATGTAATTAAGATTAGGAATAGCAGCCTACGATTATCCAGGTGGATCCAATCTAATGACATGGCTCCTTAAAAGTGGAGAGAACTTTTTCCCAGCTGTGTTCAGAAAGATGAGAAATTGGAAGAAAGGTCAGAGAAAAATGGAACATCATTGGCCTTGAAGATGGAGGAAGGGGTCCAAGAACCAAGGAAGATGCGTAAGCACCTAGAAGCTGGAAGGTAGAGACTCTCCTTTAGAGTTTCCAGAAAGGAACACAGCTTTGCCAACACATTGATTTTAACTCAGTGAGCCCCATATCAGATTTCTAACCTACAGAACTGTAAGTTAAAAAATTTGTGTTGTTTTGCAGCCACTAAATTTGTAGTGGTTTATTATGGCAGCAATAGAAAACTAACCCACATGGCTAGAGTTATAAATATTCCTACTAACAGGAGCTTTGAGAGGTAACTTATAGTTGCCATCTCTCTGAGTTGGGAGGCACTCATCTCTAGTGGAAAGAAATATCTTCACATTCGATGCAACTTCTTTCAAAATAGTTGGCTAGACATACAGAGATGTACTATTTCCTCTAGTACATAATCCCCTTGCTGTGTTTTAGTATAAGTCCAGTCCCCCCTGCTGCTGTACTTTTTTTGAAGTTGAGATTCAGCTACTCTTCATAATAACTACCCCACTCCCTGACGCATATCGCTATGTTAAACTGCTTGGAAAACATGAATTAATGTATGGTTTCCACTCTACATGGACTAAATCACATTCTCTGTAATCTTAATCACACTGCTAGCATCCTACTAAAACACAAAGTTCTAATATATGAAGGTCTTTCTTATCATACATTGTTAATAGTTCTCCAAAGTAGTATGGGTGTAAAAACTTACCATGTAGAAAAGAAGAGACTGTTAAAAGACCAACGTGAAAAGGATGTGTTACATGCTTAAAGTCACACAGCACTGAGCATTCATGCAGCACTGAGGCACAGTTCCAACACCAGTCAGACAGTTGTCTTTGAACAGACCCACTCTGACTTTTGCAGTGGAAGGGGTTAATGGGAATATGCCTCCAACAGTGGTGCTGCTAGGAAAGCCTGAGGCATGGAGAGGTTCCTAAAATTGGAACAGAAGGGTCAGCATTCCAAAATCCTTATCCGCATCCATTAGGCATCACAAAGGCTTAACTCAAAACTAGTCTACTCAGTTCTTTCAGCTTTAATGGGATTCCTTTCCAGGGATCCACTCTGTTAGTTGCTCTGCCCTTATTTTTGTGGAGCTTCTTGGGTTTTTCCCTTAGAATAATTAATTTTAGCTTTTATGACTTTTTAAAGTTCATTTTGCTCAACATGGCAGCAAGGATGGAAAGCGAATAATGCATAAGGAAATCTAATTCTAATCCAGATTCTGCTGTCTTGAAATGTTTGCCTCTGTTTTGGATCTTCAAAATGGAGACATTAATATCATTTTAAAGCTCTTTATGATATATTGCATATTCATAAAATCATAAATGCTGAAAGGTTTTGGTCTCCCTGGAAAGGGATTGGGAGAGAGAGGGAGAGAATCATGTCCATTTAAATCATTTTTGTTTCTACCATAAACTCTTCCCCCACCTGTTATTATTTTGAAGAGAACATGTTCCTAAAGAGATGTAGAGCCTCTTGCCAATTAATTTCCAAATTAACACACCTGAGAATAAGCCCAAGGAAACTTTTAATGATTTTTTTTTATTACATAACGTATAGCTGAATCACCTTACGCTGGCCATCAGTTATGGCTGAAATTTAACTATACATACTTAGCTCAGCTCATGTTGAAGCCAGTTGTACAACATGTAAAACAATAACATAGGAATCTAGACGTTGTGTGATAATTTTCTTAACCCCTGAAGATGAAGGAAGCAGCCTGATCATATTCTTTCACTCCTAAGAGAACATTTTAAGCACTAACTATATTATAATAAAGCCAGTCTGCTCAGCCACAAAGGAAAAAAAAAAATGTAATGAATGTAGATAATTACCCGCTGAAATACAGTGGGTAATTATAGGACCTCTGTACTTTCACCAGAATATAACTCCTAATTATCTCAAAAGCATAACTTTATACAATCAGAAACAGTTACCAATCAAAGAGATTACAAAAAAAATGGTAAAACCTTAGATGGTTGAATTGTAAAAGAGATAAACAGAAATTTAATATTGGTTAAAAATAGCACAGGGAATAAGAATATTCATCTGATGCTCCATGAGGTCTTTAGTCTTTAGGCTTAGCGTCTTGGTAACACTAGCCCTGGCTGCAAGCAGATTTCTTCAATACTTCTTACAATAATCTATTTTAGAAAGAATGCAGCTGAGAGCTTAACTGGCCTTCTTTCTTTCTTTCAGGTTCCAAGTTGGTATTAACGGATACTTTATTCTCTGATTCATACTCTTTCCTTTTTTTTAAGTTCCACACAGTGATAAACTTGTTCTTTAAAAGGATATAAAGCAGGAATAAGGTAGGTACGCATTAACCCTGTCAGGGTTAAAATAAGGACTCTTTTAGCTAATTCTGGCTTCACACCATGGGGCAATGAAGATGATGGGAAACTGTCCTAATAGTCATCACCTATTTAATCACTTATTTGTAGTATTTGGCAAAGCATTTGGAGTTAACTTTAAACCTTCCCAAGTTGCTCGTGATAGATATAATAGGAACCATTTTTTGTACACCTTCTGTAGGTCGCTCACTTGCTTAACAATGTTTTGAATCCTTGAAAAATTTGTATTCATATCCCCATTTTACATTCAAAGGAAGGGTCACAGGCCTAGGAAAGGACTGAGCCAGGATTTGGAGCCAGTGTGACACCATAGCCCATGCCCATTCTTTGTGCCATTGCCTGTCCTCCAGCGAGTTGCCTTCTGGGCAAGTGCTTCCACACGACTGTGCACAGTAGGACACAGGCGTCCTATTGCTGGAATGATTGTGTGTGATTCCACTCACTCCCTGATCTTTTCCTCCCCATCCTTTGCTTCAAGAATGAGAACAAATGGATTCTCAGTACTGCCTGGGAATCCCACCATACTCCTGTCAAAAATTCACTTTGGCGCTCTCTGATATGACTGTGGCTTACCTTCTCCCTCTTCCAAGTTCCTATTCCCCACATTCAATCGCATTTCCCCTATCACTTCTACTAATAAACAAGAAATTAAAATAGAAACTTTTCTTATGGGCAGACCTTCGGCCTCCCACCACCTAACCCATATCTATGTGTATCTGTACATAGGTTTTTCTTCTTCCTCAGCAACATTAAGACATTCCTGCTCTTTTAAAACTCCATCCTTTCACAATTAATGCTATCCTAACCTCCCTTCTCAGTGACTTCAATCTTTGGATCACTGCCTTTTGCATTAGCCATCTTGTCCAAGCTTACTGGCTCACCTCTAACAGCAAACGCACACACACTAGTATCTCACATTTCTTAAGAAAAAACAACAAAGACAATAAAACAATAATCTCCTATACTCACATTCTTCTCACCTACAGCCCCATTTCTCTATTCCTTTCCAGAGCCAAACCTGTCAAAGATCTGTTAACACTCTGTCTCTATTCTCTCATCTCCCTTTCCCTCTTTGAGTTTAGTGTGATGCCCATTCCCACCACTCTACTGAAACGGAAGTTCTTGGTATGCCAATCTCCATATTGCTGAACTCTGGAAACATTCATCTTATCTGACTTGGGGCAGCATCTGATGGAACTGACCATGTCGTTCTTCTTAAAACAGTCTCCTCAGCCGGGACACAAGACATCACTCCTTCCTCCCTTTCTTCATCCCTATCCAATTGCTTCTATATCCTCTATCCAAAGCCTAAATGCTGGGATGTGGGTCTAGTAAGGGCTTAGGGTTGGAATGCACATTTGTCGGGTTCATTTTTTCACATTCTGTCATTCTCGATACATTGTCTCATCCATCTCTATGGGTTAAGCATCACTTTTATGCATATAATATCCAGGGTATTTTTTTTTAATCTCAAACTCAGATAGCTTGTCTCCATTTTATACATCTTGATGCCTACTTGATGTTTTCACTTAGATATTACACAAAATAATGAGAGAAGGGAGTAACTTCTGCACAGAATTTCTTCTGCCTAGCAAGCAACATGTGAAAGGAGGATTCAAGGAAGGTGAGTGAGACTTTAGGGCTTTCAGGTCTTGGAAAGCGGGGTTTTATTTCAATTTTGCTGTTTTGCCGTTGTTCCAATTTCACCAGGAACTGAATCACTGCACATGCAAAAGGCTGTAATTTCAAAGGAAATGTAAATGAAGTGCTATGATCGCTCAAACTCCAAGTCTGTAGTCAAGGATTAGCCAAGCCTATCTTAGTCTGACTGCAAAACTCTATTTCTCAATTACATCTTCACAACTTTTTCATCTCATAGCATTTCAATTGTACATCAGTTACAGAAATAGCAAACACTGTGGAAATTATAACACAGACCTTGTATCCAAAGGAAAGAACTCAGTCTTCCAGCTGCAACACCACACCAACAAACCTAGCTCTCTGCCTCCTTACAAGCATAGCCAAGAGAGTGAATCTCTGCTTCTCCCTGGACAAGTGAGAGCACAACTAACACAAACACCACAAAATCTTACCACCAACATATAGCAGGTACACATATGTGCTCTGAGTTTTCTGGATTATTCCTAGATTGCTGACTTATGAAAGGAAATGTATACTTTCCTAAGACAAACTTCTGGCATCAAAGAGACTTTTCCCCCAGGGAGGTAAAAAATGTTTCCAAATCATTTGGCACTCTCCATGTACTTGTCATGAACATGAGGTAGGTAGGTAGTTTCTTCTCTTCACATCCTGGCTGCTGGACCGTTTGAAACTTGGGTGGTTCATTCATATCCTTACATAAAAATAGCAACCCTGTGAGCAATAATGGACGTAGATTTCTTACTTTCCATTGGGAGAACACCTAAATATCACTCACTCGTTCAAATTTTGGGTATCAAAATGTATATGGTAAACTAGGAGCTCTGTGAGGCAGAGCAACAAATAAGATAGTGTCCCTGATCTCAAAGAGTGTATACTGGTAAATTAGCAACAGCTTCACAGACGTATAAATGCCACAGAACAAAAATAGGTACCACCTATTTCTATTTTATGAATGGCAATTCCAATCTTCCAATGGTTGCAGACATAATCATTTTTTTACATGAAGTGTGTTTATAGCATTTGATGGTGTTAGTAAATAAATAACTTAGTTCATAGTATTTTCAATCCAATTGAAGCAACTTGACAAAACAAAGAAGGAATGAACATTAGAGATCTTGAATTTAAGTTTTTAAATTTCTTATTTTTCTTCCTTTTAGCTCACATTTAGCCTGTCAACCAATCCTGTCAACTTTACCTTAAAAACACATGCATAATGTGACCATGTCTTATTCACTGTATTGCCACTATCTCAGGCTATACTGCCATTGTCTCTGGCCTGAACTATCACAATAGCTTCCATATCAGCTCAGAGGCAGATTTTTCTGGAAGCTAAAGAAACTTAAGGTTCATGGTCCCCTTTTGCTTAATCTCCTTACATTTTCATACCTAAAATTCTACTTATAATTTTTTACAAAATTTTTCTTAAAGAGGGCTGCCCAAATTTTAAATAGCTTCATAAGACCTGCACTTATCTCTGCTTTCACAGTGCTTTTTGCCTTCCTATAGTCCATTCTCAGGACTAGAGTGATCCTTTTAAAATCTCTGCTTAAAACTTGCCAATCATTTCCAATCTCATTCATCTTAAAAGTCAAAGACCTTACAATTGGTCCATGATGCCATTTGTGACACTGCCTCAATATCCCTCTGACCTTTTACTCTGTGATTATCCCCTCTTACTCTGCTGTAGACACATTGGCCTCCTTGCTATTCCTAGAAAATTCCAGGTATGTTCTGCTTCAAGGTTTTTGTACTTACTCTTCCCTTAGGTATCATCAGGGCTCAGCCTCTCACCTTTGTTATCAATTATCACCTTCCCTGAGCACCTGATAAAACTCCAAACTTTTTTAAGTGCCCCAAATTTCCCACTCCACTGCATTGGTCTGAATGTTTGTCTCCCCCCACATCCAAAATATAGGTGTTGAAATCCACACCCCTACAGGTGATGGTACTAGGAGGTGGGGTCTTTGGGAGGTGATTAAGTCATAAGGATGGGAGCCCTCCTGAATTAGAGGCCAGAGAGCTAACTAAATATCTTTTGTCCATGTGAGGAGACAACTGGAAGTCTTCAACGTGAAAGACAGCCCTCACCCAACCATGCAGGACCTTGACTTGAATTTCCAGCCTCCAAAACTGTGAGAAATAATTTTTTGTTGTTTAAGCCTCCCAGTCTATGGTATTTTGTTACTGAAGCCTGTGAAGACTAATACAGAAATTGGTACCAGCAAGTGGGGTGCTGCTGAAACAAATACCTAAAAATGTGGAAGTGGTTTTGAAAGTGGGTAATGGGTAGAGGCTGGAAGAGCCTTGAGGTGCATGCTTGGAAAAGCCAAGATTGTTGTAAAGAGATGGCTAGAGGTGATTTTAGGGAGAACTGAGAAAGAAAAGAGAGCTAGAGGGAAAGTTTTCATTCTCTTAGAGAATACCTAAATAATGGTGAACAGAATGTTTGTGGAAATATGGACAATGAAGGCCATTCTGATGGAGACAGAAATGAGAAACATGTTTTTAAACAATGGGGAAAAGGCAACCCTTGTTGTAAAATGGCAAAGAACTTGACCAAACTGTATTCTAGTGTATTGTGGAAGGTAGAACTTGTGAGCGATGAAACTGGATATTCAGCTGAGGAGATTTCTTTTTTTTTTTTTCCTTTTATATATATGTATTTTTTGTAATTTAACTTTATTTTTTATTTTTTTAAATTTACATCCAAATTAGTTAGCATATAGTGAAGCAATGATTTCAGTAGATTCCTTAATGGCCCTTACCCATTTAGCCTACATCCCCCCTCCCACAACCCCTCCAGCAGCCCTCAGTTTACTCTCCATATTTATGAGCCAGCTGAGGAGATTTCTAAGTGTTGAAGGGATGGCATGGTTCCTCCTGACTTCTTATGGTAAAATGTGGGAGGAGATAAATGAATTCAAGAAGGAAATGTTAAAAAGGAACTAGGGGCACCTGGGTGGCTCAGTCAGGCAAGCGTTCGTTCGACTCTTGGTTTCAGCTCAGGTCATGATGTCAGGGTTTGTGGGTTCGAGCCCCACATTGGGCTCCATGCTGACAGTGTGGAGCCTGCTTGGGATTCTCTCTTCCTCTCTCGCTCTCTGCCCCTCCCCTACTCGCTCTCTCTGTCTCTCTCTCTCTCTCTCACAAATAAACTTAAAAAAAAAAAAAAAAAGAACCAGAACTTAGATATTTGAGAAATTCTCAGCCTGTCCATATTGCAAAAAATGAGAAAACTTGTTCTGAAGAGAACATTAAGGATGTGGCTGAGCAACTATTTGATAAAGAGATTATGAGTGTGGCTCAGCCATTTCAGCAGAGACCAAGAATAGAGATGGGATCATACCAGTAAAGACACTGCCTATTTGAACTAATGCAGACAGAAAGAAGGATGGAACAAAGAAAGTCTATCAGACTTCTTAGATTCTACAAGACAGGACCATAAAGCTATTCAGCTGCTAATAGGCTTTCCTTTAATAAAAGGAAATAAGGGCCCCAAAGGTGATTCAGAAATCATCACTGCTCCCACATCCACCCCAGTAAACTCAGGCCTGGGGTATAATGTGGCTTCCACCTTGGTTTCAAACAGCAGGACCACCATCTAGCAGAGCCCTGTCATCAAGATCCCTGCAGAAAGCAGCAGAGTGAGTGGGGCTCTGCAAGAGAGGCACATGATGGAGGAGGTTGCCACCAGAGAGAGCCATGTAAGCAGTGCCACACTGAGCCCAAGGGACAGGGCCACCTGCCAAGCAGTGGGGGTGACATTGTTATCCCAGTGAGCCTGAAGGGCATAGCAAAGGGCATAGCATCTAAGCAAAGAATATTACCCTCCTGCCTTAAGATCTAATGGGATTTGTCTTGTCAGGTTTTTGACTCATGTGGGACCCATCACTTTTTCCTTTCTATTTCTCCCTTTTGGGATGGGATCATCTACCTCTCCCATGTCTGTCCTACCCCTAAGTTTCAGAAACACATAACTTGTCTGGCTTCACCGGTTCACAGCTGGAGAGGAATTTGTCTCAGGATGCCTCATACCTCGAGTCTCACTCATACCTGATTTGTATGATATTTAGCTAAGCCTTTGGACTTCAGACTTCAAAGCTGATGTTGTAATGGGTTAAGACTTTTGGAGTTGTTAGGATGGAATATATATATATATATTTTTTTAATTTTTTTTCAACGTTTTTATTTATTTTTGGGACAGAGAGAGACAGAGCATGAACGGGGGAGGGGCAGAGAGAGAGGGAGACACAGAATCGGAAACAGGCTCCAGGCTCCGAGCCATCAGCCCAGAGCCTGACGCGGGGCTCGAACTCACGGACCGCGAGATCGTGACCTGGCTGAAGTCGGACGCTTAACCGACTGCGCCACCCAGGCGCCCCAGGATGGAATATATATATTTTGCATGTGGGGACATGAATCCCAACAATGGAATTCCCACCTGACATCATACACAAAACTAAGGCAGACACATTGATGATTTAAGTGTTTAAAAAAACTTTGAAATTCCCTAAGAATATATAGAGATCTCTTCTTAGAAATTTGAGTTTCAGAGGCCTTTTAAACACAACACCTGACATAGATACTGCAAAGGAAACAAAAAGATTCGATTACGACCAAAGTTTAAAACTACCTAGCAAAAGACACAATAAATAGTTTAAAAGACAAAGAGTCTAGGAAACATATCTGGAATGACACATAAAAAGAATGAATATTTTACAGTTCAATAATAAAAAGAAAAAATCCTCAGTAGGAAAATGGCAAACAATATATATTGGTTTCTTCACAGAGAAAAAGACGTAGCAAAGTAAAAGATGTATCACCTCACTCGTAATGAAAGAAATGACATTACTACAAGAAAATACCTTTCAATTTTTTGGTTTCCCTGTGTTGGTGTATGCATAGAGAAGTTGATTTGGTAAGAGGATAAACTGGCACAAACGTTTTAAGGGCATCAGGATAATATGTATAAAAATTTAAGATGTGCATTTTTAGATGTAATCATTTGATTTTAAAAACTTACATGGGCATTGAGGAGGGAGGGCACTTGTTGGAATGAGCACTGGGTGTTGTATGGAAACCATTTTGACAATAAATTATATTAAAAAAAACCTACATAGGAATAATGAGGCAAGTAGATATAACACTATGTACTATCATATTTATTGCAGTATTATTTATAATATTAAGGCAGAAACAAGAAAGTGTTTACCATTAGGTTTTGGTTAAACTAAGGCAACAGTGGAACATCACAGAAGTATTTAAAAAGAAGAGATAGTTTATATGAATCAACATAGAAAGATATATACAATATTGTTATGGTTTTTAAAAGGCTTTAAATGTCATATTTTGTATTTCCTATTGATGTAAACAGATGACTAGATGTATTTTAAAATCTGGAGGAATATACACTGAACTGATAACATCTATATTTGGGGGATAAAGAAGGACTGTCACTTTCTACTTAGAAATCAGTATTGCATAGTTTTTATATAATGTTGTACTACTTTGACCATCAGCAAAAGCATTACAGATATTTCCATTATGTAAAAGGAAAAAAAATGGGAGGAATTTCCTTTCACTTAAGAAATATATGTATTTACTTTTTGTGTTATTCAATCCATATATTAATTTTCCAATAAATCTCAATCAACATTATCTATAGTTTGTTATAATTATTTAAATGTGCCTTTGCAGAAGGTTACACTGTGTATTAATGTATCGTTTGGATTTCTCACCAATGTTAAGGACTTCAATGATTTCCTAAAAAGTCCTATTTTCTAGGCCAGTGCTCCAAATACTCATAGGTCCACATAGCTGGAGAAGCTGCACATATTTTTTGAAAACTGAACTCAGGCAATACCGGTTCACTGATGCCATATGAATTGTAACAGAGAAGGAAGTTTTCATTTATACTGCTTCAATGTGCTTACCTTGCCAATTGCTGGTGTGACTCCATCAGAGGTGTTAATCCAAATTCCCATTTCTTGTCCGTGTTCATGGGCTTATAAATCGCTTGAGGTTCATCTTTTGTCAAAAGGAATCCTGACAAATTCCCAAGAACACTGTAATTGGTAATAGTCTGGTAACTGATATTTAAATGTAAACTTTCCAAAAATTTTTGAAATAAGAATCTCCAATCTAGTATTCATGTAAACAGTGCTTTATGTTACATACATTAAGGTATTCTCATCCATTAATTGTAGTTACAAATATAAGAACTGTCTATTTCCATCATTTTTTAATGCTGCAAAATGTCAACCCAAGCACTGTCAATTTAACAATGTGATCAATTGCTTCTATTAAAACCTCCAATTTTCTTTACTTGAGAAGTTACAGAAGTAGATAAATCTAATACTCATGTTACTTTGACAAACAACCTTTTCTATGCTTTTGTTTGTTGGTTTTTATATGAAATAAGGCTGTGAAATGGTGGAAAAACCCCTGCACGAGGCAATCAAGAAATTTAGATTCTATTCTTAATAGCTACAAAAAAGCAGGAGTAAGCCACTTAATTGGATAGAGACCCAACTTTCTCTTCCACAAAATGAAGCAGTGTATTTTAGATTGTAAATTGTAAATTCTTAGTCACTGTCCTTCTTAAAAGTTGTCTTAAAATGATTCAAGGGGGGGAAATGTCTATGATTCTATCTTCTGTCCCTCCACAAATATTTATTGACCCAACACCAAATCTCTTTCCCTTGCTAAACTTTTTACATTATATTTATATTTAAATATTTTTCTTTACACATTCCTGTTAAATTATGTTAGCTAGGTCATAAATATGTATTTCTTAACTTGAAATAAGCTATTCTTAAAAAAAAACTTTGTTCATAAACCTATAGAATCATTAAATCATATACAAATTACAATATAGAGTGACATGTTCTATCATTACATTAAGAAAATAGAAACATTATTTTATGAAATATAAAATCTCTGTCATCTGCAAACATTTCAGTGTGAAACAACTTTTAGTAACATTCATGCTCTTAGGCATAGTTATAGAAATGGCTTTTCTTTTGTATAATAGGTGTATTAAAAGATGGGGTGCCTGCGTGGCTCAGATGGTTAAGTGTCCGACTTTGGCTCAGGTCAGGATCTCATGGTTCCTGGGTTTGGGCCCGCATCAGGCTTTGTGCTGACATCTCAGAGCCTGGAGCTTACTTCAGATTCTGTGTCTCCCTCTCTCTCTGTCCCTCCCCTGCTCGTGCTCTGTCTCTCTGTCTCTCAAAAATAAATAAATGTTCAAAGAAAGAGAATGTTGTAACACAACATGGAGAAAAGATTCTTTCAACCAAAGAATCATTGTCAACTGATGAATGGATAAAGAAGATGTGATATATATATGTACAATTGAGTATTACTCAGCAATTAACCTAAGAATCATTGTATTTATTCAATAGCTATATTTTTCTTTAAGATTTTTATGGCCAAGTCTTCAAATCTTGATGGACAGGGAAATCTGTGGGAAAAATCTTTCTTCTATCTGCAAGTCAATTTTCTTTTAGAAAGAACACTGAATTTTTTTTAAACATTACTGAATTCCTTCATCACTTGAAGGTATTTCTGCATTGTTGAATAATATAAAACTTCCTTATAATTTATTACCATTTAATAAAATATAACATTTTTCATTCAATATCATATAAAATGTTATTCCTCAAAACTAAAGTAGGCCTAGGAGTTCTTTTTCCTAAACTAATTGTAATATATATTTTTAGAAATACTTAGTAAATATAAATTTAAATATTTTGTTTTATCTTAAAGGAAGTCTACCAAAATAATGACATAATGCATTCTGTGATTTTTCAATTCTTTAATGTACTTTGGCAGACCAGCCAAGTTAGCCGTATCATATGTGAAGTCAACATCACCATACTGAACATCACATACAAAAAAGCAACATAGACATAGACATAGCCTTCAAACATTAGAAAAACAGATAAAGGGGCGCCTGGGTGGCGCAGTCGGTTAAGCGTCCGACTTCAGCCAGGTCACGATCTCGCGGTCCGTGAGTTCGAGCCCCGCGTCGGGCTCTGGGCTGATGGCTCAGAGCCTGGAGCCTGTTTCCGATTCTGTGTCTCCCTCTCTCTCTGCCCCTCCCCTGTTCATGCTCTGTCTCTCTCTGTCCCAAAAATAAATAAACGTTGAAAAAAAAAAATTAAAAAAAAAAAAAAAAAGAAAAACAGATAAATATTGTCAAAGAATCGTAAGTAGCTAATAAGTGACTATATTAGAAATTTAAACAGTGGTGAGTTTCAAACTGTCCTGTGATAAAAGAGAATGAAAATGATTCTTTTTTTGGAAACTGAAAATTTACCCAGAAAGATGTGTCAGTTCCATCCCTGACCTATGTGTATGCACATGTGTGTGTGTGTGTTACAGTATAATGTCCACACTTTGAAATTTTATTGTTCTTCAATCTTACCATATTGTTTGGGGTACACTTACTTAGGACCATAATAAATTAAACAAATAAATTAAATAAACAAACAAACAAATAAATAAATAAATCTAACCAAAGAGGTGAAAAACCTATACACTGAAAACTATAGAAAGCTTATGAAAGAAATTGAAGAAGACACAAAAAAATGGAAAAATATTCCATGTACCTGGATAGGAAGAACAAATATGGTTAAAATGTCAATACTACCCAAAGCAATCTACATATTCAACGCAATCCCTATCAAAATAACACCAGCATTCTTCACAGAGCCAGAACAAACAATCCTAAAATTTGTATGGAACCAGAAAAGACCCCAAATAGCCAAAGCAATCTTGAAAAAGAAAACCAAAGCAGGAGGCATCACAATCCCGGATTTCAAGCTATACTACAAAGCTGTAATCATCAAGACAGTATGGTACTGGCACACACACAAAAAAAGTATTAAATCCAAAAAAATTAAGTGTTCACAAGTGCAGGTCTTCAGGACTGGATAGTGTAATGTGTTAGTCTGCAAGCAGTTTTAAACTTCCTATATGTTGAGCATCTAACATTACAAGTTGCTCCCTGGTAGCAACCAAAGAAACAATGGTGAAAATTGGGGGTGCTTAAGAACTCCTGTGAGCATACAACTAAAGCCATGGAATTTCCTCCCAAAGCATATACCTAGAAAGGCAATTCTTTCAAATTTTCCAGTGGGGGACTATGTGCACCACTCCCCTCCCTTCTCCCTGCCCTTAACCATTCCAGTAGGAAGTAATATGATAGAAGTTTAATCCAAGGTCTTCCCTCATGGAGCTTAAATTCTAATAGAAGAAACCAACAATAAACTAAGGTAGCATAACTTGTAAAAGTAGAGTATGTGGCCCGATGGGGGTCGGGGAATGGTCAGGGAAATTCTCTTTGGCAATAAGACTTGATCGTGTATTGTGCACCAAGCAGAGGGACTAGAAGATGCACAGGCTTAAGCGTTCAGGAAGAGAAAGAAGGCAAATATGGCTGAACAAACAAAAGGGAGAATGGAATCCAAGATCACAGAAGCAGGCATACATTCATCCCTGTAGGGCCATAATAAAGAACTAGAAACTTTTTTCTTGTCTTTTTTTCAATTTTATTTTATGAAAACTGTTAAACATATAAACGCAGAGAGTAGTATAGTAAACGTCCATGTAAACAGAATCAACAATTATCATTTGCCACACATTTTCACCTTTTCTTTTTCTTATTTTATTTCTTTTTTAGGCCAGTGGGATACTATAGCATTTTAAAGGAAATTCCTGAAATCATGTTATTTCACCCATAAATTTATCTAAAAATAAGGACAATCTCTTACATAAGCAAAATACCTTCACAGCACCTAACAAAATTAACCATAATCCTTTAATATTCTCAAGTGCTCATCCACATTTCCTCAATTTTCTCCAAAACATCTTTTTAAAAATTGATTTGCTTGAAAGGAGATAGATTATATTGAAATTACAATCGAAGCCATTAGAGTTAATAAGCTGTGATTTACTTTTTAAAAAAAAATCATTCTGGATCTCTGGAAAATAAGTTATAGAAAAGCAAAGGTGGTTGCCATGAAACCATTTAGGAGGCTGGTACATTGTCCAGGTGGAGATGAGAGTGGCTTGAACCAAGGTCACAGGTGACAGCGAAAGAGTCAGACTGGATGACATTGCTAACAGAGCTTTCTGATTCATTTCATGTGGTAGGATGAAGGAAAACAAAAGAGTTTAGGGCAGCATTTAGTTTCAGAGTTGAAGGACAAGGTCAATTAATTCTATTAACTGAGATGGGAAAGACTGAAGGGGTGCAAGAGCATGTTTGTGGGCATAAGAAAAGTAGATGTATGCACTTGAGGGGTTACCTTTTAAAAAAACGTATTTAAAGTCACGGAACCAGAAGATATGACAAGAGAGAGTTCAGTTAGAGACCAAAAAGGAGCCTTGGACTAACTTCCGGGAGACTTGACATTTAAAGCATTAGCAAAGGAGACTGAAAACAAGCAATTACTTATGTAGCAGGATAGCCAAGGACAACACGGTGTCAGACACACTGAGAGGAGTGTTTCTAATAGTGGCCACCTGTGTCAAATGCCATCTGGATGCTGACTTAGATGAGAACGGAGACTTGACAACTGTATCTTGCAACTTTCATAAGATGTTATAGACAGTGGTGGGTATAATAGCCCAACTGGAATGTGGTGGTAAATTGGGAGGTGACGCAGTAGACACAGCCCAGGCAGACAGTTCTACAGAGTAGAGGAGTGGAGGAATAGGATGAATAGCTGGTTTGTAGGAGGATATTCTTGTTGAGTTTTGTTCAGGTAGGTGCAACTAAGGCAGGTTTGTTGATCAGAAGCAACTGACAGAGAGGGATAAATTGGTGATGTGGCTGAGAGTGGAGACAGCTGAAGGGCTTCCACAGCTGAAAGCACAGTGGATTTAGAACACAGGGAGAACTGTTATGCTTACATATGAGCAGGAATAACCTCAAGGAGAAGAAAGGCAAAACAGATCAGCGTGTGTGCAGGTAAACTGATAGAGTTGGTACTTTGGAAACAATGTGTTCCCTTTTTAATTGCTTCTATTTTTTGCCTCTATTTTTCTCTGTAAAACAGTAAGTCACATCAGCAGCTGAAAATTGGGTGGGGTGGTGTTGAAGGTTTTAGAAGAAAAAGTGTGAAACAACAGTCTCTGTGAGTGGGACTGTAAATACACTAGTTTAGGACCTTCAGTAGGATTGCCAGACAGGGCAGTGTGCTTGGAAATTAAATGGAGTCTTGTCAGCATAACCACAAGACTGTTTGCCAGACGCTTTCAGATGCTCAGGTGCAGAACTGATTCAGTCAATCAATTAGCCCAAACTTCCTGTCTGCTGTGTATGGAAAGTTGGTGTCCAAACTGTTCAGGTCTGCAGTTTTAAAGTTTTCTTACTCTAAACCCCGTTATAGTGGATACTGTGACTCACCTATCTTTTTGACCCTATTATAATGTGTAACACAGAATGTGACTTACATAAATGTCTGACATGAGTGAGTGAGTGAATGAATGAATGAATGAAGAGTCGCTGTTATCATCCAAGTTTCAGAGTTCAGGACACTGAGTCAGACAAGAGATCTTGTGACTTTTCTGATCTGATTTGGTAGCACACAAAAGACTAAAACTAGCAGTGATAAAAACTGAGTCTCAATCCTGGCTGATCATGACAATCATGAGGAAAGCTTTTAAAAATATGCACTTTATCCAGCGCCCACCTTCAACAAGGTGAATCAGAATAATTGAAGCAGAATTTCTCAGGGTAGACCCCAGGCATTTGTATTTTAAGGGCTTGTAGGTGACTGTGCAGAGCGAGATTTAGCCATTACTACACTAGTAGTGAGTCCTGGGGGAGTGGAGACTACATCTATTCATCATAACTCCATTGCCAGATGCAGATTTATCTCGTCTTCTGCGAACAGCAAAGACCTTGTCAGTTGACTCCTCCAGACCGTAGCCAAATGAGTTTTGTATGAGCACATTTAATGTTAATCTCTGCTATCTTAAATCTATTTTCTTTCATTCTCACCTTGTAATAACTGGTGAATGTTTTATTTGTACCCTATCAATAGCACACCAAGCACCTCCCCTAAAAGAGTGAAGAGGGGGTGCCTGGATGACTCAGTCGGTTAAGCATCGGACTCTTGGTTTCCTCTCAGGTCACGATCTCGTGGCTTTGTGGGTTTGCGTGGGTCTCTGTGTTGGCAGTGTGGAGCCTGCTTGGAATTTTCTCTCTCTCTCTCTCTCTCTCTCTCTCTCTCTCTCTCTCTCTCCCCCTCTCTCTCTCTCTCTCTCTCCCCCTTCCCCACTAGCTCTGTGTCTGTCTCTCTCAAAAATAAATAAATAAACTTAAAAAAAGAGAGTGAAGAAATTAGGAGAAGGAAGCAGCCATGATACAACAGTTATGCGAACAACAGGATATGCTGGAAGGCCTACAAACCAGAACCTCGGAGAGCATGGAGTTCAGACCGGTGGAGAGGCTCAAATAAAAATGAAAAAACAAAACAAAACAAAAACCAAAACAACAACACAGAGTATATGGAACAGCAGGAAGCAGTACAAACACGGAAGCCGAAGTTATACATGTGACAGCTTCCCTGTACCATTAGTTCTAATATATGTCATGAGCCTTCCTCATGCTAAGTGAAGAACATCTAGGGCTGTCACTCGACCCTACACTCATCCAGAATTCTCTAGGCATCTAGTCCTGAAATGTGAAGCGGTATCATTATAAGTAACATATAATTATTATATAGATAATATATATTTATATTTATATAAATGTATATATTTATATATATAATTAATATATGTAATTATATAGATAACCTTATATACATGGCATAAAATATTATAAATACTGTTAAATAGAAAGCATTGAACCCATTAGCCTTATGCAGTAAATGCCGACCCTACAAATAACAATATGCCATTATTCGGCATAATTCAAATATTATGAATTCGTTATTCGTAAAGCTTGAATGCTTACTTTGAGGCATATTCTAGTTCCTTAGTTCTACTTTTCTTTCTTAATTGCTAATTTAGTAGTAGAAACTAAAACCATTGTTAGTTTACTGCCAGGGTAAACTGTCTGCATACATGGCAATATATACCTGGGTAGTGTTTTATTACATTATTTACTCTTCCCAGAAATATTATGTGATGAACAGAAACAAGTGTTATCATTCCCATGTTATATCGGAGGAAGCCATAGCCTGAGATTGTAAGTGATTAGTACTAGGTTGAAAACCAGGGGGCAGAACTGTAGCTCAAAGTTAGATGTTCTGATTCCAAGTCTAATAACTTCCACTCTCCCTTAAATACCATTGAGGTCATCCTATATTTTTAAAATATTTCTTTAGGAATGCTTGATGCCAGTTGCTGTGAAGGTAAGAGTTAAAATTCTCCCCTTAATCGCCATCTTCCTTACGCCGCATACACAGCTCCATGCTCTTAAAATGCCTTAATGTAAGAACAAGTTTTGTTAAATAAATCTATTTCTTCCTTAACCAAATTTTAGATTTGTTTCCCTACAATAGAATGGCTCTCCTAGAATAGATAGTGTTGACAGAAAGCAGAGGGATTTAAGTTCATGCTCATGGCTTAAAGGGCCATAAACAAGCACAACATTTCTTCACCCGGCACATGAAACAAACCCACTGTGGATTACAAATTGCCTCTTTCACCCGTTTTATAGTATAGAGCCAGAAAAATTTCCCTTGCTCTTATTACTTCCTGCTACAAACAATTGCAATTTCTGCAGCCTGGAGAGTAAAAAAAGAAGAAAAAAAAAAGGTCAGTCTTACATAAGGAAATTTTATCCATTTCCCCTAATTGCATTTGCTTTTTATTTGGCTTCAGGCTCTTGGCCATCTACAAATAAAGCGGCTTTGCACAGGAATGACAAGGACAAGAAAGTGCGTGTTTGGAAATAGCAGCCTTCTGTCTGAACACGGGCTTTTCCACCTGCTTACTGCTCACCAGGTGCTTTTCTCGCTGCTGCCCACTAGACTTGAAATCAATCAGCCCTGAGTGAGAGCAGAAAGCTTATGTCAGCACTGAGGATTTAGAATTCATAGACTTGAAAAAACAGTGAGGTATCAAAAGTATGTCTTTAGTGTCTCTATATTCACCTTCTGGCAGGGTGCTGTCAGAAATTTTATTTGAACAAAATAGAGTCCAAGCTACCAATCACTGCTTTTCAAGTAAAAGCAGAAAAATGTTTACAAAATAATGGTGAACATTCTACTGTTAATAATAATTATTATAATTTATTGAGCAATTACTGTGTACCAGACACTATGCTAAGGGCTTTACATATATTATCCCAACTAACCTCCTAGTAATCCTAGGAAATAGGTATGATTGTCCTCGTTTCCTATAGGAGGAAATGGAGGTTAATTTCACTTAATTAGCTGGACACTGAGCCAGCATTCAAACTCCTCCAACTATCAAATTTATTTTTTTAAAAATTTTTTTTTCAACGTTTATTTATTTTTGGGACAGAGAGAGACAGAGCATGAGCGGGCGAGGGGCAGAGAGAGAGGGAGACACAGAATCGGAAACAGGCTCCAGGCTCTGAGCCATCAGCCCAGAGCCCGACGCGGGGCTCGAACTCACGGACCGCGAGATCGTGACCTGGCTGAAGTCGGACGCTTAACCGACTGCGCCACCCAGGCGCCCCTAACTATCAAATTTAAAAGATCTTGAAGCATTAGATTATATTGCCAAATAATAATAGCAATGCATATATATATGATTTATATTACTATATGGCTTATGATCATTATTTTCAGAAGCAATATTTTGTTTAGCATTTGCCAAATTGTTTTATTAATAGTTCTAATAGTTGATTTTTTAAACTACATTAAAAATAAAAGATCAACCACAAGAAACGTGAGAGAGATTGAGGCACTTTATGTTGTTTTTAACTCCTAAAGGTTTAAAGGAGGTATTTTAATCTTGGGATGCCTGGGTGGCTCAGTCAGTTAAGCTTCTGACTTGGGCTCAGGTCATGATCTCACGGTTCATGAGGTCAACCCCCACATTGGGTGAACACAAACCCCACTTTGGGTGAGCCCCGCTTCTCACTTCTCTCTCTCTCTCTTTCTCTTTCTCTCTCTCTGCCCCTGTGGGATTCTTTCTCTCCCTCTCTTTCTGCCCTTCACTCACTTGTGCCCTCTCTCTCTCTCTCTCTCTCTCTCTCTCTCAGAATAAAAAAGCATTTAAATCTCAAACTACATGTGGTGGCTATGTCATGTGTCAGCTTGCCTAGAGTGAACTAGATCTTCCAGAATTTCTTTTCTTGTATGTTTTCAGTTAGAGTGGGCCATAACAGAGATTCTTAAGGGATATTTGGAGGGCCGACTAGTTCACACATAGATCAAAACCCTGTAACACAGATATATCTCCTACTGGTTCTGCTTCTCTAGTTGAACCCTAACTGATACAGTAAAGTTAGGTACACACAAATTTCTTAAGTTATTTTATTGTTTATAAGAGCTAGAGTTCTATTAATAGGTTCCATTTCATTTCAATAAAGATGACTGATAGGTGAACCAAAACTTTGGTTAATAAATCCAAATAGTCAATATCAGAGAGAGATGGTTGATATGTCTTCCCTTCAATTTATTATTTTAATTTTCTCATATGCCAATAAATAGCATCAAAGATTTGGGTTATGATTTTTTGATAAAATTTAAACTATTTTTCCCTAAAGTAGAAAAATGTATTTGTTTTTTTTAACCTCTCTTAAATTAATAAATTATTATCTGTAATTATACAAATATTTGAAATGTTTTACTTTATTAAAATACAGTCTACTTCAAACGCAATTACAGACAGCTGTAGGAACAAATCTAGCAAGGGAAGAAGGGTGCTTGTGTTCTAGAATGGTCAGATGACCTATCGTTTATTACATTACAATTACACTAAGTGCCAAAAGTAATACTCTTTGTTTTTCAGAATTTTGGAAGTCATTTTTACCACAATCATTTTAACATTCCTATTTTTCCCTTTATGTATAATCGGAAAAAAAGATTCAAGTAACAATATAGTGCGGTGGGAAAGAAGAGAATAAAGAGGTTCTGAATCCATTTTTTGGTGTACAATTACTGAAAAAGGATTCTGAATATTATTCTATATATTTCTTAATCTGTACTCCCACTGGTTGCTCTCAAAATAGAATGTTCATAGTAGGAAAGAGGGTCCAGCCTCTACCTTGTAATCATAGTCACAAGGCCATGGCCCCTCAGTAAGTCTGTAGATATTCTCATCTGGACACCATAAAATCCCTGTAATAATACTTGACACCTATTTTCAAAGGACTTTATTTCTAAAATTGAGCTGCTTTGTGCTAAATTAATTCAGAAGGGCATGAAGGAACACAGGATGCATGAAGGAACTGCCATTGCTATAGCAACTGAAAGGAGAATTATAATTAATTATTTTTAACCCATATGTATATTTTATAGAAACTTTTGAAAGGAAGAAAGTTGAACTCAGGAAGCTAAGCAACAGACTGGGAACTACATGTAACTTGAAAGCTTTCTTCCTGTGTTACTAATCTGATAAATACTTCACTATCATTTTTACATCAATTCCTCCTTCTGAACAACAGTGGGGAAATGTTCTGGCCTAAATTGAGGGGAAATACTTACGGACTTCAATAGAAAGCTTTCTGCAAACTGAGATCTCTCACAAAATGCTTCATGGTAAAAATGGATCTCATTCTCATACACCATAAATTCATCAAGTTGGCCAAATCATCTTCTGTGCTAATTCAAGACATTCTCTTAGGAAAAAAAAAAATTAAAAAGATCTTATAGACATTGAATCCTAAATAAATTGAGGACATGCAGCCTGAAACTCTGCTTTCCACTCCCCTAACAGATAACATCACCTTTGCCCAGTCTGAGTCCAATCAGAATTTAATAAAACATTTTATTTCATCCACTAATGACAGAAAAAAGAGGAAATACCTTATAAATATACATCAAAGCTAGTAGAAGCTAAGTCTTGCATTAACTTCTTATAACTCTCTGTGAACTCTGAATAAAATTGTGTTGTCTTTTCCAGCCTCATGCTGCATATATTAGCCTATCCAGAACCGGTATTTCTGATGAGCTATTTGAATTTCAATCATTTGTTCACATCCTCAGGTCAGGCTGTCGTTAAAAATTCATTTGCAAGCAACTGGTAATATTGGCAACCCCAATGTATACCTCCAACTTTTAACGAGATACTAAAAACCAGTGATGACTCACTCCTACAGAATACCATTTAGGTCTGAAGGTGAAAAGACAGAAATCTGCTTTCTACAACTTTTGTACAATATACAAATTCAAATACCTATCATTCTCTGGTATGTAAATGTGTACTGATAAAACTCAAAAAGAAATAGTCATTGTAACTTACATACTCTAAGCAAACCAACTTTCCCCACTGCACTGTATAAATAAAGCTTATAGCCAGTTGGATGCAGGTGGCTGTGCCAATGAGTGCAGTGATCACATCTAGGATTAAGACATTAGGATAATAAAAACTCTGAGCTTTAAAACAAAACAAAACTCTAACCTTTTGTAGCATGATGCTACTTGCTCCCACTGTGGATATATGTATGTCTCTGCTCTCCAAACACTTGAAAGTTGAACCTATGCTCTGAATTTTGCTCTAAAGAGGGCCTACTTACTGGATCCAACCCACAATAATGACCTAGGTAGCCTCTGGAGAGTGAGAGAGGATCTATACTAAAAGACAATTTAATGGATCATCATGGACACTCATTTGGATTCTTTTGTCCCTACTCCCAAAATGTGTGTGTGGGCATGCATCTCAATAAGACAGATTAATTTTGATTGTATAGTTGGGTATTCTTCTGTTTTGCTGAATAATTACAGAAATAAGAATTTGAAAAGTTCATTTCCACTTATTATTGGAGAAAACATAAGATGGCTCACCGGTCTTAGGGCCTTACCTTCACCCCACCCCCATAGAATCAGTCTTATTTCCCAAAATCATCTTTTAATTATTCCCTTCAAATCAGATGCAGTTGTATAAGTAGAAAATAATATAACAAAAGGAATGATATACATGATTACTCACTACACCTTGAACAATTCAATGCCACTAAATGACTTGCCTTTCATCAGGTTGGTCCCTTCTTTCATATTCAAGCAAATGGTCTAATTTGCAAGACAGAGCCGACAGCGATCCTTTAAGAGAATACCTACATCCATATTTCTACCATGGGCCAATGTCAGATGAGAATAGAACTGTGTATCTTTAGTTCCACAACTGTAAAATGTCCACAGCCAAACTAGAAGTTTTCTAATGTCACCTTCCCCCTAAACAGCGAGGTCTGGGACAAGCCAGCATCCAACCAGAAAGACCTTTTTTCTCACCCTCTTTATCATTTTCACGATCTATAAGTGTTTCTTTTGAATTCTTTTTCCTTGAGTTTTTTCTTACTATTGAGTAAAAATCTCAAACAGGGGGTAATAGGTCTGTATTTTCTTGGTGTTGTCAAAGAAACTGTGAATAGAAAGGCCATGTGGGTGAACTATGCTGACATAAAGTCCTCAAAAGACCCAACTATATGGACTATCTTCAGATACTATATGGACAATCTTCAAGATGGATTAAAAAGCTCTATAACTTAAGAGGTTCTCTGCTTGTGGTTCTTGGAATCCTCATTACTTTTAGCTATTTTCCTAGAATATCCTGTGCCACAAGTACCATACTCCATATAGGTCACAAATTTCCTGTCTTAATATTCCCAAATACAATGTTTCCTTTTCCTGAAAGGCCTTTTTACCTAATATTCAAATATACCTTGCATCTTTCGAAGGCTAGTTTTTATGCGTCTTCCTCTATAGATTCCTTTCTTCCTGGTCTTCTCTTCCCACTCTTCTTTCCCCCCCTGCTTTATTTAGGTGTAACTAACAAATAAAATTATATACATTTAAGGTATACAATGTGATAATTTGATATACACTGTGAAATGATTACCACAATCACATTAATCCATCACCTCACATAATTATCTCTCTCTCTCTCCCTCTGTGTGTGTGTGTGTGTGTGTGTGTGTGTGTGCATGCATGTGTGGTGAGAACAGTTAAGACCTACTCTCATAAGAAATTTCTACAGTATTTTTTTTTAGTTTTTATTTAAATTCCAGTTCCAGTTAACATATAGCATAATATTAGTTTCAGGTGCACGATATAGTGATTCAACAATTCCATACATCACCCAGTGCTCATCACAACAAGGGCACTCCTTAATCTCCATCACCTATGTTACCCATCCTCACACCCACCTCCCCTCTGGCAGCCATCAGTTTGCTCTCTATAGTTGAGTTTGTTTCTTGGTTTGCCTCCCTCTATCTTTTTTTCCCTTTGCTTATTTGTTTTGTTTCTTAAAATCCACGTATGAGATCATATAGTATTTGTCTTTCTCTGACTGCTTTCACTTAGCATAATACTAACTCCATCCATGTCATTGCAAATGACAAGATTTCATTCTTTTTCATCTCTTGGTAGAATTCCATTGTACATATATACCACATCTTCTTTATCCATTCATCAGTCAATGGACACTTGGGCTATTCCCATAATTTGGCTATCGTAGATAATGCTGCTATAGACATAGGGGTGCATGTATCCCTTTGAATTAGTGTTTCTGTATTCTTTGGGTGAATACCTAGTAGTGCAATTGCTGGATTCTAAGGTAGTTCTATTTTTAACTTTTTGAGGAGCCTCCATCTGTTTTCCAGAGTAGCTGCACTAGTTTCCATCGCCACCAACAATGCCAAAGGGTTTCCCTTTCTCTACATCCTTTCCAACACCTGTTGTTTCTTGTGTTGTTGATTTTAGCCATTCTAACAGGTATGAAGTTGTATATCATTGTAGTTTTTATTTGTATTTTCCTAATTATGATTGGTGTTGAGCATTGTTTCATGTGTCTGTTGGCCATTTGTATGTCTTCTTTGGAAAAATGTCTGTTCATTTTTTCTGCCCATTTTTTAAATTGGATTATTTTGTTTTTAGGGTGTTGAGTTGGTAATTTCTTTATATATTTTGGATACTAACCCTTTACCAGCTATATCATTTGCAAACATCTTCTCCCACTCCATAGGTTACCTTTTAGTTTTGTTGGCCGTTCCTTTGCTGTGAAGTTTTTTTTTATTTTGATGAAATCCCAATAGCTTTTTTTTTTTTGCTTTTGTTTCCTTTGCTTCAGGAGACATATCTGTAAAGAAACTGCTATGGCCAATATCAATGAGGTTACTGCCTATATTCTCCTCTAGGATTTTTATGGTTTGAGGTCTCACATTTAGGTCTTTCATCCATTTTGAATTTACTTTTGTGTGTGGTGTAAGAAAGTGATCCACTTTTATTCTTTTGCATGTAGCTGTCCAGTTTTCCCAACACCATTTTTTGAAGAGACTGTTTTCCCATTGCATATTCTTTCCTGCTTTATCAGAGATTAATTGGCCATATAGTTGTAGGTTCATTTCTGGGTTTTCTATTCTATTCTATTGATCTATGTGTCTATTTTTGTGTCAACACCATACTGTTTTGATCACTACAGCTTTGATCACTACACTAACCGAAGTCTGGACTTGTGATGTGTCCAGCTTTGGTTTTCTTTTTCAAAATAGCTTTGGTTATTCGGGATCCTTTATGGTTCCATACAAACTTTAGGGTTGTTTGTTCTAGCTCTGTGAAAAATGTTGGTATTTTGATAGGAATTATATTAAATGTGTAGATTGAGGGGCACCTGGGTGGCTCAGTCAGTTAAGCTTCCTACTTCAGCTCAGGTCATGATGTCACAGTTGTGAGTTCCAGCCCCACATCGGGCTCTGTGCTGACAGCTCAGAGCCTAGAGCCTGCTTCAGATTCTGTGTCTCCCTCTCTCTTCCCCTCTCCCACTCATTCTCTGTCTCTCTCTCTTCCTCAAAAATAAATAAACATTAGAAAAGGTTTAAATGTGTAGATTGCTTTGGGTAGTATAGACATTTTAACAATATTTCTTCTTATGATCCATGAGATGTCCTTGCCTTTCTTTGTGTCATCTTCAACTTCTTTCACCAGTATTTTGTAGTTTTCAGCATACAGGTCTTTCACCTCTTTGGTTAGGTTTATTCCTAGGTGTCTTATTAGTTTTTGGTGCAATTGTAAATGGGACTGATTCCTTAATTTCTCTTTCTGCTGCTTCATTATTGGTGTATAGAAATGTAACAGATTCCTGAACATTGATTTTGTATCCTGTTACTTTCCTGAATTCTTTGATCAGTTCTAGCACTCTTTTGGTGGAGACTTTCAGGTTTTCTACATAGAGTATCATGTCAACTGCAAATAGTGAAAGTTTGACTTCTTCATTGCCAATTTGGATACTTTTTCTTTTTGTCTGATTGCTGTGGCTAATTCTTCCACTAATATGTTAAATAAGAGTGGTGAGAGTGGACATCCCTGTCTTATTCCTGATTGCAGAGGAAAGCTCCCAGTTTTTTCTCATTGAGGATGATATTAGCTGTGGGTTTTTCATATACAGCTTTTATTATGTTGAGGTATGTTCCCTCTAAATCCTCTAAACCTCTTGAGGGTTTTTATCATGAATGGACGCACTTTGTCAAATGTTTTTTCTGCATCTATATAGAGGATAATAGTGTTCTTATCTTTTCTTTTATTAATATGGTATATCATATTGACTGATTTGGGAATATTGAAGCATCCTTGCAGCCCAGGAATAAATCCCACTTGATCATGGTTAATGATTTTTTGAAATGTATTATTAACTACAGTCAACATGTTATACATTAGATCCCCAGAATGTATTCATCTTATAACTTAAAGTTTGTATCCTTGACCAATATCTCCCCCATTCATTTCCTACTCTTAAAACTTTAATCCCAGGGCTCAGTAAATTGAGCATTCGACTATGGCTCAGATCATGACCTCACAGTTTGTGAGTTAAAGTCCCCTATCAAGCTCTCTGCTGTCAGCACAGAACCTGCTTCAGTTCCTCTGTCCCCCTCTCACTTGGCCCCTCCCCTGCTTACTCTCTCTGTCTGTCTAAAAAGTAAATAAATATTTAAAAAACTACCCCAACCTCACTGCCAACTTAGGTAGTAATTTCTTCTTCATCTTTCCTCCTTTGTTAATTTAGTTTTCTGTGGCTCTTGCCAGTTTCTACTCTGACTTCAATTTATTTATGTCAATACATTATCTCTTTTAGACTCTCCTCTTTTTAAGGCAGACACCATGTTTAGTATGAGATAAATAATATTTAGGATAGAACTCACAGAACAGACTTTTAAGAATCATTTCTACATAAGTATGTATCTTAATATATATTTTCAGAAGGCAGCCTTCTTAATGTAAAGAATGAATCTCCCGTGATAAGATTGTGGGCAAAAATGAGGAAGATTAACAATGAAAAAGACCAACCTCGTTTCAATATACATCACAGGCTATGGAACCCTTTCCAAGATTTGCAAAGTAATTCTGTGGTCACAGAAGGTAAACCTACCTTCAGTGATAATGTGCTTACTCTCCATCCAGCGCAAGACATCCCCTTATGTCTAATACAGAAGCATCTTTGAGAAGCAATGTCACCAATATCCATGTTCTGAAAAATTACAGTTCTGATGTCCTTCAATTATTTTATAATAGCTTTGTTAAATTTAGTATTTTAACTGTCTGGTTCTGAAGTTTCCATGCCATCTGTAATTTTGAAAACCTAAACAAGTAGTATTTTTTAACAACTTTCAGCTCACAGACTCTTTGTCTGATAAAAACCATGGGTCCTGCCTCTTGAAGGAGGAAAATTAATATAGTATGATGAGGTTCACAAAGTTTCTAAAACTCATCAATGGATCCAAGATTACAAATCTTTGCCCAGAGTCATTGGATAAGTTGAATGAGCCCTGAGTTAGGAATGACTCTAACAGAATCTGATGAATTTTTGTCTCTGGAACACTATTTGTCAGACGTAGAAAAACAAGGTTCTCAATGCCTTAATATTTCTTTGGCTTATATTTTTTCTGGGCAGAAATTGAAAATCATAGAGATCCAAAATTCATCACTCCTGGACAACCAACACCGTTAACACCAGTGAAATATAAAAATGACAAAACCTTTTTCAAATAACCTATTATAAGACATGAGACATTTTAGGGAAACATAGTTAGAAGGCACAACTAACATTTATTGAGTATCTACTATAGAACAAACTCCTGCAATTCACTACATAATCAAATCCCTATGAAGTATCTTTCCAGTTTTACTAAAGACAAAACTGAAGCTCAAGGAGGAAAGGTAACCTGCCCTCAACATACAAATAAAAAGTAGAGACAGAGATAGGAAACAAATACAGAATTTTCAGTTCACATTCTTCTCCTAAATCATGTAGTAATTTTTTTGTTCTGAACTACAACGCCAGTTTTCATTTATCAACACTAGAGAATTTTTACAATAATAACAATTCACAATTGTTTCCATAAATCAAGTGCCTATCACTCATAAAAGTAAAAAAAACCAAAAATCCCATCTTGCTAAATAAATGGACTATAGCAGAGCATAGAAAAAGGTCAGAAAATGAAGTTTTTCTGAACAAATTAGAGAAAAATGAGATGATGGATGTAATTATGGGTGGAAGTATTTAATGGAAACAGTGAAGTTAAGATCTTCTAGTTATATAAAAAAAAAATTGCTCAGAATAGCTGTTTCCTCAATTTTACAACTTTCCAAAGAAGGAGGTATATCAGCAGCAGCCTGAACTCTTACAGTGCTCCTGGGAATTTGATTCAGAAAACAAAAACAAAACAAACAAACAAACAAAAAAAAAACCCAAAAAAACTGTGGTTAGGGCATTAGCAGTCATTCTTCTAAGATGTAAAAATCTTCTTTTCATGTCTTAA
This sequence comes from Lynx canadensis, assembly GCF_007474595.2. Taxonomy (NCBI): domain Eukaryota; kingdom Metazoa; phylum Chordata; class Mammalia; order Carnivora; family Felidae; genus Lynx; species Lynx canadensis. The sequence goes on from NC_044309.1 coordinate 66,168,814, forward strand.
ACACAGGGATGATTCCACCTAATTCTGTTTAGATTGTGAAACTGATTTAAAAAAAAAGAAAACAATCTACAAGCAAATGTCTCTAATGCCCTCAGGTTCAAACACTTCGTAAGAGCAGAATTAAAAAAAAAAATTAAAAATCAATATATTATTTGAAAAGGTAAGAGAAAAAAAGTAGATTATACCTTTATATTTTAATTTACTTTGACCCACCTATGTTCTTTTTTTATTTTTTTTAATGTTTATTTCTTTATTTATTTTTGAGAGCATGTGCACACACATGAATTGGGGACGGGCAGAGAGAGAATCCCAAGCAGGCTCCACACTGTCAGTGCACAGCCTGAGGCGGGGCTTGATCTCAGGATCTATGAGATAATGATCTGAGCCGAGATCAAGAATCAGACATGCTTAACCACTTAACTGACTGAGCCACCCAGAAGCCCCTGACCTACCCATGTTCTAATGGAATCTCAAAATACAATGATAAGCATGCCACTTTTACAGAGCATATCCTCAGTTCAGGCATGGATACATTTACCTTCATTCTTAGCATACAGCATGTGATTTCACAAATGACATCGCTGCTTCTCTGTATGGAAAATATTAAACCCTTATTACAGTTAGCTGATAGAAGTTAAAAATTGCATTTAGAAATCTCTCTGGAATTTGTTTGAAACAACAAAGACAGAGGGAATATGTCTTATTCCCACAACTAGGTGCTTGCAGTTTTATGGCATCGTTCATTTGTTCTTCAATTAAGAGATCATGTAAGCAAGAAAGACTATAAAAAGTCGGATGGTTGTACTGTACAGATAAGCGTATAGGGAGTGACATTTAATCCTTCCATAACTTTGTGAGATATTATGGTTTCCATTTTATAGGTAGAACAATAAAGTTTTAGAGAATGTTAGAAACTAGAAGTTATGTGGAAAATGGGGAAAATAAGCAAGGTACTCAAATAAATCATCTACCATAAAGCCTGGTACAGTAGATAGAAAATAAATATCATGTGGCAAATAGAAGATGGAAGCGAGAGAAGCAGAAAGAAAAGAAGCAAAGCCAGTGTAAAATCTTTATTTTCCAATGATATAATTACTTTTAGTAAGAGGTAAGAAGATTCTCATTTCCAGATGCTAACAGAAAGCTTATTTATTATTGTATATTAACATATTTTCAAATATAACTTTGGGAAATAAATAGAAATGCAATAAGAAATCCAGACTTTTGATATATAATTGTTTTCTTCAGTTCAGTAAAAAATAATAAGTGTTAATTAAATATATATATGGATTCCTGCCCTCAAGGTGTTTCCTGGGGGTGGGGGGGGTAGGGCAAGAGGGAGTGTAAAGATTTATATACACCACACAAATACTGCATTCTATGTCACAAGATAATTATGTGCCAAAATGCCTGAAACAGATAGAAAATGCCATAGAGTGGCGGTAAAAAAAGAGAAGACTAGAAGAGGCTAGAGTAAGCTGGAAAATGTCATAAGAAAACTGAGAAGTATAACTTTCCTTAGGTAGATGAGTAGCAAACAGAAAAATGTGCAAAGAAGAACAGGCAGGAGCGAGTAAGATACATGCCAGGGGATGGGCCTGATTGGACTACAGAATTTTTGCTGGAAATTAAAAGGTAGATTTGGACTAGAGGTGTGGGCATTTAGGTATATGTGTTTAGAACAGATCTAGGAAGGAAAGAGGCCACTGCAGTTCGATTACCAGAGCATATGCAACACGCATAGGGCCACCTGTCTGATTCACTGCATTCAGCATGCTTTCGTTGCAAAGGAATAATGCCAACAAGGCACTCTGGGTAATGGCAGATCAGCTTTTGCTGTTAGTAAAGTTGTACCAATGTTGGTTTTCTTTTTTCTGAGCCTGATTTTCTTTTAAATTTCTTTTAGCTTTCTGAGCTTTAATTTTCTTATCTTCTTTTAGAGAAGTATTTTCTGACATTTTTTCAAGTACCTATTTTAGGTTTGCTTTGAAGAAAGAAAGCTTTTAGAAATTTGGTCACTGTTACCAATGATGTATACCTGAACCTTACATAAGTTAAATGATTTTCATTTCTTATTTGAGATCTGAATCTTTTTCTTTTGATCTGTTCAACAGCACTCATAGACCTAACTCATACCAGCCAAGATGTTTAATTAAAGCCAAAATTTAATAGACACCAGCTTGACTAACAAAAAATAATTACATTATGAATTTTAAGCTTAATAGAACTTCATTAAAACAGAACATTAAAATATTCTAAGGAATAAGAAAGGAAGTTGAAAGCTTGCCTTCACGACCTACTTGAACTCAACCCTATCAGGCTTTTCTTACTTCATCTTACATCGAATTACATTTTTTATGTGAGAATAATTTCTCATTGATTGCCTATGCATCAGGTCCTGTTATATCTTTTCAAAAACCTTCTTTCATGCAATCATCTGAACAACTCTGTAGATAAGAATTATGAGAAACTGAAGCCCAGCAAAGTTCTATAACTTTCCCATTCAGCTGGTTGGGTCAGCTGCTCTGATTCCAAATCCATGACTGTCTTCACTGCCCCATGATGCTTCCGTCATAGGAAATTATAGTGTGATTTCCAATGTGTTACCAATTAGTTTCAAGTAACTTCTTAATACTAATCTTTAAACTGGAAAGGCATTCCTACATTAATAATCTGTCTTTTCTAAAGAAGTAGAAGTAAAAACTACCTTCAAAATAATCTTCCAATATGTTTAGAAAAATTCCTATATCCAAACTGCTGTGGTCCCAATCCATAAATAAATGGCAAAGAAGGAGCTGAGTACTAAAGATGAGCTATTCAGCAGTTATTCACATTTTCTATTGATTGAGGTCTGTTTGACTCATAATTTTGTATGTATTAATTAGAGAGAAAAAAAAATTCCTTGTCAACCGAAAAGTTTATTAGTACCGAGCAAGGACTTGGGTACTAGGCAAAGACATGGCTAACTCTCCTCAGTCTTAAACAAACAAATCATCAGATTCTTTATTCTACCCAAAGTCATTCAATTAGAAAGATGCACTTAACTCAGAGGTTAAAGAAATCATTTCTGAGAAATAGGAAGAATTAATTTGCTTTCCATAAATTAAATTTATTTTCAAGTTGACACGTCTCAACACAGCTGTTTTCAGAGATGGAAGAATTTTATTACCCCAATTTGATAATAATTTCAAAGGTTTGATTGCATTTTTCCATTTGTGTTTGGCTTTCAAAAAGCCTAAGTTTCACAGCAGGAAGCAGATTTACTTACAAACATTTCCTCATTGATCAACATTTCCTCAGTATTCAAACAGACCACACTCTCCTGGGAAATGAAGTATTCAGACAGGCAAAATTCTTGCATTTCTTAGGCTTTCTTAAAGCTTGGCACATGGGGCATTAAGAGCTTTGGTGGGTTCCGTGAAGTAGTAGAAAAGGCATTGCTCTGTGCTGAACACCTGCACCTTGACTCCAGCTTTGCTCCCCAGGACCAGCTGTATGACTTTAAGAAAGTCAGCTCATGTCTCTAGGACTCCATTTTCTCATTCAATCAACAAAGGGGCTGGACAGGATTCTCACTGAATTCTCTTCTCCTCTATGATTGGCTACAGTGAGCCTCACACCAATTATGTGTAGACTCTGGAAACACAATGCCTTTTAATTCAAAGCTCATAAGCTGAGTAAGTGTTTTTCACTTTTGCAGCCTGATAAGCTTCGGGGGAATTGTATTTGGATTCACCCTGAAGTTTCCTTGGAAATTCAAGGACTTCTAATGAGACACATACCTCATGACTCAAGATGTGATATTTGCCTAAATTTTTTTCTTAGTAACAAATGTAGGAGGAAGCTATAAAAAGCTGAGTGGGAGAAACATGCTTAAATTAGCTGCAATAGTGGTACTGGTTAGTCACAGGAAACCTAAATTACATAGAAACTTGAAGCAACACTAGACGTTTGTCAAAACTGGACGGAGCACATATACAAGACTGATTGCTTTCTCACCCTATGATGTAAAGTATGGCTTCAGAAACTGAAAGTGCAGGAGTCAAACTAAAAGAGGACCAGAAAATGGGAAGAAGACAGAACATGAGCCTATAATTTCCTTTGAGCCAGAAAAATGTCTCTGAGGGAAAAAAAGGCAAGTAAAAAAAAATCAAGAATTTCAGACTAAAATATATAATCAAAGAACTCAGCTCCTACCAATATTCTGTTAAATAGTTTTCTGCTCTGTTAAGCTTAGAAAATCAACTGATCAATGACAGAAGAAACTGGGATTAAAGAGACTAGATCTCTTACAGACATCTATGTTCAGCGTTAGCTAAGACAACTAACAGTTCGACTCGTTTAACTTACCAGAAGAAGCACCTAAATAAGGTAACTGCTTACCTGACACAGGATTAACAAACTTGTGAGCTGTCAAGTTTTTTTTTTTTTCAACGTTTTTATTTTATTTTTGGGACAGAGAGAGACAGAGCATGAACGGGCGAGGGGCAGAGAGAGAGGGGGACACAGAATCGGAAACAGGCTCCAGGCTCTGAGCCATCAGCCCAGAGCCTGACGCGGGGCTCGAACTCATGGACCGCGAGATCGTGACCTGGCTGAAGTCGGACGCTTAACCGACTGTGCCACCCAGGGGCCCCATAAGTCATGTAAAATATACCACTCCTACTATTTCGCATTCAGTGGTATTTCAGAGCTTCCCAGAAAATGTTTGATTTATTTTCTTATGAGACGTGCACAGAAGGTATGTAACTAGGCAGGCCTGGTGTCATTGTCCCTCTCTGCACGTGAGAAATCCAAGGCCAGGAAGGCTTAAGCAACTGTGTCAAGTTCCTACTATTAGTGAGAGGCAGAGGTGGGACTCCAACTTACGCCCTCTGAGTAAATTCCCCAAACTGACTTGGTGAGAATATATGCTTTAACATCCACTTGTATGGGTGCCTTGTTTTGTTTTGTTTTGAAGTTTATTTATGTATTTTGAAAGAGAGAAAGCGTGATTGGGGGAGGAGCAGAGAGAGGGGTAGAGAGAGAGAATCCCAAGCAGGCTCCACATTGTCAGTGCAGAGCCCCATGATGTGGGGCTCGAATTCACGAACCATGAGATCAGGACCTGAGCCAAAATCAAGAGTTGGCCACTTAACCAGCTGAGTCACCCAGGTTCCCAGGCACCCAGGCACAACGTAAAACAACTGTGCCTTGTTTTATGCTTTTGTATGGACCAAACAATTAGCTGTATAGTTTTCCAGGGTTCAATCCTGTTGCTAAACTTTTTAAAAGGATTGAATAGAGCCACTTGGGTGACTTAGTCGGTTAAGCATCCGACTTTAGCTCAGGTCATGAACTCGCGGTTCATGGGTTTGACCCCAAGTCGGGCTCTGTGCTGACAGCTCTGAGCCTGGAGCCTGCTTCAGATTCTGTGTCTCTCTCTCTCTGTCCCCCTCCCACTCATGCTCTCTTTCTATCTTTCTCGCAAAAATAAATAAATATATATGTTTTTAATTTTAAAGGATTGAATAGTGACCAAAAGTACAAAGTCTCCCCTCCCCTTTGGGTGGCATCACTTCCCTTTACTCCCATTCACAAAAGACACTATTCTGTGTAGTGTGTGATCAGGCAATGGCAAACCCAGCGATAAATCTGGTCCAGGGAAAGAATAGTACAAATATATCTTCCAACTGCTGAGCAAGGAGACACCATAAAAATCAACTTCCTAGTAACTGGCCTCTAAAAATTGAAACAAGAGTTACCCTTGCTGCTTTCCCTCCCTGAATGTTTCAGCAGCCTGATCTTCCTCTGACCACTGTGGTTGTTCCCGCAGTGTCTGTGTGTGATTGATGACATGATCGTTTTTTTTTTTTTAATTTTTTTTTTCAACGTTTTTATTTATTTTTGGGACAGAGAGAGACAGAGCATGAACGGGGGAGGGGCAGAGAGAGAGGGAGACACAGAATCGGAAACAGGCTCCAGGCTCCGAGCCATCAGCCCAGAGCCTGACGCGGGGCTCGAACTCATGGACCGCGAGATCGTGACCTGGCTGAAGTCGGACGCTCAACCGACTGCGCCACCCAGGCGCCCCGACATGATCGTTTTGAAGGGCTTAGTGTCATGGGGTAAACTCCCCAGTCTAGATAACAAATTAAATGACTGACTAGTACCCCTGGTTTGTGTGCTGCCTATTCACTGAAGCAGGAGGCGAAAAGATAAAGCCACTGCTGTTGCCCACGCTGCGTCACATGTGGCTTATTTCCTAGGAAACTCCCAGGCACAAAAGGAAGCAGCTTATTAGAGATGGGCAAATGCGTGTTGTTTAAATGCGAGCTTTCTAATCCTTTCCTTTTCTCCCACTCCTAATTTCAAAACCACTGGCAAGCATTGATTATAAAATGTTACTGGCACTTTGCTGCTAGTCTATTTGATAAATGTCTATTTAGGGCTCCTGCTTTAGAGCACTTCAGGGTAAATACACTACTAGCTTTTTTAAATATCTTACTTTAAATCTACCTTGAAAGGTGAATAAAAAGAGTAAGTTAATTAAGCAGGTTTCACCTCAATGTGATCTCTAGCTAGGATTCAAGGGCAGACCTGACATTGAATGGCACAAAAGTTACACTTCGCAGATGATAGGTAGGTGACTTTTGCCATGATCTAATTTATCTGGATAGTCTGGTGACTCCTGGGATCTGACTGGCAGGATGGCTCCACCGCCACCTGCCAAGATTACACGAGATCTCTGAGAGCACTTGAATGGAAGCTTGACAAACCTGGGCTCAATTTCATAGATAGCAATCATATGGTTAGAAGTTCTGCCCTTCGCCTGGGTGGCTCAGTCGGTTGAGCGTCCAACTTCGGCTCAGGTCACGATCTCGCGGTCCGTGAGTTCGAGCCCCGCGTCGGGCTCTGGGCTGATGGCTCAGAGCCTGGAGCCTGCTTCTGATTCTGTGTCTCCCTCTCTCTCTGCCCCTCCCCCGTTCATGCTCTGTCTGTCTCTGTCTCAAAAATAAATAAACGTTAAAATAAATAAATAAGTAAATAAACGTTAAAAAAAATTAAAAAAAAAAAAAAGAAGTTCTGCCCTTATTATGCATGCAAACTACCAAGAGAAGAAGAAAGAAAGCAGACGTTAGGTCTATTTTTTCAATTTCAATTGGCTCAATAAGAAAGAGTGGTAAAAGCTCTTGGATCAAGATGTTGAATTGAGCATCTATCTACTCAAATTCCAGTAAAATTATAATGAAAAAAGCTCAAAAAGTAATCTAATCACTAATGGTGCTGGGAAATAGGGGTGACACATCAACAAGCTCATGATTGAAAACATTTATGTAACACGGAGAGCAGACGGGATTTTATTCATGAATAACCAGAGTTGAGAGAGACATCATGCAGAAAGTATACATTGGAATGATCTAGTAGGGACCAGAGATGTTCCTCTGGCTGAGTTCTTAGTGACTCAACCTCAACATAGGCAGTTATGAAATAGAGGAGTGTGATGGGGCAAACATCAAAGTTTTTATTTAAGAACAGTTCATGTAAGAGTTGCTCAATTTTAGTGGCTCTTTTGTTTTAGCCCATCTTCTGTTCATGAGTAACAACAGAGTCTGCACCAGGCAAACACAGAATTTCTCTCTGAAGAAATGGAACTAGCCTTCCAAAAACAAACTCTCCAAACTTTTGAATCATTGTCTGTGCCGTGAATGGTTATGGGTATGGTGACAGTAAGACTTATTGCTCAGGGGCACCTGGGTGGCTCACTCAGTTAAGCAACGGACTTCAGTTCAGGTCGTGATTTCATAGTTTGTGGGTTCGAGCCCCACCTTGCGTTCTATGCTGTCTATGCTGGCAGCACCCCCTTCAGATCCTCTGTCTCCCTCTCTCTCTGTCCCTCCCCTGCTCATGCAGAGAGACCCTCACTCTCAAAATTAAATTAAAACATTAAGAAAAAAAAAAAAAAAGACTTCCTGTTCAAGCCCGAACACTGGGACAACAAGGGGAAACTGGAAACACTGAGGACAATCGCATGCATACAGTCACAGCATACAGCTATGTGGGTCTGCAGATACTGATTCTCTCAGCTCTTGGGAAGCTGAGGCAAGGAAAGGGCCCAGGCCAAGCTGAGTAGCCTCAGCCTGTTTGCCACAACATGTCACCAAATGTTGTCATTTCCTGTGTGTGTTATGCCAAAAAATACATATACTGGGATCACTGGTTTGGAGCAAAAATCACACACTCATGGCCCTGTAGCATGTTTCCTTTGACTATGAAGAATTTTTACAAGATTGGATCAGGGGTTGGCAATCAGGAAGTTGCATATAAGCATCAGATTTTTTCATTCTTCCTGAGAAAACAAAAAAGAGTATCTGTTCATGCCATATCCACATTCCATGCTAGAAACAATCTAATGTGGCAAAATTCTCTCCTCAGGAAACTTCACTTATTTATTCATCTAACTTGTTCATTCCAGGTGGTCATTTAAATGTGTTTCTACTGTCAGTAGACACCTCAGAGGAAATCCCTCTACAATTCTAAGATGAACAAGCAAATCAACTGAATTCACCTCACTTCCTTTCCATATCATTCTATGTATTACTCTGTATCATTCTCTTCATGGCCCTTAACCACCCTCTAAAACTACCCAGCCTGTTTGTTTGTATGTTGACTATCTCCTCAGTGTAAAGTTCTCTCCATAAGAAGAATGATTTTAACTGTTGGTCATTCCTATACACCTTACATACACCTAATACAGAGCCTAAAACAGAGGAAGCACTTCATAAATGTATTTTTTTAGTGGCACGGAAACAATGACTAGACTTGAAATACAAGTAAAGATGGTTAAAAGTGCCTCTCTCAGCACGGAGACACAAGAGGTGAGGATGAAGGATGATCTTTCATCTATTAATTTTAAACAAATGCATACAACTTTTTTATTATTGCATGCATATATTATTTTTATAAAAATGTGAAAAACAAAGAATGGAAAGCAATTATTCACTGAGTTAAAACAACCATTGTTTCCTAAGGTTTGGATTCTTCTCTAATACAAAAACCTAAAATGTACATCTCTAAGGAAGCCAGAGCTTTTACCTAAGTGACCCAAGTAACTACTCGTTGGCTTGTTTGTTTACACATTTGGCCTCGGCCTCTTCCATCTGGCTGAAAAGTAGACTAGTTCCAAGTATGGATTCTAGAGCCAAATAGCCCTGGATTCAAATCTTTGTTCTGCCACTTGTCACCTGTATATCTTCAGCTTTATATGCATTAATTAGTCCTCAACCATAAAATGAGTTCACACAGAAAAGCAATTAAGTATGCATGCCTGCCACATCAAGTGCTCAATAATTATCAGTTACATTAATAATTATATATATATAATTTATTATTATATAAGTAATTTATAAGTAATTTATTATAAGCAATAAATAAGTAATTTTTGTTAATGTATGTTTATTTTTGAGTGAGAGAGACAGAGTATGAGCAGGGTAGGGCCAGAGAGAGACAAAGACATAGAATATGAAGCAGGCTCGAGGCTCTGAGCTGTAAGCACAAAGCCTGATGCGGGGCTCAAACCCACAGACTGCGAGATCATGAGCTGAGCCAAAGTTGCATGCTTAAACGACTGAGCCACCCATCTGGGTGCCACTACATGTTCAAGCAATTTAAATCTCTGAAAGAAAGGACAGGTTGGCATCTTTTCCATGACCCTTTTTAAAATTTTTTTTTTAACGTTTATTTATTTTTGAGACAGGGAGAGACAGAGCGTGAACGGGGGAGGGTCAGAGAGAGAGGGAGACACAGAATCCGAAACAGGCTCCAGGCTCTGAGCTGTCAGCACAAAGCCGGACGCGGGGCTTGAACTCACGGACCGCGAGATCATGACCTGAGCCGAAGCCGGATGCCTAACCGACTGATGCCTAACCAGGCACCCCTCCATGACCCTTAATTGAGCACCAACTACATACTAGTGGCTGTAATGAACTCTGGGGGGTCAAACAAAAGTAAGACAAAGATGAGACTGTGAACACGTTTAGATCTACTTTTGTCATGATTTCAGATTTCTAAAGGTGAAAATTAAAGGTGGGAAATAACTAGAGCTGCTTTGGGTACTGATTTGTCACCTTCCTCCACACAACTCTGGAATTTCGCTTCTATACTACCTTCTCAATCTCGATTTGTTTTTTGAATATATGAATTTTAAAATTGTTACTCAACTCTCTTGCATCAGTATGTAGACATAAATTAATTTTAAAATATTAGTCCCACATTCTACTTCTGTCAGGTCTCAGGCACTCAAGTAGAATAAGCTTAGGGAAAAAAAAAAAAAAGAAATTGCTGAGAGGCAATGTAAACTGTGCAATGCCAACAAGAGCAGTTAAAGGAAAAGGTTCTTTATAAAATTAGGAGCTTCCTAGAAGTAAATGGTTTCTTGTGCTATACTAAAACAAAATAGTCTATAGACATTAGCGAAGAAAAAAGGAAGGCGCTATACCAAAACAAAATAGTCTATAGGCATTAGCAAAGAAAAAAGGAAGAAATAATTTTTTTAAAGATGCTAGTTCCATACTCTATGGAAATAGTATATTTCTATTTTTTTATGATCTGTCTTTTATAAAATAGAAACAGGTGAGCTTTAATTCAATATGTCACACTCCCTGCAACCTCTGTCTCCTATGTCAAGTCTCTAAACATTAAAGAAAATATATTTTTGGGGTGCCTGGGTGGCTCAGTCAGTTAAGTGTCCAACTTCGGCTCAGGTTTGTGGGTTTGAGCCCTACATCGGGCTCTGTGACTGACAGCTCAGAGCCTGGAACCTGTTTCAGATTCAGCGTCTCCCTCTTTCTCTGCTCTTCCCCTGCTCGTGCTCTGTCCCTCTCTCCCTCTCTCTCTTAGAAGTAAATAAACAATAAACATATTTTTAAGAAAATATTTTTTATAAGGAAAGTTACAAGAGGTCCCCCTAGTGAACATTAACCAAAGAGAATTTGGAAACATAAAAAGTGGAGGGATCTGATTAGATGAGAAAACATGCAGTAGAAATCTCTTGCAAAAGGTGTACATGGCTCCAAGCAAGCCCCGAACATGATGGGTCCAATATTGGGTTCTGGGGCCAGCACCAGAGGGACTAGGGGAGATATTTCTGTAAAAACCACCAAGTGGATTGACTTTTCCAGATCTCTGCACCATGTCAACAAAAGCACTCCCCATCAGCAACAGGGTCACTTGTTCCAGGTGGAGTCATACCTAGGAGAAGCAAGTAAGGTTCCAGAAGACTGGTGACACTCGGAAGATATGAGAAACTCACATGCCTAAAAGAATAATAAAAACTAACGTACTCTCTCAGGAACACATTCTTCCTGGCCCACTCCACCCCATTCTTGGCTGGTGCAGCTACCCTCCAGTTTGCCACAATCTCCGTCACTCACATTACTTGTTTATTTTAGCAGCCCAGCCCCATAGGCATTTGGAGTTGGGCCCCCTGCACTGAAAGACCACAGGGCATTCTCTGTGCGGTCTTAAAAGGCACAGTGAATAAAAATGGGGTATAACAAAAACATCACATGTTTTTGTGTTGATCAGGTGACAGACTGAACTGCCAAGAGCCCCATCAGATAAAGTAACTGGTCTTAACCTTAAGACCTTCTAAACCAATAATTTGATTTTCTGTGTCCAAAAATAACTGTGTGAACCATCTAGCAATAAACAGAAAGAATTATATGGGAGGACTCTCAGACTTTCTGCAAAGATGAGCCCATTCATCTCCTGGAGGACCACTCAGGAAAGAGCAGCAGATGTTATTAAATCAGGAGAACTAGAAGTTGTAGGAAATAGGGTCTGGGTTATTTTTAAGTCCTTTCACTTGAGTGCCCTGTGTTTCTGTGCTCATGTGGTTTCTGAGTTCACCCTTTCAACAAATCATAAACAGTTGTTTGTATAAGAGACAAGACCTTCTTTCAAACTCAAATAGCAGTACAAGTTCAGGGAAGCCCCGCCATCTGATTGTACAAAAGACGGGTGCTCAGAGCTCAGACTGCACCAAATATCCTATGATATCGCTAGACAAACTTAAAGTAAATAACACAACGTCAGTAATATTCTGAGATTATACCCAAATTAGAACACTTACACAGGCAATCCACTACATACCTGATTTTTAAGAGAGTATGTACATGTGAAGAGTATAAGCCTAACCTAAATAAAGATCCCAAAGCTTAAAGGAGGAGGAATCCTTTCATTAAAATTGTTTCATGGCTTTCCCCATGAAGGTGAAAAGAATAATAAATTTGTGCATAACCATGCAAATTCTCAAATGAAGGGGAACACTAAGTCATTGTCAATGCCACACAAAAAGAAAAATGTCATTATTCTTGAGGCCAACTTGGCTTCAGAAGAAACAACAAGCTTTGCAACTTAAAATAGATTTTTTGAAGCAACTAGAAGGCATCAACTTCCCAGTTAATTGAATATTAAATATTTGGCTGCATATATTGGAATGTAAGTTCCTCTGAGGAAGATTCCTTCAGGAAGGGATCAAAACAGGAAAGTTAAATAAACATGTTGGAAGTTACAGAAAATATTTATGGTCATTTGCTGAGATCATTTTGTACATACACGGTGGGATATCATGACAAAAATAACCAAAATTAGGAGATAAAAGCCATGATTTTGTGGCTCTCCTTGGTTATATGTTCCCAGGCAAGTCAACTCAACTCCTTCAAGCTTCCATTTCTTCATTGTTAAATGAGGAGAGTAAAGTCTGACCTGAATATCTCCAAGTTTTGATAAAAAAAAAACAAAAAAACTCATAAAACACATGTTACATTGGCTGGAAATTGCAAGCTGGATTATTCTATAATTTTGATACCACTAATCATTCCAATCCATATATTGTTCACCTCTGACACCTTGATACATTTTGGACATCCTAGGGATATTCAAAAGACTGTCTTCACTTTCCCCCAAACTGCCACTTCTATTCGAGAGAGCTATCTCTTCCCATGACACAATTATATAATTCTTCATTTACGGACTACCTAGGAAGTGCCAGGATGAATAAATAACTCACACAGCTTTTCTGTATGTCAGGCCCTGTGTCCTGGAGTCTTCATTGGTACTAATGCATTTAATATTTACAATAATTTTCTAAAGTACGTACTATGAATAATCCGTTTTACAGGTGAGGAAATTGGGGCCAAGTGGTTTAAAAACTCGCCAAACATCTTACAAATAGTAAAAGATGGAAATGGGATTTAAACTTTGAGATCCGGCTCAAGAGTCAGTGGTCCTCAATTAAACTGCCTTTGGCCTTCAGCCAAAAAAATTCAAATTCAGTATCTCCCGCATTCCTGACAAACTTTAGCCACCTCATAAGAAGGAGGAGAGTTACCACTCCTTGACCTACTACATATATAACACTAGCTAGACACTGATAGAAATCTTTAATCTTGAGATGAACTATGTATGAAAGAGTTATTAACCCTAATTTCAAAGGTGAAGAAAGCTGAAGCTTGCACGGTAACATACACTGACCAAATACACGTGAGTCACATATAGGCAAGCAAAGACGTACCACAGTCAAGGTCTTCATGAGCCCAACATTGAACTGCCTAGCATTTGCCTTCTAAGAAAACTCCAAACACTCATGGTAAGCTCACACAAAACTGAGCTTAAGTTACATACATACCAAATAATTTAAACAGTGAAAAAATACAGAGGAATTAGAGTAGAAACTGTAAATAACACAGAAAATCAAACTCCCCAGTAGGTATACGTCAAGAGTTTAACACTTTCCATGTATGATCACATCCTATTTAAAGAAAAGATCAAAAGGGATTTGGGGAGTATAATTTCATTAAGACTCTAAAACTTCTGAAACCTGTTTTCCAAGCACATAGCCTGTAAAGAGAAAAAAGACCCCAAACCAAAAATACGCAGCTCCAAACCGATATATTGTCAGATCCTCTCATTTGGTTTTCGAAAGTCTGTGTAATATCCTTAACTCTCTTCTTGGTGACTGCTGAGTAAAGTGGATCATTTCAAACAATCCCTTTAAGAATGTATTTTTTGTGTCACAAAATTCAGCTATTTTGTGACCCTTCAAAGTCTGTACACAAATCTGAACAGCAGCTTGCTTTTTACACTGCTAGGCAATTTTGAAAACTATAAAATTAGTACCAAAGATAATCAGGTAAATTATCTCCTAAAACTATCTGCTTTGAGCTTTTCTCAATTCCCAGTTAAAGAGATATTGAAGGAAGAGGGAAACACAGCAAAAAATGAATGTCAAGGGCAGAGAACTTACACCTTTTATCATATACATCTTCTCAGAAAATAGCTGGGAAGGAACAGGTAAGCAAAACCTTAAAGCGATTAAGATAAAAATCATTCAAATTTCCAATTTCAATTTGAAGCAATGTAGTAATTATCTAACAAAAAGCAGATTTAATTCACAGAGTTCCTTGGCAGATAAATTTTGAATAAATCCTATATCCTTGTAAATTTGTTCTTAAGATACTTTGCCTTCTGGCTTTTCCTACTGCTAGGAAATAGGACCGACTACTAAGAAAAATGGTATTGAAAATTCCTAGCAGATTGGTTAAATATTATGCCATTATGCTTTGCAAATTCTCCCTTGGAATAAAAATTTTATCAAAAAGAGACCATCTGATGCCCTAGGATTCAAAGTCACAAATCAGTGAATTTCTTTCCACATTCATTACATTCTTCACCGAGGAAGTCAGTGATTTCATTCATAGCAAGCTTTAGGCATAGAAGAGGACTCTTTGAGGCTAACATTCTTCTTTGCAGTTTTTGAACTTATTTTAGAAAGCAGAAACAATTTTTGATAAATTTATCTTGGCATTACAACAGGGAAGTAAAGAGGTAACAGAGGACATCAGGTTGGCAATTATGTCTCCACGGTGGCTGACTATATCTTATGGGGAAAAAATTTCCTGTGGTCATGAGAAATGGAAATTGTTCCTCCCCTCTAATCAGTATCCTGGATCATAATAGTATGTGAATGTGCAGGCAGCATCACACAGCATTGTCCCACAGAAACGTAAGACAAGCCACAATTGTGAGCCAAAAATGTGATTTTAAATTTTCTAGTGCCACATTTTAAAAAGTAAAAATGAAAGAAACAGGTAGTTTTAGTAATGTATTTTATTTAACTCAATGTATCTAAAATGTTATTTCAACATATAATTCCTAAAATAGTATTTTATTTTATTAATATGTTAATTATGACTATAATGCCAATAATAGTCTTATTAATATAACATTAAATTAACGTGTAACATATAATAAAGTAGGATATTGATAATATTTATTATTAATATTGCTTCCCTTTTTTGTGCTAAGTCTCTGAGCATGTCTCAAGTTGAGCTGAGCACATTTCAAATGTTCAGTGGTACTTGGGGCTAGTGGCTACCATACTGAGAAGTATAAACCTAAGACTAGAACTCTGGTTCTCTGAGCTGTGCATTAGAATCATCTAAAGAAATTTAAACAATCCTGATGACAGGCCATTCCTCAGATCAATTAAATCAGAATTGGCCCCACCTTGTGTTATCTTTTCCAAAACCTGGAAATCCAAAGTATGGCAATAGTGAAGATCCAGTGGCATAGAAAATACCACAGAATGGCATCGCTCAGCCATCTTTTCAGTTTCAGAATTCTGGTTTGAATATCCTCTCATTTTTTTCTCCTTTGAAACAAGTATTTGAAAGGGAAAAAGAAAATAGGTAGAGTTGACCCTCTAATCACTTTCTCACCTTTTCAGCAAAACTTAGAATTGGGGTCACCTGAGCCTCCATTTTTATCTCTACCATCTCACAGTACGATTGTGTTTAAACCAAACAAATATTTACGATGATAATAGCATTCTTGTTGGTAAAAGACAGTGTTAACTTGAGTCACTGGTTGAATCCTATTCTGGCACAAGGGTGGGAAATAAAACTCTTTTATTATGGAAAATCTCCACCTGTGATACTGAGAAACAGGTCAGTCTGGCAACACAGCATTTTTTCCCAGAATGCTTGTCAAGTGGATTTGTGGCACACCTTGGCCCTGCTCCTCTCTTTCTGAGTGTCTGCCACCTGCCTGGAATCACTCCCAGCCTTAGACACTCGGGCAAAAGCAGGTCTCTGAGCCAAAGCAGCATTCAGGCAGCAAACCCTAAATGCAGCGCTGGCTTCTGAGAATCTGAGTGGGTCCTGAAGGTCTTAGCTTCTGAGTTTGGCTTCATTCTAAAGGAATTTAGGCAAGTGGAAGATTTAGCACATTGATTTAGAAATGCAGTCTTCATAAAGTGCATGTTAAGTGTATTCAATTCTGCTACATGCTTGAAAACCAAGCAAAAACTGTGGATACAAAAACTGTACCTGCTAGCATTTTGGAGAGGTAGTGAGTTAAAGGACTCTGAGACAGGAAGGTTAAGTGATTCATGCCATATCTCGAAGCTAATTAGAGCTTCTGAAAAGGGAAGAGGAGCCCATTCTTCCAGTGTCTGACCCAGTGCTCTTGCCATCGACAAATTGCAGTGTCCTAAAGTCTTGTTTCTATCCTTTATATTCTAGATGCAAATATAAATTACTAGTCTTTTGGGGGGAATATTAGCAATACCTACCAAAATTTTAAACTGGCATATTCTTGACTCATTCATTTCACCTACAGGAATGTATCCTACAGAACATACACACGCCTAGAGACATGTGAACAAGGATGTTTGTTGCTGCATTCTTTGTGATACTGAAATGTGTTAGTCCATTTAAATGTCAATCAATACATGTTTTAAAAAGAATGGCCAATGGGAATGTAATGTACAACATGGCACTATGATTAATAATATTGATTTATATATGTGAAAGTTGCTTGGAAAGTAATCTTAAAAGTTCTCATCAGAAGAAAAAGATTTGTAACTGTATGGGGATGGGTATTAACTAGCTTTAATGTGGTGATCATTTTGCTGTATACATACACACGGAATCATTATGTTGTACACCTGAAACTAATATAATTTTATACATCAATTATATCCCACTTTAAAAGAAAAGAATGATGAATACCTCACCAAAGACACAATCCACAAAAGAAGACTTACGAGAATTGGTAAGCTAGACTTCATTGAAACTTCAGTTCTATGAAAGACAACATCAAGACAATTAGAAGACAAGCCACAGACTGGAAGAAATATTTGCAAAAGACACAGTTAATAAAGGACTGTTACTCAACATATAGAAAGAATTCCTTAAATTTAACCATAAGAAAATAAACAACCCAATCTAAAAAAATGATCCAAAGACCTTAACAGACACCTCACCAATGAAAATACAAGATGGCAAATAAGCATTTGAAAAGATGTTCCAATCACATATCAGGAAAAAATTCAAATTAAAACAACAAGAAGGGCTCCTGGGTGGCTCAGTCGGTTAAGCGTCTGACTCTTGATTTCAGCTCAGGTCATCATTTTGCAGTTGGTGGGTTAAAGCCCTGCATTGGACTCTGTGCTAACAGCATGGAGCCTTCTTGGGATTCTCTCTCTCCCTCTCTGCCCGTCCTCTGCCCCTCCCCTGCTCATTCTCTCTCTCTCTCTCTCTCAAAATAAATAGCAACAACAAGGTATCACTACACACCTATTGGAATGGTCAAAACCTAGTAATGACAACACCAAATGCTGGCAAAGATGTGGAACAACAGAAATTCTCATTTGTTGTTGATGGGAATGCAAAATGGTACAGACACTCTGGCAGACAGTTCGGCAGTTTCTCACAAAACTAAACATTCTCTTACCGTATGACCCAACAATTGTGCTTCTTGGTATTTGCCCAAAGGAGTTGAAAACCATATTCACACAAAAATCTGCACCTGGATGTTTACAGCAGCTTTATTGCCAAAACCTGGAAACAACTAATATGCCTTTCCATAGGTGAATGGATAAAGAAACTCGAGAATACCCGGATAATCACATATTAGTGCTAAAAGGAAATAAGCTACAAAGCCATGAAAAGATACGGAGAAACTTAAATATATATTACTAAGTGAAAGAAACCAATCTGAAAAAGGCTATATACATAGTGTATAATTCCAAATATATGACATTCTGGAAAAGGCAAAATGATGGAACCAGAAAAAAGAAATCAATGGTAGCTGATAGTCAAGGAGAGGATGAGTAGGCAGAGCTTAGAGGATTTTTAGGCAACAAAGCACTCTGTATGATATTGCAATGATAGATATAAGTCAATATACATCTGTCCAGACTCACAGAGTGTAGAGTGGACCCTAAGGTAAACTATTGGCTTTAGAGGTTTACAGTGTGTCAGTGTAGGTTCATCCTTGGTAATAAATGTACCATTGTAGTGAGTGATGCTGATATAGGGGAGGCGGGGGACAGAGGACAGGGAAAATTTCTGTTCCTTCCTCTCAATTTTATTGTGAACCTAACATTCTTTTTTTTTTTTTTTAATTTTAGTGTTTATTTATTTTTGAAGGAGAGAGATAGAGAGTGTGAGTGGGGCAGGGGCAGATAGAGAGGGAGATACAGAATCCAAAGCACTTCCAGGCTCTGAGCTGTCAGCACAGAGCCCAATGTGGGGTTCGAACTCACAAAACATAAGATCATGACATGAGCCAAAGTCAGACGCTTAACCGACTGACCCACCCAGGTGTCCTGTAACATTCTTTTAAAAAAAAAAGTCTTAAAAAATTTAAAAAAAAAAAATTAAAAAAGGGGCGCCTGGGTGGCGCAGTCGGTTAAGCGTCCGACTTCAGCCAGGTCACGATCTCGCGGTCCGTGAGTTCGAGCCCCGCGTCAGGCTCTGGGCTGATGGCTCGGAGCCTGGAGCCTGTTTCCGATTCTGTGTCTCCCTCTCTCTCTGCCCCTCCCCCGTTCATGCTCTGTCTCTCCCTGTCCCAAAAATAAATAAACGTTGAAAAAAAAAAATTTAAAAAAAAAATAAAAAAATAAAATAAAAAAAAAAGTCTTAAAAGTGATGTAAATTTGTATGGAAGTGTTGTATCACTATATTGTACCCCTGAAACTAATATTACACTGTATGTTAATTAACTAGAATTTAAATAAAAACTTAAAAAAATAAAATAAAACAAGAAAAAATAATGATGTAGATTTATATGTACTGATATGAAAGATCTTCAACACAATGGTAAATTAAAAATTCATGTCACAAAAAAATTCTAATATGATCTCATTTATACAGAAGAGGAAAAACAGAAATGTATGTGTGTAGATTTATAGTAAACTTCTGGAAGGATATTTGGAAAACTGCTAAAAGTGGCTGTTTCTGATAAAGGCAGGAGGATTTGGGGCTATACTTCTGCCTTATTAAATACTGTTATGTCAAAAACAAATTTCCATAGTGCACATGCTATTAAGAATAAATATTCAGAGGCATCTGGGTTGTTCAGGTAGTTAAGCGGCTGACTCTTGATTTGGCTCAGGTTATGATCTCGGGGTTCATGAGTTTGAGCCCTGCATCAGACTCCATGCTGACAGTGCAGAGGCTGCTTGGGATTCTCACTCTCCCTCTCTCTCTGCCCCTCCCCAACTCCTTCTCTCTTGCTCTTGCTCTTGGTCTCTCTCAAAATAAATAAATAAACTTAAAAAAAAATTTTTTAATTAAAAAAAATATTCAGAAAAATATTCCTGGATCTCACTGTAAACAATCCAGAATATTCACAAAGGGCCTGTGTTTTTAGAAATGTAGATGTTCTTTTTAATAATGTAAATGTAGATTTCAAAATGTTCTACCCAGTATGCCAGAAACTTGTGATCAGTCTTTGTGTAATGGCTAAAGAATAAAGAAAAACTAATTAAATAAAGAATGATTAGTAAAGTAATTAATTGAAATTCCACAGTCTCCTTTACTCAAGATCAATGTTGTTGAGATTTTAGCATTATAAAAGAAAAACAAAACAACTATAAATATTATAATTTCATGAGACTTTGAATGTTTATGTTAGTTAGAAAAAAGTAGGTTTGCAAATTATAGCCAAAATAATAAAAATAACTTGCTCAGAACTAAATTGCGCAATACCTGATCTCCCAGGATTGGATAGAGGACCTGTGGCTGGTTGGCAAGTTACTCACTGGATAAGGTGCACCATGTGTGTGTGAACCAGGACATGTGCAGGCACAGTGGGTATCTGAGTTTTCAGCAGTAGTAGAAAGATTTCAGAGAAGGTAATGTAAAAAGTAAGTAGGTCACAGAGTAGGTGAGATGGGGTGCTCTCCCAAGCAAAGGGAAAGAATGGGTAAGCAGAGAGGGCTCAGGATTCCCAGGAAAAGAAAGACAGACATAGCTTTTGAGACAAAAGAGAAGTCGTTGTAGGCCCCCAGCTATTTTCCATGATCTAGACCCTGCTTGTCTGAGCTCACTTCTTGCAGAAGTTCCTAGGAGGTATCAGAATTACAAAGAAATCCAAAAACCATACTGGTTAAGGATTTTAAGGGAACAAAGGGAATGTAAACCCTAACCATCTCTACCAGGACAGGAAATAGCCTAACTGGATCATAGACAACAAATAAATGGTAAAACTCCCACCCACTCCTATTTCAAAAGTAAGCAAGGCTCTGCATTCCTCCCTTGAGAGAATGCGCCCAAGACCCCATATAGTTTATACCAGCTCCAGGAGCATGACCATATAGCCCCTTCCCCTGGTCTGACAGTTACTTCTGCTTCATGATATTAAAGTCTCCACTGTAGGAGGAGCACAGGCATCATGAACATAACCCAGGATGCACATATAGGCATGTTTTCCAAGTGCCTATGCAACCTTATGCCTAGCTTTACATGCAATGACAAAGCTCCCCTTTCTGAATATTCATCCTAACCCTAAATAAAAAGAATCTAATCACGCCTGCTCAGGGAATCACCACTTTGGAAATGACATCCCATCATCTCCTTATTTGCTAGACATAAAGTTTCCTTTGTGTGACAAGTCCACCTGGTGTAGTCTCTATCTGTAACTCACCAGGGAGCGAACTCACGTTACTTTGGTTACAAATGGATGCCAAGAACATAGCAAACCTTGATATTTTTCAGTAGAACTGAAGTATAGTGTGTAAAGAAGCTAGTGGGAATGTTGCTGCAGATGTTGGACAGAAGCAGATAATCAAGGGCCTTCACAAGTCATGCAAATTAATTTGGATGTTTTATCTCTTACTCCAGTGCAGACCAGAATGGGAGCCACCAGCTCTTAAAATGTGGCTAACCCAACGTCAGATGTGCTGTAACTGTAAAATAATACACACCAGATTTCAAAGAATTATTATGAAAAAAACATTTTAATACCTCCTTATTATTTTTTAAGTGATTACATGCTGAAATGGTAATGTTTTGGGTATATTAGACAACATTAAAAACATCTATAATTGAAATGAATTTCACCTGTCTTTGGTTTTTTTAATTGGCTACTAAAATTCTTCAGATTACATATGTGTCTCCCATAACATTTCTACTCAATAATGCTGCTTTAGGTGGTAGTTAGATGTTTAACAGAGGAGTGAAAGACAGTATTTGCATTTTAAAAGTATTCTCGTGGCAAAAGTGTGAAGAATAGTTTGTAGTAAATTCTTTAGTTATTATAGCAGTCCAAGAAGAAAGGATAAAGCTGATTAATGCAAGAGTGCTGGAGACAAAATAAGAGGACAGATTCACTCCACGGGCTATGGAGAGCGAAGGATCGAGAAGATGTTTTAAATTTCTTATTTTGATGGTTGGGTTCTTGATGATTCCATTAATTTGGAAGATCTAGTTTGAGTAAGAAGTTTAGGAAGAGATCATTAATTCTGCACGGAATATGTCCTGATGCGTGCAGGAACTGAAGTATGCATGTACAATAGACAAAAAGAAGTATGCTGGAGTTCTGGGGAAAGCTTTGCATTGGAGATAGAGACATGTGATCATTGGTGCATGCACAGAGGGTGATGTTACTGTTGGGAAACTGTCCTTTTTGAAAAGAGTACAGAACTCAGAGGGTGAGGAAAACATTTGTCAAGAGATTAGGAAAAAGAAGCCAGAGGGATTAGAAAAGAACCAGGAAATACTGTCTCAAAAGTTTAGCAAGTGGAAATCAAGGGGTCAGCAAGCTGCAGCAAGGGACCCATTGGAGGGGATTTACCAGCCCTTCATGGGTGAGTTACCTGCATTTTATGTTATTACACTTAGTTCTGACAGCAACCCGATCAAGTACTGCCATTTTCCCCGTCACAGATAAGGAAATTGAGAGGCATGGGAAGGTTAAGTAACCTGCCAGAGGTTACAGAGCCAAACAGTGGTAAACAGGATTCACACCCAGGCCCCCTGGTATGGGAATTCTTACTCAAAATCCCAACTATTCAATGTATATAACCAGGTCATCCTCTCTCCTAAAATACTAAGTGGGCTAAGGTAAGTTTGTATTATTAACAACAGGATGAAAATATAAGATGACGGGAAAAAAATTAGGCTGTCAGCTTTGGGTCAGTTCTTCAGGGAAGTGAGGGATGGATCCAGAGACAAGGTCAATGGGCATAAATTTTACATGGTTTTCATCACCACCTTTGCTAGCTATTCCAAAGGTGTTTAGAATCAAACCACACCTGTTGCAGGCAGAGGCACTGGTGGATGGGGTCACCACTCCAGTCCCCCGGCCCCCTGTGTAAGTATCAACTGGAATCAGGAAGGCCTAAGATAAGAAAACAGCAAGGACAGGAGGATGGCTATCCCTTTCAGCTTCCCCTAACTCTCTCCTCAATCCCTTTTCATCTCCATTCCTCAATCCTATTTTTTCTAACCCCAAGTAAAAGCTTCTGCAGACTTTAGGAAAGAGAAGTGGTCTCCATCCACTACAGGCCCTGCTGAAGCCACAGGTCCAGCAACCTCCAGCAGCATCTCACCCCAAACAGAACTGAATAGCTCCTGAGGGCAAAGGTCTCTTTTCTCTTCCCATTACTATCACAGCAAAGCCTCTATCATTATGTTTTGGATTGTCCATCGGTCAGATTGGTAACAGTCATCGCAAAAGGCATTCTGATGAATATTATTTAAATAGCTCTGCTAAAATCTAGTCTGGCCCCGAACATATTCCACCTTTACCCCATCTACCTAGTATAAACTATAGTTATTTTGTCAGACAAGCATTCATTTAAGTTACCAAGCATCCTATTTGGAACTACAAACATCCCTATGTAATCCAGTATTTGACTGGTTCACCCTAGACAAAAGAGATTGCTTGAAGAGGGACAAACAAATTGACAGGGTGTCTCAGGTCCCATCTGTGTACCTAATGCCCAGTAGATGTAGGAGAGGGGGAGAGAGACGGAGTACCTCCACCTAGATCTAGAAAGGAAAGATCTAGAAAAAGCACAAAAAGAAAGGAGCGTATGGATGATCGACCAAGGCCATTACTATACAATTTTGCATGAGTTCTGTCCTATCAGGAGGTTCTCCTCCAAGCACGGACTCCTCAAAACCCAGTTCGAATGGGCCTCCTGAACCAAATGGCTGGGAGCTGGAACATTTTAGGGGGAAGTATCAAGTGCTCCAGGGCACAACAGACCAGAACTAATGGAACTGAGCTATTTGGCTGTGGCTGGAGGGAAAAACCAAAGCAAACCAAACCACACCAAAACCTCAAGCTAGAAGTCTAGAATACTTATGGAAGGTGTAATCATTTTTCAGGGAAATTCTAGCTAAATTCTTCCAAGGCTTTCTTCAAAGGGTCAGGCACAGCATCGTGATAAAAAACAAACAAACAAACAAAGCACAGGGTTTATAACCCTTATTTAATAAAATTGCAATCAAGTCAGTGGCCTGTGCCTAAATATGAAAACAATTAGCCATAAGCTTAGAAGGCTAAGGGACTTGGCGATTCATGGATATGCTATTTGCT
This sequence comes from Lynx canadensis, assembly GCF_007474595.2. NCBI lineage: Eukaryota > Metazoa > Chordata > Mammalia > Carnivora > Felidae > Lynx > Lynx canadensis. The sequence continues at coordinate 66,192,691 of NC_044309.1, forward strand.
CCTCCATTTCCTCCATCCCAGGGCAATGAAAACTTGGGTGTGGACTGCAGACAGCAAGCACCACTGTGGACCGCTGGACATTTTCATGAGTGGTGCCAAGAAACACAGAAATCAACCACTCCTCCAATGGTCTGGAATTTCAGGAAGGATATAAACTCAGAGTGTCTTCTGGGGAGAACAAAGCCAACTATGAAATAAGCACAAATAAAATAAGTGGGAGAGATGACTGTGTTAGTGTTCCTACCATTCAGATGCTACCTAGGCCGCTTATCTAATTACATTGGACACTACTGATCGCTCTGGTAGCATCTAAGCGTCTGCCAGGATTTCCTAACTGGGTGTGTTCTCCGTTTTCTTTCCTGAAGAGCTCATCAAGTCAGTTATATATTGCATTTATACACACAAATGAAAGACAAAGAGAGACAGTTTAAACCCTAAGCACACAATTAAGGAAAGTTGCTGCAGAGGTGACACACTTCAAATATTTCTGAACTCACTTAAAGCAGAAAGGAGGCCCTTGGCAATGTTTACGTCGCTAAGATAACAGGGCGGCCCTGGTGACGCTACTTTACCATGAAATTGCACACGTTGCTTGTTCAAATGGCTTCTGATTTCTCCAGCTTTGTGCCTTTAGTACTATGTGTCTCGCTAGTATTTTGCAATAGGTTAGGATGACTGCGTATGTTTCATTAAAAGGTTTTCCATTTTGAAACAAAGTATTAAATTATAGGCAATCTCTTCCTCTATGTTCTTAATTAATAAGAATTTTTTCAAGGGAGAAAAGCCAAAATTAGCATTTAAATTGTGCACTTGCTTCTTTATAATGTAACGGAACCATCACATCACCTGGGGCGTTGGAATTCAAGAGAACACCATGAGCACTGAAATCATTCTCTAGACACATATAAAAACGAACTCCATAGAGATTGCTAAAAGACCTGCAACAGCAAAAAAAAATTATTTTTATGGCTTATTATCATTTTATTGTCCTACATCAATGAGATCCACTGGCAGTTAATGACATGCCAAAAAAGAAAAAGAATATCCGATATATGTTGTGAGGGTGAAAGGCAAACTGAGGAAAATCTGAAAGGATATAAAATTTTGAACTTGCCTTTATAACCAGCTAAGTATAAATCAAAATGGTTTATGGGAGTAAATTTATAGCACTTTATAGAAAATCGTTCTTATTATTCATCATCTCTTTTTGTTTTAATAAACAGATTTCTAGCATTAGGAATCTATATTCACACATTACCACTGGCTATTGATCTCTGGAAAATATGCCATATTTAACAAAATGTATGCCATGCTTCATAGATGGTTGTTAATGTTCACCAAATCCATAGATTAAAGTAAATGGAACAGGGGTACCTGGGTGGCTGAGTCTGTTAAGCATCTGACTCTTGGTGTCAGCTCAGGTCATGGTCTGGGGTTCGTGAGTTTGAGCTTGGAGTCGGGCTCTGTGCTGACAGCATGGAGCATGCCTGGGACTCTCTCTCTCTCTCTCTCTGCCCCTCTTCCTTGGCTCATTCTCTTTCTCTCAAAATAAATGAATAGGCATTTAAAAAAATAAAATAAATGGAACAGAGGTCATCATTTGTATGAACTGGTTAGAAAAAAAATGCTTCTAAGAATTCTTTTCACTTGTGCAGACAGAGAAGCGGAAAGACAGTGACTGGGTGGTTTTTAATAAGGTAATCTTTTCCCCCCTAAGTTCTAGTTTACAAAAAGTTCTGTAAAGTTAGCTTAAAGGGAGGATGAGAAAACACACAGGATGTGAGGCCATCTGAGAGAATGGTAAGTAATTCATGTTTATTGAGCATTCACTAAATGCTGGCCCCGGACCTAGGTGTAATATCTGGTGTACTTCATTTAATCCTTACAAAAACCCCAGAGGAAGACGCTATTATTTCATTTTATAAGTAAAGAAACTGAGACTCAGAAGGACTTGTTACATAACTTCCCTAAAATTACCCAAATAAAAGTGCCAGGATGCAGTCAGTTTTGCCTGCTCAAATTTTTGTGCAGCGTTTCATCTGTTGAGATGGAAGGAGGTCTTTCTTGAAATAAAAGTAGTCTGTGTTCCAGTAACACTGAGGAAATGTTGGGCTGCCCAAACCTAGCTAGATTTCTTTTCTGTGTAACTTTTGCAGAGGTTTAAAAATTTTTTTTAAACGTTTATTTATTATTGAGAGACAGAGAGAGACAGAGGGTGAGGAGGGGAGGGGGCAGAGGGAGAGGGAGACACAGAATCTGAAGCAGGTTCCGGGCTCTGAGCTGTCAACACAGAGCCTGATGAGGGGCTCAAATTCACAAACCGTGAGATCATGACCTGAGCCAAAGTCGGACGCTTAACCGACTGAGCCACCCAGTTGCCCTGCAGAGGTTTTAATTAGGAACAGTGGATATTGAATCTGCAAGAGGTGACTATTGCATACGACATTTTTCAAAGGTAATTAACTGTAGAAACCTTTTGTCTTCGGACACCTGATTACATTATGAAAGCCAGGGCTAAATCATCTAAGGGGAAAGACACGGAGTGGTGGTGGGTATGCTGATGGTGCAGCGGTCACAGGTGAGAGAACCCCCACGCTGCCTCCCCACCATGACCCATCACATCCTGCACTTCCTTCTAGTTCCTGGCCCTATTACACAGGGGAGGCAGGTGCTCCTAGGTCCTCTGCTAGAAAAGAGTTTCTCACACACTGGAGGAAACTGTTGCAAGCAGAACACTTACTGTATTTGGTAGAAATTGTTTGGTAGGACATGTTTCTCTCCTCCACCCACCCCACGCCCCTCCCTTTTCATTTCAGGATCATTTTGAATGCCCAACACTGTCCTGGGCACTGGAGACATAGGAACAAGAGGCAGGAACAGGTAGGTAACTGCAACAAATGGGATGTGTGGAGATAAGGAAGCACACATTTTACAGAATTGCAGAACAGAAGCACATATCACCAGAGAAGGTTGTAGGATCAGGGCAAACTATTACCAGAGGATAAGGTACTGTATATTAAAAGTAACAGTATGTATCAATTCTGTTCTCCATAGGAAAGAGCTTTCATTACCTTTCTCTTGTTCTTAAATGAACACAGGTTTTTAAGACTCTAATAAACAAGACAACATGTTTAATTTTTCAAGCCATCAGAAGCTTCAGAACAAGATTTCCTTCATTTTTCTCCCTCACAAGAATCAAATCCTCACTATACAAATTCCTGAAAGTTCATTAAGTTTCTCTTAGCCATAAAGACCCAAAATAAAGACTAAAATGCTACCACAGTGCTTTCTGATTAATTGATGATATCAATAGTAATCATTTGCCTCAAAGGTCATATAATATTAATGAGAGGAAAACATGTGCTCATATTTGGATGTTTAAGCATCTGCCTCAAAGATTTTTAAAGATTATCAATAATACTTAAGAAATTAAAGAAATTACCCAGAGTTTGAACTCCAAAGAAATCTTTTAGGAAAAAATGTATAAAATGATTGTAGTTAAAATATTTAAAAAATAATTCAGCACATGCCGACCAGTCAGAACCCGTATGGGTCACAGCCTGAAGCAGGGTCCCGAAGACTCCAGAGATGACAGATATTAGCGATTTGCTAGAACTTGGGGAGATCTGAGGAGTCCTGGTGGAGGGGCTAGGGAGAGCAACAGAATAGCAGGAGGCACACAGGACCAGCTCAGTGAAACAGCTATTGATCAACAATTATAGAAGCATTTGAATATTTTAACAATAGCTACAACCATAATGGTGCCTATCTGTAGGGAACACTCACGATTTCTTAGAGATAAGAAACTAGGGGTGCGAGCTTCAGGTCATGATGCCACGGTCATGGGAACAAGCTCTGGATCGGGCTCCACCCTGAGGCTAGAGCCTAAGATTCTCTCTCTCTCTCCCTCTCCCCCTCTCCCTTGCTTGCACACATTCTCTCTCTCTCTCTCTCTCTCTCTCTCTCTCTCTCTCAAACTAAATTTTAAAAAAGGTAAAACATTTGGCTTTGCTTTGTCTACGTAAAGAATGATATAAATTAAGCCTTAGTAGTATACTATCGAAGATTCTTCAAAAAGCAGTTTAGGCCATTGTTTATACAAGAACCTGGTTTTCTTAGATTTATCTAAAGGGTCATTTATTTATATTAGGCAACTGCTGCAGGACTCCTTATTTCTAACCACACATCTGAGATGCAACCTTCTCTATATAGTCTATTAAGTGCATGTTTTGGCTCCCTTTTCCTTAGCCAAAAAAGAATCTAATCATTACCCATAAAATTTACATATCAGTTGTTTTGAAACAACTGGGTTGCCGTAAGTTTCTGGTATATTGTGACTTGTTATTGCCAGTTCACTAGGACTGGAATAATGGACATGAGAGGTTAAGCTATGTCAGTCCTCTCTCTTCCACTTCTTGTTATAAAGTCTCAATGTTTTCAAATGGTTAGCACCATTACAGAGGGTCTACAGGATCTGGAGATTTTCATAAGCATATTAACAAATATTCTTTCCTTTTCTCACTCCCCTTCATAAATATTGATTCTATATATAATTACATTATATATATTTATATTTACATTTATAAAATAAGACAAAGAGAAGGAAAAACTTCCTGAATAAAGGAGAAATTTTCATTATTTAGAAATCACTTACATTGAACATTAAAAATGAGGACTTTATCAGTCCACAGATTTGACTCTGTAAGTTAAAAGAAAAAAAGTATTATGTCAACAATACTGATTGAGGTTTTTTTTTAAATGTTTATTTATTTTGAGAGAGAGAGCGCATGTAAGTGGAGGAGGAGAAGAGAGACAATCCCAAGCAGGCTCTGCACTGTCAGCACAAAACCCCACATGAGGCTCGATCTCATGAGCTGAAACCAAGGGTCAAATGTTTAACCAACTGAGCCACTCAGGCTCCCCAAGTTTTAAAAGAATATTCAAATACAGTATTCTCATTGTTCAAATGAAACTTAAATAATTTGAATGCAATTAAAATAATACCAGATAAAAATAAAATAAAATCACATTACTTTCCTCTTATTTTATAAATGAAAGAAAAATAAGTAGGTTACATAAAAATCAAAGTCTATTAGGGGCGCCTGGGTGGCTCAGTTGGTTAAGCGTCCAACTTCAGCTCAGGTCATGATCTCACGGTCCGTGAGTTTGAGCCCCGCGTCGGGCTCTGGGCTGATGGCTCAGAGCCTGGAGCCTGCTTCCGATTCTGTGTCTCCCTCTCTCTCTGCCCCTCCCCCGTTCATGCTCTGTCTCTCTCTGTCTTAAAAATAAATAAACGTTAAAAAAAAATTAAAAAAAATCAAAGTCTATTGATTCAAATCAAAATCACAATGAGATATCACCTCATACCCATCAGAATGGCTAGTATCAAAAAGACAAGAAATAATGAGTGTAGGTAAGGATGTGGAGAAAAGAGAACCCTTGTACTCTGATGAGAGTAGTTGATGAGAATGTAAATTGGTACAGCCACTGAAGAAAATGGTATGAAGTTTCCTCAAATAATTAAAATAAGGAATTCCATATGATCCAGTAAATCCACTATGGGGTATACTCAGAGAAAATAGAAACATTAATTTGAAAAGATACATGCACCCCTATGTTTATAGCAGCATTATTTGCCATACCCAAGATATGGAAGCAGCCCAAGTATTCATCCATAGATGAATGGATGAAGAAGATGTGGTATATATAAATACTAGAATATTACTCAGCCCTAAATACGGATGAGATCTTGCCATTTGCAGCAACATAGATAAACTTAGACAACATTATATGAAGGGAAATAAGAGCAAGACAATTTTCTAACTCAAGATTTATGCTATAAAATGGGAATAAGCCTTCTTTGTGACTAACAAACCACTAAAATTGTTGTGTATCTCTTAAAAAAAGTCATTATACAGGAACTATCAAATAGATATCCAAGAGGAGGAAGAGGAGGGAAAGAGGACTTCTTGAATACGATGCCCTGGAAGGAAGATGAAAATAGAATGTTTGTCTAGAGTCAGATTAGTTCACACAATAACTGCGAGGCGAGTATTTGACAAGTCAGTCATGATTAAGGAAAACAAGGCAACAGGGCATGCAGGACCCTTTGCCACCTCTACTTCCATATTTCTCTGTTGATGGGGTTCAGAACACACTACCCCAAAATATGCTTCCTTGGCATACAGAATATCTTAAGCTGAAAGAGTTTGAGAAAATGGCAGAATCAGGAAGATCACACCAACTTAAGAACCATGAGATCATGACCTACTGCCCTTCTTCCCTGAAATGGATCATAAATCCCACATGAAAGATATCCTCTACCAGGGGCTACCCCCCTGTACCAGGAGGGAGACAGACATTCTTATCACCAGAGACAGGGAATTTGGGGTCGAGAAATCTATATAAACAAACCCCATTAAACTGACCCTTAAATCCTAGCTACTCCTTCACTATTCATTAACTCTAGACTCAACCCCGTTGTGATAGCAATTCTTCACAAATTTATTGTATTTAAATTTTTTTTTTAACATTTATTTATTTTTGAGAGACAGAGCATGAGCAGGAGAGGGACAGAGAGAGAGGGAGACACAGAATCCAAAGCAAGCTCCAGGTTCTGAGCTGTCAAGCACAGAGCCCAACGTGGGGCTCAAAACCATGAATCTTGAGATCATGACCTGAGCTGAAGTTGGACGCTCAACTGACTGAGCCACCCAGGCACCCCTTTTTCTTCACAAATGCATTGATTGTCTAAAAGGTATAAAAGCTTCCTGCTCTGGTAACTTCTTCATGTGTTAATCGTCTTGTGAAGATTCCTTGTGCATATAAACATTTTGTAAAACTTGTACACTTTTATTCTTCTAATCTTTTGTCAGTTTAATTTGCAGACCCAGCCAGGGACCCTAAGAAAACTTTTTTCTCCCTTACATTATCACATGAGCTATGTAGTGACATGGATTATAAAGCCATTTCATACAAGACTTTCATATTCTTCTGGGCCTTTCCTGGGTAGTTCCCTTCAACTAAAAAGGCCTCACTGCAGCCTGCTGTTCCCTGAAACTTCCCCGAGTTCTTCCTGTCAGAATTTAAATCTCCTTTTCCATTCCTCACAACTTCATTTGGCATTTCCTTCATTCTCTCAGTTTTCATTGGCCTTTTAGAGAATAGGTAGTTTTATTCTCAACAACAAACACTCACTGAATATTGAGAAAGTATCATGTTCTCTATGCACTTGAAGAAAACACAAGGTGTGACAAAATGTATTGAGTGTCTGTTGTGGGAATGGCTTTACACGGAGTCATAGGGAACTCACTCCTTTTGCTCTCCCCCTGGGTGCTAACTCTCAAATCCCCAGAGGAAGCCCTACGCAGCTGTCTAGCAGGAGACATAGGAGGCATTTACCACACACACACAGACTTGCCCCACACGCGGCAGCACTGGGTGTCAGGGTACGCTAAACACTAGATTAAACAATGCAGTACAGGGAAATTCTGTCTGAACAGACAGTGAGCTAATCTGAGTTCTAATCCCACTTCTATGATTCATTCATACAGACAGGTTTCTTCAGGTTTCTGGGATTTGTTTCTACAAAACAACAAGGCTAAACAAGATAGACCCTGATTACCTTTTTAGCCCTTTAGTCTAAATGTAGAGGACCCTCAACATGTGTCGCTAAGCAATTTCAAAAGAATTCCATTTAAATTTAGATCAGCCCCCCAACCCCGCCCTGTCAACTGTTTCCCTGCTGTGTGCTCCTTCTCGACCTCCCTGTCTGTTACCATAGATGAAGTGCCTGTGCTCCTCAGATGAACTTCACTGGCCTCCAGCCTTTCCCCCTCTTTTTATTATGCCATCTTTCATAACATCATATAAACTCACTGTTTTTATTATCTTAAGGGAAAGAAAAGAGCTTTTCCCTCTCCTGACACCATTTGCTCCATTTCTCTCTCCTTAAAATCAGATTTCCCAAAAGAGCTGTTGACACCCAGCCTTTCCAATTTCCCTCTCCAGTCTCACTTGAAGATACTCCTCTCTGGCCCTAAACACCACAAAACTCTACTGAGCTGCTCTTGCCAAGGTGCACTAGGAGCTCTGAGATGTGCTGAGCAACATTGTACCTATAGTCAACCATAACATTTCCCACATTAAAACTCTGTTAAGAAGGTAGATCTCATGTGAAGTGTTTTTACCACAATAAACTTTTTTTTTAAAGGAGCCATTTGATGGAATGGATCAAACCCTCCTTCCTGAGACACTTATAAAAGACTATAGTTTTTTCTTTTTCTTTTTTTTTTTTTTAATTTTTTTTTTCAACGTTTATTTTATTTTTGGGACAGAGAGAGACAGAGCATGAACGGGGGAGGGGCAGAGAGAGAGGGAGACACAGAATCGGAAACAGGCTCCAGGCTCCGAGCCATCAGCCCAGAGCCTGACGCGGGGCTCGAACTCACGGACCGCGAGATCGTGACCTGGCTGAAGTCGGACGCTTAACCAACTGCGCCACCCAGGCGCCCCTAGTTTTTTCAATTTAAGTGAAGAAACACTGTATTTGTCTAATGTCAGTCCAACTGCATCTTGCTATATTTTTGCATCTCTAAAATATATACTTAAGATAATGGGTAAGTATTCATTGATATTTCCTTATTGAATATTTACTACATGCTTGGATATGTGCAGCTTGCTAAAATGCACCAGACATTGATTCTGCCCCAAAAGAGATTCAATCCAGAGGAAAACAAATATAAGATAGGAAGGTGAATGCATAGCTTGCAAAATACAGATAGAAGATCTTAAAGAAAAGTACAGATGTGGTGCCACAATGTTAAAAAGGCAGATGACTTCCATGTATGGTGATCAGGCAAACATCATGAGAGCATAGATTAGACATGGAAAGAATTTTGATAAGCAGGGGCAGGAGAGAAAAGCATTTGAGGAAGAGGAAATAGTTTGGATAAATATGGAAAGGAAGAAAAGTGGAGAGCAGGTCCCAGAAATAGCAAGCCAGTAGTCTAGTTCGGCTAGAAGTTGGAAGTACAAAGAAGAACACTAGGAAATTTCACTGGGGTGTGGAGGTGTGGATTCAGTTTTGGACACTGTAAAGTTGAAAGGACTAAGGGAACCATTGAGTTCCTGTTGTCCAAGAGGAAGCTGAAAGTATGGATTTGGAGGGAATCAAGGCTTGCAATGGATATTTAGAGAATGGAGAATGGGGGTGGCCAGAAAAGTCACAGCATTATCAAGGGGGAAGTGGAGACAAAAGAGATAAGGAGTAAGTGAAATAATTAAATATTGTTTTTGTATGTGGCTTTCTCAGTATACAACTGGTGAAATTTCAGTATATTCAAGTTCACAATTACTACACTGGAAAATATTTATTAAGTACCAATTATGCTATGTATTGGGGATGCTGAAGGGAGATAAATAGATGGAGTTTCTGCCCTCAAGAATATTTTCTTCCAGTAGAAGACAATAAACACATTAAACAAACACATTAATAAGAAATTTTCAAGTATTGATTATAAGACAAAATATGGGGGTGCCTGGGTGGCTCAGTCAGTTGAGCATCTGGCTTTGGCTCAGGTCATGATCTTGCGGTTCATGAGTTCAAGCCCCACGTGAGGCTCTCTGCTGACAGTGTGGTCCCTGCTTCAGATCCTCTGTCTCCCTCTCTTTCTGCCCCTCCCCTCCTCAAAAATAAATACATAAACATTTAAAAAAGGACAAAATATGTACCTGCAATACAGGGTGAAGGAGGAGGAGAGTCTGCTTTTTAACTATCTCTTAAATAAAGTTACCATTTATGGAGAACACAGCTTTGTCTAGATTATTTCATTCAAGGCTTAGTAAAAACCTAATTTTATAGAGAAAGAAGCTAGGCGAGGAAGATGGCGGTGTAGGGGGACGCTGGGCTCACCAAGTCCTGCTGATCACTTAGATTCCACCTACACCTGCCTAAATAACCCAAAAAACCACCAGAAGACTAGCAGAACGGATTCTCCAGAGCCAAGTGTAGACAAGAGGCCCACGGAAGAGTGTAGGAAGGGTGGAGAGACGGTGCACGCTCCACGGACTGGCAGGAGGGAGCCAGGGCGGAAGGGCAGCCTGCCGGCCAAGCAGAGCCCCCGAGTCTGCCTGGCAAAAGCAGAGGGGCCGATGGAGTGTGTTCCGACAGCAAGCGGGACTTGACATCTGGAAGGTTATAAGCTAACAGCTCTGCTCGGAGAACGGGAGGGCTGGAGGACAACGGGAGGGAGAGTTGTTGAGCCCCAGTGGACAGAGTTCAGCTTGGTGGGGAACAAAGGTGCTCACCAGCGCCATCTCCCTCGTCCATCCCCCAGCCAAAATCCCAAAGGGAACCGGTTCCTGCCAGGGAATTTGCATGCACCGGGCAAACACCCAAAGCTGTGCTTCTGCAGATCCATCCCTCCGGTGGCGGGTCTGATCCCTCCCACTGCCACAGGGCCCCTCCCGAAGCAGATCACCCATGGGTAAGCGAGCTGAGCCTGCCCCTCCCGCCCCTGTGCACCTTGCTGATCCACCCCAGCTAATACACCAGATCCCCAGCACCACAATCCTGGCAGTGTGCTAGTAGCCCAGATGGGCCACGCTACCCCACAGTGAATCCCGCCCATTGGAGAGGGGAAGAGAAGGCACACACCAGTCTGACTGTGGCCCCAGCGGTGGGCTGGGGACAGACATCAGTTCTGACTACGGCCCCGCCCACCAACGCGACAGCACAGGGGAGGTACCCTGAGGTTCTGCACCACTCCAGGGACTATCCAAAATGACGAACGGAAGAATCTCCAGGAAATAACAACAGGTAACGAGCTGATCAAAAGGATTTAAACAATATAACAGAAAGTGAATTTAGAATAATAGTCATAAAATTAATCGCTGGGCTTGAAAACAGTATAGAGGACAGCAGAGAATCTCTTGCTACAGAGATCAAGGGACTAAGGAACAGTCAGGAGGAGCTAAAAAATGCTATAAACGAGCTGCAAAATAAAATGGAAACAACCACGGCTCCAATTGAAGAGGCAGAGGAGAGAATAGGTGAACTGGAAGATAAAATTATGGAAAAAGAGGAAGCTGAGAAAAAGACAGATAAAAAAATCCAGGAGTATGAGGGGAATATTAGAGAACTAAGTGATGCACTAAAGAGAAATAATCTACGCGTAATTGGTATTCCAGAGGAGAAAGAGAGAGGGAAAGGTGCTGAAGGTGTATTTGAAGAAATAATAGCTGAGAACTTCCCTGATCTGGGGAAGGAAAAAGGCATTGAAATCCAAGAGGCACAGAGAACTCCCTTCAGACGGAACTTGAATCGATCTTCTGCAAGATATATCATAGTGAAACTGGCAAAATACAAGGATAAAGAGAAAATTCTGAAAGCAACTAGGGATAAATGTGCTCTAACATATAAAGGGAGACCTATATGACCCGTGACCATCTCTCTACTGAAACTTGGCAGGCCAGAAAGGAATGGCAGGAAATCTTCCATGTGATGAACAGAAAAAATATGCATCAGAGAATCCTTTACCCAGCAAGTCTGTCATTTAGAATAGAAGGAGAGATAAAGGTCTTCCCAAACAAACAAAAACTGAAGGAATTCGTCACCACTAAACCAGCCCTACAAGAGATCCTAAGGGGGATCCTGTGAGACAGAGTGCCAGAGACATTGCTACAAGCATGAAACCTACAGATATCACAATGACTCTAAACCCATATCTTTCCATAATAACACTGAACGTAAATGGACTAAATGCTCCAACCAAAAGACACAGAGTATCAGAATGGATAAAAAAACAAGACCCATCTATTTGCTGTCTACAAGACACTCATTTTAGACCTGAGGACAACTTCAGTCTGAGAGTGAGGGGATGGAGAACTATTTATCATGCTACTGGAAGTCAAAAGAAAGCTGGAGTAGCCATACTTATATCAGACAAACTAGACTTTAAATTAAAGGCCTTAACAAGAGATGAAGAAGGGCATTATATAATAATTACAAGGTCTATCCATCAGGAAGAGCTAACAATTATAAATGTCTATGCACCAAATATGGGAGCCCCCAAATATATAAAACAATGAATCACAAACATAAGCAACCTTATTGATAAAAATGTGGTAATTGCAGGGGACTTTAACACTCCACTTACAGAAATGGATAGATCATCTAGAGACATGGTCAATAAAGAAACAAGGGCCCTGAATGATACATTGGATCAGATGGACTTGACAGATATATTTAGAACTCTGCATCCCAAAGCAACAGAATATACTTTCTTCCTGAGTGCACATGAAACATTCCCCAAGATAGATCACACACTGGGTCACAAAACAGCCCTTCGTAAGTACACAAGAACTGAAATCATACCATGCATACTTTCAGACCACAATGCTATGAAGCTTGAAATCAACCACAGGAAAAAGTCTGGAAAACTTCCAAAAGCATGGAGGTTAAAGAACACCCTACTAACGAATGAGTGGGTCAACCAGGCAATTAGAGAAGAAATTAAAAAATAGATGGAAACAAACGAAAATGAAAATACAACAATCCAAACGCTTTGGGACGCAGCGAAGGCAGTCCTGAGAGGAAAATACATTGCAATCCAGGCCTATCTCAAGAAACAAGAAAAATCCCAAATACAAAATCTAACAGCACACCTGAAGGAAATAGAAGCAGAACAGCAAAGGCAGCCTAAACCCAGCAGAAGAAGAGAAATAATAAAGATCAGAGCAGAAATAAACAATATAGAATCTAAAAAAACTGTAGAGCAGATCAACGAAACCAAGAGTTGGTTTTTTGAAAAAATAAACAAAATTGACAAACCTCTAGCCAGGCTTCTCAAAAAGAAAAGGGAGATGACCCAAATAGATAAAATCATGAATGAAAATGAAATTATTACAACCAATCCCTCAGAGATAAAAACAATTATCAGGGAATACTATGAAAAATTATATGCCAACAAACTGGACAACCTGGAAGAAATGGACAAATTCCTAAACACCCACACTCTTCCAAAACTCAATCAGGAGGAAATAGAAAGTTTGAACAGACCCATAACCAGCGAAGAAATGGAATCGGTTATCAAAAATCTCCCAACAAATAAGAGTCCAGGACCAGATGGCTTCCCAGGGGAGTTCTACCAGACATTTAAAGCAGAGATAATACCTATCCTTCTCAAGCTATTCCAAGAAATAGAAAGGGAAGGAAAACTTCCAGAATCATTCTATGAAGCCAGTATTACTTTGATTCCTAAACCAGACAGAGACCCAGTAAAAAAAGAGAACTACAGGCCAATATCCCTGATGAATATGGATGCAAAAATTCTCAATAAGATACTAGCAAATCAAATTCAACAGTATATAAAAAGAATTATTCACCATGATCAAGTGGGATTCATTCCTGGGATGCAGGGCTGGTTCAACATTCGCAAATCAATCAACATGATACATCACATTAATAAAAGAAAACATAAGAACCATATGATCCTGTCAATCGATGCAGAAAAGGCATTTGACAAAATTCAGCAACGCTTCTTAATAAAAACCCTCAAGAAATTTGGGATTGAGGGAACATACTTAAACACCATAAAAGCCATATGAAAAGCCCACAGCTAACATCATCCTCAATGGGGAAAAATTGAGAGCTTTTTCCCTGAGATCAGGAACACGACAAGGATGTCCACTCTCACCGCTGTTGTTTAACATAGTGTTGGAAGTTCTAGCATCAGCAAGCACACAACAAAAGGAAATCAAAGGCATCAAAATTGGCAAAGATGAAGTTAAGCTTTCACTTTTTGCAGACGACATGATTTTATACATGGAAAATCCGATAGACTCCACCAAAAGACTGCAAGAAATGATACATGAATAGCAAAGTTGCAGGATACAAAATCAATGTACAGAAATCAGTTGCATTCTTATACACTTACAATGAAGCAACAGAAAGACAAATAAAGAAACTGATCCCATTCACAATTGCACCAAGAAGCATAACATACCTAGGAATAAATCTAACCAAAGATGTAAAAGATCTGTGTGCTGAAAACTATAGAAAGCTTACGAAGGAAATTGAAGAAGATATAAAGAAATGGAAAAACATTCCATATTCATGGATTGGAAGAATAAATATTGTCAAAATGTCAATACTACCCAAAGCTATCTACACATTCAATGCAATCCCAATCAAAATTGCACCAGCATTCTTCTCGAAACTAGAACAAGCAATCCTAAAATTCATATGGAACCACAAAAGGCCCCGAATAGACAAAGGAATTATGAAGAAGAAGACCAAAGCAGGAGGCATCACAATCCCAGACTTTAGCCTCTACTACAAAGCTGTAATCATCAAGACAGCATGGTATTGGCACAAAAACAGACACATAGGCCAATGGAATAGAATAGAAACCCCAGAACTACACCCACAAACGTATGGCCAACTCGTCTTTGACAAAGCAGGAAAGACCATCCAATGGAAAAAAGACAGTCTCCTTAACAAATGGTGCTGGGAGAACTGGACAGCAACATGCAGAAGATTGAAACTAGACCACTTTCTCACACCATTCACAAAAGTAAACTCAAAATGGATAAAGGACCTGAATGTGAGACAGGAAACCATCAAAACCCTAGAGGAGAAAGCAGGCAAAGACCTCTCTGACCTCAGTCGTAGCAATTTCCTACTTGACACATCCCCAAAGGCAAGGGAATTAAAAGCAAAAATGAACTATTGGGACCTCATGAAGATAAAAAGCTTCTGCACAGCAAAGGAAACAACCAACAAAACTAAAAGGCAACCAATGGAATGGGAAAATATATTTGCAAATGACATATCGGACAAAGGGCTAGTATCCAAAATCTATAAAGAGGTCACCAATCTCCACACCCGAAAAACAAATAACCCAGTGAAGAAATGGGCAGAAAACATGAATAGACACTTCTCTAAAGAAGACATTCAGATGGCCAACAGGCACGTGAAAAGATGCTCAACGTCGCTCCTCATCAGGGAAATACAAATCAAAACCACACTCAGATATCACCTCATGCCAGTCAGAGTGGCCAAAATGAACAAATCAGGAGACTATAGATGCTGGCGAGGATGTGGAGAAACGGGAACCCTCTTGCACTGTTGGTGGGAATGCAAATTGGTGCAGCCGCTCTGGAAAGCAGTGTGGAGGTTCCTCAGAAAATTAAAAATAGACCTACCCTATGACCCAGCAATAGCACTGCTAGGAATTTATCCAAGGGATACAGGAGTGCTGATGCATAGGGGCACTTGTACCCCAATGTTTATAGCAGCACTCTCAACAATTGCCAAATTATGGAAAGAGCCTAAATGTCCATCAACTGATGAATGGATAAAGAAATTGTGGTTTATATACACAATGGAGTACTACATGGCAATGAGAAAGAATGAAATATGGCCCTTTGTAGCAACATGGATGGAACTGGAGAGTGTGATGCTAAGTGAAATAAGCCATATAGAGAAAGACAGATACCATATGTTTTCACTCTTATGTGGATCCTGAGAAACTTAACAGAAACCCATGTTGGGGAGGGGGGGAGGAAAAAAAAAAAAAAGGAGGTTAGAGTGGGAGGGATCCAAAGCATAAGAGAGTCTTAAAAACTGAGAACAAACTGAGGGTTGATGGGGGGTGGGAGGGAGGGGAGGGTGGGTTATGGGTATTGAGGAGGGCACCTTTTGGGATGAGCACTGTGTGTTGTATAGAAACCAGTTTGATGGACAGGAAGATGGCGGCGTAGGAGGACGCTGGGCTCACCGCGCTTCCTGCTGATCACTTAGATTCCACCTACACCTGCCTAAATAACCCAGAAAACCGCCAGAGGATTAGCAGAACGGAGTCACCGGACCCAAGTGCAGACGAGAGGCCCACGGAAGAGGGTAGGAAGGGCGGCGAGGCGGTGCGCGCTCCACGGACTGGCGGGAGGGAGCCGGGGCGGAGGGGCGGCTCGCCGGCCAAGCAGAGCCCCCGAGTCCGGCTTGCAAAAGCGGAGGGGCCTGACGGACTGTGTTCCAACAGCAAGCGCGACTTAGCGTCTGGGAGGTCATAAGTTAACAGCTCTGCTCGGAAAGCGGGAAGGCTGGAGGACAAAGGGAGGGTGAGCTGCGGAGCCCCCGGACGACAGAGCTCAGTTTGGCGGGGAACAAAGGCGCTCGCCAGCGCCATCTCCCCCGCCCATCCCCCAGCCAAAATCCCAAAGGGAACCGGTTCCGGCCAGGGAAATTGCTCGCTCCGCGCAAACACCCAACTCTGTGCTTCTGCGGAGCCAAACCTCCGGCAGCGGATCTGACTCCCTCCTGCTGCCACAGGGCCCCTCCTGAAGTGGATCACCTAAGGAGAAGCGAGCTAAGCCTGCCCCCCCTGCCGCCATGCACCTTGCCTTCCCACCCCAGCTAATACGCCAGATCCCCAGCACCACAAGCCTGGCAGTGTGCAAGTAGCCCAGACGGGCCACGCCACCCCACAGTGAATCCCGCCCCTAGGAGAGGGGAAGAGAAGGCACACACCAGTCTGACTGTGGCCCCAGCGGTGGGCTGGGGGCAGACATCAGGACTGACTGCGGCCCCGCCCACCAACTCCAGTTATACACCACAGCACAGGGGAAGTGCCCTGCAGGTCCTCACCACACCAGGGACTATCCAAAATGACCAAGCGGAAGAATTCCCCTCAGAAGAATCTCCAGGAAATAACAACAGCTAATGAGCTGATCAAAAAGGATTTAAATAATATAACAGAAAGTGAATTTAGAATAATAGTCATAAAATTAATCGCTGGGCTGGAAAACAGTATACAGGACAGCAGAGAATCTCTTGCTACAGAGATCAAGGGACTAAGGAACAGTCACGAGGAGCTGAAAAACGCTTTAAAGGAAATGCAAAACAAAATGCAAACCACCACGGCTCGGATGGAAGAGGCAGAGGAGAGAATAGGTGAACTAGAAGATAAAGTTATGGAAAAAGAGGAAGCTGAGAAAAAGAGAGATAAAAAAATCCAGGAGTATGAGGGGAAAATTAGAGAACTAAGTGATACACTAAAAAGAAATAATCTACGCATAATTGGTATCCCAGAGGAGGAAGAGAGAGGGAAAGGTGCTGAAGGGGTACTTGAAGAAATCATAGCTGAGAACTTCCCTGAACTGGGGAAGGAAAAAGGCATTGAAATCCAAGAGGCACAGAGAACTCCCTTCAGACGTAACTTGAATCGATCTTCTGCACGACATATCATAGTGAAACTGGCAAAATACAAGGATAAAGAGAAAATTCTGAAAGCAGCAAGGGGTAAACGTGCCCTCACATATAAAGGGAGACCTATAAGACTCGTGACTGATCTCTCTTTTGAAACGTGGCAGGCCAGAAAGAATTGGCACGAGATTTTCAGGGTGCTAGACAGCAAAAATATGCAGCCGAGAATCCTTTATCCAGCAAGTCTGTCATTTAGAATAGAAGGAGAGATAAAGGTCTTCCCAAACAAACAAAAACTGAAGGAATTTGTCACCACTAAACCAGCCCTACAAGAGATCCTAAGGGGGACCCTGTGAGACAAAGTAACAGAGACATCACTACAAGCATAAAACATACAGACATCACAATGACTCTAAACCCGTATCTTTCTATAATAACACTGAATGTAAATGGATTAAATGCGCCAACCAAAAGACATAGGGTATCAGAATGGATACAAAAACAAGACCCATCTATTTGCTGTCTACAAGAGACTCATTTTAGACCTGAGGACACCTTTAGATTGAGAGTGAGGGGATGGAGAACTATTTATCATGCTACTGGAAGTCAAAAGAAAGCTGGAGTAGCCATACTTATATCAGACAAACTAGACTTTAAATTAAAGGCTGTAACAAGAGATGAAGAAGGACATTATATAATAGTTATAGGGTCTATCCATCAGGAAGAGTTAACAATTATAAATGTCTATGCGCCGAATACCGGAGCCCCCAAATATATAAAACAATTACTCATAAACATAAGCAACCTTATTGATAAGAATGTGGTAATTGCTGGGGACTTTAACACCCCACTTACAGAAATGGATAGATCATCTAGACACACGGTCAATAAAGAAACAAGGGCCCTGAATGAGACATTGGATCAGATGGACGTGACAGATATATTTAGAACTCTGCATCCCAAAGCAACAGAATATACTTTCTTCTCGAGTGCACATGGAACATTCTCCAAGATAGATCATATACTGGGTCACAAAACAGCCCTTCATAAGTTTACAAGAATTGAAATTATACCATGCATACTTTCAGACCACAATGCTATGAAGCTTGAAATCAACCACAGGAAAAAGTCTGGAAAGCCTCCAAAAGCATGGAGGTTAAAGAACACCCTACTAACGAATGAGTGGGTCAACCAGGCAATTAGAGAAGAAATCAAAAAATATATGGAAACAAACGAAAATGAAAATACAACAATCCAAACGCTTTGGGACGCAGCGAAGGCAGTCCTGAGAGGAAAATACATTGCAATCCAGGCCTATCTCAAGAAACAAGAAAAATCCCAAATACAAAATCTAACAGCACATCTAAAGGAACTAGAAGCAGAACAGCAAAGGCAGCCTAAACCCAGCAGAAGAAGAGAAATAATAAAGATCAGAGCAGAAATAAACAATATAGAATCTAAAAAAACTGTAGAGCAGATCAACGAAACCAAGAGTTGGTGTTTTGAAAAAATAAACAAAATTGACAAACCTCTAGCCAGGCTTCTCAAAAAGAAAAGGGAGATGACCCAAATAGATAAAATCATGAATGAAAATGGAATTATTACAACCAATCCCTCAGAGATACAAACAATTATCAGGGAATACTATGAAAAATTATATGCCAACAAATTGGACAACCTGGAAGAAATGGACAAATTCCTGAACACCCACACTCTTCCAAAACTCAATCAGGAGGAAATAGAAAGCTTGAACAGACCCATAACCAGCGGAGAAATTGAATCGGTTATCAAAAATCTCCCAACAAATAAGAGTCCAGGACCAGATGGCTTCCCAGGGGAGTTCTACCAGACATTTAAAGCAGAGATAATACCTATCCTTCTCAAGCTATTCCAAGAAATAGAAAGGGAAGGAAAACTTCCAGACTCATTCTAGGAAGCCAGTATTACTTTGATTCCTAAACCAGACAGAGACCCAGTAAAAAAAGAGAACTACAGGCCAATATCCCTGATGAATATGGATGCAAAAATTCTCAATAAGATACTAGCAAATCGAATTCAACAGTATATAAAAAGAATTATTCACCATGATCAAGTGGGATTCATTCCTGGGATGCAGGGCTGGTTCAACATTCGCAAATCAATCAACGTGATACATCACATTAACAAAAAAAAAGAGAAGAACCATATGATCCTGTCAATCGATGCAGAAAAGGCCTTTGACAAAATCCAGCACCCTTTCTTAATAAAAACCCTTGAGAAAGTCGGGATAGAAGGAACATACTTAAAGATCATAAAAGCCATTTATGAAAAGCCCACAGCTAACATCATCCTCAACGGGGAAAAACTGAGAGCTTTTTCCTTGAGATCAGGAACACGACAGGGATGCCCACTCTCACCGCTGTTGTTTAACATAGTGCTGGAAGTTCTAGCATCAGCAATCAGACAACAAAAGGAAATCAAAGGCATCAAAATTGGCAAAGATGAAGTCAAGCTTTCGCTTTTTGCAGATGACATGATATTATACATGGAAAATCCGACAGACTCCACCAAAAGTCTGCTAGAACTGATACATGAATTCAGCAAAGTTGCAGGATACAAAATCAATGTACAGAAATCAGTTGCATTCTTATACACTAACAATGAAGCAACAGAAAGACAAATAAAGAAAATGATCCCACGGGGCGCCTGGGTGGCGCAGTCGGTTAAGCGTCCGACTTCAGCCAGGTCACGATCTCGCGGTCCGTGAGTTCGAGCCCCGCGTCGGGCTCTGGGCTGACGGCTCAGAGCCTGGAGCCTGTTTCCGATTCTGTGTCTCCCTCTCTCTCTGCGCCTCCCCCGTTCATGCTCTGTCTCTCTCTGTCCCAAAAATAAATAAACGTTGAAAAAAAAAATTAAAAAAAAAAAAAAAAAAGAAAATGATCCCATTCACAATTGCACCAAGAAGCATAAAATACCTAGGAATAAATCTAACCAAAGATGTAAAGGATCTGTATGCTGAAAACTATAGAAAGCTTATGAAGGAAATTGAAGAAGATTTAAAGAAATGGAAAGACATTCCCTGCTCATGGATTGGAAAAATAAATATTGTCAAAATGTCAATACTACCCAAAGCTATCTACACATTCAATGCAATCCCAATCAAAATTGCACCAGCATTCTTCTCGAAATTAGAACAAGCAATCCTAAAATTCATATGGAACCACAAAAGGCCCCGAATAGCCAAAGGAATTATGAAGAAGAAGACCAAAGCAGGAGGCATCACAATCCCAGACTTTAGCCTCTACTACAAAGCTGTAATCATCAAGACAGCATGGTATTGGCACAAAAACAGACACACAGACCAATGGAATAGAATAGAAACCCCAGAACTAGACCCACAAACGTATGGCCAACTCATCTTTGACAAAGCAGGAAAGAACATCCAATGGAAAAAAGACAGCCTCTTTAACAAATGGTGCTGGGAGAACTGGACAGCAACATGCAGAAGGTTGAAACTAGACCACTTTCTCACACCATTTACAAAAATAAACTCAAAATGGATAAAGGACCTAAATGTGAGACAGGAAACCATCAGAACCTTAGAGGAGAAAGCAGGAAAAGACCTCTCTGACCTCAGCCGTAGCAATCTCTTACTCGACACATCCCCAAAGGCAAGGGAATTAAAAGCAAAAGTGAATTACTGGGACCTTATGAAGATAAAAAGCTTCTGCACAGCAAAGGAAACAACCAACAAAACTAAAAGGCAACCAACGGAATGGGAAAAGATATTTGCAAATGACATATCGGACAAAGGGCTAGTATCTAAAATCTATAAAGAGCTCACCAAACTCCACACCCGAAAAACAAATAACCCAGTGAAGAAATGGGCAGAAAACATGAATAGACACTTCTCTAAAGAAGACATCCGGATGGCCAACAGGCACATGAAAAGATGTTCAGCGTCGCTCCTTATCAGGGAAATACAAATCAAAACCACACTCAGGTATCACCTCACGCCAGTCAGAGTGGCCAAAATGAACAAATCAGGAGACTATAGATGCTGGAGAGGATGTGGAGAAATGGGAACCCTCTTGCACTGTTGGTGGGAATGCAAATTGGTGCAGCCGCTCTGGAAAGCAGTGTGGAGGTTCCTCAGAAAATTAAAAATGGACCTACCCTATGACCCAGCAATAGCACTGCTAGGAATTTATCCAAGGGATACAGGAGTACTGATGCATAGGGGCACTTGTACCCCAATGTTCATAGCAGCACTCTCAACAATAGCCAAATTATGGAAAGAGCCTAAATGTCCATCAACTGATGAATGGATAAAGAAATTGTGGTATATATATACAATGGAATACTATGTGGCAATGAGAAAAAATGAAATATGGCCTTTTGTAGCAACGTGGAAGGAACTGGAGAGTGTGATGCTAAGTGAAATAAGCCATACAGAGAAAGACAGATACCATATGGTTTCACTCTTATGTGGATCCTGAGAAACTTAACAGGAACCCATGGGGGAAGGGAAGGAAAAAAAAAAAAAAAAGACGTTAGAGTGGGAGAGAGCCAAAGCATAAGAGACTGTTAAAAACTGAGAACAAACTGAGGGTTGATGGGGGGTGGGAGGGAGGGGAGGGTGGGTGATGGGTATTGAGGAGGGCACCTTTTGGGATGAGCACTGGGTGTTGTATGGAAACCAATTTGTCAATAAATTTCATATATATAAAAAAAAAATAAATAAATGGACTTCCAGAGGGGAAAAAAAAAAAAAGAAAAGAAACCAATTTGACAATAAATTTCATATAATGAAAAAAAAAAGAAAAAGAAAAAGAAAAAGAAGCTAGGCTTAGAGAATTTGAGTTACTTTCTCGAGTTCACCTAGAACCCAAGTGGCAAAGGAGAAAGCTGGACCCAGGTTCACCTGACCCAAAGACTGTACTCTGGTCTATGGTGAATTTTTCCCTTCTGAACATCTGCTTTATCCTGAGGTTCCACCTCCTCTTCCAGGTCCCGTAAGCCATGTGCTTTGAGCTTGTTTCCTTCTGTAACTGTGAGCTTGTTACTCATCATGTTCTCTTTTACCCTGCCCAGTGTGACTGTGGGTGTGCCACTTGGAGCCAGGTGTTCAAGGTCATTTCATCAGTGTTTAATTGCTTTGCCTGGTGGCACCCAAAGACTTGTGAATTAGTATACTGACAATGCAACTCACAGGTGCCTGGGCAGTTCTTGGGCTGGACTTGCCTGGGATTACTTATGTAGCTGCAGTCACGAGGGGCTTAACTGGGGCTGATTAATCTGGAACCTCAGCTAAAATGGTTGCAATACGTGGGATAACTGGGCTTCTGTTTCCAAAGAGACTTTCATCCCAGACTTCTGCACATGATGCAAAAGTATTCCAAAGATACAAGAGTAAAATCTGTAAAATCTTACAAGGCCAAGGATCAGAAATCATACAACAGCTTTTCTGTCACATTCTATTCATCCTAGCAATTTAAAGGGCCAGCCCAGAGTCCAGAGGGACTGGACCAGCCCAGAGGGATGATGAATTAGTCTCCAACACTTGATGAGAGTCACTGAAAAGGATTTGTAGCTGTTTTTAATCCACTATAGACCATCCTCTGGCATCAATTATTTACATCCCACACACATGCAAATAAAGTTTCCCCCTCCTATGATTCTCAAAAGGTTCAACCCATTATAGCATTTGATTGAATATCCATAATCTCATGATCTTGGTGAGGCTTCTCAAGTGCAGTTCCTTGGGTGCAGTTGCCTTGTTCCAAAGACAAATTATCTACCCATATGCACCAAACATACAATGGCTGGATGGGACAGGAGAATTGCAATAATCATTCCTAACCAAAACAAGAAAGAATAGGAGGCACATAATAATCTCTGGTCCATAGCTTTTCTGAAATCTACCCAGGGTTCCCTACTATGGACACAGGAAATGTTCCTTGGTTAGGGTCCAGTTCTACTCCTTCAGAATTGGTTGCCAATTCATCGTTCTGTGATTCTTGGGTCCCTCCTAGAATGCCTGGTTTCATGCTTTGAGAGACTCTTCCTTTTTCATAAAAATGGCCCATGTTTATAGCTCAGTAGTGGCCTACTCCTACTTACTGCCCATAGAAAATGAACATTCAGAAAAATCTTTACATATTCAACAGTCTCTGACTCTTGCAGTCCAACTTATTTAATGCCCTTAGAACCTTTGTGGGTTTTCTATACATGTGATTGGACTCTACTCTATGTCCCCCAAAGCCATATTCATAGTTATTTCTGAGACACAGCACTCTTTATTGTAGGCTAGCATGGTGAGAAAATGTCTCTAAGATCGTTAGAAGCTCTTTCGTCTAGTTGAGAGGATCTATCATGCACAATGTTTAACCTTTCCATGGTCTCAACAAAGGCTTTATAGTTACACACTTGTCAAGGCCACTTCTTTCTTTGGGAATCTGTTGCTGGCTGGAGAGACTGAGGATGAGAAACAGTTTTATATTCCAATCAGCAAATCCAGAGCCCTCTATATTTTTTCTAAATTCTGCTTAAAAACTACTTTGTTCCTTGTTTATTTTATTTCTCTCTTCCTATAATATTATACGCAGTTAAAAGAGGTCAATTAATATTTTTTAAGTTATACCTGGAAATCTCCTTTGCCAGACATACAAGTTTATCAGATACATTTCTTAGCTTCTGAATTATTGTAGGCAAAAATACAAAACATGGATAGCCATCTTTTCAGCTTCCATTAACAGTTTGCTAATAAATGTCTCACCATTTTTCCAGCCTCTGACTGTTATTGGGTCCCAAAATGATAAATGATTGCTGTTTTTGTTACCAATGACACTCCATCTCTAAGGACTGCCACTGTAATAAATAAATTAGTTACCGATTTCTACATTCCAAAGCACCTCAACATTTAGTGTCTTAAAAGTATTATTTCTTGTGATTCTGTGGGTTGACTGGGCAATAATTCTGGTCTTACCTCTAAGATAGCCATAAATTGTGATGGGAATAGTTTGTGGTCAGGAAGGAACCAGTTTTCATCTTAGATGTGGTTGCATGGTATAAGAGGGCCTCACTCATAAGACCGAGGACTTAACTAAAAATGCCTGGAGTAAGTGAAATGTCTGGGCCTCTCTTTCTATGAAGATTTTTACCACGTGATAGCAAAATTGGTCCAAAAGGGTGAAAGAGGAAGCTGCAAGACTTCTTGAGGCCAGATCCTGGAAGTCACGTGCCATTTTCCTTGCATTTTATTGGTCAAAGGATGACACAGGACCAGCCCAGAATAAAGAGATGAAGAATTAGAGTCCGCCTCTTGCCAAGGGGAGCTGTAAAGTATTTGTGGCCATTTTCAATTCACCTATTAGGAACTCACTTTGGCCCTGAGGAAGAGTAGCTAAGTGGACTGTGTAAATGTTGAAAGCTATCACATTTTTAGAACCAGAAGCTGATTATACGAGTTATTAAACCAAGGATAGCTTTATTTTCTATATAGGCATAACCATATTGTAATTCACAGTAATTCAAGGCTATATATTGAAAGGAATTGAATGGTCAGGATTTCTAGATATAGTTAGAAATCCAAAGCAAAATTTGGCACTACAGTTGATTCACAAACAACATGGGTTTAAGTGGATTTTTAAAATAACATAGTATAGTACTTTAAAAGTATTTTCCCTTCCTTATGATTTTCTTAATATCATTTTCTTCTCTCTAGCTCACTTTATTGTAAGAATATAGTATGTGACACATATAACATACAAAATATACATTAATCAACTTCTTTTGTTACTGGTAAGGCTTCCAGTAATCAATAGGCTATTAGTAAAGTTTGGGGAGGAATGAAAAGTTCCACACAGATTTTCCACTGTATGGTGAAGTTAGCACCCTTAAGCCCATATTGTTCAGGGGCAACTATATATTCTTTTGTATTATATTGAAAACGTGGCCTAAATTAATAGAAAATAATCAACATTACTTTGGATTATTATGTTTTTGATGATAAAAATGCTCAAAAATAACATTACTGATTAATAGGAAAAGAAGATAACAGCTTGAACATGTACCACATATCATTTCAATCAACTTCAATCTTGAAAGGGAACACTGACTTTTAAAACTGCAAATAGCCATTCTTATAATTCAATTCTCTTGAATATGCAATTTAACAGGAGGATAAGTGAAAAATTTTTCCTACCCTACACACAGATTTAAGTGAAACTATATATTTCTAATCTTCGAGCTTGCTAATTTTAAATCTTCCATAACTTCTCCAGACATGTGTTGTTTCTAAAGACAAAATTAAGAGTATATTAATGTGACTAGTACAATACTGTTCTTGCCTTCTTTCTTATTACTCTGAATTGAAGAACTATATCATTTTATAAATTCAATGTCATAGTTGAAGTCAACAGCCAAATCTGAGGAAGAATCGATATTTTTCAATAACTTTTAAAATTTGAGTACAGTTGACACATAATGTTACGTTATTTTCAGGTGTACAACATAGTGATTCAATTTCTCTATATGGTGTCCTGTGCTCACCACAAGCACAGCTACCATCTGTCACCACACAACACTACTGCAATAGCATTAACTATACTCCCTATGCTGCGTCTTTTATTCTTCATGACTTATTTATTCCATAACTGGAAGCCTATATCTCCCACTGCCTTCCCCATTTTGCCTGTCTTTCTCCCTTCCCTTTCTCTGGCAACCATATTCTCTGTATTTATATGTCTCGTAGGAAGAATCAATATTGAAAAGTACTTCAATTTATTATTAGGATCATTTATTATTAGGATCATAAACCTAAAACAGGTTAGATAAGGAGTATATTAATTTTTTTTAATTATCTAATTCCAATGTTTCCAAGAAGCGAAATGGGAAATTATAGTCACCTCCAGAACAAGATATATTACATGGTACTTAATCAAAGGATACTGTGACATTTAAAACCTTCCATTAATAAACATTGTATTTATGAAAAATGCAGACCATCCATTATGGCAACCTTAAATCATGATTCTTAATATGAAATCTATATCAATCACCATTGGGGAGATATCGTTTGCAAACAGGGATATAGTGTCACATTTCTATATTAACCTGTAAGATAAACCACTTTATTAACCTTAATGAAGCATACTTATTTTTATAAGTAAGTAGAATTCTTCAGGTAAAAGGAATGTTTACAAACAGGTTGATAAATAACTTACTCCAACAAGGAAAAGAAAATTAAGATAAGAAATGTCTTACTAAAAGCAGAAACATTGAAAAGGAGGTGTTAAACATTGGAATAGTGATAAGGAAAACCAACTATTTCCTTCCCGATACATCTCTAAGAATAGAAAGAACTGCAACAACAACAACAAAAAAGTTGATCTAATTGATATTGATACAATCTGCCCTGTAGTAGAATGAAATAATGAACTCCACGTTTTCCTCTAGTCATGTTTAGTCACGATGGTCTGTCAATGACTTCTAAAAAGTAGGCTTCGAAGCAATCAGTGGGTACCCATGCACCTAAAGCTTTGGGGCACAGATGCTCTCCTCCAAGTTCTGTCCTTTCTCACCCTGCACAAATGTGTTTGAAACTACCACACACATCCTGGCTATTCGAATCCCCAATTCAACACCATCAACAGCACCATCACCACTATCACCCACTCCAACCAAGCCTTCCAATGTCAGATTCAGGGAGAGGGGGCCATTTCCTAAAGTAAATTCTTGGTTAGGTCCACTGATTTTGGTCTGCTGTGGGAAAGCACCACTTACATTGTTTGGCTGTGGAACATTCTTTCTTGATTTACAAAGAGCCCATTAATATTTGAGGAGCTGTCTAAATTCAGCAAGCGAAATGATCTGATGGTTCAACTGAGACATAATAAGATCTCCCAGGTTCACAGTGAAGTGCAGGGCTAGGCACACATTACAAACAAACCAAAGGCAGCCCAGACAGTGAAGACACTGACATTTGGAGTTTTTGTGAGTTGCCTAGAGTGCTTCTATATAATCTCTGTTCCCAGCCAGAATTTAATTTAGTTATAATTTAATTTATCCTATTTTTATTTATTTTATTCAATTTTATGGTTCACTGCTCTTACTCATCCTTAGCTCTTTTTATTTAATTTCAAGTTTCAATCTGTATTCAAAACATTTCCCATGATGATCTCTGCTAAAATCTGTAAAAACTCAAACCAAGAGCACTTTTTGAATAACAGCAAATAGCATATAATATAAGTTAGCCCAATCAAGTTCTATTTTTAAACCCATAAAATAGGCTGATTCTTCAATGCAGAGCACTTTCAAGGTCCAAAAGCAATAAAAACAAAATGTAATATTTTTTCCTTCCCTTCTTTCAATTTGGAATTCATTATATTTCTGAGACTACCCTGTCCCACCCTGCCATCAATCAGCTCCTTTCAGCCCAGACCTTAGCCTTCTGCTTCTAGCTAGTGTCTTCAGAGTCATTTTGTCTTCGTCCTTAAAGAGAATGGTCCCCTACATCTCTAATTGTAAGAATCATCATTAAATTTTACATTACGTCCTGGTAAGAAATGTAACTTGAAAACACATTTTGACACAGTTTTCAAGCCTTGGTCTTACACTGTAAAGAGGAAATAGCTCAGATTCCAAGTAGAAATTGAGGCAAAGTCAACTTTCTACTACTCTGCTGAGCTCCAACTGACTAAATGTTATAATTTTACACATTCCATACATTTCTCAGAGAAGTATCTTCAAAATTAAGATCCAGCCTGTAAAAATTAGCACATGGATAAATGTTTTTTAACATGAGATTCGACCCATTAAATCTGGCTTTTCTCTTCAGAATCTTCATTAAAGGAAAATGACTATTTATCCCTTTTCACTTATAAGAATTTAAGCATATTATCTTTTTTTTTTTTTCAATGTTTATTTATTTTTGGGACAGAGAGAGACAGAGCATGAATGGGGGAGGGGCAGAGAGAGAGGGAGACACAGAATCGGAAACAGGCTCCAGGCTCTGAGCCATCAGCCCAGAGCCTGACGCGGGGCTCGAACTCACGGACCGCGAGATTGTGACCTGGCTGAAGTCGGACGCTCAACCGACTGCGCCACCCAGGCGCCCCTAAGCATATTATCTTTAATTGAGTTAATTTTGCACTTATTCATTAAAGTACTCTGATGACTCTAAAGTATAATTCCTGATGTTATGAAATAGGTGCTATTCAGGGCAACTTTTTATCCTAAGTTTCTATATCATTTTACTAAAAATTAAGTGCTGCGTCATGCTTCACAAAAGATATGCAATAAAAGGAAGAAAAGGCTGCTTTCTAAAAGATGTACATGATAGCACAAAAGACAAGAGCTTTACCTTAGCCCAACATATTTGCAGTGAATCATCCCAGCACACAAAAGAATGTATTATTTCTGGTTATTTGGCAGGATCTGCACAACTGATTGAGAAACAAGAAAGAAAGGTGTAAGCTCTTTCACAGGGGAGTTGTGACAGTGATTTAGAAGTAAAAAAATGATTAGCAAGCAACAAGCCATGTATGTCAGGCTCTTTGATTCCCCATGAAGGCTCAGAGTTCTCAGCATATAGCAAATAAAAATAGAATGTCATCTCTGAGGTGATTGTACCAAACAAACCCAGGAGGCTGGATCAGAAATTTCAGATGGTACAAGTGCTTATTAAGAGTTCTAGGTAATTGGGGCACCTTAGTGGCTCAGCCAGTTAAGCATCCAACTTCAGCTTAGGTCATGATCTCACAGTTCGTGACTTTGAGCCCTGCATCGGGCTCTGTGCTGACAGCTCAGCCTGAAGCGTGCTTTGGATTCTGTGTCTCCCTCTCTCTCTGCTGCTTCCCTGCTCACACTCTGTCTCTCACTCTCCCCAAAATAAATAAACATTAAAAAACATTTTTTTAAATTAAAAAAAAAAAAGAGTTCTAGGAAATATATACCTCCATCCTAGAGCCGTCTTTTGATGCAGATCTTTTATTGTGTAAGCCTATGGGCCATCAGCTGGGTAGAAGCACCAGCAAACATCAGAACACCAGAAACAGCCTCTGGCTTTACAGATTTCTTGAGAAGCTCCTGACTGAGGGTAGCAATCAATGCGTTTCTGAGTGGGAAATCTTGTGGCACATGCAGCATCATGCTTGGAGTTCTACATGCAACATGGAGCAGTGGTGTTCTCAAAGGCACATCACTGACATCCACAGTTCATACAGGCAGTTTCATTTGCTCCTGACTCTGGATGAGTGTCAATTCATTCAGAAGCAGCTACTATAGAACAAGAATGGACCTTCTCAAAACACCAGGGATGCCTGGGGTTTTTGATGGAGACCACAGCAATTCTTGACCAGACAAAGGGTTTTGGAAGCTCCGGAATCAGAGTGACATTCCTTATGGACCTGGGGGGCTAGAGATGTTGAGCATGAACTTGAGCTAGGCTGGACTAAAACTGAACCAAGAAGGAAAACAAGGCAAGGGTAAATGAAAAGATTTCCACAAAACATAATTATTATTAAGACACTCTGGTAGAACTTAAAAAAAAAATCTCTCAAAATGCTAAGATGATGAGTGGAACAGTTGGTGGATATTAAACAGTAGTATAAATTTGTCAGCCTAGGTAAAATGAAGCAAAGCAAAAACCTATCCCTTAAAAATGCAGCACTAACATTTTACTTTATCGCTCCTGATATTCTCAGCATACATGTCCTTTATTGTCCCCACAATTTTGTCTACTCACTATTAGTAGTAGTAGTAGTTAGTGTCTACTCATTATTATTTTCTAAATGTTACCAAATGGATTTCACAAAAGCCCATATAATTGTTTCTTTTCTGTTTGGTATACCTTCCTTTATTTATAATAATAATAGTGCAGAAAAGTCTATACATGCTTTCTCTAAACTAGGAGGTATCGAATCATCAAAATGCCATAATATTGGTGTACTTTTTCATCCTTTTTCTTTCGTGGCTTCCTATTTATAAAAATCCTAGGTTTGTGTTGCAGATGGTGATGCTTTCCTCACCTTTGGTATTTGTGAGTACTAACATTCGTTGTACTAATACAATCAATTTCACGGATTACTAATCTTTGCCTCCCATAAACTGGATAAAACATCTGAATAACATTTCACCTCTTCAACTCCAAAATCAAGTTGAACATAATCACGGTTTAATTGATTTTTTAATGACAGTCACGAGCAACATTCTGATTTCTCTTTTATTTTATCATAAATAATTTCTAAACTATGTTTTGCAGTAAGACCCATGGAACATCTGCTGCAGAACTGCCTATCAATTGGTAAACATGCTTTTGGGAAATAAGCACTCTCATCTGTACATGGCCAGCGGAGATGTAAAATTGCACAATCCCTATTGCAAGGAATTTGACAATATTGACCAAATTACATACACTTTCGCTCTTTAACCAGAAATACTATTTCCAGGAATTCACTCCAAAGATACAAAAGATCTTGAGTGAAGCATTATTTGTAATGGCAAATGATATACAAAATGTCCTTCAATAGAGTACTGATTGAATAAAGTACGGGCTGGGAAGTCATAAGAAAAGATGAAGAAACCTCTATATATTATGTGGAGTTACCTCCAGGACATATTAGGTAGGATAAAACAAGATACAGTGTTTCTAAATGCTACCTTTTCTGTAAGAAAGGGAGGGAGGATATAATATCAGTATCTATTTGTATTTCTTTATAATTTCAAATAGAAACAATGGAAGGATAAACCAAAAATTAACAAAAATAGTTACATATTGAGGAAAGGAGGGAACAGGATGAAGAAGACAGGGATCAGTCTTGAGCTGTATCCTCTTATATACTTTTTTACTTTGAAATCATACTAATGTCTGAAAAAATAGTTTTGAAAGAAATATTTTAAAAGTTGCTGTAAGCTGAATACATGCTGAAACAGATGCATTTGTTTCTCATGTTAGCAGCATGTCCACACACAAAAAAGGAATGAACAATGACTTTAAAGCATTTGAATTTGAAACGATTATGACTATATTATAACATAAAGCAAGTGATTATGTTTGTTTTTAAGAAATAATATTTCTGCATGAGAGAAAAAATGTAACCATAAAAATTTTAAAATAATTTCAAACCCTGTAATCTTAATTTGATTTGACAATATTAGCATGAAATAAAGATTAATCACACCCTTTTATAAACATGCATATTTTCTAATTCTACTGAAAAAAAATAGAAGTAATGACAATACACTGCCAACAGCAATGAGCTCCTCTAGCATCAACAATGTGGATTCTAAGTGCCGTTCCTCACGAGAAGGAAAAGAATCCTTGGAGAAAATTCCATGGACAAAATTCCATGGACTGATTTTCAATGTAGGATAAGAAAAGTTTAAGAGGAGTGTAGGACATTTTTCCATTCAAGAAATGAAGAAAAGTATCACATCTTACTGGCACCAACATGAAGTGATTCTCAGTGGCATTCAATGGAACAGTTTGAGTATCCAAAAATAAGTGTCTGACTTTAATGGATGGACAAACAGATAAATAGTGTGTAGGTGCATAGTTGCCAAAGGAAAAACTGAATATTGATTTCACTGAAAACTGATAACTGAAGAAAAAGAATCACACATTATCTTCTTTTTCTTACATAAGCTCTATTGTAAGATAATCAAGTAGCTGATGATGAAAAGTTGTTTTTTAATAATTAAATCCCAGCTACTAAATGCGTAAGAAGTTATAGAATTAAACTCCATTTTGCAGCTTTTACTGAAATAATCTATACAAATAATGGGTATCAGTGGACAATGAAACTATAAAGCAAAAGTTGATGCAGACATTTATAATGAAGCACCAGCCTGCCACCACTATCCCACTGATAAATCTTAACACACTGAAAGTGCAGAAACAGGAGATACTCTGTGCCTCTTCATGTGATGGAATAAGAAATTCACAATATGACCTGTGAAGTATTCCTGCAAAAATTGAACATGAACCTGTTCAAGTCTCTAGAAAAAAATGCCAGGTACAGGAAAAGGAATTTTGGGGATAGAAGAACATTTAACTGACACCACCATGAAGAAGTAATCAGTCAAATCTGGAATAGGGGACTTTCTTCAAAACAATCCAACTCATCCACCAGTGGTATGAAAGGCAGGTGGTAGTAGGGAAGACTGAAGAGACTTAAGAGCCTGAACAACTAAATGTAATGAGGAGATGTATGAACTTGAAGGGAAAATAACTACATGCATTTTCACTGATTCTAACTAAAATTTAGCATTTCCTTCAATTATTAAAGTAGGCAACAAACCATACCAATATTCACAATACACATCACTTTATCACAACTAGAAATCAGCTGTTTCAGATATATTTGTATAATATTATAGTCCTTGTATTTATATCATAATATTGTTAACACTTACCATAACTTTGAAATTATGATAGTTACAAGACCTGATGCTAGATCTTGTTATTTAATGCATTAATAAAGGAGCACATATATTAGTATATCACAGATTTGTGTTTTTTTAATATTTTGATAAGAATTTTTCAATATAATTAGTTTCCATGGCAATTCTATGTATTTATGCAATTAAAACTCTTCTAAGAAAAGTTTGGCACACTTCATCAGACTGCACATAGCTACACACAGGCAAATGCACCCCCCCATCCCCCCAACAGGTTCAGAACTCCTCCAAAACTATGTGTACCCACCAACCACCAGGGAAAACATGACATATTCCCAGGAGTATGTAAATTGGTGTGAGAAGACCACTTCTCCATATTACATGACTCAATTGGGAATGCTTATCCATATAATTTTCCATCATACCAAATGCCAATTCCAATAGAAAACTCCACTCTCTCACTTTTATATCTCAAAATTCAAGCCAAGCAATTATCATTAAATGAACAATGTCACATATACACAACTAGGTACATCATAACTTGCCCCCCTTTCGTGTGTCAGTTCAGTCTATACTCAGGTTATTATTTCATCTATCCTTCTGTCCCTGAGCTTCCCATTCAATTTCTCCTACTCATCGTTAAAAGTCTCATCACTGCTGCATTGCCCTTTCTCAGTTCTGTTTCCTTATTCTGCACCAACTGTAGTAGGGATTTACTCCTAGGGTCAACAATGGCCCTGGCATTTATGAGCTGTATGACTTTAGATAAGTCACTCAAACTTTCTAAGCTTTAGTTCTATGATATTTAAAATAGTCATGAGAAAGCTTAGCTCATGCATTTGTTACTGACTAAGTTAATGTAGAGTATACTAATATACAATATGTAGATATCCTGGTTAACAGCTTGGACCCTAGAGCCATATTATCTACGCTCAAATCTCAGCTCTAACAATCACTAGCTATGTCCTGGGACAAAGTACTTCACCTACCTTTCTTGCAGTTTTTCATCTGCAAAACAGGAGTTGAAATGACACCTGCCTCATGGGGTTTTGAGAGGTCAACTCAGCTACTCATGTAAAGACTTTTGATCAGCAGTGAGCACATCTCTCTTGGTATGTTAAGTTACTGTTTTGCATATATACAGTGGTTAGCACTGGCATGCACTAAAAATGCTTAATTTTCATTAGTCATAAATAGGAAATCCTTAAATTTCGTTTTTGGAAATTCATCAAGGACAAGAGATATTAAACACTAAAACTTAGATAGGTTATTTACCAGATTTTCAAAATCAACTTCTGATTAAAAATTTGTTAAAGGGAGAACTATCAAAAGGTAAGTCACTTACCTGCCAGAACCATGAAACAAAAATGGAAGAGTCTTATGGCCTGTATGGTCCCAGAAAAGTGACATTTGTTCATGGTTATGTGATTGATTTATACAGAACTATTTGTATAAACTGTTTCGGACTCAACTTCTTTCAACAGGGCAATAAAACCAATAACCACCCCTTGAAAGTCTCCTAACAAAATTACCAGTGGCTGGCATTATCATGTAATGGAAAGGCATGTGATTAGCATACAGGTGGCCTGGAGTTTAATCTGGCTCTTCATTGGCTATGGTAGCCTAGATATATAGTTTAATGTCTAGGAGTCTTCATCTGTAAAATGGTTATAATACATTCCCTGTCTGTTTCATGGGGTTGGAAAAAAGATCACAGTTAGAACATCACCATGAGGCAGCAAATATTGGTGAGAAATCAGGTACTTTCCCATCTGCCATGACCTACCGAAGGAATCAAGAACGAGGTGAGAGAAGCCACAGATGGATTATCATTTTTTTTCTTTCAAAACTTTGAAACTTCCATGGGTATTTTAAACTATTTCTAGATGGCCAAAAATTTCAACCACTGAAATTTGAGGGTCCTCACAGTAGGATTGAAAGAAAAAGTTTATTCAGTAGACAATTCAAGTTATCCAAAGTCATCAATATTTGGTGATGGATAATCATCCTACATATAACCAAACGAGCAACTCTATATGTGCTGAAATTTAGGGAGGTATCTTCTAGTGTTTTTCCCAAATCACTGCATAAGAATTTTTCTCCCAACCAGAAAGTCTTAGACTTTGGGTTATAAGAGCTAGGAGTTGTATTTTTACTGGATGTATTTTTAAATTAAGAAAGTGGAATATATATATATATATATATATATACACACACACACACACACACACACACACACACACACACATATATATTTAGCAGAAAGAAAGAATACTGGGAGAAGTCTAAGGGCCTTTCACTAATCCATTTACACTAATTGATAGGATTAGTTTATTATCAGCAGGGGAAGCTTGGAATCTAGTAAGGAGGTAGGAGAAAGGGGGCAGTTGACATCAAATAGTCAAAAGCACAGAAGAGGAAAAAGCAAAGACAGATTTGTTGTCTCACATTAACAAGAGAATATCTTAATCACCTCAAGTGAGAAACTGAATCTGTTGGCAAATATAGTGATACTTCCACTGGTAGCTTCCCGGGAACTCAGTTCCTTGTCATAAATCCTGCCTGGGCACAGTGGAGTTCAGAATAGAGTAGAGGAGTTCAGAATCTCAGCACCAAATGGCAGGGCCCAGATCTGAACCAAAGCTGAGCCACATTTTATGATTTAAACAGAGCTGCTGAAGTGTGGGTAGGAAGATTTTACTGGATTATAGTACTGTCTTTCCTTTTCTAATTCAAGCTGGCAAGAAAAAGCCCTGAAAATGATACGGAAAAATCTGTGATAAGATGGCTAACAGGACTGATAGGGAAATTCCAGTGCCTGCCTGAAGACTCCCCTTCCGGGTTCTTCTTCCCATCCTGCTTGCACTTGCCCCAAATTACTACTAATGAGGAATGCAGAAGTAACAGACTGTAAATTTTCTCCTCTGTTGATGCTCTGGGCTCAGACTTCTGGAGAATGATCTCCTCTGAGCCCACCGGTGTAAAATAAACCTCCTACCTTCCAAGATCTCTGAGAGCCACTCGGTTCTTCTGCCGTGTGATCCAGACCAGGTTCCATAACAAAACGCTGAATCCTTGGTTACACAGACAGGAACATATGACCAAACATGAAGACATCCAAGACAGCTTCTCTAAGGGAATTATAGGTCTCATAGGATAGAGACATTAAAAAAATCCAATAAATGTAACATCCACATTTACCATACAGGTGGATGCTTCTGTTGGTAAACCAATCATACTTATTTTTTTCATCTGAGATAGACCCAACCAGGGCCCTTGAGAACAGTGAGCCACATGTTTTTCATATACTTTTACTCCAAGCACTACTTTTCTTATGGATAATGTAATATGTCTGTGTACATAATACAAATGAAGTAAAGGAGCTTCAATGTCAGCCACTTTTCATTACATTAATTGGGAGATGCAATTAAGTAGGATTAATGCATTAATTAAGAAACTATTAATATGAAAAAATTTTCTCCATATTAAAAAATCTGTCAAGCTCTTATATATCTGTAGCATGCATATTTTTAAATCAAAAAGTAGGACATACATAAAACAAATTTGTCTCTATAGGGAAAATAAGAGAGAATACTTACAATCCAGACACAGTGGGAAAAATCTTAGACACAAGACAATCTTAGACTTGATTTATTCTCAGTGTGACAAAGTAGAAAATGGTCAGGAACATTTAACCACACATTTATTCACAGCACATATTTTATTAAAATTTTAAGAACGTGCTAAGGTCAAATTCAGTGTGTTTTCAAAAAAGATTTTTTGAAATCTGTATTATTCACTGAAATTCAGGAATACGTCCAGAGTGCTATTTGCATATAGGGTAATATATATGTGTATATATATATATTTTTTTTTTAACTAAGTTTTTAAAAACAAAATAATGGGTGACTTGTAATAAGAATCTTCGTTCAAATTTTCTGTAATAAATTTAAAATTCCCATAACTAGTTAGCTGATATAATATTTTTCTTTGGGTAGCAAAAAACTATAGGTACACATAGATTAATTTATCTTTATCTTAGAGGTATACTTAAAATTCCCCACTGTATTCACATATTATAATTAGTTATTTCTATTTGCTTAATATTTTCAAGGGAAGGAACATATGTGTAAAAAGAAATTTATGCTGTGATCATCTTACTTAGTTGCAATAACCTCTCTAATTCCTTAGGATAAACATTTGTATGGTTTGCAAGCTTTGCAGACTGTGTTAAATCACTGTTTATAATATGAAAGCCTAAACACAAATCAGATTCCTCTCCAAAAGATTATTAAAGTAATTTATCTTAAAATTCCAATTAAAATAAAAATTTAATATCTTTAATATTTACAGTGGTACATATTTACTAATTTAATTATAATCACCGCTTTCTGACATTCTCATTAACAGCTATGCTGATTATACAAAGCACCATATTTTTTGTATGAGTTAGCAGTGAATTGCTATTTTAAGCATCTATAAACAGAAATCTTAATATGCTCCATCTCTCATTTTTCACATTGACATATAGATCAGAAACATCCATCACTTTCTAGGGTTCAGCATATTTATGTAGGAAAACCTGCTTGTGAGAGCATCCTGGATATTAAATCTAAATAAGAAAGATATTGAAACAGAATATTCAGGAGCTAGTCTAATGAGGAAAATAGCTGGGTTTCATAATACAATAGACATTGGGAAAGAAGGTCAGAGATAAATCAGTAATTGCTTCAAACTTTATCTTTAATATACCAGTGATTTGGTGATAGAAAAATGAGTAAGCAGATAGGTGACAGCTTTTTATTTATCATGTGCATATGAATGATACAATCAATTTAAGATATATTTTTTTCTCTCTTTTCCAGACCCTAACAAAACTAAAAGTCTTCTTCATCACATTTATATATAGCTTCCATTATAAATATTTCCTAAGGGTAGGTCTTCTGCTTATAAAACAAATTTTTGAAAGGTACATTTAAAAGAATTTATTGAGTCAATAAATATTTACTGAGCACTTACTACGGGCCAGATGCTGCCGAGATACTGGAAGATGTAACTGTGAGCAGGACAGACTCAAATCCTGACCTCACAGACCACACAGGGTGGGAAGTGTCATGAATGGAGACCTCCAGGGAACAGCAGAAAGATATGAGAGACTCACCCCATCCAAAGGGCACAGCTCTGTCTAGTAACACTCAGGAGGACTAACTGGGTTATACTGACATGAAATCAATGTATTTCTAGGAATACCTAAATAAATTATGGTGCATTAATATGAAAGACAAATTTGCTGTTTAAATCATATTGGTGAACATCTGTTGACAACATGGGGAAATATTTATAATACATCTGTAGCAAAAAGCAGGATGTGAAATATTTGACATCCCAAAATTTTCAGTTTGTGTGTGATTGTCTCTGATGGTACATTCAAAAAAAATTTTTTAATGTTTATTTATTTTTGAGAGAGAGTGTGAGTGAGGATGGGCAGAGAGAGAGGGAGACACAGAATCTGAAGCAGGATCCTGGCTCTGAGCTGTCAGCACAGAGCCGACGCAGGGCCCAAACTCAAGCCATGAAATCATGACCTGAGCTGAAGCTGGACGCTTAACCGACTGAGCCACCCAGGCGCCCCTCTGAATGTACATTTTTAAAAATATATAAATATATATTTCTAATTACTAACTACAAAAATAGAAAAGAAGACATTTACCAAGAAAGTTACTTTGTTTTAGTATTTCTTTTACGACCTTTGGTTGGATACCCTAGAAGCAGAATAACTGTCATATATATAAATTACAATTGGAATAAATCAAAAAAGAATCCTAGTTAAAAAATGAGATTCAGTAAAAATTCTTATGTCAGTGAACTTTGACCAGAAACTCTGAAGGCAAAGACTTTTAAAAGGTGGACTTACTATGTTAGGAAAGAGTTGCAATGGAAAAAAACAGTAAGGTTATTTTACAGTCTGGTGGAAGGTCTAACAGCATTCAGTGTTTTACAAAAAGAAATTGCCATTGGCAGCTTCATTAATTAAGGGCTTTATTAGTGCAAGTGAGAACTTGATACTTCAGGGGACATCGCTCAGTGAAATTTCTCACTAGGGTAGGTAGGCCCTTGTTAGCAAACAAAAGCTGTGGCAATTCACACAATATGTGAAAGTTGAGTTTGTCACTGTTTAATGAGGAGAAGGCAGAATAATAATAAACTGAGAAGATCTCAACTCAAACAAAAGATATTAGTTTAGCCAAGCAAATACAGATACCATAAAAGCTGAATCTAGTGGTCAAAATAGCTTATGCCTTGTTAGAAAAGCTGGAGATTCATCACAACGCATGGTATGATTATAAGTTACTGCTCATGTAGAAATTTCTTTTTTCCATAATGTTTAATGTATCATATCTGAAATCTTCCAGAGAGTTGGTTATCTTAAAATATTTTAAAATTTTTAATGTAATTTTCTTCAAACAAAAGTACATTATTAGATATTATTTATGTACATATGTGGTTATACATACATATATATATAGTGCAG
Source organism: Lynx canadensis (assembly GCF_007474595.2). NCBI lineage: Eukaryota > Metazoa > Chordata > Mammalia > Carnivora > Felidae > Lynx > Lynx canadensis. The sequence goes on from NC_044309.1 coordinate 66,231,810, forward strand.
GGAAAAAAATCATAAAAAGCAAGGCAATTTGAAAGGGCAAGATTTTACAGACCTCGTTAAAGATGATTTAGTTATTTATGGATCTTCATTCTTCCAACTAAACTTTGCAATATGGCTACTAAGTTCTTCAAAAATCTGACTAGAAATTTGAGGGATTCCACTAATTTATAAAGTTGGAAAGAAGTGACATTTTGTGTCCACACAAAAACTTGCATATGGACGATTATATAGCAGCTTTATTCTTAACTGCCCAAATTTGGAAACAACTAAGATGCCCTTCAATTAGTTCATGGATAAATAACCTGTGTTACATTCATACAATGGAATGTCATTCGATGCTAAAAAGAAATGAGCTATCAAGCCACAAAAACCTGGAGAAACCTTAAATACATATTACCTAGTGAAAGAAGCCAATCTGAAATGGCTACGTACTACATGATTCCTACCATTTGACATTCTGGAAAAGACAAAATTGTGAAGATAATATAAAAGATCATTGGTTGCCAGAGGTTTGGGAGGAAGAGGGATAGACAGAGTGCAGAGGATTTTTAGGGCAGTGAAACTATTCTGTATGATTCTCTCTAATGATGGATACATGTCAGTATACATTTGTCAAAACCCAGAAAAATCAAAACAAACAGGGAACCCCGATGTGAACAGCAGACTTTGATTGATAATAATGTGTCAGTTTGGGTTTCATGGGTTGTATCAAATGCACCAGGCTGGCGTGGGGTGCTGATGGTGCTGCGGACTGTGGGTGAGGGGGGAGAGAAGGAAGAAAGAAGTACCTGGGAACTTGGTGTACTTTCTACTAATTTGGCTGTGAACCTAAAACTGTTCTGGAAAAGAAAATCTATTAATTAAAAAGAAAAAGTAATGGGCTGACCTACAAAACTCTAAAGCCCATAAAGTATCTACAGAACATGGCGTGCACGTACACACTGGCTCATTCACCTTATTGACTAAGCGACTGACTTACTGCACTGACAGCAATGTAAAATATATTTACACCAGTAACTGGAAGCAAATCAGCACATAGCAAACACATGCCAAGCATTTCATTTTTAATAAAATTAAAATATGATATATACAAAAAAATGAAATCACCACAAAAAGTATTTAATGTGTTAACAAACTATAAATAAAAACCCGAAATAAACTGAAGAAATGAAAGAGCAAGCCAGATTAAATTCAATTCATAAAGTCAATATCTTTTTGTTTAATGTTTATTTATTTTTGAGAGAGAAACTGACAGGGAGCAAGCCAGGGAGAGAAAGAGAGGGAGCAAAGCAGGCTCCAGGCTCTGAGCTGTCAGCACAGAGCCCAACACGGGGCTTGAACTCACCAACCGAATCTCATGACCTGAGCCA